>NC_063255.1:9563924-10825587 GCF_020740725.1 Corvus hawaiiensis | reverse complement strand
AATCAGGGCTGGGGGCAGGATGGAGACTGCTGAAGACGCTCTGGATGGGCAGCAAGCTTGATAGGGAGTGGGAAGGAACAGAGATCTAGCCAGAAACCAAGGGCCTGGCAGCTGGACAGAGCAACACACAAGATCAGGACAAAGAGAAACCCGGGGGCGGTTTTTGCTGCACGCCGTTGAATCCAGGGGTACTTTCCTGCTGCAGTGGCACGTAGCCGTGTCAGCTCCCTCGGAAGCAGCCGAGGCATTTCAGAAATGGCACTGCAGGGCATGACCTGCGTGTGTCCCACGGCGCTCAGTTCACATGGGCATCTGCAGGGCTGCGGCTGCGGGTGTCTATGTGAGAAGGACTTGTGGGGCTTGACTCAAGGGTTGAGGCAAAGCTGTCTTCTGAAAAGAGCCTTGGGCTGCCCTCCCAGAGGTGGAAATTTACGAGGCTGCTAAGTTAGCCCATGAGAGACAGCTCAAAGCTGAAAGCTGGAGCTGGAGCTGACTGTGGAGAGGAGAGGGACATGGGCGAGCAGCTCAGTGGTTCCTCTTCACCACTTCAAAGGGAATAGCACTGTCTTGGGACAATCTTTACCACCTGAGCCAAAAGTGTAAGAAACTCCGGCAAATCCTACAGCGTCCAGAGATGCCTTCAAGGATCCCTCTGGCAACTGCTGCTGGCAATATCCTCCCCCAGACACTGCAGCCTCAGAGAGCTGTGCTGAGTTTCTTGGACAACAGCTTTGCTGCACTCACACCTCCAGCTTTGGCTGCTGATGGCCGAGCAGGAGCGGGCACAGGGAAAAGCCTGCAGGATCACAGTGAAAAGCCTGCAGGATCACAGTGAATCTGACTGGTGAGGCCAGGACAGCAATTCCTTGCGTAGCTGGTTTCTTGCGGTACCTCGCTTTCTTTATCTGAGACTGCTACTCTGTCACTTCTTCCCACCTGGAAGGCCTCCTTCTTCACCATCTTACATTCCATCTCTTTAGAAATTGAGCAGGAAATACCCAGGTGTATTTTGTCTTCAATCATTACCCCGTGACCCAAAGTTAAGTAAAATCCCAAAGCGGCCACTAAAAAGACGTGCAAAACCTGCAACTGCCTCACTCGCACACAAGCAAAACACCACGGCCCTCTTCCTGTGGGTTGCTACAGCAGTGGTTTCCCTACATTGAAGCTGGATGCCAGGCACCCACCAAAGCCACTCTGTCACTCCCCTTCTCAGCTGGGCAGAGGACAGGAAGTATAAGAGAGGTTCCTGAACTGTGAAAAGGAGCAGGGGAGATCACTTGATGAACACCATCATGAGCAATACAGACTTGACTCGGGGCTATTAATTGAATTTTATTAGTAAAATCTAATTAGTAAAATTAGGAAATCACAGCAGGATAATGAGGAGTAAAATAAATCTTAAAATACACCTTTCCTCCCTTCCCTTCCCTAGCTCTATCTCCGCCCCTCCCAGTAGTGCAGGGAGACAGCACATAGGGATTACAGGTCAGTTCATCACACAGTTGTTCCTGCAGCTGCTCAGGGAAAAGCGTCTTTCCTCTGCGCCTCCCCGGGGTTCCTCCCACAGGAGGACAGTCCCCTGTGTTCTTCTCCAACGTGAGTCCATCCCATGGGCAAATGTTCTGCACGAATTGCTGCAGTGTGGGTCACTCTTCCATGGGGCACAGTCCTTTAGACAGCATGGCAGATGAGCTGATGGGCAAGCCTTTGCACATCTCACCATCATCTCCCCATTCTGGTGCAGGAAAGCCTTGTTGATGGCCGCTTCCGGGAAAGAAGGCTGAGGGCTGGCACAAACAGGTCCTGCACTGCAGTGCACGTCTCTCTCAGCTCCTCTCACCGCTCCAGCCCTGTTCCCGGCTCTGTGCATTCTACCCCAACAGAAACAGCTGCAACAGGCAAGAACTTTCTGCTTTTAAAAATGTATTTATTTAAACGCTATCACTAAAATAACCGTCATCCTCTAATATAAAGTATTCCTGCTGGTACTGGTAGCAGGAACACCAGGACGGCGTGGGCTGAGGTGAGTCCAGGGAAATCCAGTGGTCCCTTGTAGAGGCACATCAGCCAGAGCACAGAAGGGACAGGTGGCAGAGGTGAGGAGTCTGCGCCCATGTTCTTGTGCAGCTGGGCGAGCTCTGCCGCAAAGACCTCAGGAAACAGGTGGCAGCTCTCCCTGAACCTCTTGGCTTGGGATCTCTCGCCCCTTCCTGGCCCTTCTCCTGACTCTGCTTCACCTGTACCTCTAGGGTGATCTTTGCTTTCCCAGGAAGAGTCAGTGTAGACTTGTCCTGGTGCTTCTTTATCTCCCTGGGTGTCCTGTAGAAACTGATTTCTGAGAAGACCCCTCATAGATATGATTTTAGAGCACAGTTAAAGGATTGCACTGCAGAGGTTTCCCCAGAGCACTGCCAGAGTCGTCCTGGCACTCCAGCGCTGTGCAAACACTTCATTGCCAATGGCAGCAATAAATAACTCAAGGGAAAAGCCAACTCACGTGTCTCTCTTCAGCAGCTGATACATGACTATACACCAGACACTACCACAAGCAGAAGCAAAACTGAGGCTGCTACGGTCCCTAGGATGTAGTTCTTGCTCGCATCCCAATTTCCAGCAGTTTTGGCTTTCTGCCCAGCAGCTGACCCTGGCAGGAGAAAAGACAACGCAAGAGACAACGTTTGTGCTCTGCACCAGGGATAAACCTCACAGTGCGCTTCAGGTGCCCAAGGATTATTGTCTTCAGAGATCAGTTCCTCTGGCTCTGGTGTCTCAGCACAAGGGAACAAGAGGGATCCCATAAAGTTCTCATGGAGAAGAGCCCAGTGTGTGTCAGAGAGCAGTTGCACCAGCACTGATCCCATCTGCTCCTCCGGGCTGCAGGCCACGGCTGTGTGCCGGGCACCTGCAAGTCATCCATGGAGAGCACTGCAGGGATACAGCAGAAATGCTCCTCTTTCCCCAAGCCAGCCTCTCCGAAGCGCTCACCTGAATGTTCCTCAGGCTGCTCAGGAGTGCTGGTGTCCTCTATTTCTTCTGTTTCTTCATGTGAGTCTGGCACGCTGTCACTTTCTCCTATAGGAAGGGTCTCCGGCACAGTCTCAGGATCCATCACTTTAGAAGAAACACGGGACACTTTAAAAAAGAAGTCACTGTCCCTTACCGGGAGCACAGTAACATGGCCTGGACACTTTGACAAGTGGCAGTGAGGAGCCTTCTGTCCCCAAAGACAAGAGGAAACCACAGCCAAATTTTCTGCACTGCAACAAGAAATGCAGACCCAAGCCACCCAAGACTGAATCAACAAAATGACCCGTATATGGAACCCCTTCAGGTTCACACTCCTGCTTGGGGTCCAGGTCCAACCCACCCCTGGCGCTGAGGTCTGGCAGGGGCAGCCAAGATTTCATGGGGTATCATTTCTGCCTCAGTGCTGTGCTGAGTGTGAGGCAAACACAAATTCAGCACAGGCCTGTTCCCAGCATCTGGATGCCAGTGTCTGCACACAGCAGCTCTGGCCAGTAATGGTACAAGTGGAGCAGCAGCAGCAGCAGTTGTCCCTGGCAGTCATCAGGAGGCACAACTGGGAGCAGGAGCTGTGCTGCACCCATCTCTGTGGCTCAGCCCAGGAGGTGTGAAATGCAGTGTCCCTGCAGCAAGGCTCTGACTGAGAGCCCTTCTGGCTGCGTCAGATGCAGCACATCCCTACAGGAACCAAAAGTTCAGCTTCCCAGGTCAACAGAGTGGGCTATACGAACCAGATGGGGCTTCATCCACGGCTGTCAGGTAATCCTGTGGAGCTTCAGGGAATCCTTCAGGCAATTCTTCAAGGAACTTGGCGTAATCCTTCCCTATGTTAGATTTATAAAAGGATGTTAACCTATGAAGGTGCATTTCCCATGCATAACACAGGGGAAAGGAGTGCTCATTCTTGTGAAGGCATTAGAGACTGACTACTCACGCTTGAGATACCAGCTCGGAATCAGCACGGAATCTGGCTCTAACTCAGGAGCTGAAAGAGCACTCTCTCTCTCCACAACTACAATCAAACACCCACAAGGAGTTCCCATCATGTGGCACTGCTCCCATGGTCACACCTCAAGACCTGGATGTGGAAGGTACTGACAGGGCACGCACTGGCAGGTTTGTATTCACACAGCTGCAGGGGGGTCTGGCTGCCCTTGGGACACTGAGCTGGCAGCTCTCACAGGAATAAAAAGCCATGGCATGCCCACACGACCTGGAGGCAGGTCAGCCCTGGGGCCTGGCCAGGAGGTTGGATAACCAGTGCCGAGTGATGGATAACCAACAACTCAGTGCCGAGGTTCTGGCCCTGAACTGCCACTCCCCATCTCCCTGCTCCTTAGGACCCCCTCTCCACGCCGCACCCTGAAGCAGCTGCAGCTCCTCACACCTCCCCTGGCGTGTCTGCCCCACTGCCCGCACCATGGTGGCTTCCTGGCTCAGCCAGCCCTAGCCCTGGCCCCACTGCTGCCACCTGGGGCTGGCTGCTGGTCCCTGTGTGCCTACCTGCTCCCTGGCCATGTATTGGAGCACTGTGGGCATTCTGGGCTTGCAAGGCCAAGAGAAAGAGGAGCAGGAGGTAGTGGGTGAGGACCATGACCCCCCCTGCTCGCAACATTCTGCTGCTGCTGCTGCTGCTGCTGCTGCTGCTGCTGCTGCAACTGCTGCTGCAACTGCTGCTGCAACTGCTGCACTGTTGCCCAGAGTGAGCACTGAAGAGCACAGTGGGGCTTTGGAACCTCACAGCAAACGGGGCTCTTTGACCTCATAAAAAGTGGAGTCTGTGACCTCACATCATCACTGGGCCCTGGCCCTCTGCCAGTGCTCCCCAACGTACTCCTGTTACCTGTGAATTCTTGGACCTTCCCCCTCTTGAATTTCCTCACTCTGCACAGGCCTGGAAGGAGCATGATAGAGAAGGGTGGATGTATTTTGGGAGGCAGCACTGTGAATAGGAATGCAGAGGCACTCTGGTCGTGCTCCCCAGAAATCCCTTTCAAAAGCCCTGTACGAAGGCTGCATAAGAAAAGCCAAGTGCACGTGCCTTTCTTTGGTACTATTTCTGTCTTGACAGCATTCTGGCAAGAAACCTGCTTTTTCCAGTAGTTTTGCTACAGTTTCATGACCTTTGAAGACAACACTTCTTCCCTCCTCTACTATCTCTCTAGCATGGCTTCTCCCAAATGAGCCTGGTTTATTCCCCGTCCGCTTCCAACCCCGATTAAAGCTCTCTCAAGAAGCTCCACTAACTCCTGAGCAAAGATCCTTTTCCCCTTTGAGGCAGGCGTAGTCCGTGTGCCCACCACCAGGCCTGGTGTCCTGTAGAGCGACCCACGGTCAAACCCCGCCAGTTCTGCTGGGAACGCCGGCCTCGGAGCCAAGGTATTCATTCACCTGTAGGATTTTCCTGTGTCTGCCCCGGTGGTTCACTGCAAGGGGCAGAAGAAAATACTCCGTGTGCCCCAGATCCCTCCAGCAGTCCTCCAGAGGCCCTGAGCTCCCTCTTGCTTGTCCTCAGACACCACGAGGTACTGCCATGGGACACACACAAAGGCGTAGCTAGGAGTTAACATGGGCGGCTCTTCAGCTGAGCAGCTCTTCTGGGAAGGAAATATTCATGACTTACGCGTGCACGGCCCCCAAGGCTCAGAATCTCTTGGAAGGCCTTACAGAACATCTTTGGTAATAATTGCCCAGGAAGCACCAATAAACCCCAGGTGTTTATAGCTGCAAGCAGACAGGCATTGACAACTTTCCATTGACAACTCTGGGGTGTCTCCAAGGCTCAGAAGCAGTCTCCAGTTGATCAGCTGCATAGAGTCAGCCAATGCCATCTTTTGGAATCAAGCACAGATCGTTGCCCACCATGACGGCTGAAGCGCGGAATGAGCAGAGGGCCGTACTAGGCTGGAGGAGGGTCTCTTGGTGACATCGCCTGCCCAGAACCCAGGCACACTGCCCAGTTGCCTCGGCGTTGGGTCTGGGTCTCGCGCCCTCCATTCCTCCGCGAAGGGAGGCAGCGATGAACACTACCTCTCTTTGTTCCCTAACTCGCTACACACCTAGTCTCTCCCTTAATCCACTGCGCGGCATTGTGCTGCTCGCCGGCTCCTCACCAGCTCTGCGACCAGTGTCCCCAGACCGCCGGCGCTGCTCCCGAAGCCGCTTGCCGCATGTGGCACGGCACGGAGGCGGCGCTGCCCGCGCTGCCGCCATTTCGCACGGGGCCGCGAGGGGCGGGCACGGCGCTGTGGGGCTGTGCCGGCCGCGCTTCACGGGCCGCTGCTCCGGCTGCTCCCGCGGGGTCGCAGCTGCCCCTGTCCCAAGGCCGACGTGCAGGTCGTGCCGGTGCAAGGGAGCTCCCCGCCGCATCCCGCCTGCAGAGAACGGCTGCCGGGGCAGTTCGCCTGGCAGTCTGGGCTGAGCGTGGCGCAGGGAGCGGAGCCGAGAAGTGAAGCCAGAAGAGACAGGGGCAGGAAGCAGACCAGGGAGACAGCGAGAGCAAAAGCGGGGCAAGGGACGGAACCAGAAGTGCAGGAAGAGGCAGCAGGGAGAGAGGACGAGAGGCAGAATGGGCAGGAGGGAGCAAGAAAATCAGGGCTGGGGGCAGGATGGAGACTGCTGAAGACGCTCTGGATGGGCAGCAAGCTTGATAGGGAGTGGGAAGGAACAGAGATCTAGCCAGAAACCAAGGGCCTGGCAGCTGGACAGAGCAACACACAAGATCAGGACAAAGAGAAACCCGGGGGCGGTTTTTGCTGCACGCCGTTGAATCCAGGGGTACTTTCCTGCTGCAGTGGCACGTAGCCGTGTCAGCTCCCTCGGAAGCAGCCGAGGCATTTCAGAAATGGCACTGCAGGGCATGACCCTGCGTGTGTCCCACGGCGCTCAGTTCACATGGGCATCTGCAGGGCTGCGGCTGCGGGTGTCTATGTGAGAAGGACTTGTGGGGCTTGACTCAAGGGTTGAGGCAAAGCTGTCTTCTGAAAAGAGCCTTGGGCTGCCCTCCCAGAGGTGGAAATTTACGAGGCTGCTAAGTTAGCCCATGAGAGACAGCTCAAAGCTGAAGCTGGAGCTGGAGCTGACTGTGGAGAGGAGAGGGACATGGGCGAGCAGCTCAGTGGTTCCTCTTCACCACTTCAAAGGGAATAGCACTGTCTTGGGACAATCTTTACCACCTGAGCCAAAAGTGTAAGAAACTCCGGCAAATCCTACAGCGTCCAGAGATGCCTTCAAGGATCCCTCTGGCAACTGCTGCTGGCAATATCCTCCCCAGACACTGCAGCCTCAGAGAGCTGTGCTGAGTTTCTTGGACAACAGCTTTGCTGCACTCACACCTCCAGCTTTGGCTGCTGATGGCCGAGCAGGAGCGGGCACAGGGAAAAGCCTGCAGGATCACAGTGAAAAGCCTGCAGGATCACAGTGAATCTGACTGGTGAGGCCAGGACAGCAATTCCTTGGCGTAGCTGGTTTCTTGCGGTACCTCGCTTTCTTTATCTGAGACTGCTACTCTGTCACTTCTTCCCACCTGGAAGGCCTCCTTCTTCACCATCTTACATTCCATCTCTTTAGAAATTGAGCAGGAAATACCCAGGTGTATTTTGTCTTCAATCATTACCCCGTGACCCAAAGTTAAGTAAAATCCCAAAGCGGCCACTAAAAAGACGTGCAAAACCTGCAACTGCCTCACTCGCACAAGCAAAACACCACGGCCCTCTTCCTGTGGGTTGCTACAGCAGTGGTTTCCCTACATTGAAGCTGGATGCCAGGCACCCACCAAAGCCACTCTGTCACTCCCCTTCTCAGCTGGGCAGAGGACAGGAAGTATAAGAGAGGTTCCTGAACTGTGAAAAGGAGCAGGGGAGATCACTTGATGAACACCATCATGAGCAATACAGACTTGACTCGGGGCTATTAATTGAATTTTATTAGTAAAATCTAATTAGTAAAATTAGGAAATCACAGCAGGATAATGAGGAGTAAAATAAATCTTAAAATACACCTTTCCTCCCTTCCCTTCCCTAGCTCTATCTCCGCCCCTCCCAGTAGTGCAGGGAGACAGCACATAGGGATTACAGTCAGTTCATCACACAGTTGTTCCTGCAGCTGCTCAGGGAAAAGCGTCTTTCCTCTGCGCCTCCCCGGGGTTCCTCCCACAGGAGACAGTCCCCTGTGTTCTTCTCCAACGTGAGTCCATCCCATGGGCAAATGTTCTGCACGAATTGCTGCAGTGTGGGTCACTCTTCCATGGGGCACAGTCCTTTAGACAGCATGGCAGATGAGCTGATGGGCAAGCCTTTGCACATCTCACCATCATCTCCCCATTCTGGTGCAGGAAAGCCTTGTTGATGGCCGCTTCCGGGAAAGAAGGCTGAGGCTGGCACAAACAGGTCCTGCACTGCAGTGCACGTCTCTCTCAGCTCCTCTCACCGCTCCAGCCCTGTTCCCGGCTCTGTGCATTCTACCCCAACAGAAACAGCTGCAACAGGCAAGAACTTTCTGCTTTTAAAAATGTATTTATTTAAACGCTATCACTAAAATAACCGTCATCCTCTAATATAAAGTATTCCTGCTGGTACTGGTAGCAGGAACACCAGGACGGCGTGGGCTGAGGTGAGTCCAGGGAAATCCAGTGGTCCCTTGTAGAGGCACCATCAGCCAGAGCACAGAAGGGACAGGTGGGCAGAGGTGAGGAGTCTGCGCCCATGTTCTTGTGCAGCTGGGCGAGCTCTGCCGCAAAGACCTCAGGAAACAGGTGGCAGCTCTCCCTGAACCTCTTGGCTTGGGATCTCTCGCCCCTTCCTGGCCCTTCTCCTGACTCTGCTTCACCTGTACCTCTAGGGTGATCTTTGCTTTCCCAGGAAGAGTCAGTGTAGACTTGTCCTGGTGCTTCTTTATCTCCCTGGGTTGTCCTGTAGAAACTGATTTCTGAGAAGACCCCTCATAGATATGATTTTAGAGCACAGTTAAAGGATTGCACTGCAGAGGTTTCCCCAGAGCACTGCCAGGAGTCGTCCTGGCACTCCAGCGCTGTGCAAACACTTCATTGCCAATGGCAGCAATAAATAACTCAAGGGAAAAGCCAACTCACGTGTCTCTCTTCAGCAGCTGATACATGACTATACACCCAGACACTACCACAAGCAGAAGCAAAACTGAGGCTGCTACGGTCCCTAGGATGTAGTTCTTGCTCGCATCCCAATTTCCAGCAGTTTTGGCTTTCTGCCCAGCAGCTGACCCTGGCAGGAGAAAAGACAACGCAAGAGACAACGTTTGTGCTCTGCACCAGGGATAAACCTCACAGTGCGCTTCAGGTGCCCAAGGATTATTGTCTTCAGAGATCAGTTCCTCTGGCTCTGGTGTCTCAGCACAAGGGAACAAGAGGGATCCCATAAAGTTCTCATGGAGAAGAGCCCAGTGTGTGTCAGAGAGCAGTTGCACCAGCACTGATCCCATCTGCTCCTCCGGGCTGCAGGCCACGGCTGTGTGCCGGGCACCTGCAAGTCATCCATGGAGAGCACTGCAGGGATACAGCAGAAATGCTCCTCTTTCCCCAAGCCAGCCTCTCCGAAGCGCTCACCTGAATGTTCCTCAGGCTGCTCAGGAGTGCTGGTGTCCTCTATTTCTTCTGTTTCTTCATGTGAGTCTGGCACGCTGTCACTTTCTCCTATAGGAAGGGTCTCCGGCACAGTCTCAGGATCCATCACTTTAGAAGAAACACGGGACACTTTAAAAAAGAAGTCACTGTCCCTTACCGGGAGCACAGTAACATGGCCTGGACACTTTGACAAGTGGCAGTGAGGAGCCTTCTGTCCCCAAAGACAAGAGGAAACCACAGCCAAATTTTCTGCACTGCAACAAGAAATGCAGACCCAAGCCACCCAAGACTGAATCAACAAAATGACCCGTATATGGAACCCCTTCAGGTTCACACTCCTGCTTGGGGTCCAGGTCCAACCCACCCCTGGCGCTGAGGTCTGGCAGGGGCAGCCAAGATTTCATGGGGTATCATTTCTGCCTCAGTGCTGTGCTGAGTGTGAGGCAAACACAAATTCAGCACAGGCCTGTTCCCAGCATCTGGATGCCAGTGTCTGCACACAGCAGCTCTGGCCAGTAATGGTACAAGTGGAGCAGCAGCAGCAGCAGTTGTCCCTGGCAGTCATCAGGAGGCACAACTGGGAGCAGGAGCTGTGCTGCACCATCTCTGTGGCTCAGCCCAGGAGGTGTGAAATGCAGTGTCCCTGCAGCAAGGCTCTGACTGAGAGCCCTTCTGGCTGCGTCAGATGCAGCACATCCCTACAGGAACCAAAAGTTCAGCTTCCCAGGTCAACAGAGTGGGCTATACGAACCAGATGGGGCTTCATCCACGGCTGTCAGGTAATCCTGTGGAGCTTCAGGGAATCCTTCAGGCAATTCTTCAAGGAACTTGGCGTAATCCTTCCCTATGTTAGATTTATAAAAGGATGTTAACCTATGAAGGTGCATTTCCCATGCATAACACAGGGGAAAGGAGTGCTCATTCTTGTGAAGGCATTAGAGACTGACTACTCACGCTTGAGATACCAGCTCGGAATCAGCACGGAATCTGGCTCTAACTCAGGAGCTGAAAGAGCACTCTCTCTCTCCACAACTACAATCAAACACCCACAAGGAGTTCCCATCATGTGGCACTGCTCCCATGGTCACACCTCAAGACCTGGATGTGGAAGGTACTGACAGGGCACGCACTGGCAGGTTTGTATTCACACAGCTGCAGGGGGGTCTGGCTGCCCTTGGGACACTGAGCTGGCAGCTCTCACAGGAATAAAAAGCCATGGCATGCCCACACGACCTGGAGGCAGGTCAGCCCTGGGGCCTGGCCAGGAGGTTGGATAACCAGTGCCGAGTGATGGATAACCAACAACTCAGTGCCGAGGTTCTGGCCCTGAACTGCCACTCCCCATCTCCCTGCTCCTTAGGACCCCCTCTCCACGCCGCACCCTGAAGCAGCTGCAGCTCCTCACACCTCCCCTGGCGTGTCTGCCCCACTGCCCGCACCATGGTGGCTTCCTGGCTCAGCCAGCCCTAGCCCTGGCCCCACTGCTGCCACCTGGGGCTGGCTGCTGGTCCCTGTGTGCCTACCTGCTCCCTGGCCATGTATTGGAGCACTGTGGGCATTCTGGGCTTGCAAGGCCAAGAGAAAGAGGAGCAGGAGGTAGTGGGTGAGGACCATGACCCCCCCTGCTCGCAACATTCTGCTGCTGCTGCTGCTGCTGCTGCTGCTGCTGCTGCTGCTGCAACTGCTGCTGCAACTGCTGCTGCAACTGCTGCACTGTTGCCCAGAGTGAGCACTGAAGAGCACAGTGGGGCTTTGGAACCTCACAGCAAACGGGGCTCTTTGACCTCATAAAAAGTGGAGTCTGTGACCTCACATCATCACTGGGCCCTGGCCCTCTGCCAGTGCTCCCCAACGTACTCCTGTTACCTGTGAATTCTTGGACCTTCCCCCTCTTGAATTTCCTCACTCTGCACAGGCCTGGAAGGAGCATGATAGAGAAGGGTGGATGTATTTTGGGAGGCAGCACTGTGAATAGGAATGCAGAGGCACTCTGGTCGTGCTCCCCAGAAATCCCTTTCAAAAGCCCTGTACGAAGGCTGCATAAGAAAAGCCAAGTGCACGTGCCTTTCTTTGGTACTATTTCTGTCTTGACAGCATTCTGGCAAGAAACCTGCTTTTTCCAGTAGTTTTGCTACAGTTTCATGACCTTTGAAGACAACACTTCTTCCCTCCTCTACTATCTCTCTAGCATGGCTTCTCCCAAATGAGCCTGGTTTATTCCCCGTCCGCTTCCAACCCCGATTAAAGCTCTCTCAAGAAGCTCCACTAACTCCTGAGCAAAGATCCTTTTCCCCTTTGAGGCAGGCGTAGTCCGTGTGCCCACCACCAGGCCTGGTGTCCTGTAGAGCGACCCACGGTCAAACCCCGCCAGTTCTGCTGGGAACGCCGGCCTCGGAGCCAAGGTATTCATTCACCTGTAGGATTTTCCTGTGTCTGCCCCGGTGGTTCACTGCAAGGGGCAGAAGAAAATACTCCGTGTGCCCCAGATCCCTCCAGCAGTCCTCCAGAGGCCCTGAGCTCCCTCTTGCTTGTCCTCAGACACCACGAGGTACTGCCATGGGACACACACAAAGGCGTAGCTAGGAGTTAACATGGGCGGCTCTTCAGCTGAGCAGCTCTTCTGGGAAGGAAATATTCATGACTTACGCGTGCACGGCCCCCAAGGCTCAGAATCTCTTGGAAGGCCTTACAGAACATCTTTGGTAATAATTGCCCAGGAAGCACCAATAAACCCCAGGTGTTTATAGCTGCAAGCAGACAGGCATTGACAACTTTCCATTGACAACTCTGGGGTGTCTCCAA
The DNA here is from genome assembly GCF_020740725.1 of Corvus hawaiiensis. Taxonomy (NCBI): domain Eukaryota; kingdom Metazoa; phylum Chordata; class Aves; order Passeriformes; family Corvidae; genus Corvus; species Corvus hawaiiensis. Next base: position 10,813,163 of record NC_063255.1, on the reverse strand, counting down.
GGCTCAGAAGCAGTCTCCAGTTGATCAGCTGCATAGAGTCAGCCAATGCCATCTTTTGGAATCAAGCACAGATCGTTGCCCACCATGACGGCTGAAGCGCGGAATGAGCAGAGGGCCGTACTAGGCTGGAGGAGGGTCTCTTGGTGACATCGCCTGCCCAGAACCCAGGCACACTGCCCAGTTGCCTCGGCGTTGGGTCTGGGTCTCGCGCCCTCCATTCCTCCGCGAAGGGAGGCAGCGATGAACACTACCTCTCTTTGTTCCCTAACTCGCTACACACCTAGTCTCTCCCTTAATCCACTGCGCGGCATTGTGCTGCTCGCCGGCTCCTCACCAGCTCTGCGACCAGTGTCCCCAGACCGCCGGCGCTGCTCCCGAAGCCGCTTGCCGCATGTGGCACGGCACGGAGGCGGCGCTGCCCGCGCTGCCGCCATTTCGCACGGGGCCGCGAGGGGCGGGCACGGCGCTGTGGGGCTGTGCCGGCCGCGCTTCACGGGCCGCTGCTCCGGCTGCTCCCGCGGGGTCGCAGCTGCCCCTGTCCCAAGGCCGACGTGCAGGTCGTGCCGGTGCAAGGGAGCTCCCCGCCGCATCCCGCCTGCAGAGAACGGCTGCCGGGGCAGTTCGCCTGGCAGTCTGGGCTGAGCGTGGCGCAGGGAGCGGAGCCGAGAAGTGAAGCCAGAAGAGACAGGGGCAGGAAGCAGACCAGGGAGACAGCGAGAGCAAAAGCGGGGCAAGGGACGGAACCAGAAGTGCAGGAAGAGGCAGCAGGGAAAGAGGACGAGAGGCAGAATGGGCAGGAGGGAGCAAGAAAATCAGGGCTGGGGGCAGGATGGAGACTGCTGAAGACGCTCTGGATGGGCAGCAAGCCTGATAGGGAGTGGGAAGGAACAGAGATCTAGCCAGAAACCAAGGGCCTGGCAGCTGGACAGAGCAACACACAAGATCAGGACAAAGAGAAACCCGGGGGCGGTTTTTGCTGCACGCCGTTGAATCCAGGGGTACTTTCCTGCTGCAGTGGCACGTAGCCGTGTCAGCTCCCTCGGAAGCAGCCGAGGCATTTCAGAAATGGCACTGCAGGGCATGACCCTGCGTGTGTCCCACGGCGCTCAGTTCACATGGGCATCTGCAGGGCTGCGGCTGCGGGTGTCTATGTGAGAAGGACTTGTGGGGCTTGACTCAAGGGTTGAGGCAAAGCTGTCTTCTGAAAAGAGCCTTGGGCTGCCCTCCCAGAGGTGGAAATTTACGAGGCTGCTAAGTTAGCCCATGAGAGACAGCTCAAAGCTGAAGCTGGAGCTGGAGCTGACTGTGGAGAGGAGAGGGACATGGGCGAGCAGCTCAGTGGTTCCTCTTCACCACTTCAAAGGGAATAGCACTGTCTTGGGACAATCTTTACCACCTGAGCCAAAAGTGTAAGAAACTCCGGCAAATCCTACAGCGTCCAGAGATGCCTTCAAGGATCCCTCTGGCAACTGCTGCTGGCAATATCCTCCCCAGACACTGCAGCCTCAGAGAGCTGTGCTGAGTTTCTTGGACAACAGCTTTGCTGCACTCACACCTCCAGCTTTGGCTGCTGATGGCCGAGCAGGAGCGGGCACAGGGAAAAGCCTGCAGGATCACAGTGAAAAGCCTGCAGGATCACAGTGAATCTGACTGGTGAGGCCAGGACAGCAATTCCTTGGCGTAGCTGGTTTCTTGCGGTACCTCGCTTTCTTTATCTGAGACTGCTACTCTGTCACTTCTTCCCACCTGGAAGGCCTCCTTCTTCACCATCTTACATTCCATCTCTTTAGAAATTGAGCAGGAAATACCCAGGTGTATTTTGTCTTCAATCATTACCCCGTGACCCAAAGTTAAGTAAAATCCCAAAGCGGCCACTAAAAAGACGTGCAAAACCTGCAACTGCCTCACTCGCACAAGCAAAACACCACGGCCCTCTTCCTGTGGGTTGCTACAGCAGTGGTTTCCCTACATTGAAGCTGGATGCCAGGCACCCACCAAAGCCACTCTGTCACTCCCCTTCTCAGCTGGGCAGAGGACAGGAAGTATAAGAGAGGTTCCTGAACTGTGAAAAGGAGCAGGGGAGATCACTTGATGAACACCATCATGAGCAATACAGACTTGACTCGGGGCTATTAATTGAATTTTATTAGTAAAATCTAATTAGTAAAATTAGGAAATCACAGCAGGATAATGAGGAGTAAAATAAATCTTAAAATACACCTTTCCTCCCTTCCCTTCCCTAGCTCTATCTCCGCCCCTCCCAGTAGTGCAGGGAGACAGCACATAGGGATTACAGTCAGTTCATCACACAGTTGTTCCTGCAGCTGCTCAGGGAAAAGCGTCTTTCCTCTGCGCCTCCCCGGGGTTCCTCCCACAGGAGACAGTCCCCTGTGTTCTTCTCCAACGTGAGTCCATCCCATGGGCAAATGTTCTGCACGAATTGCTGCAGTGTGGGTCACTCTTCCATGGGGCACAGTCCTTTAGACAGCATGGCAGATGAGCTGATGGGCAAGCCTTTGCACATCTCACCATCATCTCCCCATTCTGGTGCAGGAAAGCCTTGTTGATGGCCGCTTCCGGGAAAGAAGGCTGAGGCTGGCACAAACAGGTCCTGCACTGCAGTGCACGTCTCTCTCAGCTCCTCTCACCGCTCCAGCCCTGTTCCCGGCTCTGTGCATTCTACCCCAACAGAAACAGCTGCAACAGGCAAGAACTTTCTGCTTTTAAAAATGTATTTATTTAAACGCTATCACTAAAATAACCGTCATCCTCTAATATAAAGTATTCCTGCTGGTACTGGTAGCAGGAACACCAGGACGGCGTGGGCTGAGGTGAGTCCAGGGAAATCCAGTGGTCCCTTGTAGAGGCACCATCAGCCAGAGCACAGAAGGGACAGGTGGGCAGAGGTGAGGAGTCTGCGCCCATGTTCTTGTGCAGCTGGGCGAGCTCTGCCGCAAAGACCTCAGGAAACAGGTGGCAGCTCTCCCTGAACCTCTTGGCTTGGGATCTCTCGCCCCTTCCTGGCCCTTCTCCTGACTCTGCTTCACCTGTACCTCTAGGGTGATCTTTGCTTTCCCAGGAAGAGTCAGTGTAGACTTGTCCTGGTGCTTCTTTATCTCCCTGGGTTGTCCTGTAGAAACTGATTTCTGAGAAGACCCCTCATAGATATGATTTTAGAGCACAGTTAAAGGATTGCACTGCAGAGGTTTCCCCAGAGCACTGCCAGGAGTCGTCCTGGCACTCCAGCGCTGTGCAAACACTTCATTGCCAATGGCAGCAATAAATAACTCAAGGGAAAAGCCAACTCACGTGTCTCTCTTCAGCAGCTGATACATGACTATACACCCAGACACTACCACAAGCAGAAGCAAAACTGAGGCTGCTACGGTCCCTAGGATGTAGTTCTTGCTCGCATCCCAATTTCCAGCAGTTTTGGCTTTCTGCCCAGCAGCTGACCCTGGCAGGAGAAAAGACAACGCAAGAGACAACGTTTGTGCTCTGCACCAGGGATAAACCTCACAGTGCGCTTCAGGTGCCCAAGGATTATTGTCTTCAGAGATCAGTTCCTCTGGCTCTGGTGTCTCAGCACAAGGGAACAAGAGGGATCCCATAAAGTTCTCATGGAGAAGAGCCCAGTGTGTGTCAGAGAGCAGTTGCACCAGCACTGATCCCATCTGCTCCTCCGGGCTGCAGGCCACGGCTGTGTGCCGGGCACCTGCAAGTCATCCATGGAGAGCACTGCAGGGATACAGCAGAAATGCTCCTCTTTCCCCAAGCCAGCCTCTCCGAAGCGCTCACCTGAATGTTCCTCAGGCTGCTCAGGAGTGCTGGTGTCCTCTATTTCTTCTGTTTCTTCATGTGAGTCTGGCACGCTGTCACTTTCTCCTATAGGAAGGGTCTCCGGCACAGTCTCAGGATCCATCACTTTAGAAGAAACACGGGACACTTTAAAAAAGAAGTCACTGTCCCTTACCGGGAGCACAGTAACATGGCCTGGACACTTTGACAAGTGGCAGTGAGGAGCCTTCTGTCCCCAAAGACAAGAGGAAACCACAGCCAAATTTTCTGCACTGCAACAAGAAATGCAGACCCAAGCCACCCAAGACTGAATCAACAAAATGACCCGTATATGGAACCCCTTCAGGTTCACACTCCTGCTTGGGGTCCAGGTCCAACCCACCCCTGGCGCTGAGGTCTGGCAGGGGCAGCCAAGATTTCATGGGGTATCATTTCTGCCTCAGTGCTGTGCTGAGTGTGAGGCAAACACAAATTCAGCACAGGCCTGTTCCCAGCATCTGGATGCCAGTGTCTGCACACAGCAGCTCTGGCCAGTAATGGTACAAGTGGAGCAGCAGCAGCAGCAGTTGTCCCTGGCAGTCATCAGGAGGCACAACTGGGAGCAGGAGCTGTGCTGCACCATCTCTGTGGCTCAGCCCAGGAGGTGTGAAATGCAGTGTCCCTGCAGCAAGGCTCTGACTGAGAGCCCTTCTGGCTGCGTCAGATGCAGCACATCCCTACAGGAACCAAAAGTTCAGCTTCCCAGGTCAACAGAGTGGGCTATACGAACCAGATGGGGCTTCATCCACGGCTGTCAGGTAATCCTGTGGAGCTTCAGGGAATCCTTCAGGCAATTCTTCAAGGAACTTGGCGTAATCCTTCCCTATGTTAGATTTATAAAAGGATGTTAACCTATGAAGGTGCATTTCCCATGCATAACACAGGGGAAAGGAGTGCTCATTCTTGTGAAGGCATTAGAGACTGACTACTCACGCTTGAGATACCAGCTCGGAATCAGCACGGAATCTGGCTCTAACTCAGGAGCTGAAAGAGCACTCTCTCTCTCCACAACTACAATCAAACACCCACAAGGAGTTCCCATCATGTGGCACTGCTCCCATGGTCACACCTCAAGACCTGGATGTGGAAGGTACTGACAGGGCACGCACTGGCAGGTTTGTATTCACACAGCTGCAGGGGGGTCTGGCTGCCCTTGGGACACTGAGCTGGCAGCTCTCACAGGAATAAAAAGCCATGGCATGCCCACACGACCTGGAGGCAGGTCAGCCCTGGGGCCTGGCCAGGAGGTTGGATAACCAGTGCCGAGTGATGGATAACCAACAACTCAGTGCCGAGGTTCTGGCCCTGAACTGCCACTCCCCATCTCCCTGCTCCTTAGGACCCCCTCTCCACGCCGCACCCTGAAGCAGCTGCAGCTCCTCACACCTCCCCTGGCGTGTCTGCCCCACTGCCCGCACCATGGTGGCTTCCTGGCTCAGCCAGCCCTAGCCCTGGCCCCACTGCTGCCACCTGGGGCTGGCTGCTGGTCCCTGTGTGCCTACCTGCTCCCTGGCCATGTATTGGAGCACTGTGGGCATTCTGGGCTTGCAAGGCCAAGAGAAAGAGGAGCAGGAGGTAGTGGGTGAGGACCATGACCCCCCCTGCTCGCAACATTCTGCTGCTGCTGCTGCTGCTGCTGCTGCTGCTGCTGCTGCTGCAACTGCTGCTGCAACTGCTGCTGCAACTGCTGCACTGTTGCCCAGAGTGAGCACTGAAGAGCACAGTGGGGCTTTGGAACCTCACAGCAAACGGGGCTCTTTGACCTCATAAAAAGTGGAGTCTGTGACCTCACATCATCACTGGGCCCTGGCCCTCTGCCAGTGCTCCCCAACGTACTCCTGTTACCTGTGAATTCTTGGACCTTCCCCCTCTTGAATTTCCTCACTCTGCACAGGCCTGGAAGGAGCATGATAGAGAAGGGTGGATGTATTTTGGGAGGCAGCACTGTGAATAGGAATGCAGAGGCACTCTGGTCGTGCTCCTCAGAAATCCCTTTCAAAAGCCCTGTACGAAGGCTGCATAAGAAAAGCCAAGTGCACGTGCCTTTCTTTGGTACTATTTCTGTCTTGACAGCATTCTGGCAAGAAACCTGCTTTTTCCAGTAGTTTTGCTACAGTTTCATGACCTTTGAAGACAACACTTCTTCCCTCCTCTACTATCTCTCTAGCATGGCTTCTCCCAAATGAGCCTGGTTTATTCCCCGTCCACTTCCAACCCCGATTAAAGCTCTCTCAAGAAGCTCCACTAACTCCTGAGCAAAGATCCTTTTCCCCTTTGAGGCAGGCGTAGTCCGTGTGCCCACCACCAGGCCTGGTGTCCTGTAGAGCGACCCACGGTCAAACCCCGCCAGTTCTGCTGGGAACGCCGGCCTCGGAGCCAAGGTATTCATTCACCTGTAGGATTTTCCTGTGTCTGCCCCGGTGGTTCACTGCAAGGGGCAGAAGAAAATACTCCGTGTGCCCCAGATCCCTCCAGCAGTCCTCCAGAGGCCCTGAGCTCCCTCTTGCTTGTCCTCAGACACCACGAGGTACTGCCATGGGACACACACAAAGGCATAGCTAGGAGTTAACATGGGCGGCTCTTCAGCTGAGCAGCTCTTCTGGGAAGGAAATATTCATGACTTACGCGTGCACGGCCCCCAAGGCTCAGAATCTCTTGGAAGGCCTTACAGAACATCTTTGGTAATAATTGCCCAGGAAGCACGTGTTATAAACGAGGCTTGGACTTTTTGAGTGGAGTAAAAGTCTGCTCGTTTATTAAAAAGAAAACCTGGAACGGAGACCAGGTAAGCCCAAGTCCCACTCGTCAACCCAGAAAAAAACAAACATTGCGAAGTGGAGGGCATTTCCTCTGACTCAAGTTCCTCAGGAAGACCCCCGGGAGCTGAGCCCCAGGGCAGTTTTTATAGTCTCTCTTGATGTTTTGATTGGTGCAGCTCAGATCCTCCCTCTGATGGCTCGTTGCTCAGGTCCTCATTGGTGTTCAGTTCCGTCAGTCTCTGGGGCGTTGACTGATTGGTTTGCCCCCTAACCAATAACTCCCCAAAATGTTTACATCATAATTATTAAGTCATCTTAAGAACATTCTTGAACATTCTCCTCTTTTCTGTAGACCCATTACTTTCCCCCATTGGTGTCACCATCTAGTGGGCACATAGCAGCATTACACCCGTACAGTCACAATAACAATTAACTCATTAACTGTATATCCCCAATCTTTTAACAAGCAACCTTTAACTTCTTCTCAACCAAAAAAAAACTACTTTTAACCATTTATTACATAACAATAGTAAAACTTGGAGGGTTTAACTTTTATGATTCAGCTTAATTGGTTAATTATGCAATTTTAATTAATAACACAAACTAATTAACTATTATTCATTAATGCAAAAACCAACTTTTCCAACTTTGTTTATAACAGTGATTAATACTAAATTACTTGTGAAGTTTTCCTCAGGGTAGGAAAGCTGGGTTTGGCTTTTGTTCCTTGCCCTCTAATCCAAGGAATCTATTCTCTCTGGAAATACTTACTTTATGTTCTGGCCTCAGATGGCTGTTCAGTCTATGATAACTCTGCTCTCTTTGTTCTCTCTCTTTCAGCACTGAAATATAAAAATTACCCTGTTGTCATATTCTACAGTGGGAAACTGCGGAAGGTTCTTTTACAACAGATTTCTCTAGGACAAAATTAAGCACAAATGAGGTAAATATATCTGAGAACTGTTCACTGGTGATGAAATGTGCCTTGCCCTACTAAAGAAAAATTAAAAAGGCAGAAAAGGGGGAAGGAAAAGGAAAAAGAATATAGGGAGGAGAAAGAGAGAGAGGAGAGAGACGGGGAGAAAAAATGGGCATTACCACCAGAACTTCGGAATGCGCCATCGACATCCAAGCAGTAGGGGGTGTGTGCACGCTGCCTTGCTGGGCAGCCTCTGCCGCTGTCGGAGCAACGCAGCTTCAAAGGCACCCCTCCTGCATCGATGGGCAGCCAGACACGAGGCGAGTGGGTGCTTGGGCAGGAGGTGCAGAATCCTGGACAGGGTGGCAGCAGTATTGTGGCGGCAGGCTGGATCAGCAAAGCAGGGCTGGAAGCATGTGGCTCAAGCAGGAACAAGGTAGGCAGGGACAAAGCAGGTAGGGGTGTCGGGCAGGAATGCAAGGAGGTAGGACAAGCAAAGGCTGGAGCAGGCAAGGGAGAAGCAGCGGTAGGGGCAGGACACAGGTTAGGCACACGGCTTGGAGGTGGTCTCAGGCAGTCAATCAGCAAAGCGAAGTTAGCAAGCCAAGCACTTGAGCCTTGCAGCTTGTGATGCAGTTACTTTTATCCCCCCGGCTCCTTCCCAGGTCTGCTCGCTGGCAGGAGACCATTGGCCAGTCAAGTGTTCGACTGCAGTCCATTGGTGGGGACTTTTTTCCTGTCAGTTGGAGAACCTTTCTAGAGGGCACATGGTTCTTGGTGCTCTTTTCATGGATGCTGACTGCCTATTCCATGTGAGACGTGAAATGGCTGCCAGCACGTGTGAAGCCCCTCCCCCCACCCCTCTGGTAATCTTCAAACAATGTTGAGGCATAAATCAAAATTAAATTAGTTCCTCACACCTACCTAGAGTTCACTTTTCATTATCAGCAAGAGAACAAACTAGCTAGCTAATAACTTTAGAAAACTTCAGGTTTATTTAAAAAAAATCATATAAAATGGGTTATCTCTGTGAAGTAGTTTTGGGTCTTTTTTCTGATGCTTTTTAAATTACAAGTCAAGGAAAAATATTAATACCACACTACAGTTGTATAAGTATGTTTCTTGAGAGCCTGTTAAAGATTAATTTGATTAATGCTTGTGAAGAGCGGACAGAACTCCACTACTAAAGAAGTAGTAAAGTAGGTATGTTTATTTCCAGCTGGGACGCACGGGGGATCGCTCCTCCAAAGCCATGCGTGCCGACAGCTGCATTCAGCTCGGTATTTACCGGGTTACAAGTTCCATATTCATTAAGTTTCGCAGCATGCCTATACATATTCATCACCTAGCCCCGCCCAGCCTCGCTTCGTATTATAATGAACCCAAAAGTCATCTACATCCGCGTTGCGCTTGCGCAGGGTGGTTTGGTGTTTTCTTGGTAGGGGTCTTGGGGGGTCTTTTGGAAGAAGGCTGACGGTCTTCCTTGTCCTGAACTTTTAACCTTTCTTCCCCGCGCATGCTCTTTTGTATCCCTGGCCTTTGAGACTGGTTTCAGCTAGTTTGCAGGATGTCTGTCTGAGACCCCCCCTGGTTTTATCAGAGTTCTCTTACCTTTTCTTCCTGCCCTGGTATGCTGACCAAGCTGGATGCATTGTTCCTGACAAACTAATTCTCCTGCTTCCCATCTCCCTGATTCACTTGTAAAGCAGTTGTGCTTGTTACCTTTCAGGGTTTTTATAAAAACCATTTGCCACAGAGGAAGTAAATTATTTGATGTCTTCACACATTTGTTGTCTTCCACACCCAGAAGCAGAAAAAGCTTTTGCTCACAGATCAGCATTGGACCTAACTTCTGATCCAGTGAAAATCTTGCAAATGTAAAACAGCTTCATTCACAATGTCTATTCAACAATTTAATAATTCATGTCATGACAGATTTAATTTTCTAAGTGTTATGAAGTATGTATGTGATTGTAGGCATTTCTGGGAGACAGACACTAAATTGCTAATGTTAGCACTCAGTATACACAGCCCGCCTCTAGAAATAACTCAAAATTATAACTCAAAAAAAAAAAAAGGTAGAGGAGACCTGGAGGAAAATATTTTAACATAATGAAAATACTTTCAGTGAAGTTCACTGAACGAATATGTTTCGTTTTTCAAGACAGTATAAACAATAAAAAGATTAGCAAAAAAACCCCCAAGGACCAGCAGAAGTCCTTTTGAAAAAGGAAGGGGAAGTATTACTAAAGTTTATAGGAAAAATGCAAGAAAGTAATATTTTTAATTATATATGGATGTATTATAAGAACACATCAATAAAAGACCTAATGCAGGAAAATCTTGAACTTAGTTGTTGCTGGACAAGAAAAAAACTCTGGTTTTATAAAGCTTTAAATAAAAAATTATATAAAAGTTTAATCTCCACTTTCAGTTTGCATATTTAAAGAGAGAACAATCTGGCTTTAGTTGTTTTCATAGAATGAAGTTAGTAGAAATTAAAGCAGAAGAAAAGAGTTTGAATAACAATAAAAATTTAATTCACTAATCACATTTATTTATTCAATTAACCAGGATTTCATCACTTCAATATTTCAGAACCTCCTCCATGTACATTTCATGTTTGGAAGCAATTCTACAAAGCTGTAATGAATTTTGTACTCAGATGCTCATTTTGCCCCTTTTGTGAAAAGTGTACTACTGATCACGTTTAAGTCGGTACATTTATTCTTACTTTAGAAATCTAGTTCACAATATTCAATAACATCGTGTGGATGTACCATGCTTTGTATAATGCAACACCTAGTGAAAACCAGATTCTGTGTATTCAATGTAATAAGTATTTTACCTAAATATTCTCATTCAAATGTTTTGAACTTCGGCTGAACATTCAGGAGGCCCTGGTGAGGGCATTGTCTCCTCTGCCCATGATGATTTTTCTCTGTTAACTCCCTTTTTTCACACTTTGTAGAGTTAACATTTCTGAACAACAGAGCTCACTGTCACAGGAAATCCATGTAATGGCTAATTTAAGGCTGACACAAGAAACTGATACCCATATATGGTTATATTAAAAAGTATAATCATGCTTCAAAGTATTGAGTTATACAGGAGTAATAATTTACTTGGGGTAATCGTAACTGGAGACAACTGTCAGATAAATGAAGATCCACATTTCTGAGTTTAAACCAGTCTGAGAGATTAGAATGAGATTCATGCATGTTATAATGCTTTCTTTGTTTGAGATTCTTGCATTTTTTTGGCATGTTCACTGTTTCCTGCTGTTACAAGCAGGGAAATAAACTAGATGTTCGGATCAGTTCCTGAATGACAAGTTCAAAACGAAAAAAGTCTTTTTTCCTTTAAGATAGTGGGAAATAATCTAGAAGTTTAGAGGAGATTTATTGAGGCAGACAATTTTGTTGAAATGAGCCCTTCTAAGTTCTATGTATTTAAGGTAAGAGTAGTATCAATAAGAGCTAATTCAGAGTTAAATCAGGAATTTCTCCAGTGTTCCGTGGGCATGTTTTGTGCACTGATTTAACTGCAGTATAGATAAAATGTAAGTAAATATTTTTGAAGGTAGTTTCCCTCAAAGCAGTTCTAATAGAACAGTTGAAGCAGAAGATTCTCCAATAAAGGAGATACTTGAAGGTGAGAACAAACTGGGATGGCATATGCTTTGAGTTAGTATCATTGAAGGAAAGGTTAATACTGTGATTATTGCTGTTAACTTTTTCTTACCCCTTCTTTTTATTACTTTTATTTGTCTCCTTCAGATTGAGGTCTGGAATTGCCCTATCTTTTTGTTCCTGTCAAAGATGAAAGGTTGGGGGTTTTTTTAATGAAATATTTCCAAACAGCGTAAAAAAATAGTTTAAACAGTTAATTGTTTGTTTGTTTGTTTGTTTTACCTTTCTTTTTATTGGTGCTGCTCTGAGTCAGATCAGGTAATTCTCTAGAAAAAAAACCAAAAAATGAAGTATTATGCTGTATCTGCCTTTGTGGCTTTTGTTGAGGCAGACATAACAGCACGCACTAATTGTAAGCCATAGTCGAGAGAGGTAGAAAGATTTTTTATTTTCTCTACTGCTATTCTTATATCTCTTCACAATTGCTGTGGCCTATTGAGATTGGCCACTTAGCAAACAATGACAAGGCTGTCTAACAAACAGTGACCATTCAAGCAGTAAAACAATCAGCTATACAAGCAAAGGTATAGTTGCTACATGTTATCCACAAGTTCTTCCTTGTACACTCTTAATGTCCCGTAACAAGAACATCATCTCCTTGTGTCCAGAGTATCTTCTCTCATTGATTATCTTCTTGGCCTTTTCTGTGGGTTTCACTGAAGCTGCAAAATTTCATTGTAATATTCTCACAGGTAAATTCTGACTGTCTTTAGGTCTAATTCTGTGAGGCCCCCAGACCAGCTGTCAGCCTCATCATGCCTTCAAACTTCCTCTTCTAAGTGCACATTAAAATGCACTGATTTGAAGATCAATCAGCATGTTTTTGGTCTTCTCTGACTCATTCTCTTTCTCTTCAGAGTGCTTTGAAAAACAAATTATATATTGATGAAGAAGCGGTGCAGCCTTGGACTGCGATTAGATGCACTTAGTGGAACAGAAGGAGTACCCTGCTGTCATGGTAAAAGACTAGGTACTTAGTTTTTGTTTTAAATCTGTTTGAGTCAAAGGATTTCAGTTGCAGATCAGATGCTATAATTCAGATGAGATGTTATCTATTTTTTCATTTCAAAGGCATTACAGTTTGCTCTTTGTGAATTATGAATACAACAAGTTTTGGATTGCTCTTCAGTAACTGGTGTGGCTTTGCTACCTCACATAGTTTCGTTGAAGCATTCTAGGTTGGCTAATGCATTTGCAGTAGTAGGTTTCCTGAGTCTCCACCTCGGAACACTACAGTGTTCCACACAGGCAAAAAAATGGCAGAGCAGTCAGTAGTAGATGAGAGCAACAACCTGTTCACCCAGACTGATGAGCAGAATACCAGACTGCTCATTGAGACTAAGAGTCTTGGGTGACCTATTTTGGAAAATAAAATTAAATGCTTTTTTAATTGCCATCTTCTCCTAATCTCTCTCCTACTATGGCCTTAGGGCTTCACCTCTTTGAAAGACCTCTGTTCTGTAAGGTGCTGAGCAATGCAGTGCTCTTGCCTAATCTGACAGAAAGCTTGAGTCTCAGTACCATGTCTTCGATAGGACTCTCTGGAGGCTAAAACTTTGTGTTTGCAGGTAGTAAGTTAGCTTGCAGGGCTCTGAGTACTGTGGAAAAGAGCCCAAGCCTTCATTCATGCCTGGTATTGTGATACTGTCCAGCACACTGCCTAATTAGGCTGTTTTCGTCTTTGTTTTCAGGTATGTACAGTGAGCTGCAATGATTCTCAGGTTTTCTTCAGCCACAGAAAGCATTTGCCTAACCCGGCTGCAACAAGAAGAAGCCCCCTGTAGAGAGATGCCATTCAGCTTGTACTTTGGCTCAGGGGAATCTTTTCATTCCTGTTACACGAGTGCAGTTTTACAGACCTTCACAGAAAATAGTCTGTTCTGATGTGGCCTATTTACATCATAAAATGGGAAGTCACGGTGGTTTTATATACATTTGTCTGTACTTCATCTTATGGAAGAGCCTGCCAGAGGTTTCATTTTGTTACATTTTCTTTTCTAGATGAGGTGCCAGAAACTGGGCCCAGAAGCTGAGGCTCTCAGTTTGCTGGCAGAAGGAACTCTTGTTAGACATAAGGACAGTAAAATACATTAGTTTGCTAAGTGGAAGGGGAAAAGAGAGCAAAAATGAGGGGCTGGATGAAATGGAATGGGAAAAGGAATCAGTGAACTAATTTGTTACTGAGGAGATTTGGTGCCCGCCGCACCCACAGTGTGCCAGCTACCAGTCACGGGGGAATCAGATTGTCATCTGCAATATGGTAAATTGCTTTTGAAGGGGCTCCCCAAAAGCACTTTAAAACCTGGCAGACTATGAAGGACTTAGCGCTCATGAAGTTCAAGGCCACCTCAAATCTTTTGCCTGGTCAGACTTGCCTTCTCCTACCCAGATTTTCAGGTCAGGTATAACTGTTTTGAGGGTGGGGTCTGCTCAATGGGAAAACACAAAGCACAAACCAAATGTAAACTATAAAAAACCAGTTGGTCTTGTTCCATCCAAAACATGTACAAGGAGGTAGCTCTTCTTTACTCAGGGAAAATGAAGCGTCATTTAGCAGGGTCCTACCAAGTGCCCTATAGTGCCCTACCAAAATACTTGAGGAAAGGGTGTCCTCATATATTTTTTAACTACTTAAACTCTTCAGTATCACAAGTGCATAAAACCTGAAATGATGTAAAATCCAGCCCTACTCTGTGTATGTCATTAGCTCTCCAGAAAGTCTTGACATAAGTTGGCCTATACTCTTTTATTTTCCCAGTCCAGACCTTCACTTGGATTACCCTACAGAAAAAACTTTAAAAAATTTGGGGAGTGCCTTTTTAAAGCCAGGGAAGAGCTATAAAATTCAGCAAATGGGCAAAGATACCACTGCTGTATGCACTGCATAATACAGCAGTGTCTCATCTTGCAGAGCATACCTCTAGAGAAACGTAAAGGAGCACAGTGAAGAATGCATTATCCATGATTGTTTTTTCCACACCAACTATTTGTACAAAAACAGATGTCATGAACAGCACTTACTACAAAACTAAAACTTAACCTGACCAGTAAATTCCAAGAGTAAGGCACCCAGGCAAACTGGAAAAACTAGCTACAAAACAGACAGTTTATGAAGGACAGTCTTTCTGCTGTTACAGAAAAGGAGCCTGTTGGGCTCTTCATACATTTTGGTTGTGATTTTGTTGAAGTGTGAAAACCTTGATATGTAAAAAGGCAGACACTAAATTGTATTTAATCATATTTATAAAATCATATGCATCTGTGAATCTCCAGACATATTTATTCTTGGAAGTTAAATGTCACAGAGCTTTGAGATACAGCAGTAAGTAATTTCTGTTGAAAACTCTTGAGATTGTTAGCATTAGGCTGTTTAAAAAGAAAGCAAACACTTCTAGCAGAGTCTTAATAATTAGTAATAATTACTTAAATACTAAACAAGTAAATGAAATACCTTAACTGTAGAGTTAAAATGATGCAAATGGTGAGAAACCATCCTTACTGAAAATGTGGAATATAGACTCTATGATAACTCCATTCCCTTCCACAGCCACATTAATTGAACATCTGAATAGCTTTAAAAGAGTTGGAAAATTAAAGTGTTTATGCCAGTAATTTCCAAGTGCTCTTTAGTCATAAAAAAGTCAAGGTTCTGAAGTGTGTTTTGCTGATCACTGATTAATTAAAAGGTCTTGCACATGAACAAACTCAAAACTTTCAAATCTTTCAGTGAGAGGTTCATATGATTTGCATCATAAGTTCAGCAGTACCTTAACTAGAATACTGTATAACTGCATTGTATGTGGATCAGTTTAACTTTTTTTTCCTTACTCATGGAACACTAAATTCTACCTGTTTGTCCAGCCTTTTTGGTTTTAGGAAATGTTAAGGTGCCATTTGAACATTGTACTGTATTCAGTCGTGTGTTCATGACCCTCCTAATGTGATTGTAACGTAAAGCTTGTGTTACTGTTTAGTCAGAATACCGGGAGGCTGAGAGAAGATACGAGTATCACAAAAAAAGCCCGAACCCACAATATTTTTTCACTGCTGGAACCAAAGCCCTTTCACCATAGGAGGCTCTCATGACCTGACAGTCCCTGCTGGACTCCTGCTCACCTCACCACAAACTGGGCAATTCATGGCCTCTTGCCTCTGGCTCCTGCCACCCAGAGCTCAACCTGCAGCTCCGCTGCAGCTGCATGCAAAGCTACCTACTCCAAATTTATTTCTCAACACCAGAGTGCTGGAAAAAAGGCAATGGACACAGGAGCAAGGTGAGCACAAGGAGAATCAAGTAGAAGCTCACAAATAACTACTCCCCATAACTAACCTCACTACTCAGGTTTCTAAATGACTGAATTAGTAACAGTTCTGCATCACTTTTATGATTGTCCTGGGACCCAGAGCTGCAAATGAAATATGTCACAGAGACTAGGTAAGGCTGAGATTGTAAATGAGGGTGGCTCTGTTTTATCAGAGAATAAACACAGAAGTTTTACCTTCACCAAAATAATTCTATCAAAAACACTTTGCTGTTAAGGAGAAAAGGAAGCATACAAAAGACCGAAAATCTGGTATGGGACCAGTTAAATCAAATTCTATAATAAAATTATCTGAACTGGGGAAATAATGTACTGATTTATACTGTTACTTCTGTTTCAAATGTTGTTGCAGTATTTCATTGTCAAAAAGAACAAAATGTTCCTGAGTTTATATGGTTGGCTTTAGCTTGCATCTAATCCTGTGCAAGAAATTGCTTAATTTGACCAGAAAAAAATGATACATGAAATGGTTTGTTTATTCTAGGAGAGGAAATAACATGATTTTTGATGAGGAGAAACTTCATGTCTCATCTAAAAAGGGTGTTTGGAAGCTTTAGTTCTAGGCTGATAAATACCTAGAGAAATAGTAGCTTTTAGGCAGATTCAGTTCTTTCTGGTATTGCGATCTTAGACCCATTTGACTTGCCTGCAGAGGGCAGAGTTTGAGGGGTGCACTCAAGCACCTTCCTGGCCCCAACTACAGGAGTCCAGGAGAATCTTAATGCAAAAGAGGAAAGAAAAACGTGGGCACTGGAGGCAGTCCTCAGTCTAACCCATACTGAGGTACAACTGCCTGAAGCAGAGCAGAGGGAATTCCAGGGAGATTGTATTTAGTTGGTTAGAATGCCTATACCAATTGGATTTTTACAAGTGACAATCTGATGAAAAGTTGGTGGGGATGATGCCTGAGGTGGCCACCTAAAACACAGAGACTAGACAAGAACAAGAGAATAAAGGTAGGTATTTATTTGAAGGGCCTTCAAAGGTACACCCTGGGCTGTCAAAAGGCTACACCCAGGATGGACCCTGGGTCACAAATTCTTCACACTTTTATAAGTTTGGTTCATTTGTGTATCAGGGTTAATTGTCCAGTTATAACCTCAGTTCATGATGTAATTACCCCAAGTTTGCCCCCCTTCAGAGGCTTTTAGTTTACACTTTTTGGGGCCTGGTGTCCTTGAGGTGGAAACCTAGAGAGGTTTGTTATGTCTAACCAGCATGAGAGAACAGCAGCTAACAGGCCACACAAAACTTCAGAGTTGCACACTAGGCAGTACAGGACTTGAAAAATATAAAAGTTAAAACATAAGGCATCAGGAGGTTATGTCTTAGAAGAAAAGACCTAACTAGATGAGGACCAGATAGCAGAGGTCACAATTCCCCAGAGGGGCTGAGGATTGGATATTGCAATTACCATACTAAGTATGGTTTTCTAAGGGAGGCACTTGTGCGCTTTCTTCTGTGAAAAAAGTAGCATATTTGCAGTATTTTGAGCTATGCTAGGGCTGGTTTAGAACAAGGTTAGCTTCATGGACCTGTGTAAGTAGCTTCCTCAAAATGCGTTGTCTGAAAAAGAGCAAGTGCTGCTTGGAAATAAGTAGGAGGCAATGCTGACTGCCTGTTTGGAGCAGACTTGAACTGTGTATACTCAATAAAGAACTGCAATTCAAGGACAAGGACTGATAGGTCTTGAAAATGGAAATAAAAGTTAAGACAATTGTCTTTCTTGTTGTGAAAAATTCATACAAGGTGTTCATAGCATTTTCTGTACATACTAAATTAATTTTTCTATCCTCTTGATTTTTTGCTTTACTAGAAGCATTGTGCATAGATATTAGCAGGACAAGAGTTGTTTGTCAGGTCAGAAAAGAGTATATAGCAGTAATCACGATGTAATGTGACCAGACACAGCTTTTGTGCTCATCTAAGTAGCTGAAGGTATGTCCTTTTCTTAGAGTGTAACTCTAAAGTAGCATGGGGAAAGTGTATCTGAATATTTAGTTAATTAGGCTTAAATCTCTGTGTTTTGACTTTGAGTCATGCTAATGAATGTAATATTTCTTGTGGCATTGGTGATAATATGAAAAATAAGAGGTCTGTGTTACCGTAAGTCTGGTGTTCCACAGTTGGTGGAACCAGTTCTGGAGAAAACCCATATTCTAGCAGCCAGGAATCAGAAATTAATTTCTATTTCTTTACACCTTTTCTATAGCCCTGCCCCTCTTCTTTTAGGTAACTTTCTCATATCAGTAGAAATCAGGCACCTATGTCAAGAATAAATCTGCCCATCACAAGGATAAAGAGACATTAAAAATTCTGAAGCACTCAGCTATGAAAGCAGTGTGAATTCTTTTGATGTCAAAGGTGAAGGTATGTCAGGTTTACATCTGTGGCATCTGGTTTAATCTCCCCTTATCTGTATCTTTGGTATCATCCATTTTGGGAAAACTGTGGCTGTAAAAAGAAAGAGGGACCTCAACAAGACAACTGAACTGCTGCTTGTGTCCCTCTGGTTTTAGTGCTATTGACATACTGCTATAAGTATCAGCTTTATCACTTACTCTTTTTAAAATATTGGGTGAATATTAAAGCAGCAGGGAACAACAGCTATTATAGGAGCAGAACTAGTTTGCAGAATATCTATTTCAGATTCAAATCTCTAGCCTCTGCTCAGCCCTCAAATTCACTGATCATGTGTGTATTACATCTTACACTGTTTTAGCTCTTTCAAGTTTTGTGCTAAATTCTTGGAATTCTTTTTGGCATACCTTGGATTGTTCCCCTGTTTTGTGACATGCTGAATGAGATGTGCAAGATCTTCATTACACTTCCTTTGAAAGAGAGCAAACTTCTATCCTGCCAGATACCTTAGTTTTCATCAAAATACATTAAAGTTGCCAAGGTACAACATAATCCCAAAAATTTTTAGTCAATGTAAGTTTCCTGTCCTCCATATTTATGTAACTCTGGCACTACAAATTTAATCCATTTTTCCCTCGAAACATTAGTACTTTATGTGCTGTCTGATAATGCTGAGACGTATGTAATAAAGAGTCACAAAAAGAAATATGCAGAGCAAATCCTATTTTCTATTAGTACTCACAGACTGCAGAATGGAAGAGATTGTATGGGACCTTTGGAGGTCATTTTAGTAACATACAATCCAAAAAATACATACAGAAGCAGTTGAATCTTCTGTGGGGTTAAAACTTTTGCAGAATATAATAGCTTGTCCAGCCTGTCGTTGCATGATACTATTTTATACTTTTCCATGTGTCTTCAGCTCGTAAGGTGGGAAATATCTCACTAGCATATATAGTAACCTGTTTCACTTCATTTGCAAACACATGTTGAAGCAGACTGACTCTTCAAACATGTTACACACAGGCGAGAAAATGGCTTGTTTAGGAGAAGAGGTTTTTTTATTCTTGTGTTTTCTTCTGCAGAATGTACCTTTCTGCAGAATGTATCTTTCTTTTTAATCCGTATGGTAGGTTAACTGGCTGCTGATTGCTTCCTTCACACCTTCATTACAAGCAACAGTTAAGTGGTTTTTTAATTTTCCATTTTCTGAGTCTCAGAACAAGGACTGGTTTGCGTCAGGGTCTCACTTTCACATATAAGGATATTCTTGCATGTTTTTACTGCACCTTGCATCTGGAACCTGAAATAACATTGTGATTCTGTTACTGCCTTCAGAAATAGGCCCAAAAATAGGTGTTACCTGTTTGAGAATTTGTGAAGCCTTTATGTTTAGGAAGTGTGTGGCTTTTCATGAGACCACAGCATTTAAGGACTAAAAGGAACATGTTGTTTTGAAAGGAAGATCCTGAAAACAATCAGTAGTCTCTCCTCATTTCTTTCTTGTTCCCAGTTTATGCATTTATTAGTGGCATTAGTTTACAAGAAAACCTCATTAAGGTTCTTTTCCTTACTAAGAAGAAAGCCTGTAGGGACAGGAAGCGTGCTTTTCAATAGAAAACATTTTGTTTCAATAATGAATGTTAGCGGCATCAGAACACACAACAACATGAGTGATATTTTAAAGGAAACAACAAAACCAGCTTGGGACAGAGGTTGAATAGAGGACATCCTCAGTCCAGGCAACATATTTTGAAATCAAATTTTTTCTGAATTTTAAGGGAGAACTTTTATCAGTTTCTCTTTTTGTATCATTTGTTCTTTCCTTTGATTTTATCAAGTAACTGAATTGCATAAAGTCTAAGTATCATCATGGTCATTCTTGCAGGTATCATAGGGGACATGGATCTTCTAGAAGAATTTAAGTGTCCTCAACAAAAGATGCTATGTGTTGTGGGAGAAGTAGAACAGATGATTTGGTTCATAGTTGTAAATTTGACATGAAATATTTGAGGAAAGATCTTAAGCATCTGTTTGAATTTGACAATTTCAGCATGGAAGCTACCTATAGCAATGGATGTGAGTCTAAACTTTTTCTCTGTGTAGCTTTTAAGTAAAGATCAAAGAAAACCTGAGTATAGATGAACAAAAATCTCACATGGGTTTCTTCTATAAGGAAATACAAGAAGTGTCTCAAAACTATTTTTCTAAAACATTTTTCTCTTTGTCTTCAGTTTTTGTCAGGTATTTGTATATGAGGGAACTTTTAAAAAAAGATTACTGGCTTTTTTTCCATTAGGATCCTTCTTGTCATGACTGATGTATTTAGTTTCCTGTTTACTGTAGGAGTTCCACTTTCACAGCCATCTTCTTTTCTCCACCTCTTTTACTGTTGTTAGGACATAATGTTATGATGGAACTATGCAAAAAAAAAAAAAAAGGACAAGAATATATTTAAGTTGTTAAGACAATGGAGTTCAGAATTTCTGGGGTTTTATCTGAACTCCTCTGAGTTTGTTCATGATGAAATTCAGCAGAAAGCTGTGTGAGAGGGCTTTCTCATGCTGCTCATATATTATACCTAAGGTGTTGCTTCCATTGTGCCATTTTGTGGCCATGCTGGAAACCCAGGAACAGAAGCAGCTAACTTTCTCAATGCAGCAAGTAAAAACTGAGATCCTTAGATCCTAAATTTCTTAAACAGAAACAGCTTGTTCAAATGGATTTAGAAAGGGAACTAAAACATCTTAATCATTGTCCTGCCACTGAATGGCTGCAAAATTGCCAGGCAAGCCACTGAGGCTTAATGTTCCTGTTTCTCTTCTTGACCAAATTGGGTAGTATTATCTCTATCTTTTAGAACTGAGCCTTACAATAATTTAAAGTTTACTTAATGTTTTGTCTGCAAATCAGTTGAAGCTTAGCCATTATTTGATGCAAGCAGATTTTATTCCTAGGAAAATAGAAACTCTATAAGAATAGAGAAGTAGCCAGACAAAGTGATATTTATTCCTTAGGAGTCTCTAGGAGGTGAAGATTTAAAATATGGAGTATTAGCTGCTCCCAGTGATTCAGCATTGAGACTGAATTTCTAATGCTGTTCCTTAGGATAAAGACCACAGCAAACTAGTCTCCTTTAAACTCTTTTTGCATCTCATTTCCTACCAGCTGACTGTTGCCATTTGCTCATCTTCACTAAATTCCTATAAGACAGCAAGAGTTTTGTCCAAATAAATTTCAGTGGGTGTAATACTCCTATTGCTAGAACCTAGAAATATTTCAGCTTTGTAACAGTTCTTCCATTAAATATGTTCCAGTTAACCTGCTCCAAAGAACTTAGGTTTGCAGAGTTGTGGTATCACAGTAAGTACTGTGAAGAGATACACAATTCAGTATTAATAGCATGACAAGTGACGTATTTCTATTCCCCAAATAACTTAGAAAGGGAATGGTAGTTTCATTTAGGTAGGTAAAATGATCTTATGAAAAAAAACCGTGTTAGAATGGATTTGGATGCCTTCAATCTGTGCTTCATTTTCTTCTTAGAAAGCAATACAAAATGTTTACTTCCTTTTGGACTGCTTAGAACAAAGGATTGAATCTTAAGATGCCTTCTGCATGATTCTATACTCCCATGTCTGTATCTGCTCATACCTCAGATTTTTGGTGTATTGACATGCAATTATTTCTCAGTGGGATGCTATCAGTATCAGCTGGGGAAGCAGAAGAAGAAAGTACATGTATGTATTCAGAATGGAAATTGCGTGGGGTTTTTTTTAATGCAAAACTGAAGATCCAGAGGAATACTATATCCATGCAAATCCAAGGAATCACAAAGTTATATCCAGACATTAAAGCAACTCTTAAATATTGCATAAACTTTCAATGCTTAATTTTATTGCAGGTTTGCTCAGGGGCCTGAGTTTTCGTAATACTGAAACAAATGCTCCCTATTGTAGTCAGATCTATGCCATTGATTCCATTGTCTTTGGCAATATTAAAGAAATTTCTGAGAGGGTAACTTGTGAAAAGAAGTACATTTTTTTTTTGTCTAGATGGAAACTTTATTGACATGGCATGTTGTTTTATATAAATTCAAGATTTTTGCAATGCAATAATAACTGCTTAGAATAAAAGAATGAAATCAAGTTACTTATCTAGGTAATAAGCGATTGGAGTTGTCATTTTAATCTCATTAGTAAGAGTATAGAAACTGAAAAGGTGTTAGTATATATGAAATAGATGTAAGTATGTATGTTCTAGTTAAAGCTGCAATAATGCCCTAAGGATTTTGTGTGGAAAATGCAACAGTATGTACTAATCTTATCTTTTACTGGGAATTATTATTAGCAATATACACTGTTTGAATCATGTAGAAGTATGGGCTATTTTTTTTGTTTTTTACAAGAAACAGGTTTGTAAAAACTAATTAAATTATGATGTAAATTTATAACATGTAAATACATTCATAAGTAATTTTATAGTAATATATTTTGTTTGTTTATTGTGAAATATTAGCGTTCCTAGTTTCCTCTGAAAGGTTTTTGCATTTGAATTTTCATGGCAGCACATAGGTTGGCAGCTCCACAGGGATGCAGAGGATCCCCAGGATGGCAGGGCAGGAGCCTGGTAGCCAGGCCCCATCCAAGCAGCCGGCCAGGGAGCTGGATCGCCTCAGTCATGGACATCAGGCACTTTCCTCGATTCAGGGAAGAGCTGAGGCTTGGCCAGGACATAGTCCTGTGGGTAGGGATTGCAATCAGCAAGGTCCACAGTCAGGAAGAAGCATGGATCTGTGGCTCTGGGGTGTGTCAGATAGGATCCCAAGCTACAGTTCGGTGAACGAGATCTTGGGTTAATGCTGGGTTGGGGTGTAAGGCCTGCTGCTGCCCTCATGATCCTGTCATCCATAGGAAATCAGTCAGAAAAAAACCAAATTCCTACAATGCTGTGATATAATCATGTTTTAAAATTTAGTGACTTTGGGAGAATATTCATACTGATGTGTTCATCCTTCTCACAACTCAAATGTGTCGTAGATTTGGACAAAATATTCTGTCACTGTTACTTGCCAAAAGTTACTTAAAATGCTTCTCAACTGTTTCAGTTGGGAACGCTTTTTCCTGTCATTAACAGTAACATTAATGGTATTATAACCCCTAAGAAATTGCGTAAATAAGACGTCCTTGCTTTTTTCCTTTATCTTCTGGTTATGTGATTCTACCGTCAGCTTATTCAAACTGTGTCTCTCCATATCCTGGTGAAACTGATATGCTTTTAGTAAAATTCTTAAATGTTTGTAGCTCAAAAATGTGGAAGAGAATTGAGGTGCTGGTTAGAAAATTCTCCAAGGACACGGTACATCTGTATCATGTGCCAGAAGTAAGTGTTCAATTTTTTCACAACAGCATCATCAGGACATAACATATAATGAATCTGTCTTGGCAAAGCAAAAAGAGTAAGTGTTGAGTGCAAACAACATTTGATGTAAAATCAAGCTAGAGGGCAGTGCTCTACAGGGAACACTGCCACTTGGATTTGTTCATAGCAGTGTTGCATGCACCCCATCTGCAGAGACCGGCTATGGCCACCGTGCAGCCAAATCAGTGACCTCACTGAACAGGCTGTAAGGGTGCAACATATAAAAAATAAAACATAAAAGCAAGTGATAAGACCCAATTACGAGGATTCAGATAATTCTCACTGATAAAATGTATTTTCTCTTAACATTACCATAGTTGTTGTGGATCAGGGAGGCTGTATCAGTCATAATTAATTCTACACGGGTGCAAGCATCCATGCTGAATAGAAGATCACAATCAACAAGGGTATTCTCTAAAATTTTCAGATTAATCTCTTTGAGATGCATTGGAGGCCACAGTGGTTATGTTAAAAGTCCTAAGATGTAGCATTGTTCATTGTCTTTGCCTCAGTCTTTAATAACAAACACAGATCCTGTCAGGGTACCCAGCCCCCTGAGCTGGAAGACATGGTTTGGGAGCAGAAAAAAAGCCCACATAGTCTAAGGAGAAATGCTCAGTGACCTGCTACATCACTTAGACACACATTGTCTATGGGGCCAGATGGGATTCACTCAAGGATACTGAAGAAGCAGGTGGAAGTGACACTTTACATTATTTATCAGCAGTCCTGGCTAACTGGGGAGGTCCCAGGTTGGAAAATGTGAAAACCATCTACAAGAGGGCCTGGAAGGAGGATTCAGGGAACCACAGGCCTGTCAACCGGTCCTTGGTCCTGGGGAAGGCCATGGAGAGTCTTGAGTGCCATCACACAGCACATGCGGGACAACTGGGGGATCAGGCCCAGCCAGATGGGTTTATGAAAGGCAGGTCCTGCTTGACCAACATGATCTCTCATGTGGCATGTGACCCACTTAGTGGCTCTTTGCCTGGACTTCAAGTAAAGCCTTTGACACAGTTTCCCACAGCATTCTCCTGGAGGAGGTGGCTTCCCATGGTGTGAACCGATACACTCTTCACTGGGTAAAGATCTGCCTGGCTGGCTGGGCCCAGGGAGTGGTGGTGAATGCAGTTACGTCCTGGTCACTAGTGGAATTCCCCAGAACTCAGCATTGGGGCCAGTCCTGTGTAGTATCTTTATTGATGAGCTGGATGAGAGTTTTGAGTGCAGCTTCAGTCAATTTGCAGGCAACACTGACGTAACGACTGAGGCACAGACTCAGACCGGCAGGGAATCTGAGATGTTTATTCAAAGAAACGAGCTGGTTTTATACACTTCTTCAAGACCCAGTATTTCCAAAAATGGTATTTTTCGCTGAGCAACTTGTCACACATTGCCATGTCAGTAACACACTTTCTTAATGCCCTTATATGGGGTGATCACGTGCTGCCCACCCATCTGGCAGCTTCTGGCAGGCTCCTCTCTACAGGGCTCTGCCATGTGGCATCTCCTCCCCCAAGGTTGGGCGGAGACAAGTTTCTCTGTGCTGCCATGGCGTTCTGCAGGCACATCCCACAGCCTGCAGCTCAATTCCATCCTCTCTCTCCCCACACAACACCGAACTGGGTGGGAGTGTTGATCTGCTGGAGGGCAGGAAGGCTCTGCAGAGGGGTCTGGACAGGCTGGATCCATGGGCTGAGGCCAGTGGTGTGAGGTTCAACAAGGCCAAGTGCCTTGTTGTTCACAACTATTACAGACAGCACTCCAAGCTGGACCTGGAGGTGCTGGTCAACAGCAGCTGAACATGAGCCAGTGTGTGCCCAGGTGGCCACAAATGCTGATGGAATTCTGGCTCGGATCAGCCATAGTGTGACAGCAGGACCAGTGCTTGTCCCTCTGTACTTGGCACTGTTGAGACTGCAGTTTCAGTTCTCTGTTCATTTCTGGGTCCCCTCACCATAGGAAAGACATTGAGGTCCTGGAGTGTGTCCAGAGAAGGGCAGTGGAGCTGGTGAAGGGTCTGAATCGCAAGTCCTGTGAGGAGCTGCTGAGGGAGCAGAGGTGGTTTAGACTGGAGAAAAGGAGGCTCAGGGGAGACCTCACTGCCTGAAAGGAAGTTATAATGAGGTGGTAGTCAGCCGCTTTTCCTAGCTAACAAGTACAGAAAGAGAGGCAGTGGCCTCAAGTTTTTTTCAGGGAGAGTTTAGATGGGATTTTATGAAAAATTTCTCCACAGAAAGGGTTGTCAAGCACTGGAACAGGCTCCCAGGGAAGTGGTGGAATCATCATCCCTGGAGATACACAAGACATATAGGTGTGCCACTTAGGGACAAGAATTAGTGGTGGGCTTGGCAGTGCTGGTCTCTTTTTCATTCTGCTGGAGTTCATCTGCCACTTGGGAAACTTTGCACAGAGTATAAATTATTTCAGTGTTGGGGCTTTCATTAAATTAGATTCCTTAAAATAGATCAGTGAGATACTATGGAGTGCTTAGCATTGTGAAATCAGATTTCAATTCACTTTGCAAGTTTTCCTCATTCACAATATGAAGCTTGGTGTAGAGGGGAAAAGCAGGCTCAGGCAGCCAGAAGTACTCGGGGGTGGGAAGGCTTTGGCAGCTAGAGACATTCTGTGAGAAAATTTCTATGACTGCTACTTCACAGAATCACAGAATGACTTGGGTTGGAAGAGACCTCAAAGATCATCTAGTTCCAACCCTCCTGCCATGGGCAGAGATGTCACCCACCATTACCTGGGGATCTTTCTTCTAGAAGGACAAATGTGTGAGAGCCAGTCCACAGAATATCATAAAATGCTGAGCAGCCAGGACTTTTGTGAGTGCTGAAGGCTTGAGCAGGATCTAGAAACCAGTTTTTTAGAGAACTGCCAAGTTACTGAGTTTTTCCTGCCATGAAGTCTTACGATCATTAGTTACCTATGAGGAACAGCACTTTGCACTCGTTTGCTGGTTGATCATCATACATCAAGTGTGACCAGCTAAAGGATTTGAGGTAGCCTTGAACTTCATGAGCACTGAGTCCTTCATAGTCTGTCAGTCTAAAATAGTCTGACACTCTATATAAATAGTCTTTGGGGAGCCCTTTAAAAAGCAGTTTACCATATTGCAGATGACACACCCAATCTGATTCCCCCATGACTGGTAGCTGGCATACTGTGGGTGCTCTGGGCACCAAATCTCCTCAGTAACAAATCACTGATTCCAGTTCCCATATTGTTTTATTCATTCCCTCATCTTTTCCTTACCCCCTACTGGAATTGGCAGTTGGGAGATTTTTTTCTGTAAATCTGTTCTACAGAGAAACTGTATTTTACTGTCTTTGTTTCTAGCAAGTTCCTTTTGTTAGTAAACTGAGGAACAACCTCTGGATTCAATTTCTGGCAGCTCATCTAGATTTATTTTGTAATTTTTCCAGGAAAAGTAGTCTTCTGGATGACTGCACAGAATTTTCAATAATCTTCTAGATTCAGAAGCTGATAATGGAAAGACTCGCATTACACCCCTCATTATACTCTGTCCTCAGGAATTTGATTTCTTAATTTATTTAATTCTGGTTGTATTCATATGTCTTTGTTAAGCTTCTTGATAATTTTATTGAAAACTTAATTTTTTTGTCCTTTTTTCCCAGAAGCGTAATGCTGCCTCAGTGGCTTCTAGAGAGGGATGGGAGACTCATAATAGCTGATTTTTTTTTTTCACAACGTTTAATATCAGGTCAATTTTCACTTATCTCTAAACGGATCTTCTTTTTATCATTAACTGAATGTTATTTTTATTAGTGATTCACTGCTAATAAAGATTCTCTGTATTTGTGGTTGCAGTGAATTCTAGACCCACTGTTAGCATTTTGCCAGACTGTTTGTTTTGTCTGCTTTAGTTTATTTAATGTATCACTTAGATGAAGCAAACAAACCTTTGCTCTGTTTTCCCAACTCATCAATGTTCAATTCATTTTAATATATATTAATAAATGATGAATGTACTTGCATTTTATCTTGTAATATAGGGAATTCTGATTATAAAACCATAAAATGTCATTTTCATTCTAGTGTCTACATAGAAACAAAAATAATTTTTCCTACTTTTTCTCATGCTGTTAGCAAACAGGTTTAGAACTAATCGAATTCTAGTTGCCATTGTTTCATAGATAGAAGAAGGCATGGAGGACTTAGTATTCAGACACTGCCATGCTGAGCATCAGTTAATTACTTAATTGACAATTACCGCTAGAAAGAAGGAAATGTTCTCCCTGACAAAAACAGGAGGAAAACATTATTTATGTTATCTATATAGAATTATAATTTATAAGAACATTTTTATAGGATTTTCTGTATTTATAAGATGCAGAAATAAATTTTAGGAAGGAAGGAAAGATAGCGTGACAAGAAAGTATGATTATGTAGAGAAGAAAGCATCGAGCAATAACAGAGAGTATTCTGCCACTAGTGTGTATAAATAATGTAGTGGTCTGGAACTAACCTTTGGTTCATCATGGTTGTGTTGACACATGGTACCTTTTTCCTACACTATCACTGTGGATTCACTGTGAACAACCACTATCAGACCCCTTTTATAGGCTGCTGAAGAATGTTTGGCAGCACCTTGAGATGGCAGTGGTGTCTTATGCAGGGCAGTGGTCCTCCCTTGTGTATCAAACTTTGGAGGCATCTTTCTATTCCTATGAAATGGCAATATGATGGGCATGCATTGGTATTATTTACATGTCTTTTGCATCAAAATAAATTGTATTCTGTTGATCATATTAGTGGCTAAAGAACTGGTAGGACAAATCAGTTTGTTCTGGATAAAAGGAGTATTAGAGGTGCTGATCAAATATTTGTAGTCTAAAGGAGCTTATTCCAGGCTTATTTTACAAGCATTCATGGGAAAATTTCTGAGTCATCCCTTGGTTCAATATTTAACTAGAATTGAAGTATCTTCTGCCAAGCTTATGGAATGAAACTCTCTGTCGTGCATCTGTAGCTCTGTGCTCAAAGTCTTTAAACACAGCAAGAAGTCAGAAAGTGGAATTCCTGGGTGCAGTAAAGGCTGACAAATGAGCCAGTACAATTAAGGAAGCCACAGCATGTATCCATGAGCAGAGCTGTTACTTGCCTACCTTGCATGCCAAGGAATTTTCCCAGTGCTTGTATTTACAGAAACATTCCAGCATTGTAAATGTGCTGGTTTGTACTAGCACTGGCTGTGGAGTGTGCACTGGTGTGCGTCTCTTGGGGACCACTCACAACTGGAGCTTCTTTTCACACTCCAGTGGCTGCAGAGTGAAGGCCTGTAAGTGCAGGGTGGTATTTGCATGAGGAAGACCATTGGGTCTTTTCTCCATGGACCCAAAGATGCTCACTGAAAGACTGAAGGATTTGTGGTAATTTTGTGCACCATCATGAATCTTGGGTCTCTCTCTGCTGTGGCTTACTGGGGAGCTAAGAACAGTCAAAGATTCAATTTTTGCTCTAATCCACCTTTTAATATTGAACTGTCTTTTCTGATGTATCCCATAAAAGGGCAGTGGTTGGAGTTCTTATTGTTCAGTCTCACTGACTTTTATAAGCTTGTGGATAGATTGTGCACAAATACAAAACCTCAGTTCTCTAGAATTTCAGTCCCTAGGTGAATGAACCTTATATGAGTGCCTTTTATTCCCTGATATTGTACATGGTTTCATAAACAGCACTTCTCTTCTTTCATTGATTGTTAGTGCTTTAAATTGAAAAAAGCAAGTATAAATCTTCCTCAAGAATTTTTGTGAAATTAAAATCTACTTCTTACAATAATATTCCTTTCACTGGACGATCATCTACATTGCAAAAAAAAAAAAAACCAAACCAAACCAAAAAAAAACCCCAAACCAACAAACAAAAGCCCCAAACAAACAAAAAACAAAGAAAACAAATAAAAAGCCGAACCAAACCAAACCAAACCAAACCAAAAAGGCCAAAAAAAAAAAAAAGAAAAACAAAAAGAAAAACAAAGAAACAAAAAAAACCCCCAAAACCCAACAAACAAACAGAAAAAAAACCCAAACTCACAAAATAGCCCTCCCGCCCTCACCCAAAAAACCCCCCAAAACAAACCCAAAAAGAAGTACCCAGTCAATCTGTGTTACCTGTTCATACTCTTATAACTGAGTTTTATTATCTGACTCTGCATCCCGTCAAGGTTTCAGCTAGGAACTAATTTGTCTTTGGCATTTTTTTCCATAGTTAGAGAGGTGGGTCACTAGCAGGATAGAGGGAAGAACTGACTTAAGATTTTTAAAAGAAAAATTACAGGCCTTGTCAAGAAGCCTGTGCAATATCACAGTTTTCCAGTTACTTCCCTTTTAGGAGCTCTAAACTTGTTTTGTCCTCCCCAAATTACTGCAAATCTTCAGTCCTCTTTGAATTTTGGAGCAGAATGATGTTGCTGTTTTCAGATATGCCTCATTTTAGCTTCCTAAAGTAATAACCTATAATGTGTAATAATTTATTTAATAGGGTTAAGTAAGATATTATTCTAACAGTTGCAATAATATATTTTTATAAAAGTGATAGGATTGGAAAACCAAATGATGAACAAATTTGAAAGAACCAAAAATTCAAGTTACTCGGTCAATGTTATCCTAGCCTTAGAATATATCTTGTGGCCTTTCTGTTAAACATATATTTAAATTTAACTTTGCTGCTTGACACCAAGGAAAAGAATTAAAGCTTTTCTTTTGTCATCTTATTCATAAATATTAGCAAGCTAACACTGGAGGAGCAAAAATCATGACTAGAATATCTTTATTTCCAGGTGGACTTTAAAAAACTATTTTTGGTTTTGTAGTAAATTCATCTTATATTTCTGTTCTACACTATTAAAGCTAAATCATTCATAGAATGAAAAGCAAAAGGAACCTTTTTTCTTTTAGGTGAGTCATATAGCATGAGCCAATTCATGTAGTATGGAGATACAGTTAAAGGAATACATTCCAAAAGAATGAAAGCTGATACATATGCAGGTGATCCAACCAAGGTGACCTGAGGTGAGTAACTGAATTTCAGTACAATAGTTTCATAAATGATAAAACTGTCCTACAGATAAATCTGTTTAAGGTGCACATGTGCAATCTGGCATATTACCAGCACTGTGTAACTTCTACCAACACTCCACCGTAACTTTGATCTTTAGAGATTACAAGCAGTGTTATTAGTTCTCTGATATGTAGTGAGGGGTGTAACTTTGTGCAAATGCCAGTGTACGAGTCAAAGGTTTCAAAAAGCTGAGATAGTGAACTTTGCACACAGTTACAGCTGTTTCCCAGCCTCGCAGTTGCGCTTTTTCAAGAGAGTAACTGGGATACTGGCCTTTTTACAGGAGCAGCATGCCTCCATGGCAGTAAATAATAACTACAGAAGTCTTAATTTCCTTACCAGATAAAGAGAATTTTTCTTCTGGATTTGATGCTTTGGCATGGATATTGGCTGTATATTGTAAAACAAAGCTGTCAAGGAGCAAAACTCAACACTGGACTACTCCTGGTCTCCTTAGTCAGTAGAAGGCAACCCATTACACTTACGACTATGCCAACCAGTCTTTGGCTGGCTGGCTGGCTCTCCACTAACCTGTGCCAGCTGGTCTAGGCACAGCTAAAGGGTTACCGTGCACCAAGGCTGTAGTCAGTAGTCGGTATGGAAATTGCCCTCTAAGCACTGTCGCTGAATCTTTAGATGTTTGTGTGCTCTCATGTTATACCCCTGGGCATTCAGCACATACTCTTGACTTCAGCTCCGTGTTGTGAAAGCACCGCTCTGACAAGCTGCAGTACAGCCCTCATTCCTTTGGGCACTTTGGATTGAAAATGACATAGAAATATCTCAGGATAGCATATATGACTTCAAAGAACTGTATGGATGGGATGTGCCTCCTGTGACAGGGTCAGAATATGGTTCCTTTTGGTTGTATCCTGACTGTACACTGTCAGATTTGTGTGAGTTTGGCAGTTTGCTGACTTCTCTGATGCAAGCCTCTCTGCAGGAGAGTGTGGAGAGGTCACTTCTCTAATAGATGGTTGTACTGCTCCCCTGGAGTCTCTGCTAAAAATTGACTAAAAAATACTGTCCCTGCCCAGGCCCCAGCTGAGTATTGCAGCAGCCCATAGTGTTCAATACAAAGAAGTAAATAAAAATAGTGCAGTGTTAGGAGTATTCACTTGCCTTCTTTAAGTATCTGACTTCAGTGCAGTTTGTGCCACTTGACCTTAGTAATCATTGTTTCCTGCATATTTTCAATGGAGAGATGAACTTCTATGAAGCAATCTGGATAGAATATTGTCTAAAAACCTTAAATTTAAGAGGATTTAGCTTCTAGCTAAAGTTTGCAGGTAACAAAGATTTAAGAACATATTTACAAGCATGCTTGCTGAGGCTAAAATTGAGTTTTTTCCCTAAAAGTCAACAATGGTAACAGACATTTGTCAATAGTGACTATCATAGATTTGTAAGGAGAAATCAGTTAGGCATATGTCTGTGCTTATCAGTTGTACTCTGCCACTTATCATGTGGCATTTAAGCTTTGTCATCATAAATGTCTCACACTTTTTAAGGCCTGCTGTCGCTTTTTATGGCACGTTCTTTAATTGCCATATGGGTCCCTAAAACTAAAGGTTCATATGATGATGACAGTGATGATGATGATGGTTCCAAGAACGCAGATGGTATAGCATGGAACTCATCTTCCAAATCTCCCTGAATATGAAGCCAGACAAATTATAAAATCAGAAGTACCAACTAGACCACTGGGTGGAACAGGAAATCACACCTGGAAAATGATCCCATGGATTCTAGTCAGGCAGTGAGAATACCATGGCTGTAAGCCAGGTAAAAATGAAACTGAATAGTTATGGCAAGCGTGTCTTGGAAATAGAATTTTATTAAATAGTGATGAATCCAATGGATTTTGGTGTCTAAATTCTGAACCCAAATCCCCAGATGCTCCCCACCTGATAACAAGCAAAGTGCTATATTGGGATGAGTGGATGGGTTGAAGAGAGAAGCACCCTGTTAAGTACCCGTTAGATCCTTGAATGGACTCTCCACAGCTATTACAAAAGCTGCCTGTATCCAGGCCATGCACCGGCATAACCCTATTAATGTTCCTATTTCAGCCTATAAATTATGACATACTAAATCCATTAATTAAGGAAGCCCCTGCCATCCTCAAAAGTTATCTCATTGCAAAATGACATGAAATTGAGATAGACACTGACTTCAGCGCTATCTGTTGGCTGTAACAGAGATTGTTGGAGATCAGGAAGAAGTCCTACTATGCGGAGATATCCCTATGATGGCAACATTAAAGCATGCTATCATAAATTGTGTGCAAGTGATGGGATGGGATAATATATCTAGTGAAACCAAAAATACGAGTTACAAGATCAGACAAAAATTTCCCTGGGACCAGAACTCCCTGATCATCCACCCAAGACTTGGAAGAGCTGTGTAATCAAGTCTCAGCATTAGGCATTCCAAGAGCTGCAATTCAAAGACAGTCTAGCAGCACTATCCAGGGTCTAATTCATGTGGTTCTGAGAGGACCCCCAGTTCAGAGAAATAAGGTTAGCAATCAGAGGGAAGATATTTCAAAGACTTGTAAGACTAGCTGCTGTTCAGTAAGTGTTGGCATTAAAACAAGATGTAAAAAAGGAAGTAGTATGCACATGAAGATACATGCACAACTGTAACTGGGATAAATGTACATTGTCACAATATATATTGACACAACAGAGGCTAACGTAATCTACACAATGCATTCCACTATTTCTAAGACCCCCAATAAGAGTATTGAAACTGTATAGCCACAAATTTCTAATATTGGATCCTATGCCATCAAAAATACAGGCCAGCAACAAGTGCTATTTAGTCCTTCATTGTCTCTGAAATCAGTGGAATTATCAGTGCAGATTAATATCTCTGCAATTAAACCTGCCTCCTCACCACTCCTGAGCACATCTTACACAGGACAGCCAGCAGGGTTGCATGGATTGACCCTTGCCTCTCTAGAATGATCAAGGGGAGATGGGACAGGCACCCTGGGAAAGGATTAGGAGTATTTAATAAGATGGATACTGAACTCCTAGCAAACAAAATAAATTCCTAACAAGTGATTTATACCAATTGGAACATCCATTTAGATCTTCCTTATCAGCATTAGGAACTAATCAATGGCTATGAGATATGTTAGCTCAATAGGGAAGGATTGATGAAAAGAATCACCTGCTAATAGTGGTGAGTGCTCTAGGTGCAGCACGAACTCTTATGCTCTTAGTTGTATCCAAGATCAATTGTGGATACAGTTGACTGCCGCAGTAATTGGAAGGAGAGGTGATGAGGGCATCTTGCCTACTGAAATTTGAAAAGTATTCTGAAATAGTGCAACTAAATTTGAAAGTGATTTCCAATATTGGTAGCGTTTAGTGAATTTCACCAATGAAACTACTGGCAGTAAAGCCGCAGCTTTTTTTCTGACAATATGCAATGTTTATTGTCAACCTCGTATATCAAATCATTGCCACGGGATTGAATCACTATGGAACTCTATTCAAAATTCAGAATTTAGACAGTTTAAAGCTCTCTTCCAGTTTCTTTTTGTGTACCTCCTCGGTGGCAGAGCATGAGACAAGAAAAAAGTCCTTGACTTAGGATAAACATGAGTTAGAAAAAACCAAAGCATCGGTGTGTTATCAACACCATTCTCATTCCAAATCCAAAACACAGCACTGTAACTGCTACTGAGAGGAAATTAAGTCTATCCTAATTGAAACCAGGACACACACAAATAACTTTCTGTAGGTCCCTGTTTGCAGTAAAATACATTATGTGAACTAGGAACCATTTCTATATTTACACTTTCAAAAGTAAAATTATGTCAGTTTTTGTTGATTAAAAAAATTGGAATTTTGAATCTGTTCTCTAATAAATGCTTCTAAGGGTACAGTTTTAGAATTAGATTAAACTGAAGCTTTTTTATCGGCTGATTGTGAAGCCACCTGAGCACTGCTGGCAGTCCAAGGGAATATACAGAACCATAGAAAAGAATCACAGAATCATTAAGGTAGGAAGAGACCTCCAAGGTCATCAAGTCTAAACTTTGACCAAACACCACCTAGTCAACTAATCCATAGCACTAAACCCGACATCCGGTCATTTTTTGAACACTTCCAGGGATGGTGACTCCACCACCTTCCTGGGCAGCCCGTTCAAATGCTTAACAACCTTTTCAATGAAGAAATTCTTCCTGAAAAAGAAATGTGCCTTTTAGGCAGAAGCCTACTCAGATCCAGTTAAACAAGGTTTTCAGCACATCATGAATATATGATTTCTGCTGTATTTATTGTGGCTTTTGTAATTGAGTTTATTCATGTACAGAGCAAACATATTTCATACTTTGTTATTAAAATCTGAATAGGCTCTTGGAATTCCATGTGGAAAAGATTAAAGTTCATAACTACATTTCATTTATGCACTGATTTCTGTGGGCTTCCTAACCTAGACTCAGCTGCTCTGTACTTGCTTCTTAGACACTTAGGTATCTTTTTTCAGAATTACCAGTTATGACTCTGCATACAAAGCATGGGATGTGTGTGGCCCAAATGGTTGAGCTTTTCCAAAGTTTGTAATACTAAACACACCTTGAAGTCAATAATTAATTTTTTTTTTTTAAATCATACCCTATATTGAAATGAGCAGTGTTAAACATATGAATGAGACATGAAAAAAATTTTAAAAACTGGGTGTTGCAACATGTAGGCTATGTTAGTTTCTGAGGATCTGTTTGCAGTTTAGAACTTCAATGTCTGATTTTTCTCATCAGACCAGGGTATCTTAATCAAGCTGATGATGACAAAGACAAAAACATCTCACTAACTGCCATTTTCTTTCATATTACACACAGTTTGGCTTATCTGGTTGGTCTGGTTTTGTCTTCTGAGCAGGCAGAAAGCTGAGGGCAAGAGAGATAATGCTTTGTTTGCAGCATAGTGTACGGCTTGAAAATAAGCATGGTATTCAATACTGTGGAGTGTTTTTCTATTCCTTGCTTGGGTAGTAGAAAAAAGATATTGCCAACTTCTTGACATCTCTGAACTCTACTCTTTGCAGAGCTGTTACTTCACTGTGTATTTTGAAATCATATAAAGTGTTGTATATTTCTGGCTTTTAATTTTGGAGGGTATCTTCCCCGATGTTTCTATATCAAAACCACATATACTAAAAGCAACTAATTTCAAGACTATTTGGCTCAAATTCCTTTCCAAAAGTAACTAAACAATACCTTTTTACACTGAATTTTAAAGAGAACAGTGGAGACACAACGCTTTGTCCTACTATAGGTTTAGATCGTGACAATCAGATGGTATATAATCCTTACTGCTGCAACCAAGATGAGTTCCATGTGGTTAAAAATGTGGAAGCCACTGCACACTTCCCATAGTTAAACTGTAAAAATAAAAATACTATCTTTGAATAGCTGGATTGGAATGTGCTTCTTCAGCCAATCTGTGGCCATTGCAAAATTATGCTGGACCTGGGATCCGTTTCAATTGGAGAGGCTCAAAGGATTTATAAGATGTTGACTCAAGCTAAGCAAAGTGCAAAAAGGCTGCAGGATTTTTTCCACTATTTCATAGTATTTAATGAACACAAAGTATTTTAATTTTCATGTGTAGTGGTTCAGTTTCTGCTTTACAGTTTTAAATCCTAAACACTGAAAGCAAGTAGGCAGTTTCAGTTGGTAGAAAGACTTGTGCTCATTTTGTTTTCTCAGTCCAAGTCTTGAATTGGGAAATGACAGTAAACCTTGAAAGTAAAATTTCAAGAAAACTGTTCTGCTGAAGGAGTCCTAGCAGACAGATAGTTTGCTGTGTATTGTTTTCTGGATTTTATGTGTTGTACCATTTAAAGTTTTCATTGCTATATCATTTCATGTTGATCTGGTTAAAGAACAGTTGTACTGAATCAAACCAAAGTATCCTAGTCTCCATTAGTGGCAAGTTATTAGAGAGCATAAGAGGAAACATGGACTGGTCTTTTCCCTGCCGTGTTCCCTGGCTTTGTGCAGTCAGTGGCTCAGGGACACACTAAATTGGAGGCTAGTAGGGGTAGATGGTCTGTATTCCTTGAATTGGTCCAATGCCTTTGGCCTTCTTGATGAGCGGGAAGGGTGAGTTCTATCAGCTGATCCAGTGTAATTAGAATGTACTTTTGTAGTCTGTATCAAACATCCTGAAGTGAAACTTCAGAGAAAAGCATTAATTATCTATTCTAAGAAGTATTCAATAGCAGTTCCCCACTCACACACACTATTTTAACTGATCTTTGCTCTCTCCCCCCTAAGTAAAGAATTTGCAAAGCTCTTGTGAGGGGAGCAAGTAGCAGAGGCACATCCCAAAGATGTCTTGTTAACCATTGTATGGCTAAGGTTTTCGTCAAGGTGTGAATGAATGTACTTG
This sequence comes from Corvus hawaiiensis, assembly GCF_020740725.1. Classification (NCBI taxonomy): domain Eukaryota; kingdom Metazoa; phylum Chordata; class Aves; order Passeriformes; family Corvidae; genus Corvus; species Corvus hawaiiensis. The sequence continues at coordinate 10,776,347 of NC_063255.1, read as the reverse complement.
TTATGCTGCTTAGTTTTCATTCATGCTATTTCTCCTAGCACATAATCATTTAATATCACTTACCACGGCCTATGCTGTTGCAAAGGGATAATGCACATCCATAGCTATAATCCAAGTTGCTGCAAATACATTAGCTGTTCATGCCCTTTCCATTTTTAGAACAGCTTTTAATTTTCAAAGCAAATTTTTGATACTTTTCTTCCAGATCATCACTCTGTGTCTCAGGTATTGCTTTTCATTTCCCAGGAAAAGTGACTGTTTTAAGTCCACTCTGCCTGTGCTCCTGTGTTCTATGACCCCTAACTCTGGTGATCCTACTGTCTTCAAGAGTCTGCACAAATTCCACCGCCCCGTATGGCTGCAGTGCAGACCATTCACCTGTCTCGTTATTTCTTCCATTTTTCAGCCCTTCTCAGTTGGGTGTCTCTCAACTGATGTGTTCGTTTTCTTCCTCTCAGTGCTGTAAAATTCTCCATTTCACAAATACGCTGAAAAGAGTTCTTTGTGAACATTACGTTCTTTTTCCTTTGTTGTCTTATTTTGGGTTTTGTGGTATTGGGGTATTGTGAAAACTTGCCTAAAACCAATCTGATTTATGTCTAATGTTGATCTCTCTATTATTATTTATTTTTATGTGTATGAATTTCATGGGGGGAAGGAAGGGGGGTTGGAGTGGATATTTTGGGAGACTTTTTTTATTTTTGTATGTATCTGCAGACTGGTTTTTTATGATGCATACAGGAAATGGAAGTAGATGCATCCCCCGGAATAGTTCTGAAAGTTCAGTGCATGGTTCCTATTAACTGGCATGCATTCCGAAGTATGGGATAAATAAAGAAATTGCTAAGCATGCTAAAATGGTGTAGTTAAAGATGTGAATGTAGGCCAAATTGTACCACAAAGTAAAGGAAAAAAGGTAAAATACAGAACTGTAAGAGTACTGGCAATACCAAGAATGTTCAAACCTTAGCTAGAAAATATCTGCCCTCAATAAGGTGCTACCTGTGACTGGTTTTGTTAATAGCTAACAAACCTTGAGCATTCACACATCCAGAGCTCTTTCTGGGACGGCAGTGAGTGACCTGTAGGTATGAACTGTACCACTTCGGCAGGCACAACTACTACAAACTCAAGAATTAAATCCAAAAGAGTTGCATCACATCTCAAAGCTGATATAACAGATGATAAACGAAGATCAGGTTCATGACTATCTTTCAACAGCCTTGTCTAGTGGAAGGTGTCTTTTTGCATGGCAGGGTGGAACTAGATGATCTTTGAGGTCTCTTCCAACCCAAACCATTCTATGATTCTGTGACAACCGACAAATTTTGTTGTTCTTTATGTTAATTTCTATTTCTTTCTATATAGTTGCCTGAGCCCCTTCAGCAGTCTCTTTCCAGAGCATACATATTAAGAAATAAAAATATCTTGATAAACAACATGCACGTTACCAAAAATAAGAATATTTTCTGCAGAACTGGTACATGCTGAGCACCACTGATCCTGTAAGGACATTCCTCCAGGTCTCAGTCATGACTGTCTTTGGGTTTGGATTGCAGTCTGGTACATGGAATAATTTCTGTGTCTAGGTTCCCGTGGCTTTTAATAATCAGGAGTTGGGGCATTTGTGTCCCATCCTCAGACTGTGTTAGGCTGCTGTTTTCCATCTCTTTTCTATTGTATACAGTGTGCCAGTGCAGCAGGTTCTGTTAAGGGAGAAGGTGGTTTCTGTCTGCAAAAGAGAGTTGTGAGTTCTTTCCACCTGGGGAGGGAGAGATCCATATTACTGGGAACAGAAACCAGCCTGCAAATGCCAGGCTCTAGTCATAGCTACCTCACAGTTGTGCAATATTTTAATGCTGTAGATGTGTTTAGATGTGGAGTCTTTCTGCTTAATAAGGACAATGACAAATAAGTGCTTTAGCTGCTGGCCACTTCTGTCCCAAGAGGACTAACCACCACATCTACAATGTGCTGAGGAATTTTCTGTATGACAGTTTAATTTGTAAACACAATAAAACATATTAGCAACAATTATATGTATAAATCTGGGGCTAGATTTCTAAAAAAAGAAGTTTAAATGTTGCAGTACTTGGTTTTTATACAGTTAACTTGGATCCAGAGTCCAGTATCATGAAGATCTATGCCAACTTTCTACATACATCTCTGTGCAGACTTTTTCATATGATATAGTTAGACAGGTATTACTTTACCGTCTCCATTTAGTTTGTGAAATTCAGAGTATTATCCTAAAAGCGGAAGTTTAAAACCCCTTTTCTCCCAGTGGGACAGGGATTGCTCTTTTCAAATGCACTGTTGTTTTCCCATCCACCAAAGGATTTATGACCCTCCAAAGGCTTTTGGAGAAATGCCCAGATTCAAATCCGTTTTTCCAAAGATAAGAACAAGCTTCATGAACTGAATTGCTTTTCCCTTGTATGCCTACAGATGGCCAGGACCTGTTGCATAGATCAAACTTTGCTACTTGTCTTTTAGAGGGCTGCTAATCCTTATGGGGATGGGACAAACAAAGTACTTCCCAGTTGTCTTGGTTTCAGGCTGGGATAGAGTTAATTTCTTCTCAGTAGCTGTTACAGTGCTGTGTTTTGGATTTGGAATGAGAATGGTGTTGATAACACACTGATGTTTTGGTTTTCTGCTAATTGTGTTTATGTTAAGTCAAGGACTTTTTTCTCTGCCACTGAGGAGGCGCACAAAAGAAACTGGGAGGAAGCCTAGCTGGGACTGGTGATCCGAACTGACCAAAAGGATATTCCACACTATAGAATGTCATATAAACTGTGGGCAATTACCATGAAGAGGGGCCAGTCTGGGTGAGGAAAGGGGGTCTGGCATCAGTCAGTGGGTGGTAAGCAATTTCACTGGGCATCCCTTGTTTTTCCCTTGTTACTATGATTATTATTTTCATTATTACTGTATTTTTTACTTTATTTTCAATTATTACACTGTTCGTATCTCAACCTACAAGTTTTGCTTTGATTCTCCTCCATATTCCATCAGGTTGGCAGGGTAGAGAAGGGGCTTGAATGAGTGGCTGCATACTGCTTAATTTCCAGTTGGGCTTAAACCACACCACCAATGCCAGTAAACATCGAGTCTGTGACCACCTGAAGATCCTGAGTATACTTAAGTCCTAGAAACTTGATGTCTTGAGAGAGCTGGCTGAAGTAGTTGCCAAGCCACTTGCCATGATATTTGAGAAGTCATGGCAGTCAGGTGGAGTCCCAAACATTGGACCTATCTTTATAAAGGCTTGAAAGGTGATCCTGGGAATGACTGACCTTCCAGCATCATGTCTGTGCCTGTGAAAATCATGTAACGGATCCTCCTACAAGCTATGCTATCCCTTGGAGGACATGGGGGTAATTGGAGACAGCCAGTACAGCCTCACCAAGTCCTGTCTGACCAACCCAGTGGCCTTCCATAATGGGGTGACCACATCAGTGGGTAAGGAAGGGCTACAGATTTATCTGCACTTCTATAAAGTCTTCGACAGGGTCCCCCACAACGTCCTTCTGTATAAGTTGGAGAGACATGGATTTGATGGGTGGACTGTTAGATGGATAGGAAAGGAGTTGGACAGTTGCATCTGGAGGTTAATGGTCAATGGCTCAGATTCCCAGGGGACATCAGTGACAAGAGGTGTCCCTCAGGGGTCCATACTGGGACCAGTGTTATTTAATATCTTCATTAATGACACAGACAAAGGAATCGAGTGCACCCTCAGCAAATTAGCAGATGACACCAACCTGATGGTGCTGATGACACACCTGAAGAATGGGATGCCATCCAGAGGGACCTGGACAAACTCAAGAAGGGGCCCATGGGAATCTGATGAGGTTTAACAAGACCAAGTGCTGATGCTGCACCTGGGGAGGGACAACCCCCAGTATGGGGGACAAGCTGGGCATGAACAGACCAAGAGCAGCCGTGCACAGAAGGACTTGGGAGTGCTGGTGGGTGAGAGGCTGGACATGCCCCAGCCATGGCACTCACAGCCCAGAGTTGTGTCCTGGGCTGCATCCAGAGCCCCGTGGGCAGCAGGGGAGGGAGGGGATTCTGCCCCTCTGCTCTGCCCTGGTGAGACCCACCTGGAGCACTGCATCCAGCTCTGGGGATGCACAGGAAGGACAGGGACAGAGCAAGTCCAGAGGAGGCCACCAAGATGATCAGAGGGATGGAGTACCTCTCTTATATGAGGAAAGGCTGAGATTTTTGGGATTGTTCAGCATGGAGAAGAGAAGGCTCCAGGGTGACCTAATTGTGGGCATCCAGTACTTGAAGACAAGTTACGAAAAGGATAGAGAACACTTTACAAGAACATGTAGTGACAGGACAAGAAGAAATGGCTTCCAACTTACAGAGAGTAGGTTCAGATTAGATATTAGGGAGAAATTCTTTACTGCAAGGGTGGTGAGGCATTGGCACAGGTTGCCCAGAGAAACTGCGAATGCCCCATCCCTGCAAGTGTTCAAAGCCAGGCTGGATGGGGCTCTGAGGAACCTGGTCTAGTGGGAGGTCCCTGGAACTACATAATCTTTAAGGTGCCTCCATACCCAAACCATTCTGTGATTCTATGATTATATGATTTGAATTATCTGTCCTTATCTGGATCTGAGAGAAACAGAGTGAGCTAGATGAGGACTAGAGAAGTAGTAGACCAGAAGACCTGCATCTTCCAGCTCTCTCATTCTTGTGTATTCCTACTGAAATAATAAATCAAAAAGGCTGATGGCAGTCTAGTGGTATGTATTCAAGTCCAGGAAAGCCCATCTCTTACTGATAGGGCTGCATGTGCTGTGTGGATAAACATGACTATTTATCTATTCTGACAGGAAGAGGTATGAGTCATATGAAATTTAGCTTTTTCAAACACTTAGATTAATGTGCCATTTAAAAAAAAGTTCTGTTGGGAATAGAATTTGGTATGTAAACTGAATTTCCAGCCAGCACAGGCAGGCAGCAGATGTTACTGCTAATATCTGTCCTCTAGAAATCCCCATCTGGAGAATGACTTTTTATTGCCAAAGTCAAGATTGCTGAAGAAATCTGCATTTTCATAAGGAAGGAAGATGCTTCGTTCAGTGTGTTCTTTCCAGAAATGTGGAAAAAGGCAACACAGAAATACAGCTGGGATAAATTTTCTTCTTCCTTCTAAGTTTAATTCTTCCTGCAGCGATTGTAATGTTTATGTCCTTTTTATCGTTACATAAATTAGGATGCAAAAAGGGGTGTTTATAGATGGAAGGTACATTTTTTCCACTGTGGAAGAAGGGCTGGGTGGCTTTTGCTAGCATCTGAGCTAAATAAATAAAAAAAAATTTTAAAAATAGTGTTGGTGATGTTTCCTGCCCAGTAGCATTCATAATGTTGTGTTATACGTTACAGATCTCCCTTTCTCCAGGCACAGAAATTCTCTTTCCAAAGCTCCTTCAATTGCTCTTCAGTCTTTATAGTTCTTGTGTTGCCAGCCTGTGGGCAAATGTTGATATACCATGTTCAGCTTTGTTTGAAAGCTTGTCAGAAGACTGAATGACCACTGTCTTAATTAAATGGTAATTAGGACATCACACCTTAGCCAAGCTCTGAAATGAGTCTGAGATATTATAGTGTCTTTTTATTTCCTTTTGTCTTTAAATGTTTATCAGCATTCTTTACTTGTCTGTAGTTCTCTGTTGAGGCAGAGCTTTTTCTCATTTTTATATTTGTAAAGCATAAGAAACCCTTTTATGTATAGGAAATCTCTTATTTGTCAGTGTAACTGAAATTGGAATTTGAACAAGTGATATCACTGGTGCATAAATAACAGAACGCATGAAACCTATCAGTTTATCTGATGACATCTCTGCAAGCTCATGGCAACAGCTTTTTGTTCCCTTAGAAGTGACTTGAGCTAATGAAAGGAAGACAAGAACCTCTTGCCTTTCAAGTGTAATACATTTGAGGAGATATGAGGGTGACTCACAAACGAAATAAACAGAATTAGTATGAAATCATTAAGAATTTTCCTTTTGAATCTCAGTCTATAAAAATATTATTATTGTGTTAAACTGGTGGACAAATACCAGGTCCAGGTAGCAGGACTCAGAAGCTGCAGGTTGAGATCAAGACTGAAATGCAGACTGACGACTGAGTGGGAGCCCAAGACAAGCGGTTGTGAACTGCCAACCTTTGGGATAACAAAGGGCACGAAGATGGACGAGGCCATCCAGGTGAATGCACACTGAGACACAGCAGGAGCTGGGAATCGTTGACCTTTTAGATAACCAAGGAGATGAAGATGTGTGAAGGTGGACAGACAAGGAGAGGAGGGTAGAAGTAGAAGGAAGGAGGAAGAGCAAGACTTGCACCCGGCCTGGACTGTGAGGGGATGAAAGCCCAGGAGTTCCTTTGTTAGGGGTCCCTCCTCAGCAGCACCAGCTCAGGCTGTTTCTGTGTTACTGTGCTGTGAATAAATGGCTTTATGGAATGAAACATCTGAGACTCTGCCAGGGGAAAAGTAGGGTGGGGCCAGTGAGGAAACCTGGTCTGACTGAGTGGGATGTGCAGGAGCCGAGCAGGGACCCTTCGGGGCACTGGAGCCACCCGTGGTGGAGGGGCTTCGGTCCCCGCAGTGAAAGTCTCTGAACTTGGGAGTGAGACTGCCGGGGGCCTCGGGAATGGCCAAGCCGGGAAGTTTCCTTAGCAAATTATCACCTTCAGAGCTTCACTCGTGTGTCTTTACTTTCAAGTTACTTGCTTCATATAAGTAACTTTTCTTTGTTGTGTGGGTAGCACAAATGAACCTGTTTCAATAAAAAAGATGAGTGTACTGTGTCTGGGTAGACAGAAAGCAAAAAAATCCTGGAATTTGTGTTGCTTAATTTAAAAAAGCAAATTCCTCTGCATTTTTCCTTCAGCCTGTGAACTGAAAAGTTTCCAAGCCGTTAACTGAAAATTATATACAAAAAAGGGAGGTTGGTCTTCATTTAGGCTTTCCCTTTAATTTTCTTTCACAGATGAGTGTGAAGGCAACAGTTCTGTTAAAAAGAGGAAAAATTTCTGATTTGTATTTTGATAATATAGGTATTACAAAAATCATGATGTACCACCATGGGCCTTACTGTCCACCTCTGTTTGTAGGAGATAGATACTGTATTTACTTTGCAGAATAGGTTATTTGATAAATACGTATTTTTCAGGACATTGATTGACCTAATTTGATCTTTTCATCCAAGTAGGTATTAATATATCTCTAGTTACGAGCTTTGAATAAATGAAAAATCAAAAACATTTGTCCTGTTCTTCTTGGTGGAAAGGTACTAACCAATAACCAAAAACACAGCATGAGGGAATGCAATGAAGAGAGAAAATAATTTCGGAAATACTCAGTAAATTCTGATCTATACTTTGAAAATTAATACCTGGTAAATAATGACTCTATGCTTGTACACCTAATAAAGTAAATCTCTTTCATCCATATAAGGTTTTTGGGCTGTGTGCTAGTTATTAGACATGTAGAGTGTCTTCTTTTAAAAGCTAAAATGCACTCAGTTGGAAATTCAGCATTAGCACATCACATGTAATATCCTGGAAAAACATGAACACTTCTTTTGGCTCACTAAACAGTAAGAAGCTGTTAAGATCTTTCACAAAACCAACAAATTTAAATAGGGAGTGTCCACAGATAGGATCTCATCACTGTTGAAAACAAAGACAGTGTTTACTATTCTTTAAAGAAAGTTGATTTTTCTTTGGATGAATGAGCAGACAGGTAAGAGAAGGCTTAAGGAGACACCAGACACAGACACTGGTGACTTAGCTCTGAAGAAAAAAAAAGAGAAAAAGAACCTGTGTGTTAAGTGCTACTTCAGTGAAGAATATCTGAGAGCATTACCACATGCTGATGACTTTGACCAAGGTGATTACCACCCATTTTCTTAGTACCACTGTAAAAAACAGTGAATAATGTGCTAGAGCTAAGTTTAAAGACAGGAACCATGCTGCTTGTATTTTTGTACCATAGCAAGTAAAAGATTTAGACAAAATGACTGTAGACCTTGTCTTAGCACTGACAAAAGATAAATGGAAATCTTCCTATTGGCATTAGGGGAAATCTGCAGTATCTAATTTTTCAATATGCTGCACACCAAGCATGTAAGCAAAGGGTGAAAATGCTACGCACTCCAGGGAAACAGCTTTAATGTACTCTGAACAAACACTCAAGAGCCTTATTCCTTTATCTGATTTATATTCAGTGCCCTTGTGATTTGTTTCTGCTTCTTCTCCCTTTGAGGGAAGAGGGAGTGGAAACAAGTGTATCAGGGTGCACTTCGGTTGTCAGGTGCTGGAGGTAAACCATATGAATGCAATTATTTACCCTCAGACGTCATGAAGAAAATTCTTCTTTTATCACAGTTCAACACTTAAATTTAGTAATGTAAACCTCACATGAACAGTGTACTCAGCATCAGGTCTGGCTTGTCTGGCTTTCTCAGTGGGGGAGTGTTTTCAGTTAATCATTTACAAAAACATGCACAAATACACTTCATATTTAAGTCTAAAAACCTCAGGTAAAAACTGTAAAAGGTGAGTAACTACTGAAGAATTGGATTAATGTACTTATAGGAACTGCTATGAGCAAAAAGCAAGGTAATTTTGTCCACATAGCTGAAAATGCAATTTTGTACTAACATCCTTCCATGTGAAGGGTTCAGAGAGCACTTAATCACCTGTTAATTAGTTTATGTTTCTGGGAGACAAAGGTAGGTTTTGAAGCTGTATCATGCACTATTCAATTTAAATACCTTTCATCACACACAGCTTCTAGACAAACGAGCCTGTCATTTTTCTACTTGGACATCTTTCAGGCGTGCTTCAAAAACTGGTGCAAATATAGTCCAAAGCAGGGAAGAGAAACAAAGTACCTGCTTGGTATTTTCAAAGTATGAGGAAGGCAATAAGCTGCCTAGTATTATCAAAACTGCCCAAAGAATTGTATCATGGTAATATCCCTCATATGCTTGTTAGCAATAATCTTGGAATTTTGATCACCAAAGACTAGTACAATTTCATGTCTAGATGGCAGTAGAACAGGACTTTTTTTTTTAATTTACAGTGATGACAATGTCTTCTAATGCTTTTGTTAATCCAACCATTAGTTCTTTGCTTCTTTTCTCCTAATTTATGCCAATTCAAATGTAGTATCTATTTCCAGACATTCTTGCCACCCCCTCCCAGTGACGACAATAAGCATTGTTGCCTAGTGACTGTACCTAGTCACTGGACCTGGTTCAGCAATTATATTGCTTATTATACTTATTTCAGTAATAAATTCACAGTTCAAGAATAGACAATATGGTCACAGGACACAAGTTCTTGGTTTTTTTGGTAATAGGAACATCCCCAGTGTTTAAAACAGATCCCCAGAAGCAATGCCTCGACATGCATTGCTGGATGTGTGGGGATTGGCAGTGATTGCTCCCATAGGAACTGCACGTGGGACACTTGCTTCTGCTACCCCTTTGGACTGGATATGAAACAGGGATGCTAAACCTTGTGTCCCTCATTTTCACCTTGTCACTTATTGGGCTCACCAATATGTTGCATTTTGGTAATCCCATTCCCCATGGCTCACCAAGCTGTGTGTCATGGGTGAGTTTTGTCTGTCTTGTGTTACTATACTGCCTGGGTAAAATTTATTCATTCTAGCCATAGAATACTTTGTTAAAAAACCCAAACAAAGCAAAGAGTGAGAACTCATTTGAAAACAGTTTTGCAGTTCCGTTGAGCTAAATTATTTTTATTTTGATGTGGTTTTGGAGCAAATGTGGTAGTTTCCTTCTTGTTTGTCTAGTATGAATAGTATGAAGAAAAATTCTGATGTATGGGTGCTAGCTCCATTTAATGCCTTTTTAAATTTTCCTGTTTAGTATCAATTTTTCACTCTGGGTTTGTCCTGTGCTTATCACTTTAAAGCTCGCCATTCTGAAAGCTCACAGTTATGCTTTTGAGTAAGCGATCTATTAATTCCTCTGTTAGATTGGGATCTTTGTCAATAGTTCAGACATATTTAATGTTTCTAAAGGAGGCAGGGTAGTTCCCTTTGCTCAAGGTTGGGGACTGGAAAAAGAGCTGAGCTCCATTTTAAAGTTTTCTTACATATGTTTTTATTTAAGTGGTTTTTTCTAAGTCTATCTAGTCTTCAAATTATTATAATAATGATAATGTAATAAATCTTTGCAAAGTACTTTGAGGCAAAAGCACCATACAAATGGTAGGCAGGATTCTCAAGATGCTATCTCACTCATTTTTATTCTCATATCTCTTATTTATTCACTTTCTGACATCACTGTCTCTGACAATCTGCTTAAAGTGTCAAACTTGTTCAGTAAGAATGAACAGAGGGAAAAAAGTGTATTCAAAGTCCCCAGGAATGCCAGAAGGTGGCCTTTGTAATAAATGATGCCATTCCATGAAAATGGCGTGGCCATGGATTTTAAGAGCAGAGGACAAATCTTACAATACATCATCCTGACCTGCTGCAAAACAAATGTTCATAAGCCAATAATTTCTGTGCCAGAATAACAAACATCCAATCAATGATTTAAACTGCATTGTTCAACTAACAAAGTGTATGTACACTGTGTACACACACGAATTGTTGCAGCGCTGCAAAACAATAATGTCTTCTAGGGTCAGTTTGTAATTGCTGAATTCTGTTATGCCTTTTGGGGTTGATGAAGGAACTGTCTGGCATTAGAGATTTCCTCTTGTATGCAGTTACAGACCACTTCATCTTGTCCAGGTGGGGTTAAGGAATGGATTTTCAGGATCATTCTTAGACTTCTTTTCTGAATAATTTCCAGGTCTTCGTCTCTTTTTCAGTTTCCTCTTCCAGGAGCAGATCTATTATTGAAGCTATTCATAGCTGGCTGACAGACCTGCAGTGGTACAACTCTGAAGGTTTTGGCTGGGGTGGAGTTATTTTTCCTCATATTAGCCCTGGGGAGCAAGTGAGCAGCTCTGCCGGGCCGAGCTGCTGGATGGGGATAAACCGCAGCAGTAGTCCACTCCTCTCCATGAGTTCTGAAAGCAGTGGGGTGACTGGCAAGTGTAGATACTGTCAAATATAAGCGGTGTCACCAGGCCATGTGCATAGCCCTCAGAATCTCCATGCTGAGATACAGATAAACAAGGACGGGTGAGAGCTCAGTACTCAAAACATACCCTTATTTCTCTTAGCCAATGCCATGCCAACCATGCTACATTGCTCATTGAGGTATATTGAATATACTGGTTTCAAATCATTAGTGTGCAGAAAGATTATAAGAACAATCAAATTTTCTTCCTAACCAAATTATACTGTATTAAGAAAAACACAATAATTTCTGTCTCAAGCACAAATGTATTAGTGCTAATGAAAACTCCAGGGCAGCTTTTTGTAATTTCATTACAGACTACCTTGGAACACGGTAGTTCAATTAATCTCTGTAGCACCACATTGCATTCTTAACATTTTTCCAAATAAGTTTTGTTGAAATATTTGTATTGGATCTGCAGACTTTAGGTACTTTGAACAAGCCTAGAACATGATATGAGCTCAACATGATAGACGGCTAAAAGCAAAAGGGCTTTATTTAAAATACCAACTCTCAAGTCCTCTTATAATGCATTCAGACAAAGATTCCTCCTGTAAATATAAGTATACTTTAAAGATTGTGTAAGTTTCCAAGTGGGCTGGTCTTATGATCTTCATTACAGTAGCCCACTCAATATGAAGAAATGTTTAGTCTCAGCCAGACTTGCATAACAACTAAAGCTGTTATAGTCAACACATCTGCAGCATTTGTGCATGGCACAGAAGAAGAAAATAGTCTTGAAGTGACAATATAATTTTGAAGTCATGTACCTGAGAAAGAAACATAGGATTCCTCATGTCCTCTATGTCTATGGCCCATCAAATGCTATGTTTCAACAAGAATTTCCAGTCTCATAGTCCCTTTTTCTCACTCTTTATGGCTTTTCTTTTGGTTATTCTGTTTTGGTTTTGTTAAGGGTTTTTCTTGTTGTTGTTGTTGTTTTCTGATGGTTAGGTTCTAATATATGTTTTATTTTGTCCCTGTTTTGGAAGCCAAGTAACATACTGACTAATTCCATAATACAGCGTTTTGTGGTCATGCTTAAAAACTCAGTTGACCAGAGAGAGATGATTGTTCTCTGAGGGATCTTTGCTTTGTGCTTTCATGTCCTATTTTTGCAGATATCTTGTGAGTGTCATCATCCCTACCTGTTTTAGAATAGCCTTTGGGCAAACAAAGCTATGCCTGTCATTTTGGTCCTTCTACTAGGAAGGTGTTTTTCCCTCTGATGTAACTGTGGTTTTCTCAATCACATTTTGCAGTTTGGTAGGGCTTACTCACTTGTATTTACCATCAGCTTCCCTGACTTTTTGTTACAGCTGGAGAAAATAAATTCTTTTACCTTGTTACTTCACTTTTTTCAAGTTTCCTAGATACCAGTAATTTGTCCTAGCCATTTATTTTTCCAACATCGCATTTTCTATAGCATTTTAATTGTTTTACTTTGTGAGTTCTTTCATTATAGTTGTCTTTCTGGCATTCTTTATGGTCAAGAATGCTGAAAAAGAATATTCTTAGGCTGCTTATGGAACTCCCTTTACAGTATGGTTTATTAATTCAAGGGTCTAATTATGTGTGTGTTCTTTAGAGCACTGGACCACCTGTACTGTTCTTGTACTATTTAATATTCCTGATCACCAGTATAGTTTCTGTAGCACTCCCTGACAAAAAAAAGAGGCAATGAATAAGTGCAGAGGTTCTTTCCCTCTCTCTCTTCCACCCCTTACCCCTGACCTGTCCTATTAACACCTCGTTCTCTGTGTGCATGTGCATATGTAACAGGAAAATTTTGAAAGGGCCCAATTCTTGATTTTAAGTAGGATTGGGCTGAATTTCTGGGTGTTTTCTCTTTTGTAAATTGCCATGCGTTTGGGGGGCAGGTCCTTTTGAGGATTGGAAACTGATTAAGGTGTAGGAAGTGAAGGCTAGGGCTTTTCATAGTGGAAAGCGAGTCAGCAGTGCTCGTGAGGGACAGGTTTTATTCAGTGTTTTTGTCAATGATCTGGAGAAACAAGCACACAGTGAAGATCAAGTTGTCTTTAAATTGTCTGAATTTTATCCTTTCTGAGTACTTTCTTTTTATTTCCTTCTTTTTTCTTTTTAATTTAGAAATAGCAGGTATTCTGAGCTCTTTTGCTCTTTCAGAAATATCAGTCAAGACCAAGCTAAATTTCCTTGACTTCTATGGTTCTCCAGGTAATTGCTTTGAGAGGCAGTGTTGACACTGAATCTTTGTCCTTCAGACAGATCCAGGGCAAAATTCATCACTGGATCGTTTACTGATAACTAAAGAATGAAAGTGGTAACTTGATGACACTTCCAAGTGGTTAGAAGTGGATGTTTGCCTAATGGAAATCATTATCAGGACAGGTTTAGCTGTGCTTCTCAGATAAGATCTGGGAATTACTGTGAAGAGACAGTAAGGTTTATCTCTGACCATGGCGTGGGGAATCTGACAGCTCTCATGTTGTATAGATTAACAGCTGCCCGTCAGCACCAACCTCTGTTTGCCATTTGATTGTCACTTAATGCGTGAGGTCTGTCAAACTGAACACAAAGAACAATGTTTCCTGTGGTAGAAACCTCAAAACCTCAACATTTAAAGTTTATTTCTCTTGTATTGTATTTGTTAGTGTCATTCAGATTGATTACTTACATGAAAGGATGATACAGGTATGAAATACAGGATTATTCCAGCTAGATCAATTACAAGTAAAGCGGGGTGGAATTATTTTTCAGTGTCAGGCAATTTCAACCATTTAAAGATAACTGTGCCTGTACATCCTAAATAAATGAAATGGAGTGATGTAATTATCATTCTCAAAAAGCTGCAGAGGCCACTCTATTTTGCAAACTGTCAGAGTGCTGTAAAAGTGTCATAAGCTAAATATCACCATGCAAACGAGCTCACTGTCTCTCATCAGATAGTGAAAACAATTTGCCTGCAGGATTTGTTTTGAAATATTAACTTGAATCCTAAACCAGACAGCTAACAAGAGGGTATACCAACTAATCCTGAAAAGGAGATAAAATTTCTTCACTGTTTTATTTCAACTCATTATGCTGAATATTTGAGATTAAATAGATGTCCAAGGTAAAACCATAAAAATTGCCTACTTTTTATTTTCCTTCTTCCCCCTTCACCATCCACAGCCCCCAACCCCCAGTGAGTGCTGTAGGATGTCATTAATTTTTCTTTCCCATCACATAATAGAATGTATCATTGTATACACTAGCACAAAACTGGTTTAAGGAATAAGTAGGCATTTAATAGTTTTCAGTGCTTTCAAATCTGAGCAAAATAGTGGTTAGATGGGGCTAGATTCCACCATCTTTGCACACGATGACTATTATTGCTTTATGAATAACTTCTTTGATGGTTGTGAGAATTATCTGTGTTCTTTTCACAGCCTTCCTCTGTTGTCAGGCCTTATCCTGACACAGACTTTAGCACGTGATTAATGTCATCACAGATAGTGTGATTTTTTACATACGCGATATTTTAAGTTTTGTTGGTCTGGGATGAGATGTAGAAGTATTTCATGGGTATTCTGTAGCTGTTATTTTCCAGAGAAGTGCAAATCAGGGTGCAAATACTGATCCATTCCAGATAGACATGTTCCTCTACCCCAGGCAGATTTCCAATTACATCTCATAAAGATGTATCTATTACAAAAAAAACCCCAAATGAAAACAGCATAAGAAAATGTGGAGCTCAAGGCAAAGTTAGACTCTAGTGAAATGTGTCTGAAAAATCTTGTCTGCACCCTGCACGTTTGAGGGCCAGTAGTAATTTAAAAAAAAAATATGGCAGACCTGATTTTCTGGTGGTATTCTTCTAGGTTTTCTGTAAAATAATTACTTTGTATCTATTAGTTTATGATGCCATGGTTTCATTCATAATTAAAGGAAGCACAGCTTGTTTATCACAGGGCAGACTCTGGACTTTGTGGACTCCACAAGCAGGTGGGAAATAAATGCTCAGTTTCTCAATTAATTATAAAGTTATTGTGGTGGTGTTATTGTGTTATGGCACTTGTTATTTCTGTTTCAACCAATACAGATAATTCTGAAAGATCAAATAATTGTACTGCATATATTAAATTCAAAATTGAAAAATAATTATTTGTATAGATGTAAGAAATGGAATGCTCTAAAACCTAAAGTGTGTTAAAATTGATGATATTAGCTGGTTTTTAATTTATATCAGCTTGAAAATATGAAAGTCACAGCAGCATAAATTATTAAGTGGAAGACCTTAAATTGCTTGCTTATGGTCAAAAGATAAAACAAATAATTTAAAGTCTGACCAGAATTTATTAAGACTATGGTAATTCTCACAAATGTATTTTCAATCTAATCTACGGTAAAGAAGGGACAAGCACATCTGGGGGCTTTAAGATTGCTATTATTTACAGATAAATATTTTAGTACTTTAATTCAGTCTTAACTACATACCAGTAGCCATTTAAGAGAGGAAGTTGGGGGTGAGGAAGGAGGGTAATGATGAAGGTATAGGTGCCTTTAAAAACTTAATACATGTTTAGTTTAGGAGAGGAGGCAAATAAACTGACCTACCAGCCTCAAAATGACTTTAAAAGAAGAGTCTTGTCTGGATCCAGATTTACTTTGGTGCAAATCTTTACTAAAACATTCCTGAGGCCACTCATTTATCCCACAGTGGACTGAGGCTACTCATTTATCCCACCATGGACTGGACTTGGCAAGCTTTTAAGCACATGACTAGGGCTTCCTTTGTTGCATTGTCTTTTAGTCAAATATGCCTTAGCTGAAGTACAGAGCAGATGAGATAACAGTTTCTGTAAGGACCAATTTCTCCTCATGAATAAGCAAATACAAATAGAAAGGGAGAAGAAGACATGAAGAGAGAAGGACAAGAAAAAGAAGGATCATGCCCAAAAAAAAGAGGGAAGTGAAACTGCATTGGACTGAACCAAAAATTCATGATTATGAGTCGCATTTCTTCCCATTCATACACTTGCTGCTGCTACCTCTTATGTGGAGGACTTTGCTTATCTGTATGCTCATCAGATTGTCTTTCACAGCCCTCCCATTTCCTCTTACGTGCAAAGCAATGCATACAGAAAGAGAGGTTATAGCCCAGAACCACAGACAAGTCTTGTTCTGAACATGAAGCTTCCTGCATTTGTTGGCCGGGTCCGCAATTCTGGAACCAGTTCTGCTTGGGAAGGAAACACAAGCTTTAAAGAGATCCTGCCCGTGTGTCCTGGGTTGCAGTGTATTCTATTACCATCCTCAGGAGCTGTTGAAACCAGGTGGGGCAGTGTTTCCTTGCCTCCTCCCCCCAGACTAGCTTGCTGTTAATGGCCCATCACTGTCCTGCCGCATGACTCAGAGATAACTCCCTCCGGACTATCTTCTGTTAATGAGCCTAATCAACACTTTGCCTCATGACTCGTTACCCCATTGTGAGATGCTCCACCCAGAGGGAGGAACCAAGCATCCCACTGTGGATATAATCTGAGACTCTGAACACCAGACAGCCCTTTCCACTGGATTTCCAGAGGACAGGAGCTACACAGCCACCACTGGACTTTCTGAGGAAGAGCAGACTCCTTTACTACAGGATCACTGCTTCAGAGGACTGCAGCCACCATTCTACCAGACTGCTACCACCACCTTGCCTAACAGGGTGACACGTTGTATCTTCACTCTGTCAGTTTGAACCAGCGTTTTCTTTTACTTTTTTTTTTTTTTTCCTTTTCTTTAATTTCCATTAAATTGTTATTCTGACTTGGTGCCTCCCACTGGTTTGTTTTCAAACTAGTACACAGTGGCAGTGCCTGTGAGAGTAATTTGCATGGAAGGAGGAGAAGAGAAGCTCTTCCAGACTGACATTGTCTGAAAGGAAACAAGGTTGGATGCTCTTAGTTCTCCCCATGTTTTGAGCCAAGGCACAGTGAATGGTGACAATTAAGGGGGCACTCTGGAACCAAAGTACAACATTTCTCACAGCCATGTGGTGCTTGTGGTCAACACATTCTGTGATGTACTGTTTAGAAATCACTGATGAGTCTTGAATTTCTATCTCTCCAAATGGCATCACCAGGACTTCCAGCAGCCAAAGCTCCTCAGAGGCCATGGAGATAGAAAACACTCTTCAGTGCTTAGAATCACAGTTGATTGGTCTACAGTGGACACAATTTGTCATGCAGGAAAAAAAACAATATAAGCAACAGTCTCTCAGTGCTACCAGAGAATCAGAATAAAATAAATCCAGAAGGAAATGTTAAAGCATTTGAAGGTGTTAACAGCACATCTATCATATATTTAAATTTATTTTGCACATTTCTCTTACTGCTAAGGTTCAACAGAACCTGATGAGTACTAAAAGGTTGGGCCATCTACCAAGGCTGTCCTCCAAACCCACCAGTTATTACAACTTGTAACTTTAATTATCTGTTCCTCAGAGGTCTCCTTTATCTGTTCAACCTTAATTGCTAAATCAAAGGATATATGTAAATTCCTTCCTTTACTGCCATCAACAAAAGAAGAGATTAGATAGAGTGCTAAAGCAATGGTTTATATTTAAATATCTGTTGCTTTTTAATGGCTTTAATTTGTGTCATTAGGTATGTTGCCATTTAAGAAATATTAACGAAGCAACTGAGAGCAGTGTTAAATGCTAAACATGCTTTTTAAATGTTATGATGCTTTAATAATGGTCCAGTAAGTAGACAGACTATAACATGACAAATTATCTCCCTCTCTCTTAAAACTTAAAGATCTGTTAAAAACTGCACAAAAATCTTAGCATAAAAAGAGTAAAGATGTTCAATACTTTTCATAGAAGGTAATCTCTTGTTTCATGACTTATCACAAAATACAATAAAAGACATTATCATTATTATAATTATTATTATTAAATAATCACAACAACAAGAAGTAGAATGTCTTATTATTGGCTGGAATATTTATAGAACTTGTAGAATTGCTGTCTACAGGAAGTGCACAGGGCTCCTAGTAAAAATTTGTTTTATTGGGTAAGAGCCAGGTGAAAGGTCTCAAAAGGTAATCTGGTAATGGGACATCTCAACAGACCTTTTGACCTTTGAATATGAGGGTAGTCCATTAAAAAAAAAATCTCTGAATTATCTATATTCTAAACACTGAGGAGATTTTTTTTTTTAGGTCACGACTGTGATTTGGGCTCTGAGCAAATTGCCAAACACTTTCCAGATCTTTGGTTTCATTGGCGTGATATTCCAGTCTGATGAAGGTTGGCAGAGCTACTGCAGAGAGATCAGGTCTCAAGACTCTTCAAAGCCATTCCCTATGGTAACATCTTGGCAAGAGTAAGAGTTTAAGAAGCCAGAACTAGTAGGGTAGGATCTTCCAATTCTAAATCTTTTAACTACGTATTTATCCCAGGAAACTTTTAAATGAACCTTTCCAAAAGTTTATTATCTCTTTATCTGGGATATTTCTGTGTATACCATAAAAATACAATAAATATCTAATAGCATTATAAAAGTAGAATTAATGGGTATCAGTGTTTAGACACAGGCCTGAGTGGATACCTCTGGAAGGATTCTTACTCTTTCCTAAGTTAGTCAATCCAAATACTAATTATGCCTATCAAAAGGATATTCCAGGAAATTTTCAATGGAATTGAAATCTGATTCAAAAGCTAAACCTTTTGGGAAGATATGGAAGCCAGGGAAGGGCTGTAGTTACCTATTCTGTACCACCTTTAAGTCTAGCTGTTATGAACAAAACAACAGAACCAACCTTTTTCACTGGCAGCAGTTTCCAAACAGTCCTTCCAAAGAGTTCTACTGACTTTGTCAGCAGAAGAGGGGGATGAAAACATCCAAAGATATTCAGACATTTTTTAGGGACTTCAAATGGTAACCACATTAGCTGTCTCTGCTAAGACTATAATAGCAAGACTTTTTCCACTAAAAATTTGCTCCAAAATGTTTCTCTAGATTTACATCTCATTGTTATTCTACTCCATCAAGCTCTTCTTAGGTGTCTTTATTTCATGTGTGTCTAAAGTATGAGCCCACAATTTGCTTCCTTCTGGTTTGTTTCTTCTCAGTTCAGCTAGCTCTGTATAGCTGTGGATTAAAAAAACGAAGAACAAATTAATTCTAGTGGATATGTCCATACTGCCTATCTGCCTTTCAAGGGCTGGACATTTCTTAAGTCAGTTACTAAGAGCTGTGCCACTTTTACAAGCTTTGATTTGCAATTTGTGAATATGGCTAGTTTTCAGTTCACCCAGCTGTCAAGCTCTACTGTTGTGATGCAGCAGAGGGATTGTTTTTTCTGTAAGAGCAGTATTAAGTGAACAAGAGACCAAACCCGTGCTGGATTAGCTTAATGAACTAAAAGGACATTTTGGCTTAGTAGAGAAAGGCAGAGGAAATAACTAAAATTGATTACCCTGTTTATCATGGACTCAGTTTGTTTGTTCCCTTGGCAACTGGCATTGAAGTAGATGAAGTTACTAGTAGCCTGAAGGAGATCAACATAAAGATTTCTATCAGCCACATTAACTGTCTTCTGATGGTCAGAAGTATGGAGAGAAAAGTGCAACTTTAATGGAGGGATTAGATCACTATAATTCCAAATGAGTCTGACCTAATTATTTATTTGAATATTTTCGGTGAAGAAAATGGGAGAATATTGTGTTATACTACTTACTACATCACTTTCATTTATTGTTTTGTTGACTGATCCCGATAGTGAGCAAAGTAGTTTTGTCAATGTTTTGTGTGAAAAACCTCTTAAGAAAAAAAGTGCTACCTAGAGTTTCAGTGAGATGTGAAAGTGTTTATTTTTATGTATTACTTGTACACCCTGTTGCATATTTGATGTAAAACCGCTGCATTCGAGTTTTGGAGTGATTTAATATTTGTTGTGGGAAGTGCCTGGAAAAGCCTCTGAAATTCAAAAATGGTGATTTAAAACACTAGAAATATTTCCATAGACTACATAGGTCACAAATCCATGGGACATGAGGAAACAATGTACTGTCTATAGCCACTATATTAGATGCAAATGTATGGATTTTCCATGTCTTGGTGGCATATTTGGGTGTAGCTATCTCTCTTTCATGTATTTTTAATTTTGAATGCTCTCTCCTAAGCCTACAGAAGGAATGGCTACCGGATTATATTGTTTGTTCTGCTTACAGGATGCTGTTCAATAGCTGTTCCACAGTTTTTCCTCAGAAATGTGTTTTCTCATGTGCTTTGCTTTAGTTTTCTCCTCTGTCTTAATCAAGACTCCTCTGGCTTATATGGGTCCTTATTTTGATTTCTGAACAAACTGATACACAAGGACCTGAGAGCTGGCACCTGAAGCTTTTCATGTCAGAATTCACAATTCTTCTTTCTTTCCTGAAGACAGCTTTCATCAAAAACCAGAGGACAGTGAAGATTTTTAGGCCAGTTTTCAGACCCTTTTGGACAACTGGATTATGAAAACCAGAGAACTGAGGAGCCAGACCCTGTCTCTCAGTGTCTATGTCTGTACTTTGGGATCCGGGAAACCTTCCCAGTTTCCAGACCTGGACACTTGCCCTGAGCACGCTGATTCCCTGTAGGACAAAGTCTGTGCTGTTTTCCATCCACACACACACATATACAGACACTGTTTCTAAGGAGAAAATCTGGGCATGGAGAACAGCAGATTCTCACAATATACCTCATCTGGACTCTCTAGGCTTACCAAGAAGCCCACTTAGGATGCAATTTAGTCATATTTGGAATTACTGGGTTTTGGCAGTTTTCTCTGAATTTGAAGTGAAGGCAGCTATCTTTTCATTGGAATACTAAGAACAATAGCCCATAGATACATATGTAAAAAAACCTTCAGAAGTTTTACAGAGCAGGGAGTAATTATATGTGAGAGGTTTCTGTATGGCTCTGTTTCAGAAAATTTTAGAGCATTTGCAGTTAATATAGGCCAGGAGAACAGGATTCTTACACACTGAGTAGAAAGCATTCAGCTGCCCATATGAAACATATGCACAGTTGGCAGTAACGTAGCTGCAACTGTAGTCATCTTTGGCAGGCTCAGCTTTTATTTGTTGTGTAAAAATATTTTCTGTCCTATTCTGTTTCCTTCTGCTGTTGAATATGGGTCTAAGAGCTTTTCGACTTCACAGTGTACTTTTCTGCCTGCATATTCTAAATCTGCTAACTAAGGACCTGGTTCTAACTAATAAAAGTAGAATTAAAAAAAAAAAATCAATTCCAATTTTCTCTTTAGGTGCTTTTTTTTGTTGCTGTTTAAATGAGTAAATTGCCTTGAAACTTTTCTCCACCTTCAGTACTGAGTGCTTACATATTAACAGCTGCACACAGGGTAACCTTTTAAAATTGGGTTCTATTTAATTAAGCCATACACTAGCAACAAATCCTAGCCCACTCAATTGTAATTGTCACAGTTGTGTTGTGTGCTTCCTCCTGCTGAAATCTGATTTGCTTGGTTTTCTGCCATAGGGTATATATCTGAAATGAAACAAATTCTGAGGCTTAATGAGGAAAAAAAAAACAAACTCTGAAAACCTATTTTGTTTGCTAGTTTGAGCTCACCAGAGAGATGAACAAATCAAGAGTTCTGTTCCCGGGTGGGGCTTACACAGAGAGCACAGAGAACACAGTCACAGAGATGCTTTCGAGTGTGCTGAGATACAGACACTGAAATTGTCCCATCTGGGAATGATGTTTGAGCAGACTATGCAAAAGGTCGAAAAGGGGAGGCCTCCATGGCACTGGGATATCAGGTCTGCCTACCTGTTTTTCTTTTTAAGTTTTGTTCTGTGGGTGTACAGAAATAAAGAAAACAGACATAGAAAGGGAGTAATACAGTACTTTGTAAAGTTACTTTTCTCTAAGAACCTTTTTTCCTTCTCTCGGTTGCTGGTTGAAACAGACCAAATGCTAGTATGTATTAAATCTGTTCAGCCTCAACAGTGTTAATTGGGATTTCTGCCAGTGGTGCCAACAAAGCAACAGCAGAATTGATTCATATAATAAATATAGTGATAGAGTGGTGACAATAAATGGAAGTGAGGTGAGGACATAATGCTGCTGCCTTCTTGAATATCATGGAAAAAAATTTCTGCCCACTTGCCTCAGGACAAGATTTCTTCTTGATTTCTGGAATGCCACTTCTAAAGTTATTTTTTGCTTGCCCACATCAGACAGGGAAATTTTATCAGCAGGACTTTTGCCTAGTATCCTATGCTGCATAGAGGTTATTGAGCTTCCCAGCTATTGCTCTTTACATCGCAGGAAAATAAAACTGATTTGCCTTCAGGGAGTCATTGTTTTCATGTAGCCTGACACAAAGCATGATGAAGTTAATGAATCACTCTTCCTTTCTTCAAAAAACATAAAGCCTCTGCTGAGACAGAAATGGCCATCCTGTTAAGTCAAGCAAGATTTATGGAATTCAAATTAATTCAGATCTTTGCCTCTAGGGATATTTTTGTGATCCTATAGTTTTAAGCCCTGAGAATACATACTTAGTACTGCAGCAGACAGTTTAGAAATTTAGAATAGGTTTGTGTATTAATATTATAATTTATGTTAATCAGCTTTCAAGGGGCTTCCTGCAATTTATTATGTGACTAACACTCCAACTCCAGGATGATGGCATTGTGCAACCTCTGGATTTCAATTCCTCAGCACTTAAATAATGCATTTCTTCCTCTACCCTTTTTTCATTTTTTCAGTTGTATAAATTATTCCATTACTTTAGATGATTGAATAGTTTTCCTGATTATTTATTTTTCCATGGATTGCTTTATACAGATCTGTTTTATGAGAAGTGTGTTTGAAGTGTTTTATTGGCTGGGGGGGGGGGGGGGGGGGGGCGTTGTTGTTGTTTTCTGATTTTTTGTTCGAATTGGTGTAATATGTATAATATGGAATAACTTGTAAAGAAGATCCTGCTACCCTTCTAAATAGTTTCCTAGGACACAGAAGTGTGGTTGAGAGATTTGTGTGAAGTGTGTGTCTATTATTTCCAGGATTTCACTGCAGTGTATTTTGACAGAGAGGGAATAATGATATGATTGTCAACACCATGATTTTAACTGTAACTGTAACTTACTTTTCAGGAAAACATTAGCTCTCAAAGGGCAACAGGTTCTCTAGACTTAAATATCAGCACTCTTTGTAGAGTAGGACATTGTACAAAGGGGCCATTTCATGATAAAACCAAGTTTTGGTGATGATAATTCATTTTTCCTATCAGTGGCTACACTTTAATAGCTTGATGTTTACAATCCCAGTTTAAGAGCATGTGTGTTTCAAAAAATTTGGTGTAGACTAGTAGTAAAAGTTTAAAGGACGTTAAGAAGTAGCTGCTAACAGTACCTAACTATTTCATGAAGACTAGTGACAGGAATGAGAAGATGATTTTTCTTCACAAAACACATAGAAAACCTTTTGGTTCTGGTATAAAGATGCTTGTCTTGCTTTTGCTGAAGAATCAGTGAGAAAAGTGTCATTTTTTAATTGCCCCATTTCATGCCAGTAGGAGCTACTTGTATTTCCTGACTGTTCTACATTGCTCTCCTTCCTTTGCAAATAAGGAGATATATCAAGCAATAAAAAGGTTTTTGTAATGACCAGTTCATGGCATTCCTAGAAATAAATTGCTATTTTTCTTGGGTTGCCTGCTCCATCAGTCTGTCAGAAGTCTGCTTATCCACTAGAGAACAAAAGGAATACCAGTTATAAGACAAAAGTACTGGCACAAATTATAGATGAATAAATTGAAAATCTTCACAAGGCAAGAAGAAAGAAATGCTATTTAAGTTAAAAGGATATGCCAACAAATACAGTGAGTTAACTATTTTATTTCTACAGGGATTTTTTTTTGGTACATGAATTTAATCAAATACATCCAAAGAGTAAGTGTGATGGGTCTTGCTTTATGTAAAGTCCATGAACTATTTATTTTTCACCAACTACTCTTACTCAGGATAAATTTATGAAGAATCTCCATACTACAGTCTCATCTTTCTGAAATCTCATTGAGACATCCACTTCTAAAAGGAAGAGGGGGTCTATATATTTACGTGATCTTTGAAGTTCTTGAGCAAGGGACTGACAAAGGTCCTGTCATGTAATTACATCACAGGTACAAATGAATGGTGAGTCACACTTTAGATAATCTTTCTTTTCAATTGAATGTCAACAGGAGATTTTTTTTGTTGTTGCAGGCTCAGCACACAGTTCGGGAACTGTCTCACTCTGCAAGTTCAAAAAGACATCACAGGTTTTTCTTTCTCTCCTCTCACCTCTGCAGCTCTGTTGTCAAAGTATCATTTTGTCTATCACTTCAGCTGCACAGAACTCAGTGCCACGGGGTGGATGAATCAAGATGCACAAAACTGAGTTTCGAGGCCTCCGTTCCTAGAATGGCAAATTTGTGCCTTTCTGAGCACTTCTAAATGTGTGCTTTAGTGTTCTTGGAAGGTTGGTTGCTTTCAGGGTGCCAGCTCAACAGTCTGACACTGAGAGGCACATTAGACTTAATCTTTTAAAATGCACATTTATACTTCTGTAGTTCCTGGGAGAATGATTATTTCTGGTTTTCCATTGGTTTTGTGAGCCTTGCTGCCTTCAAATTATCCAAATATTTTTATTTTCAAGTGGTTTTGTTTCCTATAGAAAAAGCTTCAGACTTGGCCTCATAAAAATCTGGAATACTGCTCTGATGATAGCCATGTTTTCAAATAGGAAGAACAAGACCTATATTATTCTATAGCCAGCAATTTTCACTGATCTTTTGGAATAAGCATGGACTTGCGTATACACCATATATTAATAATGTCCCTCAACCATACTAGCTGTCAAGGACATTTTATTTGAGGGATTCTGTCAAGCCACTTTAAAATGAGTTTTTTCATATCACATGTTTTATTCTTTTTCAAGTTCTTCTGCTGTTACTTTAATTTCCCTGATAATTTTGCATTTTTTTCTTCAGCCTGTGCTTGTGTTGCTATATACTACATGCGAAATTAGGTTTCTTTTTTCAGTAATTCTTAATAAATTCTGGACATTCCTAGCTTTCTGCTGGCTGTTCAACTACTATCTAAAGGGACATGTCAGGGTCAGATATTCTACAAACCAGATTAATGACTCTGGTCAGTTTAGGCCCTTGCCATAGGAATGGTGGAATTTCCTGTACTATTCCTGCAACAAAATTTTATTGACGTTTAATAGGCAGGAATTAAAATCACAATCACAGAATATCTTGAGCTGGAAGGGACCCACAAGGATCATTGAGTCCCACTCCTGGTCCTTCACAGGACACCCCAAGAGCCACACCATGTGTTCCAGAGCACTGTCCAAACACTTCTTGAACTCTGTCAGGCTTGCTGCTGTGACCACTGCCCTGGGGACCCTGTTCCAGTGCCCAACCACCCTCTGGGTGAAGAACCTTTTCCTGATACCCAACCTAAACCTCCCCTGACTCAGCTTCAGGCCATTCCCTCGGGTCCTGTCACTGTCACCACAGAGCAGAGATCAGTGTCTGCCCCTCCTCTTCCCTTCACAAAGAAGTTGTAACTGCAATGAGCTCTCTCCTCAGTCTCCTCCAGGCTGAACAGACCAAGTGACCTCAGCCTCTTCTCATATGGCTTCCCCTCCAGACCATTCACCCTCTTTGTTACCCTCCTTTCGACACTCTAATAGTTAAATATCTTTTTTCTTGGCACCCAAAGCTGCCCCAGCACTGGAGGTGAGGCCACCCCAGTGCAGAGCAGAGCAGAGGGGACAATCCTCTCCCTTGCCCAGCTGGCGATGCTGTGCCTGATGCCCCCCAGGACATGCTTGGCCCTCCTGGCTGCCAGGACACTGCTGACTCTTGTTCAACTTGCCATCCACCAGGACCCACAGGTTACTGATACATAACACCTCTACTTGATGTACAAAAATTAATGAAGCTTTGCATTAGTATTAGATAGCTCCACAGGTAAATATGTGGGAAAAAAATTAGAATTCCCTTATACGGTCATTTAAAATGCCTGAATCTAAAACTCAAATGGTCAGGTACATCTTCATCTCACAATGCAGTGTCATGTACTGTGAGCAATATGCTTAGGAACAAAGCTCCGTTACTTTGCTTAGGTTGTTTTCATCTCATTCAGGTATCTCAAGTACCTCTATGTTATGCAACAACCTTGTTCTTATCTTTATTTTTTAACGAAAACTGTTGTTAATGAATTATAGAATCATAGAATTATATGGTTTGGGTTGGAAAGAACCTGTAAAGGTCTTCTAGTCCAACCTCCCTGGCAATCAGCCCAGATATCTTCAACTAGACCAGGTTGCTCAGAGCCCTGTCCAACATGGCCTTGAATGTTTCCAGGGATGGGGCATCCACGACCTGTCTGGGCAACCTCTTCCAGTGTTTTACCATCCTGGTTGTAAAAAAATTCTTCCTTATACCTAGCCTGAAACTGCCCTCTTTTAGTTTAAAAACTTTATCCCTTGTCCTATCGTTGCAGGCCCTATTAAAAGGTCTGTATCTACCTTGCTTTTAAAGCCCGCTCTAAGAATTGAAAGGTTGAAATAGGGTCTGTTTTTAGACTATCATAATCTGAAATGATTTTGTGTATGTCAGTAATACCAGGCAGGGTGCTCTCTATGGAACTGGGATGAAGATGTGAAATAAACGTGTAGGCCATGTCCTTTGGAGAATCAGATTGTACAAACAAGGTAGAGTGTATAAATACTTAGCAAGAAACTTCAGAAACACTCTGAACAGTCAGTTGAACAGGGGACTATGTGAATTTCTGAAATATTGCATAATCTTTAGTTATTAAATCATAAAATCTAATTATTAAGAAATATTGCTTCCATAACAAAAGTATCAAGTTTGTATAAATATTTTAGCATAATTTTCAAAATCTAGCCAAGAACAGAATTTGCATCTAAAAAACATATGTCTATAAATCAGTTCACTTTCAGTTCAACACTGAGTACCAGTTTGGGTGCTGAGAAATCTACACATTTCCATAAGCACCAATGTATTTTAGCATCAGATATAGACCCAAGGGTATTCTCTTGTCTGAAAGATCCCTTGACAGTTCTTTCTGCCATCCCTTTTCAAATTGTATTTTAGATGATGGTACAAGGGGCTGACATCCTAGATTTTAATTGGTATCTGTAAATGAATAAGCCCAGGTATTTCTTCAGAGAATGAAGTCTTTCATTTCCATATTCCTAATGAATTCCATCAGAATCTCACTACACTAAGGACATCATCAAGAATTTTTCTGTTGCCCAGAATTATTTAGTCCTACCTGAAACTACAAAGATTTTCACCGGTCTGTAGATTTTGTTTTAGTCTCATTTTCTGTTTTCCTTAGGTTTTTTGCATATAAATTTCTGTGACTCTGAACCATAAGGGATTACGAAAACAGCAGAGTTAAAGCAAAAAATCACTAATATTGCAATATATCAATAGTAAATGTGTCTTGTGATAGAAAGTTCCATAAAATTAGGTGGACAACCTTCTGGAACCCTGTGTAATTCTGGGTATAATATATAACATTTTTTAATGTCCAGGGGGGTTTTGGGGGGGGAGGGGGGGATTTTTTTGTTTGTTTTTTGTTGGTGTTTGGTTTTGGTTTTTTTTAATTAGAAAGCATTATTTACATCTGTGACTGTTCAGCCCTCCTCGTTATCACCATGGTTAAATCCATCCTTGGAATAAAGCTGTCCTTGAGACCCAGGTTCTTCAAAGCATATTCTTTAAATGCTGGATCTCTTTGTCCATTAATGGTCATGGGAAAGTGGAGGGGACAAACTGAAGCTCTGTGCATGTTAGAAGATTATAATGTGATTTGCAACCAGTCGTCTGGTTACTGGAAGTCTCTCCTATGTTTGCTGAGGATGTGAGATCTGCACTTGTCTACAGCCTGTTATTGGAATAGTTGTGTAATATTGCTGCAGCTGCAGGTTGTCCCAGGAGGCTGTCCAATGCTTTGTAAATACAAGGTATATGTTGGGATTGTACAAATTGTTTTTTCCTCCTCAGTGTGACCTTGGATGTAGGCACGTCTCATGTCCTGGAGTGCCTGATGTCCACTCCTCTGTGTCTGTTACTCCTTTGATTGCCCCCACTTCGGTCTTGACCCTGCTCCTGCCTTCGTTTCCTCATTCCTAGTGCCTGACCCTTTTACCTCATTGCTGTTGTACTTGGTTGTTTCCTCTGTTCCTGTCACCTGCTTGCTAAAATCTGTTTGTTTCATAGTCCTGTTGGATACCCTCCTGCTCCTCATACGTGTCCAGGTGTTTGTCTTTGGGTATATCTTCCTCTTAATCTTGTTTTGGCTAGCCATGTCTTCTAAAGCATCTCTCAGGCTTTTCTGATCTGTCTTCTGCCTGATGAAAATACCTGTTCTCTGTCTCCCCTGGTAAGAGGAACCCTCAGAAAGATATTTTTATCACTGGTTTTTTGTTGGTTTTTTTAAAATGTTCAGATGAATTTGTATTTCTCTCAGCATTTCAGAGTAGAAAGATATGTCAGGTCTGATTTCTTGACTGACTCCACCTGGAGGACACAAGCCTTGATTAAGTTGTTACTTTACCAAGAAAATTGCTTTTGTCAGGTCTGTAGTGAAGTAGTATTGGTTACCTGAGGGAGGGCACCCAAAGTTCTTCCATGATGTTTCAGGATAAAGATATCTCAGGGTAGTAATGATTCTGAAACAAGAGGAGGATTTGGCACTGATTAGGGGAAGCTTGGATACGCCTCAAGCTCATAAAGGTCAGCTGATATGGAAAGGATGTCTTTTCAGCTGCAGATCTTCATGAGTTTATTTTCATATTTATTTTAATGAGGATGAGCTATTATAGTAGCTTTCATGTGCAAAAACAGTGGCCATGATAAAAGTGATTCTTTTAGCCTATTTGCAGTTTGTACTCTTTTGAATGCCAAGAGATAAGTTGGTGAAGAAATTTATTATTGAATGGCATTCTATTGTAACATTGAAGGTTTTCATAATTTCAATCACATTAAATTGCTAATGAGATTCACCCTGTCAATGAACAGGCTGGGTTTGAACTCATCACAAGTAGTTTTCACTTTGCACAAACAAGGTAACCTTAAATGAACTGGTATTTGCAAAGAATTACAAAAGTCAAAGTCTACTCTAACTGAAAATCCTTTTATCGACTATCTGATTATTCTTTTACTCTCTTGTTTGCTTAAGGCACCAAGTCAATGCCGTATACCTCTGACACAGTAGTAGAAGCAGAGAACATACTGTACTATTAAATAGCAATGCAGACAGACCTGTAATGTTTGAGACAAATCCAAAAATCTACAGACAGGGAAAACTCTTCCTTGTAGTTTCAGGTAGGACTAGATAAATACTAATGTTTTTTCACTTGCAAAGCTTGACATATATGACTGTATACAAATTTTGTTTGCTGTAGAAAATTATGTGAAGCTTAAGCTTGTCCTTAACTGAAAGGAGTTAAATTTCAGGGAAAATAAATATGAGGGAGTGTCCTAGGAAGAAATAGAACTCATTTCAGTAATGCACCGAACAATGACTTCTATTACCTGAGGTAGCTTCTGCAGAAATTTTTGTTGTTACTTTCTGGTGGTAACTGGAAGTTATACTGCTGGATATCAGTTCTGAGCCTCTTAAAGTCACGTCTGCTCTCTGAGGTAGCTTTACTCTGTATTTCTTAATTTCATTTTCTTTGTCTTGAAAAATTGAGAAAGACAGCAATGCCAATGACAGTGAATTATGTATAGAGAACCTTGATTCATTTTAGGAGCATTCAGATCAAGGGATGGTGGCATGACAACAGCAGTAGAAAGCTGTTGGAACACTCTGTTGCCCCATCTCGCCCAGCTCTGTTTCCTCTGACACACTCCAAAGGATATGAGAACCCATTATCCCCTCTGCAAGTGTCACGGCTTAGACTCTTGAACATGTACCTGCATGATAAATTATCCTCTGATGTGTGTTGCAAAGCACATGCTGGTGTGTGGTGTGTTCTTCAGCTTCTTGTCAGCTTTTTTCACTGAAGGGTGAGCAGGATCAAATTACTTAATGTTTTTCATTAGACAATAAAGCAATTTATCATGCCTGTTTGTTGAAATTTGATGTGCAACATCTCCAGACATTGCTTTTGGTATCATATTGGGAGACAAGAAATGATCCTTCATGAAAAAGCATCTCCTCTGAGTGAATACAAATTCATTCAGGGAATGGAGAGGCAGATCGCAAGTGCATAGCAAATTCAGAATTACTTTAGTTGCACTAAAACAAAGGTTCAAAAGATAGATGGGTTTACCTTTTGTAATTTATTCCAATATTCTGTTTCACAAACTTGAGCTGATATTTCCCTAAAATTACCTCTTACTGCCTTTTTTTTTGAGAGGTCATGCAATAATGGCATATCATGACATGTATTTTCTATTTTATTTCTATTTTATTTCCTCCTATATAAATGCAGTGCATTACTGCACTCCTCAAGACTGTCATGAAAAGTTAAAATAGAATCTTCTAAATGTATAGAATGCAAATGGGAGCTATAGCCAGAATCGTGGATCTTTAAACCATAAGAAGCTGACTTGAAGCTTTAACATAAGTATATCCATTTTCTCTTCTGGCACAATGAATTCACAATCAGGATTTTCAATCTTCTACCACACAGTGTGTAGTAAATAAGTAATTTGCAGTTTTCACACAAACAAATGTGCCAAACAAAACTTTAATCTCATTTTACCAGACATTTATCACAGAATCATAGAATGTTTGGGGCTGGAAGAGACTCTAAAGATCATCTCCTTCCAACCTCCCGTCCATGGGCAGGGACACCTTCCACTAGACCAGGCTGCTCAGGGTCACAATCCAGCCTGGCCTTGAACACTTGCAGGGATGAGGCATCCACAGATTCTCCAGGCAACCTGTTCCCATGCCTCACCACCCTCACAATACATAATTTCTTTCTAAAATCAAATCTAAATCTACTATCTTTCTGTCTAAAATGTCTACCTCTCATCCCATCACCACACTTCCTGATAGAGTCTTTCCCATTGTTCCTGAAGCTCCCTTTGGGTACTGGAATGTACTATAAGATCTCCATGGAGCCGTCTCTTCTCCATGCTGAACGGCCTCAACTCCCTCAGCCTGTCCTTGTAGGAGAGGTGCTCCAGCGCTCTCTAACCACAGCCCTCCTCTGGACTGGCTCCAGCAGGTCCCTGTCCTTCCTGTGCAGGGACCCCAGAGCTGGATGCAGTGCTCCAGGTGGGTCTCAGCAGAGCGGAGCAGAGGGGCACAATCCCCTCCCTCCCCTGCTGCCCACAGGGCTCTGGATGCAGCCCAGGACATGTTTGGCTCTCTGGGCTGTGAGTGCTCATGGCTGGGTCATATTCAGTCACCCACCAAAATACCAGGATTTAAAAAATTCTACAAAGCCATTAAACTATTTATCAAACTATCATGTTGTCTCTATTAATGTTTTAATTAACCCCTTGGAAACCCAAGTATATCAAACGAAGCAGAAAACACATGGAGTAAAATAGGTATTACATGATTAGAAGTACAATATATGAGATGCTGGAAGACTTTGCCTCTAAAATCTGGGTAAGCACTTCCTCCATCCCAACTAATATGAAGATGTGTTTTGTATTCATTATGCTTTCACTGTACACCAGTTAAGCATGGTTGGATTTTATTGTTTAGAGAGACATACATTGTAGTCCTTATTTCAGAAACTCTGACCTTTTAAATTGTTGATATTTACCACAGATCTGGACTACTAGTCTTTACTTACACGTCACCCTCAGTTGAACATGTAAGCAACCTTCCTATTGAGCTAGGCCCACAAATTTGTTTTTACCCCTTTCTGTAAAAGCTGACATACGTGTGTTGAAGGTCCACCCTGGCTATCACAACTGTTTTCAGACTTAAGAGCAGTTTGTTATGTTCCTTTTGGCTCTGCTATAGGAACTATGTTTTTCTGATTACTTCTCTTCAGCTGCTCTATTAAGTAAAACTAAAAGTTTTGAACACAAAATTAGAAAGGAGAGCAACATGATTATGTTTTCTGTGGGGCTGAAGGAATTCAAGTTGTCATCCTGATTTAATTTAAGTGTCTTTGAAATTTCACTGATAAATAGTTCTGATGAAGCAATCTGCTTTAGAGATGAAAGATGCTGATAGGAATGCAAGTTAACAAGATATTATAGTAAATTAAAGCCAGTTTTTAAATCTAGTGTATAACTCAAAGACAAAAGCATTTAAGTAGAAAATAGGAGAAAAATCATAATATCGCACTATTCCAAAAAATATTCATGTCTTAAGTGTAGAGCTGGAGAACACCAAGTACAAGAAAAACTCTGAAAGTTCGATTTCTCTATGAATACCTTCACAGGATTATGACTGATGGCACCAGATGAATACAGACAAATCTGGACAGAGATTGTTGTACTGTCTGAAGATTAATGTTTGAATGGGATAGAGTAGAAGGGGATCAGCTACTATCACCTGCGATCTTTAAGATCAAAGCATAAAAGCAAGATCATATTATGAAAGCATTAGTGTTTTGCTTCCTACTCCTCACACACTCGCCCCTGCCATCTGAGACATAGCCTTAAAGGAATTTCAAAAATTTTTTGTCAGAGACAAAAATTGGTCATGGAAGAAGCTGTAGCAGAGACAAATAAATCCTGATATTTTTTCCTCATATTCCTGATTTTTTTTGTGTAAGTGTATTTGAACTATCTTTAAAATTCCCAGCTGAGACACTGCCAGCAATGCAGGTGAGGCAGCACAGTTGGTAAGCTACTGTAGCTGACATATACACAAAAATGCAAGCAAATCACTGGATTTGGAGTGTGCTAAGCTTCACCTTGTCATGGATTCACTGCTACAGTAGCAGATGCCTCATTCACAACTAGTGTGGATATGTTCAGTCACAGCTGTGAAGTTTTTCTCTTTCTCCTCTTTTCTCCTACCCAACTTTCCTACCTGATATACTCATTAAACTTAAAAATTGGAGATGAGCTGGACTGGAACATCATGTCGCACTCTGTTCCCATACATCTATTTAGGACAGCACTTCATCATTGCCCTTTTTCATCCCACAAATCTTTGGAGCCTCATTTCAAGCATGCTTGTTTCTCTGTTGGGAAGTCTACCAACTAAGTAACACCACAACCTGGGTCACAGAGAAAGCAATCTTCCATAATTTTTCACTATTCCAGTATGAGCCTGTGCTTCCAGGAATGGGAACTGGGGCTGAAACTGCACTGGCTGGAAGAGTGCTCCCTGAAAACACACCACAGCTGCTCTTGGTTCAAATGTCATCTTTCTTCCTTTCACTAAGGTTTCTTTTTTATCCACGTGCTACTATGTATGTCTGCAAGTGCAAAAGAAAAACTTGCAGCATGGCTTCCAATCGCTAAATTTATACTGTCTCTCAGATTCTCTCATTTTTATTTCTTGTTCTCATCTGGCTTGCCAGTTCAATCACTTTACCTAACCAAAAAAGAAAGTTCAGAGAATTAAGCTGCTGCCTAACACTCACAAGGGCCAAACTTTTGGAAAAGACTATTTGCCCTCCTTTTCCATGTGGTCTCAGCTCTCGCTCACTGCCGCACTTTACAAGAATGGCAGTTAACCTATCCCTGCTGTGCAAAACTTCAGATGATTGCATAAGCTCTATTTCCTAACATAAATCTCAGCTAATTTATGTATTTGAGCCTGCTTTGATTCTATGTGTTGTAAGAAATAGACATGCTCATTAAAAAGAGTGCTATGCTTCATTCTCATGCTTGGCCAGAACATAGAGATTTCTCTCCTTTAGGTCACTTTAGCATCATCTGAATAAAAGTAGCATCAGAACTTATATCTAATGATGCTGTTTTCTTAAGGACAGAGATACAGAGCTCAAGAGACAGGAAATAGAAATGACAGCAGAGAATGTTATGCCCTCTTTTAAAAACCTGTCTCTAGACTTTGAAAAATGCAGTCACAAAGCATCACCTCAATCTTTAGATGAAAGAAACCTATGTGTGGAATTTGAGGAAAATTTTCAAGACAAAATTTCCCAGTTTGAAATCTCTCTACTAAACAGGAAATTCCAAATTAATGTTACTGTTCTGCTTTTCTTCCAAATGTCTTATTTTCTCAATCTTAACTGCAGATCTGGTTCATTGCTGTGCTCATAATGGGATATTTTCAGTCTCTGTGGGGTTTTTTTTCCCCATTAAAATAACCTCAAAAAACCATAAGCTCTTAAATCTTTGATTAAGAAATTCCATTACTGAAAAGATGTGCTCCAAACCTAAATAATACCAGTACATGAAACTTTGTTCATCCACCTCACCCACCTGCCCCTGTTAATATTTTACTTTTAGCTCCTGGTACTTATTCTTTAAGGATATCTTATATAAAGGGTGGGGGAGAGGAAGAATCATAGGCTTGCACTTGACTATTAGAAAATACTCAAAATCCTTTTCTTCTGACTTTAGTATTAGAAATTAGGGCAGAAACTGCTGCACAGGAAGTTCCACCTGAACATGAGGAAGAATTTCTTTACTGTGACACTGACCACACAGTGGAACAGGTTGCCCAGACAGGCTGTGGAGTCTCCCTTACTGGAGACATTCCAGAACCACCTGGATGCAATCCTGTGCCATGTACTCTAGGATGACCCTGCTTGAGCAGGGAAGTTGGATCAGGTGACCCATTGTGGTTCCTTCCAAAATTACCCATTCTGTGTTAAACTCTTGAGAAATTCAGGGGTTCGCTTGTTTCATTTTTCCCTACAGCAAAATTATACACACATTACGAAATCACCATTAAACTGATAGCTTTTCTTTTTGTCTTCTCAAGTGGATTCATACTTCATAAGGAAGACCTGGAAAGTTATCTTTATTAATGAAATGCTGTTGGAAAAAGTAGTTTTGGTATAATACAGCTCAGCCACTTAATTGGTCATGGTTCTCCCACATTAAATGAGTCAATGTGACTATGCATAGACCTAGCATAGGGGCTTCTAGCAGAGTGTTCTAGTCCATGAAATGTTTGAGTTTGAAAGTGTTAATACAAAATGTTCAATAATGTTCAAG
Source organism: Corvus hawaiiensis (assembly GCF_020740725.1). NCBI lineage: Eukaryota > Metazoa > Chordata > Aves > Passeriformes > Corvidae > Corvus > Corvus hawaiiensis. Next base: position 10,741,083 of record NC_063255.1, on the reverse strand, counting down.
AAACTTTTTGAAAATTATTTTCCCACAAAATATTTTGGTTTAGATGAAAGAATGTTTCCAATGAAAACATGTTACACCAAAAAGAAGTTGTTTCTTATCAGCCATACACATCCAGTATTTCCAAAACTAGGAGTTTCAAATCTCTTATGTTGAACCTCAGAAGATATTTAGAAATTTAGTACATCTGGGTTGACTTTAATTTTCTTTCTGGTGCATGGGGTTCAGATTATTCTGTTATCTAAAGAATACTAATTAGCACAAAAACAATTTGCAAGATTCTCACCTTATGAAATATAATATTCACAGAATCACAGGATGGATCAGGCTGGAAGGGCCCACAGTGGGATCACCTGGTCCAACCTCCCTGCACAAGCAGGGCCATCCTCGAGCACAGGGCACAGGATTGCATCCAGATGATGCTTGGATATCTCCAGTGCGGGAGACTCCACAGCCTCTCTGCGCAGCCTGTTCCAGTGTGTGGTCAGTGTCACAGTAAAGAAGTTCTTCCTCATGTCAGGTGAAATTTCCTCTGCATCACTTACTGCCCATTGCCTCTTGCCAATCTATTGCTCAGAACCACCAAGAAGAGCCTGGTCCCTCCTCTGACCTCTCCCTTCAGACGCTGACAGACACTGATGAGGTTCCCTCTCAGTCGTCTCTTCTTGAGGCTGAACAGGCCCAACTCCCTCAACCTGTCCTCATAATAGAGATGCTCTGGTCTTTTGATCATCCTTGTCACCCTGCACTGGACCTGCTCCAGTTCCATGTCTCTCTTGTGCTGAGGAGCCCAGAACTGGACACAGACTCCAGGTGAGGCATCACTAGGACTGAGCAGGGGGACAAAATTTTTACAGGTTTTGTGATAATTTGTGTAACATGCTGGTAATACTCATATGCAATTTGAGATCAAGAAAACTGCTCTCCACCCTTCTCCTGGTTGCTCTGTGCTCATCGCAAGGAAAGGGGAACAAGGACCAGGGATCCAGGGGCTGCAGGTGAACCAGAAGAGAACTGGAGGTCAGAACTAGTCCAGGAACAAAATAATAGAGAGTTATTTGGAGGGACAAATGCAGAAGACCACAGTGTGTACAGGAGTTGATCTGGTGAGAAGTCCCCAGCTGATCTGGAGTTTGGTGGGAAGAATTAATTGTAAGGAGGACTGAAAAGAAAGGCTTGAAGAAGGAAAGGAAGAATCCTCCAAATGGCTAGAATAACATATTAATTTTCATAATATTCATAGCATTTTTCACAATATTCATAGCATATTAATAATTTTCATAATATTTCATAATAGTCATAGACTCATAGAATGTTAAGGATCAGAAGGAACCTTAAAGATCATCTAGTCTCAAACCCCTGCCATGGGCAGGGACACCTGTCACTAGTCCAGGTGGCTCAAGGCCTTATCTAACCTGGCCTTGGAACACTTCCAAGGCTGGGTCATCCATAATCTCCCTGGGCAACTTGTTCCAATATCTCAGCACCCTGACAGTAAAGAGTTTATTCCTTATATCTAACCTAAATTTCCCCCTTTCAGTTTGTACCTGTTACTCCATTGTCCTGTCATTACAGTCCCTGACAAAGAGTCCCTCTCCAGCTTCCCTGTAGTCCCCCTTCAGATACTGGCAGGTTGCTATGAGGTCTCCACACAACCTTCTCATCTCCAGGCCATACAGCCCCAATTTACTCAGCCTGTCTTTAAAAGGGAGGTCCTCCAGCCCTCTTGTCAATTTGAGGCCTCCTCTGGACTTGGTCCAACAGTTCCATGTCCTTCTTAAGCTGGGGACACCAGGGCTGGATGCAGTGCTCCAGGGAGTCTCAACCAGAGCAGAGTAGAAAATACTGAGAATTCCTATCTAAGAATAATATTATGCTTTAGTGTAGTTACTGATTTGTTTGAGACAGAGAAAAATGGGGAGGAAAAAAATATACTCCGGGGGAAATTTAAATATGACAAACAAACCAAAAAACTAAATGTAATACCCAAACCTCATGTTTTCTGTGTCTTACTCTTCTGAGGAGGCTTGTGTGCTTTATTTTGTGACATTTTATTTGACCTGCACTTTTTAAGTTGGGAAGTAGGTAGTACAGCATTTTATGTTTATATTATGCATCAGAAAAATATAATAATAAATTATTTAACTTCCAAGTTAACTTCCAAGTGACTAATATTCTATGATTCCTAAGACATCTATCCGGTCAGCCAGTGATGATTGTATAACCACATCCTAATATGTTTGCCTTGGTACAGCCCTAACACTACTAAGAATTTTGGAAGAAAAATGAAATGAAACAGATTCAGTATGTCACCTGCCAGTTTCTCTCTTCCACCTATGATATGGAGATCATATTGTTCCTTTGGCTGGCTGTATTTGTCATGGAAGAATACTGCTATTACTGTGGAGATTGTTTAAAGAATGACAGAAATAAACACATCTGTCTATATTTTAAAGAGGTTTTTAGGTGGTTTGGGCTGTTTAGAGTTTTGCTTTGGAAGGAATGCATGTTTACTGTAAGGACCTAAACACTACGGAGTGGCAAATGTTATTAGGGTTCTCTCCCCGAAACTCCAAGCAGAGCCTACCAAAAAACAATGATTCCATAAATTAATAAATATTCTGTCATCTAAAGGAGTAATTTAATTGGGAACACTTGGATATATTTACAGAAGCAGTCTGACCCCAACCTCTAAGTTTACATAGATAGGATTTTGTAAGCTGCCTGTGTTCTATAAGACTTCTGTGAGACTACAGCTGCCTTCTCTTGCTGGCTCCTGCTGGCTTGTGTGGGTGAGCTTATCTAAAAAAAAAATTTCCTGTTTTAAGGCATGACCAGATAACAGAATTCTGGTCCAGAAAAGACTTTGTTGGATAAGTGAACAAGACATTAGTTCTTAAATACCATTAATTTAATAGTATTAAAAATTAATGCTGCCTTTATAACTGTAGTAGTTCTAGACGTATCTAGGCATATCATGTGAGCTGTGTGCTTCATTTTGGTGGCTGCTGTTCGAACATAAGTTGAGAGGGTTCCTGCTCCCAAGACCTTTAGTCAAAATAGAGAAGGAAAACATGATGAAAGAATCATTGAAATGAGTGTTTGAAAGAAGATTAAAACCCAGTATGCTTTTGTTTACAGAAAAAGGCATGATTTGCCAAACCACATAGCATTTCTGTAACAGACTTTATCATGTTTCAACCTTGAATCATCATTTATAATTGTCAGTGGTCTATTAAAAAAACATTTATATGTGAAGTTGTTGAAAAACTGCATATTTTCCTTATCAGTAAGGCACAGAATTAAAATTTTTCAAAGAAAAAGGGAACAGGCTGTTATTATAAGAACAATTTGATATTCTGTTCTATATTATACCTGCAATATGAGTGACAACATAGATTTGAAATCCCTTCATTCACTAAAATAGTTTTTAACAGTTTGATAGACTTATGAAACAGGCATTTGGAATTTGGAATTTCATCAAACCCATGATGTTAGATTTAATACGTACCTCTCAAGCTGGGAATGTAGTATTTCAGCAAAATACTTACAGATCCTTAATATACCTGTGTGGGCTTTTCTTTTTAAACCATGAAATAATGAGATCATTCAACTTTGTACGAAGAAAGATCAAAACTGAAAGTGAATTCACTAGTGAAGAGTGGGAAAGAGAACTTCAAAGTCCAGAAGGTGATAAATAGGTCCCTAAACAAGTACCTTGAACTAATCTTTTCTTAACTTCAAAAGAATTAGCTCAAAGTACTGTAAGCTGTATAGCACACAAACTCCTTGCCACAGGCATAATTGTAACATAATACACTGAATACAGTCAAACACGGCTTAGTGGAAATATGTCTCTTCTCCATGATCACTTCAACCTGCAGAAACACACACTCAACAGGTCTAGAAATTAGTCCAGCCCCTGAGCAGGAGAGGGTTGCACATTCTTCCTGTTTAAACTATTTCTCTTTGCCTGAAAAGGTCTAAAACGATTGGTAGATTAAACTGAATGGTTGGTAGGATATAAATGTGACTTGCTTTCCCAATGGTATATTTTTCAGGTGGTGGAGGCATGAAAGGGTCTCCATTTCCCATTGAAGCCATGTATAGTTTACATGGAGAATGGCTGAATAAAAAGCATAAGCAGAGCTTCAAGCAGGGATCTGGGCTTAGTCCAGACATAAAGGCTGGCCTACAACCAGCTTGTCTGTGGGTTCCAGCAGGATGCAATAGTTAATATCTATTCATGCTCCTCCAGTTAAGAAAGCATTTGGAGATGTCAACCCATATAGCTTAGACACGTGGGATTTTGAATGTCAGCACTGTGTAGCTGAATATTTTAGGCACTTCTATGATTCAGTGGCAGGAGAGTGGGAGTCTGGTGCCATTTTACGAATCTAAGATGTTCACATGTGTAAATATTCATGATAAATTTTCACCCTCCAGCAGGAACAAAAAGGGAGGTTTAAATCAAGTCTTTCTACTTCAGTTCTCATTATTGCAATTTCTGCATGACTGCTGTGATGCTGTACCTTCCTCAGACCAGTAACGAGCATTATTGTGTTTTCATGTGGCATTTTAATGTTCTGAAAGATTTAAATCCACTTAAAATATTTCAAATCTTGGAGACATCATGATGCAATTTGGTGTGTACTCCCAATCTATAAGAGTGGAATAAGAGAGAACTTGTCCTTCTCTGTCTTTTTAACCACAATAATGAGCATTTTCAGTGTGCACAGTCAATGCACTGTGATATTTTAAAAGATTGTGAATAGACTGCTTCATTGTTGCTTTCATTTTAAACTTCAGAAGTGCTGATTTTGACTTTGTGGCTTTACGGTACAGCTTTGCCCAAGAGTTCACCACCCACAGACACAGGAATATTTTATTTCTCTGGTGACACCCACAGTGCTTAGCCCTCTTCCAACTTTCACTTCATGTAGTTACCTGAAGAGAAACTGAGTTCTGTTAGTAATCTGGCCTGGTTTTAAGCAACAGTTGAAAATGTGGGCTTCAGGGTATTGTAGTGCCTGGCTAACTTACTTGGTTCTTTTTCTGAACCCTTCTCTATTTTTGTATCTAATTTGTTATCAACACCTAAAGACAGTAGGCTGCTTGAGACAAAAGCAGTAAATCTCCCAGCTTGCCTTTCTGGAACTAATTTTCCTGTATTGGGACAAAATATCAGAAATATACAGACTTTTAGAATGTGCCAACTGGTGCTTTTGGCACTAAACAAGCTTAAAGATCAAAGATCAGCTCAGGAACAGTGAGTTACTAAGTTTGGGGTTTTTTCCCCCTTCTATTTTTTCTTTTTTTTTTTTTTTTTCTCTTGGTCTTTAGTTGGTTGGTTGATTGGTTGGTTGGTTGGTTTGGGAATTTTTGTTTTGTTTTGGTGTTAATTAGAACTGCTTGCAGTTGAAAACCAAATGTTATATGAAAAACACTCTATTGAAAGCTAAGTACTCTACAGCTATGTTCCCCTTTTAATAACTGTTGCAGAAGTATAACCTGGGCTCCCAGGAAAACTCATGTGTCAAATTTGGTTTGGGGAGCTGGTGGTTTCCAAGGAGCCAGAGCTTCCAGAAACCAGTTTCTTACTGACGCCCCCAAAGTCAAGGGCAATTGCATTTCCAGCTGCATGTGACACAGACAAATTTGCATATTCCCAGCTCAGCTAGGAACACACCAGTCCTTTGGACTTATCTTCTGTACTTTTCTGCTGTGACACATTTTAGAAATTGTTCCATTTATCCAACCTAACAGCAACACTGAAGAAATCTCTTCTTCTCTTTGCTGCTCTTAGGCCATTGTGACTACAAGTTCTTAAGAAGTGTCCTTTGCTGGCTTATAACCAGTGCCAAGTTCTCATTATCTTCTCCTAGGAAAAGATTAGTTTGAGAATATTGTCAATACAATGTTCTGTAAGTGCTTCTAATAAACCGTTGTGTGCTTATGTTAGAGAAGGGATATGGAAGAGGATTGCTTTGTGGTTGAATACAGGGAATGGCAGCCATAACAACCTGTAGCCCATGGGAAAATTCCATCACCTGCCCCTGTTCCTTGAAAATTGATGGCTTGGTAGACACTGCCTTGATGCCTAAGAAGGAGCACAGTCACTGCCTTTGTCTGATAGCTGTAGGATCACAAAAGAATGTGCTTCCTTTTCTTTATCACCTATGGTCACAAGATCCAGAAGAAAAATGTTTGGAAACACAACACATTGTGGGGCCTGGTGGATAGCAGTGTTGATAAATGGAAAGTCAATCTCAAAAACTTGGTCTGAGCTGTTGAATGACATGATGAAATATAGAGAGGGTCAAAGCTTTAAATCCGGTTCCTTGTCATTCAAGAGAAAAAAACCAGAAGTTGTGATATTTCACTTGCCTTGTAACTATACTAGATTATACCTGTGAAAACAGGATCATCATTACTAGAGGTCTGCACATCAGCTTTTGATTTGGAAATAACAACTCAGTACCTGTGCTGAAAGGTTGGGGAAAAAAATAACTTTTATATTAGGTGACTAGGACAGGGAAATAAAAATAGTAAGAAGGCACTGAAACTGGTCATACAAATAAATGGATGAGCTCAAGGTATTAACTGGGGATGATTATTCATGTTGTTTCAAACTGGGCATAAATGGAATGAGTGATAAGGTTAACACTTCCACAAAACCAACAAAATGTTTCACCTTATCCTAGCAACCCTAAGAAACTTTCTGGGTGTATTGTGCTATCTTAGCTGATCTGGCATCTGCTGTGTCAGCTGTCATTATCATATGCAAAATATATGTATATGTAGTATTTCAACCTTTTCCTTTTGCATAAACATCCAAACACCATTTTGTGCAGGGTTCCTACTATGCTTTTTTTCAATAATCAAATCTATCCGAGCCAAAATTTTGAAATTTTGTTTGCACTTTATTTAGCCTGATTTGTTTGCTTGTTTCTGTATGCAACTATTTGGGCTCTTTGCTTTAAAGTTCCACCTTGTGTGGCAGACTACATTTGATACTCCGCATGGCAGAACTCAGCATGAAGAAATCTTTCTAAAGTATTCTCTTTCATGCTTTATTTCTGCCTTATTTAGCATAGAAAATGACCTATAAATGGTGAAATATCAATTAAAATGGAAAATCAGAGTTACGGGGCAGATTCCTGGCATTTTGTCAGGGCAGGGATTGTACTTAAAATGACAGCAAATTAACACTAAAAGTAATAGGAGAATTTGGGCTTTGATTTCTTAATTTTTCATTCCTACCTCAACATTTTAGAGAAATAGCATTTCTCCAAAGATGTCTTATTCTCTTATTCTGTCTCCAAGATCTCTTGTTTTCATATTCTCTTCAAAATTCTTTTTAAAGATTTTCCTAACATGCCTTTTTTTCTTCCCAGCTGTAATCCACTACAGACAAGCAAACCAAATTTCTTGAGAAACTATGTTTGAATTTTTTACCTAACTGCTCATTTTTCAATTATCTGTGGCTTTTCTAAGATCTATAGTTAAGAGAAATCCAGTCACCACAGTGCAGAGCTCAGCCAGGTATCTGGTCTTGAAAGAATATTCCATGTTGCTGTGTCTGGCATTCAGACTCAGTAAACAGCATGTGAAAAGATGCCTATGAAATGCATCAAAATGATGTAATAGCAGGAGAAAGAAAGAAAGAAGGAAGGAAAGAAGGAGAGAGAGAAAGAAAGGAAGAAAAGGAGAAAGGGAAAAAGAAAGAGAGAAAGAGAGAAAGAGAGAGAGAAAGAGAGAAAGAAAGAAAAAGAAAGAAAGAGAGAGAGAAAGAAAGAAAGAAAAAGAAAGAAAGAAAGAAAGAGAGAAAGAAAGAAAGAGAAAGAAAGAAAGAAAGAAAGAAAGAAAGAAAGAAAGAAAGAAAGAAAGAAAGAAAGAAAGAAAGAAAGAAAAAGAAAGAAAGAAAGAAAGAAAGAAAAAGAAAGAGGAAGGGAGGAAGGGAGGGAGGAAGGGAGGAAGGGAGGAAGGAAGGAAGGAAGGAAGGGAGGAAGGAAGGAAGGAAGGAAGGAAGGAAGGAAGGAAGGAAGGAAGGAAGGAAGGAAGGAAGGGAAAGAGGGAGAGAGGGAGAGTGTGGGTCATAGGTCCACACTTTTGCTAATTGAGGAAGAAAAAGTCCTTTTTCTTCAGAAATGGCTGATGATGATTCCTTCTTGACTGCAAGCAGACCGCATTGATATTTCTGCTTCTGGACTTTGAGCTGTAGTGGAGTTGAGTGGATCAGGAGTGAGAGAGTTTTGATTTCTTCTTTTTTTAGTTGTTTTTTTTTTTTTTTTTCCATTTAATAGAAATAATGAAATATTAATTAGAACAAGAATAGAACACCAGCTCTCCCTTCTCCTAGGAAACTGCCATAGTCATTAGAGCATGAAGTCATGGAAAGCATTACCATTTCACATGAATATTCAACTACTCCACACAAAGTGAAAAAGCACTGGGGAGGACAGAATGGACTTCAATTCCAGCACTTGTAACATGTGTTTTTTCTTCCAGGAGGTAGAACATGTGTGTTTAGATCCATCCTGGAAGACAGGAAACAAAATCTCTACCTCTTGCTTCTGAATGTTGGTCCAATCTTTGAGACAAGTGAAAAGGACAACCAAGCGGTTTTTTAGCTGCTTTTTACTTGGAACCTAGTCTGACAGACACACAGAACCCTGGGAAAACACTAACAGTCTCAAGAATCATAGTTAGGACTAATCGAAGGGAAAGTTTGCAGGCAATGAATGGAAAATGAAGAATTTTCAGGTATGTTCTGAATAAAACTTTAGGGTGCTTAATGTTCAGACAAGGCATTGGCTCAGAGGCGTAGTGTTTTCTGAATGAGCTGCTTCTTGAGTTGTGTTGTGCAGAAATTGCAAGGACAGTGGTTTCTGTGGCCTCTAAACAGACAACCTAAATAATAGGAAATAAATTGAATAGTTCCTGCCATTCCTTGGATTTATTTCTTTAGTGTCCTTGCAAACTGCAAGATGATACTTACACGAATGATAGATGTCTAGTATCAGGACTAAGAGAATCAGGATAAAAACGTTTTTATAGATTAAATTTTTCTGAGTCAATACAGACCTTGTTGAAATCACTGCAGTAGACTCCTACTATCAGTTCCACTCTGTTTGAGAATAACAAGTACCTTGCCAGTATATCCATCTACACTGTGTTTTTTCTGAAACAAGATTTATATAAGTTACTTCCAGTTGTCTTTTTTACCATGCTCTTTTTATGGTTGTATTTGTGTGAGATTGAGAAATACTTAATGCTTAAGGCCAAGGGTTCCTAATTTCTGATCTCTCAAGATTTTTCTTCATGTTTGTATTATGGTGTTTACTCATTTGTGTAGGTTTGAGAAATCTGAGGCTAATAGAATGCAAATACTGGCTTTGGGCTGAGGTATTGTATGTGTGCTTGTTTCTTTTTTGTGTTTGCTTTCATGGTTGTTTTTTGGTTTTGTTTCTTATGAACTCAAGAAGCACTTGAATGTAAGAATGTAATTCCATATAGAAGTATTCAGTAGTCTCAAAACATAGAATCCCAAAACAATACTGAAGCCTATCTGTAGGAAACCCTAGTTTCTTAAGTTACTTACTTAAGTTACTAAGCAAGTGCAGATCCCTCAAGAGAAATCTAGAATGCCCAGCAGAACATAACCAGTTCTGAGGCTTTTTTCTCTGTCCTTGTACTCACGTAGGAACAACTGGCAGTGTAACAGTGGCCCATACATGTTTCAAAGCTGTAAAGAGCAAGGCTAAAGTTTATCTCAGTTAATCACAATTTTATCATTGACTTACAAGGTTTATGGATTTCATCCCAAGAAAGGTTAACAGTTAAATCCATATATGTGTTTTAACAAGAATTAGAAAACAATTCAGACTATTAAGAAAAACAATCAGAGCTTCTAGTATCTGCTGTGATAGGGAATATTAAAACAAATTGTGATATTCCCATTGCTGAGAGTGAAACGATCAGTAAACGTTCTTTGCAGGCAAGGAAAGAAACAAAAAATATTATTTATGAGAAATATTGTTATGGAGCTAATTCTGCCTCCCTTCAATTTATTATTGTAGTGTCCTTGCAATGCTGGAGCGCAGCATTTCGCTACAGTTATATAAGAAATAACAAGTCTTTCAATCTACAAGGTAACTGTTGCAGATTTTTCAGTGGTAAACTACAGACACACTCTCCTTTTATTTTATCAGAAAACACAAGGATTAACAAGTAGATATGGAAGAGGAGCTGCAATTAAATAGTGCTTGATGATACAAATTATCAAGGTTATATTTTTGGACCAAAACCATAAGTCCTGTTTTTCTTAGATGGAAAGAAACTTTCACAAGAAATACTGTTTAGTGCATATTAAAAGCAAGTTGACTAAAACATCAAAGGTACTCCACATCAGGATGTCTCAGGTTATGTGTGAATGAGATAAGAATTTTCCTGTCCAAGCTCTGGAGCAATTGCAGATCTGTTTAAAGGCTGACAGTCTGCAATACCTTACTTAGGTGGGAGAATGTTAAAATCCTTCTGTAGCTCTATTACTCTATGTTAATATGCATATTTCAATTCTGTTAGAACTTACTTGCATATCAAGTGAAACCCCTAGTCCCAGTGGGTCTTAATATCTTAATAAATATTTTAAACCCAAGATTGTTTGAAAAATGTAGTGCTTATGTCTGGGGAAGAAGAAAAGCAATACATACAATGCATTAGAAGACATTTTTAGGAATGAATAATCAAAGTCAGGGAAGCAATAATAGAACAGGACAAAAAGCAAATGGAGTGTATCAGTCCAGATTGTCTCAATACCTTTCTTCTGTAATTTTCTAGGTAAAACAAGCACAATAAACTTCAGAAGTCTCTTACCTCCCCACTGTGCAGCTGGCAATCACAGTACAAGCAATTCCTTGCCAGAAGGCACACATGGACCCAGTGATGATGTTGCAAACCAGAAGATACGTATATTCTCAGTAGCAAGATATACAGCTGAGGGGAACACAGGGCATATTTCAGGCTATGACAAAGCCTAAAAAGTTTGTGCTGCCTTTCAGCACTCGGACAAAGAAATGGGAGATGGGAACCATGGTGGTATGCAGAAATCTTTGCAATAGGAAGCAGACGAAGGAAGGGAAACAAGAATTCAAGAAAGAGGAGATAAGGATCATCAAATTGAAAATAGAGTGATATAATATCTTACTGTCTAAAAAGTGAATGATAGCATGGTATGTGATCTGATAATCTGGTATTTGGCTGTTACAATAACCCACTCTTTTATTTCATTCACATATTCTGGGTTTATTGCTTTATGGTTGCGAACACAGTGAGTTAGCTGCTCCTACAGTCAAACTTATAGAGAATTTCCCAGAAGCCGTGGTGAAGGAGTTAAATTCCTTCAGTTTTATTGTCTTCTCTACTGGGGGTTTCCCTAGTCTTCAGAAGATATCCTGGAACTCTTCTCTTTGGTATTCATGAGGCTGAAAAAGTGTAGATTTTCAGCCTTTATTGTTCTTTTTCTCCTCTTTGTTGTTTAGCTGTACTTTTAAGGAAGGTTCGGCTCGTCACCGTAAAGTGAGTTTTCCTTTTTTCTGTTACAGCTTCCACAACCTTTCTTCAGGCATGTTTATAGAAAGACTCCTTCTTTTATTATTCTACTGGTAGTTTTTATCCTGATCATCCACTTTCCTTTCACAGGAAAAAGGCAAAAGGTGGAACATTCTGACCACTTTCCTGAAATGTGAGATAGTCCTCTGAACTTCTTGCATGTTTCTTCAGACGCCAACCATCCTGTATTTTTCCTTATTTTTGGCCAACAAACATGTAGTTCCATGTACTGCACTGATTTATTTTGATCTTTACTTCTGTACATGTTTCTGTGGTTTTTCTGTTCTGCAAATTACTTATTTTTTTTCCAATTGAGTGATGTGACCCTTCATATGTTTTAGTAATTACTGTATGACATAGGTCAGCTCCTCACCCGTCCCCAGGCAGAGATCCAATGCCCTCCTGCTGGTCACTGACATGGAGGGTGACACGTCCTCCTTGTCTTCCCTGTCCTTCCTAAAGAGTCTGTATCCATCCATTCCAACACTCCAGTCATAGGAGATATTCCACCACATCTCCATGAAGCTGATAAGTTCATAGCCCTGTAGACGTGAGCTGTCTCTCACTCTTGTTTATTCCCCATGCTGAGTGCATTCCCATAGAAGCTGGCCTCGATGAAGCCAGCTTACTGTCTGGAGTGGCTGGAATTCCTTTGTGCTGCTCTCCTGCTGACCTGTGATCCTTCTCCAGGCTCTGGGCTTCTCCTGTTGATCCAGGTATCAGAATGGAAATTGGTAGGATTGGAATGGATTGAGGCTCCCCTCCCCTGGCAACTATAGTTTAAAGCCTTCTTCATCAGTTTACCAAGCCCATGACTGAAGATGCTTTTCCACATCTCAGATAGATGGACCTGCACCAGCCCTGGAACGGAAATGATGGGCAAGCTACTTAAAGGTTATACATGCAAACGTGGTTTAGATTATTAGTCCTTTTGTAAAATCTTTATGACTCTAGCACTGCTTGTCTTAGCATTTGTCCATTTTGACTCTCTGAGGTTTAACCCCTACAGGAAGAACTCCCCTCTCCACTTGCATATTTTTGTAATGCTGGCTGTGCTGAGATCCCAGTTTCAGGTACAGGTGTTCCGGGCTCTGTTTTTATATTAAAAAAATAATCAAACAGCTGTGCTATGTTTGTATAAATGAAGACATGCACACAGCACAAGCTGTGTGTACTTGCTATACATCAACTATTGGATGAGTGGCTCTTTAAGAAGAAAATTATCAATATGCTATACAAAAGAACAGGGGTTTTAAATACATATTGAAAAACATCCATTCATTTTCAGCTTTCAACTGGTCAATTGCATAGATCCAAACAAGCGAAGGTGAAGTACCCTGTAAACATTAGCTATGAGTTTGAATGTTTTTTATTTTATTACCTGCAGGTCAAAATGGATTGTCACATTAACATGGAAAATAGAGAAACCCTAAGACCAAGCTTCCTGCAATTGGGCATATATTGGGTGAAAATCAAAGAGAACATTTGTTTTATTGTTGAGATGACTGTGTAGGAGATGCAGATGCAGACCATCAATAATGTTGGTATTATACCTTTTAACTGAAATACTGTAGGACTGTTACAGACATATAGTAAAAAGATAAGGACTTCAGCCTGTAACTAAAATACAAAAGGCACTGAATAGAGGCTGGTAGCTTTCCTTCCATTTAAGGTATAATTGCAGCTGTTTTCAAGCAAGCTATAACATGAAAAGGAGTAAAAATTCAATGTCAGTAATATAATTTGGTGTCATGTATCACTGTTTCTTAGCAACAACCCAGTAATGTTCAGTGGAGGCCATGCTTAAATGAAGTAATATTGCATCAGTGGAGAATATTTTCAATGAATGTTTGTGCTTCAAGTTTTTCTCTGAAAAAATGTAGATGTTACAAGAACCTTGCTGCTCTAGGTTGAGAACATGAATCACTGGGTCATTTTGTTTTGTTTTAAAATATACTGCATATAGCTCAGCTGTGACAGTGCTCATTAAAACAAAACCAAAACCCACTGCAAAATACTTCTCTTTGTTGTAAAGGAAGATTATCTGTCCTATAAGGAAGGCTGTCTTTCAGCTCCTGAGATCTCTCTCAAGTAACAGTGTTGGGATGGACCCACAGTGTTGAATGTGTGTATGTGTAAAGCAACACCTGAAGGAAGAAAAAAGTGGAAGGTTTTTTCCCCATGTTCAAAATATATCATCTAGGATATGTCCAAACCCCTTCTCTCTTAAAGTTCAAGCCATTTTGGAAGCCAGGTAAATTTTTTAAATTTCACCAACTAGAGGGGAAAAACTTTAATCAAATAATAAAACCAGAAAAAGACAAGGAGGAGGGAATATTAGAGATTACTACTAATACTTTGATATCCTGTTTTAATATTTTTATAATCTTATGATTCTGTATTCATTACCCAAAAGACAAAATACTGGGTGTGAATTAACACTGTTCTGACAACAACTTGGATCAGGATCAAATTCTCCTCTGCCACTCACAGGTGTGGTTTCATGGAGGTTTGAGTTACCTGAACCTGCATGGTCAGAACTCGAGAAAATACTTTCAAGAAATTTTCATGCCCAATATACACTGCATCTGCATAACATCACTTCAGGTTTTCTTTTTCCTTTCTGATCCAAGCATTAGGGAGGTACACAATATTAGTGCTTTCAAAATATCAATTTTTTGTGATAGAGGAGCACAGGTACAAAATGATTGGACTTCGATCAAAGAATGAGCCTTCCCTTGTCAGAACAAGTGCTTCATATAAATGTGTACCATTTACTTCAAAATTACTTTTCCAATCAGTTAACCAGCATTTAGGTCCATCAGAAGAGTTTAGGTCCCAAAAAAGACATATTTAGTTTCAAAGCAACAAAACAGATGAAAGGGATAAAGATAGCATATATATGAAGATAGCATCATGAACAACTGATGTACATTAACCATGAAGCTACTAGGTATCCCTGGAATGGAAGATCTGATCCATGTGAGTTCAAAGAAGCAATTTACTTCATTACCCAACGGTTAGCATAGATTTTTCAGGGGTGTTAAACTTGGCAAGGTGACATTTCTATTTCAACGGGCCACTAAAGTCTTTGTCTGGCCTGCAAAACTAACAAAACTAAGTTTCTCCCTACTGAGATCCCTTCCCAAATAATGCTTTTTGTAATGGGCCTCTGGGCCAGCCTCTTTGCATAGACTCTCTGCTTACAAGAGATAAAACCCTGATGTCATTCAGAGAGTATTCAAGCACAGACTGCAAAGATGATGTAATTCATAAATCCTGGGAGAGAAATAACTTATTTTTCTAAGTCTTCATAACAAAATAGAAGCAAGCAAAGAAAGGGCCTTAGATGCAATAATTGCTTTGTGTCACACTGTGTGAGCAATCCATGCTCCAAGGCCATGCAGGGGACATGTTGACATAGGTGGATGCAGATATGGCATATCTCTCTCACCCCTGCTCTGGCTGGGCAGGTGCAGACCAGCTTTGGTCAGGAACCCTTGAACTCATGTAAACACACCACAAACCCATACTTTACCCTTTGAAGACTTTTATTTTAGGTCCAGCAGTACTCCAGCACTGCTGTGCAGGCTCTGAACGGAGCCGGCTCCCAGCCACCAGGCCAGCGGGGGAGCAGGACAGACACGCAGGAGACACGCTGTTGGCCTGGCACAGTGCTGCTCAGTCCAGGTAGGAGCACGGGGGTTTCTATAGGGCCTCAGGTGACCAAAACACCACCTAATCCAGATGGTCATCATTAGAGGCTGCAGGAGAAAGCATGGGAAATCTGAACCCGGCATTTCTAAAGCAAAGGACCTGTCAGAAACCTTTCCGCCTTGTCTCAAGGGCTTGTACAGTGAGACAGGAGGGGCTCTGTTCCTGCAGTTTATCCAGCTAAGCCACCGTGTCCAGTCTGAACTGCTGATTGGGCTGAGGCTGGCACTCAGGTAGTGACCGCCTGTATCTGTCTGTCTCTTCTCACATGCTCTTTTTCCTTCTCATCTGCACTGAGGATGGAGAGAAGAGAAAATGTGGTTGGGGGAGGAAGTTTTAACAAATCTAGGAAACACACAGGATTTCTACAGATTAAAATATACTTTCTGTTTTCAGAACAAAACAAGAAGCTGAAAAAACAGGCCTTTAAGTTCCATTTTTTTCATGACAATTTTGTGATATGCCTAGAAATTTGACATTTAATTTTTACAATTTCTTTTTCCTCTTTTTTCACTGTAAGTTTTCTTTTGGGAAAATAATTTCAGTTTTATGTTTGTGCATAACAGTTTATTGTAGAATCATCAACAAAAAATGAAAATATAAATGTGATGTGTGGCATAACTTTGAGAAGAAAACTAAATGAGATGTATACCATTTGAAATAACATTTTTCTGCTGGGTAAACAGCCCAAGCAATCTCTTAGTTATGTCATAATTGCATTCCACTTTACACAGAGGCAACAGTGGTTAAATAGATGGTGTGATGATTTGAGGAAATAAATGTAACAATTTACCTGCTAATCACATAATCTTAAAATTGTTTTCTCTAAATCAGTTTCTGGAGATCCTGTCAATGTTAGTTCCAAGATTTAACTAATCTTGAGCTAATACAGAACCCACTTGGGATCTCACGGCCTATGCTAAAGCCCTCAGTGGGGCTTCACAGATGTGGCACACTAGCCATAAGGTAAATCCAATTCTTCCAGGAATGCTCGGAGTTGAAACATTAGGTATGTTTGGGAATACTACAATTTCCTTGGCTCAGACCTACTGCCCTTTGTAAAACCCTGATTCCTCTGCTGCATATCCAGATATTTTTAAACATTGATAAGAGTATTTACAGTTCATATGAAGTATACAGAAGATATAGTTTCCCTGTACACTGAAAGCAGAGTACCTGGGCTTCATGAAGGTCTTGTGGTGTGTCTGTTCAATCTAATATTTCAAGTGTGTCTTTTCAGTCTTTTCAGACCTAAAGTTTCCCATCTTGACAATGGATTACTTTGACTCTTAGATTTTGACTTATGTAATCTATTGGGGTTTGTTTCCATGTTGTAAGAGAGAAATTTTTGAGATGTAGAATGGGAGAAGGGAGATTTTACTCAGGTAGGATTATAAAAGATTTTCTGATTCCTTACAAAATAACACACAAATATTTAATTTTGGATCAACACCAAATGTTTCAAAATCTGCATCCACAAACTCAATAATTTTGTTTTATCTCCTGTGTACTTAGCCCTTTTTATAAAACATTCTGTGGGGTTTTTCTTATGTTTAAAAATTTTGTATCAGCTTGTAAACATATGTCATTTCAAATTTTTTAAAGAAAATCTTGGTTTAGTCATGTTGAAATTATATATTTCATTTGCAGTAATTTCAAAATTTCTTCCATGTGTCTTTTCCTAATCAAAACTGTGTATTGAAATAATCTCATTTTAGTTAATATTTCAAATCTATATTTGGTTAATTTACTGTTAAAACATCATAATTATTTATCTATATTTATAATCAACTGACGCTCTATGCAGAAATTGGAACTGGTTTTGGTGGCATGTAGTTTAAATTACTTTACCACAATATTGTTAATTTTTAGAATAGTCAAAAAGTCTGAAATATTTGGCATTCCTCATTCCTGAAGAGCTACATTCTATCAGAGTACTAACTTTAGCTCTTTTTATGATTTCTCTCATTATACTATCAAATATTTTTGTTTTGTATTTGCTATAAAAATAGAAGTGAACTCTTTGGGAGATTTTACACATTACACAAGTATACTAAAAATTATGCAGAATCACTGTAATGGTTTTGTAATCACAAAATCCTTTGAAAACTCCATAAACTCTACTCCAGTTATTTCTGACTTCAGTGGTGTATGTTGACCTTATTTATACTCTTGCCTGCAGTGAGGCTAGACTGGTGAAAACAAATCTGTGCAGCTTCTGTAGACCCAGCACTGCATCCATACATCTCCTAAAGGAATTCCTGAAAACCCTTAGTCTGCATTTCCCCAGGCTCTAGGCACATGGCCTGAAAATCTTGTCACAAATCTTAGCAAATGGAATATGCTTTGAGTATGCCAGAATCTGAGAGACTCAGCTATGAATCCCTACATTGCCACATAATTTTCTTTATCTGAGGTTTGGAACTGATACTGAGAATTTGCCCAGAGCTTACTAACTACTTGAACAACAAGGTAGTTGTATCAGATTATGATATTCAGGTTACTTTGTGAAGCAATAATCAGGTATTTAGTGGCTAGAATGAGAGCTTAAACACCTATGTTTGGTTTGGTTATTGCCTCATAACAGAAATAATAAGTTAATTTTTCCAGAGCAAAGTAATTCTTATTAAATTGTAAATCTCAATTTATCTTAACTACAAGCCTACATAATGCAAGACTATTAGAAGTACACTTGTAATGTTCAGCAAGATTATATGGCATTTGTCACTAAGTGGTGACATTATTTTATCTCTCACTAAAATAGCTAATGCATTGGATGTCCTTGTCTGTGCTTCTTCAGTTATCTTAGCAAGTTAGAAAAGGCGGTATCCAGTAAATCATTGATTCTGACTGCTCTGTGGTACTTGGTCTCAGAAAACTCATACACCCCAAACTGTAAGGTCCATCCTTAGTGACCACCTGCATCCAATGCGGCAGAGAAGCATTGCAGCTATAAAACCATGGAGCAGAAAGCAGTCCCTGCCCTACAGAGCCTGTGTTACAAGCAAAGGAAGGGGTGCACAGTGAGTCAGTGATTGATCCAAAGTCACATAAGCAACTAGTGGAAAAATCAGGAGTTTCCTATTTGCCATATTAACTATTTTTTTACTCAATATCCTCTGTTATTTTTGCTATTCAAAGTCACTACTTCTGAAAAAGGAGTACCAGTCAAATGGAAAGGCCACAGTGCTTAGCCTTCTTTTAAGTGCTTGTTAAGCTCTTTAATCCTATTTTACTTGCTAAATTTTAAAATGGAGATATAATTTAAAAATGAATATATGCAATGAAATGCAACGAGACAGACAGGTCGCAACAAATTTAGCAAAGAACGAACTCTTGATTCTAAACTAAAATTGAACATTTGCTTCCATTTTGGAATAGGAAGGTAGTAGAGAAACACTGTATTTCAGCTTTCAATGTGGAAGAAATAGTCACTGATTACTAAGCCATTTTTCTGCCTAAATCTCATCTGTGGTATTTCAGTATCTTATGTCATTTTCTTCTTTCTCTCCCTCCACATGCAATGCCAGAAAAAATTCCTGCTGTCAATGTTTTTCTGCGCTATGTAGCTGTTGATGTCTGTGGAGTTCTGTCTTCTGCTAATATAAGCTAGCCATGTATTGCATTGCTAAGAACAAAACACTGAGAAAAAACACTGATGAGCTGGACCCCAAGGATCTCAAAGTCTGTGACTCTATCTGCAATGAATCAGAAGATAAGAAATAATGCCGGAAGAAAGTAATAGGAGAATCAGAGAAAATAATGGAACAGATTGAAGAGAGAAATAGATGTCCATGCCATTTCTGGACAAGAACATTTCTTACTGCTGGCAGTGATCAGGAAAAGAATGCAACTGTGGCAGGATATTACAAAGATGAAGAATGCAAAAATGAAAGGGGTTTAATTGCAAGTTTCATTTTTTAAGTTCATTTTCAGGCTAGACAGAGGCACCTACAGTACCTTGTTGGTTAGCTTTGCATAGAAATAATATGTGTTAGTCAACCTAATTTAAATATGTTACCATTTCCTAATTTTAGAGGAAATAATACTTTAAATTTGCCTGAATATTCAGGAAATAATGTTATACTAACCCATGCTTAATCTTCAAAACATTGATTTTCTTGCTTATTTTGTCTAATTCAAAAATGTGTCCAGCTGCAACTGGAGCTTTCACTCTGAACTATGGCTTAGTTCCTTTGTATTTGTGCATGATGCTGTCACCAGGTTAAATGTTACCTCTTCTCATAACAAGCAACATTTGTCATCCTCCTGATGAACTCCCCTTCTTCCCAAGACTATGAATATGCAAAATTTAATCTTGTAATCTCAGATAATTGGAGTAACTGGCTCCAATGTGGCAGCAGAGCTGAGAGGAGTTACACAAAACAAAACAAAACAAAGCAAAACAAAACAAAACAAAACAAAACACAAAAAACCAGAAAGACAAACAAAAAGAAAAAGAAAGAAAAAGAAAAAGAGGATCCAGAATACCTCTTCTCTGTATGCAATATATGGCACAAAATAACATGAATATTTCAAGCAAATATGCACACTAAAAGAAAATCATGCCACTTAAAATAACTTTGAAAGTTTCTTTGGACTTATTCTAACATATACAGGTATGAACATACATGTTACAGAAACACAAATATTAATTTTTAAGATTTTTGGAAATATCAAGTATGCAATCTGAAGCTTTTTGCATTCTGTGAGAGTGTAGGACAGCTTCAAAACTTGTCCAGACAATACATTAGGTACTTGGGGAAAAAAAAAAAAAGCTAAGTTAGTATTTCATAGCAGTGATGGATTGTTCTGATCAACTCTCCATGAAACCTCTGCCTCCTTGGGCAAATGAACTCTTTCACCCAAAGCCGGCATCTTTATTTCTTCCCTGGCTGCCAAAAGAGTGCCTGTGAACTGGGGGACTCTGTAGGCATGAATGCCTTAGGCAGAAACCTAAGCCCTAGGCTTTATTCTGCCTTATATTTGTTTCTAGTGAGTACTATCACAGTGTTAACCACAGTTTGACTTTTAAATTTTCTCTACTGAGAAATTTCAAGCCAGGAGGAAAGCAATATCTTTTGCTTACTCTCAGTGGCAGCAGTAATTGTCCTTCAGGCAGCCCAGCTCTCCTGCTTCTCCTGTGAGGAGTCAGGCCCTTACATGCATTGCACAGCACTGACCAAGGCACACATGGCAAGAGAATGAAACACATCTATCACCAAAATGGTCACCAAGTCACCACACCACACCTTATGACAAATTCTGTCTTTAAATGTTGTATGCAAATCATCCTGGTTTATAAATACTTATTTGTGAAAAAAAAATTACTTTACTGATGTCTGTAGTATTTCTTACACCAAATGTTTACTCACAAAGCCATGCTATGCACAGTGTGGGTTATGCAGAGAAGATAGTGGTAGCAACCCTCATTTGTTTCTCTATGACTTGTTTTATTGCTTCTGGTCATTTAACCTCCTAGACAAGAAGAGTTTTCTGCAATATTCTCAAAATGATAGAGAAGGAGGTGCCAAGAGGTGCGCTGTAATTTATCCATAAAATCCTAGTGATACCCTTGATTAGCAGTACACCAAATCTTTTGTCCTGCTATCAGCCTGAAAAGTTCCTTTTTCAAACACCATGTAAAAAGACTAATTTGTCAGAATACGAGTGTTTTGCCATGTAGCAGATGTAACGCCAAAGGATTGACAAATGTGAGTTTAAATAACACACTATGGCAATCATCTGTATTGACTGCAAGAACCCTTTAGGATTCCTCTTTTAATTGGTGCTGCATTTGTTCCACTGCCTTGAGAATTGTTATGACAATAGTTATGGCTGCAATTGAAGAGAGCGCAATAGCAAAGAAATACTCATGCCTCGGTTGGTCTTGCACTTCTTTTATTACATTAATACAAGTACCACTCAAGCATTTGCAAACTCTTGCAAGAAAAAATGTGCTCATATGTCAAAAATCCCAGTCATCTGAACGGTGCAGTTTGGTGCCACTTATATGCCAGCTTGCCGACTCTGAAGTTGTCTCAAAATGATTTCTGGAAAAGAAGTACAAGTCTTTCTGTTATGCATCCTAGGGGAAAAAAAGACCAATGAATATTTTTTAACATACAACATGATCAATAATGTTACTTTAATAATTATGACAGCAGTATATTTGGCATGCATAGGCTAACTTTTCTTCGGAACCTTGGATAATTGGGAAAAAGTTTTAAATATAGTCTTTGAAGCTGAAGTACTTTTAAAAAAAATTTAGCTATCTTAGAATTCCCTCTTCTGGTTTCACCAGGGACAAATATTTTGTGTGGTTATAGGCACATAGTTACTAAATATTCATATACAATCTTGTCTGGACATTACAAAACCAGAATTCAGCTTCATCATAAGGATTGCAAAGATTGGGCAGTATGTGAAGTTTAAGTATAAATGGGCACTACTGGATTATAGTATGAAACTGACATATGTTAGTATGAAACACATATGTTAAGAACTATTAATTTGAATAGACCTTCTTTTGAAAGCCTTGTCAGTTGAATCTTTCATGAGATGTAATGGAGAGTTATATAGATAGTGTTCAAAGAGGAGGTTAGAGAGCAAGGAAGGGCCTGGACAGGCAGCCTCTGAATACCGGCAAGGCTGAGGCTGTTCTAGGTCAAATAGCTGAAAATAGGCATGCACATGCTGTGAATGTGTGTATGGGGAACATTTTCCAAAGAACCTTTCAGTGGTAAATTGCCCACTGTTTTAGGATCTTCACCTAGTTTTGTTCAGAATAAAAACCTACTTTGTCCCCCAGCTCAGTGCCATATACTCTCACTGAAGCAGTACAGTCATGTAGACAAGATGAGCTGATTTTGGTATATCAGCTTTTCATCTGAATGGACTGGAGATAGTCCAATAGGCTTGGACTGTGTACTCTTTAGTCTCTGTAACACTATTACTTTTCTCTTGCTAGTTGCATCCAATTCTGTGCAATTTTTGAATCTCAGAGGGCAAACTTTTGATTTTGTCACAAGTAATTTTTTATCCTTAATAGTTCTCTGGATGCTTTTCCTGTCTTTAAATTAAGATCCCTTTAGTGCCCTCAAATAATCATTGGTGTAAACAGAACAGTAAAGTTAATCAAACATAAATGTCTCCAGTGCTGTCAAGTGTGTATACCAGTTGGAAAGTGGTTTTTAAGGAAAGAGCAACATACTAAATAATACTTTATATTCAGTTATAACTATAAATGACATAAATGTCTTTCTATAAAAACGAAAATAACATTAAAATGTTCAATATATTAAGATTGCATATTATATGTATTACATGCTGTTTATTAATTACATAACAATATAATTAACAATTAATGAAATGGCTATATTAGGTAAAGGTACATTAATTAGGCAGATAGTGTTAACTGTGCAGCATTTTGGATAAGAGATTGTATGGTAGGGTATAACTTGTTAGTGTCTTTATAGTATTGTTACTTACTCTGAATTTTAAAATCAAGAAACAGCAGAAATGCCAAAATGAAGTCTGTTTAACCTTTATGTCATCCAGTGGATTATAGTGATACAGAATGTGGTTTGGCAAAACACAAGCACTGTTGTTATTCAGCTAAAAAAGTCATTTCGATGCTCAGAGGAAGCCGCTTGGAACTTTTCCTTAGTCCCCCAAAGAAGGTACTTCTGTGTTGTAAATGCAAAGTGCTGAGTAGGTGACATAATGTCCCAATATTTGTTTTGATTCCTCTCACTCATTGTCTGATTTTATCTTGCTTACTGTATGTAATCTGAACCTTGTGTCCACAATTAAATGAGTTATTCCCTTTATGCTTGTTACCATAGGATCAGAGCAGCCTACAAACACAAACGAGTTGGCCATCTCAGCTCCCAGATACAGTACTTTGTAAACTTCATAAATATTTGCCCCAGAATTTACAGAGGCAGCCACTAAACTGTTTCGTTACCTGTGTTATTCGCTGGAGATGCCGGGAACTTGTCCAATGGCCACCAGTCACTCATGGCATCTGCTGCCTTCAGCTGCACTGACTTGTCAGCATCTACGAAATGCAGACTGTGGCTGTCTTGGGCTGGGGACCCGGAAAGCAGGCAGCATATCATTAGTGGTCCAGTGTGGTTGTTTACCTAGTATAAAATTAAAGTCCACAAATCTGCAGTCTGGAATCAATGTGCACAACGGTCTGTACTAATCATCACTTTCCTAAGTTTATAGCTATCTGTTTGAATTTCTATTGTTAACCTCATCCCTTGAAATAATGCATGCAGTTCTTTCCTTTATATATACACAAGCTTCATGGGAAAATAGTAGTGCAATTCCTTCCAAGGGACAAGGTGTGCCAGTCAAGTTGAATTCTTTATGTATGTGCCCTATAAATGTCAATATGTCAGTCTTCTCATGTGTAACACCAAAAGACATTCAGAAAACTTAAGAGAGCTGCTGTGATTAATATCTATTTACTTACTAGGCAAGCAGAGGTCAACAAACATACTTTATTTAAGGGGTTTTTTTCTGCATTAAACTAATGTGAAGAGTAAAAATATTTTCATTTTCATTGGAGGAATCATGATTGCATCTAGGTTGTGGTACATACCACTCCCATAAAAAATGCACTTGTTTATAAAAGATTATAAACATTTGATTAGAAAGAAAATATTTCTTCACAGAACAGGTCTGTCAGAATTTTGTTTCACATCCTCTTTTATTTGAAGATTCATTAAATAATCCTTTTAATTTTTCACCTTTGATAATGGTAGAATTTTAAGGTTTTCTTTCCGGGTTTTTCCTTTTGTTTTTACATAAGCAATTTTTTAAAAAAATTAATATTCTGTCTACACTCATGGTTTGGTTTTTGTCTGTTAGACCAGAAACTTCCAGAATCTGTATTTCTTACAACAGTCAAATATCAGTTATCTGGATAGCAGATTATTTATGTGAATTATGGAAGGACTGCTAAAGTTTGGCACAAGCACCATTCTCACACCAGTTTACATCTGGGACCAGTGTCACCCCTGTCCTGCAGCAAAACACAAGAAAAAAACACCCTGGCATATGCAACCTGGTTTCCAGCAAGCCCATCCAGGTCAGGTGCCTTCTGATCTCATATTGAAGACCAGGGCTGCTGGGGAGTACAAATACACCCCACCCACAGATCTCAGAGTCCCAGAAGCTTGTTAGGTTCAGTGCAAACCCATGGGAACACCTGGACCTGGCTGGGCTTTAGCACAGTGTTGAGTCCAGCAACAAGCCAGAAGCTGGGAGACCAATGCTGATCCCAAGGGACAGGGCTGGTCCCTGCAGAGAACATTATCTACTGCATGTTTTTTCCTCTGAAGACTCAGTCTATGTTCCTATTTATCGTACCCAAGTCTCAGCACTTTCTGGCTTCTAGAAGGAGGTGCTGCCCTGAATGCATATTGGGTTTTGCATTTGCACTGTGTTGTGCTATGCTGGAGGCAGAACATTCATCCAAAGCACCAGGGATAGCACAGAAGTACATTGCAGTTGCTCTGTGCAAGGCAGATGAGGCCAAAACTTGTTAAATAAAGAGTATTTATTTCCTAGTAGAGACACTGGTGGTGCTTTGAACCATATTCTCTCTGAGCTACCCATCCTTCATGCAGAGCACTCCTGCAGACGTTTCTCTTTGATCTGTAGATTATAGAAGGTGTGGTTGCATATTCTGAATTTATGTGTCTAGTTTACATGCTAAGAATCACCATTCAAAGGTGCCTCGATTCCTGCTGCTATAGAGAATTTAGACTCTTGAATTTAGGTGATAGTTATCAATTGACCAAAGTAATTGAAAGTAGATGGTGTATGTGTTTAACAGAATGGGGTTCAAATCACACTATTCCCTCATATTCTCTTACCCAGAAAATTACTTCAGAAATAATTCCTCTGAATTCTGAGATTTACTAGAAAAAACCAAGCAGTGTTGAAAGGAAATTTCAGCTTACTGTTCCCATTACTGGAGGTGCTCTTCAGTTCAAAGTAAACAGAAGTAGAAATACTTTGTAGCTACCAAAGTACTCATTGTGGGCAGGAACCTGTCTGAGAGAAGAGTCCTCTCTTGGCGCCTATTGAGAAAGAGGGGAAGTGAACAGCTCAACCAGACATCATTTATGTGCAAGATGCGGAATAACTTAGAATAGTTCTATTAGAGAAAAAAAATAAATTATGTTGAAGTGACTTCAGGACTGCAAGTCATGTCTGGAAACTTCCAGAAATTAAATCTTTGACAAATATTCCTATAGACAAATGCTGCTGTGACAGTGGCTGCAGCCAGCAATGGGAGGGTGAAAGATTTTGAGACAAGTAAAAATCAGGGCCAATACTGTCCATTTTTGAAGGGTAAATTTATACTTCTTGTAAGAGCAAAGCACTGCAGTAGTCTTCTGGAAGGGCCAGAAGAGCTCACAGGCTGAAGACCAACAGCAGCTGGGAGAGTTCTCTGGCAATGATGATAGATGTGGGTAGGAAGGCAGCAAGAGTGGTGGTGGAGTTGAAGAGCAGCAGCACAAATAACTAAAGCTGCCTTTTACCCAGCAATACATGCCCTAGAAGTCCACATACTGCAGAGACTGACGATTTCAGATACTTCTTATCTTGGATAAGGATGTTAGTCTACATTTGGACTGCTGCAATGGACATGTGAGAAGGTTAGTAATATTGACATAGCTTGTTTTGTAGATTATTTTTTAATCTCTGACTGGTTTATTGTTTTATTGTGTTTCTTTATCCTCTTACTAAAGTTATGTTTGTTCAAATCACTTTGACTGGTACAGGTACTCCTCACATTTTTATGCCTTATTTCTCAGGTTTCTGAGAAAGAATCTTAAAACACAGTTTCTTAAGCTTTCCGAAGGAACTGGTAGGACTTGTATTGGCTTCTTGCAAGTGTTAATGAACACATTTAGTTTATGATTCCTACTTCCTAGCCAGCCACAAGCTTCCAATTTATCTTCCATAACAAGACCTGAAGTCGAGTTCAACACCTTCCATGCTTGCTGAACTATTTCTTTACACTTTTAGAAACTCTCACTGCACAGATTTTGCACAGTTTCTTCTCAGAGAAGATCTGTGCAGTGGCAGCATGTAGAGTCAGTCTGAGCTGTATTTGTCATTGTAGTACTTTCCCCTGCATTTGTAACTGCTTTCCTGGCTGTGTGGATTTGTGTCTGTATCCAAACCCACTGAAATCAGTATAAAGGTTTTATGACTGGTGGGATTTGGATCTTATCTTTCAGGCTGGAAACCAGTTAATCAAATATACATGAAAATCTCAGAGGTGTTTTGAAGTACCTGCATAATGCCTACTAAATTAAGATGAATTAATCTTTCAGGAAGACTGGTTTCTTTCTAATGAAAGGGCTAAGTAGTCATTTTGTAGTACACCTTCATAGCTTTTTATGGCAATGTTTTGTACCACAACTGTACAAGTTTCCCTGGCTCACTTAATCACCATTTACATACTTTGATCCTCTACTATGGATGTGGTTAAAGGAAAACATGCCATACTTGAATATCCAACCAAACAGAAACAGTAATATATGGGGAAAATGAAGTTCTGAAATAAAGAAACAATATAGGGGCCGTAATATTGCTGGTTGGGATTGAAATTGATTAAAATGAATAGCAAATGTAGTGAGCATGTTTAATTTGATTCAGAGAGTGTGCAAAGGACAGCATCAGAAGAACAACTGTTCTTCTCTTCATTTCAGATTAAGTCCTTGCTATTAACATTATTACGGAGGGTTGTTTATCCATCTCCCCTCAACAGTATTGACAGATGCTATGAAAATTCCCCAGCATAACTTTAGCTCAAGTTAAGGGAAGGGAGCTTTTGCTTTACAGCAATCTTGTGGAAATAAATAATTTGTCTCTACATGCTTTTGTAGCATCTGACTTCCACTGAAGTATCCTCAGAAGCATCACTAAAAGGCGACATAAGTCACTGAATGTGGACATGTGTAAGGGCATTTCAAATCTCACTTGTATGACTTTTCATTGACTTCTTTTGCACTAACTTTTAGTTGCTGTAACAGACAGCTTTAGATTTGTATGTGAGACTAACAAAAAAGGCTCTCTGCCTGTTATCACTAACGAAGGAGAAGCTTATGCTCTTGCAGTGCTGTGTCTTTCTTGTGGGGCAGAAAGCCTGTGGTAAAATTCAACCTAGGAGTACCAAGAACCCTGAACCCAAAGAGATGGATATAGACATTCCGGGGAATTATGAGGCTGCATGAAAGTGGGAGAGTTAGAGATTATGAGAACCATGACAAAGAAAAATGGGAAATCTAGATGTTATTATGTTCTAAGGGGAAGAAATGTGGATTGCTAAGAACACCAAGAAAAGAAATGGACAGTAACAACTGATAATATAACTTGTAGGCTAGCCGAAGCATGCATATTCTGATTAAGAAACAGGAATGCATGGGCAGACCGAGGCGAGGATGGCATCAATGAAAAGAATAGCAGAGGAATAAAGGTTTTCTCTTACCATGGCTTTTACTGCCAAGGAATACAAACACGAGGGATTTTTTAAATTTTCCTTTCACTAGCAAGACAGCAAGGCTGATATCCCCACCACCCTTCCTCTGAAAAAAAACCCCCATATAAAACTGGACCTCTTGAAGTTGTATTAAGAATCAGTTTCAAAAAGAATCTCTCTAGCAAATGGTTGCAAGCCAGTTTCTTAGCATACTCTTTTTACACAGCATTTGAAGGTCATTCATCAGAATGTTATAAGGTTATTACTATATTAATACAGTAGTCAATTTCTGAAAATTAATTTCACTGACTTGCAAGACTAGGCACTCAAAACTATAAAAGCTTCAATTCACAGGTTCAGCCTGATTCTTTTTCCCTTGCAGCTGACATATATATGACATCTGAGCTTAATCTGGAATGAACTTTTAACTTCTCTGGAGTGTGTTTTGGAGTTGGGGATGGTTTGTTTGTTTGTTTGTTTGTTTGTTTGTAGTTTTTCTTTTCTGTCAAAGGCTGTTGGGATTCATGTCTTAAAATAAGCTAAACTGTCTCTGTACTATTTCAACCAATTATAAAGGCACGTCATGTAAGTGCCATGCAATAAAATCCCTAATGTAACAGCCCCCATTCAACAGTCAGTCAAGCGCTTTCATTCTCATACAACTTTCTATCCTTCCAGCTGAGAACTTACAGGTTTATTTACTGAGTTTATTAAATTAAAGATATTTTTATTTTGTGCTCTGAACTTTACTGTTCACCTGATCAGCCATATTTAACATGGGCATCTGTAAAGGAGAAGAGTTACAGTGCTGCTCTGTTTTTGATGAACAGCATTTACTATAGAAAATGCCTAGAATCTCTGACAACTCTCCAAAGAAAACCAGTTTGCCCAGTCTTGATCTCATTATCAGCAATAAATCAGGTTTTTCATCTCTTTTTAGTCAGCAAAGATTACTATGGTACAGTCATGAAACAGATGCTATTGTTACCTTGGAAATTACTACAGTCCTAGATTTCAAGAGTGTTGCTGCACCATGAGGTCGGTGCTCATGTGCAAGTCCTCATACTGCAGCCCAGAAACTTCTGCCTAGCTTCTGCTGTTGAAATCTACCTCAAAAGGGGAAAAAGTGGCTAAGTGGCTTAATCTTGAAATCATTGCTGTTGCCAAAAATGGTTTATGGCCTAGTTTCAGGTAACAGTGTGGTACAATTTGAATGCAAATATTATAAATGTTCAGTGATCAGTTTTCAAGGTGTGCTGGAGGTTGCCTGTGACTTTAACCGACAGTCCTCAGCTGCTGTTTTAGGGACAGCTTGTCTTTACAAATCTTGTCTGTATATTTATTTATGCATCTCCAGTTATAATGACTTATAATGACAGTGCAGTGGGAGTAGCTGTCTCTCACTGCCAAGTGCATCTTCTTTTCTTGGAGCCCAACCATTCGTGAGAGGAAACAACCCAACAAAATCACAATTATTCTTTTTGGTCATTTCTCAAATGATGGACCTATTGTCTTTCTAACTTCTGTTTGGAATCAGATGTACCTTCTTGGTCTTTTACCAATAAATGCAAGGGAAATGAAATCTTTCTTCAGAGTACAGAATATATCAGCTGCCTCTTGAAACCAAGCACAAGAAGGCAGAAATGTTAATAGGAGAAATGAACCAACACCTTCAGTAATACTTTGGCCTGCAAAATACTCTTGTCCAATTCCCCGAATCTTAAAATACCTCCTCTGCAGTTTTTAGTAAGAAATTAAGGACAGGGTCTAACTCATGGTTAGAAGTTCTAGTTCCTGCAGTTATTAAGGGTCTCTCTGCAGGCAGGAGGAATAGACAAATGTGTCCGGGGATGAAACTTTTTAAATCTCACCCTCTGGAGACCTCACTTCCCATCTACAAGCAGGGAGAAGGGACTTCTCTGCATCTGAAATGTATTCCTCATGAGGATAAGTGCACTGAAGAATGTCAGGCATTTGCACTTTGACACTACAGCTCTGTCAGTGCCGGACACAGACCACGTTACAGAGGCTTTGCAACAAAAATGTCAGAAAATTTACTGTGTCAGGGTAACTGTGTGATAGGGAATAGAGTTTGTCTTGGCCCATGCTTCTGCAATTTCCTTAGGCATTAGTGATGGCTGAGGAGCCAGAGGCTGTGAGCACAGTAATTACTTCCTTCAGATAGTGAAGAACTGAGAGCCTTTTTGTGCTCAGAGATGAGCAGTCCTCTGAAAGCCAAATGAATTCAAGCAGAACACAAAAATGGAAAATGAATTGTGGTAGCAACTGATCACAGGGACTAATGGGGGTTTCAGTAAGCTGAGAAAGCAAGAATTACTGTAGTGCAAACAACAACTCTTCAGTAGAAAGACAAGTACATTCTGTGTAAAGGCATGGCTTTCTGAGGAATCTGGAGGGAAGGCAGTCTTTGAAGATTGCCCAAGAAATAAATGCTCAAAGTTCACAGGCTGACTTAATCAAAGCAAGTCACCCATTAAGACCTCCTTCACATCCCAAGTGCTTTGTACCTCAAAGCATATCTCCTTTCTGCACACAGAAAAGAAGGCTTTTCTCTATAATTCCGTTAGTGATATCTGTTAGGATTTTATAACAAAACTACCATCAGAAAGCCATTTATGCCTTACTTTTATGCTAGTGTCGTTTGTTTTGGTGGATTCTGTGCTTTGTTTAGTTTAGCCTTCTTCTGGCTGAGGATACAATCTGTGTTACAGACTACTGTGTTCATTTCCACTACCCATTCTTCCTGAATCTTGACCAGTCTGGTCAGGGAGGATGAAAAGCTCTCTTGCACTGGCAGAGCAATGGCACTCTGCATAGAACAACCTACAGTGAAACCTTCTGTTCTCCTGGATCTCAGATGCTGATGTCCACAGCAAAATTCTCTTAGTGGTGGTGTGGGCCATGAGTGTGATAGGACTCATGGCTACCCAACACTTGGGAAAGGAGGAAGGGTGAATTGAATCACCCAGCTTAGTAGAGTCAAATCCAAAGATGCTATCTGTCGAGGTTAAAAACCAAAACAGACTTATGCACCTTCTGAGGCCTTTTCCCTTAGCAGGGGAAATCACTGTATTAAACCATTCTCACACAGTTACTGGCAGAGATACTATAGGATCACCATGTGGAATAGCTTTTAGTAGGGAAAAAGAGGGATCAAAAAGTGACTAGCTGGAGGGACAAGGCCTTTATTTAAACACCCTTGAGGTGCCTTGGTCACAAGACAGAGTCTGGCGGGAATGCACTCATGCTACTCTCAGACTCTGCCCAGACTACAATCAGAGGTTATGCCACAAACCCTGGTGACCTGGGAGTTCTGCTGGTATTTATCATCCCAGCAAACAGTCCACTTGCCAGCCCAGCAAATTAAGTAGCTCTGGGGTGGAGTTGCAACACAGTAGACTCATTGACTTATTGTGAAATAAGCAGAATGTTATGGAATAGCACAGAAGATCAGCAGAGGATACACAGGACCAAGATCCCCTTTGTCCCTGCAGGCAGGATTACCGGGTAATGGCATACCTTTAGGAAGTCTTGCTGCTTCCAACACTTGCCAGTACATATCTGCTCTAATTGCCTTGTTTAATTATTTTTGAGTCTCTGGTTTGCTTGAGTCCTACATTTAGGGCCAATTTTTGATGCTTATGGAACAGCGAGAAGAATGAGTATTGTAATGGTCACAGCAGCATTTTGTTTCTGCTCTTTCAAGCTGCATTTCACATTCAATAAAAATTTCATGGATTCTGCCTTTGAAATAGAAGAGGGGAGCCTCATCCATCTCAATGATGATGGTTTGATTTAAAAAAGGAATTAAACCCCTACAGTAATAGATGGAAGTCAGCTGCTCTGCTGCCTATAAATGGCCAGGACACTAATAAATAAATATCTTGAGTGCCCAAATAATGGAAACATTCTTTTTAATAGTTCAAGGCACTACCAAATGTGTTGTTAGGCTACATTATGGGGACCTGGAGGAATTTTTTTTTTAATTATAATGAAATACAAGAGGCAATTTTGGGGCGGGAAGACGAATGGCTCAATACTCTAAAAGGAAGTTAAGAAGCAGTGAGAGACATACCAGCAAAGGAGATTTCCATGTCTACTGTCCTGACGGAGTTGCATTATATCTCTAGAGAAGGCAAGAAGAGGTAGTAACCATGGACTAAGCTGGCAGCCTTCTGAGGGAGAAAGAACAAAAGGTTGAGATAGAGAAGAAAAAGGAGAGCTTAATATTAAAAATGGTAAGAAAGACAACTATCATATCAAATTTGTACTTTGTAGTATAGTGATAGAACACTTACAGGATAAAGTGGCACATGTCTGAATGCTGCAAAGAATCTAGGAAATATGAAGAAAAAGTGATCATCCTTACTACTGAGAGGCAAATTGATCCTTTTCTCCCTCTTGCGACGTGGAGATATCCAGGTCATTACAACAAGAGAAAGGACCACGAGATTCAGTGCATCTAGTCTATTTCTATCACTAAAAATCAAGTCATTTTCATCTGTTGTAATCGAGTGTAATTATGTAAAAAATTAGCAAGGGAGTACAGTTCTGGCTTATTCTGTCAGCACTGGATTTTGTTTCAGACCTGGTTTTGAGGTTTTATTAGTTTCACATGCTTTGAAAGAGACCATTTCAGTCTGTTGCCCAGGACACTACAGATGTTTATCATTCCTATTTTAACAAAACCACAAGGTCTTTATTGCCATAAAATGGCTATAGAAAATAAGCAGCAAAACCGTAACTGATAGCATTCATTAGCTCATTCTGCTATTATGCACAGTTTAACATCAATGTTGCTTTTTTGTCTAGTTTAATGACAAATTTTCTCATTTTACTTAACAATTTTGCTCAAATTTTACTTAACAATAATCATGGTCTTCATTTTGCTTGGAAAAAAATGTGGTGATTACCACCCAATGGGGACAGATGGGGATTAGACTGCTATACAAAATAATGTGTATATTTGTAAATTTAGTTCTTTTGTTTGAATAATTCATGAATGAATTGAATTGAATTGAAGAAGACTTGATAGATACTATGCAAATGAGACTAGCACAAAAGTTTTGTTTGTTTTTTGCTCTAGTCCCACAGCCCTGTGATTTCAGAGCTTGCCACAGCTCTTAGCCCCACTTTGATTATCAGACACCAAGCACGTTCTTGGAGTTGGTACTCTCAGACCAGACCCTGTAAGCTGTGGAAAGAGACCTCAAATGTTGGCATGCAAGGATGCATCTAATTACTTATCTTATTAAATAAATGTCTCAGTGCTCAGTGTAATACCTCTGTGTAGTGGCCGTTCCGCCTGGATTCAGGTGCTGCATTTATTGCTGCAGCTGCTGTAGATAGCAAAGCTGTCATGGGTACATGAATGGCCTGGCCCTGTGGTGTGGCCTTTATTTGAAACTGGCAGACAAAGAACAGCCAAAATTTTTAAACTGCAGAGTTCAGAACAGTAACCATCTCCTAGGATTAAGAATTTACAGATTTTATTTTAATTATGTAAAAGAACAAGTCAATTCAGAATAGCACTAAACTTTTGTTTGTGACACATATCTTCCCTGTCTCCTTTCCTCTAACGTACTTATTCAGATGGATATTTCAGATATATATAAAAAACTTTCAAGATAATAAATAAATCCTGAGTGTGGGGAAGGGAAGATAGTTTCCCCCACCATGCAGGAGGGAAAGAGTTAATTGATGTCCTGTAACAGAAAAGCCTGTGAGTCCAAGGCACTGAAATCATGGGTGCAGAAGCAAATAAATGGATCAGTTACTAGATAAGATAGTCTTCTTCCAGAAAACCTTTGAAATTTATGTTCTGTTACAAAAGTGTGCTGGGACTGATCATAAGGAGCCTCAGCCTCTGAAAACATTAACCTGAACTGAAGCATAGCTGTGCAGCTGAAAGCAGGGAAGGAAGAAGGTGGGATCTGAAAAGGATGGCAAAGATTTGGAAAGAATATTAATATATATAAATATTAACGGATTTTTTTGACATGGAAGAGACTCGAGAAAGTGAGGCTTGATATATCAAGCAGCAACTGAAAGGAGCAATTGAGACAATGAGCATAGCTGCTCTAGTAATTTTAATTCCAACTCTGTATTTCTGAACTGTGATCTCCAACAGCTGTGTCTGGATGGGGTGAGGGGAGGTTGTGGTGGAAGATCACTAGCTGTCAGGAAAACTCACAGGAGTTTACACAAAGCACCATTTAAAAGCTGAGTGAATTGACTCAAAGAGAGCTTTTGTTTGGGTTACATAGACAGAAAACTGGTAGATGTTTGGATAGAGTATGACAAAAAACCGCTTTTTTTTCATGCTACTAGGTTTTAAGTTATGGAAATTAATTAGAGACAGCTCAAGTAGGCAGATGACCATGTCTACATCTGTACTACTAAGTGAAACAGAAGCAGTCACTGATGGCCAATGCCACACTATACAGCTTTTGGCCATGTTTTCCTCTGGGCCCCCATCCAGCACTCGTACAGTATAATGATTATTTCTGCTAAAATTGTGTTAAGGCTCAGGTTTCAGTCTGCCAGACCAGTGTTTTCATAGTGTGAAACTGCAAAAATCTGCTGCATACCCCTGATGTGTACCATGCTATACCCATGTACCCAGGGATTCAGGCGCTGCTGGGATAGTGCTGGAGGACAGTCTAAGAGCAAGGAGCCAGCTCCAGTGGTTTAGTCATCTCTGTACTTTCTACTGGAAACAGTTCCCAGCCAGTGCTATCCCCCTGGCATTGTTTAGGACTTGCTGACTCAGGTCAAAACTATGCCTAAGAGTGTGTTAAGTGATGGGGGTGATACGGGGCCCAGTGAGCAATCTCATTGCCTGCTCCTGTTTCATTTTTAATTTGCACTGAAATTACTTTCACTAAAAGAGAGAAGATGGGATTTATTACAAGAGGAATACAAGTAATGAGTGGATCCAGCTTTGTCAGCAATGTTTAGGGAATCATAGTACATAGGTACATGTAGTCCTCCTGCCGCTGCCTGTCCCACTCCTCAGGGTGGCAAGGCTTCTCATCTTCCCCTGCAGCAGTGGCCTCTCTTCTGACAGCAATCGCCAGCTCCAGCAGCACCGTAGTCTCTGTGGCTTGCTCTAAAGAAGGAACCGGGGGCAGAAAGATCTGTCAGACAAGGGACTTTGCACAGAGATAAGTCAGTATTAATGAACAAAAAAGACAATTCACAGAACAGTGTGTTTCACCCACCAAAACATGTGATCTGGACCCTGTAATCTCTGAGAAACCTCAGCAGAACCCAAGGTGGGGCTGGATTGCTGGGAGCTTCCAAGAAACAAAGCACTTTGCTCACACTAGGTTCAGCGAGTGGACCACACCAGGACTGATGTGAATTTCAGATTTTGTGGCTCCAGAGCAGACAGATCTAATTATGGGAGCCAAATACCTGTATTTCACTGCTCCAACCAAAGTCACAGGCTTAGGACCTTGGGTAGCAGAACTAAGATGACAGCTGATCTTCAAGTGGGCAGCTTTTGAATTACATTCTTAGAAGTTCAGTTCACCGGAAATTTTGAAATGTTCAGATTTTGGTCAAAATCAAAACAAAGCAAACAAAAAAGGAGTAGAAAAAAATGTTTGCATTGAACTGGAAATTCTCCTTTTAGGGCAGGTCAGCAGCAAGATTATTAGGACAATGAAATACAAAGCACCAGGTGAATCTCCATTCATACTAGAATTGACTGTTGATTGTGTCAGTCTTCTACCTGAGAGGTCACTACAGCTGCTCACTAAAATCAAAGTCAAAGCAAAACGGCAATAATGTAACTATCAATATACATAATGAAAGAACTGGAAAGGAAGTGAGTAATTTCAGGTAAAGGACAATTTTGACTCATGAAGAAAAGGATTTTTGCTGTCCATGAATGTATTTAAGCAGGAAGTCCAGTGAATACTGATAACCACTAGAAAAGCTGAGTTTTGATGTTCCTATCTCAATGATGCGTTGCTTAAAATGGGCTCTGAGAGAGTTTGAGAGGTTTAGATGACACAAGAGCTGGAAATTGTGGACACCTGTATATAAACTGCAGTGGATATGTTGAAGAACATCAATCTTCCATCTCTGCCTACATGAGTAAGCAGTTTGGAGTCAATGGTGTGCACCTGTATCTCATGATTCCTAGCTGTGAGGATGTATGTAGGCTCTTTACATGATACTATGTGATGGAGAAGCCTCTGTTTCCCTTCTCAGCAGTTATTCAAAACTTCTCACACTGTTCTGGTTTTGCTGTCTCTACACTTCATTAAAATCATCAGGTTGTGAGGAAAAAATAAATGAGGCAGTCCCAGCACATGAGTAGATATACAGTCATGACAATATTTTGTTGAAACCACTGAAATATGTACATATGAAAGACAGTAATCTTATTATTGTAATCCTTGCTCTGCCTGACCCAGCCTATCCTTCCCAGCTATTTCTCCACTGCAGGTCAATGGATGGGGCTTGAAGATTCCAGTCCTGTAGGCAGCTCTGAGCTGCCACTTCTTTAGGGTGACATAAACAGTGTCTGTGCTCCACAAGTAACTGAAGCTATACTTTCTTGTGAGATGCATCTCCAGAATTACAGACTTCCCTCACATTTCCCTGTCCTTGGGAAAGTTAATGATTTGTTCCGTATTTTAAATTAAATTTCTAGGCTGCAACAGGAAAAGCCTCTTATGGAGAGGCTTTGACCAGGCGTGGATTGATCTGAGAGTGAGGGCAGAGGCAGAGCTTCAATGCTGAGTCCACAGCCCTGGCTGCTCACCTCCTCATCGTGTCAGGCCAGTGTCTGCACTAGGAGTTATAGCTGAAAACCACTAATTCAAAATTATAAAAGTGAAAGATTGAATTTATGGAAATGGGAAACAGCAGTTTTGTAACAGTTTCTTACTAGAGCATGACTGCTGAGGTCAAAGTCATTAGTGTTCCTGTTAAACAAGAAGTAGCACAAGTCTCAACATAACAGAGACCTCCTCTTGGCTGTGTCAGCTATATTATGGGATTATTTCTTTATAGGCTATTTCTAGACGTGGCCTGTGTCAAAGGTTTGGGCTTGCTGGATATCCAAGCGTCTGTTTACAAGCGTCAGGATGGATGGAATGTTATCAAGTACAGTCAAAGGCAACTGGAAAGGACACATCTGTTGGTGCTCCATTTCGGGACTACAGTTGTGATTAAAAATAAAATAACCAAACAACATTGCATAAATGTTACTGCCATTGTTTGAAGCCATTTAAATATTGCAGTTGCAAATGACTTCAAGGCTGCTATCTAAACTGCACTAGACTCGAGTAAACAATGAAAAATAAAAGCACAATATAACTTAGAATTTTGATAAAAGACCTCTTTTCCCTGTTTGTTGGTTTGGTCTTTGTGACAGTAGGTAACATAAAAATCTTGTAAAAAACCTTTGAAAAAAAAAGAACAGCGGAAAAATTACATGCTTAGATTTAATTTTATATGTCGTGTTCACTCTGTATGTGTTGTTCTGTGTGACTCTTTGTATGTGAAATTTTCAGGTCCAGTAATCAAATTTGTACAAATTTAATTTAAGAAATTGTGTGCGTTGTGGAGGAATATGACGAGCCAAGTTGAAATCATGAGGAGATACAAGAAAGCAACAAGAGGAGTAAGGATATCTAAAACACGACCACAAAAAAGACCTTGTTGGTAAAATAGAGTTATGAATAAGATAACTAACGTAGTAGGGCAGTCTAACATTAAAGGACATAGCCCTGCACTGGTGCTGAACTCCAGACAAAGGAGAAAGCTGGACTCATTAAAAGTGGTGGTGGTGAAAGAAGAGGAGGACTCAGCTGCTGCCATCATTAAACCAAACCACTTTGTCCTGGGGTGACGTTATGAAGCCGCTTTGTTCCTTAACCGGCCACTCAATGCCCGAGGACTCTGTGCCTTTAGGATGGACCTGGGGGGGCCGGAGCCAGGACCCGAGGGGGCGGGAGTGCGCCGGGAGAGCTGTGCTGCTTTTTGGTTTCCTTTGTGTTCCAGCTAGCTGGGAAAAGGTTCTGTTGGGTTTTTTTCTTGTTCTTTTTTCCTCTTCCTTCCCCTTGCCTCACTGCTTCCCTTCCCTCCTCGCCGGTCCGGGGAGCCTGCGGGGGTGGCCCCCGTGGGCCCATGGGGTGGCCCCGGCTGGTCCTGGGTGTCTGTTCCCTCTCTGAGAATTTGCTGTATTTTGAGGTTTTTTCCCACCCTGTTCTACCCTGGGGTTTTTTCTGGTGTTAATAAACAGTTTGGTTTTTTTCCACTTTCACTTCTTGTGACCCACTTGTCTTATTGGTGGAGGAAAAGGGGAGACCCTTTCCCCTTCGAAGTGTTTCCTCCTTTAGTTTTGTCTCCAAAACCGAGACACGCATGAATAGAGAATATGTAGTGGAAGCCTTTATCATGAATAACACACACAACAAATCATTCAACACCCAACGCACAGAAGCAGAGAGCCACAAGAGAGAGTTTAACTATCCAAAGAATGGGTAGGACAGGAAACATCAGGAATAAATCAATTAGCAAGCTCTATACTGAAAAGCATTGGTCACCATTTCTATTTCTGTGTTAAAAACAGAGAGAAGAGAGGCTCTTCTAGGTGTGTTTCTCACCAGTGAAAAGTAGCTGCTTGAGAAAAGAATGATGAAAGCTGACTTGGAGACAGTGACTGAAATTACAGAGTATACAATCTTAAGGAAGACTATAGGGAAACAGGAAAAAATCATGGTCTTGAAGTAGGCAACTTTCACCAAGTCAAGTCAATAAAAAAGTCAAAGGAAAAAGTAACTAAGTTGTAGCAGAAAACATAAGCTATTCTTATCAGAAGGGAAAAGTATTGAGAGAGAGATTAGTTTAGGTAAGCCAGGAACTTTTCCTTTATCTCAAACTCACAAAGTTCCATCTGAAAAGTGGAAATCAGATCAAATTGTAAAACATATAAAATAACAGCACATGTGTAAGATCCAATCAGAAAACTAAGGCATAAACCAAACATAGCTCTAGACAACACTTCAAAAGGAAATGTGCATTAAAAATAACAAAGAGAAAAGAAAATTACGGTTGTTTTTCCTGCCTATTTGTGAGACTGGAGGCGAGGAAATGACATAACTGATGATCCCAAGAAGACTGGAATACTTAAAACCTTTTTTTGCATGTGACAAAAAAAGCTGCAGACACCTCACTAGCATTAAACATTCATGAAAAAATGTTAAGTACTTACTGTAAAACAGGGAGGAAATATGACAGGAGAGCATTATGGAATAGTCTCAAGTTAGCCAGACAAGACAGACTTTGGCCTGGGATATTTTATGAATGAGGTGAATTCTTCAGATTAGCAATTACTTTAGAATCTGTCAAAAACGGCTAAAAGGTTTCAGTCTGGGAAAGGACAAAAAATAAAAGCTGCCTTATATAATGAGAGGGAAGGAAGCAGAGGAAGAGGAGGCTGGAAATAATAAACTAATCTATCTCATTTCAACTCACAGAAAAAAACCCCAGAACCAAATCCAAAGCATATCTAGAATCAATTAAACTATTTGTAAATCCTTTAAATGAAAAGTAATAGCATAAAAACTAATTTGCTAATGCATATCTTTTTGACCCATTTTCTTTCTATTGATACTGTCATATCACAAAATTACAGGACTTTCTTTGTTCTGACTTTATTCAACCTTTTCTTAACAATCTGGATAACACTCTTAATAAGCTTGGAGATGAGACAAAGTCGAAAAAAAGTGCAAATATGAATGTGTTGGAAGACATAATTCAAATTCAGAATTAGCTTGAGAAATTGCAGTGGTGGAATGAAAAATGGATGAAATTTTACATGAGGTACTGCACTTAGGTGGAAATAATCAAATTTAATGCTCTGGTTTATAAATAGCAATATAGCCTTCAAGCCTTTCTCTTCTGAGCACTCTTAGAACATCATGTAGAGAACTTGGTCCCTTTGGGGCATTTTACTTAGGAGAAGATGTGGGGCAACTGGAGAACACCCAAAACAGTGCACATGATTAGAAGCAAAGAGAATGTGATCCATGATGAAAGATTTTAAAAATAGAGATTGTTTGACCTAAGACAAAGGAAAAACTATCGAGTACATGGCAATTATTTTCAAACACAGAAGAGAATAACCTGACCACCAATTTCAATGGGGATAGAAGAATTCTTGAATTTAAATTGTAGCAAAAAAATAAGAAATAGGCGTTATGGAAAGCATTCTAATAATAAACTTGTGAGTATCTGACACAGGTGGCTTTAGTAGGCAAGGGAGTCTTTGCCACTGAGATACTTATAAAGCTAGTCAAGAAAATACCAAGAATTAGGAAAGGGCAGTAAATCCTGCTTTGGGACACATGAATGAACTACACCATGAATAGCTAACTCATAGCTTTTGGCTTATTTGGCTTCTCAGTAATTCAAATGTGGTTACCATGTCAAAATAATGACATGTCGAGCATGTCAAGCACATGATGAGCAGGTGGGCTGTTCTGGTGTAGGAGCTACAGCTCAATTTGAGTCTCCATCGATGAAAAGAAGTAGTTATCAGATGTTGGGGAAGATGAAACAGGAAAGCCTTATAAATATGACTGCCTGACAAAAGATTTTGGGAATATGAAAACTACAGGTAACATCGAAATGAAAGCCACTTTTGAAATACCAAGTCTTAGTTACTGAACAACTGGAAAACAATGGTATGGCCGACTGAAGGTAATCCCCTCTTGATGGAACAATACCCTCTGCTTGCAAACAGGTCCAAGGGTCAGAGCAGACCCTACTAGCTCAGCAGAAGGGGTCCAAAGAGTAGTTTTTAGAAGTTAAGATGTAACACTCTATGGTAATATAAGAACTCTTATAGGCTGTATGTAAATGCTATAGGATTTGTATCTTGTATTAGATTGGTTAGTGACAATTAGAATATTCAGTACAGAAGATGATTTATTGTATTGTAACCAGGACTTCAGACATTCCTTTCCTTACTTCCATTCCACTCCACTCTTGCTCTTACACTCTCTCTCTCTCTCTCTCTCACCCACTTACTCTCTTGCTCTCTTGGGCCTGCTCAGAGCTGAGTCTGGCAGCTCTGAGCAGTGCCCCTATACCCACGCCTTTTGCAATAAACCGACTGTGTCCCAAGACCTGCCTATAGAGATCTCTTGTCTCCATCCGTCTCCGTCCCGACCGAACCCGCCCATAAACCTACAATCAGATCCTGTTTAGAGTGAAGTCACCTATTTTTCTGGAACCCAGCTTTATATGTAGCTTGCCCCACATCCCATGATGGAGCTCAGGAGTTGTGTAAGAGCACTGTTGTTCACAGGACTCCTGCTCTTTGGCCTTCCCAAGACATAAGGTACGCATCGCACGGCTTTCATCCAAGGTAAAATATTGTTATGTAACTCCGTTAACCAGAAAGGCTGGAGACATGCCAAACTGGATGACTCTTGAGGTCATTTCTGTGTCAGCTGACTTGAGTCACTGCTGCCATCAGTACCATTATGAGCATTAAGAATCATCAAAGTACAAGCATGCAGGATGAAGAGTTTGAAATAATCATATGCAGCAATTTCACTCAGGCAGTGATTGAGGGCTAGACGACCACAGATTGTGTGGATGGACAGCAAAAACACTTTCTGTGAATGGATTGGAAAGTCCATGGGAGGATCTCATGGAGGAGAAGAACTCTTCAAGTTAGAACAAAAGGATCCAGAGATCTGTATTTTGACTATAAGGTGGTTATGGCTCCATTCAGGTTACTGACAGGAGAATGATCGGTGTAATCGCATCTGCAAAAAAGGCTCTAGAAGGGAAACCAGGAAACTACAGGCTTGTGGGTCTGATTTTTACACCCGATTAGATGGATGATAGTAGAACTGGAAAGCACGTGAACAAACACATTCGTTCTGAAGAGTCAAAATGATACCTGCCATCGTCTTAAGAACTTCCATGTACATAAAAATGTTCTGCTTTGAAAGAAACTGCCCTGTATTTGAAGGACAAAATAATACAAGTCAGATTTTCCTCTACTGATATTATAATTTTCTCAAAATAGTGAATTGTTGTAAAAACCCAAGCTTGTCAGAAAAAGGTTAATGTTGTCTTGAACAGAAGAACACCTGATACGCAGAGATGGCAACAGCACGTATTTTATCAGTCCATCCATTTCAAATCCCTTGTTGTCACAAACATCACATCTGTCAACTAGAGACCTTAAGCTGAATCATAAATTAAAGGATGCTGCTGTTCCTGGAACTAGCAGACTTATGAAAACAACAGACAAAGTTACTGTCTGGCTTTGTTTACACTCTTTGACTACCAAGAAATTTAAGTATCATCCTTTATACACTGTGACCTTGACCAAATTATTGTCTGTTGTCTTTTGCATGGCAGCACTACTGTTTCAGCGTAAAGTGAATTTAAGTACACAAATAATCAAGCATGGTGTCTGTTCCAGCTTCTGTGTTCTGCTTTCCACCTAAATCTGAGAGACAAAAGAACTTGAGATGGAGAGCAGGAATATGTAGCAAAAATTGCAGAAAAATACTCATGAAACATGGGTAGACAATGAATACATGCTCTGAGAAATAAAATGTAAAATACTTGGAGAAGTGAATGAGTTAGGTCTATAACGTGTTAGAATTTAGGGATTCAAACACAGGAAAACAACCAAGTAGCCTTGTGTTGCAGTGGGGATCCTGCAACACGCATATA
This sequence comes from Corvus hawaiiensis, assembly GCF_020740725.1. Lineage (NCBI taxonomy): Eukaryota > Metazoa > Chordata > Aves > Passeriformes > Corvidae > Corvus > Corvus hawaiiensis. Next base: position 10,698,497 of record NC_063255.1, on the reverse strand, counting down.
TCAAACCAGGAGTCCCGTGGAAAGGAAATATATACGGACAGACAGATTCTTGCTAGATGTTTCAGAGATGTTTATTTCTCCAGCCGCATGGCCGGAGCTCTGCCCAGGAACTGTTCCAGTCACGGGACCAAGGGTCCTTCTGCCCGCGCAGGGAACACAAACCAACCAATGGGAACGAGGCTGAGCAGGGGCAGGGAAACCCCGTGTCTGTGCCCTCAGGGCCCCTCTCCCAGGGCTACACGGCGGGGGAGGGACCCCAACACCTCACCCGTTTTATTTTAATAAAAGGAGAATGAAAACAACTGGATAAACATAACAAGAACCGTTTCAAGACAAAACAAGCCACCCTCCTGAGTCTTTAAATGTCCAATCAGATTCTCTGGAACATCTTAGGGCTGACAGAAGGGAGACAGAATTCTCTGAGCATGCTTTGTGGGGAAACTGAGGCAGGAGAAGGTTTAACTTCTTCCCTCCCCCTTTTCATCCCCCACTCGGCATTGGAAAGGGATTTTTGGGGAAACAATTGGCAAAGGTATGGTTTTGTGAGGGAAACCATGGATGAAAAAACGGATTGGGAATACACTGGGGGTAATAGGACATAGGGTAAAAGGGAAAGGTGGGATTAGGAAAGGGAGACTGTAGGGGGGACTTACAATGGAGATATTGTCTAACATGACTACGATTTTTTGCATATATACTGCCTTTTACAGGAACACCATCAGGCCCAGTGACCTGCGATGCTTGTAACCCTTTTCTCCCTAGTACAATATTAAATTCCACCACCTCTCCATCTCCCAAGCTTGGGATGCATTTTTCAGGGTTATTCTTTTTAATAGCAGTTCTATGCACGAATATGTCTTGCTGGTTGTCACACCTTGTTATAAAACCATAATTTTGCTTAACATTATACCATTTTACTATCCCTAAGGTCTTAGTTACTATGATCTTTTCCTTTTTCTGAGTGGCTGCTGTTTTCTGTCTCGCTGCGTCTTTGCTCTCTCCTTTGGTCGCTCCCGTGTTGGATTGTCGGGGCTGCTGGTGCCTGCGCGCTCTTCCCGGGGTCGCGTTCGGGGCTGCGCGGGCCGGGCCAGGCCGCGCCGCTCAGTTCTCCGTGCGTCGCCTCCTCTGGTCGCAGCTTCGCTGCCGCTGCCGGGCGCTGCACCCACGTCTCGGCCGGGCCCCCGAGCGACGACCCCCCCGCACCCTGCTCCAGCGCACATTTCGGTTCGGCGCGGCTCCGTTCCACCGCCATCGCCGCCAGCTGCCGCCCGCGTGCCGCCCCTCTCGGTCGAGCGTTCACGGGGCTCGCTCCACCACGCGCTGTGCTGCGCCGTGCGAGCACCGTCGGGTCCCGCTGCTCCCGCTGCGCCTCGCTCCACCACCGACACTGCGGCTCGCGTGGCTCCGCCCGCGCGCGGGAACTGCCTCGCTGCTGCTCGCGGAGCGCTCGGCGCACGTGGCCTGGGCCGCACGGTCCCTGCGCCAGGCTTCCCTTCGCCAGGACACAGCTGACATTGCTCAACAGTCTCGGTAACTAAATAATATTCACGAAAATATTCTTCCATCGGCATATATTTTGACTCCAATATTAACTGTGTCCAAACAGTTTTCCAAAAGCCCTTCGTAAGAATTAAATCCCAAGAAACATAGAAAAAGTTCTTAAACAACCATGCCAGGAAGTGTTTCAGTTCTTTTTGAGCTTGAATCAAGCTAAAATTTACAAATCGTTGTTCAAGAATCATTTTAAGTTTAAGATAAATGTCCATATGCGGCTCTGAGAGCCAAGAGTCTTCCCACGGTTCCTCCATAGTTTAGATATGGAATAGCAAAGCAAAACCAAGAAGAGGAATCCAAAGTTTCCAGGGTTTACTCACACAAATCAGTCGCTTAGGGATCGGGGATCGTTCTGCTCACAATTCTCCACCATTATGTTGCAGTGGGGATACTGCAACACGCATATGTCAAACCAGGAGTCCCGTGGAAAGGAAATATATATGGACAGACAGATTCTTGCTAGATGTTTCAGAGATGTTTATTTCTCCAGCCGCATGGCCGGAGCTCTGCCCAGGAACTGTTCCAGTCACGGGACCAAGGGTCCTTCTGCCCGCGCAGGGAACACAAACCAACCAATGGGAACGAGGCTGAGCAGGGGCAGGGAAACCCCGTGTCTGTGCCCTCAGGGCCCCTCTCCCAGGGCTACACGGCAGGGGAGGGACCCCAACAGCCTTGTTTAAAGTGTCTAAACCTTTGGGACACTTTAGACAATAGCATTGTAGGCAGAAGCTTCACCAGACAACTTGTCCTATTGGTGGAATGAAATGGAGGACAATGTGGACACATAGGTGCAGGAAGTGGTCTCAGGATCTGGATTCCAGCTTTGCAATATGTGCCTAGTCACAGTCTTCAATAAACCCTTGACAGGCTGAGGACGGGATTCAGTTAAGATCCAGAGGGCAACAGTAGCGCATTCATAAAATAATATACATACACACACACACATATATATACATTAAAAATATATGTATACACATATACGTACTATAGTATGTATTCATTGATGTTTTTCACTGTTCATTTCGAGAAGTTCTTCTGGATAGCGTAACATCTAGGATGCAGAACAACTAGTATAGAGCTAGAAACAGGCCAGGACGTCAGCTTTGATATTTCTTATATTAAAAAAAAAAGACCAGTGAATTAATCAGTTGAAGTAAAACCTTCATTTCTACACTGCTCCATCTCCCTTCTTCAGAAAAAAGAGACAGCAAAATGCCACAATTTGCACCTTTTCCAGAGAACCAGAAAGTCATTGTATTCATTACATGGCCAGATAGGTCTTTGTTTTATATTAGCTGTAGATAATGACATGATGGATGACTTAGAAACAACACAGAGAGAGTAAGAGACCTCAGGCTGTGGCAGTGTTTCTTCATTTTTTCCTTCCTTGCTTTGCCTGTGCCTTCTTATCCTGCATGCGTGTTCACATTGATTCCTTGAAGATTAGTTCCTCAGAGAAAATTCTCTGCTTCCACAGATATTTATTGGTTTGGTAATTATTCTGCTTTCATATAAAGTATTTGGGGGAGCTTTGCTCTGTAGCTTTAAAGGAAGCAACCCAGACAACCCACAAACTAGATTTTTCCACATATTCAGAGGCTGAGAACAGAGCTGCTATTAAATATTGTTTTTACTTTTACATACAGCAAGCACTGTGCATTCCCAGCTCTCGGTACAAGTCTGATCATGGTTGGAATATGCATTTTATTAGTGTGGTTTCTTTTCGTGGCAGGCAATCATGTGTCGTGGTACTTTTTTCCTGCAATTCTACTTATGATGGAAATTTAGATTAAAAGAGAGCTTCTCTTCTTTCAGCTATGCTATTCTTTATTCCTTATATGAATAACGAATATTAGGAAGGTGAAGGGAGGAAAGAATTGACTTCCCCCTGCATAGAATTTTTACTTGCTATCATCCTATAAACAAATATCTTGATGGAAAACACAGTAAATGCCTAAAAGACTGATTTACTCTCCATAAAGGTTATCACCTAAGTTTCACACACTATCAGTGGACTTTCTTTCCCCTTAAGTTTTCTAAAAGCATGACATAAAGAGGGAAACACATAATCTGAATCATTTTCTCATTTCCAAAAGACTAACATTTTCCTTTAACATTGCCCATTTTTTATTACCATCTAGATAAAATCAGTGGCGATTAATTGGAAAAAGATGTGCTGTATTACGAAAAATGATGGATTCATAGTCACTGTCCTTGGGGGCCAGTAACTTATACCTGTCCTGTTTAATATTTGCATCAATGACGTGGAAGAGGTACCATGTACTCTTGACCAGTTTGCAGATAACACCAAACTGGAGGGTCAATATGCTCAAGGGCAGGCCTGTCTCATAGCAGGACCTAGACAGGCTGGACAAGAGGGCTGATGTGAACTGTGAGAAATTCTGCCAGGACAAGTGCAAAATCCTGCCCTGGGGAGAAAGAAGCCCATGAAGTGGTACAGAGAGATATTGCCAAACTGGAGTGACCCAGTGAAGCGCTACCAGGATACTCAACTCAGGAGCTGGAGCATGAGCCCCTCAAAATAATGTTGAGGGACAAGGCTGTTTCAGCAATGAGAAGGGGAGGCCTTGGTGGCACCTCAGAGCAGCCTTCCCCTTGCTACAAGTAGGGCATTGAGAAGACAGAGCCAGGCTCTCCACAGCAGTGCATGGTGCACAAAGGAGAGACAATGGGCATAATGAGAACTGGGAAGTTCAGAGAGGAGAAGTAAGGAAACCTCTTGCCCTATAGGACAGTGCAGCAGTGGAGCAGTTTGTCCCCAGATGCTATGCAGCCTCCATACTTGAAAGTGTTTGAAACCCATCTGGGTAAAGCCCAGCAAGATTTGCTCTCTTCACTGACCCTGTATTGAGCTGAAGGTTGGACTGGGGAGCTCCTGAGATCCTTTCCAAGCTGTGGACTTTCTGTGTTTATGATTGTGTCAAACAAGAACCCAAGAAAATAAGATGATAGATTTAAAATGCAGTTATGAATGCACAACATGAACAATATCTTGATTTCATCTGTTTCCTGAAGTTTTTCATGCAGTTTTGAAAAACAAAAACTCTTTTTGTAATTAACATAAGTAGTTTTTCACTCAAGAGAAACATATCCATGCTCATTTTAACCTCAAACCACAGGGAATTTTAAACTACTCAGACTAAACTACCTTTTTTAAGGCCTCATTTAAAAGCTCTGCAGGTAAAACAGTATCAATTAAGAGTGCATTTTGCACTATTGTATTAGCAAAAAGCCCAACAGAACGTCACTGTATTTCCTTTCAATACAAACTCTGCTAGGCAAAGAAAACCCTTTTTTTCTAGCATGGACCTTGCATGTGTGCCTCATTATATTGATAGAGAAATAAATAAATGAACTCTGCTTTTGCTGATTATAAGCAGCTACTGCCTGCTAAATCAAGCTACAGGAGTTTGGCTGACAGACTTTACCAACACAGCTATACCTTTATGTTGCAAAAGCTCGGATTTTAGTCAGTGCTTATGGTAGGCACTCACAGTAAGTCTGGCAGAAATTACAATCAGCACTTGCTTTAGACACTCAACAGTGAAGGAACCTCTTTCAGATGAATTATCAGAGACTGAGCGTTGGAATCCTATTTGACATCCTGTTGATAAACACTGCATTATACACTAATGTAAACAGAGAGCATAACCAGACTCAGACATGATTTTGTCTTCAGCACTTGGTTCCAGAGCATCATGCTCAGGAAGGATTGGACTTTCACTACGCTGTTTGGAAAGGCATGAAGCAGCAACTGCATGTACAGAGAAAAGGGTAGGTGTAGGCATCCCTGGATATTATGTCAGAACAAATGGTCAGAATTCAGGTATCTTTACTGAGTGTCCTCAAGCCAGTCTTGCTTTTCCAGTCTTTTTAAGGAGATTGGACAGAATCTGGAAGAGTGGTAATGCAGCATAAATGAAAAAGTGAAGGACATGGGCATAGATGAAATGATACATAGTTTTAAAAGTAGATGTTTCCTAACAGATGTATAAAAAATACAGGCAATTTCTATATTGTTGCTGAGCTACATTTTAGATTCATGCTTCATAAGATGCCAGTCTTGGATACTTTAAAACTAATTTCTCTGGGCGATTTAACTACTACTAGCAGTACAGAATAACTGTAATATCCCCTGAAATCCTCCAAAGAAACTGAGAATAATCGTTATTAAAAGACAGACCTCTTTTTAATAAGAGAGAAGCCAAAAGACCACTGACCATTTATTATGCAATTTATTTGTATTTGAGTGATTAAGAAAATTCAAAATATTTGTCATACACACAAGTTACACACAGCCTTGTGCTTTCACAGATCCAAGGCCAGCTGTAGACAATGTGGAAACTCCACTCTTACCTGTCTCCTGTCTTTCCAGCCCCACCCACACCCTCACAAACTTTCTGATTGAAAATTACTTTGGCTGCTTTTGCCTAAATCTGGTCTTGTTGGCAGTGTACTGTGTTTGACATCAGTCCTCATGAAACTAAACTACCTATCATGTGAAGAAATAAAAAACTTTATATAGTGTAGAGAAAGTCCAGGCAGATATAAACCTAGAATATATAATAAATCTATGGATTTATTATTATCCAAGTTTTTTTGTACATATAATGATGGAGCAGTAAATTTTTTTCTCTGGTTTATCTATGTGTTATTTTACATGCTCAGCTCTCACTGCTACTTGGTTAATGTAAACTAGTTTGTCATAGTCTCAGGTGTTATTATGTTATAGGAATGTTGTATTAAACAAACCCCATAAATATCTCTGGACCTGGAATCTTCCTCTTTTAACACAGTGCTTCAACCACAAAACTACAGGGCCAGTATCAGATCTATGGTTGCAATTTCTAACACAATGACTTATTAATCATGCTTTGCCATAGCTTCAGTACAAGAGGTAAGAATGAAAGGCCTGGATAACAACCACTAGTTTGGCAGCAGAGGCATCTCCCAAGAGAAGTGGGTGTGAATCCCCTGACCAGTGGTAAGAACTGGAACTTAATGTCCTTTGCATCTGTATTAATGCAAATACTATGGTATTGCTTGATACTGTTAAAAAAATTCTGTGATTTTGGATGAGGAAAAGGCAGGAGATGGTTCTGGTGTAGAAGTAAGAAAGATGAACCTGTGGCCCTTAGTTTAAAACCTCAGTGATACAATGTTAATAAGTTGTGTACTTATTAACATGTCAGATTTTAATTCTCTTAAGTCAATTGGAAATTGATGTGGTCACATCTTACAGTCCATCTTACCCCTGGTACATGTTTTTACCCCCCTGGAACCACACTTTGTTCTAGGCAGAGCAAGCCTGGATCACCAGCCCAGTTGAGGGCAGATCACTTGCTGCTTGCAGGTCAGCTTTTGAGGAACCCCAGCTTCCTAAGCCAAGCAGCTCCCAGTCTGGGAGCACCTGGTTCAATAGCAAGGGAAGGGCAGCACCAACCTGAGCAGCCAGAGGTGCCAGGAACTGCATTGTTCCCAGTCATTACAGTCAAAATACTTCCATATGCTGGCACTGCTATTCCTGTTCGCCAAACCACAGGAGAAAGCTTGGGCGAGATACAATTCTCTTCTCTTCCCAGCTAATTTCACAGGGAACTTTGTGACTTACTGAATGATTGTGAAACTCTTACAACATTGACCCGTGGGGCTCTTGTCCCACCTCTGTTTTACAAGGAAGCCAGATGCTGAGCCATTTTGAAGGTGGAGGACACACATATGACAGGGGGCCCGCAAGGGCCTAAATGATCAATGTATCACTGCTGAGGTCACCTTTGCACATGTGGGTCTGTCTCTGGTACTTTGTCAACGCAAATTATACCTAAATAAACTGATGACACCATGCTCTTTTTGAATGTTTTCTTTCCTAGACTGTTTCTCAAAGAGAAATCTTGTATTATTTTAAGACAATCCCTGGCACCCGCTCTCTCTTTTGCTGTAGCACCTGTCTACACTCACACTACTCATCCCTGTGTGTGCACTGCCACACACCTGGTCGCGGAAGGTGCCATCATCCTTTCATCAGTGCAAGACCACTTCACTTCACGTGCCCCTGGCACACTGACACCCCCTTCAACCTAAAATCTTGTTCGTCGCCTTCCTGAGCACGAACGCGATCGCCAGCCCTGCTGAGCCCCTGCTCCAGGCCGGGCCAGGAGGCCGGGGCTTGGCCCCGGTAGCCATCGCTGGCGGGACTGAGCCCGCAGCGCTGAGCTGGCGCCGGGGCCGCGCTCCCGCCCGTCCGGCCGGGATGTGCGCTGCAGTAGCCGCCGTCCCCCCCTAGACGGAGCCCCGCGGCGCAGCCAAAGTGCCGGCACCGGCCGGGGCTCGGGCCGCGCGGCAGCGATCCGCGGGACGCGCCGAGCCGCCCCACCCCGCCAGACACGCTGCCCGGCCCCGCTCTGACCCCCTCCCCGCGGCGGCCGGGTCGGCAGCTGCCGTGGTGAAGGAGAAGGAGGAGTACGCGGCAGTGGCCGCTCAGTGCCCCGCGCCCCGGCAGGGCAGGACAGGCGCGGAGCGGACTGCGGCGAGTGAAGCGAGTGCCAACGCTGCCGCCGCTGGGGGACAGGGTGTGCAGAGGGGTGTTGGGGAGCGCTCCCCACCACCTCCCCCCGCCCCGTGCTGACCTCCCTCCACTCCGCTCTCCGCCTGCCCCGCCCCGCCCCGCGGGAGGAGTGCGGGCTCAGCCCGCCGCCCCGCCGCTCTCGCTCGCGTTTTTTGCCCGTCGCTGCCGCCCCAGAAGTTGGGGCCGGCCGCGGCGGCCGCTCGCTGAGGTGCTCCCATGGTGCCGGTGTCCGCCGAGGTGGGGCACGCCCGCTGCCGCCCGCCGCGCCGCCGAAACTTGGGGGAAGTTTCCGAGCGAGTCGGTGAGTACCGGGCGGCGGCTCCCCGCCGCTCCCCGCCGGCCCCGGCCGCGCAGCGGCTTCCCCGCCCCCGGCGGCGGCGGGCTGGGGTCCGGCTCCTGCCCGGCTTCGCCTCACCTCGCCCGGCTCTCGCCGGGGGTTGGCGGGGGTATGCGAGCTTGCCCCGCGGTCCCGGCCGGTGTCGGAGCTGCTCCGAGAGCGGGGCCGCCCGGCGTGTCCCGCTGGTGTGGGCAGAGCGGCGCCGGAGCCGGGCCGGGACCGCGGCGTCAACCCTGACTGGGGCTGGGACGGCGGGCGAGGGGCGAGAATTCTTGTCACGTCGCGTGCTGTGGGTGATGGAGGGGGTGACGGGGAAGAGAAGCTTGGCCTCGAAGATCTGGAGAAAGTTTTCTTCAGAGAAACCTTCTTTTCTGTGTGGACTTGGGTTTAAAATGCAGAGCAAGACTCGTCGTTTTGCTGCCAGCGTCACAATCTTCCCTGCTGTAATAGACCTAATCAGAATTTTTCTTCTGTATGGTTTATTCCAGTTTATACAATCCCTGCAATTCCGCCCTCTTTTTTATTTTTTTAAATGCCATTCGTCCATAATTTTGTTTCTTGTTGTGTGGCGTGTTGTACGTATTGCATAGGATTAAAAAAAATAGAGAATGTTTTAAAAAAATACTGCAAACGTTCTGGGCAGAAGTGTGCAGAGGGGTTATAGCAGAGCAGTAACTAGTGCTTTATCATAGTAACGGCTTCAGTAAAACTTGTTGCAAACTCTCATGGGACTAGTGCTAGAGAGCAAGTGAGAGGATGTGAATTAGTTACTCATCTTTTCAGTACAGTAGGTTTTGTTTAGAATATAGTGTATTATTAACTTTATGGTGTTCAGTCACAGCTTCACTTTTCTCTTTGTGTAGCAACTGCAGAAGATCCACACCTGGTTAACTTTCTGGTGGTGATTAAGTTAGAAATAAGAATGAAGCAATTAAAAAACTGTAGCCCACTGCTTGAGTTGGATCCCATTTTATTAATGCTTTAAGCAAGTATTTACTGATATTAAAAATTGAAGTTATTTGTCAAGTAAAGATCTTTTTAGCTTAAATCCAAAAGACACTTAACTATAGCATAGACTTGGTTGCTCACATCAGCAATGAAAATGTAGTTGGGCATAGAATCAACTTAAGGAGATTTGGTAAAATTTATTTAAATGCTGGTGTTTATTTAAAATATGCTATTTAAAGTATTGAGATTAAAGTACATTGCAATTGAGATGTCTTGTGGCTTTGAGTGATAAATGTGTTACTGAAAGTTAGTCAGGCAGCTTGAGCTGTTTGAAAAGGAATGTGGTGTCTTTCATCTCTACCACATCTCAGTCCTGCATTACTAGAATTGCTACTTGCCGTGTTAATTCACTACATTAGCATGGTCTAATAGTTATAAACGATTGACAAACAAGACAGCTTTCCATCCTTCTCAGAAGTAATTTCTAACATTGTCAGCAAGTGGTAGTGGTACTTCTATCAAATACATAACTGCTGAAACTTACACTAATGTATAGAGAAGTCATAGACACCCACCAAATATTTTGAAATTCTCTGAGTATGGTCAATCATTGTTTTCATTACCATGGGCTGTTTCCTCTCCTGGTCTTGATGTATTTGCACAGCACAGTGTAGCACCATTCAAGTATAAAAAGTTGAGGGCTCTGTAGACATATTAATTCCTGTAGCACTGTGCAGCCCATAGCACTGCTCCCAGAGAGTGCATGGGTGTCTGTGCCACACTGGCTGTGTTGGGGAAATTTAGAGAGCTCAGTTCTAAACATCTTTACAAACTGAAGTAGCATGTAATACTGTATATGACTTCTTGTGCCCTTTTCCAGTAAGGAATGATCAAAAACTCTGAAGAAAAATCTTCTGTTTATAGGTTGGTACCTTTCCTTTTCATGAACTGGAGACTGAGGAAGTATGAGTATACAGTAGTCCTGTCAGAGTATAACCTTCACTCACAGGGTCTCTTTTGCCTGAATGTACGTACTTGTCTGTAAGTGCTTATATAAACTGGAGCTAGGCCTTGATCCTGTTAAATTAAACTTCTGCTGCAGAAATTGTTTTTTATCAAAGCTGGTATTTATCTTGTGCTATTAAAAAGAGCATTGAACTGAATAAATATAACATCATGTATCTTATTTGAAACACCAGATTTCCATAGATAAAATAGAAGCTGTGAATATTTTTCGTTGAGAAAGCAATGTAGGCAGAGATACTTTGATTTTTTTTTTTTGGTCTTATTAAAAAATAAGTGCTCTATCAGACACGACAGCACTTGCTTGCATTCGGCTCAGTTGAAGATCTCGCAATATTAAGATGCCCATCAAAACATTTTAAAAGCATTACAAATAAGTAAGAATTATAGGACTAACAAGAAGGGGGGATAAAGCTGGTGGGGTAAGAAAAGGCAAGGTTACCAGCAGTGTAATAATGAGTCTACTCAGTCCACATGGCAGCCCTTCAATGATAGGTTAGCAAGAGTGTCAGGTTTCTTTTAAATAAAGGACATTTCTTATCCTTTTACCAAATATTTGTCTGTTGGAAAGACAATTCCTTGGCCCACTGGACTTGAGGTAGTAATTCTGGGGAGAGGGGAGTATGAGGAAAGCAGGGAGAGAGATAGTAGGGCTGCTACTTCGCTGTGGCGAAGGCGAAAGGCTGACGCAATGAGATACTAGCTTGGCAGGAACTGATTTATGTCAGGACTTGAAGGAACACTTTGTGCTCAAATTGTTTATCACAAGGGAAATCTTCCTTTACCGTATATGAATCCCAGTTTAAATCTTTATATGAGGTGGGTGTTTGTTTACACATCATTTTAGTTCATGAGAGATGGTGATGCTTCCTCTCTTAAGCATCCTCTTGCCAAAGAGCTGTTTTTCAGTGTATGAGATACAATTTTTCCCAGAAAACTGTAAAGGCTGTTTTCTGACAGAGATGAATGTTGTCCATATCACGTGTACTGCAGGTTATGAATTGAAAATACATTTAAGCACATATTTTATTGACCTTTAGAAAGCATGTATTCTATTGAAAATACCTTAATCACTAGAATTAGTTCTTTTCTTCATTATTAATAAGGTATTATAAACTTCAGAAATGCTTCACAGTAGCACGGTGGCTTGCAACAGGGTGGAATTTAATATCTCACTTGAACAATATAATGTACCTTGCTGTTTGCTGGGCATTTCAGATGTACAGTGTTGTGAGGGTGTAAAAGACAATTAAAATTATTTTTACTGAAGGAATAAGTGCTGGAAAACACAATTGGTGGTGGATGCCTGTGTGCAGACTCTTGAGTCAGAGTAAATTTTCAGATGTAATGTTGCCCCACTTTGTTATCCATATACTCAGTAGCTGAAGGACTACATAGGTAATCAAGCATTTCTGAGTTTTAGAACTCCATCTGCCATGCTAGTCATACTTACCATGCTGATTTAAATCATTTATGTTTGTCTTTTGGCTTGCCAAGAGATCCACTGACTGCAATGCCAGCACCTGTACCTACTAAATTATGTTCAGCTTTATAGAGTTACAAAGGTACTCCTGTTTGTAGTGACACAGTCTTCAGCATAGTCTTTTGTCCTGCTGTTTGTCCAAACTAGCCCTTAGGTTTTGTGGAAGGGGATCCACTGTGTGGGATTGTCATCCTGTGGAGGAGGGTCGTACAGGGCTGCATGGAGAACACTGGAGAGGTGGTGGAGACGAAGAACTCTGCACAGTGATTGCTGGTGAGAGGATATGAAACTCTGGTAAATGTAGCAGAAAATTTTAATCTCTCTGCATTAAGAGAATAAACACAACACCCATTCTGTTGGTTTGGAATGATTTATGTTGCTCCTTTTCTATAGACATTTAGTGAGACTCAGAGCATTAGTGTATTACAGTGCTAGACCTGCTTGTCCTCTATGTGAGGCGCAGGGTGACTACTGGGGATGGGTTCATAATGTGTGAAACTGAACTCAGAATGTGCAAGGCAAAGATGCTTTGCTGGCTTTGTGCTCATTAAGGCAGCAGATTGCTGCCTCTGATCACTTAATAAGCTTATTGCTTGTAATCCTACAACAAAGGTGATATATGAAAATATAAGTATGAATTATCAGTTGCATTTGAGTAGGACATTAACAGAGATGGAAATAATTAATATTTAAAACTTCAAAAGCTGCTTAAATACTGTCACAAATCCATTGTGGTCTTCAAGCTCCATTTGTAAGTGGTCAGTCCAAACATGAAATATTCTTTTGGATGCACAACAGTAATTTTGTACAAAACAAGTTTGTCAGTAGTTAACAGACAGCAACTCTGAGGAAAAGTTGGAAAGAGTTAGGTTATTAATAACAACTATCATGTTACAGCATTCAATCATTTAAATTGAATTTGAATTTTTGCTGCCTCAAGACAAAATGGGATCAGTAAAACTCCACATTGCAGTAAATCTCTAGGATGCATTGTTGGTTGGTAGAAACTCTGCCTGTGTTAGGTCTGTGAACAGATATCTTTGTGCCTGACCAGTATGCAAGAGTTTTGGGTTTTAATCCTTACACAGTCTATCTCTACAACCTTGTTGTTATAGCCAAACAACTCCCTTAGTCTTGCTGGAGTTTGGGGATAGTCTGACCATGAAGTACAGTCTGTAGGACAGAAGAAACAGACTGAAAGAACCAGCACATTTTATTCCAGCTATCTCAGTTAAATGAGGATGCAGTCAGTTTCTGCCTTATGTGCCTGTTTCCCAGCTGCTCTCAAATGTTCAGCAAGCAGTCTGATTTCTGCTGCATTCCATGTTTTCCGTTTTTGCCTTTTTCATATGTGTGTTATGTTAGTGCTACCTATTGGGCTCTCCTTCATTGTATGACTGAAAATATTGTTTGAATTTGTTATTGAATGCTTATTAAACTATGTTTGTTTAAGAGTCATATTATGAGCCTGCTTTATAATTTTCTGAGCAATGCCTTGTTTACTGTTTTCATACAGAAGAGCTTGAACTGTTCGGTGTTTTGATGGTTTGTGGCATTGCTAATGGCTTTATGTGTTGCTATAAAAAGTGAGTGAAAACAAAGCAGGATTCCTTCTAGATGGTGGTTCTTGTCCCTTGCTTTGCATGGGTTGAAGACGACTAGTTGTGTGCAATTACTTTGGGACTAAACTTTACCTGTTCTGCCAAGAGGAAGGAAGATCTGATATGAGGATTAAGAGAAGAGCAATTAAAAGTTGCTGTATCTTTGGGTTTTGATTGCATTTTATGGCTGAGCCTGTTACAGTATGTCAGGGGAGCACTGTGGAATACTTAAAAAGAAACCTCTAAGAAAACCATAGCTTTCATAATGACTGTGACAGTTTGCACTCAGACACAGAGTAGCTCTAAGGACTAAGTCAGATGTTAAGTAAACAGAGTAGAATACAGCTTGGTCAGGACTCTACCAGGTCATCTATTTCATAGGACGCATAGCTGAAGCCCGTTGAGCTGTGCTTATGCTGGAGCTTTGGTCTTGCAGGTTGAGTCCTGACTGGTTTAGGGCATATACTAGGTGAGTTGAGCCACCTGAACGAATGATTTTCAGGGTGTAGTGGGAAATACTGCTCTTTTTTTAGAATCTGTTTTCAGGTTTTGATCGAGGCACACATATATAACTGCAACACACGCAACTGAAAGGTTTCCGGCTGGTGCTAGTTCCAAATAGTCCCAGCCTACTGGTCCAGCACGTGTGAATGAGCTTATCTTACAGCTGCAATGTTTCTGTGGTAGGATCAGAAAGAGTGTGTGAGACAGTGCTTTACACTTTTCAGCTGTGATTTCTGACCTTTGGAGCGCGTCAGTGAGCCTCTGGGTCTGCTCATGCTGGGTGGTGCTAACAAACACTGCACGGGAGAGGTGCTTGTTACATGATATGGTCACTGCTGGTTGGCTGTACACCAGCCAGCTCTGCTGCTGCAGGACAGCGTGTACAGCACGGAGGGACTGCAGCCTGAGGTGGGGAGAAACGGCCCTCTGCTTCCCTGTGAGAAAGACTATTTTTGTGGAACTGTGTGATGAGCTCTGGTATCTTCCAGCTCTGAGGTGCTTTAATTAGGATGGCCATATCAGTTGAGAAAACGTTTCAGAAAAAGAAGTCACTGTTGTAAAGCAGCCTGTGCCTCACTACTGCTGGTTCATAGGTAAGTATTTCATTTGAAAAGCTAATTTCCTTGAAATAATGGGTAGCTTTGAGAAAATTAAATTCTTTGGTTGTACTAGGTCCAGATTTTTTTCGGCTGTATGTAATTTCATCCACCACAAGGCACACACAAAACTACAGTGAATTCTGCTTGATGGTTCTCAGGGCTTTAGCTGACCACAGAGGTACTGGTGCTGACATTAAGGAAGCATGGCATTCACTTCTTTAAGTGGTGTGAGGGTCCTGCGTAACTTGCATTGAAACAAGAGGAACAAGAATATTTGCTTTATCCATCATTGTAAAGCCAGCATGGCTGTATACAAAGGGAAAGTCTTGCCTGGCAAATTTGGTGACCTTTGGTGATGGGGCTACAGCTTTGGTGGACAGGGACAGAGCAACTGATGTTGTCTATGTGGGGTTATGCAGTTTCACATTGTCCTACAGGCCATCCTTGTCTGTAAATTAGAGCAACATGGATTGATGGATTGACCACTTGGGGAATAACAAACTGTCTGGATGGCCACACACAGAGTCGTGGTCAACAGCTCACTGTCCACATAAAGACCCGTGACAAGTAGGGTCAGTCCTGGACCTCAGGGGTCAGTCCTGGGGCCAGTACTGTTCCACACCTCTGTCAGTGACAGGATTGAGGGCACTCTCAACAAGTTTGCTGATGACACTGAGCTGTGTGGAGCGGTTGAGACAATGCTGGAGGGAAGGAATGCCATCCACAGAGACCTGGACAGAACTGAGAGGTGGCACCAAGCAAACCTCATGGAGTTCAAGGCCAAGTGCAAGGTCCTTCACCTGCATTGGAGCAGTCCCAGACAGACGCACAGGCTGGGCAGAGAAGTGATGGAGAGCAGCCCTGTGGGGAAGGACTTGGGTGTGATGGCTGATGAAAAGCTCAGCACAAGCCAGCAGTGAGTGCTCACAGCCCAGAAAGCCAGGGGAATCCTGGGCTGCATCCAAAGGAGAGTGGCCAGCAGGTCAAGGGAGGGAATTTTGCTGCTCTGCTCTGCTCCTGTGAGTTCCCGCCAGGAGAACTGTGTCCAGCCCTGGTGTCCCCAGCATAAGAGTGACATGAACTGCTGCAGCAAGTCCAGAGGAAGTCACAAAGCTGACAACGGCACTGGAGCACCTCCCGTAAAAAGATGGGCTGAGCAAGTTGGGGCTGTTCAGCCTGGAGATGAGAAGGTTGTGTGGAGACCTCATAGCAACCTGCCAGTATCTGAAGGGGGACTACAGGGAAGCTGGAGAGGGACTCTGTCAGGAACGGGGGTGACAGGACAAGGAGTAATGGGTATAAACTGAAAGAGGGGAAATTTGAGTTAGATATAAGGAATAAATTCTTTACTATGAGTGTGGCGGAACAGGTTGCCCAAGGAAGCTGTGAATGTCCCAGTCCTGGAAGTGTTCAGGGCCAGGCTGGATTAAGCCTTGAGCAGCTTGATCTAGTGGGAGGTGTCCCTGCACATGACAGAGGTTGGGACTAGATGATCATTACAGTCCTTTCCAACCCTTAATATTTCTAAGATTCTGTGATTTTTCAGGCTTATGGTGTGTAATGGTAGCCGGCATACAGGGGAAATACATTGGGCCATTTTATCTTTGATGCACCTTGTGACATAGATGAGTGAACTTAATGCCATGATGGAAAAAGTAACCTTGTTTACTGTTGGAACCATGTGTTTGTTGTGGCCTGTTCTATTGCTTTTTTTTGAAATATAAAAAAAATACCTTTATTGAGGTAATCAGGTATATTGTGAAAATCATTGCATGTCCCTTTTCCTCTCCCGTTCTACTACTGTGGATGAAGGTGAAGAGATCTCTCCGTAAGAGCCCAAGGGAGCTTTATGGAGCCAGTGTGAATAAAAAGTCCATCCATCAAAAAGAAAGAACATAGGATTTAGGAAGAGAGACTCCTCCTGACTAGTTGTTCACATTGACATTGAATTATATAATGGACATCTTCATGCAGAACCTTCTATAGTCATGCTCCTGTTTTCTTTGCTGAGGTAGGAGTTGCAGATTTTCAAAATAATTTTGGCCTATTGTTTGAATGTTATTTCAAACCCAAGGAAACTGGGAGCCTAGTTAACCACAGGAGATCCTCGGTTAGAAGAGGGAAGAAGTTTTTCACAGTGTTAGAATGTGTTCAGTGTTTCAGTTTATTAAATCATGCAGAAAAGAAGAGGTTGAAGGATCCAGAGCCAAGGACTGCATACAGATACTGGATAATTTCTAAAACAAAATGGAATATGTGCAAGTAGGAAGATCAGGACATGAAAACCTGGGGAGCTAATGGTTGTTGGAAAGACTGAAGTTATAGACATTTTATAGAAGTGTTTGGTTCCACTGTCTTAAGTGGACATTTACGTGAACATATAGCTGAACATTAGGCAGCCAGTAATCAAAATAACATGTTTAAGACCAAGAGTAATGATTTGTTTAAGGAAGTTTGAGGTGGCTGGACTAAAACACAGTAAAAAACCCAACTTCCTCAAAATGATTAAAAAATTCAAATGTAATTTGAAATGCACCAAGAAGTATATTTTCATACTGATTTTTATTTTTTAAAATTATTATTATTGTAAAGATTATAGTGTTTCATGGATAGAGCTATGCTAGGAGTAGAAATGTTTTGGGTAGAGTAGAACTGATTTTGTCAGTGGTTTGCATTGCTGTACTTTCCAAATGGCATACTGGTTGCAGAATTTTTTAGCAGCCTGTCAGTGCAACAGCATGTAAAAATATAGGAAATGGGAAGATGGTATCTTTGCATCAAACAACTGTTGTCATTCACTTATTCATTTTATATGTGAGCAGCTGGTACACATGCTGTTTGTCTATATTGCAGTTTGTGTTTTATTTACTTATGTTAGAGTGTGAAAACAAAATGTAAGCTGTCAGTAAAAAAGGACTGGCACCATATGTTGACAGGGCTGAAATAGAAGATCTATCCCTCACTAGCTACATTTTTGTCTGTTACATTTTTTTAACTTCATAAATGTTCCTTCCAAGGAGCCTGGTCTTACAAGAGGCTGTGACTGTTCATGCGAACTGTACATATATAAAATCCCATTTATATGAAGCAGAACTGTGGCTTTCTGGGGAAAAGAAGAATTATCCTTCCTGCTTTCTACATCTTGGGCACCTGCTCTGACCAAATATCTTGCAAATTAGTGTGAGAAGTACATTCATTCTCATTAAGACTGAGCAATACTACAGAGCAGCAGCCTCAGCTGTGGCTTCAGGACCTGCAGGTCATACAGCTCTCTCTCCTTGGGACTTTTCGTTATTGCTTCATATCCCAGTAGATTGGTATTTTCCAGATGCTCTGATCACTCCCTACCCTAAGAATACAGATAGGTACTCTTACAAATGTTATTAAAATACCTGGTCAGAAGCAGTGCACTTGTTTACAGGCTGTGGCTTGTGGAGCCTTTCAGATGACAAAGGCTGAAACCAGCTTGGGAAAAGTGCTGAATGTGCTCAGCCAGAGATGACAGCTCTGGCTTCAGCTGAGCATCCAGCAACCTGTGAGCACAGCTGCCATGCTGTGTTCCTCACCTGCCCCTCTCCCTTTGCTTCTGCTGAGCAGAAGTTGAAGTCTTTCTGAGTCTGGACTGATGTATATGAATTCAGCAATCTGTGGCCCCTAACACCAGAGAAGCAGATGATGATCTAGCCCATGTGTTGAGTGCCCATCCCTAAGTGTGGGGCAGAGCTGCAGAAGCCAGTAGAAATGTGGCACCAGGGGAGGCAGAAACTTGCTAATAGAGAAGAAGAGGAAGTTTGAATAAACAGCTGTATTCATTAAGGCAATTACTGGACAGAAATGAGGCATTTTCTGGGGAAAGATGAATGTCAATCTGCATTTTGTTCCATTTGTGCAGTTCATACACAAGTGACTGGCTGTCATTTATGGGTGCTATAGTCACAAACAGTACTGGAGGAATTTGGGCATTAGAAAAATCACAATGAAGGGCACAAACAAAAGCATTGATACTTTACCTTGTGTAAGTTTTCTGGGATCATGAAAGAACTGAAACATCAAATAATTCTAACAGTGTAGATCAAGGATGGAGGGTATGTACTTCTGCCTCAACAGCACTGACCTTTCTGTGTGTTCTACATTATAAATAGTTTCTTATCGGCAGCTCTAGCTTTTTTCTTTGAATTTTGATCCTTACTGCTCTTACCATTCATGTCTTTGTCTTGGCAGAGCACTTCAATTACTACAGGAAAGAACTAATGCCATTCATTATTTGTTTTGTCATTTGAAAAAGCAAAAACAAATGCTCATATTCTTTTGACTTTTTCTTTTCAGACTCGTGGTGTGTGAGGTGGGTGAGGAATGATGCTTTCAAAACTGTCATTGCAACTCCTTTCTGATAAATGACATAAGACCCTAGGGAGCTATCTGCATTACAAATTTTAAGTATATTTTATGTAGTGTTAGTACTTCTTGACATTGTTTGGCTCAAAAGATGTGTTCATGGTTGTTAAGTGCTGCCTGCTCTTCCCTGGATTACCAGGAAATCACTGTGTAGAGCATGGTCATTCAATTGTTATAAATTTAAGCAAATGTTGAAAGGGTCAAGAAGAGCCACACGGACCACTAGAAATATTTATCATGGGGAAGACCCACAAGAGTAGCTTCTCTTCGGCTATTAACACAGCCGGGCATTGAGAGGTTGTGAAGGAAATTCGAAACAATGTCTCCAAGTTTTGCCAAGATTACTCAGTGGAATCACTTGTTGCCAGATGCTCAAGCTGAATGAAAGAGAACAGCAACCGCTGTGGTGGGAATTAGTTTTCTGGAATTGCTCAAAGCCAGTTATCAGTCCAGTTGTTTTAGGGCATTATTAATACTCTGAGGACTGTTCTACAGTTTGAATGATGGACAAGCAGGTAGAAGTTATGTTTATGAGGGAGGTGTTTCTCACCTTATCCTGTTAGCTGTGGGAATGCATACAGCATCTTCTCTTTGGGATTTCAGTGTAGCTGTGAAAAGAGGGATTGTAGCACAGATCGTGGGATTGGAGTGAAAAATTTGGTCTGTATTTCCCAAGCAGTAGCTCCTGGAAGCGATATGCAGCTTGTGGCTAGGAATAGAGCCATAAGCCTGTCCATGACTGCATGGGAGGCTCTGCAATGAGTTCAGAAAGATCTCAGCCAGATGTGAGCCTTCGAAGCTTCTGCTCATGGCACTGGTTTCCAAACCATAGCAAAACCTCTTACTTTTTTTTTCCTCTTGGAAGAGGGGAATACTTGGTTGAGTATTTTGGTATTGTTTTGAATGTATTGTGCTCTTAGTTTTTATGCAGTTGTGGAATTAGTAATAAGCCAGGTGTTGCTTGTGTTTCATGGATAATGTATCCAACCCAAGAGTCTAGGGAGCCTACAAACAGACTATTCCTCTTCTTCCAGCTGTTCTTTT
Source organism: Corvus hawaiiensis (assembly GCF_020740725.1). Taxonomy (NCBI): domain Eukaryota; kingdom Metazoa; phylum Chordata; class Aves; order Passeriformes; family Corvidae; genus Corvus; species Corvus hawaiiensis. The sequence continues at coordinate 10,678,423 of NC_063255.1, read as the reverse complement.
TGGCAGTAGCATGAGCTGAAAAGCTTACATGAATTAAAGATTCATGGCTGAGTATGAAGTTATTCACTGATCAGGCCCCTTTGAGCAATTTCTTAAAAAAGTGACAATCCAGCACTATACTCACCAAGTATATTTAATTGCTTCAATGGTAGGTGCTTCTGGGAGGAATCTAGCATCCTTTCTGGAGTCTGGTTTGTTGATTATTGTATGACCCAGTTGGCAGCAAGCCTGTCCTATGAGGCACAGGACAATAATATGCTGCACAGCTATTTTGCTAAGTAGTTGAAATACAGTGCCAGCATTATTTGGGCAGATACATCTTTGATAACCTATTGCTGCCAAGTTGCACAATAAAAAAACCAACTTTTTTCCATCATAAAACTTTCCTCCATTGTTCATCAGCAAGCTGAGCCAGAGGAGCTCTGCTTCTGTTGAGATTTAAGGGAAAGTTTCTAGTCAAGGTGTCAGTACATCCTGTTGCTCACTAGCAAATCTGCTTATTTTGAAGATTTCCATACTGTACTAGATCTCTAAGCATTTGCTCAAAACGCAGCATACTTTCAGCAAATTCACATTGGACTGTCAAAACTTATTTGAAAGTTATTTTCATAAATCCAAAAAAACTAAAACAACACTAGTAGGTATCCTCTAAGATAAACTTATTTTTTAACTCTGATCTCTGCCACATGATTATCTATCTGCAGGAAACAAGCACTTCTTCACCAGTCTCAGAATGGCTAAAAACTTGCTCTTTAGCAAAAAAAGGAATCTGGCAGTCTTCAAGTGAAAACCAGTCTCTTTGTGGAGACTTAACCGCAAGCCCTCAGATACACTCCTTGTTGCTCTGCAAAGTAAAGTCAGTCACCTGGTATTTAGTCTGATTTTTCTTTCCTCTGTTTAAATTTCTCTGTTGTTTGAACTCTGCCTGAAAAGTAGACTGGCACATGTTCTCTTATTTTTCAGATCAGTCATGCCAGCTATGCATAAAAGAGCTGGAGCAAAAAGCATTCCATATCCGTTAAGTGTTTTATTTTCCAGACTAAAAACTGAATACTTGCAGCTTGTATGTCATTATATGCTTGTCGTTCCTAATTACTTTCTGGCACGTTTCTGGGTGTTTTGTAGACAGGAAAATGCATTTGATTACTTTTTTTTAGCTAGGCTAGCAGAAAAAAGAAAGGAAAAAAAAGAAAAAAAAAGACTTCTACGAGAAAGTCAGAGAGGGAATTTTTACGAGAGCAGGCAGGGATAGGACAAGGGAGAATGTCTTTAAAATGAAAGAGACTAGGTTTAGATTAGATATTTGGGAGAAATTCTTTACTGTGAGAGTGGTGAAGCACAGAAATAAGTTGCTCAGAAAGGTGGTGGATGCCCCCTCTCTGAAAATATTCAAGACTGGTTTGGATAGGGTTTTGAGAAACATGGTCTAGTTAAAGGTGTCCCTGCCCACGGCAGCACAGTTGGAACTAGATGACCTTTAAGGTTCCGTGGAGCCCAAACCATTCTGTCATTCTGTGAGGTAGAAAACTATTGAGAGAAAGAATTTGTGGTCATAATAACTTCTTCCTTTCTAAAAGAGTAACTTGTTTTGTCTCTTATTATCAGTAAGTATTTTGTCTTGAAGGAATAAGGCTATTGCATTTCATAACTGGAAATTAATCATCAAGCATGTTGCTATTTTCGAAGCATGCAAGTAAGTGATTTTTCCCTGCAGGTATTCTGTATACTGCAGCATGTTTTACCAAGGGAAAACACTGTGTTTGCATATCAGATTTTATACGCACAAATTCATAAATGTGTACAGGGAAGCAGATTTGTAGTTCTGACCCTTCAGATAGGCTACCAAGTGAGCAACAATAACTCACCTGAGGCGAGTGGTAAATAGAAACTGCACCAGTGAAGAAAAGAGTTTCCCAGCTGACATTTCTTTTGTTTCTTTACATTCTGTTCTGTCTTGATAGTCACTTGACAACTTGAGTACTCTAGCAGTATGCTGGAGTACAGGAAGCCTATTACCTCCAAAAATAGCTGTTGTTCCTCAGTCTGAATGTAAATCTTCAGTCACTGAAATTAAGAGTCACTCAACTTTGTGGGGAGTGTGTTGATACACAGGCTGCATAGAATAGATACAAATGTGAAATACATTCAAAGGCTATGGCCACAAATTAAAGCCCAGATTGATTAATTGGGGTGGCTGTCATCTCTCTGCCATGGAGGCTGCAGCACAGGCTGCGTGAGCTGCACCCCTGGCTGGGAGCTCAGTTTTTACTGGGCTGATGCAACTTGTCCCACAGCTGCCTGGTACCAGGATTGGGTATCCAGATTGGGATCCTGTGGCAGGGGCCTGCCTTGTCACCAGGAAGGGCTAGTCAAGTCCTTTTGGCAGCAGTCCACAACAAGGTTGGTTTTGGCCAGGCACAAAGCTGCTTTTTGTCAGCCCTGTGTACCAGCCAGCACATGGGAAATGTGACCTAATGGTAGCTCATCTGTGTGGGTGGTCTCCAAAGTTCGTTAAAGTTGCTGAAAGGAACTCATATGATGTAGCATTAAGTATCTCCACTAGATACCCGAATTATTAATTCGCCTTCTGTAAAGACTCAACAGACCATGAGAAGTGTAAGGACGCGTCAGCCACTTCAGTTTAGTGCCTGCTTTTCGGTGGTACCTGCTGAATTTTGCTGGCAATGTGCTGTCTGCTGTGATAAACAGAAGCAAAGACTCTTGCCTCGGGTGACAATAATTTATTACCTATAGAGCGCCACAGCCATCAACTGCTATGCTTAACAAATATGAAGGAAGATACCTGCCCTGGAGAGCTGGCAGACAGCATTCAGGAATAGCAGGATAATTTATGGTGCTGAACAAAACACAGTCACCTGCAGCTGTGCCGCACAGTGAATACTTGTGCTTTTAGTATGTTTTTTGTAGACCGTATTCCTAATCTAATGATTCCCAATATTAGTTGCTTCTTTGTACCTTGCTAAAATAGCTGTAGGAAAATATTTTTCTGAAATCTGAGGTTTTAAAAGAATTTTGAATATAACCTGATGAAATATGACAGTACAGGAATCCTGGAATCTTTAACTTACAGTGAAGATAATTAGCCTCTTCTGTGCAATGATGTGTATAAGCTTTTCACTATAAGCTTGCCTCTGACTAGATGAAATAAATAGTAATTTTTCTGTAAAAACAAACATTTTCAAGAAATCAACTAGTTCCTACTTCTGGCTTGAATTAGAGTAATAGTTTGATCTCTCAGAAGTAGCTATGATTGTATAACTCATAAATGCTGGACTGGATAAACACATTTAAAATAAAAGATTTTCAGCCTGAAGGCTTATTTTAATGAGTTAAAAAACAGCTAAACAAAAATAATTTCAAATAAATTCAAATAGATTCAAATAACTTCAAGTACTTTCATACAAATAAAATTTTTTTTCTATTACATAAAATGGTACAAATTCACTAGAAATAAAAATTTCAGTCTCACTATAGAATTATACATCAACATGCATGAAGCCAACTGAATTTTTTTTATGTCACTTGTTGCTAAACTCTTTTTTGCTGCCAGGATAACTGCTGCCAGTTGTTTTTTTTTTTTATAGAGAAGAGTTTTACAATGTTCATGGAGATATTAAAATGCCTTGAAAAAGACAGAATTTTACTAAATGATTACTTGCTGATGCAAGGTATTGATTGTGCAGGATAATACTCTTGGGCAAGGATTATGGCAGACATAATGCCGCTGCTCCTGGTGCCATGGTGAGCACTGAATGGATGTACCTCTGTCCTTTGGAGAGTGTGCAGTGTGTGTAGGCAGCTGTTGCCTCTCGTGTTGGTGGGTCAGCAGAGCCTCTCAGCACCTCCGAGTGAGCTCCACAGGGTCTGCTACAGGGTCATTTTGTTTTGCTTTAGCTGGGAAGTTGCTGGAAAAGAACTTCTTCACCACCAACAGTGTGGTTTCCAGGCTGCAGGGCTTTGGGCTCACCTCCCTTTTCCTTGCTCCCTCACAAATCTTGCATCTCCTCTGTAAACAAACTGTCACTCCCTAAAACTTTCTCCGCTAATAGGTTTTCTGAACATTTTATCTTCATTGCCCTCTTTGGCACAGTCTTTCATTTGGCAAGAGTATTGGAAGAGAGACACCCTCTAACAAGTGCTGCTCCCATTAATGTGCTACAGAATTCCAGGTGCCTGTGAGACAGTGGTATTTTTTCATCAACCTTTTTTCCCTTTGATTTCCACTGGTTTGGGTTTTTTCCCTCTTCTCCTTGCAAAACTGCTGCCTACCCTGTAACTCTTTATGTGACATTGGTTAGTGGTACAACATGACACATTTAATCTTGTAATACAGCAATGAGAAAAGTGTATTAAATCCTGAGAAATCCCTAGATGTAATCAGTTTTTTGTTTGGTCTTTTCTGTTTGCTTTTTCTCTTTTTTTTCTTCAGATGCTGCCCAAAAAAATGTGTGAAGCTTCAGACTGAAAATTGCTTGAGTGAAACACACAACATCCATCTTTATTTCCTGGTTAGGGGTGGGCATGACAGGATTTGCTCTGGATTTTGGACAAGTCCCATGCTACATTAGCGTGACATTGGTGCCCTGCTGCTGTCCCTTGTCAGAGCCAATGCTCAAAGTCCTGTTTGGTTTTTGGTGTGTAAATGTCCTGGCTTTGCTTTCTTCATGGGCTAAGGTGGTAACTGCAGTGCCCAAGTCAAGTGTCTGACAGTACAGCTTCCCTTTGGATCCTAGGTGCTACTTATAAAACTTTGCAAACACAGCTCCTAAGCTGGCAGGCTGCTTGTCTTCAGCTACAGGGAGAGCCCTCATAAAAGCTTTCACTCTCCCTGAGGTCTGTTGCAAAATGAGAACGTTCCCTTTCTCTTTGGCATCAACTCAGGTTTGTAAACTTTGATAACAAAAGAAATACCGAGTTCATATTCCAAAATACTTGGAATCTGGTTGTTGATTTTTGGGTACACAGGGCTGTTGCTCTCACACAACATAGTTTTGCCTTTAAAATTCTGGCTGATCCCTTAACACATTTTCTTGTTTATTCTGTCAGAGGGCTTATTCCTGGAAGACTTAATAAAAGCCCAATTTCCAAACTGTGCTGAGGGTGATTGTTCTCTCTTGCTGTGAAAACACTTGGTGGGATACATAGTTGACATTTTAGATGTTATTGAATTTTTAGCACCATGGATGGGAATATTCACGTTACGAGAGACAAAGAATGGATGAGGTGCATACCTAGAGATGGAGATGGGCAGGTAGCACATGGGTGTGATGTTCAGCTGGGTGTTCTGACTGTTGGGCAAGTGGGACAGGGTGGTATCTAGGAGAAGGTGCAGCAGGTAAGACTTGCCAGGGGTCACCTACTTACCTTCATCCACTCACCTTGGGCACAGATTGCCCCCCTTCTCCCAAACCTGTCTCCTCTTGGATATTCCAGCTTCTTTTTTCCTTTGAAGTTGACCATGACTGCATGTGTATCGAAAGGTGAGCTCTCATTGAGTAGCCTGCTTGCTCATCTTAATCCAGATGCTGGATTATTTTATCTTTTAATTGTTATTTTCATGCATTTAGGGGGTGAGAAGGACAGAAGTGCTGGGTTATAAGGACTGGTTTACAGAGACTTTGAAGATGGGGCTGTTCTGTATTGAGGAATATTTTTCCTTGCTCAGCATTAATCACTTCGCATTCCATTTCCACTATGATGGCTCAGATATAATTACTGCTCACCATGGGCTACTTAAATGAGTGCTGTATATTCCTGTGAACCTTTTAACCTGCTAAATAAAGAGAGCACATGGAGAAAGTTAATGCTATTTATTTTTAAATAAAAAGTTGCAAACTGGGCAGGAGCGAAGAGTGTTTTTGTGTACAATGTTGCCCTTTATGTTCAACTACTTGAGGGAAGCCTGGTGCCTTTTTGAGAGATTACGGCTATGAGCTTCTGCTAAAGCCAATTGACTGTAATAGAGGGGTTGTTTTTTGAAAAGGGCACTGTCCACTTGAATATTGTGACATTCAGTAGTGGTAAATGCCTCATGGGGGGTGGGGGAGGGATGGTATAGCCTCTATTCTCATTAGTCCTGTTTATTTATTGATACTGTCATGTTTGGAGGGGGTTGGATGCTGAAAAGAGGTGAATGCATGTAACAAGGTTCATTTTGTTTGTTTTACTCCCTATTTACCTCCGTGTCCATTTAGCACCTTGCTAGAGATTTGATCTTACACATGGTGCAGTAAAACGCCAAAAAGCATTTTTTTTAAAGAGGTGCAATATGCCTTTCTTTTAATGAAATGCCTTGCTTTTAATGAAATTTTATAGCCTTCAGTGTTTCCTACAGGGTTTTGCAAATGTAAATCCTAAAGGCTGAGGCCCCAGAAGGAATAAGAAAGCTCATGTTTAAGCACAACTTTAAGACAGCCTCTTTAATGCTGAAAGCCTGTGGTAAGCTTGAGTCAAGTAACTTTTTAATACACTTAATCCCATTCACTGTCTTTTGTGTATGAATGCCCCAGCTATTTAAAACAAAGAGAGTAGAAACAACATTTTTCTCTACATCTTCTTTCTCAGCCAGTGAGCAAACTGATGTACAGATATGTATGTTGTATATTAGTTGCTTTCTCAAGATGGACACAACTTAGGTCCCGATCCTGCAGTGCAATTTCTAAGCATAAGCCAGTGTAGAAATCACTGGTGCAGGATGAGAACACAAGCATCTCTGTGAAAAGGGCTCATTTCATGTCTGGGCAGTGTTGAGAGAGAGCAACAAGGCACATTTCATCATGGAAATGTTGGACAAACTGTTTCAAGAGCAGGGAGGGGACAGGAGTAAAACTACTGTATAGGACTGAATCATCCTTGCTTAAAAACATAAAAAAATTACTTTTCATGTTAAAATAACCAGCAGTTGTGTTTGCTTGCTGGAATTCATGTAGTTAAATTGTTATTTCAGGAGAGTGTGCTCTCAGTTAATAGGATGATACCCAAACCTTCCCAAATAAAGGAATTTCGGCATGTTTCAGCATTAAGCGGCTTTTAAAAGTGAAGACTCATCTTGCCCTCTGTTCTTCCTACTTTTTCTTTAAGCAACAGTCAAACCATTTCAATGACACTCAATGCCACTTATCATTGGGAGATAGATGAACACTGAACTGGGAAAAAGTTTTGCCCTTTGCAATTTATTTGTCACATCGGGGTGGTGACAAGTGGCCTTTAATTAAAAGGAGAGACAATTATGTTTCATTGATTGCAGTGAAAGATTTTTTTTATCTTTTTAATTGTACTACTTAAGATGTTTTCCTCTCAAAAGAAACTGATATATTCATTTGTGTATGTGTTTCATTGTCTTAGTGTAAATACTAACAGCATTTCAGAGCCTTCTCTTGTTACAGGGAGTGGTGCTGTTCATCTCCTTGTCACCTATGGCTCATATTGTTGCACCCAACCCCAAATCCTTCAAATCTTGATTACCCAGAACAGAGGTTTGTTTTGTTTAATATGTTTCCTTTGTGTCTTCAAGTCGAATGCAGCTACGGTGATGTTTCTGTGTTTCTGTAACTTGCACACTTTGTTATCACCAAAATGTTAAAAGAGCAGCCTTTTGAAAAGTACATATGACTTAATAAATATGTTTCTGATGTTTGTATCTGCTGGAAGAGGCTTTTAGAGAAGGGAGGAGAAGGATTTATTGAGAAATAACAAAATGACTCATCAGAAATACTTGTCCTCTTTTCTTTCCCGTGTGAGGCTATTTCCATCATAAACTAGAGTGATCAATGTTTGCCTGAACGGAATTGAGGAGGTGGGTCTCAGGGGGTGAAATATTTTGTCATTTTTAACCTTCCTTCACTACATTTATACCTGCTAAGGCCTGAAAGAGTTTGGTAGCTCTGAAGAATGTTCAGTTTACCCTGATCCTTTATTTATGATGTCTTTTTCTAAGGGGGGGAAAAAAAATGGAAAAGAAAAAGAAAAAATGAAAGAAAAAAGAAAAAAAGAAAAAGAAAAATGGACAATGTTTTCCCTTGTTTCTGAAATTCCTAACATGAATGTGTTTATCCAACACTAGATGGTAAAGATGGACTCCCTCTGACTATTAAAGTTGCTCTCCATTAAGAGGTGTACGTACTGCACTTAATGAAGCAGCACTTAGCTTTGCTAACATCACTCTGGAGCAGTACAGAGGTTCTTTTAACACAAGTGGATTCCCAGAACTCTTGCTTTGTAAATAATGTGTGTTCCCAGTGAGCCCTAATTGATAATGACTGTTAATGTAATACCTGTTGGCTAGGCCTGGTCTTTACTGAAAGAACTCTTTGAAACTTATTTATTGATTGCTGCAATCAGTTTAGTTTAAAAAAAAAACCAAACAAAGTAAAAAAAAAAAAAAAAAAAAAAAAAAAGGCACCAAAAAACCCCAGACATTAATTTGGTCTCAGTTTTCTGATAATTGCTTTTCTTATTTGATGGAGTGAGTTTTATTAAAGTCTCAAAACCCTTGTCTGCCTTTTTACTTGTAAAGCATTTGGTGGTTTTGATTATGATCTCAGGAGTGGATCTTGAATGTCATTTTTGTCCAGTTGATGGAAGGCCACCCTGAAATAAGGACATAGAATTTGCCTACTCTCTGTATCATCAGATTTTTATAAACTAATTATTACTTATTTACCTGTGCAGAAAGTGAGGTTTAGTTACAAGGCTGAGATGGCATTCTCCTCCCTGTCCTCAGGGTTACTACTGCTTTATATTTGCACACACTGGGCAGACATCAAGTTTTGAACCTTGTCCCATCGTGCAGACCATAGCCAGCTCTGCAGCTGTCTGCAAAAGGGATGGGAGTTGTACTTTCATCCTACTCACCTTTAGTGTTCCCTTAGAGGTTTTGATTTGATTGCCATTATCAGAGAATGGATAATGCTTGACATAAATCATCCAGTGGTGACATTCACATCATGTTTTCCTCTTCCCTATCTCCCTTTGTGTATATTTCAGGAGTTAGATTTTTAGTGCTGAATTACTTAATGGTTGCAAAGTAATCAGCTTATGCAGGGATATCTGTATTTGTTTTCCCTTTATGTATTTTTACCTAAAAATTGATTTAGTTATCATTTTATATGACTTGCATTAACTGATATAGAAATGCCTAGTGGGAGGTAAGCTTTGTTTCAAATGACCTGAGAAATGGTAGTTTGTAAAAGAATGCATTAAAAAGAATTAATTGCTGATTTTTAGTAAAAGTTTAATTAATAAGTAATTATTATTCTCTCTTTATTGCTGGGTGGTTTTTGTTCTCTTCTTATCTCTGCATTTTAGACTAACTTTTAGTATTTATGTCACAGTTATATCCAGTGCTACACCAACAAGGAAGACAAATACACTAGGAAAATTAGAAAAATAGCTATAAAATCTAACAGGATATTTTAGTTGGAGTAACCTAAATTTAAGTAACATTTTTTTGAGAAATAGGTTCTGATTTTGATGTGTCCCTTCAAGGGTTTGTGTGTGCTTGGAGACTGGTTTATGCCCTTATTCACTTCGTGCATCTCACATGTATTTTGGCTGGGCAGTTATACTCTGAATCTTTTTTTACAAGTTTCTTAAGCCAGTTGTCAATCCTGAGTCCAAAGTGGACTGTTCTTGTTCTGACATATGTAGTCATAAAGCCAGCAAAACAAATATACAGCACACTTTTATTTTACCATCACTCTGTACAAATAATAACCATTACTAAGCATTCCTTTCCCAGCTGTTATTACAACCTAACATATTGGTATATAATGTATTTGGTGAGAAATGTAATTCGTTAAAAATCCCCTCCTTTACAGAAAAATACTTCAAATATAATAGAAAGTTTTAAGTATTTTGTAACTCTTTTGAACATCCACCAGTATGGTAAACAGTTTTGAGCTTAGGGATATTGTAGTCTGTTAAAAGGCCTGGTTGGGGGTTTTTTGTTGTTTGGTTGGGTTTTTTGGTTGGCTTTTTTTTTGTTTGTTTTTTTTCTCTCTCAGAATTTTGCATTCTGCATATTCTGTTGTCTGTCATTCCCAGCATGTCTGTCATCCCTCTTATGAACCTCCACAGTTTTGGTCTTTGTTAATAGCTTCTGTTTATTAGTAAGACTGCAACTCTGCTGAAAGTGGCTTGACAACTAGTGTGATTGACAGTATTCAAAACTAGTAGAGTTATTGGCATTTCTTTTCAGGATGTTAAAAACTATTTTTGGCTCTTTCACATGGCAGTTCCCCATCACTTCACTGGGATCCACTCCTGACAGCACCATGGGATTGGTGACGGTGTGAAACAGGGCCAGGCAGTACTGTCCAGTTGTGCATCCTGCCATGCCAGAAGTATTTTCAATAAGTGCTTTTGCTGAACACCAGCACTTGGCTTTCATCCTTCTATCCTTTCTGCAAGAGAGCCTCCTTGGACAATGTATTTTGGGGGAACTGCAGGGCTATTTGGACTAAGGTCAGGGAGTGACAAGGCGTGGCTGTAGTGCTCCTGCTGTTGTACCACAGCCCCTTAAAAATGGCATTGCAGCATCCCTCTGAGACTGGTTTCTCCAGCAGGTGGAAATGGCTGCCTGGGAGCTGTGGATTGGTACTTTAAGCATATCTGGAACTGGGACCTGCATAATGGCTGCTTCTTTACTATTAAAATATTTTCTTCTTAAAACACACAAGAATTGTTTTCAACTGTGGGACTTGACCCAAGCCAGGGACCTGCCAGGGCTCTGCCAAGGACCATGGTGAGATAACCAGGCTTCATGGAAAAGGGATGATCGTTCTTTCAGGAGCAATGTGCCTGGGAACATTCCCGTGTTTGGTTGAGACCCAGCCCAAGTGGGGACATGTGATACTTGTCCTTTTGCTCCTCCTCTGCCTTTCCATATGGAGGATATTATGGCTTTGGCAATCTGGTGGTGAAGACCTGATGTTTTTGAGTAAAAAGCAAAACCGTGGTGAATTCCTATGATGGAGAAGGGATGTCCTGATTGATGCTAAGGCCAAATTGACCAAGGATTTTGGATAGGAGGAAAGCCTTGAGTTGGTGAAGATCTAGTTTAAAAGGAGAGAATAGCATTTTAGTTTCAATTTCATTACTGCATAAAACTGTTTTTAATGGGTTTCCAACAGAGACATCACACAAGGGTTTTCTTGTGCTTATTATGTTGTATAATTGGTTTCTGGTAGTATCAAAACCAGGAAATCTCTCTCGATAACATAATTAATCTTTATATGTTACAATTACTCTTAGCAAGGTCTGTTTTCCCAGAACCTCATATTTAACATGAAGACACTTTGAATTTTATGTGCACACTTTGGTGCTGTCCTGTGATTTTGGCAGTCAGTGCAGTAATGTATTCAAATCATAATACCTAGTGCTTGCATTACCTCAGCTTTTGATGGCCACCACTGTGTCACTGGGCAGTTGTATCTAGGAATGCCTGGAGTAAAGGGGATGCAAAAGCTTATAAATACAAAGCAGCTTCCTCAGAAACATTGTGGGGTTCCATCTTATATTAAAAATAAAATAGTCAAACTAAAAACATAAAAGCTTGGCTTTAATGGTCCAGGTTTTCAGAAAGTGACCTTTCAGGTCTAAGTGCTTTTATGTATATGTATCTACTACTACTGGAACATGCATAAATAGCACCTAAGTACAAAAATAAAATAAAACCAAAACAAAACCCATGATATACATTGAACTTAGTAGGTGCTTCTTAAAACAAGATGGCTGCATTAAGTATGAGCTGTATTCAGCATGAGTTTGCAGTGGAAAAATACCTGCGATCAATAATTTTTTTCCAGTATATCTTTCAAAATCCCTTGGAATATTGTGCAGAATCTTACACACTGTGTGTATGCTGCTTCTATGGAAGCTGAGTGGCTCTTGATGCCTCCTCTGGCACCTGATGGAAGTGCCATCTTCCCATGCTGTCAGGGCTGCCAGCACCTGTCCCCCAGTGCAGTCCAGAGAGAGGACAAAACACTCTGCCCCGGTGCAGGTGGCGCAGCTACTGAATTTCACTTATAAATAATTTGGAGGGTGGAACAATAATAAAGAAGTCATGTAGTTCTGTTGGAGCTACTTAGTTTGCCACAAGCCCAGTCTCTATAGACAACGATAGACCTCTGCATTTCAGTAAGAAAGTTTAAGTTGCACAGAAGGTAAATAAAGTTTGTGAAAGTTTTGAGTGTATTCATACTGATGACCTATAGTTAATGAGCAATTTTCCTTGGCTGTTGAATAGCAATTAATTTGCATTTTTCTGTGTTTTCTTTCTAAACTGGCAGCTGGCAAGTAATTGGCTTTCAAGGCAGGATTGCCTAAATGGAAAAGAATATAAATAAAAGAAACTGATTTGTATGAATATGGTATCAAAATACCAATATTTATTTTGAGTAAGAGAATACACCTGAAAAGAGCTGTGGGTGATAGTAAACAAACAAATAATAATTTGTACCTCTGTGGCGTGTTTTTCTTATGCTTTTGAAATACCTGAAATACATGTTCTCCACAAAGAACAAGCACGTGAGTTTCTTCAAGATTTGGGCTAGAAATAACAAGCCCAAGAATTGCAAGTGTTACTCTGAAAAACACTGATAATTCTGTGGGTGTGAAATCTTTGTCTCCAAAAGCCTAAGAATGTTTGTCTGTTATTCGTCAGGCTCTCGAGCTATGTCTATACCATTGTGAGAAGTTCTCCTTTTTAATATTATAGACCCTTATTTTTTTGCTGAATACTGTTTAATGTGATTGTGAATCCCTGATGTTTTCAGTAAGAATAAAATAAGTAAATGGCAGATGAAGAGCAGGAAAAGACCCACAAGCAAAAGTGTAAGGGCTCTGCTCATCTTTTGTTAAGAAAAGGCAAAGACTTCTCTTCACCATTACAACTTTTTCTAAAAGGTGCAAATATTCTTTTCCTGTATTGACTTGGTTTATTTAAACTTGACATCTATGTAAACTTCTTAAGCATTTATGCATTTGAACTTTAGAGAAAATAAGGGAAATTCACTTGAGTTCTTCATTCTTTGTTTCAAAACTGCTGCGGCAAAGCCAGATAGGTTTCTGTGATGTTGTATTTCTCCGTTATAATTTTCAGCTGAGTAGGGATCTGGTCACAACACGTTTGCTCTCTAGTATAAACCTAACTGTTTCAGGTTTCTCCTGCAGTTAAAGCCAAATCAGTATCTCTTAATGCTTCCAAAGATAGTAATGCTCTTTAAATGAACACCGTTGGCTTGTTTGGTGGCTTCAAGAACGTATTTGGTTTTTATAGTACAGCAGACCCTCATGCCCACACAGCTGCCAGCACCAGGGAGGTTTTTGAAGAGGCTGATATTGCTCACCTGGGTGTTGGTATCTTCTCATAGCAGTGCAATAACTTTTCTTAAGTCATCATATTTATTTAATGGAAGGCAAATTTTTAAGTTGCTGCTGCGTTTAAGAGCAGCTAATAGTGATACTGTTTGCAAAACCTTTGTTTTGACAAGAAGTTTCTGCAACTACTGTTGCCGAAGGTTTGGTGTTCTGGGCTGTTTTCTTAATGCTTTAGGCAGATGTAAGTTGGGCTTAACAGGAGTAAGGCACAGGATTGCTGGATGAAATCCCAAACACAGAGTAAACAAGCAGTCAATATGCCTCTGAGGGGTTGCTGTCTCTCCGGGGTCAGAGCCATAATAAAACAAACCTGATTGTAAGGACAGGATCTGAGCAGCAACAGAGGGCATACACACAACATTCAGCTCATTTTTCACCCACGGCTGGGCAGGACAGTGTGTAAACATGGGCTGATGTCTGCCAGTGTTACAATGCCATTTTAGGTTCCCCTTGCTTCAATAGGAAAGGATCTGATTAGTATGAACCATCCACTTCCTTCACTGAAATTCTTAGATCTGCAGCTTATAATACATCCAGTTTCCTTCATAAAAGTGCCAAGTGACCCCACCTTTTTTCCGTACATTTGTTTTACAGAGTAAGTACTGTGAGGCTGCTTGCCTGGTGTGATTCATCACTTGTTCCTCAAGGTGATGCATAAAGAAGGCTTTATTCTTCATTCCTCTTGCTCAGTGTAATACCACAGTGACAGCAGTGCAGCGATGTTTGTTGTAATGTTCTGTGTGTTTCACAGCTGCATGTTAGTCATGTGGAATTAGCTTATTAATGTTGATGAGAAATCTCATCCAAAAAGTGAGCCTAAGAAAAGAATGACCTTTTACACTTCTGGCTGATTCATCATGCATGGGGATCTTGCCATAATTCACAATCCTAACATGGCAGAGAAGCAGGTATCTGGCTGGAGTTAGCTTTGGCAGTTGGTTTCTTCGTAGCTTAAAGTCTTAACTAAACCTTTGAGAGCCTGAGGGATTACTTAAACATACATGCAATTATCTTAGTGTTCGGGAATTTTTTATGTTTATTTTTAAAGACCTTCCTTCATTCCCTTTCTAGGACTGGAGTGGAAAAGAACAGATTACTATAAAAGTTTCTAAAATTATATTTAGGCATAAAATGCATATTATGATAAAGGACTTCTCACTGGGGCTCAGATTAGGAATTATATTCACAATATTGTTCCTGTTGCTATTCCCTGCTGAATTTTTTCATCTGATAATATTACTGTTTAGGAAGTGATAACATATGCATGTAACAAGTTAATTGTAAAAGCCCAAAAGGGGTAATTTGATTGTGCTACTGAAACAACAGTAATCAAGCATTCTGGTCTGCGGTTGCCAGTTTTAAAATACCATGATTGTTGTAAATCATGCAAAGGGATTGTGGGAAACAGAACTTTCAGCTTTTCATTACAAATGCCCCATTTTCTGTCCAGGATCACTCTGCCATCTGTCTAATAGTCTGCAGTGGTGCTTTACAGACCATTCTCTCAGCAACCCAGGGCAGTAAGAGTGGAGTGAGGGAACATGCCTGAGTATTGCAATATCTTTGAAATCATAGCTCTTCTAAACTACACTGATTTGTAGCTAAGGATTGAGTCCACTTCTCCATGTAAATGATGCATAAGCAGGCACTGGTGATTTTCCATGTTAGGAGCTACTCATAAGTTACAGATACGCATAATTAGCTAGTCAGCACTGGAAACGAAAAGAGCATTTTCTATGTCCTCTTCTTTGCTGTATGATAGATGCTTCTCCTTTTTACTTTTAAGAACAGAATTCAACTCCAGCATACCTGAACTAATATATTCTCTGCCCTTGTGTGATTTCACTAATGTATCAGAGGACCCAGGAGCGATCTGTAGAAACATTTTGAGTCAGAGGGGAAAATACCACACTCTAAAGATTTCAGGTAGTGTGTAGGGGGAAGTAAGTGTTAATTTAAAAATGAAGTCTTAATAGCTCCCATTTTCAAACTTTTTATTTTACATATTCAGTTGTTTTCCATGTTGTTGGTGTCGGTAGGACTGAGATTTAGGCTATTCCCAGGAAGCCCTACTCCTGTTGTAGATACTCTATATTTGCTGTATGGTGGGGGGTGGGGAAAGTAGCTGACACTGCTTCTGGGGCCTTGTTTCTTTCTGGCGTGTTTAACAAAATGGCACTTGAAGATAATCAGATTTTGTTTAATGAGTTGTGAGCTAGGACAAAGGAAGAATTTAGCTGGGAAGTGACTGGACTGCTGGCTCAATGTATATATAGCCCTACCAGTTTGTTTTTACTGTCTAAAAATGAGGGAAGTTGTATGAGTAATGCCAAAATCACTATTCTGCATTTGAAGTGAGTGGCATTTGGGTTAGTGTCTCTTGTCATAAGGCATTCCTAATGCTTAGCTCTACCTTGATCTTGCCAGCGATGCTTTTACCCCTTGAGCACATCATATGGCCACGATGTGTATGTGTGGGAGTTGGGATTTCCAGGATGCTAGTGCCTACATCTGTCACAAATAATGTGAAATTTTCTGGGATTCTTAATCTGTTGTTTCTGCCTATCACATTTCACTAACTCTACTTTGTTTTGTACCTGCTCTTCTTCTCTTAAAAAAAATTAAATATTTTTAAAAGAAAATCCATTTTAAAATGTTTCTCTGCAGAAATTTACATCTGCATAAGTATATGGCATGGAAATGTTCATCTCAGAGGAAAAAATACAGCAGTCATTCTAATAATAAGCACAAATTATTATGAAAGGTAGGCAACTGCCATTTTATTTTCATAAATGCATATTTATGAAGTAATATAGATAGATGCTGTCTATATCTCAAAGCAGTTAACAGTAGAGTAACTGATATGTTTTGATTAATCAGAAGCTAGTGTGATTTTGTTCTCAGTGTGGAGAAAGCTACTATCATTTAAAAGCATTAGGTGTTTGTGCTTATCAAAGTATAAGCAATGGTAGTGAAACGTCTTCTGATTGCCTTGATTTACTATTATTTTGGCATCAAATAAAAGAAACAAAGTAATTTTCCATAAAGAACTCATTATATCAGATAGACACTTCAAATTTCCCTTTGTGTTCTTTTGTGTTGACATGTCAATAAAAAAACTGTGCTTCAGCTGTATGCAATCTTTCACTAAAAATGAGATCAGTGGCTTATGAACTCTTAACTTCAAAATTTTCTTCTTTGTGCAGCTTTAAGCCGTTCAAGTAATTTATATTCTGGCAAGAATTTCCTTGAATTATTTTTTTTTATTATTATTATTACTTGAGGGGGTGATTAATTTAAATTTGCTTTGTCCTTCAAATATTATCTTTCACTTTCCGCTGTCCTTTAACCTTTTAAAGTAAGATTTAGGTCAAATTTTAAATAATATTTTTAAACAAATCTCTGCCTTTTTGTACTGCAGTAGGTACTAAGTTCAGGGGGAAGAAAAGAAAATTTTTGCAGACTTTTATTGCATCTCAAGTCTGTGAAATTCTGTTTGAGTTTACAGTTACTTTCAACTTATTCCCAACTGTATTTTTCAGTGTGACAGGAGAAATTGATTTGGAGTAAGAGGTAGAAGGAGTATCCTCAGTCAGAGGATTTTACATATATGCAAAGCTGGTGTTTCTGGGTGAGATTTCCAAAATACAAGAGGGAAGGAGGGAGCACTGTGAGTGTGAAAGTGAGGAGCTCAAATGGAAACCATCATAAAAAACCACAGATTTGTGGAGTTCAATCAGAACAGTGAGCAAAGGAGACTGAGGGGCAGAATTAAGATTCTGATTTTTTTTTTTCCAAAAACAGATCTTTAGGAACTTTCTTTAGGTGCAAAAAATCTGTATTTTAAAGTCAGGCCCAAAAACTGGATGATTAGACTTATAGTGAGTGGATGCATTTGGTTTGATGAGTTTGAGGTGAAAATTGTAGAAAGACTTATAATAGTTCTGGGCTGACAGAACAGAGAATTTGTAGGATGAGAAATACTGAACACATTTATAATGGAAAGGTAGAGCCCTAGAGTGAAAGGTCAGAAGACAGCATGAAGGAGAGAAAGAGAGAAGTAGTAGGACAGAGAGCAAGAGAAGGGAGATGAAGGACTTAAAGTAGACCAAAAAAAAAAATCCTATACTTAATACATGAGAAAAATCTTCAGATTTCTTGTTTGAAATCTTGTTTCAACACTAATCCACTCCTTTCTTCCTTGCTCCAAAAGGAAAGATACCAGAGGGGAAAAGTCTTAGATTAGTTATACTGGCGGGTGACCCTGTGGCAGCACTGGGACAGTGGCCCATCTGGAGTAGCTGTTTGGCAGCTCCCTGGTGTATTTTACCTGCACTTTTCCAAGATCTCTCACTAAGCAGGAGATTGATGTGTCCTGTAGTTACCTTCTCTTTCCTGGGCTCTGCCTTAGAATGGCTTGAATGTTGACTCATAAAGGATACACAGAGTTTGTTCAGTGTTCTCCATAATGCCCCTGAAGCCCTTTTTTAATACCTAGGAAAGAAGCAGAACGACACCACCCATGTTGTCTGAATGATGCTATCCTTGAGTCCTCACCCATGTGGGAAGAGCTGATCTGTGGGCCAGCCTAGAGATGGGCTCTTGATCAGTACAGACTGCGCTGTACTGTGAGTTTTGTTGGTCTGTTTCCAATCTTTCTTGATTATTTTGAAAATTTTGTCATAGACTTTCTTCTGGCTCATGGTGAATAAGAAATCCAAATTTTGGTGCCTGACATCTAGCCACCTCACCAGCATTGGGTCTCTCCCTGCCTGTGCATCCTTGTCCCTTTGAGCTAAGAGTACATAGTGAATAATATTTTATTACTCTATTAATTTCTCTCCACATTTCATTACACCCTCTTCCCAGGCTCTTTTAGACTCTTCATTCTTCTCACTTAATTTTTCTAATACACAGGGAGTGTCATTTGACCTCTCTTTTGCACTGTCAGAGTTGAATCCATCTGTGCTCATTCAGGTATGTCCTTGTTCATACAATACTTCCCTATTGACAAGTCTAGCTCTCAGAGATGTGATAGGACCCACCATGCCCTATTCATCCAGCAGCTGAAAGATTCTTAGGAGTCTTTAATCAAGAGTGTGAAGTCCTTTTGAAGGATGGGACTCAGGGACATAACATGCTGCAATCTTGACATGTGCTGCAGTTGTTGAGGCAGCTGGGACGTACTGAAGGAGTGGGTCTATAGTATGCTTTAAAAAACAGAGGATGTGCTGTTAGCTTGAAACTGGCTTTCCTGTGTAAATTATCAAAGTAAATCAGTAAATTGTTGGGGTGATTTCTCCTGATGGACCTCACTTCAGCAGTGGTTACAGGAATGGATTGCCACTGGTGGGAAATGCTATCGCAGGATAAATCTCATCCTACCTCAGTATTCTATGAACTGGCTCTCACAAGTGAATGGGTATAGCTTATTCTGTCTGCTGGGCTCTCTGTAGCAGGCTGATACTCAGAAACAACAGATTCATGGCATGGTAACTGCATCTTGCTTTGGTATTTGTGGGTGATTTTATGTGAAAATTTTCATACAAAATTCATGAGTTTGGAGAAGAGCACTCACTGTGGTGAGAAGCACTATCAGTTTCTCACACTGCAATTGCAACTTGAGTTGCTGGAAACAGTTTCTTTCTTTTTTAGGTCTTTGAATAATCAGCTACCAAAGTAAGCTATGTATCATAAAAAGGTTAAATCATTGATTGATCTGAAGTTCCAAGTCATAAAATTACTGAAATGTTCTGATATCAGCATGTGGTCTGAGGACTTAGTGCTACTGTAGAAGGAAACAAAGCAGTCTAAAGATTGCACAAAACCATTTATCTACACAGTTTTTTTTCAGATCTGTGACCAAATCGTGAAATGCTACTTTTATCTTTATGACCATTATTGTCAGTTTTCAGTTTGACAATGATCTATTCTGTAATTCATGCTGCGCTGGCAATCTAACTGCTGTCCACTGTTCTGATTCATTATTTTTGGCAAGGCAAGGTAGCATGCACCAGAGTTATGAAGAACAAGTTGAATTGAAAATTGTTTGAAATATACTGCTTTTTTTTTTAACTGAGGGTTTCTTTTCAGTAAAACTTATTTTTTGTTTATCTGTATAGTTTGTTTTTTTCATTCTGAGTTTGGTATATTATTTTTCTTAAATCATGTTCAGGTTTTATTTCCAGGAAGTTGGCTTCATTTTCCTTTGTGCCCTGTACAGAACTGCTTACAGAAAGAGCTGCCTGTAAATAATCTTTTCAAAGACTTACAGTGTAACAAAGTGAAACCCTTGATCCCTTAGTCTAGGTTCTTAAACACTGACAAAGAAAATTAGAGCTTCATTAAATTAATCATTCAGTAATGGAAAAGGAGGACTCAGGTTTATAATAATGGGTGAAGTATAAATGAACTCTGCATTAAACTTACCATTATGTGGAAGAACAAGGAAACATAATTTTCATCTGTATAAATGCACATGCTTTGTGGGAATCAGTAGCTGTTACTCCCAGGAGCATTCTCCGTGACATCTTCTACTCAGTTATTGCCAGCATCAATTAGTCCATTATGATGAAACTTCTGAAATAAAGTGAGGTTATATAAAAAATACAATACATATTATATAAAAACCCCACATCTCTTTGCTTTAGGTTCTTTTCCTGTTGTAAATATTGGGGTCCTTGATAGGACTGCAAGTCATCTCTATATTGAGGCAATTAGATTTACAAACACATTAGTAAACATATCTTAGAAATGCAAGAAAACTGCAAATCCTTTTGTTTTTAATGACTTCATTTACCATCAAGTTATAACTGTTTCATAAGGAAGTTATTAGAGGTTATCTGATTTGGCATAAAGGAATCTCTGCAGCGAACCTTTATGATGTTCTTATACTGAAATGAGAAGAGGAAGCCCTCTCCATTTCTTTTAATTGAAAGTGTTAAGTAAATTTACTTGATTGTCTTTTGCAATTATTCAGTATTTCTGGTGTGTATAACAAAACATGAGAGAATAGCCAATAAATACCTATATGAAATAAGTATAGGTGTGTAAATACATAAGTAAATTTATATTCCTAATTCAGTCTAACGGCTACAGGCTGGAAGCTGAGTCCTGCCATCAGTGGTGTTCCTGCCAGCCCCTGAAAATAGGCCTCTTTGAATTCCTGAGTCTGATTTAAGAGTGTTGATTTAATATTTTTAGAAGGAAAAACAAGCCTAAATCAATGGAGAAGTACTTGACTGGAAATGTGAATTCCACAAGATATGTGTTCTCACTTGACAACTCAGGTTAAACACACTCTGGAGAAATTCTCCATCCCATTCCTGTGTAAATTCTGACCCCATACAAAAAAAAAAATTCCTGCCACAGATACTTTCGGTTCCTTAGTTAGCCACAGGTAAAGAAACCTTAATTTTTTATACTGATGGTCTTTTAGTTGAACTCTGTTTTTCATCGGCTGGATAACGTGTTGTCTTGCTCTTTTCCTGAGATGTATCAAAAAGACTTCAAGCTAAAGAGGCAGTGTGGATGCAAATGTACATGAGAATCAGAAGAAGAATTTAAGAGAAAATAAATGATGGCTATGACAAGAACTTGCAAAATGAAACAGAAACTTGTATTGTATGCATAAATCCTTTAATTTAAATGTATACATATATGCAAGCCCATGCAGTCCTAGGAAAGATGAATGGAAGGGTATGAATTAAATGCTCAGATTTCCCAAGTGCCTCATTGTGATTGACTTCCATGGAGGAATTCTGGAGCTGTGTTCCTTCTTCTATTGATCTGAGTAATAATAGAATAGAATAATAGAATATTTAAAATAGAATGGAAGAAAAATACAAAATTGACTGTAAAGTGTCTTTTCTGTATAGGCTTCAGAATTTGTGACATGGAATATCTCTTCTGGGTCTCTATTTCCTTGGAATATCTCTTCTGGGTCTCTCTTTCCATGGATGTTACAGGCCAGTAATGCCATGTAAAATCTTTATTGAGTTAAGGAACTGGATTTGAGATCTCCCTAGATGAAACATTTGGCTCTGAAATAAAATGTTGAGTGTCCTTGCCTGAGACCTTTAAAAGATTTTTTTTTTTTCCTGATCTATTAGCCTCTTCGTTGTAGGGTCATTCTTCAGATTTGGATTTTAGAAACTACAAATTTTGAAGACATGAAGAAAGGGAAGACTAAAACCAACAAAGAAATGTTTCTTAAGCAATTTTTAGAGTTTGGAAAACAGCTATTATAAGCCATAGCATATATGGCTCCTGTGGCTTTGTTAAACAGACAGCTCTCTAGCATTAAGAGTATTTGTTTTCCAAAGTTGTGGAGGATTGCAGAATAGAAATATATTTAGAATATGAAAATACATAAAGTACATATGTAGCTTGCAACAGAGGGCAATAGAAAAGCCACAACTAAGACGTAAATCTTGGTGACTCTTTTTGCCTGTTACATGATAGCTCAGTGGTGATTGTTGATGAACAAAATTAAGACCAGTACTTTATATTAACAAAATATTTATTTTGAACATGATTACTACACTCACTCTTATTCCAGCAGTATTTGAGGCCACAAGTATCTCAGCATATTGCAGGAATGTCTGGTGAGGCCTGGATGCCTAACTCAAGGATGCCTAACTCAGCGCCTGGCTGGGGATCTAGAGTGGGTGGAAAGGCTGCATTTTAGCCCTTCAGCCCTACATGCATGTGCACCTCCCAGCTGCACTTTTCACTCCTGCACCAGACTTCAGCACCTTTCTTCTTAGCAAACTTCTGTAAACCCCTTTCTTTAACGCTTAATCTATTCACAGGGGCTCCTTCTTGATAGCACCGGTCAAGCAGACCTTGGAGCTGTATGCTCAGCTGGTGTGGGTTTTTAGGCATTGCTCTGCATAGCCAAGTGATGTCCAGATTCTCTTGACTCTGCAAAAGCTCTGAGGAACTGCAGTTCAGGACTGAAAAGCTGAGAATGTACTTCAAAAGCTTAGAAAGATCAGCCTATTATGCTACATAATTTTGAGTGAAACTCAAGCTACTCAGTAACTCATGAAGAGTTACATTTCTCATGTCAGTGAAATCTGAACCCGGCTAAGCTGAAATGGCAAGTGTTAGCTTTTTTGAGGAAAAAAAAGTGACAGTGAGGCAGAAAACAGAGTAACTGTTTTGGGATATGACAACAAAGTGGGCTTTTTGTATTTGCTGTTTAGTGAAGAGAAGGTTGAGGAAAGTGACCACTTGCGGGTAATGCTTTGTTTGAAAGTCACCAATTTGCAGAACTTGGAAAGCCAGTCATTTAAAAATTGGGAGTGCTTAGGGCAGCAGCTGCAAGACTTAACAGCCAAACTAAACTCAAACATAGCAGTGATGGAGATAAGGTAAATGTGCTGCTATCCCCTAAATTTCCCTCCTTTGTTCTCAAGAACAATGTGCTATGGTTGCACTATTTCAAAAAGTAGGGGGGAAATGGGAGTCATGGAGGTTTCATCTTTGCCTGACTTACATACTAAGGCACCAGTAAGCCTAAAAAAACATTTGTATCTCCAAATTATAAACCCGGTACTTCAAAGCCTAAAATGTTTACCCACTGTGCTGGTTAGTCATGAGCTTTTTTGATTCAATAAGTACTGTTCGTATGTTTCTGTATTAACAGTTTGCCAAGTCATTCTATACACTATGTTTTTTCTTAGACCAGTGATAATTTTGGCAACATACATTTATTGGGTGATTTTCTTAATATGCTGTATTTGCTTTTTGAAAATTTTGTATTTTCTTTCTTCACCCTTTTTACAATCTTATTTCCCCGAACCTGTTTTTATTCTTGCTTTAGTTAATATCAATAGATTTGTTTTTACATATCAATTGACCTTTTATGTGCCTATTGAGAAATATTTAATCAAAAGAGAGATTAATTGAATTGCATTAATTGCATTAATTGATCTGGCTGTGAAGAATGGGATTGGACCAGATATTGTCTGACAGTCCTGCACTGCCTAATTTTCTGTATTCCTGTTACACAGGTCAGCAGTTACTTGTACCTAGAAATCTGTGTACTTGAAAAGCGTGTTGAAGTGATGAAGATTTTTTAAAAATGAATATTATTCGTCTTCTAGTAAATTCCAGTTTTCATTCTGTTTCAGCCTTGTCAAAGATCTTTTGTTCCTTATTTCTATTTTCAATTCCTCAGTATCTCTTATGTTTCATTAAAGAGCAATCTACTGCTTATTGTTTCTTCCACATATGGATTATGATCAGATACGGTAATCCATTATGTACTTTTTCTCAATTAACTGGCTATTACCTTGATTATAAACAAGACTTCAAACAACGTTTTTAGGTCCATGCTGTTTTAAAGCTTGTTAGTCCCTTGAGTGCGGACATAAGAACAGTAATACATCTTTTTTCTAATCTTGTACTTGGCATTTTCCTAATAATTTATCAAAAGACTTTCTGTTTTAAGTTACTGACATGTCAGCAACAGTTTCAGCTAATAGAGTTCTGGATTTCCATCTGCCCAGGTCTCAAAATATTTTCTATAGACATTGACTAAACTATTCTTCATAACATTCCTACAACACAAGAAGATAATTAGCTGTAGCTGAGAATATGACATATTTCACTTTTAGAAGGCAGTCTGAATTTCTGGATACCAAAAGAGATGTCTTGTTTGTCCAGTGAAATTGCTTGGATTTCTTGCCTGTTTACATCCTTTACAATACTGATGGTTTCTTTTAAAGGGCCAAAGAGGTGTATTAATTCCTATATTTGGCCTTGTACTGCAGTGCAGACCTCCTGAGCTATCCTGTCCACATATATACTTGTAACCATAATGCAGTGGAAAACATAAATTCATCTTTCATCCCTATCATGAGTGCCAAAAAAAATATCAGTTGTTACTCAGCTTAGTGCTGCTAAGAAAATGTTCCGGTTATTGTTATGTCAAAGAGGCAAAGACTGCCAAGTCTGTAAGAACAGAAATGTGGTTCGGTGAAGTATTTAAAGCATGAAGGGCAAGATTTATTGTTAGACTCTTAAGGATATGAATAGATTGAGAGGGGGGAAAAAAAGGCTCTGATTTGGAACTAGAACGTGATCTCTTGTCCAGAGTAGGTTGGTGAGACAAGTGTAAAGGTTAAACAGATTCAAAGTCTTTACTATCTAAATAGAAGAAAAAGGGAATGTTGATGGAACGTTCTGATGTGTTTTGTTAGGATTTCCTTGAAGGAATTTAGGGAATTCCCACACGGAGGAGGAAATTGATGAGAGAATGTAAGGATTGAGTTCACAGTTGCAGAACATTATTTCAGCTGAAGATGTGAAGCCTTGTTATACTGGAGAGGTAGAGTTTGAAGGTAAGAAGTTTGAACCTAAAAAAGAACACAGAATCACAGAATATATCAAGCTGTAAGGGACCCATAAGGATCATGGGCTCTGCTCCTCTCAGGACCATATAGAACTAAACCATATAACCAAGAGCATTGTCCAGACAATCCCTGGGCCCCTGACAGATTCAGTGCCATGACCTGGGGAGCCTGTTGGGGTGACCAACTACCCTCTCAGTGAAGAACCTTTTCCTAATGCCAAACCTGAACTTCCCCAGGGCCCCTTCATTCCACCTGGTTGTGTCCTGCTGGTGGTCACCAGGAACAGGAGATCAGCACCTCCCCTTCTCTGGCCTCCCAATGAGGAAGGTGTACCCTGCTGTCAGGTCTCCCCTCAGCCTTCTCTCCTCCAAGCTGAGCAAGCCAACTGACCTCAGATGATCCTCATAAGTTTTGCCCTCATAGCGTTTCACCATCTGGGGCACCCTTGTCTGGACACACTTAAACAATCTGATGTCATTCTTATATTGTCACCCTGAGCTGCCCCCAGCACTGGAGGTGAGGCTGCCCCAGCTCAGAACAGAGTGGGACAATCCCCTCCCTTGTCCATCTGGTGATGCTGTGCCTGATGCCCCCCAGGACAGGGCTGGCCCTCCTGGCTGCCAGGGCACTGCTCACTCATGTTCAACTTGCCATAAAATGGTTGGAATAACTTAAAAATGCATGTGAAGTGTCCATTTTTCCTTCTGTTTGAGATAAATATTTTCAAAAGGTTTGGGAAAAAGTAGTTCAAGCCTCTCAGCAAGTGTCACACATCACAGTTGATGAAATCTAGGGAAATAAAGTGCTTATCAGATAAAATTAGAATACATCTCAGACAAATTATTTTGTTTTCCTTTGAGTTAAGATGTAGAGTAGTGGTTTAACTGGAAATGGAAATAAATAAAGTACAGGAGAAATAGAATAAAGAGACAATTAGTATTCCTTAGATCAAATCTCATAAGCACAAATACCCTGGAAATAGGTTCCAGCTTTCGCAGGTGCCAGGAATCCTCTGATGTGTCTGTTGGTATCCCAGCATAATGGAGACGCAGGAGCTCCTGGACCATTTTTCAGGACTGTGAATCCATATTATGTGTCTGCTTGGATATAATCCACTCCTTTTTGATGTTCCATGCAATCACAGGGTTTGCAATCTTTCTTGCAAAGCATGTAGTTTACATGGTCCTCTTTTTGCCTGCTGCCTGCAACTTTTCAGTTAGATACGTAAATGTACAGAATTGTGGAATTATGGAATTACTGAGGTTGGAAAGGATGCCTGGATATCATCTAGTCCAACCCTTGTGCTCAGAGCAAGATTTCATTAATGCGGTTGTGCTTTGAGTCCGTAAGAGTTTTGAGTACCCCCAGACTCCACAACCTCTAAGCAATCTCTTCCACTCTTTTGTCCCCTCTTTAAAGAAAAAGGTCATTAATGAATACTTAAACAGCATTTACTCTAGTGGCTGTGCTGCTGGTTGAAATGTTTTGAGTTGGGCATTTCACCCAGTTTTCAGTACATTTCACTAGTTTGTACGTCATCATAAAGATTTTACCTGAGACAGATTCAAAAGCCTTTCCAACCTTTTTTCAGCACCAGACCTTTCCTTAGATGCTTTTTTGAAGAGCAAAAGAACTTTTGGCACATTTGGGTCCATTTCATCTTGTCCAGTTTATTATTTTTTTGGTAGGCTAGCTTGCGGCATAATGAGAAGATAATAATGGGCAAAGATCCTCAGATCACAATCAAGGCACTGATGAGTTGGAGTCTGTTTCTTATTTTGTGAAGCAAACTAGTTTGGATGGGCCCTGTCAACTCATCCTTTTGTAATCCTTTTGTTTGCCTTGTGGGTTACAGTAATTAAATGTGCTTCTGACAAAATACATGTCTCTCAAAAAAAAAAGAGCTTTACCTGTATCACTTATTCATGTGAATCTGTGTTATCCTTTTGCAAAGCTGCAGTTTTTCCAAGAATCGTATTGAAGGGAGTTTGCTAATCATTTAAATCTAGCTCACTACCTTCTGTAGAGTACTACCTATTTTTCACACATAATGAACTGTCAAAACCAAGTGCAAATATAGCTGGTTTTGTGCTTGTATGGCTGTTCTACACTGCAATACTGCAAATAAATGGTGCTGCTGCCGGCATTTTTTGTGCCATCACATTACTTGCTGCTGCCACAGATAGAGTGACGCACTTCACTTGCAAGAAAGAAGTAGCAATATCTTTATTGATGTAAAACAGCGATTTAACAAAGTTTGGCGGTAAATGCGTCAGCAGTTTAACAATATTCGATGGCAAGGTATACTTGATTGTTTACAGCTCAGAGGATGGGGTCAGGCAAAACTGTCCAGGGGACCCTCCCATTGAGTCATGAGGTTTGGAAAGGACTCCCTTGTGCTCTGAATTTTCTGTTTGGAGTTTAGTTGTGGCTGCATCCAGACTTAGTCCCAAACTCAGTCAACAGTTTATGTCTAAAGGATTGTATGTGCACAATCAATATTTTATGTCACGTAAGATTTCAAACTTTAGCATATTACTAATCACTTTTATGGCAAGGAATCTCTCAGCCTCAAGCAGTAACCAGAAGATGTGGTCATGCTGAAGGGGAGATCCTGGCCTACAGCCCCTGCTATGCAGGAGAGCTGAACAGACCTCAGGCTGTCCACTGTTAATGGAGTAAGATGATTGACTTATGGTCATATTTGCACAGCAGCCATCTTTCGTTTGGCGCATGCTCAACTAGCCCTCAGCTGTTGAACAAGACTCACAGCCCTTAGGTGTCAAGCAAGATTTATGGCCCTTAACTATTGTGTTGATATCTGTGAGCCAGACGTAGCCGTCACAACCACCCCGGGTGGCTGTTGCTCAAACAGAAAACGGCAGGGGTTGGGGCATATTGCCGCAGCTGCCAAGAGTGAAACAAAATGTTCTGAGTACAATCAGGTAATCAGAAGTTAGGACATTTCTCTTTGTTGCCCACAAAGTAGCTGAGAGATCTTTTCTGCTGCTGAGCAGGATTTCAAAATATTTTGGAAGGACTACTGGAATAATTTTTTCTGTCTTATTGTAATAGGATTCTGACTTTGTCATATAAAGGTCATTTCCCCTTGTTAATACCATAGCGAGTGTTTTGAAAAAGGGATTTGTCAGTAGTCCTTGGTAGCTCACTTCAGTCAACAGCTGGCTCAGACTTTGTAACTTTGTTCTACACTAAGCTGTCCCTTTATTTTTGGAAAAGAGAGTTGCTGCTCACTGCTCATTTATTCTTCTGAAATTCAGAGATCTTTGGAAACCCAGAAATTAAACTAACACAAGACTCCTTGTGGAATTACGTATGAATGGGACACACAATCAGTTATATTCTCAGCCTGCTGAAATGTGAGCAGGCACTTTCTAAAAAGTGTGATAATAGAATTTGGCAGTGCATATTATGGAGTAGACTGACGTAAAGATTTACTATGTAGGGACTTGTCTAATCCACTTGTTTCATGATGTGAACCAGGAGGGAACCCTGCTTATAGGTTTTACTTTGAGTAACCACACGCAGGATGTTTTATAATAATACTGATATTATTCATGCTTTGGCATGGAAAATGCTTTCTATTTATTTCAAACATCTGTTTAATTTTTCTCTCTGTTGAAGGACTTTCTCATTTGGCAGTTGGGGGGTGTATTGTTTTGGGAATTTTTTATTATAAATACAGAGGTGATAGCCTTTTACACATTGCATTGTAGAAAGATTGCAGAGAAGTAATGATGAAACTTTCACTCACAATCATATTTTACTTTCCATTATTTATTATTTAGTGATCTATCTCTACAATAAAATTATACACATAACAGGAAGAAAATTCTGGGGGTACAAAAAAATTCTTGCTGCTCTTTCTTCAGCTGGTGGTAACTCAGTAAAGGAAAACTCTTTTTTAAAATGTTACTTTTTTTCTTGTTCAGGCTAGGGCAGTGTGCCCCTAGGCATTCAGTTTGCATGCACACAATAGTTCTTTAGATGTTATTTGTGGGGTCTGGCAGGCTGGTTTTTTTTCCCCTGGTTATTTAAAGAGCCTGATACTGTGAAATCTGGTCTTCTTTTTGTAGTCCCACCCACTAGAAACCAGATTATTTTGAATTATTCAAGTAATGTAAACACCATGTCTGACTTTTTAAAATGCTTTTAAAAGCTGACTTGCATCCTTGGGAAGAGGTAACTTTCTATGTTGAATTTATGTTCTTTTTATTTAACATAGAAATGCTACTAGTTCAGAACTGGTTTGCATGCTGCTGTGCCAACTATCACGGCAGCAATAATGTGCTTAGGAATTCAGAACATAATATACTACCTTTTTTTATCAGCGTGCCATCTTTCTGAGACTTAGACACTGTGCTTTTAGAGGAAAAGGAAATGTTATTTTCTTAATTTTACTAGTTTATAAGTTACTGCACTGTAATATAATGTCTAAAGAAGTAGTAGTAGGCATAGTGGTAGTGAGCTACTACTCATCCTCTTGATGGTCCAGAGATTTCTTCCAGGGCAGCTGATTTTCACCAGGAGTGTGCATTAGGAATGAGTTGATCGGTCACCCTGACCTCTCTTTGCCTTTTAAATGTGTGTTCATTTTAATGTCAAGGTTAGCACAGGGTCCTGTGGCTTGGCAGGCCCTCAGTGACAAGGCCGCTGCTGCAGTTTGAGTGAGAAGCCCAGGTGCTGCGCTCAGGGCAGCCAAGCAAACTGCCCCGCTGGTGGCCTTCCCTGAGGGACAGCAGGACCAGGACGCACATTTGGATTTTGTCATGTTGCCCTCCCACTGTAGGTGACCTTCGCTGTTCCAGAACTCATCTCTTGTCTGTCTCTCCTGTTTTCATGCAGGTGCTGGGATGGCTGGAGAAGGTCGTGATTTGCAGTTGAGCTGAGGGAGGCGTGACACATCGTCCATCCCCTGCTGACATTTGAGGTGGGGTGATAACTTTTGTCTTACCTGCAACTGACTTTATTACCAATGTTGGCTAAGCAGATTGATCAATAGAACCCTGTAGTGCCCTACAGATAACAGATCCTAGGATTCATTCCTGAAGGAGGTGGTAATTATAATAGGCATTATACAAAATTGTGGTTGGGATTTAATTGTCATATTTTAATACCCAAAACAATAGAGAAATGTGAATTAAGGCTGTCAGATTCAGTCCTGATTAAATTGATGACTTCACGCCCTTCTGTCAATCTCTAGTAACCAGCATTTGAGACAGAGGGCTTGGTGACCCTTAAAAGTGGTTAAAAGCCATTTTTCCTTGTCAGAGAAAAATTATTATACTGCGTTTTAATGAGCCATTTCCTACTTAGTGTGTTATTTAGGATATTAATTGCCTGACTCTTTAAATGCACTCTATTGAAAAAAATAGAGAAAAAAAATCTATATTTTATAAGTGAGGGAGAATGTGAAATGCCTATCAGAACATTGTAGATAACAAATAATGGTTTAAATGACACAAGTGTCATTGAGTTTGAATGTATATATTGGTTCTAATTCATATCCAGAATGTATTACTGAAAGCCTAATCAGAGTACAGTGGCATAAATTTGAATCAAAACATCACAGAAATACACTGTTGTATAAGGGATTCAGACCTGTGATTGCTCATGGTGTGAAGCTGAAAAGCTGTTATCTGGTGTTAAATTGCTGCATGAGACTTTACAGCTGCTATCTGTGTACTGTAGCAGTTTTATGAGACTTGAACTGGCTATTCCTGTCTAAGTGTAGACAGTTGTACTGTCATTAAATAGAAGAGAAATTCTAGATACTTCATGCTTTGGTTACAATAACAGTAGGTAAAATTTGTTATCTATCCTGTGTCTGTGTTCATACTGTTTCTGAAGTCAGATGGTAGAACTCTAGGTTCATTCATTGCACCATGGGTCTCTCCTTGGGAGAGTTGTCTATACCAATTTCACCAAGAAAATTAAAAGGTCAGAATAGTGAAAAGTTACTTGTAAAAATGCTTGTAAATTATGTATAAATTAGTCATTAGTGACCTCCTTAACCAAAGCCTTCTTTGGTGTGGTTACCATGCCTTTTCATGCAGAGTTCAGCACACCTGAAAAACAGTTTATGAATGACTTCTTTGATTTTATAGCTGAAACATGTCAAAACAGCCATACAGAAAACTCTTTCTGTGCTGTTTTCCTGGTTTTCTGTGTCCAGGGAGCCATTTGATCCATAGATAAACTTCCCATTCCAGATTCCTCTGCAAGCAGCCTAGCACTGGGAGGACACAGCTTGGACACAGGGTCTGGCCCTGGTTCTGAGCTCCACCACAGACTCAGGTTCTGTCACCCTCTGTAACCTTTCTGTGTTTTAGTTTCATGTTTGTAAATGAAGGCTGATAATTATGAACTTTCAGAAGGGAGCAAAAGATCCCAGTCCTTAGGAAATGCTGTCATTTGCACAGTGCCGTGTCATATTTGATGTGATGTTGACATGGTGTTACCAGGGGAGAATTTAAACCTTTTGCAATTAAGTGTAACCATTTTTTTTTCTTTTAAGTGTATGAATCTAGTCATCTGCTATCAAGTGAGATTACTGAACAAAAAGTTGTATGCAATAAGTGACCTAAAAATCTGGACTGATTTATGCATCAGGGCAATTCAAAACTCCACCTGCTGTGATATTCCACAGTTTTAATAATGTTGGGGGAAATATACGCTGTGAGGAAGTGATTTACTGAATATTGCTGTACAATTTGTAGTGAGCCTAAGAGCAGTCAGTCTCATCACACTTATGTGAACATGGCTGCTTTCACAAGATTGGTGTGATTGGTAAGAGTCATATATTTCAGGTGCAGATGGTATTATTGCTAATGACTTCTTAAAAAAAAAAGATAAAATTTTTTATATATAGTAAAGTTTTTCTTAAGATGGAAGCCTTTGACCTCTCCAGAAATACAGCTTCCTGTGATACTAAATTCATTTGCTATCAGAACTACAAAAAGGAACAGTCATTTTTTCCTTTCCACGCTGATTCTTTCCACATGGCCATGTGGGTGAGACTGCCATTCAGAGCCCAGGGCTGAGTGATGTGAGGGTGGTCACTGGTGCCCTGATTAAAGGGAGAGAGCCAGTTCCTAAGACTTTTGCTGACAGGCATCTGTGCAAGCAGCCTTGCTCCCTGCTTCAGTATAAAAATGGGTACTGAGGCAAGGCTGCTGGTCAGACTTCTGCGGAGTTGGATGTTGTGCTAGATGACAAAAGCCCCCGGCAGGGCTTTACAAACCTCCCTCCAACGTCCTGCCCTTTAGTCCACTCTCTTTTTTGAACTGTATGTCTGAGATCTAGCTTGGTATGGGATTTATTATTGTGAATGGATTGCACAGAGTGGGTTTGTGTCTGAGAAATACTGAGAGTTGTGGATGTGTGTGAAGGCCCAGGCTCTTAGCTGCTTCTCAGGGCAGCTACCTTGTGAATTTTATCTGTTAATATCTATTTCCTCATGGTCCTGTGTAAAATAACAATAACAGCAGTGGAAAAATGTGAATGCACTACTCTGTTTTAATGAGCAGTTGAATGTGCTCCAAAGTTTCACTTTTTTAATGAGTTGGTATTGTGGTGCAGTTCCTGCAGAGAAGGAAGTCGTAAAACCAGTGGAGGCAGATGTGCTGTCCATTGGCCAGCCAGCCAGCTTTGCGCTGGGCAGCTCTGTTGCTTGTAGCACCTGTTGGTTGCAGAGCATCCCATTTTGAGCTGATCAGTCTAAAGTTCATGTGTTTTATGTGTGATGTCTAAAATCAAAGGTTGCAATGCTGAACTATGCTTTTGTCTCTGACATTTGAGAAGTGGTATATGTGCTATGATTGCTATGTATTTTTAATGGCTTAAATCCACTGCATTGGTGTTACCAGAGCTAAAGGCCACATTTCATTCCCATTGTTTGTGAAAGAGCTGTACACTTATTAAGAAGGTTCTAGTTGCTTGAGTGTTTCAGGTGAGCTTCTCTTTATCGTAATTGCAATTCTTTCTGTCTTAGTGCAAAACCTGTCAATTTATTGGTTTGGGTTTGGTTTTGGGATTTTTTAAATCCACTACAGCTTTATTTTGTGTTGCTGGGATGGCTGGCAATATACCCACAAGACTGTAATATTCTGAGATAGGTAAGACATTGGAGGGGGTTGCAGTCCATGCTTTACTCTGCTGCTAGGCTGCAGTGTAAATGCAGGCAAGCTGTTCCTCTTCCCAGTGTGTCCCTTTCCCTGTCTGTTAGATGGATAATGCCACTGACTCCTGCTGCAGACTGCTTCAGGATTTGCTGATGGAAAATATTATCTGACATCATTAAAATACCTCTTTAGAAACATATCTGTCAAATTACCTTCAAAATTAATCTGGTTGTTTCTGTGGCTTATTTTACAGACACTTCTTAGTTTCTTCATTGGTAAAGTTTTTTAGAGGGACACAGCTCTGTCAGTTTCCAGTGTGAATTTCTAACTACAATCTGGCATTTCTCTTTATTTCCATTGCAGACGATGGTGTCACTGTAGTGCTGTGTCAGCTGCAGGTGCCCACTCAGATTTACTAGGAGGTAAACTCTCTAAACTAGTAACTGTTCAGTAGGTCATCAACTCCAGAGATTACCAGGCATGTCTGTTTGCATTATTCCCCTTGAAAGGCAGGCTGGCTTCATCACTCACTGGGCAATCCAAACTTGTCTCCACTTCCTTAATAATCATTTCAAAGTTGTTCTGGATCTCATGTCACATACCCTTTGACCTCTCCAGTGGAGGAAAAAAGACTTTCTATGAGGTGTCCCATACTTCTTGCTCATCAGGTCTTTTGTCTTCTAACCCATGGTCATTTGCCTCACAGGATGGAATATCTCCCTCTCATATATCAATATTCAGGATATAAATATATATCTATATATATGCACACAGAGGATATAAATAATGCTCTGAGTTCTTGGTGAAGGTACACCTTCAGGTTTCATCAAAACACCAATATGCCTGTGTGCATGTGTGTGTTAAGTGTGTGTAAGCGTGTGAACACAAACCAAACCCAACCTCTGCTGCTTCTTTGGGAAAAAGCCTTTCAGGACCTGTGGTAATTGAAATGGCTAAAATAATGCCATGGTATGTTATAAAATGTGAATTGGAAGAAGTTACTTGAAGCCCATGAAAAATCAAGCAGTGTACACAGTTTGTACATTAGACTGGCTTTCAGTAAATTCTGTCATCAAAATCAGCTAATTAGTCCCCCTATATCTGGAAATACTAGACACTCTAGCCTTGGAAAAATCTTTGATTAAAAATTAGTAGCATTCCACCTACAGCTCTTGGCTTAAAAGATGTCATTAACAGCTGCATCATAAAAATGTGTATCAGAAGGGATTGTTTCAGTATAAAGGTTTTAGAGATCCTGTTTGGATGGTAGCTAAAAATGCTCATATGTTTCTAAGCCGCTTTGGTAAGTGTGGGCATAGTCTTTTGCTGTATGCGAGATGCTTCATCAAAATATACCTTAAACTTAAAAGTTGGGTATTTTATGTTCCAGGTCTTACCATTGCAAGTGGAGGAAGAACTTAACAGATTTTTTAAGATTTTTATGAAGGTTTGAACAGAGATCAGATTTTCTTCACAAGTTCTTTCTTACCTCATGAAAACTTGTTTTGGCAGTGCTGCATTTAAAAATACCAAGTGATCTTCTCCACTTGCTGGTTTCATTCATTATTTCTTTCAACTTTGTGCTGATTTTCACAATTAAGGATCTAGCTCAAAATCTCTCTGTATGTCTAGATGAAGTAGTTTAAGCAGCTGTTGCATGCAGTAAGCTACTTTTTGGTAGGTCCCCACCATTTATATATTCAGATTTGTGTGAACTTAAAGCACCAAATCAGCAGTAAATAGGGGAGGGAACAATGCTGGTATGATCTTAGAGAGGACACATGGAATCACGCTGCTTCTCATTGACACAGAATTTCTGAAACAGATAATTTTGCTTTGCAGTTATTGTGAAAAACAGTTGCATTGAATAGGTGTGCTCATATTCTGACTCTGCACCTGTTTAACTGAAATTCAAAGTTGCTTCAGTCTGCATATTACAGATTCAAATTAAAAGAATATACAACATATCTTAAACCTATGTGAGCTGCAGGACATAAAAAACCTCACTAAATTAAAATGCACTGATTGCTCTTAAACCTTCTGTCAAGATGATTATTCTTTTCCTGTAGACCAAATGAGAGTAAATACGTGAGTGCTTGGAGTCCTGAGTGGACATCCAGAAAAGCTTTGTCTGTCATTTACTAGCTTTCACTTACTGTGCTATTTAAGTTAATGACTTCCTAAATGCCATACAGGCTCTGTTATGTAGTCTTTAATCTGATTAGGAGCACACGAATAATTTAGCATGCAATTAAACCATATAATTAATTTGTCCCATGGTAATGAACTGTTAAGTAATTTCATTAGTCTAGGGTAAATACCAGGTCTTGAACTTAAATTTTACAACTTCTTGAAGATGTTTTTTCCTAGAAGAAATTTTTTAAACATAAATATTATTTAAAATTAAAAGTCTGCTCCCTCTGATTTCCTGAAATTGCTCTTTGGGCAAAAAAGACTGGCTATTACCTAACTGTTTCAAAATGACGAAACTCCTGATCTCCAGTGAAACAGAATTAGGTTATAGCCAAGTGTTTTTGAACAAAGCATCCTCAATTTCTTCCAATCACCTTAAACCCAAACCTGCCTTGCAGACTTCAAAGAGCAGTTTAAGGAAATCAGAGGGAGCAGGGTTTTCATGTTACAGAAAAGCTCCAAGAGATCAGATGAGGATTTACTTAGGATGTGTGCTGAAACCTAACTGACTATATTTGCCCAGGTACCAGGTAGTATGTTTTTTAATTCAAGTGATTTGCAGATACTGGCACACAAGAGAAGGCTTGCAGAGAATGTGCCAGCTGAAGACTGCTGTATAGTGAAGATCCAGCATCACATGTAAGATGGTTATTTATTATCAAGCATGAAATTATTCCTGTTTGTTTTCCCTCCTGTTCCAGTCTAACTCCCAGTGGTGTCACACAGGTTGCTTTGCACCGTGATTCCTGTGCTTCATAATTTTTTCCTAATTTCTTTGAGGCGCTAAGCTCTCTTCCAGTGCTAGGAGAATTACTTAGCCGTGTTCTCATGTTAAATATATAATCTTGCCTCCTTGAAATGAGATGTATTATACTGCTTTGCTGGCTTGGGTCCATACTGCTGTAGTCCTGATTGGATTTGAACTTCAATGCTGCTGGCAAGACACTGAAGAGTTTGTGGTTTGGGGTTTTTTCACACTTGCACAAAGTTTTTTTCACAGCACTGGAAATATCATTTAATCTCTTTATGTAGAGTGAGAATAATTATCTCAGTGAAATGTTTTTGAGCAAAACCACTTTTTTTTAGTACAGATTACTAGGGTGTTGGTTCTAGATACAGACATAGATATTTCTCTTTGTTTTCTTGACATGATATTGGACATTAAATGGATGCATTATATTTCTTCAAACAAACTGGAATATACATTTGCTTAAATAAAGAAATTCTCCAACTTTTCTTTGTGATTCATTGTACAAATAACAAAGCAAAGATGGGACGACTGCTATCTAAGTGCTAATAATAACTAAAAATAATTTTAAAAAAAGGAGATGCCTTGGAAGAATTACTACTAGAGTTGAGAAAGTGTTTCTAGCCTGAAAAAATTACCATTCTCATAAACAGGTCTGAATCTTCCTTAATGATACAATTATATGTAAAGCTGAGTATCTGCTCAGCAATTCACATCTGCATGTTATGCAGCTAAATGTTTGCAATTTCTTTTACCTGAAATACATCTATTTCACTGTTTTGCGGGCTGAAAGGCAAACAGAGGAATTAAGTTTATTCCAAGTTCAAATTTTTCTGTGTGGTAGACAGAAATTTAAGGCTATAACTGCAGTCCTCTTTTAGGAATTGTTTTCTGATGGAGAGATCTACTAATCTTAGAGATGAGATCCACCCTCTATGTACCTAGTCCATTTGGTTACTGCAGTCAAGGTATAACATATTTTATTGTAAATAAAGAATTGATACATCACGTGCCACAGCCATCCTTAGACATCTTAGCCAAGTTTTTTGAGAATTACTCTAAACAGCTTTAGTACAAGCCCAGAGTAATGGCCAAAGTATGGATTCACTGAAGGGCTCCTTAACCACATCCAAGAACTGATAATCATTTGGCCTGTTACAAGTTTAAATCAGAGTCATTAGCTGACATATCAATCCGTAGGAAAAACAAATCAACTAAAAGCACTAAAGGTGTCTATTACAATAGAGAGAGAAATAAACTGGGTGTTGATATTAAAATTTCATATACTCTCTATTCTAAAATTAAAAGTGAATGTAGGGAAAAAAATTTTTTTTAAACTCAAAGTGAGCAATTAATTCAATAGCTTCCAGTTGCAATTTTAACATGTTAACACTTGAAATTACTATAAATTATTTAACTTATATAAAGACCTAATTAATATATAAAATTGCCTCTATTCCATAGGTTTAATTTGTATTTATAGAGTACTTTTTTATGGTTCTCAAATTTGCATAAAAACGTGCATAGTAAATGCAACTTTATCTGGTGCTTCTTTTGTTGTTAAGGTTTTGACTTCTTTTCTATTTTTTTTTAATTGAAATGTGCCCTTCATGAGGTTTTTGTTTGGTTGTTTTTTTAATTTGGAGTACGTAACTTCTGCTTCTGTGGTATCATTCCTTGTTCTTTCAATGTCCAGGATAACGGCACACAATAGGTGAATGGTGTGTTACTCATACCAGCTGAGACAATTTGTTATTTCTGTTTCTTACTGTGGCTGAATATATAGCCCTGACAAGGGCTCTATAAAAACAGGCTCTTGTCCAAGGGCTGCTGATGACTTAATCAAGCTGTAGTATCAGCAAGAAAGGGAAGAAGGCTTTAAGTCCGTTGCAGTTTTAGATTGTGTTGATTGGAAGGGCTAAAACTAATTTCAGTTGCAGAATGACTCCATCCTGTTGGCACTCAGGGGAAGGAGGGTACGCAGGCAAAGTGATTTCAGCTGTGCATGATCAGCCAAAGTGGTGTGGATGTTTTTTGGCAAGCACAGAAAGATTACCTCTTGGTGTCATTGGTCCTGCCCTGAAATAACTTGTAAAAAATGTCCACACTGTGAAAAATAAAGGCCTTTCACCCAGAAAAATTCTTCACAAGTACATGCATATATATTTGGTAGTTGCAATAAAGATTCAGGACAGACCTGGAAAGCCTGGAGTTACATTCCTTTCTCAGTACTTGTTCTTATTTGGTGGTGGATCTGCTGGTGTATGTTCACGTGCATGGCACACTCTTGTGCTCTTGCCTTTTTATGATCTAATGGAATGATGAAACAGCAGTGTATGGAAAACTCTTCAGATTAATCCTTCACTCAGTAATTTTGTGGTTTGGTTTGCAGCAGAGGGGTTACCTTTGGTTCTGTACGAGTTGCAGAGATGATGCTGTGACAAGAAATTATAAACTCGAGGAGGTTACTGGGGAAAAACTCTCATATTTGGAGTATATTGAGTTAATGGTGGTGGCAAAAGCAGAAATGCTGTGATAGGTGCAGTTCAATGTCCTTGTTCTTCTCCTTCCTTCTGGTTCTTTCAGGTTCAGAAACTATCTAAAGGTCAAGATCTCACTTCAAACAAGTTTTGTTTATAAGCAATACCCCTTCTGGTTTACTCTGAGTGTTAACAATTTTACCTGACCAGAGCAGATGCAAAAAAACTCAGTGTGCCGTGACTAAACTGTTTCTTTTCTCAGGGAGCTTCTTAGCCCAGTTTCTCCTGTTTATGCTGACTCTATTCACATCCCACTGGAAAGATGTTGTGTTTAAATTCACTTGTGATTGACCTTACTCCAACATTGCTATAGAAAAGGGCCAAGATTTTTTTTTTTTATCCTTTTTATAACTCCTGGCTCCCTTCCTGTACTGATGTAATTAGCCTGAGCTGACCTCTAGCCAAATGTTTCTGTGGTCAAGTTTCAGCTGGCTTGAGGACAGTCAGCTGCTGTAATTTTTTTTCCCTGATTTTAACTCTGTTCATTCTTACAAGCTGCTGGAGTTGGGTAAGACATAGAATATTATTCTTTAGAACAGTGTGTGTTACAGACACTTGAGGGTTTTTTTTCTGTTGAATAAGAGGGACTTTATTAGTGCCATTTATCTTTCATAGGCACATAGGGTAGATGTTGGGAGGTAGATACTATTGGATTGTAAAAGGTCAGGTTTGTCCTAATGTCTAGAGAGAAGCTGTCTCTTGCTATGTTAACAGTGAAGCCTCTGGACAATACTGTTCTTGTTGACAGCAAGCTCACAAGAGTGTCTTAGAGGAAGGGCCATTTACGGAACAGATTTTTGAGAACTTTCTGCAAGGCAGTAGTTGTCTGACGGTGATGCAGGTGGCACTTCAGAAGACCCTTCTCTCAGAATTTTTATTCTGTACCACCAAAAGTGGTTTCATAATGGGGCCGCTCCTGCTTTCTACCAGATCTTCTCCCAT
Organism: Corvus hawaiiensis; assembly: GCF_020740725.1. Lineage (NCBI taxonomy): Eukaryota > Metazoa > Chordata > Aves > Passeriformes > Corvidae > Corvus > Corvus hawaiiensis. The sequence continues at coordinate 10,639,089 of NC_063255.1, read as the reverse complement.
GAGAGTGAAGCTGTGGCAGTGTAGCTCTCTCTTAATCTCAAATACTGCTAGTAGTGACCCTCATAACTGCAGCCCAGCCAAGCTTTTGGTGTTTGTGCTGGATGCAGAGGTCACGTCCCTGGTGCTTCACACCCCATGCAGAGCTCCATTTGCCTGGGTGAGGACTTGAGTACAAGCCCTGTCCCAAGGGCTCTGAGTTGCAGCTCCAAGGACATAGCACAACTTGTCCTTTACAGAGGCTGCTGGACAGAGGGTGGAGCATGATGCATCCGTATGAGAGCAGTTACTGTTTTTGAGCACAGTCCTGTCCATATTGGGTATGTTCAGAGTATACCAACTGGATGTTTTTCACAGACACAACTTGTCTGAATGGATAACTCAGTGGGATACCCTATGTGGTTTTAGGCAGAGCAGAGGCAGTGTTGTTTTGTCTCACTGAGATTCTGGCATTTGTGAGAGTCCGCTGAAGAAGCATCATTTGTTTCTATACAGCGTTTTACTGGCAAAAGGGCAAGGGATGAAGGAGCAATTCTGATCACCTCTGAGGTTTAGGAATGCGAATTAATCCTATGACCTGTTTCAGAGAGCTGGTTGTTTTAGTCAAGGTCTGTGGCTGAGCAGGGAATTTCCCAATAATTGTATAATTACTCTTAAACAAGTAATAGCTGCTGCTGGAGGGTGGCTGTGGCTGTGGCTTCCCCTCCACCTTGACTGCTCACTCCCATGTTCTGCCCTGGCTCTGCTCCTGGGCTGTGTCTTTGTGGAGTCCTAATAAAACCTGTCTGCAAACAGGTTCATTACAATGAATATTTATGGATTCATTTTAACTGGAACAATTTCCTGACGGAGTTCACTGTGTTGCAGCTATGTAAACAAGTCTGCCAGTGCAAGAGGAACAGCAGTACTGGAAGGGGATTGTTTTCATCTGCAATAACATGACCTTACTGAAGTGCAATGTTTGTTGACCTCTGTGATGTTTCCAGGCTCCTGGGTTAGTGCTTCAGCTGTCAAACCACTCTTTTTGGAAGGATGCTGAGATGGCCACCAGTCAGGTGTGCAGGGATGGAGAGGATAGCCATGCTGTGACAGCTGCATGTGGGCACCAACCCTGGTCCCACCAGAGTTGTTCGGTGTGGTTATGAAAAATGAAACTGTGTGCCCTGAATGATGGATTCTGATCACATTTGTTCTCATGGGAGTATTCCTGTGAGGGTTTGGCCTTCTTTTGTGGCTGTTACTAGGCAGGAAGTAGTAGAAAGGCTTGGAAAAGAGTGGTTGGAAGATGGGCTGGTGGATGGGGGAGAACAGGAAAGTGTGAATAGGAAGGCAGCATGGGATGCCAGGGTACTGTTCCGGAAGAGAACAGGAGAGTTGTAAATAAAGTGACATTGTGCTCAGGCCTGTAAAAGAGAAAATCTCCACTTAGGGAGAAAGTGGAAGAGCTGAAGGGGAGAAGAGACTGATGGGGTAGAAACAGTGTAAGAGAGGAATTGACAAACACAGGGGCACATTTTTGTAGAAGATTTATTAATAAGAGATAATAAGAATTCTTTAAACAAAGAGTACAGATGAAGCAGGGGGACCAATTGAGCTACCTGAAAATATGGCTGATCTTGGATGAACCTTGTACTGTGGCAGAATATCTTCTCTTCTGAGAGCTGGCCTGTCATTTGCTTTATTAACTTTGTCCCAGGTCGGTACATTCCAACAGTTGTTGTTGTCACTTCTCCTGGTCCTGCTCCCCAAGCTGTCTCACTCCCACACTGCCCAAGTCCTCAGTAAAGCACTTCTGTACCCCTTCTTTACTCCCAGTTCACTGAGAACAGGGGAGTCCTGTTTGGAGTGATCCATGTCTGCTTGGCCAGAGAAAAGGCCTGCTGATGCCTGGCTAGTCCACAGAGCTCCTACAGCTCTTCTCCTTGTGTAGCAGCCCCATGCCCACTCAGGCTGGCCCAAGCTTGTCTGGGTGGTGCTGCTGGGCATCCTTGTCCTGATGTGTGTGCAGTGGGGAGCATTTCCTGGCTTGCCTTTGCAGGTCTGACTGAGGTTCTGCCAGTCCAGAGCAGTTTGACTAAATGCCTTTTATACTGAGCCTTTAACCTGAGAATTATTGAGCAGTTGCATTAATGAGGATGTGAGAAAATACCTTCTAATTTTCAAGTTTTGTACTGTATAGCATGGATGAGAAATCTGGAGTTGGAAATAGTTTTGGCTTTTTTCTCTAGTGTGATTCATTCTGTTCTCTTAGTGTAAGAAAATTGAGAGTATTACCTTTTAAATTTGGCATTACTATAGCTTTACATACTCTGCATTCTTGTGTCTTATGGTTTTTAACCTAATTCAAACTTTGGTAACTGCACTAAGAAACTGACTAGTTTCTGACACCCAGATTTGATAGCATGAATTGTTTGTTACTTGATAACACCCACTTAGAAATTGTTACTTGCTAGTGGGATTGTTTGTTTGGATTTAATGTTTGTGATTTAATCTGCTGTCACCTAAAGAAAATCTCTAATTGAGAACAGTCCAGTGTAGAATCAAGGTCTGTCAAATCAATTTACAGTCAAATATGAAGGTCGAGCTCTTATTTTCTCTCTCTGCCTCTCTGAGTGGGGTGTCAGTGTATCGTGGTAGTTTGGTGCCACAGAACAAAACACTGCTGCCTGACTTGTCCAGCCATCCATGCTCATTTTAGCATGTGTGTTGTAGCTTTAGTTTTGAAGGTCTCTGGTAATCTCTGTGGCTATAAATGGTCAGGTCATAATCCGTGGTATGGATGCTTTCCCCATACTTCTGTATGGACACCTCATGAAGTTCTGGGTTTTTTGCAAGGTACACTTTTGTGCAGAACTCTGCACAGTCTGCAGGTCCAGCACAGAGCAGCTGTTGCCCTTCACTGTTGTTACCAGATGCTGGTGATAATGGCAGGAGCAAAGTAGTGTCTCAAAACAGGGTTGTGCAATGGGGTTGTATGATGTGTGGAGTAAGCTAAGTGAAAATGGGGCTCAAGTGAATTAAGGAAAATGAGGAGTGTACTTTTTTTGGGGAAATTGTAAAGGCTTGTTGGTTTGCTAGGATTGTAAAGGTTTGCATTCTTGGAGGTTGTAAAGTCATTTGTGGATGCAGTCTATCAATTGACAATACATGATTTTTCCACCCTCTATTTAATGAACTAAAGACACATAAGCCAGCTCTCTTGTAAATGCGGTATTTACTATGTGTTCTAGACTGCAAGATGATGTATTACTTTATGAGGCAATGAACTGTAAACTAAATATACTTCTGGTTTAAATCCAATCAGAAATTCAATAAAACTAGATGATATCTTAAATGTCATATCATATTAGTAGTATTTGCTTATAAAGAAACTCTCTTACTGTCTTTTGTCACGACAGAGTCAGAAGTATGGATCTTCGGCGTCTGCTGTTTACTTTGGCACTGATCTGTGCAAATGACTCACTTTCTGCAAGTGATGGTAAGTTTTATGATACCTTTCCATGCCTTTCTCTGTGTGTGTGTATATTTATGTAGATTTATATAAACACTATTTTTATATTGAATTTTTCATGCAACTTTCTTGATTGCAGTAACCCATGTATGTAATGTGAAAAATGCATCAGTTAATCTTTTTGTAGACATAGTGGATGAGATTGGGACATGTTGCCAAATGAAAGTGAATTTCGCAGACAGTTTTTGATGTGTAAGCAAGATGGATAAATCTGGATTTTCTTTGAGTGGGTATTGAAGTTATGAAAGAATTGTATGAGGTTCATTTTTTATATGAACTAGTGTTTTTTTCTCAAACAAGTCTTTTAGTATAGTCATATGTTAAGAATAGGACTATTTGAACATACAGAGGAAACATATAAAGACTGTATGCTTTAAATCTCAGGCCAATATGAACAAGATTCATAAGAAATAAATTTGGTAATTCTTGAGTAGGGACTATGGGATTTCAAAAGAATGTGTACCCTCGACCAGCCAGCTGGGACTGGTCTTAAAGTCATTTAACAAAACCTGTGAACTCCAATGGGACTTGCATATTGTGCCAGATTATCTGCTTATGCTTGCTATGATCTAATTATGTAAAGAAGTGCAGCTCAAGCTGGTCAGCTCTGTGCTGTTCTGGTCTTCAGAACAGACAGCAGAAACAGTTTTCCATAATTAGTAATTTCATGCAGACGTGTCACTGCTTCTCCCAAAGTTACAGAGCAGCTGCAGCTCTGTAAACAGGTGCCCCTCCTGACTTTCTAACCAAAATCTGTATTAGCAGAACAAGTCAGAAGGGGCAGTTTGTCTAGAAATTTTATTAAAAGTGGAATGAAAACAGCTTCCATAGCAAACTCTAAATAAAGTGATACAACTGTCAATGTAAATTTCTGACATCTCTCAGTTTTTTTCTTTAGCTCCATTCTTTTGTGTTACTGAGTGCAAATTAAATGTACATAGAATTGCAAGACATGTTTCATTAGCCTTTCTAGTTCTAGTTTTAGAATATGATACTAAGCCAAAAGGTTATGACATAGTTGCCTGTAGTCACAACTGGCCTACATTTTAAAGGTATAACCATAGTTCTTTGTACTGATGCAGTTCTGTATTTTCTTGGAGTTGCATACTTTGAATTTCTAGGTATCTTGTATATGCTGAAGCACTGGAGAGGCATATGGGATGTGACTTTGATGTTAATGGAGACATTAAGGTGAAATAAGAAAAAATTAAGACTCAGGTGATCGGTTCTCAGACAATTCTTCTATAAAGTTGATTCTGTTTATTAGCAAACAGGTTTGGATGGAGAAAACACAAGTTTCTGTTTACTTACTTCTATGTGTGTGTCTCAAATGCTTGTCCTCTGTGTTACCAGGAAAAGAATCTATAAGACTGCTAGTTAAGGCTTTTTCTTTAACATTTATGAAATATATAGAGGTACCAGCTTCTCTTCATTGCCACTACAGAATGGTCAGTAGAACAAAAATTAATGTGTCCTGACTTGATCCTTTCCCCTGCCATGTCTGCGTTTTACAGTAGACTCATTCAACTCAAAAATAATCCCCAGGGCAGTCTACTGGACCAACTGATTTTTCTCTTGAGTTTTAACAGCACATGAGGATTATATGATCCTTGGCAGATGAGCTGTGGTCCAGATGTCCTAACTGCAGTAATAGTCTGCGTTACAAATAAAACTTGACCACAGCATCATCTTTGTGTGACTCTGTCTATACTGATGAAACAGTAACTTCCATTAGATTACCTTCAGAACAAAAAATTAAGAATATTTTGGTTGTTTCTGTGTTTAAATACAAGACACAGTACTAAATATTTATGTCCTGATTTGTTGTACTATTAAAGATTGTGTATGTGAACGGAATCACTTTGTTTAGTGATTGCTAATGACTAGATTGCTTCTAATGCTTTAACGCATTAATTCTGAGTTGGGCACATGCTCAGTTGAGAATGTCAGAGAAGGAAGCATAAATTGAACATGGGTATTTGAGATAACAGCATAAAAGAACATCCATTTGCTGTTCTTTTGTGATTTAGGATGGAGTATTAGACAAGACCTGTTTATTATATGTTTTGTTCTTTTTTTCTTCCATGTGAGTGTGCTCACATCTGCAAAAGTTCTCGTGAGTATCCAGCCCCACTCGGGTGATGAATCCTGACAATCTTAAAGTGCTCTGCCCAGCACAGTCTTGCTGACACCTCCGTATAAACTTAATTAAATGTGCTCTGTACTTGTACCATATCTGATATATTGCCTGGGGATTGGATCTATGGTGTCATGGTTCCCTAAAAAATTCACGTCAGTAGTTCTATTTCTTCTGGCAGCAGGAGAAATAAAAATTACATATGCTGGGTAGTCTTGTACCAAAGCCCAGTACTGAACCAGTGTAATACAGACTTGTACATGGGATGCTTTTGTGTCTTGAAAGTAAACAAAGCTTAAGATCAGCCTTACAAGAGGGTGCTTGGGGCTGGCTTAGTGCCATGAAGCCAGATCCAGCCTTGACAGAGTGAAACCCCATATATATTTCCTTCTGGTGGGATCAAGGGTGGGAGGCCAGCAGTTGGCCAGGCAACTGCAGAACAGTTGAGACCAGACACTGGACATTTAGTCACCTCTTTGCTGTCTCCAGGCTGGTAGCCAGTTCTGCTGGAGGCTTTCTATTGGTTTAGCTTGTTTTTCATGCTCTCCTCTTGCAAGGAGTCTGGCTTGCCAGTTCCCTAAGCTGAGACTGCAGCTAGCATGAAGTGACAGCGGTGCCCACTGTCTCTGAGAGGGTGATGCTCAAAGTGATCAAGCATGTCCACTGCCCCAGGTCTCTGACTGTAATTCAGGGCTGAGCAGGTCTGGGACTTTCAGCCCTTTATCAGGGTTGCTGACCCATGTGCTGTCCATGCCTGTAGCTGCCTGATGTACAATGACAAGGGCAGAACAGAGGCAGGGGTAGAAAGAAAGTAAAGGCCACAACAACAGGAAGGTAATTTCTAATAGGTGCATAATTACCATAGGTAAATGGATTTTGTGCCTTCAGGATTAGAAAGCACAGGGCCCATTTTCACAGCTGATTAAGACATTTTTGTCGGTGGAATTAGGCTTCTGGGAATTTAGATTGCTTTGAAGATGGGGAATTGTGTGATTTTGACATTTTAGTTTAATTTAGTTAAATAGGTACATAAACAAGAAAGAGTGTTGCCTCATAAGCAGATCTCCTACATCTGTGCAGTATTAATTGTAGTTCAGGGGGAAAAAAAAAAAAGCTTATATTTGTGTACGAATACACAGTTTGTGTTTGAGATTTTACATTAATGTAACTGTGATGTTTCAAATACATATCCAGAATTCACCGAGGTATTTTGGTTACTATACCTGCTGACATCAGAAGCAGTTGAAGGGATTTGCTCCAGACACAGACTGAAATATGTTCAGGAAGCAAAATGAAAGTTGTAATGTTGTTTGCTTGTTCCTTCTCTACAACTGATGAGTGTAGCTCACATAAGGACATAGAGGAATAAACTGGGAATTAGTCCCAGTTAATAAAACAATACATAAGCTCAAGAAGTTCCAAAATTAATTTCTTCCCAGTGAAAAAAAGTGGGAAATGTCTTTTACTGTATTTTTATGATAGATCAAAGTTCATTCCAGACTATTAGAGTTATGTTAATTCATCCTCTGAAACAGGTTTAGAGAGGCATTCATATTTAATGATAGCACAAGAAAAATAATTTTGTGTGAACTGGTTTTGTACAATGACAATTTTAAGAGCTACAAGCTTTAAATTATTGTTCATTTTATCTAATCAGATTTGAAAAATGTATTTATCTTTTTCCATTACAACTTTTAAAATTATTTGATGAATCTGCTATGCTCAAATATTCTATTTGCGTAACTTTTATGTAAGAAATAGAATAAGTTATTTCCTTTCTAAAACAAATCCAATCAAATTTTTATTTCCATCAGGATGTCCTTTTGTTTTACTGGTGTCTATTGTTGTACTTTGATGCTTTGTGTGCACTACATATTCATGATAAACCAACCTACTATATCTGTGCACTGGGTATCAGTGCTCCACTTGCAGAGCTGGAGTCTGAATCCATAACGCGTGCATAGGGCTTCAGTGTCATTAAAGACATGCCTGAGTAGCCAAGACTTCTGTGCAGGGCTCCTGGTGATACCAGAGCACCTGCAGGACATCTGCATCTTTCTGGAATGGTCAGAAGCTTAAAGAGCTCTGTGAAAACCTCAAGGCCAGTATTTGATATGTATTTGACCATCTCTTTTCAGGCAATTAAATCAACTCTATTGGCTACTCTTTGTTCCAGGGCCTATTTTGATTAACTCTCTAATGACTATTGGGAGCTTGGACACCTAAGAATAATATTCATCACAGGGATATCCTCTAGGTACTCAAAAAATCTCCATAAAACTTGTAGATAGCACGCCTATGCCTTTAAAGCAGAAGCTGGAAGGCAGGCAGAGTATCCTGGGCAGTCCGAGATAGCTACACATGTTTAGGCAACTGCATTTTGCCCTATGTGGCATAAAGAGAGCTAAATTTAGGTGTCTTCATTTTGACCTGGGCCTCTTCCTTGCAGCTGCCTTGTTTCAATGTGCATAATTCTGTGTGCTTTCTTCTGGGTAGTGTCATAGCTGCTCAGCCACCCACTGTAGGTTTTCTGCTGCTCCCAAGGTGAGGGGTCTTCTCACTGGATTGAGAGAAAGCAGTTGAGTCCTGCCATCTCCATGGAGTTTAGTAGCAGACACGTTGTCTAAAGACTTTTGTGCCATGTGAAGGAATTATTAGAATTAGAATAAGCAGAAAGGGGCCTTTGAATGGCAGCATATTCTCTTCTAGGAAAGGGAAATTCATCCATCAGTTCATGGAGTCGGGAGGTACCAGGGACTTCCTCGCTTGGCCTGAACTATTCAGAAAAATGGTCTTGTCTATAAACATGTTTTGTGATTTAGGTGAACTCAAATTTTATAGATGCAGTCAGTGCAGTGACAAACCATTTCTCAGGTATTTTTTTTATTTTTAATAGCTTCTTTGATAATCATGAAGACTAGACATATTTGTGTATATTACAATCCTAATCTTGTTAGGAAGGAGCAAAAGGACAGACTCTTCCTTAGCTTAAGCTGCAAACATTCTTGCCTTCTCTTGGTAAACAGTAGTGACATAATAAAGTTGGTAATCATTCATTCATGGTGGTCATTTTCTCTTCTCAGTTCTTCTAGTAGGTTCATCTTTGCTATGGCCTTTCTCTGTTTTGCCTGTTTTCTCAATTATATGCAGCTAGATATGGAACATGAGTCCAAGCAGAGCTGGCAGTAAAATCTGAGAAGCTGAAAACACTGATCAATGTGGTGCATCCTGGTGTACGTGGATGGGGGCAAAACTGTTGAGAAGGCAGGTTTAAAACTTCCACCTCAAAACAAAGCCTTTAGAATAGTTGCCTTATTTCCTGAAGTTTAAGTATTTCTGAGCTAGAAATGTGTTCCATTATGCAGAAGAAATTGCTACAGACACATTCCAAGAGCCAGAATCAGAAAGCTTGGCACAGGGAAGCGTAAGTTATACCACTGTGATCTGGCTAAACCATTTCAGCTGAAGGGAAGATTCATTTTGGCAGAGAGAAAAATAGTATTTCCATCATCACTTTCCATTGGGATTAAGGATGGCTTTGATGACTAGCAGAAAAATCCGAGGGAAGGCCAAGGAAGTGCACTTCTGAGTTGCTTTTACTGCTCTTGCTTCCTAACAAGTAGTGTATATTTTAGATAAACCATTTGTCTGGGCCTGTGTGACAGTATCTCATGGAGAAGAAAGGATTTCACTTTGCCTGTCTGTCTTTAACAGAAAATTATTTGGGATTTCTAAACGTGGAAAACACATGCTGAAAATAAATTGCAGACAGGGCTATATTTTATAAGAAAACTCAAAAAATAAACACATTTTAAGGTATTTGTGCCCCTAAATGTTTGTGTTTAGGCTTGTATCTGAGTAGACCCAATGATTTAAATGCTAACCTGGGGTGCAGAAACTAGTCTCCTTTGTCTTGTCCTCCAAACCACATCTGTGACTCCAACATCTACTGGAGATTTTCAAGCCTTTGAATACCTTCACCTGCAAGCCTGCCAAAAACACTTCATGGACAATCAGCTTCAGTCAGACACCCTGTAAAATAATGTACATGCCAAAGTTTCCCCATCCAGTTATCTCTGTCATCCTTAATATTCCTGCTATTGTGTGTATTTCCTTCATTGCTCTTTTGTTGCCATCATATGTTCTTTGTTAAATACAGACTTGCCAATTTGCAGTCCTCTGATTGCTGTGTTTTGAGACAACTTGTGAGAATTAGCAACTCATCAGTGGTTAGTGCCTGGTGTTGTCAGAAGGAGAGGTCAGTCTTTCTCCCTCCCAGTAGGAAAGCTTGTGATCCCAGCAGATCTTTGCTCTCCCAGGCAGACTTACAGACTGCAGCCTAGCCACCAACACACGCTGGTCCTCCTGTGAACCAGAACTGCTCCAGATGGTGGCCACTTGTGGCTTGCTTTCAGAGGAGGGAGGCCAGTTTGAAATGTGAACTTTTGCCCACACATGCAGTGAAGCCTGTGTATTTATGGAGGAAGACTGGATGATAGAAATTATGCAAAACCATACACAGCAGTTTGTTACCACTATCTAAGAAACTAACAAGTGAGAAAATTCCTAATTACAGTCTTTAACTCCACTTTGTATTTTAAATGTAGTTGTGTATTTAATGTGAATTAGTGAAACAGGGTGTACTGCACTAGTGAAATCAATGCAGTTAATAAACTAACTCCGCATCAGGGGAAGGAAAAGTAGCTCTAGCAAATAAACATTTCTATATTACAAAAGCAGATTACATGAGTTGTAATTAATCATTCCATACAGTAAAGTACACATAGAGCGAATTTCTTTCAATACCGTCCAACTCTAACAGGAAAAAGAACCTCTATTTGCTGCATATTCATAGCATATAATGGAGTGCTCAGAGAAGGGGTGACTTTTTCATTAATTTAAACAATGATGCAGTTATTGTGTAGTAACTTGCACTGCCTGATTTAAAAGAGAAGAGATTTATAGAACCAGTAGACTGTTTGCAATGTTGCACATTCCCTTTCTATGCTGTGTTCTTCAGAAGTGACAGTGGGGATTGTACTGGAAACTGAGCAAAAGTGTGACTGGAATTTGGAGAGCTGTAATTGAACAGACCTGGTTTCTACCAGTATAAATGAGGGAGTATTGTGTGTACCTCAGCAATATTTTGGCACAACTGGATGTTTTCCTCAGCTGTTCCAAGGGATCAGAAGTGAACAAGAAACATTCTAGAGCAGGAGTTCACAAGATGCCATTCTTGAGTCACACAGAGTGACTTTTAAAGCTTTGCACTGGCCACCACCTGCAGCAGAACCAGATGATTCTCAGCATTGCAGCAGAACTGTGAGCACAGTTTGGTAGTTTTGGAACTGGAGCCACCATCTGAAGGGTACTTAATTCCAGCCTTGAAGAATTTTTGGTCACTTGGGCTCCAGAGACTCCCCCAGTTTCCTGTTCCCAACCCTGGCAACTGCCCCAGTCTTCCTTGTTACACTCCAGCACACTGAACTGGTACCCAGGTGATTAACAGCTTCTGAGGATGGAAAGGGGAATGGGAATGAGATACGGTTGGGGAGCTTGGCCCTGGTGTGACCCTCCACAACAAGTTTCTGGCAAGGTTCCCCTTGGAGAATAAAAGCACTTGGCATAATCTCTTTCCCTTCTGTACTACTGGAGAGGTGCCTGGAATGAACTATGCAAGAATGATGCAGTAGGTGAGAGGCAGAGCTGCAAACTACCAGTAGGACTCTCTAGCTTCTAAAGCTGGAAAAAGTCCTCCTACTTAAGATAAAGGTTTCTCTACTTTGCTTGCTATTCTTGCCCTTTGTAGAAGCATGCTCTGGAATCAAGTAGTAACAGCAATGGTCAGTTTTCTCCAGAATATCTAACAGATTGTCATGCTGCTAGGGACTTAGAATTCTTCCTGCATAATGCAGTGAAGATTTTCTTTTTGTAGAAGTACAGGGGTTTTTTTTTAACAGATAATTAAATGTCTTTTACTAAGTCATTTGCTGCAAAGGGGTGTTGAATAGCCATAATGTAGGCTAATAAAGTTGGTGGACTATCTAAAGAGCCATGCATATTGCCAATGCAGTCCTGTGTTTCATTCTCATTAAGCTGGTCAGGGAGAGAGACAGTTGTTCACTCCCTGCTTTGTGGGTTTTGTGAGAGCCTTTGATAAAGCACTGTAAACAAAGGGTCTTTTAAAAAATGCCAGGGATAAAATAGAAGGGCTTGTATAGATTTAAAAAATTAATCAAAAGGGGAAAAGAGGAGCAAATGAGCTCCCACATCCAAGGGTGTCTCTTGTCTACAGATTGCACATGGAGGAATTAAATCAAGATCTGTTCTGCTGGGAGAGGTGTGTGGCAGGACAGGATGGAAAGCAGTGCAGTTCTGCAGGGCACCAAGGGAGTGACGGGGAAGGGTGTGAGTGGGGGCTGCTGGAGCCCCACAGCCGTGTGCGCAAACACTCGGCACAGCACTGCTGGAATGGTGGAGTGGGGGCTGCCCGGGGAAATGCCAGAGATTCACCCAGACCAAGAAGTGTGTCTTCTGTCAGCTATCCCAAACTGTACCCTGAGCATATTCAGAGAAACATGCTGAAAGGAAGTATGTTTATTTTGTATTTGGTCTGGGATTTTGTTTATTTATTACTCCCCTAGAAATGTGTAGTCTTGGCTTAAAAACTGACAGAAACTTCACAAGCAAATTTGAAAACTGACTTGGATCAAGAATTTAACCTTGAATCCCTATCTGCTAGAACCCTCCTCTGTTTTTTACTTTGTAAAGACAAAATAACAAGACCAATTATGTGCCTGGCAGGCAAACACCATGTGCATTGTATTGTTTTTAAAAGCACTTTGTGTTTGCTACCTACTCTTACTGTATAACAGGAAAAACAGATAGTATTTAATAAATATTAAGCCATCAACAAAAAACGTGTACAAGCCAAAGAATGTCATTATGCCCTTTGAATTTGTGTCTGGTCTCCTCATTGCTGAAACACCAAACAAAGAATAATATGATAGTTTAACAGGAAAACTGCAAGTGTTAAGGAAGGAAATGTAGGAAATAACTATAAATGTTAACATGGTCTATTTATTATCTGCTGTTAGTGATCAAGTAGTTAATAGCCAATGCAATTACTTCAGTAAAAATGCTGATGTCAACTATAGTTACTGTTGTATAGGTTTTAATCCAAACCATCTGTTTTAATCCTTTTATATATCCCCTGTTGATCTTTGCTTGCAGTGAAGTGTTTTTCTGGAAGTTAAAAGTAATTATTAAAGGAATGGAAATTATTAGTGGTTCATGGTTTGGCAAGGAAAATAAATGCCTTTTCAAGTTCTTGGTGTTTCTTTTAGAGGGCTCCGGCACCAGAAATAGTTGAGGGTAGAGTATAACACATAAGTATTTTCTGTCACAATCTATGTGATGTTTGGGATTCATCCCAGTGAGGTGTCGAGAAGTGTAAGTCACTGGTCTGATTATTCTCCACCACTTAATTAAGCCCATTTATTTCACAGGGCAAAGGAAATATGAGTGGTTTATTAAAAGGGGGGGTATAAAACACTGGTGAAAAATGTCAGAAATGCTGGCTTATGTATATAAAAACAACATAATTTATTTTCTAGTGAGCTGTTTCATTCTCCAGTGTATTCTTCAGTGGATTTGTAGAGGATGTTTGGTCTTGCTAACTTGTTGAGTTAGCTTTGACTGTAACTGTCCTGTGTAAAATTGCCCTGTTACCCAAGGATATCTCCACCTGGCTGCAGAGCTCAGCCTTCATGCTGTGAAGATCTATTAAGCCACTTTGCAGTTAAAAGAGAAGCATCTAAGGCAACTCCACAAGTAGTGAAATGGATGTGAGATCAATAATTTATTATCTTTCCTTTCTGATTCCATAGCAATTGCACAATAGGAAGCTGTAGAAGTTTATCAGAAAAACCCAAGGTATCTCCTTGTGCTCTTGTCACATGCCTTTCAACGCACCTAGGGACCTTCAGAACTCAATTAAAGTCCTGGCTGGATGATGCCATACTTTACAGATGTAGAGGGCAAGATTTTGTTCTTGAAAGGATGCACTGGGAGCTCTTCAGGCTATCCAGCTGTCACAGCTGACTCAGTTTAACCTCCTATTCCTGGCCAAGCCAGTTAAGTAGAGTTAAATCCTTGTCTACAAAAATACTTGCAATAATATTGCAAAAACCCTCCTGACAGAAACATCATGTTAAGAGAGGTAACAGAGACAAAGCTGTCAGAATTTCATGTGGTGGCCCAAAACATGCAGCTGATATTATGTAGTTTTCCAAGACTATGAACACTGTTCATAGTTTAAAGTAGATTTTTCTCTGGTTTGTCCTTTTTTTCCTCCCTGAGTCAAGAAATATTTGGTTTTTTACCATGAGGAACGTGCGTTACAGAATCTGGCACGTTTGCATGTGGTACAAGCTTGTGAATGTTTTCTTGAGATAAGTGAGTGACTGCTTCCAGTTGGTGTTCTGCAGGAGGTGAGGGTTTCTTTCCAGAAGTCCTGACCATCTCAAAATAACTATATTCTCCTTGCAGAGCTCCCAATCTGACATGTTATCTTATCCCCTCACTGCAGCAGTGCTGCTATTCTACTACACCAGTTTTTCTAGCTAATAGTCCTAAGTAGCAGTGTTAGTTACAGGAAGGACTGAAAGGATAATATCTATCAGAGTTAGCGTTTGGTCTGTGTTGTCCAGCATTATAACAGAAGACTTGATTATAAATTATTGTTAAATGTTGTTTTTCAGTTATGAAAGCATGTTACCATGAGAATTCAATGTAAATATTTTTTCCAGTTTTTTAAATCCAAAAGAGCATTTTTTTCTTAAGGCTGTGTTTTGTTCTGTTTTAAAGAAGTGTCAACAGTTAAAGCCTTGCTATTTAATTTCTTTATACCCCCTGGAAATTTCTCAAAACACATGAGTTATGACCATGTCAGTGCTTCTCACTTCATGGACTTCACATCTCAGCAACTTGCAAAGATGTGTGAAATACAATTAACAGTTCCCGTAATCCCAAGATACCTCTATATAAGCACTGGCTTTCTAGAAACAGCATTGTTTTTCCCAAAGTCATAGCTATCCCTAAAGAAAACGGAATATTAGCCTTAGTATGTGGATCTTAACCCTGTTTAGGAACACAGGTGGGCACTGGTAAAAATACCAGTTTGGTTTGCATTGGTAGGACTCCTTGGTATAAAGAGAAGTGGTCTCTGTATGTTGTTCTAATTGCTGTGGGAATCCCATCATGCATTCAGCTGTAGTTTATGAAAAGCTGCTATAGTCTTCTAACAAATTACTTTTAGAAAAGCCCTGAATCCATCATATCATTACCGGAGGTAAAGCTGCTGTGACTTGTATATGTCAGGAAGTCTCACAGCATTTCCTAGTTGTTAATGCACCATAGCATTTAAATGCAGCATGTTAGAAAGACATGATTTTTTACAGAAATGCATAAAAATGAAACTTACTTCCTTTTAATCAGGGCAAGTCTTAGATATTAAATAAGCAATACAAGTTATTCCATATTTGAGATGGCTACAGGGTAGGCATGTCTCTAGGAGGTTCAGGCTGTCCTGAGTTCCCAACTGTTTATTTCAGTACTAAGACATGAATGAGATGGGGGGTTAGTTGAGTTTTTTTATTATTCATAGGTGATTCCCACATGATTGGTGTGAAATTACCATTTTCATTTTTTTGCATTCCTGGAGGGAAACATTTGCCTGAATGAACAACTGGCAGACATACCTGTTGTTGGTCTCAGCAGAAAGGCAAAGAGGTAGCAATAATCTGAGCTCTCCAGATAAGGCTGAGGCATGTTGGCAGGAATGGGTGAGCTTCCAAAGCCATTTACTTGTCCTAAAGAAGGCAAAATCCCTGTGTTTCCAAAAAGCAATAGTTCTGTAATAACGATACTGGTCTGAAACAAGCTTTCAGCATCTGGCTGTGCCATAGAAATTCATCCATGTCCTTGGAAAATTGATTAATATCTGTGTCCTGGCTCCCTAGCTTAAAAGTGAGAATGTGCTTTAAGGATAAACTTCTTAATCTGTTTATGAGATGTTATGGTGAATGAAATTGCTGAGGTTGTGCAACATCCTCTGTCAACAGCATTGCCTTAACTGCAGAGCAAAATGATAGAAAATAGTATCTCCTCTTCCAGTACTCATGAAGCTGGCAGGCTGCCTCCTCTGCCAAGGCAGGGAAAGGTGACTGTGTGCTTGTCAGGAGGTAAGGGACACCACCCACAAGCAGAGAAAACACTGAAGTGTCCTCCAGTGCATATTTGTTTTCTGCATAAATCTGCATACTTGCAGAAACTATGCTTTTCTTCCAACAGGCAAGGACTTGTGCTAATGTGGGCCCATAACTAATTGTTGCCATGGGAAACTCCGAAATGGCCACCCACACTCTTATATCTGAATGGAGCTTGTGTTCAGACATACTGTTCCATCTGTGTGTCAGCATACGCACATTAGTGCGTGTGTATGTTTCTTCCCTGGTGTAGCATGGTCAAGTTGAATTATGAAAGGTTGCCTTTCATGTTAAAGATTCTGGAAGCATCAGCTGAACCTGGAACACTGTGTCTTATGGGGCTGCTCCATTACTGACATGCCCAGAGTACCCCTTGATGTTCCTTCAGTTCATTGGTGTGCTCAGAGCCAACAGAAAGGCACAACCAGTCCTAAGAAATTTTCACTTTTTTCTTTAATTGTTGCCAGTGTGACCCTGCAACCCTTCTCCCCACAGAATAAAATATGACGCAAACATAAAAGTGCAAATACTGGAGCTTTTCAAAGATGAAAGTATTGTGTTTTGAATTATAAACCCATTTTCCCATTTTCTTGTACTCAGGCCATATTGTCCTGTGTGAAGTTTTCTAAAATACTTGCCCTGTGAGATGTGCACTTGATTTGGAGAATCCCACCTTAGATGGCTGAAGTTTGGAGAAGCTGGAAGTGACTTAGCTATCCTCAGTGGCAGGTAGTGACCAAGATGTCTGCTGGACAGGAGAAGGCAGTGTCACTGGCACTTGGTTTCTGCTAACCAACAAGTGCTTGTGGAAAGTACTCGTACAAGCAGGTGCTCTAATCAATTCTAGTTACACTTTTTGATAGGTTTAATTGGACTTATTTTTGAAAAACTGCTTAGTTTTTGAAAGCTTTTTTAGGTCTGCTACTGAAGCCAAGTTACTTGCTGGCAAGCAGCATTACAGAATCATTTGGGTCAAGAAACAAGGGCTTCTCTCACTGTACCATTGTCCTTTCAAAGGAGTTCTGTGTGAAGCACATTCAAATACATTGATGAAATGTTGTGGAAAAGGCTGCATTGTCACTGGCTGAGCTACACATTTGCTTTGGACTGTGAATTTGGCACTGTTCAGTGAGACGAAAGGAACACCAGCAGCAGAGTGCAATGCTTGGCTCCCTCCCTGCCTTCAAAACAGTCTAAACCTGCCAATTTCTTCTGCATACACAAATACTGACTGGATTAATATAAATGTTAATTATAGTATCATTTGATACAGCAAGCTAGCACTTGTTCCTGTCTAGCACTTCAGTCTTGTGTGTGAGCACCTTTAGCCATGAGCAGGCCCTTTCCTAAGTAAAGGATGAGCCACAGATGTCACAGTCGAGAATGAGCCTTAATAATCCCCTAACTGTGTGACTTTGTATAGTTTATAAGGTTGTTCCCCTGCTTTCCTCCTTTTTTTGTTTTGAAAGGTTTTTTAAGTCTGAATAAATGAAGACTACATACTAAGAGTGTAAGTTAATTATGATGAATTTAATTTTATTATGATTATGTTTTATTATGGTACTACAGATAACTACAGGTGACTACAGATACTTAGTGGGATTTTGAGATGGGATTTACACCTAATTGTCACACTGTTGTTCTGCTTGCATTTCCTTAAATGACAATTTTGCTTTAAAGTGGGAGAGCTCACAACCAGCTATAATCCTTTACCTATAATGAAGCTCATACTGACAATACACACTTCCTGTAGGACACTGAGGTGCTCGAGTGAGTCTAGAGAAGGGTGACAGAGTTGGCGAAGGGTCAGCAGTTGAGGGAGCTGGGGATGTTAGCCTGGAGAAAAGGAGGCTCAGGGGAAATCTTACCATCTCTGCAACTGCCTGGAAGGAGGTTGTGGCCAGGAGGGAATTGGTCTCTTCTCGAAGGCAACCAGTGACAGGAAGAGAGGACATGGCCTCAAGCCATGCCAGGGTAGCTTTATATTGGACATTGGGGAGAATTTTTTCACAGAAAAGGTGATTAAACACTGGAAGGGGCTGCCCAGGGAGGTGGTGGAGTCACCATCTCTGGAGGTGTTTAAGGAAAGACTGGATGTGGCACCCAGGGCCATGGTCTGGTTGACAACGTAGTGTTCAGTCACAGGTTGGACTTGATGATCTCAGAGGTCTTTTCCAACCTAATTGATCCTGTAATATTGAAATTGATATTACCAAGTTAAATATCTCTGCATGTAGGCCTGATGCCCATTACCTCCTTTTCCTAGTCTTGATTAATTTACTAATGAAGAAAAGACCTTACAAAAAGAATGTGAATTTAAAACATATTTTATAAAAGATTCACTATTTTTAAATGGTCTTAAAGAATTTTAAGAATTAGTGAAACTGAATTGCATACATGAGACTGAAACCTTTCAAGCTACAAAAGATTTCATGATCTTGGAAAGAACCTTTTTTAGTGAAATATAAATATTGACGTTGTAAAAGAAGAAGACTTTTGTTTTTCCACCCTCAAGGTAACTTGTCTAACTGCTATCTGTATTTTTGATGAGTTACCATAATATTTTGTATGTGTTACTTGGGCCACTTAAAATATCTTTATAGATCTCCAAGTAGATAAATCTCTGGTTTCAATTCCTTGAAATACAATTACAGATGTTTGTCATGTTATAGCTGTAGAACATGAGCACAATGAGAGTTTCTAATTTTCTTCATTTTTTCTTTCACTTTGTTAAGTGCATTTCTGGAGAAGATGAATTGTTAGCTGTATGGATTACTTTAAAGCATGAAATTTACTACATAAGGACATATTCCACACGTAATATTTAATCCTTTTGCCAAACCGCCTTTTGAAAAATGAAGAAAATTTTGTAATAAAAGTATTTTTAGTAAGTGAGAAAATTGTATTTAGTTGTTTTTTGAACAACAAAATTCTGCAATTTAAAGTGTTTGCAAAACAGTTGTTTAGAATTTTTTTGTTGTTGTAGTGTGTTCTGATTTTTCTTTTCATCCATTACTGTGAACTTTAATCATATTGAGCTTAGCCCAAAGGTTTCCTGTGTTCCAGCTTTTAAGCTGCCTAACCTGTGTAAATACATTAGGGCTGTTCTAAACCATTAAAAACAAGGAGAGATGGACGTGTGCAAAGTTCAAATGCGTTCTGCTGGCTTTTATCATCAGTGTGACTCATACAGCAATTTAGAAGCTTAAAATAGTTTGTTGTTTGCAAAATACAGCAAATGAAATCTCTATAGAGGAGACAGAAATATATATTGGTCATTTCAGTTCAGTGTTGTGGGAGGTTTCTTACTGTAAGGGACTTTTTTTTTCCATTTGTATGTTTTCAATTTTTTAAAAATTTTTTTTGGTGCATTTAAAGTGGTGTGTGTTGAAAGCTGTTGAAACTGAAATCCTTTCATCCTCAAAGATGAAATAGTATGGAAAGTTTAAAATACATGCTTCCAGAGCAGAGTTGGATCACAAAAGTCTCACAAGTCAGGATTCAGTCTTCCTGCTGAATTAGCTTCTTTCCTTTTTCTGTTATTTTCTGAGAGCTCTAGTTCAATTTAACATTTCATGCAGAATGAGTGAATAAAAATGTTCAGGAAACTTACAAAGCCTGAAAAATTACATTTCTTGGGCCAGATATGGAGCCTCCTCTCTGAAACGTCCTTGACGTAGGGTAAGCACTACTGAGCCACACTGAATCCAAAACATAGCACTGTACCAGCTGCTAGGAAGAAAGCTAACAGCTCTTCCCTAAAAGCAGTAGGCACAGTGTGCCAAACCAGCAAAGCAGTTTTGGGGAGTACATCAGTTTAGGAAAGTATATGAAATCTAGTCAGTTCATTGCAACTGATTGGAATTTTTCTTTGATCTTGAATTGTCATTAGTGTACAGACACAAAACAGTAGGCACATGTAAAGTGAGCATTAGTAGGAAGGACACCATTTTCGTCTGTGTAAGGAAAAGTTAATCCCTTAGAGGTACAGGGAAAGCAGTACTTGCATGGAGAGGGAGGCTAAGGAATAGAGAGCAAGAATCAGTGAAATGAGGTGACATCTGTGCCAGGACCTGTTCTTTTCTGTGTATTCGTAAACAGTTCAGCAAAGGAGGCAAATGCCGAAGTTTGCAAAACAAGAAGTTTGTCGATGCCCCACTAAACCTCAGAGGGCCAGCTAAGGAGCTGCAAAAGGTCCTTACAAGGAAAAATGCTTGGGTAATAAATCCGCAAATGATACTCAATGTAGATAAATGTCAAATGATGCTTGTAGGCAAAATGCAACCCTAATGTGGCACATAAATTCACGTGCTCCAAATGTTATGACTCAGAGATGGGATGTTGCTGTTGTGACAGGCTGTCCCCAAGGTCAGCTCACGGCTTGTCACAGCTCAGTTCCTCCCCACACCAAAGACATGCAGCAGAGCTGGAAAAGTGCAGAGAAGGCCAATAAGGATGAACAAAGCTCTGGAACAGATTCCTTGAAGGTCTTCCTTCACCTTCACATTTCCCAAGCTGTTACTCCTCAGATGCTCTTATAATCTACATCCTGAAATGAAGAACCAAGAGCCTCAACAGCAAAGGTGTCTCTCACTTGTGCTTGCAGAGGCCAGCTGGGTTTCTGTGTGCAGACACTACCTGATGGCAGTACACAGGTTGCATCAAGCCATACCCTGGAGAGAAGCCCTCTGGCATAGCTAACTTTACACTCTGTCCCAGGGTGTGCAAATAGTGAAAGTAATTCTGGTTCGGTCTAGTCCCTCTTATACTAGTTATTGCATCTGACACAAGCTTTCTGCAGACATGGGGTCAAAAATAGTTATTGAGACAAATACTACACAGCCAATTTTTAAAAGAAAACCATGAAAGACTAAGGGTCTCAAAAGTCTTACTTTCCTCTGGTTGTTTGTCTGCCAGCCTTAAGCTAGAGTTCAAAAAAATTGTGCCCAAATAAAAATTCAGTTATTGTGCAGGAGTAATAGAAATGTAGTAGAGGATAAGGGCAGCTCCTGTTTTCCTATGTTCTCCTCCATTCTGGTATTTGTGCTATTTCCACAAAAAATACTGGAAATTGTCTAGTCTGTAGACAGCTTGAGGGAGTCCTTGGCTCCTTTTCTGCTCCTGGTATGAAATGAGTACCATGAGTTAGAGTAAAAAACAACAAAACAATAACAAACACAGGAAAAAAACATGAGAAGAAAAACTTCAGAACATTTCAGAGCAAGGATGGGCAGCACTCAGTGTTTCTTCTCATCGTTCCTTCTGCAGCCAGGTTTTTCCAGCTGAGGAGGCTTTATCCGTCCTCAAGAACTGCAGCTACATCCAAGAACACAGGCTCTTGGCAGCAAGCTGGTCCCATCTGATGTAGCAAGAGAACTGAAAATAGCTTTCCTAAGGGAGAAACTTCAGGCATGGCTACCTAATGTTGTTAGGTTATGGAGTATTTCTTTTGTGTGATTAGAGAATAAGAGATTAATGGTGGGGGTTGGTGCTGTTTTTTTAATCTTTCTCCTCAAAAATAAGCAGCTGAACAGTTTACCCACCAAGATAAAACAGAACATAGTGAATTCTATCAAACCTGCTGCTGCATATAAAATCCAAACACTCACACTGTAGTTTTGAATTATGTGGAAAAAATTCAGTCATTGAAATCAATGTTCAGTCTTTATTTTGCACTGTTTCGTAAGTGTAGTTGGCTTATTTTCCAGTTTTCTCATTTATATTAAGGACAAAGAGGTACAGCTAACAATAATGTTGGATAAATAGATCAATAAAACTTTAGCAGATTTGGTGGGGGAAAAAAAAGGAATTGTGGAATTTGGATCACAGGACTATCTGTTTTCAAGTAATTGTTAGCAGTGCCTGTTAATTTAAAGCAATCTCACCAGCCACTACTGTGGGAGGATTATGACCTGGTCACCCAGTGAAGGCAAGACACAATGTAATTTCAAAACAAAGCCCTGGACTATACTAGTGCTACAACTTGATTTAAAATAAATGGAATACTTCAGTTGTAGTTGTATACTGTGTTGTGATAAATGATCTTTAGAAAGCTTTGGTGTCTTCATATGCAGTGCAGACTTAGTAACAGAACCATATATAGAGAGAAAAATGACCCCTGAATATGCTTCTTATAGAAGACCTTACATTTGACATTATCGAAATACTTAATAGAGATTTAATACAGAATGACAACACGTTTCATGAGTATTATTTTCATTTAACTGCTGAGGGAAACAGCAGTATACAGAAACAGTGATTTTCCAGAAATGTGATGATTGAGAATGTGCTGACTTGGCAGAGAAATAACTAAAATCCTAATGGAGCAGCAGGTTTCTCATTTTACTGATTTTTGCATTATTTATATTGTGTTAGTAATGAAAGTGATGGTTTTAATGTATGTGCTATACTGATAGGTTATAATTTGAAATATAGAGAACATCTGGTTGTGACTTTTAGTTGCTGGGAGGGAAGATCAATAGATCTTCTTGCATACTTGTGTATGCAAGTCAAATCTGATGTTTTGGGAAGGGGTGGAAGAAAATTTTATTTGTGTTTGTGTTTTACTTCAGGTACTATTCCCCTCACTGAAAGCATGAAGTAGAGAGATTTTGTTTGTAATGCTGGTAACACTGCTTATATTTTACTAGTTTTTAGTCTGCTGAGATAAAAAATTCCTATAAAGTGTTGACAGTTTCACTTAATTTACCATTTGCAATATATGAGAATACTTTGGCTTTTCTGAATCATCATGTTGGTGGAATGATTTAAAGGTTGCCTGAAACGTAAAAAATATATGCAAAATGTGCAAAGAAAAAAATGTTACGGTAGGGATCATGCTGTTTGGTAATACTGAATTTATGAGAGTGCACTCTGCAGATACTCACGGCGGGGCGCTTCTTGAAAGATTGTTCCATGCCACATAAGACAAAAGAAAAACAGAAATGGAGAAGAGGTGAATGATGATGGGTGAGATTGAAAGCTACAGTGACCACACAGTGGACCACTCTTATCAAGAGCAATGCTCTTTTAGTAATTGTAATGATAATTAAATCATTTTATATGTATTAAGTTGAAAGGTAGGAACAACGCTGTCTGTATTCTGAAAAAACAGCAAATTCAAAGTTTTCTGATTTTAGGTTGCATTTATATTTAAGTACTTGTCGGAGTAGATTTTCACTAGTGCTCTGTTTTGCAGTTTATACTCCTATGCAGATAATTTATTAATTTCTGACTGAACATTTGTATTTCAAATGATTGAGTATGCCTGTTAGGTGCAAATTTCATTCTACAAGGAGCTGAAAACCCTTTGCACCCAACAGCACTCAAAATTAAAGGCACTTCCTGGGTTTATTTTTACTTCATGTGAGAAAATTGCCAACATCGTTAAGTCGTTCAGAGAAGGAAACATGGAAAATGGTGATCTGCGCTGAAGGACACCAGTTCTGCCAGACCCATGGTACTGAGCATTCATTGAACATGGAATTGCAACCAAAGAAAATACTGGAAGATCAGAGCAATTAAAAATTAAAAAAAAAAAATTAAAAACTGTGGACTGAGTATGAAACTTTCTGGAAAAAGGAGGGATAAATGAAGAAGGCCAATACTGCTATTCAAATGCTATTTCTGCGTTTGGATGCAGAATATGTTCAAGAAAAAAAGTATTTCAGGCTTTTTCTTTTCTAGTAGAATAAAGGAATGTGTAGCAACTAGGTATTTTTAACATAAAACAACATTACAAAAAGGCAGGCAAAATTTTTATTGATGAGTATCTGGAGCTCTATACATGAGTTCTATACATACCACAGTCAGCATAAGAACCCATTCCTATGTTTTGGAAATCTGGGACGTAAAACATAAATGCATTAATGCTTTGAGCTAGGTTGCCTCCAGAAATAAGCAAACAAATTCTGTTCAGGGTTAGGAAATAGTAAGTTTCTCATCATGCTGATTGTGTGATTTGACCTTCCTGTCTGCTGTCACAAACTGGACAGTCTTGTTTGTGCTTTAGGAAGAATTAAGGATCCTTATTGAGATGATTCTCTAAATAGCAGACATAGTCCACTCTAAAAACAAATCATGGCTTGGCCTGGTCTTATGAGCAGATACAACTGGATTCTGCATATGGTGTTGCCATGGAAGTTGGAGATGGTTTTTTTCTATGTCAGGATAGTGAGCCCTAAATCTCTGCGTGTTGTCACTAATTATTGATTTATAACATTTGTCCTGGACATGATAAGCTGTTCCATTTGTCAATAGGACTTACAGTTCTCATAAAAAGGGTTTTTCCTTCTTAATGAATGGCACCATTTTTTACTGACAGAAGCACAAGCATTTAAAGCAATGGTTTTCAGATTTGTTTTCTTTTGTGAGGAATAAGAGGTTCCAGGGAAACAGTGAGATTTACTGTTGGAAATGCTTATGGTGCACTCAGAGATGTGCAACTATCATTTTCCTAGTCTTGCTGCCAGATGTCTGAGAGGCCTATTTCTAAATGTTATTATGATGAAAGGAATTCAGTAGAATTTCATATATTGTTCTACAAATGCCCATTTTCTAGGTTGGTAGTGAATTGTGTAAAGATCTTTGGAATAAAACAAACAGACCAGCATATGGAAGGTTAGGAAAAATTAAACACCATTTGTCCACTAGATGGAAACAGAAGCAGCAAGTGTGTATATGCATGGTTTTTTGTGTATTCAACTGAACATTTTTATCTCTTGTCTTCACATGAGAGAGAGTAAATAAAGTAATTTTTAGGATTGCAGTTCAAGTCAAGAATGAACTGGACAGCAGAGTATGGCTGAAGAGGACTAGAAATGCATAAAAGAGCTGAAGTAAGGGAGAGGAAGGGTAACAATAACAATATGAGGAAAGCAAAAATCAGGGACATTCTGAAAATGCTGTATAAGTGAAAGCTGCAAAATGCTGGCTCATCAAGAAGGCCAGAGTCTGGCAGAATCTGTAAGATTGTTTTGATTTTCTTTTTGTCAGAGTTTACTCATTCTTTGTTCCTTTGCAGCAGCAGGGAAGAAATGATCTTGGGTCTTCAAATGTGTCTGGAGTGACTATGTTTAGGAAGGCCTTGATTCAGAAAAGCCTTAGCAGTTCTCACCACATCTCCAGATATTACTGTTTTCATCCAAAGTTGAACTTCTGAAGCCCATTTTATTAAGCTGAAGAACCACAGCCTTCTTAGTTAACAGTTAAGCATCTGTTTTTTATGACCTCTATTGAGTCATAGAATCCTTCAGTCACAGAATCATTTAAATCAGAAGAAAACTCTTCAGGTCTCTAGTCCACCCACCTGGTGAAAGCAGGGCTAAGTTTGAACTTAGACCAGGTTGCTCAGGGCTTTGTCAAGTTTTGAATGTTCCACAAACTGTCTGGCAAACCTATTCCTGTCCTTGACCACCCTGACTGTGGGGAAAAGAAACAATTTTTGTGTCTAACCAGAATTTCCATTACACCAACTTCTTCAGCGCCTTCACCAGTCCCAAAAACTCCCATGGTCTCCACAGCTGAAGCTGCTGTAGACCTTCATACCCCCTACCAGCTCTTCCCTAACTGCAGGTCCTGCAAAGCATTTCCTTCAGCTGTCCTGCCCAGTGTCGGCAGTAAAAAATTGTCACCGATAGACTCAGTTCACCTGGATTTCAAAAGTAAATAGGGAAATTTTCCACACCTGTACCTAGAGACACTTTGGAGATAGACTGACAGTAACACAAGAATAGCAGACATGCTTCGACCATGATTCAGCTCATCATAAAGCAGATGTCCATCTGATTTTACATGTCACCAGTTTCTCTCCACTGATTGTAAAGTCTGCTGACTGCTATATAAATCATGGGTATCTAAAACTGAATTTGATTAATCTTACCTTTGATGACATAGATGATCACATCTTTGTCTTACTTGTGGATATGGGAATCCTGAAAGATAAAGTACAAACTTACTGAAATTATAGTTGCAGTATTCTGTCCTGTCCTATATGGGGGTGTTGTTGTGGCATAAGCAGCACTATATGTACCATTTAACATTGGTGAGAATATACTTTAATTTACTATAACGCTTTTATTGGTACTGAAGATCCTGTTCCTTTGCTCCAAAATGTTTGCAAATTAAACTAATGTAGACTATAAAGGCTTTCTTGTCTGCTCTGCACATTTCCTGACAAGTTGATAATTTTGTCTGCTGTTTCTGTTCCACAGTGCCATACTATAGTTTTTGGCTGAATTAGGCAGTATCCATTTGTGTTCAGTCTGTGACAGCCTAGACAGAGTTTTTACAACTGTCAGTAGAAAAGGTCCGTCATGGACAGGTATGTGGAAAAATGCCAATCTGACTGGGAGTTCAAAGGAAAGCAAAAAAAAAAAAAAAATTCCAGCATCTTGGGAAGAAACCTGACTCTGCACAGATACACTGGCCTTCTGTAGAGGGTTCACAGGCTCTTTTCTTTTTGTTTTGCTGTGTATAAAAATTAATAGGAGTAGAGTGAAAAGGTGTTTCTAACTTGCAGGCTTCCTTTTCCTGCCAAAGAGCGTCATTCTCCAACCAGGCTAAATATCCCTCCCTAATTAGTAACAGATGCAGCAGTACGTGCACAAGTGTTGTGTCAAGAGGACATTTGGAAATCATAGCAGAAGGTGCTGTGCCAGATAGGAGAGGAGTACGTGAAGCTGAAGCAGGGAGTTGTTAGGAGAGTTCAACAGCTGTTTTGAAAAGATAGGGAGGGAAATTGGGCAGCTGTTACATGTTTTTAGGTAACTTTGCACATCAAGCACATGACCCCTGCTTCTCTTCAGTGGCAGTCTTTATCTGTTATTTAGATTTGTCAAAAATGCATAGGAGTTAGAAGAGACACCTCCATAATCAATCTTCAAAATTATGCTTAAATTATCTAAGCATTTTCCTCCTGTCTGCAAATGGAGAAGCTTTATAGCAGTTTAATGTCCACATTTTCTTTTCCCCTTTTTCTCTTGCTATCACACTGTTGTATATGGGAGGCAGATCAGATGCAATGCTGTTACTGTACTGTTGTTATTTTCATTACTTCGGATGATATTAAGAATACAGTAAATGACAATATATATTTAACAGAAATTGTTATTGGGTCTTTAAATATCCTTGCAGCAATCTCAACATACTTAGCCTCCCCAGTTCCAAATGCTGATTCTGAAAATTTTTGGGCTTGGTTTGGTGGTCTTTTGTTGTTGTTCTTTTATGGGGTTTTTTTGTGGTGGTGGCAGTGAAATTTTTATTTCAGAATAGCACTCTGATAAATATATTGAGTTATACTGCAAAGTTTCTGTCAGTCTCACTCAACACCATGACTACAGTCCTTTGTATACCAGATAGGCTGTAATTCATAAATACTGGTGTTTTCACTGAATTTTTATACCAGACTTTGTAGACTAATCCAAAAGATTTAATTTTATTGTCTTTAAAAGAGATTTAAATGCAATTTTAAATATAGTTGGAGAAGTAGGATCAATCTTACGGCCCATGAATGAGCATTGAAGAGCAAAGCCTTTGATAGGCACTGACCCATAACTGCATGACCAAGGGGGTAGAGTGGAACCTCTGGTGTCATATGGATGAGTGTCAGGCAGTATTGATACCTGATTCCCCTTCTGCTCTGTGGAGGAAGTATGCTGCTGAGAAACCTGAACTTGAATTTCACCAAAGTCATTAACAATGGTTTTGGTATTAGGAATATGGGAGCGAGGTTGGCAGCCCTGCTGATTGCAGTGGCAAGCATTGTCAGAAATACATCATTTTTGTTGTCCTTTGGGAATATCAGAACTTGTGCCATGTAGTTCCTACTTTCCTCATTGTTTCTCTGTACAATGAAAAGAGAGGAGTCAGGCTTCATGACAACAAAACTCACTGTGACCTGACAATTCATAAAACCCTGCATGAGAGCAACAGAACAGTGCCATAGGATAAGGTAACTGTGCTGGCTATGCTGGAGGAGTTTTCACCAGTTATTGTTTCCCAAGAGTTGGATAATTTGGAGAGCTTCTCTATAGACCACTTCAAACAAACTGACTGATGTTCAGTCACAAGAAGTGTTTCCATTTCTTAAGTGTGGAAAGTAATTAATGAGGCTTTCTTTTCAGAAATATTTTTCAGAAGCACATCAAAATCATCTCAGTTCACAGAAATATGGGGCTTTGCCATATGTGGAATATTCTGAAAGAAAGTAATTGTGGCTCAAAATTTGTAACCTTGCAGTTACACCCAACATGCTTTCAGGTTTAGAGTTACCAAATACCTTGGGACATTTTCTACCTAATAGTTAGACTCTTGCATAAGCTTTATTTTTTAACCTTACTGTACAACACACCTACAGAAACTGCTCTGTACTGTACTATAATTACAGGCCAGATCCACCACTTTGCTAGCAATCATTTTCTTCAATGCATCACGAAGGATCTCTAAAATGTATTCATAATATTTATATTACTGTTATTAAGCCAGTGTGTTCTTGTGGGATTGAGCAATCTGGAGAGCTTTATAAATACTTGCAAATATTGCTGACAAGCTGGAGGCAGTCCAGTGGAGGGACACTAGGATGAGTAGAGGGCAGGAGCACACGATAAACAAGGGGAAGTGGAAGAAACTGATTTTGTTTTCTTTTACCTACAGGAGCTTTCATGGACAAACCAGTTTCTTCTGGGAGGTATACACAAAAAATAGGAAGGGGCAATGGTCACAAACTGCAAGAGAAGATGACCCATATGAGCATAAGAAAAACATTCTGCAGACAGAATAGGTTTTGCCAGAGAAGACATAAGATCTCCATCTTTGAAGTACTTGAAGCATGACAGGGCAAGGCCCTCAGCATCCTGAGCTAACTTCAAAGATGGTCCTACTTTGGCTATGAGTTTAAACTAGATGACCCCCAAGAAGTCCCTCCTAACCTAAATTATTGTCATTCTCATAAAAATATGCATCATAAATATACACAAATTTATGTGCTCCTCTGCACTTGCAAGCTCACTGATGACAGAAAGAGTGTAGGCAGTGGTGCTAAGGTGTTACATGGTTATGATTTGCTGTAGTCTTCTTACTGAAATATTCACAGTTGCCTGTAGGTTACCAGAATTATCTTTCACTGTGTTTTGAAAGTGTGCTCAAATTCTGGTGCTCCTGCAAGAACTCTCAGTTCTGTATGTGTGTGCTCAGTAGAAACTTGCTTGCACTTAGAAACTGAAATCTCCAAAGACCCTGACATCACAGTTTGCTTAGGCTCTCCCAGCAATTAGCACTGACGAGCCTGTGTGTGCTCCCGACGGAGGGTGTCAGAGCACTCTGTGTCCCAGGGCTGCAGAGATGAAGCAGAGTTTCTCCAGCAGCCAGAGCCAGCTGCTGAGGGCTGGGATGTGGCCAAGCCTGGGAAGCGAGAGCAGAAAGCCTGTCTCCTGCGTGCGTTCAGTGACCCCTTTGTTGATGCCAAAGCAGTGTGAAGAAGGGAATAGGTTCAAATTTTGTGGGGACAAAACATTAACTGGGAGAAAGGGATACAGGCAAGGGTTGTATTTATGCAGCTGTGTGGATGTGAGCTGAAGGTGTCTTGGTGGCCTTGTAGATGCCCATCTGCTTTGCTTAAGCACTTCCATGCATTTGGGGCTCCTTCCTGTAGTGGTGTCTCCATATTCCAGGAGAATATTCTTGAAATACTG
This sequence comes from Corvus hawaiiensis, assembly GCF_020740725.1. Classification (NCBI taxonomy): domain Eukaryota; kingdom Metazoa; phylum Chordata; class Aves; order Passeriformes; family Corvidae; genus Corvus; species Corvus hawaiiensis. Next base: position 10,609,488 of record NC_063255.1, on the reverse strand, counting down.
AAATTTTATTTGGATAGTCCTTTAGAAGAAGCTTACATGAGGTGCAGTTGGATCCAGCTCTCTTGACAGCCTGATGACTGTTAACATCATGTAAATATTCCCTGAAGGTGTTCTTGCATTGCGTAACTTCAGGGCAGGTGAGGGTCTGTGTTGCCTGAGACACGCGGTGCTGGATACACAGGCAGAGAGCCAGGCTGAACTGTGTTAGACAGGGTGAAAGGAAAGGCCCCTGCACAGCAGCTTGCTGTGTGTTGAAGGACTGTGGTGACACACCAAGAAAAGATAAAGATGGTCTGAATGGAAAACGGGGGCTGAGCGCAACAACTTGAAGAGCAGATTCTGTGATAAGGGCAAGAAGCAAATGACAGGTTTGTGATACTGAGGCTCAAGAGATCACACTGGCAAAGAAATGCATAGAAACTCTCTGCATAATCCCTACAGCCTGCTTTATTCCAGAGCCTGAATTAGATCTGTATTTCTGTCTCATCATTCTGCTGCTTCATGCCAAAGGGATGTAAATCTCACTGGCAAAGCACATGTCAAGCAAAGAACATATGGAATGCCAGCAATTAGGCATTTCCCTATCCTGGCAGTGTTGTTGCAGTTGGAATTCAGGAAGGTTGGCTCATATTTATTACATATTTTCTTCCTATGTACATAAGTACTTTCTTTTCACTGTGCACTGGAGCCGCAGAAAAAAAACCCATAAATCTGCTGGTGACTGAGATTAACCCAGGCAATGCACCAGGAGCACACCAGTTTGGTCTCCTTAGAAGCAAGATACTAGCTTTTTAAGTAGTTAAAGAGGGAATATTTTATTATGTTTCTCTTCTCAATTTAATCTGAACAGGCCTGTAGTACATTTTGCAGAAGGGTCCCCTGCGGGAATTGTCTAGGTACACCCTGTTCTGCATGAGTAAGCATGGCAGAGCCAGCCCCACCCTGTGTTCATTTCATAATTAATTTGTGTCCTTTTTTGTGTGATAGGACTTAAACTGCTTTAGGAGTCACTATGATCTTGACATGCCTAATTTATACCCAGCTTTCTAACAAGCTGTTGAAATGTTAATGGCTATTCAGTGTATCTTTGATGTGAACTTAAAAGGCAGTTTTCATAGAAGAAATTGCCATTGTGTCAACAAGAGGTTTCTCACCAGAGTGCATGTGACAAAAAGTAAATCCATTTATAAATTCTGTAACAAATAGCTAAATGCTGCAACACCCACATTATGCAAGGATCTTAGAAAGGATGACAAAGATTCTGTGGCAGCAGTTTGGAGAAAGCTTTGTGGTATTTTAAGGACTTGACACGTTTTCATTTGTAATACTTGTGAGTTTTGTTTGATGTGTTTATTGCTGCAGTCTTTAAACATGCTTAGGTAAGTGTTCACAGTCACATAGCAGAGCTGTAGTTCTCACAGACCCTTCTGGACTTCAAATGGCAAAACAGAATTCACACAAATCATAGAATCATAGAATGGCTTGGGTTGGAAGAGACATTAAAGATCATCTAGTTCCAACCCCCCTGCCGTGGGCAGGGACATCTTTCAGTAGACCAGGCTGCTCAGAGTTATATCCAGCCCAGCCTTGACCACCCCCATGAATGGGGCATCCACTGCTTCTCTAGGCAACCTGTTCTAGTGCCTTGCTACCCTCATGATGAAGAATTTCATTCTAATATGTTATTCCTAATGTTAGTTATTCCTAGTTCTTTATATGTTCTTCCTAAATGCTTGCCAAAATGTATTTTCTGAATTTTAGTAGTCAGCTATGTTGCCTCTATAGCAAAAACCCAGTGTTTCCTGTGGAGAAGTCAGGACAACTGTTGGATGCACCCTAATTAAAGATACCAAGATAGATCCTTTCATAAATCCTTTGGGCTGATTTTTTTTTCTCTCCCTGGATTCAGCTAAATTAGCTTGTTTCCACCATCCCATTTCAGGAGGTTTGCTGGGAACTCTTGGTCCTAAACAGAAAACAGAACTGTGTCCTGGGACCACACCAGGATCTGTCCCTCAGCAAGCAGTCTGCTGCCATTCAGAAATGATATGTCACACATTCCCTCGTGCACACATTAGAGGCAATGTTGTCTTGAAGTCAAGTAGTGTGGGATATCAGAGGAAATAAAAGAAAGTAGGGGCTGAGGGAAGAAGATGTGAAGAGGATGGACCAGGCTCTGCTCGGTGGTGCCAAGCAATAGGACAAGAGGCAATGGGCAGAAACTGATGCACAGGAAACTCCACCTGAGTTTGAGGAAGAACTTCTTTACTGTGCAGTGACTGAGAACTGAAACAGATTGCCCAGAGAGGCTGTGAAATCTCCCATAATAGAGATATTAAAGAACTGTCTGGACACAATCCTGTGCCATGTGCTCTGGGATGGCCCTGCTTGAGCAGAGAGGTTGGATGAGATGACTCACAGTGGGTCCTTCCAGCCTGACCCTTTCTGTGATACTGTGAAGGCACCTTGAGGAAAAATGCAAGGAATACATCAGTGGAAACAAAGACCTTAGGGAGGGAAGAAGGGGATAAGAAAAGGAGAAAATGAGAAGTGCAAGAGGATTTCTGCCATTAGGTTAAGTGACAAAATCTGAGTCACTGAATCCTCTGAAACAGCATGAAAGGGAATGTTTTCTGTGATTGCCCCACCACAAGAATATTAGCTATTGTCTTTTTTACAAACTGGACTTAAAAAATCCTAGCATTGCCTTTCTTTTGACTTTCACCTTCCTAAGTGCCTGGCTCAGTTTTCACTGAAATGTATGAATGTTAATTGTACACTTGGATTAGATTTTTCCTCTAGGCACAATTTCTTCCTATTGTGTCTTGGCCCTATCACACTACAACACAGCATTCAGAAACAGTGCCACACACTTGATTCTTGAGGAATTGAAAACGAGAGGTATTTTTTGCTCTTCTGAGAGCTTACAAGTTTACAAGCCGTGGTAGCCCCTTCCTTTTTCTTCATCCCTCCTATTCATCTCTCACTGATCGTGGTCTATCATCAGTGACTGGACCCCAAAACTGTGCATCCTCTGCCTTATCTTCATGTGTGGTTCAGAAGTCACAGAGAGAGTAAATGCTGCATGAACTGCTCCACAGGATTTGCAAGGGGGATAGTGATGTGTGGAGGGGGGATGATCATAACCTGTAATAAAGAACTCTTTTTCCATCTATCTCTGGCACAGTCTCAGCAACAGAATAAGCATATGGCAAAAGTTCAGGAAATACTCTGTTCCTTTAGTTCTTCAAATGACTCTTGCTTGTCGCAGCTCCGCCTAGAATTCAGAAAGGTTGGCTGTGGAACTTCCAGTTGCTGCTGACTATTGGATGTGTGCTGGGTTTAGAGCAGTCAAAAAACCACCATGAATGCTGTATTTATTCTGGTAATGGAGAAATTACTAGGAGGTTTTTTTCCACAAGGGAGTACCTACTGGTCTTGTTGGTGCTAAATTACTTCATGTTAAGGGGCTTTATTAAGTTGCCTTTCCTTACAGTTTACTTTGCCTGTGGACTAAACAGGGAATGCAGCTTAGGCTTCCCCATGCTTGGCTGCACTCCCACACTGGTGCTTTCACAGTAATTTGTAAGTGAGCCTGAGAGGTGCCATTTACAGAAAGAAGACAGGGTAGAGTTCAAGAGAAGAGTAGAGGGCTTTACACCTTTCAAAATTGTGAATTTCATGGTACCTCTGCCATAAACCTCCTTCTGAGCTCTCTCTATATACATTGTACATAAGCTGGGTTTTCTTCTGGTAATTAAATAGGAATTGTTGGCATACAGCTGTGAACTGACATGAGCTTGCCCAGGATTTCTTTGCTAAAAGTAGAAGAAAGAGCTCATATCATGTTTGTACTACACAGAAAATGTTATTAAGTTTGTGACATACCGACAAGGGATAACAAAACTAGGTTGACTAATTAAATAAATAGTAATTTACTTTGTAGTAGAAAAAATATTTGGAACTACCACAGGTTGCTACTCATGTCTGTCTTCGTTGCAGGCCTGTCTTTTCAAAAACATTGTGAAACAGTAATAGTTGTGCCAATGAAAACCTAAAATTCCTTTAGCTTTGTATCCTATCTCCTGCATCTCCAGTGGTTGCTTGCCAAATGCACAGTGAAAAGAGTGGAGCAATCACTGAATGTGCCTTCCTCTGGTGTTGTGTGCCTTGTGGGGTTTGGAGCCAGACGTGGTACCTTGATTTATTACCTTTGAATACTTTTTGTTGTAAAGTTGATGATTGTCCTCTTGAACATGCAGATGTAGAAAATTTTAGGATCCTAAGTGCCATGTAGTAAGGACCTTCACAGCTCAACTACAAGTTGAGTGGAGAAATGTGTCCTTTTGTTCCTCTGAATCTGCTACTTGCTAGTTTCATTAGCGCTTTTTTTTTTTCCTTTTCATAAGTTTAAAGAGACAGCGACTAATCAGTCACAGGTCATCTCTTCTGTTCTTTCTTGTTTTGTAAATCTCACTGCTTAACTATCTCTTTTCCATTCAGGGAAGCCCTAGCATATCTGTTTTAAAAAATCTGTTCTTTAGCTTTTTTGATAGCTTTGTCTGAAAGCAGCTTAGGATAGGATGTTGATTTTCCTTTCCAATTGTGATGAAGGGGGGGAGGGAACTGATGTACCTGTGTATTCATGAATGGGTACACAAACTTCTGCCCTCCACTCCACACTTGTTTCATCCTCGGAGGTTAATTCTGTGGTAGGACTTGCACAGTGCAGCTGGGGGAGCACAGAGAGCCCCATCATGCAAATCAGCTGCTGTCAAATGTGAAAGCAGCTGTTTGAAAGAAGTTTACAGGCTTTCCGCAGTGATAATGGGCGATGGTTCCTTGACATACCTTCCACAAGGGAGCACTAGAGGTGCTCCTTTGTAGTGTTACTCCTCTAGATGCTTAAGCAACTGATACTTTAATCTGCTTCTCACTTAGTATGGTTTGAAAAGGGCTTGGCACTTTTATGGGAAAAAGGATCCTGATTTGAGCTGAAAATATTTGCTGAGTGATTTCTAAAAGAAGAAAACTTGTAAAAACATATTTGATTTATGGTTCAGTGAGACGTACGTAGGCATGTTTAGGGGCCAGGTGTAGATTAATCTGTCAGCATTTTGCCACTGTCGTAAGGAATTTCCAACGTGTGCCACCATGCTCCGTGCCCTTAGAACTCAAAAGGGATCACTCCTATGTTTGGTTTCCCAGCTCAGATAACAGCACAAACATCTCACCAGCAGACTGAGACCTACATTGACCTATAATAGCATTATATAAGCAGTCACTTTAAGACAAGTCTAGCTGCGCCTTGCATGATAAAATTGTTCCTTATGCCAGGGAATGTAATTTAGGCAAATGCAAATTTAGGCACAGTGTGAAGCCTATGGTGCGTAGTGGAATTGGAGCAAATTTCCACAAAATGACGTGGTGTTCCTAATTCAAAAGCTATTTTCAAAATTAAGAACACCCAGAGTACTTACTTAGCATGAGCAAACCACTTAAGAATCACCAAACTGTTTCAGACAGAGTTTTCCATGAAAAACAGGTACCTGATACTGAGATTGTCACCTCAAATGAATAAATACGAGCAAAGAGGAAAACATTTGAATACTAGATTTCTTTGTGGGATGTGTAAGGAAGACTTAGCTCTGCTACAGATACATGTTTTATTTTAACATGGTTGTTATCTTATATCTCTGTTTTGTCATGCAGACCCTGAATCTACTCTCACTACTCTTCCCATTTTTCAACAATTTTTCTCTCTTTTGCTAGATGAGGTCACAAAAACTACTAAAGTTTTTGAGTTTTGTTTTACAGTTATCGCCGCCGTCTCTTGAAGACCGTAATTTCCCTTTCTCTCCTTATTGAAATGTTGTGATTTAATTTGGATGTTTTTCTCAAGCTTAATCATCTAGAAATGAACCTGGAAATTTTACATGGTATATGTTAGTATTTTCCATGTTCTTTGGTTTCTGGTTTTGCTGGAGTAATTTATACCTTGAAAATCATATTGTTACTATAATTTGACATTTCCTTTTATTCTTCCTGATAGAACTAAAAAACATAGTTAAAGATTAAGAAAAATTGAAGGAGTAAAAAAATACCTTCATTTTTTCAAATTTCAAACAAAGTAAAGCTGGGCAGTAAACTTATACAAAACTTCATGCTGTTGTTGTTTCCTAAACCAGCTTGCTTATTAGTCTTCAATATACACATATCTCAGAGTCGTTGGAGCCTAACTTGCTGGAGCTGGTTATACAGTCAACACAGAAATGTTCTTCCAAATTTCAAGTTCATTTAATCCATATACATTTTTCACATTAAGTTCATGTGTGGCAAGTGAAAACAGTGCAAGCTGATTTCTTTTGTCTTTCATGCTCATTCCTGCTGCTGGAGCCACACTGCAGGCCAAGACAAAGGACTGAATGTACTGCTTGTGCCTCTTACTCCACCCAGTGTACCCCTGAATCATTTTTAAACTGTGCAGAACCACTGGCACTCAGCCTTAGGCACCTCATGAGGAGCAAGGGTGGTTTCTTGTTTCTTTATTTCCCAAAATAAGTGCTTTCACTGCCAGTGAAAGAATTGGGCTCATCTGTGCCTGGTTGCTTGTTTCCAAATCATGGCTGTCTCCCACATGCCTGGCAAAAGCTCTGTTTTTGCAGTCACATGGAAAGATGGTTTGACAAACTGATTTGGCTGGAAAACACCCTTTTCCCCACCATGCTCCCAACCCACCCCAATACCACCTCTGGTGATAGCAGTCAGCTGCTTCCCTTCCCTGGTCCATTATACCAACAGGTCATACAGGCTCTAGGGCCAGGAGAGAGCAAGTGGCCTTGGAGCCTCCTTCTTCCCGTAGCACAGCCAGCTGTGCCTGCTGCAGGAGCTGGCAAGGAACTGCAGTCAAGGAGGAGAGATCAGTATCTCCAGGTGGCAGATTAGTATCTTCATATGGGAGATCAAAGCATCTCAGCTCCTTTCTTCAGGGCATGAATTAAGCTCTTTGAAGTTAGAGGGTGAGATTCCATGTCTTTGCACCCAGAAAGCATGCCAAGAAGCCTAGGGAGAAGGAAAGTGGTAGAGCCCACACAGAACAAGGAAGGCTTTGGGGCAACAGTAGTGGCATGTATCCATAGCACCCTGGGAAGTGTTCGGTGGGGCCGTTCTGACATCACTGTGCTACAGATGTTAAAGAGGGGATGCCAGTCTTGTTTGTAGAGATCAGGCACAACTGATAGCAGCATGGAAAGATTCCCTGCGCTCCCTTGCTCTGATAATAGTAGGAAGCCCACAGAGAGATTATCCAGCCTGTAACTGTTGACTATCCTGTGGCTCCTGCATAAGGCAAATACATTGGTTTAGGGTGTGATTTGATTTACTGTTTAGGTTTCTCATATGTATCTTGAGATGTTTGAGGAAATCCCTGATGGCACTGGATACTTCATGGGCAGCAAAGGGACCAAACTGAGTGTAGCTGAGTTGTAGAGGGAAGGTTTCTTGGTCAGATATGAGAAGTAGGACACAGTGTTTGTGAGGAAGTTTATGATTGGATTTATTACTAATACAGTATCTAAATAACAACTTTATCATCTATTGCAATGATTTACATTATCTAAAGAGTTATAAGCAGGTTCAGCTAGAAACATACAGGTTTACAGTCTTTGGTCTTGCAGAATTCACAACTACAAAGCAACAAAACACCTATGGAGATGCTTTAGGATTTTTTCTCCATATTTAGTTGAATCTTACTCACTTTTATCAGGTATCCAAAAGTGAGTGTTCTATCTTTGGGCTGGATGGACCCTGCAGGCTGCCGTTGCAGGGAAGAGACATCCACACAGAAGCTGCCTGTGACCTTGGGAGGCCGGATTGCGCAGTTGTCCCAGTCTCCAGCAGCATTTCATACCCTTTTACTGTCTGATGTGCTCCAAAGTAAATGTAAACATCTCAGCTCCCCCATCTCTGGAATGCATTAATTGTGCAATCACACAGACAGTTCCTCCTGCAATACCCACGTGGTGTTCCTATCTTAGGAAGAACCACACTGAACATCAGGGAAAAGGAAGAAGGATGGGAGGGACAGGGAGGAAGGGGAGAAGGAAGGTGTGATGTATACATGTAAAGTCAGCTGTCTTCCATTGCTGTCACATTGATCAAGTCAATATAAATGAGGTTCCTGGGAGCCTGACAAAATGGCAAGGCTGCATCAAATGGTTGTATGAAAACACAATGCTGGTCCTGTAAGTGTGAAGAAGGGGGTTTGAGATGTGGATTGTAACTGCACTGTTAATTTTATGTTTTCATTGCCTAAGAGCAGCAGTGTGTACTCAGAAATCCCTTGTGGAGCTGACCCTGACCACATGTGGTGCAGCAGAGGGAACATGGTGCTATTGTGGGGAATATAATCTTTCATATTTCAGTTGTCCTCTCTTCTTAGAACAGTTGCCATTTTTTTTCTGCTGTAACATCTGGAGCCTTTCACCAGGACAAAGTGTACGAAGATCATGTCTGCTCATCTCTTTTCTCTGAGTCCTGAAGCAGTTGAGTCTCTTGGCTGGCTTGTGAGAAAGGGAACAGAGAGACATATTGTAAAATGCAGACGGAATTTTCTGTGTCACCAGTGGACATGTCTCCATGTCAGTCCCTCTTGTTTATTGTATTACTCTTCTATCTCAGGGAATGGGGGTGAGCTTAATATTGAAACTTAAAGGACCATTGCTTGGATATAACTACTTGGACATCTTTTTATTTTTTTAGACTAAGCTGTTATGTATTTCAGCTTCTTGTTGTTTTGTGAAAGATCAATTTGTTGAAGAGATCTCTGTTATTGCCTGGACACTGTCTGATGTGATCTGTTTTTTCTTACCTTTTCAAAAGAAACAGCTGAGAGTATCTGAAGACAGAATGATCTTCATGTTTCCTAAGTTACCAACATTTTTTTCTATTTTGAAATTAAAACAGGTAGTAGTAGTAGTAGTAGTAGTATACTGATATGTATTTTTATTTTCTTGGGCCTGACTCTGTCTTTGCTAGAAGCTAATCATGCAGAAGGTAATCACATTATACTATATACTACCCTAATACCACATGTTGTGCAGACACAGCAGAAATTATTTGCACGTTATTTCTGGGGTAACCATCAGAATATGATGGCTGATGTCATTCAGTGTAACATTGCCTTGGTCACTGAAATAAACAAGGTGGCAGAAACCCAGAAGTTTGCCATAAACTCAGAACTTTGCAGATTTTGATGCTGATTTGAGCTTTGAATGACCCCTCTGCAGTTTGCATATTCCCTCTAGAGACTTACCTTTGTATGTGATGCAGTGCAGAGTAGGTGGAAGCAATCAAGATAGCCTCTCTAGGCATATTTTTTTTTTCCAAAGGATAACTGCATTGCCTGTTTTAACATGACTTTTAGCCCAGCTATAAAAGGAAGGTGCTGAAAGTCACAGGGGAGCCCCTGCTCAGAGACTTCAACTCAGCTTTGAAAGCAATGGGACAAAATCTGTAACCCTTGCCTGGCTATACCCAGCTGGATTGCAAGCTGAAGAAGAATTTGTCTGTAGAGATGCAAATAAGCATCTAAGCTTGAAGTGCTGAGCTCAGCTTTTCTGAGTTTAATCCAGCTGGGACCAGCATTAAACACAAATGAACATCTGCCAAGGAAGGGCTTTTTAATGGAAATAGTGTTGTTCTTTTGGTGGAGTCTTTACTGCAGTGTTTTAGAAAACAAATCCATGTTTTTCACAGTTTGCAAAGTTCAACTACAATGGTTGATGTAAACCTGCCTGACTGTTCAGGATCATTCTGGCCTGAAAATCAATGATGGAGAGCAAACATCATGGGCTGCTATTGACAAGTTCACTTCTTAGACATGCCAGTACGTGCAAGTAGGTCTGAAAGGTTGCAACGTGTTACACAGACTGTATGATTACTTCTGCCATCTAATCCTTTTCCTCTGTCTTGAGCTTTTTGAGGTCTAATATTTTGCTGTAACTTCTGCCTTTCTGTTGAGTTTCTTGAATGTCAACTTTCCACAGAAAGATTTTGCTCTTTCTTTTTATATGTTTTCATTAAAAATAATTTTGTAGCTACCCAGAATAGCAAAGATTAAATATTCTGAAAGAACCAGTGTTTTCTTAAAATTAGGGGGGTTTTGTCTGTTACTCAGAGCTTGTGAATGATCCTAGGCTGGTTTGTGGGGCAGATACCAATTTGTGCAGTCCCTTTTGACGTTTTGGAAAACCAGAATAAATATCACCTATGGCTGTAATAGAGACTAACTGGTGTCACTTATTTCAGTTGAGTAACAACATTTGTGCATGGGCTTTTTGTTCACTGGCAGGTGTACGTCGCTGATATCTCACCTTCTTATTTGCTTATGCAGAATTATTTAGTCAGTCTCCTGCTGTGGCTTCCGGTCTGTCCTGCGATCCCTCAAGCAGCACTCAGCCAGGTGTTTGTTCCACCAAGTAAGGCAGAAGGGAGTGCTCTCCTCCCTCACAGCCAAATTTGTTTGAGGCTGTCTCTCACTGTCCAGACTTGGAAACGGCTATGAAACTCCTACCCTTGAGATCAGCTTGGCACCAATCAACCATTCCCCACTGGCTTGGTAGTGTCCCCTCACCCTGCTTTGCTGCTCTCTGTGGTGCAGGATAGCAGTAACCCTTGCCAGAGCTGGGCTGGGGTGTTCCATGTCCGTCCGGAGTGCGGGGACAGGGCAGCTCCCTGCCTGTGTGGGCAAGCAAACAACCTTCTTGTGTGGGGGTGAGCAGCTCCAGCATCTGGTCAGGCAAAAGCAAACAGCTCTTTGAAATAGAAAGAATCACAAAATTTAGGTTCATTTTTAGTTTCTGTTTAAGCTTCTTTCTACAACATGCCTTTAAAAAGCTGCTTCCAAATATAGGTGTCATAGGATTTATAGTTCATAATTGGGTTCTTGTCTTCTTTCTGCATGCTTTTTCTTCCTTTTTTTCTTCTGTCTTTTTTCACTTTTTTGTGGGCTGCTTTTAGCTTAACATAATAATTTCTGCAGTAACTGAAAATACTGGAATATTTAAATGTTGTATGAGGGGTTCACCAGTATAAGTCTCAAGGTAAGGATTCTGCAACTGTCTCTTGACAAAGTCTGTTGAAACACATGCCATAATTCATAATTCATCTCACCTTTCAAAACTTGCACTGGCTCTGCAGGACCATCAAGACTTGGCAATTGTTTAAATAAACTGAGACAGTGTGATTTGCTCTATAATCAAGAATTGTACCTAAGTAAAAGGGTAACATTTCACAAGGTCACTCTTGTTGCTATAACAGAGGCAGCTATCTCTACAGCAAAAATATGGGAATAATTACAAAGGCTTTCTGATCCCAATTTGAATTGCATTCAAGAAATGTACTTCTTTTTGGGAGATAAGTTAGTCATTAGTTAGTCATAAACATTAGGTTTTCCATCTTCAGATAGTACTTCACCATTGAAATCTGATCAAATATATAGCTCATCTTTTATTTAATCAGATTTTGTTTTACTTAAGTACATTACTGAAAACAAGCCAAAGCAGGTTAGTTTTCCTTTCGTTTTCTTTCACATATCAACATTGCACATTATTTGCTTTAAAACAGGTGTTTGCATTTACTTTATGGCCCGATGTTTTCTGATTCTGGTCTTATCATTTAGTCTCTGTTTTCTTAAACGATATCAATACAGCCTTAGATATTTCTTAATTTAAAAAACTTAGGAAAAATACTATCCATAACATTTCAAATTTAAAAGACTCATAAGACAACATATTGCATTGGTAAAAAAAAATAATCACAAAGTAGGAAAATCTCACAAAAATTTCTTTATATTACTGTTGAAAGTGTCTCAGACTTCTGTGAACAGTAAAAATATTTACGATTGATATTTGCCCATAGTCATTAGCATATAACAGCTTGTACCATAGGAAGATCCACTCTTAGCATGATGCTGAAAACCTGGATTTCAAAAATTTCACTTCAGAAATGGTCTATTAAGAACAAACATATGCTGATTGATGATTACTAAAATTCTACACCTCAGAAATTTGGAAAATATTGCTGTCAATGTCTTCTTGTTGAAAAAGAAGTCATAATGTTCTTCTTTGTGGTTCACTGTATTTGCGCCTGCCAAGACTAGTACAAAAGACCTGTGACTGTGCAGTGACATGGTAACTTCTATAAAACTTCCTTAAAGACATGTTCTGAGGATATTTCTTAAAAAAATTTAAATATTCTGAGCAAAATTGGTAAACCACATGGCATGTGAAACAAGGCTGCCAACATTAATTGTAGTAGGAAATTAAAGAGTAAGTTTCTACCCAAAACTAAACTGGATTTTGTTTTTGTCTCTGTCTTAGACTTGTGTAACTCCATTTTACCTGGTGATGTTGATTCATACAGTAGTACAACCAGCACTAACTAGAGAGGAGTTTTTTGCTGACACAGAACAATTACCTGAAGTAAAACTTCGTGTCATCACTTAGGGATGATCTCACACGAGTCATCCTCACAGCTTTTCGTATTCATTGTTTTTAAAGACGAGTCTAACCTTCTTGAGCTCATCAGGTTTTTCTTCTCACCTGTAGAGGGACTTAATCACTTAATCTCATGTTCCTCAGTGTGCCAAAAATGTCATTTTGGTCATCTTACATAATTACAGCTTGCAGTTGCTGATGACAAGATGGTGTGATTATAATATTACTGTTTAGACCTGTCTAAGTAGCAAACTCTTTCTCTCACTGTGCAGGGGTGTAGATGGAATCATCACAGTTGTGAGACTGTAGTCAGGCAAATCTGGCTAAATGCACACAAGTGGTCTGTGAGTTGTTGTAAGATCAATTTGCCCTTACTAAGGCACTGGAGCAAAATAACAGAAAAACTTCTGGCTTTAATGGTGTGTTTGCTGACATTTACAGATTAGCAGAGGCTACAGAGAGAGAACTCAAGAAAGGAAGGGAAGTTGGGTAAGAAGTGAGGTGACACATGGTTGCTGTAGGAGATGAGTTTTGCAGTACCTGCCTTCAAGGTTTCCAAAATTACAAGGTCTCTAAAGCAGGCGAGGTGTATCTCAGTGTAATACCTAGTGTCAGTGAACAGCACATAAATCAGTGACTAACCACCAGCATTTAGAAAACTGTTTGCAAATGGAGCTTTCTAACTGACTGGCACTTAGTGTGTCTTTAATGTGTGTCCGACGCATCTGCAGCAAGGTGTTGATGGCAGGATTTTCTTAATAATCATTTTGGACTTAGCAACTGTTCTTTGTTGTGACCATCTGAACTCATTTGGGGCTCACAAAGCAAACCTCTCTGCTACTCCTGTTTCTCCCCTGCAATGTTTTGGGGAGATTTTGTGTAACTTTTTAATGATAACTTGAATGAGGGCAGTTGGAAAACTCTTCATGTGTTGTGTATAAAATATTCATAAGCTCCTGACTTTAACTGCATACTGGAGAGCTCCTAGAGGAGAAGGAAGTGTGTTCCTGTAAATGGTATGTAAGACCATTTCCTGACTGACCTATATGTCTATGATTGTTTTAAAGGCTCATTAGATTTTTCCTTATTGATAGTGCCTATTAATCTTTTGTTAATCTAAATAAAGCATGAAAACTATATTCCTTCTGCATGAATGGCACTCAGGGGAATGAGCCCCTCCTCGGCATAGTATTGTTAAAAGTCTATGCTTTTATCAGAAATGAAGTCTTCTTAGGAATGCTGAAGACTGCAGTAATTCGGGAGACCTAGTAGTTAACTTGAATGTTTGGGCTTGGTTTTTTCCTGTTAAGAAATGTAAAAAATCATGTCTTCCCTCTAAACACCTGTATGGTCATTTGAAAAGACTGGTTTTTGAAATGTCATTGGAGGAACATGGGAAACAAGCCAAATGTGAAAGGCCCGTTTTTTAATAGCATTCAAACTTCAAGAATATCTCAGGAGCCTTTATTTCAAGTACTGTAAAGTACTTCAAGTGTTCTGTCTGTGACCCTTCCCTATCTAAGCTCTGAAGTTCAGGGTTGACAGCACTGGGTTCTTAGAAAGACAAAACACGTGTCAGAGAAAGTCAAGTTCAGCAGAGGATACATAATGTAAATCACTTTTGGCAGTCTGTAAAAAAAAAAAATTTCCTCTATAAATCTGTCCACTGTGATTTTGAATATGATTGTTTTGTCCAAATCTCCTCTGCAGTAGTAAAATAAGGATTAGTCTGAAGGCTTACTTCTGGCCACCCAGAGATGATGTTGATTGAGATGATCAGATCTTTTAGGTTCACAGCCAGATGACAGAAATAAAAGCTGAAGGAAAATATGTATTATTCCCTTAAGCCCAGCTCACTTCTGAGTCATGAGCGTCTCCCATTTGTATGTTCTCTGGTGTTTTGTTCATCCTAGTGCTGAATTGCCAGTACTTCTGGAGGTGGGGGTGTGTTTTTCCACTGTTGACTTAATTCCATCAGTCTAATATCATTGACATGATCTCTTCTTTTGTTTGGTATTTTCATCATCCTCAATTTCAGATAAAGTCAAGATGCGTCCAACTCAGCAACTTTCCCATTTTGGGAAGAACTTCAGATACTCCCTATTTGTAATTTACAGCTGTGTCACATACATTTCCTTTCATGTGCAGGAATCCAGCCAGCATCCAAAGCACATATGTCAAGTCATGGCTGTGAGAACTGCTTGTTACTCTGATTTGCTGATTGGGTTTTTTTTTCAAATAAAACTTGTTTGTAAATTAGCAGGACTTTTAAATGATCTATCACAATACTGGCTTCATTTCTGACCATTAGGAGTGGAGAATGTTGCTTTACAAATGTTATTAAAAGGACAATGCTCGTAGGAGTACTAGAACTTTGCTTAAGAGGGGAAAGAACTATTGTCACAGTGATTTTCCTTTTGAAACCCACACGAAAGGATGTTCTTACAAAAGCATTACAAAATTGCATAGACTCATGTTCTTTTTAGGTTTGAGGATAAAAGGAGGAGAAAACAATACTTTTGATTCTCCTCTGGTTTGATTTTTAAATTTCACTGGTTCATTTCTAGTTTGTCAATATCATGCTTGTTCTGCCTTTACCTCAAGTCTTCTGCTGCCCTTCCCTGCCTTCCTCTCATACCCACTTACTGCCCTCTTGTGCTTTGCTTTCCAAACATGTCATTTTTTCATCCTTCTTTTCTCCTATGTCTTTGTCCTCCTTTTTCTTTCTCTTTTTCTCTCTGTTTTGGCTCTGTTTCTCTACTCCCACTGCAGGTGTTAGCTGTGCTGTAGCTTTTCCTTTGTTAAAGGAAGTTCTGTATTGTTCTCAGGCTGGCACTTGTGCTGTTTGCTTTCCTAACAAACACCACTGTACAGGTGTTTGCTGCTGCCTGGTTTTGCGAAGTGTGCTCCACAGTGCCCTGCCCCTTGTGAGCTCCATGCCCCAGACACCTCCACCAGGCTCTGGGGCTCAAGACTTGGTTCCTCCTTGTGCCCTGGTCAGACCAAGACCTGGCTACCCTTATCCGGTTCCAGTAGTTGCCGTAGTGCTGTCAAAGTGCCCCCTCCACACATCTTCTTGTTTATTGGAAGGGAGCTAATGTTAAAACAAGGGAAGTGAGTTGCAAAATTTAGGCAGGACCGTTAAGATATGCCCTAGAGTGACTTTTCATTAAGTTTTGTCAAGTTGCAGCTCTTAACCTGGGTTCACACCTGACAATCTAACTCCCTATGTCCTCTGAGTGCTTTTGACTTATAGTTTGGGAAGGTGTTTTAGCCTGGATTGGGAATGCTGGGTTGAATTTAGCTTGCCTTTCTAGAATGCTTGTCTTTCTAGTGCCGGTTCTGAGCACCAGTCTCTGGTAGTTTGGGAGGGGCCACATCTCAGCAAGGATAACCCCTCATTGTTGCATGGTGGGGAGCAATGTATTTAGTTTTAGACAGCTGCTAACTCTGAGCTGGGCTTCAGACAAGAAATTGCTAGTACATATGCAGGAGAAAGAAGAATGTTGAAAATTTTTTCAGTACTGTAGAATTTGTTTGGACTTGCTTCATGCCCATGGAGAAGGGCATGAAAGACCTTTTGTGGTATTTGCTAATTGCACATTCTATTTGCCCACGGGACCTCATTTGTGCTTTCATATTTCCTCATATGCTCTACCACATAATGCTAGTCAATACTGAACATCTCCAGCAATGGCTGTAACAGATAAAAACATTACACATTATTATTTTTGTACATAATTTCTTGAAAATGTCATTTCAATTTAAGTTACAACTATGTAAGCAATTAAGAGAGAATTGGAAATGGGTTTTTTTACATTAACTGCCTTTCATTTACAGATACCATGACCTTTGGCTTTGCTTCTCTTTATTTGTTGTATATGAAGGCAGGCCAGTAGATGGGGCTTGCCTGCAACAGAAATCACTTGATTCTACCAGTGCACATGGGAGGGCATGATTTGAAAAGCACATAACAAGTGCCATGGACATGACACATGTGCACATCCTTTCTGCTCCCTGTACTGTCTCATGGGCAATGGTACCAAGTAACGCTGCATGATTGCTATTTCCCTCAATCCTGAGCTTTATTTACTTAGTTTTTGTGTACTACCCTTATGGACCACATCAATGAGCCATGTTGATTTCTGTTCTATGGATGCTTAGTAGCACAGGAAGTGTGGGAAACCAGCACAGCCGTTGGACTTCTATGCTACGGAATAAGATCTGCTTCTGCAGGCTTTTATGCTTTTAACTACATCAGTCTCACTTGACAAAAGACAGAAGTTTTTTTCTGAAAGAACAGCCTGAATAGTTATCTGTTTTTCAGGGATGCCTACATAATGTATTTCAAAGTAGCCGTCACCAAATTAGTCTTCAACGCAGAGGTAAACACTATTCAACTTTCATACTTCTAAGCAAAACACCTGAATTTATCATGAACTATTAAAATATTTAGACTTACTCCATGGGCAAAATATTCTCCTACGCAGCATTTCCATTCTGTTTTCACTGTAATACAGCATATTTGAGTTATTAAGCTTTGCTTTGTTTCTGTCAAGTATTTCATACAAAAGGATCTGATTTGTTACTGCTATGAAAGAAATTTTATTCTTTCCCCAAAAAAGAATAAAGAACTTGTTGGTCCTTTATGGGCAGGTTTTACTTAGGGCAAAAACTGGGTCAGGTTAGCAAGCAGCCTGATGAAGAAGCAACCTAGTTGTTGTCTCCCTGTACTGAGTCTCCCACTCTCTGTATAGGATGTCTGACAATTTATTAGTACTAGATTGTGCCTATTTAAAATATCATCCACTGACACCAAATGTGGTTCATTTTGCTGCCCAATTTAAACAAATTAGAATTTGCTGGTAGCATAGAAATCAACTGGCTCTTATTAAGTGATGCAGCCTTTGATGAGCTTGGTGGGTTCAGGAGCAAGACCTAATTGACAGAGCATTTACTGCCAATGTACAAATTCGAGCTACAGGAAATAGCACTGCAGCTCTTCTTAGCTGCTTTCAGTGTTAAATGTAACGAATTCCCTTCCTTATATTGCATTTCCACCTTTTTCTATTGCGCTCTAGCAGTGACACATTGTATGTGCTTTCAGAGTGGATTATATGAAGAGATGTGCTGTTGCGTAAGGTTTCATCTATCACTGATTTGCGTATTGGGACATGTTATACTTCTGTAAGTTTAACTTAGCTGTAAGTTTGACTGGTACAGGATGTTCTGATAATGGATAATTCTATGTATACCTTCAAAAATTCACAACCAGAAACACCTCCTTTTGTTCAACTAAAGTACAGCGCCTTTTTTTCATTTTCTGTTTAATTAGATTGGTTTTTATGAATCAGTCATATCCTCATTATTATTTCACCTACCAAGGTTCCACACTAGTAAGTGGGACATTTCTGTACAACTTTTGTACTCCTCCACCGTTGTCCCTGCAGAAGTACTAGAGGTCTGGTACTCCTCTGGCAGTAGGACTTTCCCCAAGATGATGATAAACTGTTTTGCTAGACCCCAGTTACACATATCAGTTCTTTACTCTTCCACTTGCAGCTCCTTTTAAAGTTTTATTTCATTAGATGGACTTTTAAGGAAGGGAGGGAAGGGAGAAGAAAAAGGAAAGAAAAACGGAAATTCAATCTCTAAAGGAATTAGCTTTCTGACACTTTTTTCCATGTTTTTTTCCCTGTTGAATTGGCATATTTGGTCAAGCCATTATCTTGAACAAAGCAAGTGGTTTTATTAATGACAGCTTGACTGGAACTTACTGGATTAGATAGGAAAAGAGCAAGTGTACATCCATGCTTTGTTTTGCTCTTCTTTGTTTTGCTCTTCTAGTCTATTTAAAATCTCGGTTTGACAGCCTTTACCTTCAGTACCCTGCTGCCTTTTTGTCTAAATGCATTCACCTGAGCTATTGCTTACAGTTATCACATTCTGGGACAGTTTGTTCAGATGGAGCTCACACAGGGTCCTGCACAACGCTGATAACTGACTGGTGTGGGAAACAAGGAATTCATGAGCTCTACTCCAGGAATGCCAAGACTTACACAAGTCAATATGTTAAAGTTTTCTTCAGTCAGTCACAAAACCTGTGGTTTTGAAGGCTGGAAACTTGACACAGAAACTGGAAACATTTATCATAAGATAATATTTCTTTCAAATAGTCATAAAATTAAAATATATGTATTGCTATAAACCGGTTAACCGGGAATACTGAATCCCAAACAAAAATACTCCCTGTTCAAAAATTCTTGCGTCTGTTGAAGGAACATCTATAAGAGAAAGAATTAACAGTCCTATCATGATGAAGTGGAAAAGAGAGACTTAGGGATGCATTCCTCTGACGTTAGGATGTAAGTGACCAAGTCTTAATTTGTTTTCTGCATTGGTAATCCTCTCCATTGCAAATTATGCCATTCTGGCTGTGTTATTATCATTTTCCTAAAAGAGTTTGTACATCTGAAAGTGTCCATAAAGCTGGTAAATTCCAGAGAATTGATTATTAAGACATTGTCTACAATGTCTTAATAATCTAATCTAAGATTCTGCTGGACCTCTCAAAATCTAAGTGAAGTTTTATTTGATTCAGTTCATTCCATTATGTTAAAAAGTGACAGCATTACTTAATTTACCCCAAGAGATGAGAACATGGCTCTGCATGGTCTTTAAATATTGTATATTCTAGCTATAAATACAGCTATAAATACATCAACAAAAATATTATAATTTAGGGGAGTTTTCCAGTATATAATTTTCTCAAATTCTTAATCTGTTACAGTAAAAATAACTATATATGCATGTAGCTAAGGATAGAAACAGGAAAAGCCATGTACTTCCTTCCACACTATCTGTTTATAGAAGAAGGGAGAGACACATATCTTCCTGATTATAGATATTATGCAATTGAGGTAATTTCATTCATGTCTTTGAAGTAAAGGCAGAAATTTTAATTCATTCTTCTTTCTTCTGTTTTTTTCTTCTGTTTATCTTTCTTTGTTTTGCTTTTATATAAGTATTTGATTTTCAATTAAATAAGAAAATTCAAGTTTGAAAGCTGGAACACACTTTTTAAAAGTATAAATATAATGCTATTGTTGAACCTTTTATTCTTTTACTTTGGATTTATGTTATGACAATTTGCAGTTTCGTGATCATGTGCTGTTTCTAACAAAGACATCTACCACATGAAAACTGTAAAACTTCTGGTCAATCCCAGAAGCACTTTGGAGTTTTGCCAAAGCTGTCAAACATTGAATACCATACCAGAAAATTCAGGCACAATAGTAAAAATATTCTGGTTTAATATTTTTTGAAAAAAGAACAGTGCCATTTTCTTCCACTTGTAGCAACAGTTCATTTCAAAATTTTTTTCAGCTTTAAAAAAAACTTATTTAAAGTTGAGTGAAATATAACATGCTGGCTAAGGAAAAAAAAAGCCAACTTTGTTTAAATCTTTCTAATCAAACTTCAGTTATCTTAGGATGGCAAGATGAATTCTCAATGCTTTGGGGAGGCAGAGGAGGGGACGGGAGGGCAGGAAGTTTAATCTAACCAGGTTGTGAAATATATTTGCTCAGGCCTTTTTTATTGTTCAAAGTGTACAATTGTATGGGATGAGCAAAACAGAAATTCATAATACTCATGTATTAGTTACTGTCTGATGTGGATGCTTGGCAGTGTATAATGTAGAGCACACAATTTAAACCTTTGAGCCCAAGAAACACAGATTGTTCAGGCATGGCTGTGTCTGTCTGAGCCATAAATAAAGGAGTCAACGTTCAGGAAGGCCACAATATCCTCTTGTGTAGGAGGAAGTGCATAGTGCTTGTGGATGACTGTATCTCAATGCTTTTTCTGACTTTGAGGGTAAATATCTTATATCAAGTACTATCACAGAATCACAGAATGGTTTGGGCTGTAAGGCGCTTGTAAAGATCCTCTAGTTCAATCCCCTGCAATCAGCCAGGACATCTTCAACTAGACCAGGTTGTTCAGAGCCTTGTCCAGCCTGGTCTTGGATGTTTCTGGAGTGGGGCACCTACCACCTCTCTGGGCAACCTGTTCCAGGGTTTCAGCACCCTGATATAAGCCGTTTCTTCCTTATATCTTTAATGAAATTCAGATATTCACAGCTGTGATACTGCCAAAACATTCTCAAAGGACTTTGCACACAGGGTGTAGTAGCATCATGTCATTCCCTTTTCAGGGATCATTTCACCACCCAATACCTGACGAACATCTGCATCTTAAGTGTCTTTTGGAGAAATTTCCTTAAATAAATGATCATATTTCCCAGTCTGTGAAGAGAGGTAGACAATTCCATGTGCATTTGATCTTCCTCTGAAAGCTTTCCAGGCCAAATAGGGAACACTGGCAATTAGACCATTCAAAATCAGGAAAAAGTTAAGGCTTTACTTTGAAAGCAATGAGTCATACCTGAAACTTTTGCTTTTATTTTTCTCACAAGGGTTGATGAGGCTAAATTATTGTAGCAGTCATTTTATGACCTTTCACTGTTTCAGTTTTGACAAAGAATAGAAATTATGGATATAGAAATGGCATGTGGCCTAACAGGCCATGCTTAGAGGTCCCCTTATCTCCCTCAGAACAAGGTTATATCCACACAGCGCTGTGCACACAAACCTGAGCTCAGCTCAAGGTAGCTTCTGTCATGAGCAGGCATTGTGACACGTCTCAGGTAGGTACGTGCTGAGCTGTGGTGAGTGTGGTAGAAGCTCTGCAGTACCGGATTTGAAGATCCTTGATTTGAAGGTCCTTGATTGCATCTCAAGGAGGGAAACAAAGCTGGTAAGAGTGCTAGTGACAGGGCACATGGGAATGGTTCAAAACTACACCTGGAGAGGTTTAGACTGGACATTAGGAAGAGTTTCTTTAAGTGGTCAAATGCTGGAACAAGCATCCTAGAGAGGGGGTCAATGCTCCAAGTCTGCCAGTGTTTAAGAGGTATTTGGACAGTTCCCTTAATAACAGGCTTTAACCTTTGGTTAGTCCTAAAGTGGCCAGGCAGTTGGACTGGGTGGTTGTTTTAGGTCCCTTCCATCCAAAATAGACTTTTCTATTCTATTCAGTTACAGCTACAGGGCTGGCAAATCCCCACGCCAAGTGTCAGGCTGTAATACTATCACTTCTACACTGTACAAAAGAGAGATTGGCCCATCTTGTAAATTTGGATTCTATAGTCATTTACATGTATGCACATGAGAAGAATTAAATCTTGCTTCATTATACATAAGGGATTAGAAGAAAATTTAATTATTCATTAAAAGTGCTGAGTTTCATTTTAATAGCATGTTAGTCTGGGTTTTGGATTTGTTTAATGTGTATCCTTCTGTCCCCTGCTTTTTTTCCTGACAGACCTTTTGCAGTGGCCGCAAATCAGCAAATGCAGATCACCTGAAATGGAGACATTCTCATGTTATTGGACTGCTGGAAATTTTTATAACCTCACTGCTCCAAGAATAATACAGCTCTTGTACAAGAAAAGGTAATAAAAGCTGAAACAGGAAAAGAGAGAGAAGTTACTTATTTTGCCATTCTTGTTAGGTTGTTACTGTTAATTTTTTTGCTGTGATATGAGCCATTCTGTTTTTAAGGGTATAAAACTATGTTTTAAGTACATTTTTTTCAATGTCAGAATTTATTGGTAATTATTATGCCATTTGCAGCAACAAACATTATTTGACAGATAATTAAGAACACATTCTTATTAAATTTAGCCCAGGTTGCAGAATCCAAAACTGAACACTATATGGCTTGGGTAAGGATTTCTTAGTAGGCAACTTCAGTTTGTTCTGTATCTGTCTAAACTGCAATACCGCGATTCCTTATATCTGTGCACAGATGTGGAAGTTTTCAAACTTTTATTAAAGTTTTATAAAGTTACCATTGATCAGTTGCTGTGATAAAGTCTGAAGGTACAGGTCCAGGTCCAGGTAAAAAGGCTGCTCTGATATGGGGATAATGTTTCATTGAGTCCTGTTCAATTATGATTCTTCAAGCTTTTTTAATTTTCAGGTTGTTACAATGATTAGCCTGAAAAAGGACATGGACATTACCAGTAATGGCTGTTAAATAAAATAGGCCTTCTGTTCACAGGAAAAGGAGGATGTGAATTTCTGTTCCCTCTAATGAATAGAGTTTTGATCTTTTTGATCTACAGACACTTTTTGATGATTATGATGATGATGATACATTTCCATAGCAGACTTAAGCCTAACAGCAAGGCTGGCTTTCTTAGTTACTCTGAGACCGCTCAGAAATCAGAGAATCATGGAATAACAGAATCATAGAATGGTTTGGGAAGGAAAGGACCTTAAAGTTCACCTATTTTCCAACCCTCTGCCATGGGGAAGGACACACTCCTTATGTTTAAATGTTTAGCTGACAGTTGTCAATAGCATATATGATGAGGTTACAAACGTTAAAAATTAATTAAACTCCACGATGAAGCAATACCATGTACATTGAGCAGATTACATATTTCATCTTTGTCCTAGAAATTAGAATACTGCAATAAAAGATGTGGTAAAAGTACTTCTGTTTCAACAGGCAAGCAATAGCTAAAGCTCAGGACTGAATTCTGTCATCTAAACCAGTCTTCTGTTCACAGAAGCCATAGCATCTAATCATGTGCACCTTTACCAAGTCCTGACTGGCAGAGTTACAGCATTTCATTCAGAATAGTGTCTGGTCTCATCAGCTGGGCACAAGACCAGTGGCAGAAATGTTTCTTACTCTAATTTATGTAGCATCTGCCTTACCTAGTTTTTAGAGCACCCACTCCAGTATTGAAGGCTGCACTTGGCGTAATTGATGTAATCATGCCTCTGAACATTTTCAGTGGCTCTTAGTAAGAATAAGCATTTATGGTACATATTTTTAACAAAGTAGGACTGTAATTTTTGAAAAGATCGTTTTTCACTTTGTATTTGTGCTGAGAAAGAGTATTGAGATAAAAACAAACAACAGCAGGTCTGTTTGCTATGAGATTTGTTTTTCTAAGGTGACTTCAGAAATGTTGAATACATCTGTCACTTTTCCTATAGAGTATTAATAACTACTTAGCCATTCCTATTTTGTTTTAACTGAAGACCTTTCTGAACCTACTGAGTAGTCTAAGCTTAGCTGTAGTTAAAATAATGCTATCTCAATCTGAAGTTTATGCCACTCTATAACTCTACTGGTTTGTCTTTTTTATGAGCTGAAATGGATGTGATATCTCCTGCTGCAGTTCTTTTATTTACAAAGAACATTTATGAATTTTTGAAAAAAGTCATTGTGAAAATGTAAAAGAGGTTTTCTTGCTAGCAATTCCAAGCTTGTGCTTTAGAAGTTCTGTATCCCATGCAATGTAGCCCGTCCTCAGTCACAGCACTGTTTTTCTCTTCTTTTACATCGTATGGTCCTGGGTTGGTTTGTGCTCCTGCAGCATCCACAGCTGGGCACTTTCCTGAGTGTGAGCCATCAGTGCTTTTGAAGCAGCATCCAAAGCTCAGAAATGCCGTTAAGAGTACATGAGTGCCTAAACTTAGTTATGAAGGTTGCTTCAGTAGTGGTTTCATTGAAAATCACCATCAATACTGACATATTTTTCTCCCTTTCATAAATGTTAAAACTTATCAGTACTGTGTCTTTTAACACCTGTAATTTGGACTTCGTAAGGTCTATAAATCTCTCTCTCTCTCATGAATATTGCATTTTTGTTGTCATTCTAGTAATGAGGAAGACTGGAAAGAATGCCCTGATTATATCACTTCAGGAAAAAATAGCTGTTATTTCAACGCGTCCTACACCTCTGTGTGGACACCATATTGTGTTCAGCTTGCCAGTAAAAATGAACTGTACGATAAAAAATGTTTCAGTGTTGATGAAATAGGTATGCTTGCATTATGTATCTTACCTCTATAAGCTTTTATATTACTCAGACTGTATTTAAACATTGCCTCTCAGAAAAGTTAGTATCTAAAATATATGATACATAGGAAGGGATTTGATTTTGTAACACCTGTAATGTGATCCACACCAGAAAATATTGCCTAGATTGGAAGAAAGCTTAAAGGATAAAAGCAAATATGTAGTTTCTTTTTCTAAATACTAGTGGTCTCTTAAATGTGTACATGTTCAAATGAGCTTGTCTTTGCTGTCACTTTGAGTTCTTTCTAAATGGATGCTACATCTCCTTGTCCAGCAAGGTTGGCATTAAAACCTTGATTCTCCAAAGCTCTGGAAGCAAAACACTATTTTGTTCCTGAATGAACTGTAATCTAAAGCATCAGGATGTTTAGTATTTCTAAGCTAGGATTTATATTTATGACAATATGTATTGTGACTTTGCTGTGCCTGGAACTTTACAGATGTTATTGCTTGTTCAGAGTGGTAGTGTACCACCATTAACTGCATATCCAGATAATTTATTCCTTCTATGATTAGAATACCCAGTGCTCTCTTTTATTCAGCTGAGCAAATTTAGATTAGTTTTTCGAATACCAAAGTTTTTCAATGTACTTGTATATTAGCTACTAAATATTTCTCTTTCTGTGCTACTCCAATTATTGCTTTTATTTCTAGTAAGAACTCTAGATTTAAATTTTGATGGATAATTGTTTATATCTAGTGTTTTATAATCTGCTGTTCAGAAATATACTTCAATAGGGAATACATTCTTAATCTTCTTTATAAGTTGCTTGGGTGAGATTTGTGCAGAGCACGTCTACTGCCAATGGCAGGGTGCCTTCTTGTTACGAAACTTGTAATGACTTTGTCATTGCAATATATTCAATTTTCATCAGAAAATACATGGTTAATATACTTTTTAAGTCCTGAAATAATTTATCAGTGTGTAGTAAGAATTATCATTTCATATTGAAAACTGGCTGTTTTATTCCAAATACTCTGTTTAAACAGTACTACCTGATCCTCCTGTCCGCCTTAACTGGACTCTGCTAAATACTAGTCAGACTGGGATCCATGGGGATATCCAGGTAAGATGGGATCCACCACCAACAGCAGATGTTCGGAAGGGATGGATTACTCTGGAGTATGAGTTGCAGTACAAAGAAGTTAATGAGACAAAATGGAAGGAGGTATGAAACAAATATTTATTATGCAATAGTCATAGCACAGGGCAGGCTTGTTCTGTCCCTAACATTTTTGTACCACCATATGAAAAATATGTTTGTAATTACTAATTAGACAATACCTTAATTCTTAAACAATATGCCTATATTTTGTCTGACATTTTCTAGCAAACACTGTAACTTTGTGTGTCAAGATAGTTGACAGAGAGGATAATGAAAAACCCAGAAACCCCTGTGTTAGATAAGTAACTACAGGAATAGCCAGATATATGCAAGTTTCTTCAAGGATAAAATATTTTTCTATTGTTTTTTGAAACGTCAGCTATTTAAAAAGTGCATGGTTTTTCAGTAGTCAGAACAGGAATATTTTGTTTGGTAAATGCCACCATGTCAATTCAGGTTCTTCAGAGTGCCTGTAAAATTTTAATATTTATAATTATCATTTCAGAAAGAGAGAAAGAGAAAGAAAGAAGAGAGAATGAGAAAGAGAGAGAGAGAGAGAGAGAAAGAAAGAAAGAAAGAAAGAAAGGCTTTGAGTTACAATTTAATATTTGATACAAAAAGCAGATAAAAATAATGCAACATAGATAAAACTTACAAATTGCGTAACAGACATCAAGGGCAAATTTGTGACTATGTGGATAGTCTATGAAAGTATAAAACAAAATATTTCAAATCTTTTAGGTTTTCAATTTGAAAATCACTTAACTTCTTGTGAAGTTCATTTTTCTGTTACAGGGCAGATATTGTACCCATCTTACCTGAATGCAAAGGCTAAATGCCAGTGTGTCATGGCATATTTGTATATGCAGAACTTTTCTTCAATGCAGTAAGAACATCATGTCAGAGCAGAATCCTTCCTTTGCTTTCTTATTAGTATTAACTGAGTTAGCTGGCAGAAAAAAACCCCAGATAATACTGTTACAAATTTGTCTTTAAGTATGAAAGGCAAATTTAAACAATTTGAACATAGGGAAATCCTCAACTGAAACACAGTCAAACTGGTTTGCTTGCCTTTCACCTGTGAAAGACCTTGGCCCCCTCCTCACTTCTGATCCTTCTCAGTGTTAGCATTTTCTCCTTACACTACTCCTTATTAATAAGCCTACAGCCAGACAGGCCTATAATGTCTGCAACGTTTTTTGCCTAATACTTCTCTGTCTTTTCTATCTATACTGATTTAAGCTGTACTTAATATATTAGCCCCTGTTTTAAAGCCTATGAAATGAGTTAAGCTTAGGCAGTAAATCAATAGTCTTTAAGAAATTGAAAATCTGTAGCTTTTCAAAAGAAAGTGTCAATACAAGTATCTCTCTAAAAATGCACATTTTTGATGGTTTTTCTTATAAGCCTTTAGGTATCAGTCTTATAAATACTGTAATAAAGCTTTGTTCTTGCTCCAGTACTATCAATAATCCCAGAATGCTTTGAGAAGAGTTCTCTGGAGAGCAAAGATTTGAAGATCAGTGTTCTTTCAGAACACAGATAAGGAATTCCGGACTGCTATACTTGCCTCAAGAGACAAAGTATTATAGATTATGTTGTACTTAAGCTGTGTATATTGTATGGTTTTGTAAGCCTTTCAGCTTAGGAGGATAAACATGGAATAATTCACTGAGACACTATCTGAGCACAAATTTCTGAACACAGTCCTGGTCTGGCCGACGACAAGAGCAAATTTCTGATTAACAGTGTTGAAGCAATGCTAGAATTTCACTCTTTGGATTCCTTGCTACAAATATTTTCTCAAATGAGTGTTGAAGCACGTTAAGAGATAAATGTCTGGTTTTACATTGTCAAGTTATACATGTCTAGTTATTACTAGTTTTTTACACAAAGGATAATCTTTGACTGCTTAAATATACCATAATGATTTGTACATATAACTAATACAAAAATTAATTTATAGTACAATAAAGTCTCTGATAAGACTTTATTGTACTAAGTCCCCCCCTTACTGAGACTTGTTTGTAATTTTTTTATATGTTTGGGGATGATTGTTTGATTTTTCTTGTATAGCCTTTATTATTTTTCAATATATTTACTAATTGAAAATAAATAACATCTTAATTGAAAGAGGATGAAACAATAATTAGTAAAGTGTTATAACAGTAAGTTATAGTGATAAGAGGACCAAAATTATTTTCTGAGAAACATTCTAAACCCAATAAAATATCCACCCTTACATAATGGGTGCTCATGAGACAAATTATTAGTTACCTTTTATGATGTTTCTCTCTTATGACTTTTACTTGATTACTTGACTAAGAAAAGTGCTGTTCATCTATTCACTTCATGCTGAACTTTCCCCAGTCTATACATCCTGCCTCATCCAGGTGTCTTTCATAAAGGCTCTGATTTTGTATTCATACTGCTTTTTCCAAGTGACACCATTATTTGGGATGCATGTAAACTTACCTATGAAACTTCAGTGAACTATTTCTTTGTGGCTTAATAGCATGAAATAGGTATATATTGAATTTCCTTCTAATGCTTTCCAACTGGATATTCTTCACATGTTAAAACATTGGTGGTGTAGAGCAATGGTTCTCCACAATCTTATGCTCAACTACTAGCAGAGAAAAGCAGTCTGCCTCCTCCAAAATCTGACTGGTTGGTTCTAAGAACACTGGAGCCTGGAGTCACCAGGGATCAGACAACTCCAGAGAACACAGCCACCAACAGATTGTGTCTCAAGTTTAGGTTATGCATCTACAGAGATTATAGGACTGTACTGTTGAATTGTCCTTCAAATTCCCAAAGCCCACTGCTTTCCAGATATTTTAAATCCTAGCCCATGAAGGTTTTTTTCTGGTATCATCCATGATTCTGAAGTAAGAGTAGAATATAATATCTGCCACATGAATTTCTATTTTGAGGACACTTTCCTTATTTTTTGTATACTTTTCTTGGGCTGTTGGAATTAAAATGCATATTCTTAGAGGAGTAATAGAAAAAGGGAGAAATTTCACCCATTAGGATCTCTAATGTGATTTCCCACACTGTTTGATATGCAGCAGTGTCTAAGTATGTTGCAGTTAAAATAGAAGTTTCAAAGACCAACAGTCTGATGCCAGCTCTCACACAGTCTCCATTATCACCTTTTGTATATAGCTGAAGATTTTGGGGACCTAATACAGTGTTGTCCAAATAAAAACACTTTTAACATGCAATATGTCTGGCTATAACAATTAAACCTGTAGAGAAGATTGCAGTAGTTTTAGAACTCTCCGGTTATTTTAACAATATTTTTGGCATTCTTCAATCAGTAATGTTGTGTTATAACAGTAGAAAGGATTTACAACCTGATAAGATCAGTGAAAGATGTTCACACTATCTACTTACGGCTTTTAACTGGGGGAAGCTGCCTTTCTTCACTGACTGTATTTATAGAGCTTGGATTCTCTGCTTTTGGTGCCTTGAATCACAGAAATGCCTGATGACTACTAAGTCAACAGTAAATGGTGTGAATTTTCTCTGAACCCTTCTTGCGGTATCCTTAAAATTCCCAGTAGCAAAAACACCCTCAAATTTTTCTTTCTGAAATCAAGCAGTAGTGTAAAATTTCCGGTACAACTCAAACAAATAAATCACAGTCCCTCTGTCTTTACAGTTAAAACCCAGGCTCTCAACAATGGTTCCACTGTACTCTCTGAAGACAGCAAGAGATTACGAGATACGAATCCGATCAAGACAACGAACTTCTGAAAAATTCGGGGAGTTCAGTGAAATCCTCTATGTATCATTTTCTCAAATAGGCATTGGATGTGATCATTGTACGGAAGGTAAATAAGCAAAGTGTTTTTATAGCTGTGATTATTGTCTTTTTGGTGATGGGATGGAGGGTATTTTCCACCATGTTGTATGGTTGAATACATAGATAATTCAGCCTACTGAGAATCATATGGTGAGATTAAGAATGTTCAAGTTCCATGTACAAGTTCCAAAGCAAACTCAGCAAGATTGTTTCACAGCTCATCAGAGAGCAAGAATACGAACAGCTTTAAGAATCAGAGATAACTGCTGTTGCACATCTCATAGAGTCTAAACCAAAATTAAATCTCATATTTCATCATCTAAAATGAGCACTTCATTTGGGAAGAGAAGAATTGTGATTTCTTATAATACTGTTGGCCAAGTTGGTTTCCAGAATTATGTGCTTTTCTGATCATCCTGATATACTGTCAAGGGCCTTGAGTGTTTTTCTCATTCTTGCTTGCGACTGGTAATCATTTTAAAGTGCTGTTAAAGACAGAAGAAGAAGCAGCCATTAAGAATCACATTTTTTCTATTGAAAGAATGATATAGTTCCTTTCCCAGAAGTGTTCTCAGGTCTGAGCTACTAAATTAACTCTTCAAAATATGAGGTCTTCAGCAAGTAATTTTAACAAGCTGCTTCACTTCATTTTCCAGGGTATTAGTGAAGGTATAACATCAAACAATCTGTAACTCTTCACTTTCAAAATCTTACTATATTCTCCTTTTTAGCTCTTCCTATTACTAGTTCTCATTTCTAATTTATAGGAACAGTTAATGTTTTCTACATGTGGCATCATTTTATTAACCCCATCTGCATTAAGAGGTCAAAGTTTTCATACGAATTAAATTAAAATACTAGGAAAATCCAGTAGGCCATCCTACAGTCAGTTTTCTTCAGTCACTGCAACTCAGATTCTCCAAGGTGATCTTAATCCACACACCTCACACAGCAGCAGTGAGCTGATTTGATTGAGAATTTAATTTTACTTATTTGTATATCACTTTCAGGAACACAGAAATAAACTTCAGATACTTTTCATGTATTAATAATTTAAAGTCGTCTAATGCTATGTTCTAATTTCTTGAAGTAGCTGGGCATTTGCTGGTCTCACTGATATGACAATGACTTACCAAAAGAGAGACCTGTTTAATGCAGACATACCCATATAGAACTTAACTGATGCCTGGAAGCATGTCTGGTCAAAATCTGAGCTGGGAATACAGGTCTCAAACTTGTACCAGAATTCTATATTTTGTTTTTTCTCTGAAAGGTCATTTATCGTCATATCACAACACGTCATAGTGTTCTAAAGCTTTCTGTCTAGTATTCCTTGGTCCAAAAAAAAAAAAAGAGTGAAATTTTTATGGAAAACTTAAAGTTATGAAGAAATGAGAAAAATCTAAGACTAAAGATAGAACAAATTTCTCTATGCTTTGTAATCTACAATGTCATATTACGCATAATGGAATCTAGTATTCAAGAGATAAAGCATTTCATTTATCTGCATTGTTCTTCATTTCTACAGAATTGCTTTTCTCAATTAATTTCTAAATTCTTTGTAGCCATCCACAAGGTAAATAAAAGGGATATTTTTTTTTCAGTTGATTCAGTTGGTTCACAACATAATTAATCTTTAACTTTTAGAAAGAGATGTGGTATGTTTTTCGACACCACCACACTTTAGCTTTTGTGAGAGAAAAATAGTTTGCCTGTGATTCATGTCCTATTACTAAATATTCTCTCAGCCTGGATGAACAAGTAGTAGCATGTCTGTGGCATTATACACTATCAGAACTACTGATACCATGTTCCAAGCAGGCAGAATGTTCCTCATGGCTGATTTTGCTATAGGTATTATCTTTACTAAGATCTTGTTTAGATTTATGAAATCAGTCTGGTTTTGCAAGGAGTCTCAGTGGATTCATAAATGCATGGAGAGATACTGAGACCAAAAGCTGCCATGGATTAGGAATGGTACTCCCCAGTTCACTGCCGTGACTGAGACTGTCCCAAACCACACCCCGCTCACTCGGTACCCCCTTCTCCTTCCTGATCCAGCGGGATGGAGTTGAGAACTGATGACAGAAAAAGTGAAGATCATGGATTGAGATACGAATGGTTTACTGGAAATAGCAATGAGATAAGAGAACAAACAGTAACAGCAACAATATTTGTAGCAAAAGTATACAAAAGAGAGGGTGGTTCACACACAGAGATGCTCACTGCACAGACAAGCAATGTCAGACAATGCCACCACATTTTTCAACCAGAAGTCACATCCTTTTTCTTGGAAGCCAGAGAGTTCCTTTGTCTGTCCCTAGCAACGACATGCGGTGGTATCGAAGAACCTCGGAGTCCTGGCCAGAACTAGAACAAAAGCACATTTTTATTTCTGCTGAACACAGAACTTTCACATTTACGTAACAAAAATTTTCATCACTTTTTACCGCTTTGGAATCCTCAGGTGGTAGAAGACAAGGTTGAAATTAAAGATGTGACAGTGACGGAGATTCCTGCTTATATGTTCATGTTTTGTTGTTTCAGAAGTTGAGTTTCCATGGCTCTTAGTTGTTGTCTTTGGAGTGTGTGGGCTGGCTGTAACAGTGATCTCAATCATGCTGTCTAAACAACCAAGGTAGAGAATTTTTATTTGTTGGATTTTATGTACCTGTGGCTTAAAAAAAAAAAAAAATTTTTCAATTATTTCAGATCTGGGGGACTAGGAGCCATTGTGACCATTTTTGCCCATTCTTGTAAACTACATAAAACTAGAATTTGTATGTATTGGGCCTTCAGCACGGGGAATCTGATTATGTTGATCTTCCTCTTACTCTGCAGAACATTTTATTCTACACAATTGATTTACTTAGGCTTTGAAGGGGGTTGGTTTTTTAGTTAATTCAAATTTTCTTAACACTATTTTTATTCACATGCTGTTCAAAAGTTTCATATAAACCTGTGTCTATATATTTTATATATTTGATTTTGTTCTTAGATCATTCCACTAAACTCTACTTCTTGAAGCCAAGGGAAAGAGCTTGAGTCATAGGGGAATATTGGTCTCTGTGGATAAATTGCAGCTTCTGTAGATAACAAGAATAAAATGAAACAAAGCACAGAATTGCATTGTTTGTAAAAATTACGAAATTGTGATATATAAAAATGAAAGAAGAAAACATACATAAAAATGACAGATCTTAAATCAATTAATCCCCTGGTATGTGTGTTCAGGGATAGGTTTTGGCAGAATTCAACTTGGATGTCATACCAGTACTGTTCCACACTATGGAGCAACACCATGGTCAAGACCCAGTGCACCCATGCATGTTGTCAGTGGTCTTGTGTTTACACTTTGAAAATGAACACTAAGTAGTTTTGCACATACGAGCTAATGGTGAAATTTCATTTGACGTACTGAGATGAAAACTATATGGCGCATTTGGAGCAGATAAAAAGAAAATTCTATTAAACAATAATTTTTTATTTTAGTAGGCCCTATGCTTTGACAGAGTTTAATTTCAGGAAGCTATTCCCTGCAATAGCATCCCAATCCCAGATTTAAGAGCAAGGCTACTGATACAATTCATGACAAAAGCTTGAGGTGAGAGAATGGGGCAATGTGCATGTGGGACCAGGAGCTAAGGTCAGCACACTGAGCAACGGGTGGCTTAGTCTCAGAAAATCCTGAGGTCTGGAGCATATCTCTGATCAGACTTTATAAATACCTTCCATGCTAATCATGAATGCTGGAAGAAGCTTTTCTCCACTGAGAAAACTTCTTCATGGGGAAAGTTTTACTGGATGGTTGGCGTGCACCCTTTCCTTCAAAACTGAAGCATTTGGTGGTGGAATGGCAATGTATTCTGCAGAAAAACAGCCTGCATAAGTTTTCCATAATGCGAAATATCCAGGCTTGGTTTCCTCCTGATTCTCAAAAATACCAATTCATATTTTCCTCAGTTTTGATCTCACAGGCTCAGAACGAGTCCCTCTAGGACAGATGCCATAGGTTTAGGTCATTAGAGTTGAGAGATGAAAGCTTGAGTTATGCTAGGCTAAGAAAGGAGCAGAGCATAGTTCTCCCTCCCAAATGTCTTCTCCAGGCAGTGAATGGTAAAATTCTTTGTCTTTTGCATTAGAAGCAATGCCCAGTCCTGTCAGAATACCTGATTTGTGGATTCAACTGTAAAGCACAAGCCCTAAGCTGGTACTCTGATAGCCCAACCAGTTTACACTGCCTCTCCAGGGATTAGGTGGAAAATTACTGGATTTCTGGCTCTCATTGGGCGTGCTGGGCAGAACACTGAGGTTCTGCCCAAAACCAGAAGCATCTGAGGAATTTGGACCTGCTATGGTTAAGCCAAAGGTGCCTAAATTTCTCTCTAGGCAGTCTTTTATAAGTCCTGTGACCCTCTCTGGACCTCACCAAGGTCACTAACAAGGCAGCAAAAGTAATATTTGGATTTGTATCTGCTGTTCCCACACCTTACTTTCTAAAATAGGCAAGTAACCCAGTATAAAGAGAATTCTGAATTTTCCTTTTGTTTATCTGTTTGCAAAAGAAGAAGGAAGGTAAAATAGAAGAGAAAAGCATGACCAGCTACTGTTGGATTATTATTAATGGAAAATTATCTTTCTGTTAGAATTGGAGGGGAGGGGGGAGTCGCGGGGGGGCTGGTTTGGTTTGGTGTTCTTTTTGGTCTCCTCAAAAAGAAAGGAATGCACTTTATGAAGGATTATAATAATACGTATTTCCACAGCCTGCAAATGCACAAACAAATTACTAGTCCTTTCTCTACAAGGGTAATCCCCTGCCTTAATTATATATTACTTGTTGCACTAATGATTCAAAAAGCAGAAGTATCATAGAGATGGAAAAATACTAGACTAAATTTTTGCAGAGTTTTTCAGTTTTATTTATTATTTCTAAAGTAATTCACTCTTTCCACCAATTCCCATTTTCTGTTCCCCTATTTAAATTTATTGGGTGTATGCAAAGCTACTGTGTCCCTGAAAAAATTGTTGGGAAAATCACTGCATACTGAGGCTTGTATCAGATTCCATTGAAAAGTATGTAAAAAGGGAAACTAGGAATTCACTCTCTTTCTATACAGCATTGAACTGTCAAAGACCAGACCCCAAAACGGATTCCCTCATAAATGTAAGGGATTTCAACAAGGAAGCTTGCAGAAAGCTTGTTTCTTAATTTGCAGTGAGGGAAAACATTACTTCTTTTCCTTAGGAGTATTTGAAATTTCATTTTCAAACATTTGGGTTTTGAACTAATTAAATATAAATACAATGTAAGCCTGTCTTATTTCTAACTTCCTTTAAAAAGATGACTGTCAATTAAAAGCCATAATTTTTTTTTTCCAGGTTAAAAATGCTTATTTTTCCTCCTGTTCCAGTTCCAAAGATTAAAGGGATTGACCCAGATCTCTTGAAGGTAATATTGAACTCTAAGATATACAGTGGGAATCTCTGTAGTAGTAGTAGTAGCAGATGGCAACTGTTGTCCCAGGCAGAAAAGTTTTGTAGAAGAAAATTCTGATGTTGGGGGAGTTGCCACAGAATTAGTTTGCATAAAATAATTTTGAAGCCTTTTGCAATTACTACGTAGCTACAGTCACCTTTACCTAAGTTAACATTATAAAAAGGACAAGCATTTGTATTATTTCCTTTATAATTTTTTTTTTTTTGCTTTGCAGAAAGGAAAGCTAGATGAAGTGAATTCCATCTTAGCCTGCCATGACACCTACAAGGCACAGCTATACAATGACGACTTGTGGGTTGAGTTTATTGAGTTGGACATAGAAGACCCTGATGAAAAGAACAGAGCCTCAGATACTGACAGGCTCCTGAGTGAAGATCATCTAAAATCTCATGGTTGCTTGGGAGTGAAGGATGATGATTCTGGACGGGCCAGTTGTTGTGAACCAGATATTCCAGAGACAGACTTCAGTGCAAGCGACACATGTGATGCCACCTCTGACAGTGATCAGTTCAAAAAGGCTACTGAAAAAGAAGAGGATCTCTTGTGCCTTGACAGACAAGATGATGAGTCACTTCCGAGCCTTGCCAACACAGATCCCCAACGCCAGCATGGGAATACTCAGCCTGAAAACAGCCACCCATGGGCACCCTTCGCAGACAGCATTGAGTCACCCCGTCCATCAGCCCATACCCAGATAAGCAACCAGAATTCATTGACAAGTACTGACTTTTACGCTCAAGTGAGTGATATTACTCCAGCAGGCAGGGTTGTACTTTCACCAGGGCAGAAATCCAAGTTGGGGAGAGCACAGCATGAAGGCTGCACAGAGCAAGACTTCACCATGGACAACACCTATTTCTGTGAGGCAGATGTGAAAAAATGCATTGCTGTGACTTCCCATGAAGAGAATGAGCCACATGTTCAGGAACAAAGCTATAATGAAGATGGTTACTTCACCACAGAGAGCCTTACCACTACTGTTGGCAATTTTGGAGCTTCAACAGCAGAACCCCCAAGTTCAGAGATGCCTGTCGCAGACTATACGTCAATCCACATCGTTCACTCTCCACAAGGCCTTGTGCTAAATGCAACTGCGCTGCCGGTGCCAGACAAGGAATTCAACGTGTCTTGTGGCTATGTGAGCACAGACCAGCTGAACAAAATCATGCCATAGCTCTTTTTTGATGAGGTGTGTGTAGTGTTTCACAGCAGAGAGTCAGTTTTGGGCTTGTATGCTGAAACCAAAATGAAGTCTAAAAGTTTTTCGTGGTTCTTATAATTTTATCTGAAATGTTGCAACGTAAATATAAATCAAAATATTCCTATTGTGTTCTGTAAATATTATCTATGAATTTGTCTTGAGGCTGTTTTGTCTTGTTCTTGTGGGTGTTGATTTTTGTGAAATTAAACATTGAAATTACTGTTTAATATACAGTAAATTGTGCATTTTGATAAAGCTAAAAATCAGGTGGTTTAAAGTCTAAGAATTTAGAAAAAACTGCTGTTGGCAGAGATCTTTATATCAATAATTGGGAACTGATCATATAGGTGAAAACACAAAAGTAGCTTGACTAAATAACACATCTGTTTTGATTTACATAAATTGGTAAAATATATTTTAATACTTTGGTCATAAAACCATAAATGTTTTCTATTACACTACACACTGTAATTCAATTATGATGACCCATTTAAGTAATGTAATTGCTGCAGTCCTAAAAAGGAATTTTCTGTTTTATAAAATTTTGTTCACAGCTAAAAGAAAAAATAGATTTTTACAGAGCCATTTTATACCTCCAAAGAAACCCATAGAAAAATTTTGAAATATTGTAGGAACTTAAAATTAACTGATTCTTTTACTTTCTTATGGTAACTAGTAACATGCAATTTAAAGTTCCGTGTAAAATTTTAAAATATACAGAACACTTGGGCAAATTATTCTGTTCTTCATCAGATTCTAGTTAATGCTAATAATAATATATTTTTTATAACCAAAATTTTTTTGTCCACAGTATTAAACACTGTGCAACTAAAATTTTATTGAAAATTTTTGAGAACATGTGAATAAGCTCTGATAACTTAGCAGCATAGTATCTTCATATTTGACCAACTTCTGAAGCCCCTCCACAGCCAAAGGTATCGCTACATTTACTAGTCTGTGCCACATAAAGTCTTGATAAAAATAAATAAATTAAGGACTTCAGAAGTTAGCCAGCAGTTAATTTTTAAAGATATAATAGGATTAAAATACTTCAGTGGAACAAGGGGATCAAGTGCAGTATTGTTCAAACGTGGTTTTCATTTTTGCAGCCTAACAGCATCTCCTCTGACCGTGTTAGGCAGCCTTTCAGAAAGAAAGGAGAGAAAACTGAAACTCAGTGAGGAAGCTCTCTATGTTCTTGTGTATGTTAAGAAACTGATAGAGCTTTGCAATTAATTATTATTGTTTCAGGAGTTACCTTCCTAGGCCATGGTTTCATCACAGCAGGGTTCTTCTTAGAAAGCGAATAGGAACATTCATTTCTTTACTCTGACCTGAACAGAAGTGTATGATGTGCAGCAAATTCAGGTCTTGCTTATGATGTCTCCAACTGAACTCACTGATGCTCTTTTTGTGACCAAGTGCTACACAACTGGGCCCAACTACTGGGTGGGATTTTTAAGTTTAGCACGTACTTTATGATAAATGTGCATTAGATATTCTGCTAATTTGCTGCTATAATTTTCTAACAGCTACATTATTTAGTTTCATATAAAATTTCATAGATGATAGACACTATTGCAAGTAATGCCTATGTGTGTGTTTGAAAGAAGTTTCTTACTCTGTTTCTATTGCCAAAAATAGTTAAATACCTCAGTCAAACTCAGAATGTCATTTTGGTACTTTTCTGGTCACACAAGCCATGATACACCGGTCAGAAGATGTGTCTTTCAGTTTCTATTTAATTTTCTCTATGTTAGTGTTTTGTTTGTTTTTCTCAAAGTTTAATAAATGTATTGTCTTTGATCTGTCTGGACACAATGTGGTTTTTTGCAGGTAATTAATCTTTTTTTAACAGAAAATAGAGATTGTGTTAGGAGAAATCTAGTATTTCTCATTGAATAAAGCATAATGCCACTTTCCATAGAATAGAAACAACAGAAACAGTGTTTTCACTGATGAATATGTATGGAGAGATAGGACATATTGCACCCAGAGCTGGCCAAGACGTGTTACCAGTTTAGCAGACCCATTTACCTGCTGCTGGAACATCCTGTGATTGGCAGGTTGGTCCCCAGCCTGCACCAGTGCATGGGTTTATTCTTCCCCAGCTGCAGGACAGTGCATTTGCCCTTACTGAACTTCATTAGTTTCTCCAGCCTGTCCAGTTCTCACGCAGCCTTTGGGTGTGTCAACCACTCCTCCCAGTCCTGCGTCATCAGCAAACTTGTCCCTTTATCCAGGTCACTTATCAATAAACTGAACTAGACTGGATGCAGTACTGACCCCTGGAGAGCACCGCTGACTACAGGCCTCCAGCTGCACTCTGTACTGCTGACCACAACCCTCTGAGCTCTGACAGTCAGTTCTCAACCCACCTCTTTGTCCACTCATCAACCCATGCTTCCTGAACTTCCTGTGAGGATGTTATGGGAGACAGTGTTAAAAAGCCTTGCAGAAGTCCAGGTAGACCACATCCACTGGTATTCCTTCATCTACCCAGCCAGCCATTCCATAATAGAAGGCTACCATATTCTTCCTGTTTAGTCCCTAAGCTACATGCATTCGTCTACAAGCATTCCAGGGAGATAATCAAGCGTGCAGGTCTCCCAGGAGGGGTGCAAGAGAATTACCACAACCATACACACCCCCCTCCTGGAGGTGGCTGACCTCTTTGTTCTTACCTTTGAAGGCAGCTAGGGAACATCTGTCACTGCTCTGGTTGGCCTAGTTTATTTCCTAATTGGATGCAACTGTGTGAGCATTGCCATTTTTGATCCCACACCTGAGGCCCTTCACTTTAAAGCCCATCTCAAACACATTGGCCAGCCTGCATGTAAACTGCCAGCACTTGTTCCCTTTCTTAGAATGACACTTTGTTCATAGATTACCTGTCAGAGTTTAATCTGTATCAATATCTCTATTCAGAAACCATGTTGGTTCTGAAAAGCAAGAACTCAAGTTGCTCTGCCAGCTGTCTTTTGGTGTCATCAAGAAGCCACTGTGCTTTGTAAGAGTTTGGATTTGAGCCTCTTTTTATCCATCAAAGACAAAGTAAATGTCCAAGGCGTAGTGTTACGAGAAACTTAAAACAGCATAATCTATGCCAGTTTTCATTAAGATAAGAAATAATTCTGTCAAACATAATGACTTATACTACTATTCTTTATTACTTAGGGTGAAACATTTTTTCTGACTGATGATACAGGAAGTGAGATCAGCCAATTTTGAGAGCTGTTCAGTCTGAATGAAAATTAACATTACCAAAGGTATATTTTCCATTTAGAAATGGAGTATTAAAGAGTTGAGTGCTCTATAGACCTGACATGATTTTAGAAATGCTTCAAATTAATGATGACAGTCTCTGTTGGGAACACTTTACTGTCATTTACAGCTTAGTATATATAATCACGTATGCATCAGCATAGTTGTAAGAATGGAAAGTAACTCTCTGGTTCAAAGAGAAACTTAAAACCATACGACATTTAGCCACAGGCAACTTTCTTTCCTGCATTGAGATTTACTATCTCAGGGGCCTACTATCAGACAGATAAAAAGGAGTGCCTGATGCAGACTACCTGACCTGAGACGATAAGGGAGAAAATGTTTGGAGCATGATACAATTTTTATTAAAGAAGAAATGCAAAGTTGGGTGCTAGGAAAAGAAGTAAACACTACAGGATATTAGTTTTGCAATAAAAGTTTTTCAGTTTAACCCAGAATATCTATTTCACTGAGATGGTGGAATTGGTAAGAATTTAATCAGCTTTTATAGACAATTGACTTTGAGGAGATACAAGTGGATATAACCCTCTCTTGGAACTGACTCTGTCTAAATGTAATTTTACAATACAAATTCTTCTCTCTGACTAATCATTATTAATTGCATACACAGTCAGTGCTTTAACTGCCATAGAAACCATGCCCTCAGGCTACAGAGAAGCAAGATGTAGTCCAAATCCATTTTGGTGATTAGTATACTACTTAAACACTCTGGCATAACTGTATTGAGCAAGTGCTTCCTTATCTTCTCTACTCAGGGCTATTAGAGTAGGTAACATTCGGAAGCAGACAGAAGAGAAACTGTACCAATGGTGTGAGAGAACCAGGCATAGCAGAGCAGCTGCCAGCAGTCAGAATGATAAGCAGATGCAGTTATTCAAATTGATGCATCTAGTAAACTGGTACACAGTTTGACAGGTTTAATTTTTTATCACAACAGTATTTGGAATTTCTTTTGCATAATATAAATTTCTTTATCCTAATTTATTAAAATTAGCTGGCTAATGATGCATTAGCTTCCTGAAATCAGTCTGAGAAAGCAGATCATCCCACATCATGTGGTAATTTGTGAGAGAACATAGGTGAATTCCCCTCCTCGACACTGGAAGAAATAAAAGTCTGCAGAAGGCTTAGTGGGAGTAAAAGCAAAGTTGAAGAGCTTATGCTTACAACTTTCTATAGCTTCCCATCATAGATGCTACAAATAATGCTTCCGCTATTGTCCTTGGTCTGCTTTTGAGCTCGTACTGAAGGAAATGAAATCTGTTCCCCAGGAGACACCTGAGACCTAGACATGGCAGGAAATTGATTTGTCATATTTTTTTCTGCAGTATTAACTTTAACAGATTTTTTAAAATATATATATTATTTCCCTTGAATATGAAACCTTACAATATTATACTAGAAAGACATAAAGTATAGATCAATACAGTGGCAGTTAACTTCCTCATACTAAAAATTTTCAGATCTATTTCACAACAGCTATCTGTGTAGCATGTACAGCGCTGCAGTCTCAAGTTACAGAGGAAATACCAACCTTGCCCTTCTGAATGAAAAACTCCTTCAGGAACTAATTCTGTGAGCCAGCTAAATGTACTTTCCTTGGGAGCGTAAGGCTCAGGCTTGGAAATTTACCAAAGACATGATTTCTGGCTAAAACTGCGCTACCAAATGAGCACAGGTCATTTGGTCCAACCCTTCTTCAACAGACATTTGTGCACAGTATGGTTGTCACCCAGAGATCATTATGAGCATCTTATCCTCCACCTGTGGCCTAGCTGTGTGGGGTTCCTTAACCTAAGAATTCTTTCTTTCTTCGTTCACTTTTTTTGGTGGAATGAGTAAGATGTTAAGTGACATTCTCTGAGCCAACCTACTGCCAGAACAATGTGCAGCTCTGGACAAGCTCCTGTGTTAACTGCAATTAGATTTGTAAACCTACTGCATTTGAAGATGCAAAATTTTACTCAGTTGGGGTTCATACATGTTGTAGTCACAGTCAGATACCAAGAACAGACTAGCCAAAGAATGACCTTTTTTATGAAAAGTTCCAGGGACACATGGTCTCTTGCTTTTATAGGGCAAATAATGGCAAAGTTGTGGCACTTTCTTCTGAATGTGATTAGTATTAATTAGCTGATTTCTGCCAATCACCAACTGATCAATTAAAACAACCTTGTGAATTTACTTTGTTGAGGAATGTACTAAATGACTGTTTAGAAGCAAAATGCATGCTTTCAGCTTGGCACTGAAATTGAGCACTGTCAAAAACAGAAATACAAGAAAATAGACTTATGTGTCTTTACAAGTTACATTCCTAATTCCATAGTGTAGTAAATGATGCACAAGGCACAAGTATTCCTTTCTCACAAGACTACACCCAGCTGTTTAACTTCCATAGGAGAAGGAGTAATAGCCAATGGAGGGAAAAGTAAGAAAACAAAGAAAATACCATCTAAATGGACAGCTTTGGATAGGATCAATAAGACAAGATTTTACAATCACTGGAAAATGTACTCCCTAAAAAAACATCCTATGGTGTACTGTTAGAGCATGGTGCTAACAACACCAAGGTCATGGTTTTGATCCCTATATGGGGCATTCACTTTAGAGTTGATTGTTCTGGGTCCCTTCCAACTCAGAATATTCTGTGATTCCAGAGAAATATATTTAAGGTAATATGCTCCTTGCCACTCTGGCACATATCCATACATTTGCATGGTTTAAACTCTCACTACCACCCTGGGTTTTTTACGTTTACAAGAAAATCAGGTCAGAAGTTCAGCATTACTTTAAAGGTACAAGAGATCCAGAATTACAAATAAATTGTAAGAATATAATTGTTGTATTTGTTGAAATTATAATAGTTTCACCCATCAGGATTCAACGGAAAGATAAATCCAATGTAGATGGGAAAGCACAGGAGTACAGATGAGATTACTTAGGAAGCCAGGAAGCAACACGATTACTTCTCTTGACCTCATTCTTCTTTCTCTTATACTCTTCATCTCTGAGATTCATCAGTCATCTTTGTCACATCCTATTTAAATTGGATAGAATATCTATCTGTTAAATGCTTCCAAGAAAAGACTGGGGGGTTTTGTACGCTTGCACCTTGGCTTGCAGGATAGAGTTTTGACACAACTGGGAGGTTGACATGAATGCAGTATAAATAGTAATTTGCAAAGTGAAAACCTTTTGAGAATAAAATTATACTAGTGATTTCAAGATTTTCAGCTAAGTCAAGAATCTGGTTTTGCATAATTATGTTCTCTCTGGAAATTACTCCAAATGGATGACATTGATACCCTCTAATGAAGAATACACGGCTACTGAAGAACTCAGGGCATAAGAATAACTGAATATAGATAGACACTTTCTTGTCTGTAGCATAGATTAAACTTTTATTTTAATGTAGTTAAATTATTTAGTCTAGGTATTTGATTTCTGTTTTGCCATAGATATATACATATCCAGAGAAGCTGTGGATGTCTCATCCTTGGAAGTCTTTAAGGCCAGGCTGGATGGAGCTCTGAGCATCCTGACCCAGCAAAAATTGTCCCTGCCTACAGCAGGGGGGTTGGAACTACGGTACCTTTAAGGCCCCTTCCAACCCAGGCCATTCTATGATTCTGTGATCTATGAAAAAAACATCTGTGTCAGACAAAGAGCAACAAGCTGTGCTACAAATTAAATTTTTCACTCCTGCTTTGGTGATGGTTGAAACTTTTAAAACAAAAGCATTGTTCTGACCAAATAAATGACTGCAAAGGTCTCAGATTCTAATAACATATGAGGGGCTTTTTTCTTCTTGGAAACAGCACATACCAGTCTATGCAACAAAGCACTGGAATAGGCTACCTTCATTCCATATGGATGAGTATTTTATTATGAATTATGCTGCAGATGAACACAGGCTATTCCAGACAAAACTTGTAGACAGCAAGATACAGTGAGCTAGTTTTCCATCTGTAGTAATTTGGGAAGTTATTTCTCAAGGCAAACCAAAGCCATTTTACATCGAGCATGTGATACAGCTCACACAGAAGATTGTGTGG
Organism: Corvus hawaiiensis; assembly: GCF_020740725.1. Classification (NCBI taxonomy): domain Eukaryota; kingdom Metazoa; phylum Chordata; class Aves; order Passeriformes; family Corvidae; genus Corvus; species Corvus hawaiiensis. Next base: position 10,566,087 of record NC_063255.1, on the reverse strand, counting down.
GTTTTCACAGATTCACTGAATGATACACATTTTTTTCCCTTTTTTTTAAGTTCATACTGCATCACAGAACATTCCTGTTAAAATTACAAGGTATGGGATTCCTATAAGGAATGCTAGAAATTTACTGCTTACCAGTCTCCTGTTACAAAAAATGAAACTTGTATTTTGATACATACCATAATTACTAATGCTAAACCATTTTTTTTCAACTACTGAAAAGGTGCTTGTCAAAGGTCAAACTTTGACAAGCAAAAAGACACAAGAATAGAGGAAGAAAATACTTTGTGAACAGATATTTCTGGTTTTTTGTAAAGAAAATAACAGCTAAAACACATGCTGAAAGTAAGTGAACTTTTTTTCCCCTTAAGACTCCCACCCCAATACTTAGGTAACAAACATAAAATCAACTTTTCCCTGAGGTTATTTTAATGGCTACAGATACTGTTTTAGCAGGTATATTTGCTCATACAAACATATATATTTATTTCTATATTGATCTACTTAAATGTGTTCTACTATATTACCCTACTTAATAATGTGATGGGTTGACCCTGGCTGGATGCCAGGTATCTACAAAAGCTGGTCTATCACTCCCCTCTGCAACTGGACAGGGGAGAAAAAGTACAACAAAAGGTTCATGAGTTGAGATAAAGACAGGGAGAGATCACTCACCAATTATCACAGTCAAAACAGACTAGACTTGAGGGAAATAAATTGAATTTATTACCAATCAAAACCAGGGCAGGATAATGAGAAATAAAATATATCTTAAAAACACCTTCCACCCACACCTCCCTCCTTTCCCAGCTCTACTTCCTCCCCACCAGCAGTGCAGGGAGATGGGAATGGGGGATATGGTCAGTTCATCATCACGTTATTCCTGCAGCTGCTCAGGGAGAGGAGTCCTTCCCCTGCTTCAGCATAGGGTCCCTCCCGTGGGAGACAGCTCTCCATTAACTTTTCCAGTGTCAGTCCTTCCCATGGGCTGCAGTTCTTCATGAACTGCTGCAGAGTGGGTCCTTTTCCATGGGGTGCAGTCCTTCAAGAACAGCCTGCTCCAGAGTGGGTCCCGCACAGGGTCACAAGTCCTACCAGCAAACATGCCACAACACGCAGGACCCTGCTCCAGCATAGACTTCCCACAGGGTCACAGCCTTCTTTTGAGCATCCACCTGCTCTGGCATTGACCCCCATAGGCTGCAAGGGCACAGCTGCCTCACCAGGGTCTCAGCATGGGCTGCAGGGGAATCTCAGCTCCAGTGCCTGAAGTACCTCCTGCCCCTCCTTCTGCACAAATAAATGTGTATTTGTATGTATTTTGTGTATATTTCTGCTTTAATTCTTTGGACAAATATAAACATTTTGGAGAATGCAACAGAAATGGGTACTTCTATACCAAATATCCTTTCTGATAGCTTTCATCTCCTAAACCAGAAAAACAAATCCTTTCATCGACAGGAATATAACATAGCAAACACTATGCTGATGCCCCAGATGCATGAGAGTACAATTTACACTACCATCTTATTAAGCTACTCTACAGTCTGACACCAAAGTCAGTGTGACACTCTGCTAAACACTGGGATGAGTGCTGTGGCATTCTGGGGCAGGTTAAAACCTACGCTCTTCCTTCCACGGGCTCTTCTGAAAACGTCAACATTAATTATTTTTTGAACTGAGTTGAATCTTGCAAACCTTAACTCTGTAAATCAGACACTTCCATTTGAGATGGCTGGGGTTGTACAGAAGGCTACTACAGACCATCAAAATGGCATGCAGATCAGTAAAATACTGCTCAAGCCCTTGCCTAACCATGAGATTTTAAAAGTACACAGATGATGTTGAAACAGAATACAAAAATACAAAACAATGTCTGGTCACAGGTCTTTGGTTAAGCAGTTTCTCTTACAGGGATGCTCACAATGGGAATAAAAACATCAATGTTTTCCACGTGTCAGAAACTCTCTGTAGGCTGCAGTATGCATCATCAGCTACCTGCTGCTTTCCTGCCTAATACACAGTGGATATCAAACATTTTTTCAGTGACCACCAGACTCTTGAACTGTCTTGCACAAGAAGTTACTACCCTATAAAAGGACAAAAAAATTAGAATGAATTCTAAATGAACTATAGATAAAAAGCCCATCTTTTGGAAGTATGCAGTATTAAACTGCTTATTTTAGCAGCAATATTCTAAAAGCTGAAACAAAAGAATATTTGCTGACTATTAAATCTTTTACAAGCTAAATGTTCTACCCCTGGCTTATAGACTTCATTCCATGTATTTCTGTGTCAAAATCTGTCAAACATTTTTCCCTCAATGTTTATTTTCTGCATTTTTCCAGAGTCTATTCATAGCAATCACCTTCCCAGAGGTCAAATGACATATTTATATATGGGTCATTTAGCACAGCATTATTACAAATATAACATATGGTCTCTGGGTGACATTTTTGTCTAATCATAAGAATTGGATTTTAGTCTTCATTCCCCGTCTTCCTATGAATGTAATCCATACAATAAAACTAGAGCTAAATAATTAACACAAACAATAGTCTGCGCAATATATTGTGGTTTAGTGTGCATTAGAATGCTCACTACACAAGAGTTCGGTGCGGTGTTCTCTCTGTAGTAATCAACAGTGACTGCACTTTTTTCTAGGTCTAAGATGAACACAGATTTCTGTGATTAACAATTTTATTAACTTTAATTACACTTTTTTAACTATAATTTTTTTAAAGTACCAAACCTTTGGAAAAATTTGTGTAACTTAGAAGAACAACTGAAAATGTGAAACAGATTTTGTAAAAATTGGTATGTGATGCAGGGAAAGTGAGCTAGTAAACATGAGTAGCATGTACCGAGTTCCCTGGATACCTCTTTCTTTATTAATATCTGTCCCTGACACACTTGGCACTGTGTCCCTTCCCCACTCATATCTCAGCTGCAGACCTTCTATCCATGAAAATTATTTTCATCAGTTTATCTAAGTCAATGTCCCCGTGGGCACAACCAACCCACAGACGTTCTCATTCAGCAGCTGCCTGCAAAACAGCACTGGTGACCGTGACTGGTAGGTTGTTATTTCTCTGAATGTTTGCAGGCACAAAAGGTCCTGCATGCACCCTGATGCATCTTCTGATTTGCACACAAAGTTCTGCTCATGGGGACAGCACCAAACAGTATTCAAGGTGTAACATCTTCCCTCTTTGTTACAGACAAAACCAGGTCATCTGAGAAAGCTATGGAGTATTTAGCATTTCAGACAAGAGGTCCATTCATACTCTGTATAATCTCAGAAGATAAGGGTGTATGTCTCAATGTGCACATCTTTAACACAGATAGCTGGATGGCTGTGGAGCCAAGAAAGGACTGTTGGTAATAACAGACAAGAATTGTTGGCAAAACCCAAGGATTGTTGGCACTAACACAGTGTGAGAAAGAACAAGATGTGGCTGGAGAAGGGGCCATGCAGAGGTAGAGCAGCACTTTTCAAGGACAAACATTGTTGTCCCAGTTTCTGGAGCACAACCGAGCACAGCACAAGTGCAGGAGTGAGCCAAGAAAAGGGCAGAGATTATAGGGGGATGAAGACCACACAAGACCCTTCCCTTTTCTTTTCTTTTCTTTTTTTTCTTTTCTTTTCTTTTTTCTTTTCTTTTCTTTTCTTTTCTTTTCTTTTCTTTTCTTTTCTTTTCTTTTCTTTTCTTTTCTTTTCTTTTCTTTTCTTTTCTTTTCTTTTCTTTTCTTTTCTTTTCTTTTCTTTTCTTTTCTTTTCTTTTCTTTTCTTTTCTTTCTTCGTTCTTCATCATATCCCTTCATCCAAAATCCACGACCATACAGAGTAGGTCAGCAACTAACACAGCAACTTCAACTTTTTGTCGACTCCCTGACTTCTGACCTTCTGCTCAACCACAGCATTTATGAATCTTGGGTACTCTCTTCCCCTCAAGTGTGCGGTGCCACATACGAGGATGCAGCTTGGGCTCTAAGAATGCAATTATACAGCCTATTTCTGAAAAGAAATCTAGGTCCATAAAGTAAATTAACAGCTCTCTGGTCTAACGAGGACACATCCAAGTCTTAATAAGGAGCCTCATCGCACCTGGGGGGAGGCTGTAAACAGGCGGGGGTCAGCCGAGCCCACCAGTGGGCCGGAGGGGGGGCGGGGGGCGCCCACCGCAGGGCCGGTAGTGGTACGCTCCGCCGGCGGGACTGAGTTTCCCGCCTTCAGGGGCGCGCGGCTTCCCCTCAGGTGCCTGAGGGCGCGCGGGGTGAGAGGGGATCGGGAAATGACGGGAACGCCTGACGTGCCTGGTACTGAATAATTGCTACATTCAGTTAATGTCTACATATTTCTCTCTCTATGTATGTTTCACTGCCACATGCAGCGAAAAAATGAAAACTTAAATTTCCAGACGGGATCATCGCTACAATAGTTTTAAAAGTGATACTGGGAAAGCATGGATGGCAAGGGGTCAAAGAGGCATTGAAGGAAGGTGTCACTTTTACAGCAGTCAAACCCACAATTTAATTTTTCCCTCAGTGACATAAATGTCATCATTCAAAACAGGAGTGGGAGGCTTAACAAAAATGCCTTTGGAAGACATAACGTATAATAGTAATATGCACAAAAATAACAGTGATGAGTTTTCCTGCTGGAAAAATACAACATTAATAATACAACATTATTTTTAATTTACTGTTCCAGTTCAGCAGGAGTTTTGTACCCAGTGGTACTGTTGTCAAGTGCTGAGCACATCCTGTTTTCCGAGAAAACAAGTGATGCCATAGAATAAGGAAACACACAAACAAAACAGCGCAACACGGCAGCTCCCTGAACTCCATCCTCTGTCAAAATGTGGAGAGTGGAATACAGTTTTAAGAATATAATGGAAAAAATGGTGACTGACAAATATAAGATGGTGACCATGATAAGGATAGGAAAAGTCAGGGCTTGACATTCGTAGCGTACATTTAGATTATCAACTAACAGAATATTAAGATGTATAATGGTTTTAAAAACTTGATACATATTTAAATACATTTTAAACACATATTTACATATAATATAAATACAATAAAAACAATATAAATACATTTAAATATATATTTTAAAACCCCAGTTTAACAAATCATTGCATTGTAGTATGTTACAAGTCATTAGGATTACTAATTCATTAAAAAGACCCCAAAACCCCATTAATTTTACTAAGAAGCATTAATTTTTTTAGGTTTACTATAGTCTGAAAAACTGTTAATTTAAAAAACTGAGCTTTGGCTTATGATTTAGTTTTAATCTCGCTGAGGAAACAGTGGGCACAAGGGAAAAAAAGTATTAACCACACAGGAGCAATATCTTACCGCCTCGTTAAAGAACTTACATACATATAAAAGCTTGTAAATATTGAATGACTGACAGAATAATTCAGTTATGTACTTTTGGTGCCTGCTTAGTATTGTGCATTTACCTATTTCTCCCTAACTGTACTGCAAGTATTTCTGTCTGGAAATCCATTCGGTTTAAGGGTAGTGAACACATTTTAACTCCTGGTTCATCTCTCTGATTGTATTTTTTTTGTTAATTGTAAAAACGCTGTTCACACATTACCACATAGAAGTGATGATTTTGTTTGGACCACATGGTTTACTGGTATTGGAATTCTTGTCTCATGGAGCCTGATGTTGACAGATAGTTTGAATATTTTATATGCATTCATGTTGTGTATTTCAGATCCATCTTGCAAATACATGCTGAAGATTCTGTAAGTAGAATTATAAAAATAGGGGTTGTGTTAAAAATCTGGAACTATATCGGTGCCTTTCAAAATACTGTCTTTTTATTCTGCAGCAAGGTTTATGTGTTGCAGTGTCTATTACTGATTGAACACTTGTTTATAAGAAAATAAGTCAGTACCTTTAAACTTAAGTAGTTATCTATCAGAGCATCTACACAGGTAAAAGATGCTGCATTATTATGTGCCCGGTGCATTATTCTGTCTATGGAAGTGGATCCAGGTTAATTTTTTAATTGCAGCAAAATTTCCAAGTTCAACTACAATGTCAGTTTGGCAGATTTTGTTTGGGCTTTCTGACATTCATTGTATTTCCTAGAAATGCAAGATCCTAAATAGGCTGAAGTTTAGCTTCAATGCAAAAGTAGTTTTAGTTTTTAAAAAGAGTGTTCTGCTTACATTTTTGCCTAAGAGTTTACATCGTATGAATGAGAAATATATTAATTTATAGATCTATTTTTTTATATATATAGTGATCATTTGATTATATGGTCCAGAAATAAATGAATCATAGTGATTAAGAAACTATGAAGAAAAACACTGTGGTAAACCTTGATAAACTTTTAGAAGACTTCTCAGAGATAGAAAAGGTAAGTGAAGAAGGCAAAAAATCTTGAGATTGCCATCTATAGTTATTGTGTGATGTTTTCAAAAAATTTTTGAGTGAAAATTTCTTTAAGTGGTATCAGTTTCTTGTTATGCCTTGTAATACCAACTTTGTTTGGACAAATATTTGTACTGACGGTATCTTGGAGTCATCGGAGTGAATTCTGTGAAGCCTGAGAAGCCTTTGTTTCTGTGCTAGAATTTTAATCATCCATAAGCCAGTTTGCCTTCTCAGGAAGAGTGTGGAAGATGGTGTTGAAGATAACAGTATTACCCAGCTTTCATAGAATCACAGAATCATTTGTGCTGGAAGGGACCTTAAAGACCACCTTGTTCCAAACCCCTTCTGTAGGCAGGGACACCTCTCACTAGACCACGTGGTCAGAAATTGTTCCTTGTTCTACAAAAATGTCATTGTCTTATGAGGAGCATGGATTCTTACATTCCATAGGTATTGAGCTTCCTTTATCTTATATGTGTGTCATTTCTGCAAAGGTCAACCCACTGAGGAAAATCAGTACCGTGTTTCTTTTTAGACTGATGTTGATCAGCTTCCTGCTGATTTCCTGGTCAGCAAATCTGTACTAGAAGCAATATAAAAGGGGCACCTGAAATAAATTTAGCATTTCTCTTGGAATAAACGTATTATACCAGTTCCTATTCCCACCCACAGTTCAAGTTGTTGCTCTGCAAGAGCACTGACAGCCTCATATGCAAGGCAGTAGAAAGAACCTTGAAGAGGATTGATCCAGACTCTGGGCTACAGAATTGAGAGGAAAATAGTTTATAAGTCATGATGTAAGTCAGCATTCTTAGTTCTGCAGGGTAAACTTGGAATAGTACAGGATATCAAGTCTAGCATCATTCCTCTCTATAAAGGAATTTCCTGAATGGGAAATAATACAGGCTTGTGACTGCAGTATTGTGGAACTGTTAAATTTTTTATTCACTTAAAACTCAAAACTTTACACGTTAATATAATGTTAGTCTTTTCCCATTTTCTAGAAAATATCAGAAATTAATGAAGCAAATAACCTACTGATTCATCAGTTGGAAAAATGTAACAGATTGCTAACATTAAGCCAATCAAAGGAGGAATCAATAAAAGAGGGTAAGTTATTTTTTTAGAAAGGTATGATTTTTGCATCTATTCAAGAAATTCTGAAAAATATTTCCATTATTTTCAGCCATAAAAAAAACCATAGCAGGTATCTAAGATACTGTGAGAAAAGCAGTACTGCCTAATCTTAAGTCATGTAATGAAATCCATCTCATAGTAAATATTAATATTATGAGGATTCAAACTGTTCAATGGAAGCTAATAAAATGTCATTTACCATTTACAGATGGGAATTAGAAGTCTGTAATCATAATTTAAAAGCTGTGAAACAAAGGAGGAATTACAGAGAAAACTATAAAATGAAGATTTGTATTCTAGAATTGTTTTCAGATGAGTATTTGAAATGAGAAACAATATCTAGTGCTTAGCACAGATTTGTGGTTGGTAATTCTTCTGTAGTTTGTAAAGTAGCTGAAAGGTGCATCTTTTTGTAGGACTTTCATCTTTGGGAAGTCAGCCTGCTAAAAGTTAGGAAACAGGGTAGAAATAAACTTAGTTGCACATAGGAGTGAGATTGCCAGTTGGGTTTTACTTAGATCTTCACTGCAACTTGGATAATTTAGCATAATTAGAAACTGAGTGTTGAAATTGAGCTATTGAGTGAATGAAGTTTGGTTATGATGATAATCTCTTCAGATATACCAAAAAACTCATGATAAAGGATGACCGGTAGCAGCGCATATGGAAGGCATTTTGTATAAACAATTGTTGATCTTAGTTGGCTGCTTCTCAGGAACAACCTTGGTGTCCTCTGAACAGTTCTCTTAAAATATTCATATTCTCTTAAAATATCAGTAGACAAAGAAGCAAACAAAGTGGTAGGCATGATTATGGAAGAAAAAAAGAAATAAGCATTGTGACTCTGTAAGGTCTGTGATTTTCATGTCCTATTCTGGTCCACACATCTCAAAACAAACATAGCAGAACTAGAAAAGGTAACGGAGAAGGAGGCAAGACTTGGTATGGTCAGAGAGGAGCAAGGTAAAAGGTCAGGAACCACTCCTGTAACAAAGACCATGGATGTAGGGGCTTAACCATGCAAAACCCACTCCCATGCAGGGCTGGCCCAGTGAGGATTGCCACGGGCAGCCAAAAATCTATATTACCAAAGAAGCCTGTAGTGATGGGAGTGGCTCCGGAGACTGAGTCAGAATGGGGTTCAGAAATGGTAACAAAGGCCAGACACGGCCCAAGGATCACTACTTGGTCCCAAGTGATGAGGCAGGTCTGATACCAAGACAGGAAATCACTCCCTAGGTCATGACCAGGGTCTGGTATGTGGCTGCCACACAGCTGCAGCATAGGCCAAGGGCAAAAGCCTCAGTTTACAATCAGCTCCCAAGGGAAGGAGGGGCGTCCATTTTGAATCTGCTGCCGGCTTTTTTCAATGTCACCATCTATATTCTTTCTAAGATGGCCTTGTACCCAGCCAAACACCCAGAAGGTGCATGGGGGAAAATGCACCTGGGGCTTTCACAGTTTTTGAATATCTGAAGGAAGACTTTGGTTGACTAGGAACTTTTCATCTTTATGCTGGCAGTAGTTACCTGAACAGATTGCAGTTGTGAGAATGGCTTTTATAGAGTAGTATTGCCAATTGTGGCTTGTAAAAAATATTTCTCCTAGCCTTATGTCCCAAGCTGTTTCCCGGAACCAAACTCAGCCACAGTTCCTGAAATGTCTTTTGAAAATTGGTCCAAAGGCAACAGAAATTGCTTACAGCAGAGGAGCAGGAAGAAAGAGTGCTGTGGAAGAAAAGGCTGTTGTTCCACCTACACTGAAGGGTTTGTGGCTACTAGTGGTAGTGGGGTGTAGGAGGTGGAATTTTAGACTGGCTGAAGAGCACTTTGTTTTAAGAAACAACAACAACAAAAAAACCCAGCATTTCACACCCCAAGAAATCTCCAACAAGTGAGAACCCGAGGACTCCTTGATATCCTTGCCTAAACTCTTTCCTTAGAACTGTTTAAGGTAAAAGAAGATTGGAAATTCTGAAGGAAATGCAAAGGAGGAAAGAAAACAACTAAAGTTCAAGGGAGAGGGCAGTGAAACACCCAAGATAAGGTGGGAAAAGAAAAGCAGCTTGACCAGTGCATACACACTCTGAGAGGTCATAAATTAACTTTATTTTCTCTTGATACATTCTTTGCTAAACAAAGATAAGATTCAAAACAACATTTTTTGTCTTGTGTAAATCATTGCAAGTCCATTTAAGATAGATACAAGTCTGGCATCCTTGTTTTCTGCTCCTAAACCTTTTCTATGGTGGCTAAATAGACTCTTGTGCTGCTATAGTTCTGAATTTAATTCTACTGTAGTTTTCTAAAAGAAAGCATTCACATTTTTGTCTATGAAGCACTTAAGGAGGTTCTATTTAGCATCTTCATGGCTGGGTATTTGTTTATTTAGTGTTTCTAAGGTGTCAGAGGAAAAGGTAGTTGATGTAGTTGTTCTATAAAAAAATCAATTATAAATGCAGATGAGCAGTTGTGATGTTCAGTCTTTCTGCATGTAGGCAGTATTCCTTACAGGGAAGGAACTACACAGAATCCATAGCAGATGCTATGCCAGTGATCCACAAAGCTGCAAACATTTAGCAAAATTCTGATTCTTTTCCGTAATGTAGGCAAGTAAAACTTGTGGGCTCCCAGGAATTTTTTCCAGTCACAACTGTAATTACATATGGGATTTGCCAAGATATGTCCTTCAAAGGTAAGAAGGATAAGCAGATATTCTTTGGACTGAACGAAAGAGTGGGTTACATTTAAATAGTTGTGATTATTTTTAAAGACTAGCTGCTGCTCTAGTGTTGACTCAGGTGTCTTTCCAAATTGTGCATGAATTACAAACATCTGAGTTTATTTCCATACATTTTCAAATTGGAGGAAATTTGTAGTAGAACTAGTTGGTACAAACAGGCATACTAATCTAGTAATTCTGACTTTGAATAGGATTTTTCCACTTTTGATCCAGCACGGGAACTGAGAGGCAGGCAATGTTTCTGTGCTGCTTGTGCTCCCTCTACTGTTTGTTTTGGGGTTTTTTGGTTTTTTTTGGTTTTTTTTTTTTTTTTTTTTTTTTTTTTGGAGCATGGAACAGGAGAAGGTATCTGGCTAACATACTCGTCTGCATGAACAGCAGACTCGATGCAAGAATAGGCTAACGGTCAAAAAGACTCAGCAGAAAATTGAATCTGTTAGGTAGGATCTTAATTCCTCTTCCTCACTCCATTATTTGTAACGTAATCTTTAATTATATGATAGACAGTTTTCCAAAGGGCTTTAGTCTAATGAGACCAGTAACTGTTATTTAGCAAACTTCTACGTGTTGTGGAAATTAAAAGCAACTTAAGAAATGCAGTGATACTCTGGAAAAAGAAGTTTTAAAAGTAAGCAACCTCAGCTATAGAGCCCCCACTGTTCCCAGTCTGACTGTTCTGTGACTTTACTAATAAATTTACAATGTAAGGGATAAAAGTTGTATGTAATGAAAAACAAATACTATGTTACAGGAAGTACATATGGTATTTAAACATTAAAAATACAGTTTAAAAAATAAAACTATGAAATACAAGTATATCAACTGACAAGAGCTTGCATGTATAACTATGTTGTATAAAATGAGATAATGGAGATATAGCACATATTCTGAATTTCTCAAAGTTTATGTTGAGCCAAAAGATGAATGTTATATGCATCAAGAAAAGGGTAAAAAAAGGGGTGAGAGACTGCAATGAGTGGATACCCTTAGTCTTGTTAAAAAGAATATTGGCAAGGAAATACTGCCAGGAAAGTAAGTCTCAGTTTTATTAAATACATCAAATTGCTGGAAGGCTGTATGGAAAACTTCTAATGTTGCCCAGAAAACAAAAAGATACTTGTTTTCTGACTAGAAACAAAAATGTAATAGTTTTATGAAATTGCTTGTATTGCTTCATAAAATTGATTTTAATCTATCATCAAACTAAAAGCTAAAATTAAGCAGTAACCATGTAATGATAATCTGATTTATTTCCACAGTCAGTAAGAAGACTTAGAGTAATAGTGACCCAAAATTTTTATAAGATAGTTGATAAAATTCTGCAAAAAAAATGTAAATTTGTGAAGACACTATTCAAAAATGCTGGATCTTTTATTTCTTTCAGAATGCAGCACTCTACAGAATGTGATAAAGGGTCTCACACAAACTATTGAAAACCAGTGTAATGTGAAAGGTAAAGGCAAAAAATGTTATTATACAGTACATGCTGTACTGTAATTTCAAATGAGCAGGCATTTAATTTTTTGTTTGCATTTACTGATTTTTGTCAGACACAGAAACTTACTGGCAGACAAATAGAAACAAAAAAAAAGTGTCTAAAATCAATCTTTCACAGTAAAAAATGCCTATTGCCATTATCCTACTTAGAAACTACCTCAGGGAGGTTATTTTAATCAATACATTGGGCTTCAAATTCATTTCATCGTAACACAGGCAATTTTAAAATAGGTGAGAAAGTATCATTCAGCTGTTGGATTGTAGACTATTCAAGTGTTTATGTACAATTTTTATCACTTTGTTAAACCAAAGTGTCTTAATCTTCAGTATAATGTTATTAAATGCTATTGCTGTTATCCACATATACTCGACAACTACTCATTTTTACTTGAATATAAAATACATAAATACTTGCCGTATCTTTATACTACAGCTCAGCAGTACACCATGAAGTTAATTTTATGACCATTATGTGTTCAAGATATATTAGCATATATATTAATAAACATCTAACACTAGAAGTATACGGAAGTTTTTAATACTCAAACTGACATTAATAATAAAAAAAGCATTACCTATTTTCTCTAAATCCTGTATTTGCATACTGTTTTCTAGTTTTTGGGAAACAAATACTTCAAAATTGCATCTTCCAATTTTAAACTGTTGTAGCCATGATGATAGTCTTTAATTTTCCGAGTCAAAGGACCTTACAGCTAGATTTTCTTGAAGGCATAATTTATCAGAAGGCTAAAGACGGTTCTAAATAGTAATACCAGGCAAATATTTTGATTAAACTATGATTTTTCTTGTTAAAAAATGGAAACTGATGGTATGTAGTTCTGTAATGATGGTTATAATGTCTACAAAAAAAGTTTCTTAACGTTCAGCCAAGTCAAAAAATGCAAGTAATTTCCTTATTCTGCTTTCATGCTGATTAAATTGTCAAAATGTACTTTTTAGTGTACTATATAGGTTTTTTTTCTGCAGATGAAAATGATAGACTGAAGGGTACCATTCACATCTTGGAAGATAAATTAAAGACTTGTGAAGAGGTATGTCACAAATTATCACTCTTTAGGTAGAGGAGTAATACTGCATCCCTATTGTGTTTTATATCTTTTTATTCTTGGGTTTGCTATTGATGCTCTTATTGTTGCTCTTCCCTTAATGTTTATCATGTGCGAAAAGAGGAAGGGTGTTTTCATGACAGTACCCATATGAGAAGATGTTAGAAGAACTAAGAGGTTAAAACTACCTTGGTGCTCAGAACTTTGACTAAATCTAAGATGCACTTGGGGTTTTTTTAGCTGTGCTTAGCTTTAAATTCAACTTTATCTTCACAATTCTAATCCCTTGCATTAAAATAATTTTTTGTGTGGAAATAAGGTTTTGACATTGAAGATGCCTGGTTGTGCTGCCAGAGAATCAGAAATGGTCTGAATTTTGTCTAGTTTATTCAGGAATAAATACTACAAAGATAATAGGTCTCTGCTTCTTATCCGTATCTCATAATAAATTCCATGTATGATCTCTCTACTTTTTATCTATGGCACTCATTTTTTCAAAGGAGGTAAAACTAGCAGGGCTGCTCATAGTTCTCTGTTGTCATAGTTCTCTGTGTGAAGAGTACAGATCTGTTACCTGTTTAGGATTAGGAATCTCACTGATGATTTCCTTTGCCTGTGTTTGTACTACAATTTAAAATTAAATATTTATACCAATAGAACTGTTATCTTGACAGTTCAAGTAAAAAATGATTAATGCCTTCTGAAGGATGTGAGAAACTATTATTCCACCCATTAAACACATGTTTGAGCACAGTGGGACTTCCTGGTGTTGTTCTGAAGGCACCTGACTATGTCCCCATATACTCTTACCCCAATCAGTGACTGCCTTTGTGAGTGCCCCCAGGCACTGCTCTGGTGAGTGGCGACCGGTCTTGTTAGAGGGTTGCAGTAACAACTTTGGAGTGAGCACCTCAACAGTGGCAGCTACAGACAATTCCTTGATAATTCTGGAGTAGTTACTGGAGTAAATTCATAATTGGCATGTTCAAACTTTGAGCATCACTACTGCTGGTATCACTGATGTGTCTATGGTTACCAGCATGAATTTGTGGAATCCTTGGTATAAGCAATACCAACAAAATTCATACTTGAATCATGCAATCCTAGAGTCAAAAATCCACAAAGGTGAAACTGTAGTCCCTTAACTAACTTCATCATTGTGTCAGATCCTGGTCTGAGAAAAGGAATATTACCTCTCTGATGCCTTAGGTTTTAACTTTAATATTCTTCAAATCCTGTAGTGCTTAGTGTGTAACTCTGAAGTTTCTTGTAGCCTGTTAACTTCTACTCTCTCATGCTAGGCAGAGATAACAAAGCCTCTGCGGGCCTGCTCTTCAAGGACACCCAGACGGTCCTAGGCCCAAAATGTGTAAACCTAAAGCCTCTGAAAAGGGGGCAAGCTGAGGGGAAATTACATCATTAAACTGAAGCTTTAATTGGAGAATTAACTCTGATGTGCTAATGAACCAAACCTATAAAAATGTGAAGAACTTGTGACCTGTCGTCCATCCTGGGGTCCATCTTGGCAGTAGCCTCTGGCTTCCCACGGTGTACCTTTGAAGGCCCTTCAAATAAACACCTACCTTTATTCCCTTATTCTTGTCCAGTCTCTGTTTTAGGTGGCCTCTTAAGGCATCATCTCCATTTGCCTCTTCTCCTAAGAAGTACAATTTCTAATTCTGTATTAACAGATAGCTCTAATACAATGAAATCTGTTATGTTTTTCATCTGTGGACTTCAGCCAGACAGTGTAAGAAGTAATTGGATGTTTAAATTTACAAGACTGAGGATAAAACAAGTACTGAATTATAGACTATTGTACATTTTTGCATGATGGTTGTTGTTTGCAGAAGACTAAGAGCACAGAATCTGCAAGATCTTTATAAAATATTTTACATTCACAGGAGTATAAAGACCAAATTCAGAAACTCATGAGAGAAATTAAAAACAAAGAGGAAGACCACAAATTAGAAATAACACAGTTGAATTGCGATATAAGGAAAAAATGTAAGTCCTCTGAAGACTGAATGCTTTAGCAATGGGTAAAACATACTGTAACCTGTAGAAGCTACATTTCATCTAGGATAAGTTCCACTGCTTAGTGGAAACATGTCAACGGTAGAAGTGGGCCGTGTTTAATGGAACTTTATCTTAGCTGAAGAGAGCAGACAGTGGTAATGAAGCAATAGTACAGCAACACAGGATGAGCAGAAATTCCCAAACAGTTAGAACAAATGCTGGGAATCTGGACCTAAAAATCTGAAGGAATGAAGTTTTGGGTTAAGTGTTGACTGGAACCTTGCTAAACTGCTGTTAGAATGTTTTATCTGTGTTCAGGAGAGTAGGACATTATTTTCACAAATAAATAATACTGCAATGAGAAAAAACTGACTTCAATATTCATTTTGTCCATTAGAGGCACAACCTTAAAAAGGAGGATTTTTTGATCATCCATATAGCTGAAAACAACAAGGAAAGTTTTTGTAACTTACGATGCTTTTTTAAAAAGACACCGTCTTACTGGGATGGGATGGTGTGGTTTTCATATAGTTTCAGTATGGTTTTTGCTTGAATGAAATTGTCTTACAGTAAAATGTTGGTGTTCAAGAAAGTTTCAATATTTGGAAAATTATGATAATTTTGATCTAAACATCTTCTATAATCGTAATATTTGGTGTTACTGTGTTGCTAGTTGAAGTAAAAGAAACGGAGTTTAGAGAACAGAGAGAGAAAAAAGAACTGGAAATATTAGAACTAACTAGACAGCTGAAAATTCAAAATGAAGAGAAGCAGAATGAAATAATTAAACTGCAGATAGAGGTATGCATTACAAAGCTGACTTAAAGATGAACTGGGCATTGGGTGAACTTCAAAGAGACTGTGTAGTGAAAAAACGTTCATTAGTACTTAACAAAGTAATATGATGGAATCTAGAAAACCTAATTATTTATTGTCTTCACAAAGATCAGTGGCAGGTGCTCCCTTCCACAACGGTAACTCACTCCTGCTCAGGAATCATGTTCCACCCACTGGATAGAGAGACTGAAGGTTACTCTGTTCTTGTTACAAATTAAATTACTTTCAAACTCTTTTAGATTTTGAGCTATAAAAAAATTCAGCCATGTTTTTCTGCTTAACTTTCTTGGTTTTAATTTCTGAATTCCGGGAATATATATATATATATATATATGTTTAAATAAAATTCCAATAAAAATTTCTAGTCCTGCAGAGATTTAAGCCAGAGCACTCAACAAGCATTTAATTGCTCAGGTTTTAAACCACTCCCATTACAGAAAGAATTAAGGAAATACTTCAAACCCTTCACACATCAAAAAAGAAATAAGATGTGAAAGTGTTCAGGCTGAGTGTTCAGGCTGAGTTATCCTTGGAACATAAGAGAGGAATGATGATTTCAGAGATTTTTATCATCCTCCGTATTTTCTCCTCCTGCAGATATGTGGCTGAGAAGCCTTCAATTTTTTTTTTTTTTCAGAAGTGTCTTTTTTATCTACATGGTTTTAGTTTATCATATTTGTACTAGTTTTGCTAAATTTCGAGGCCTTTTTTTTTAAGAAACATAACGGCATTCTTTTTTACATAAGCATAAAGAGCTTCATTTTTCTAGGATTAATCAGTAGAAAGGCTTACTTCTACTATGCTCAGGTAAAAAAATGCAACTAATAAAAAGTGAAAGTTATACTTGATATATTTAATATACATTCTCTCCCCCCGCCCCCCCCCCCCCGTTCATACTTACTGTTTTGTCTTGCCTGATTCTTTCAGTTCAATGCTAAATTGGCAAGAGCTCAGGATAAAACCACCAAGTCATTTTCAGAGGCTTCAGTCTTGCCACAAAGTATCTATCGAAGGGTAGGTGCTTTCACAACCTGTAGCACACAGACATGGAGTATGTTTCAGAGCGCTTGAAGCAGGAGTTCCCTGGGGTTTCTCTGTTTGTTCTCCCCCCACACCCCTCCCACCTCTACACAACAGAATTCATAGAAGCAAAGAAAAATTTAAGATAGAAAAGGCTTTTAGGATCATCAACTCCAACTGTCATGGCTCTTGGCCTATTGATACTGATGAGGGTAAGCAACACCAAAAAGCCACATGGGAGGTGGTGAATTGTTAACCTGGAAACTTAAGATAGAACTGACATAAATGACACTGATACAAACCGTGTAAATGCTTTTTTGTTGTTGTTGTAAACTTAAGATTTTGGGATGTCAGAAAAGCAGGATTCTGGGGAAATAATTTTTGTAATTTTGTGATATGAAATACTGAGGAAAATATTCTGATTAGAATATTTCTTACTCACAATAGCAAAATGTATCATTACATAATTTTATGTGATGGTTAAGAATGAAGCTTTTCCCTGAATCTTAACAGAAGCTGCAGCATCTCCAGGAAGAGAAAAACAAGGAAATTGAAGTTCTCCGAAACACCATAAGAGACTTGGAGCAACGTCTTAACAAAGGTGAAGACCTGCCCTTCAAACGGAGGCGATTCTGGACAAATTGCATGAAGCATTTCGGTGTTTCAAACTGTGCATCTCAAAATGAACACAATACATGAAGAAAGTATTTTTTATTGAAAACACTATTTTCAAACATTCCAAAGGCATGCATTCTGTGTTTATTCAGAGCTACTCTCTTGCTAATCAGCATTCACAATAAAAAGATTCAGGTTTTGTAGGAGTAGTAATTTCCCTATTAAACCATCATTAATTATTGTGTATACTTTCATAGCAGTTTTCTTTTTATGAATATTCTCTTCTTCATCCGGGAATCCTTCTAACAATGGATTTACTTCCATTCCATTAATCAAACATTAGCAATGCTAGGCTACAGACAGATTAGTTACACAGGTTTAAGTGGTATATTATGTTACTAATTGATACAGATTTATCAAATTCGGCACTGTTATAAACAAAGATAAACATTACACCAAGATTAAACTTGTTTTCATCCCACCATCTTTTTGATTCTGACACTGTCATTAACACTACTTCTCACTTTAGGATGATGTTACTGATTTAGTAGGATTTTACAGGCTGTAGCAGTATGTATTAATGGAGCCTCTTACTGTATCTAAGCCATGAAAGTTAAGCATATAAATCTGTTACTTGAAAATAAAGCAGTTAATGTCTATATATTACATTTTTCATGTGAAATTCTAGTCACATTGCTTAGGAGTAAGTTTTGCTTGTACATGATTTGTATCCCCAGGTTAGAAAAAATACCAAACAAACAACCTCAACTTTCAAATATATTGTCTTTTTAATAAAAAATGCTTCATATATCTGTCTTGGTTATCTTCTGTTCTGGATTGCAAAACATCAGACAGGAGCCCCTAGGTCATAGTTTATGCTCCTGTCCTCACAAATGCAAGCAGAATGTTAGAAGAGAAACAAGAAAGACAAATTAATCAAGAATGCAGACACCTTCCCAGTGGAACTGAAAACCAAACTTTTTTAGGGGTCAATTAAATTCCTTTAAATCATGAAGCTTTTCACTGATGGAATTTGACAGGTATTCTATAATTCTAAGAACACTGCTCTAAAAATATACCTCTTTGCAATATTTTAGCTCCACATACCTGTCAGTATAATTTTGAATTGGGGGCAATAAAAACACTTGATCTGTTTATTTTTCTGCTCTTGCAACTCTATGAATTGAGTTAGTGGGACTCCCTTGTTTCTGGAAGGTGCTTAGTTTGTTTTTCAGGATCAGTTTCTCACCTTTTCCTGTCACTGTCAGGTGTCACTGGTTTCACTTGCTCCTGCTGGTGAGTGTCAGGCAGCAGAGAGCAGACGTCACTGTCAAGACTCAGTGATGTCCTCTGCTGCCAGCTGCCCATGTCACCTGCAGGAATTTGGTAGTGCTCCACGACACTGTCAAGTGACAGAATTCCCTAGCTCTTCAAACAAAAGGTGTCGACAATGACAGGATCAGCTACTAGAGGTTGAGTCTGATCCTGTCTGCCAGTTTCAAGTTAACTGGTTTTTACAGCTGTTTTTCCCTTTCTTTCCTAGTTTTTTATCTTGTGCAATTTCCACAATTTCTCCTGGAGGGACAGTTTCTACTGGCTCCTGACTACCTATCTGATCATGTCTGTGATGACCAAAAACCCTGTGACGCCAGCTGCTGTGAGGATGACGTCTCCCAGTTTCAGAAGCAGCCTGGTGGTTCTCATGTTTGGGATCATGACTGCCCATGTGATGGTGGCGGTGGTGGTGGTGGCGGCGGTGGTGTCCGTGTCTGTGTGGGTGGTGGGGATGGGAATGCTGTCCTGTCGGCTTGGATTCTAGCTCTCTCAGCTCTTCACCCATCTTTTTAGTGATGTTTTCACATACACCATCAATATCAGGTTCCTGCAAAACAGAGGCTTGCATTAAATACAGGGCACTGTATTTAATTAAACTAGTTGTAAAGTATTAATTATCTTGACATTTTTGCAGAGCAGGAAAGCCAGTTTTAAATTATTTGTGCTATTTTGCTGAAGAGTGTATGAACATATCAAAAATAACCTTGTGTTGTCACACTACTGATAACTAGACAGGGCTGTTCAGCAATTATAATTTTAGTAATTGCTAATAACAAATATTCTTTTTCTAGATCTCATATCTAACCTGTCTGGTCTACATTTAGCCAGAAAGCTGCATGACGGGATCAAAAATCATTATTCTAATTGAACTTCAATGATTATGTATGTACATTTCTTGATAATCCTTAGAAGTATCTCTGATCTTTAATGATACATAGAAAAAACCCACCCTTCTTTTAGAGCAGTAACTATAATTTGTCACCTTGTATTATCACTTTTTAAAAATAACTGTTGTAGACCATGTTTAAATACAAACTATAATAAATAGTAATGCAAATCAGCTTGAGTTTTATTCCTGGGTTTTTAAAAAAAATACTCATTTTTTATTTACTTTATCTGTCCCACAAAACTAGAGTAGTTAATTGCTCGCTACCTCTATATAACTCTACAAACAGAATTACCCTCCAAGACTGCTTTTACATTTCTGACAATTATTTGCATTTCTATCAAGGACAGGAATTCAGATAATCAAGCAGTCTATTACAAATTAAATCTAATTCACTTGGAAAAATGTTTAAAAGCTCTCTGTCAAGACGTGAAAATTCAGAATTGTATATTTTTGGATTAATCACACTGAAATTATTTTTTTAAATACCAGTCAAATCCAGTTTTCTTTTTTACTATACACAGAATGAGACAAGAAAATACCGTGTAAGAGCAGTTTCCACACTTGTTTTCACAGTATGCAATCTTAATAGATTCTTCTACATATTGAAAATGCAGGAAGGAGTAGGGCAGACCCAGATGATAGACTAGACGGCCGCATCTAAGGAGACAAAGAACTATATGGTTACAAATACCTGCAATCAAATCTCTCTTCTTATGATATCCCATTTTTGTTGTATCAATCCAGCCACACTGTACAGTCCCATGGGGAGTATTTCTGTCCAAGTTCACAGACAAATCCAGTATCTTCCTTACAAATGCTTGCCTGCTCACCTGCACTGGCCAGTATGTGAGGCGTGATTTCTGCTGATGTGGTAACTGCACTGCCAGAAGCCTCTCCTTTAGTGGCACTCAAGACTAGCAGAGGTGCACTCATTACAGACCCATCGGGATAGTGAGGAGGGTTGTTTGGACAGTGATTGCTGTGTCCTTACCAAGCGTTTTTAGGCAACCTAACAGGTATTTTGATTGGAATGGACACTGCTTTACTAATTTATTGGGCATGAGGGGATTGTTACGGAGCCTATCTGCCCCATGTCTGGACTCGGATGTTCTGATATGCACTTGACTACACAACTGGTCCACTCGAAGGAGCGTGAGTAAATGCAGAACCTGTACACAGGGGCAGCGTGTTCAGCCAACACACAGTCCACTGCCCTTAGCTCCCTACACGTGTATGTGCACCTCTAGGACCAGCAGCAGGCAAAGTCTTCCTTGCTGAGGCACAATAAGGACTCACACTCCTAGAACCATAATGGATTGTGGCCAGCCTAATGCTAAACCAATTCATAATATACACGTATCCTGTGTCAACAGCACAAAACTGGTCAACCTTTCAAATGCTGTGGGGCAAGCATCAGCTTTGGGGCTCCTCTGCAAAATAAACAGAGCCTTGTTCTGTTTGTTTGTTGTATTACATCAGCCTTCCATACTTGGGCATATTTGCTGCTGTAACATTCAAGATCATTCCACTGCTAGTTTCATCCCAAAAACCTAATGTGGCTAATCTGTTTAATTTCATCACATTACAGAAAAAGAGTAACTTTGTAACTCTGTATTAAGCTTATTTATGGCATACACAACTTGTAATGTTCAGTACAGTAATATAAAATAACTAGGACAGACATGTTTCAAGTGTAGGATTTTTCAAGTATCTACCATCACAATAAAATTGAAAAATTGGGATTTCAGTTACAATTATTACCACTGCTGCCAAAATATACCTGTGCCAGAATCCTGTATCAAAAAGCTATTTTCTCCTGAAGTTTTAAATTTCACCTAAAGACTAATTTTTCCTTATGTCTACATGGCATTTTCAACAGGTCTCATCAAAATATTTCCATGAGATAAAAGATTCTACTTTGACATGCATGGATGTAATGAAATTGTCTGAAAATAAAAACACTACAAAACCATAAACATGTTACCAAATTTTACACTCACTTATGTTCATTTAAATCCGCAGTAATTATAAAGAAAAAAATATTTATTCCAAAATTACTTATGCAAAACCAAGACTTTACTTTTGTAGCTTTGTTTTTCCAGTAAATGCTAGCACCTTATTTAATTCAACTTGGAAGTTGATCATGATGTCTTTTTTATTTGCGCATCAATGAAATAGAGATTTACAAAGCACTACTCAAAATATATGCAAATATTTTCCTGTGTTTCTCTGTAAGAACACACCTGTCATAGATGAGAAAGTCATCCTTGTTTCCATTTAAAGTAGTCCAGACATCATCTTGCTGCTCATCTTGCTGGTAGACAGCAATGTAGTCTGAAACACGTTCTTTTAGTAGGTGAAATTCCCTCCGGGATTGAGGTCCCTGATAGTTGACAACCACATACGAGATGTTGACCAATCCTTCATTCTCTAACTTTACTCGCAGGTCCTCCAAACTAGTGGGAACGTAAAGAAGCAAGACCATAAATCATTAGAGAACCATAATATTTGACACAAAAGTTAATATGCTCCATCTCACTTTTATTACAGCTGCATGATGTGGAGATTCTTCCTTTTCATTTGTATCCTTCCTGTGGAATTGCTCTAGAAAACTTATTTTTCGGTTACAGGAAACAGTCTAGAATGTGGAAGATTCTTTAAAATTTTTCTGAAATGTAAGAACCAAACCCAACTACCTTGAAAGCCAAACGCAAAGCCCACTTCTAACTTTGATAGCACCAGAGATTTCCCGCTATGTTTTTAAACTCAATTCTTAATAAACTTGCAAGGCCTATTATAATATATAAGTTGCGCAGCCTAGAGGGGCAAACTAAAGTGTTCTAACTGTGACTAAAATCCAAACCTGAAACTGGTACAATTAATTTTTAAGCCAAAATACTTTCACAATCCCTAAACGAATCAAAGATAATGCAATTCCTGTTCGTGTCAGCTCAAAATTATTTTATTACTATTGTTATTGTCATGATAGCTAATTATTTGCAAGGAGTAAGTTCTAGAAACTAGAGCACCAATGTCCCAGGTCTTGTAGGAAAACCTAGCACTGATGACTTCCTTGAATGCTTCATCAATTTTTTGAAAGGCCCGTATTTACCTTAACATCTGGATTTTTTAAATATATGTAGGATCTCTGAACACAGGCTGAAAAGCCACATTAAAAGCACATGTTTTGATTTATTTTTTCCCCGACATATCTTATGTAAGAAATGAGTAATCGCAGATCTCTATTACAGGTGATCTAGCCATGTCAGAGAATTGTGATGTTTCTTGGCTTCACCATCTTTGCTGCATTAATCATCTGTTGTTGTTTCTGTCAGGTGTGCATGTGGTTTTGGTTTCATTAATGTCAAGCTGATCACACTATTAATGCTGTAAACATAATTTGGAGAAGACGATCTGTCAGTCAGGAGTAGGTCAGGAGATAACAAATCTTACCCACTGGCAGAGAACCTTCTGCTGATAGTGAGCCTGGTCACTGGGTCACACATGCCAGCTGTGATGGGGGCATTTAGGGCAGCTAGAGCTCATGGAGTCCATCTGTGGCAGGGCACACGTAGTATTCCCAGCAGGATAACAAAAATCAGGACGAGATTCACGCTTACCTGGAAGCCTGCCGCAGGCACAATGATCAGCTGGCCTGGAGGAGAGCCACCACTGTCACCGAGCCTCTGGAGTTCCACATTGGGTCCTCCTCCCCAATACGCCATTCTGGGGGCTCCAGGCAGTTCTGGATCTCTGTCCCTCCTCCAGGGAGGAGACAGAGGGCCAGAACTAGCCCCAGACCTGCCCACATGGCTGGCCTTTACCTGAAAAGAAAGAAAATAAACAAAGTAAGATCAATGCCTAAAGAAAGTTCAGACTCTGAAATTCCCACAAGAAAACACAGCAGCTTATTGGCTCCATTTAATAAAAAAAAAACAAACAAAAAAAGAAACAAATCCCTGTAAAAATAAATTTGAGTTCTTTGTTAACTGCTCAATTTCTTTGGTTTTTCAGTGGAGTTCCTCTATAATAGAGGCAGGTGTTTTTTCTTTGTGGTGTTTGGGGGTTTTTGGGGTTTTTTGTTACTGTGGTTGAACAGTTGCAAAGTAAACATTCAGAATAATTTGAATTTTTTTTAGTACTACTGATCAGACTAAGTTATTTCCTCTTCTTTGAAATTTCTTTTTGACCATTTTTAACACTTCAGTGATTCTAAAATGGCCTTGTTTCTTGTGTTTTGACATCAATTATGGTAAGTCAGTTTACTTCAGGAAGAATCTAGACCAGCTCACTTCAGATTCCAGAGTAATTCCATCATCTTAGAAGTACATGCACCCACAGTAGGTTTCAGTATGCAGTAAGTACTACAGACCATAGCAAAAAATAACTGTAAAAAACTTCAAAATTTTTACAAGTCAGTCTGGAGTATTTGGATCCCACTGAGAAAAACCTAAGAAGAAGTCAAGCACTAGAAACAATTTTGCAAAAACCAGAAATAAAAACTGAATTTCAGGATTCCTCAGATCTTACAGAATTTCATACCATACTTAGTCCAGTTAATATTTATGAAAATCAAAGCATATAAGAAATTGTCTAATTACCTTTTCCTTTTATTCCATTAACATCTCAATTTTGGCTTAAGGGCCCATTATTGAGGAATATTTAAAATTCTAAATGTGTAAAATTATAAAGCTGCTCCCCAACACATCCTAGATTGTGGAATTGTATAACTTCACCACTTACATCAAAGTCTGACAGTGAACACAGAATAGTTTGGAAACAGTAAGTTATGATAAATAAGACCTGCTCCATCCATCTTGTCATATCCTAAAAAAAAATTAGTAATAATTTAATTTTTAAAACAAGAGCCATTTGTTGCTGTATTTGAAATCCAGCTGTCCCTGATGTTTCTTTCCTTACGTTCTAGGTAAAGCACTTTGAAGACTAAACTGTGGTCCAGTATATACCAGGACAGCCTTTTTTCCACTTTTTCCACACATCAGGAAAGCTGCCTGCCTTTATATCCATTATAAACACATGAAACTCTCATGACATTTTGATATCCTTTCTTGCCTTCTGCAGCACTGGCATGCAGTGCCCAGCAACAGCTGTCTGTCCTGTGAGCTGCAGGAGAGCTACGTCCCGCCTTATACTTCTCTTCATATTTCAACTTTCCAGTTGGTTTCCAATGGAAATTTCCACTGTCAGCCTTTTCAGCCAAAGAAACAGGCAGACACTCTGCCAAATCTTAAGTCATGAAGCTCTTTCATAGCAAACCCAGCACACTTACCCTTTCCTCCTCCCCCTTCTTGGCAGGTCTGCCCGGCTCCGCCGCAGAAGAAAACAGAGTGGGGAAAAGGGCTGTGGTATTTATATGGCTCTTGTTTATCTCACTTTGCAGATACGGTTCAAAGTTCAGGGAGCTTTTTCTGAACGACCCTGCAAGCAAAGAAAACCCCTTTAGCAAAAGTACCCAAAATACTTCTCCATTAACTAATCCCAAGTGGAAACCATTTATCGTGCATAATAGCAAAGTATTTTTGCTATAATGACTTCAAATATCATGTTATGCAGTTTGTCAGTCACCCCAGGCAGCTGGAGGAAGTGGTACAGTCAGAGGAGGGGGATGGACCGAGGAGTCATTATTTTCTGAACTCAGTGGTAACCACAGTGAGGGGGGGGAAGGTACTTCCCTATTTACCAAAATGCTGAGCTAGCAGGTTTTTTCTCATATGCTTTATCTGATGTTTGCCTTAGCGAATGGTGTGCTCTGTCTGAGGGCATGTGCACACTGAGCTCCTTTGGCCCAGCTGCTCTTGATTATATCACTCTGCTTGCAAACTTTTCTCTGTAGAACCTTCCAGTTCATCAATTTTGTTGAAAGTTAGAGCCCAGAACGTCAGACATTTAAATCAATGTAGCTACTGGCAATAGGTACCTGAGCCTCTGTATTTTGCTGTTATATTTTCTTAACCCCAGGATCAGATGGTTAAACTGTTTCCATACTCTCTTTCTTTGGTGATAGAATTGTTCATGCATGATGTGTTTTACTTCAAGAGCAGTGTGCTTTGCTTTGATTTCCTTCAATGTACATGTTACACATTTATGGGGAAATAAATGCTTAAAAACATGGTGTGCCCTCACAGTTCAAGGTGGTGAGATTGACACTGCTTAGTTCTATGGCCTGAGGCCATCTTCTGCACAGATAAGAATTTTGCTTTAGGCTGGATGCGAGAAAGGGAACTGCTGACCTTGCGGGTTTATGCTGTAGAAGTCCTATGCACTTCTTTTCCACTACTCAGTGGAAAGAATCAGAAAGATCTGAACTTTTATTCAGTAGTCTTGGAAGACACAATGCAGCAAACAGACAGATTTCATATTAGACCTGAAGTTTTTTTAAGAAGTGGAGTGTGCTTGTATGCCTTATATCCTTAGGGAAACACATCTTGTATTCTTTGCTGGGTTGGTGCCAAGCCCTCATACCTGCAACAGTGCCCTTTACTATTCCAATTGATAGACAAGTTGCTCACCTCCTGCTTCAGGTGTGGGGGTTGATTCTCAGTGCTGATAAAGTCCTGTAAGGTTGGCTGGAAGTATTTGGTGTGCAACATGTCCACCAATTCTTGCATGAGCACAGAAGCAGGCAACAAAAATGAGGCAGGTACAGATTTATTAACAGGGCTAATAAAAGTAATGCAGCTCATTAGTGACTGACAGTTATTCTCTTGCCAATTATAGCAACACGGGTGGAGACACTTTCAAAGGAATAGCAATACTCCATCTCCATTTTGTTTTCCTTTTCTTTGTAGAGAGGATGTGGACAAGGTTTGATTAACAAATGCTGAAGCTATGAACTATATGTAATACCACTGACTGCTGCTGAGACATGCAGCTCACAAGTACTGAAGAATACAGAGTTCAGACAGAGTAAACTGAGCTGAAGCAGCTATTGCATAAAACATGTACCTTGCTGTGGAAAGCACACCGAGGATGGAAATAGACAGTGGTCACTATGGAAAAGTTAGTATGTCCTCCCATACAGTATGCAGAGACACCTGCAGACCCTCAGTTGCCTTACCGAGAGAGTAGAAGCACCTGTTGCTAGCAATTATCACTATGACAATAAATACTATTAATTATTATATTTATTATAACCTTATAATGTTAAGATGACTTCAACTACATTCACAGTGACATGCCATAAGCATCTTACTTTTTAACATTCACCTTACCTGAGATCATTGTTCTGCCTCAATATTTATTGAGGAAAAAAGTTCCTATGTCTTAAAGCAAGTGGTAGGAAGTATTGTAATCTTAGTTGTGGATTAAGATAGATCTAATTAATTTGGTTTAGAAATGTATAACTAAATATGCTTAAACTTCAGTCTGAAGCATTATGTTTTTGAGTGGGGAAAAAAAACCCACTTCCATGGGATTTTTTTACATAGATAAAGCTGTTAATAATTTCCAAATTACGAGTCTTGGAGTCTGACCATTCAATTTCTTACACTAATCCCCTTTCTGTTCATAGGCTTCTGTAGCCCTTTGTCTAAAGCTTCTAAAGAAACAATCATCTTAAATATTAATTTTTGCTTTCCACTGCAAATATTTTCTTAGTTGTTGAATTTGTTCCAATCTCACAGCAGGAAGCAAGTTATGAACTCAAATTTGGACAAGCTCTCAGATTCAAACAATAATTTTTTTAATGATCATCCTGTTTCTATTCACTTTATTTCTTCTTTGGGGGCGATAATAGTCCTGGTGAAAATAACAGCCCCCTTCCTTTCTTATTGAACATAAGCTTTCTCCTTTTCTGACATGTTCCAAACTTTTCAAAGCATCAGAGCACAGAAATATAATTTGTTGTTTCTGTTGTCTAGATTGGCAATGTACATATTTCTTGGGAAAAAAATCCCAAAAATACATTTTAAAAAAACCAACACAGTGCCACAATCTCAAAGGACAAGGAATCGTGGCTGTCAGAAATTACATTCTGGTAAAGCCTGCTGAGATGACTTGTAACATGTGCAAATATTGAGAGAATTGGGGCAGAACACAGATTCAGTATGAACTCTCTTGTGAGGCCTTAAGACTTCAGTGCCTGTTTTGCTCTTGTGACTGAAGGACGTCATAAACACAGAATTCAAAGTCCACTTGCAAATCTTAATTCTCTACTGGTCCTTCTCATGTCTTCTCTGACAACTGTGTCAACTCAGGGTAGTTATTCATACTTTATAGCGGAAAATATGCAACAGCAGCAGGCTGTTAGAATTCCTTAATGTTTATATAAAGAAATTTCTATTAGTTTATGAGGCCTTAAACTTTAATAAGTGCTGTAAAAAAAGGGTCACTTAAGTGAAGGGTAAGAAAATACACTGAAGTAAAGTGAATCTGTGCTACTCTCATGTGAGATGAGCACTTCTCAGAATTCAAAGGAAGGAACTAAAGCTGACATTCTCTGATGTAGGCCTAATGATTGTTTCAGTGAACAAAGGAATAGCTGATACAAGCAATTGTTTACTTATGAAGAAAATGAGACTTAAAGAAGCACTGATCTAGTAGCAAAATGTTTGTGTTTTCTGCTTGGAAATTCCATTACAATAATGAAGTACCTTTGTCTACTTGAACTTATCTGTAGCACACTGTAATTAGGAGGGGAAATATTTTATCAGATGTGTCCTCAGTCATAATCATTGCACAGATTACAAATGCAAACAGACCCTAGTTGCTGAATACCTAGATCTATTCTGAGTTCCCTACAGGCTCTGTTTACTTTCTGAATTTATCCTGCAATAATTCTATCAGTCCACAAATTCTCTATGTCACTGCAGTGAGCCTAAAACCAGTGGTCCTTTTATCCTTTAAAGGAACAAAAAATTTGCTGATAGTACCCAAGCGGTGGTAAAGAAGATCACAGCTGTATGAAACCTTCCATGTTTTTGTATTTTTATTGGTGTATTTAGTAATACTTGGCAGTCTTGGCCAAGTCTTGTGATCCACAGAGGAAAACTGAAAATTCCTCCAGTTTGGTGTGACTCTGCTGAGGCTCCTGGTGCTTGGCATAGTAAACCAAGAAGCAAATGTAGTCGTGCAGTGCTCACAGCAGGGTATCTGTACAGATCCCCCACATGGATCTCATATCCCACACAATGATCAATGATCCTTCCTCCTACAGGAATGATGTAGTTGCACCAGGAATTCAGCAGGTAGCTTTAGGCTGTCCAAGACAATTCACTGAGTAAACACAAAAAATGGTTATGGATCCAGACCAATGAACACAAAGAAAGTTAAACAAACACCTCTATTATACTGCATTCAGATAGTTCTCTTTACATTAACAGATCAGGCCTTCGAGAGAGTGTAACTGCAATCAAAACCTCAGAAGTACCATCAGCAATACATAAAATTCCTATTAAACTCTTTATACACAATAACCATCCTTAGGAGATGTGGAGGAAAATGATTCATCAGCTAAATTCACCGTAGTTCATTCTAGGTGACTAAATTTAAACGCTTCTCACCAGAAATACTTGTACAAGCAAGTTGTTGTTAATGATTTATAATAGGTCACCCAGGCATGGTTCACTGCACTGAACCCTAGCAGCAGAATGGAAGTTAGGACAGCCCAGTTCGTGGGATTTGGTGACCATACACACTGAACCTGACAGGAAGTTCAAGTCTGTCCTTTGCTTATCTGTTAGGAAATACATTAAAACTGAAGTGAAAATTGGGCCCGGATAATGAATAAGAGATGTTTATATGCAAAAAAAATTCTCTTTCAAAAACTGTTGAACTGTGATTAAAAAATGTATTATATATTTTTGGCTATATTTCTTTTTGTGAGTCTGTGTTGCTCTCTTTTCCTGATAATACAGCAGTGGCTACAAACATTATGGTCTGCAAGAGATGTTAGGAGCATTTATGGGCAGATTCAGATAGCTGAGAGCAAGATAGAGGTTGTCTTACATGGAATGGAATCTGAAAAACTAAAATACTGATGGCTTCAAATACATGATATTCACTGTTGATCGCTGCTGATGATACTGGTTTTCAAATAGCAGGGTCAGAGGAGGCCACAAAGATGCTGAGAAGGCTGGAACACCTCAGCAGCAAAGACAGGCTGAAAGAGTTGGGGTTGTTCAAGCTGGAGAAGAGAGTGCTCCAGGAAGCAGATGGAGGTCTTTCAGTACCTAAAGGGGGCTGAAAAAAAGAGAGAGGGACTTTTTACATGGGCAGGTCGTGACAGGGCAAGGGGCAATGGTTTTAAACTGAAAGAGGCAAGGTTTAAATTAGATGGTAGCCTGACTTAATGACAGGTGGACTAGATGATCTTTATGGTCCCTTCCAACCCAAACCCTTCTGTGATTCTATGATTCTGTGATTCTATTATATACTCTAGCATTAAAGCATTTAGCACTTCCAGAAGATTTCCAAGTATTTCCTATCTCATGAAAAGTTCACATTTTTTCTGAAAATTACAATTATTAACTAACATAAGGTTATTTTTGTGTATTTTGGATGAAATATGTCTAACAGGACAAGTCCTCAATCTTCTGATATTACAGTCCTATATTTCACTTTCCACAGATGTAGTTGTTGAAAGTAACAATGAAGGCAAAGTAAAATTTTGAACACAGAATATGATTTCTGTATAACATTGATAACAGGCTGGCAAAGATCAGAGACCATTATATATGGCAAACATATTAGCCCGACCTTGACACAGGAAGTCTTCTTGTTCTCTTTACAGCTTTGGACTCCCAGTCTTTGGAAAAGGCAAAGTTAAAAGTAGTAGGACTGCAATTGCATTCCAGAATAAAGGATGCACAATGCAATGCACAAGAAATAACTCAAGTGTTTGAAAGAAAGAGAAGTGAGAGAAGATTTGATGATATTTTGTCTGAGAACACATTTGGAAGGCACCTGCACAAGCCATCACACTACTCCGTATCCCTACAAATAGCAAAGACAGGGGGAAATATGCCCTGCAAAATTCAAGCAGCCACTATTGGTTGTTTTTACAAAAATACCATTATTTCTTAAGTTCACGTTGTTTGGATCAACCTCTTGGCTCTTCTGAGAATTCACACTGAACAGGCTTCATATGATGTTGCCTAATTAAAGGCAGTAACAGCAACACCCACTTTTGAGTCTCCTTATCCCATTTCAAAAGCACTGGCTAAACTTGTGGAACTTGAAAGGTGAGTAAGTCCTGGTCCCATCAAGAAACAGTCATCATAATGCCTCAATAGCTCTCCAGTAAAGAGGGGTTTGCATGGATGCTCATTTGTAAGGACTCATGTAGAACTACAGCAGACATGAGTCCCAGGTTGGCATTTCACTGTGGTAATTCCTCATCTCTATCTGACCTCTAGTTTCATTTTAAAGAGGTGGCAGCATCTCCCATAGAGCCTCGAGTCTGCATCCCACACCCATCTTTGACCATCAGCATTTTAAGCATTTTATCCAGCCCATTAAACTGCAAGCTTAAATTTTCTGACCTTTTTCTGGTCAGGGAAAAAAAAAAAAAAAGAAGAAGAAGAAGAAAAACAAACTAGGGGTTTTTTTTCTGCTGATCCTGCATCACAGTCCTTGCCAGATTTCCTGGAGGAGCTCAAAAAATGGAAACAAAATATGACTGTGAAGTGAAAAAAAATTCGTAATGATTTAAGAATCATGGCAATAAAGTCACTGAACATTCTTTTCAGCTAACAGGCATTCAGGAGGAGAGACAGACCAGAAAACCAAATGCAAAAGTGACCCCATGACTGCACTAAGTAATAATTAACAATGAATGCTCTTTGATTGTATTCCCCTTTTTGCAAAGGCTTCTTGCTTGTAAATGTTGTTGTTAACTTTTGTTAATTCTTTAACACAGTTACAGTATTTTGTAACAGGTAAGTTACAAAATACAAAACTAAAGGACTGGGAGGAATTTCAGTTGTCCTGAAGCCAATGTAGGACTTCAGTCTTCACTGTTCAGGCAAATCATTATGCAGCCAGCAGCTCAGGCACTGTTTGAGGCTTACAGTGTGGATGATGTGTGAGGCTGGTCTTAAGAACTGAAGTGACACAACAGACAGAACCTGGGTGGTCTTTCAGTAGCATGTGTGCTCTGGTAGCTGCTCCACCTGCCTGTCTGCAAAGTGAGTACTCACATTATAATCAGCACAGTCCCAGTCAGTGTGACACAGAGCATGCACTGTCTTGCACAGATGGAAGGTGCACTTGAAGGTTGGAAGGCTGTGCCAGAAAGAAAAAGTTCTTGTAGGGAAAAACAATATTCCTCTAGATAACAGGAAGAATTCTAGGTTGCCCAACTTTCCAATTTTTCATTGCTCTTAATCTTATCTTAATTGCACATGGAATGACTCCCTGATCATCTCCATGTTCTGGAGTAAAGTTTATCATGAACAATTTATGCCCCTATCAGCCGTACATAATTTCGCACAGCAATAGTATGATCCATAGGTCTGCAGTTTTTTAGGAAGATTACATGACCTGAAAGAGGAGTAATCTAAAATTGTCTGTTAATGTTTCTGCATGTATAATACACTGAAGTGCAGCACTGGTTGTGGGCTAGGTCAAAACCTTTTCTTACAATTTAGCTTTAACCCCTTCCAGACTCTAGGTTTTCATGGATTGTGAAAGAGAGTGAGAAAAGCCACCACATTTCATGTCCTGATGGGCTGTGTCCACTGTTGCTTACCAAAAAAATCCATAAAACAAAAATATTTTTGCAAATTGGGTTAAAGATTTGGCTGTGAAACATTTGGGTCAGCTCTGAAGAGGTACTAACTAAATATATGAAATCTTTAATAATAACGTCTGTGTGTGTTATTTCTACTCATGATGTAGAAATTTTGTATACCCATACAAAAATTACATGGTGTATATATATTTTAACAATAAACATAGATAACTTTTTAACAGAGGTTTTCCTTAAGAGGTTTTCCAGACAAGTACTGACCTAGAAAAAGCCTGCTGAATTTATACTGGAAAATGATCTTCCAACACAACCCATTCTATATTTATATGCATGAGTCTATATTCTGGGATTAAAAAAAAAATAGCTGAGTACTTAACATCTGATTTCTTCAGGCATGCTTCTTGTAATCCTGCAGAATCCAAATCACTAGGGCTTATGAAACTGATAGACAATAAGTTGTTAAACTTGCTTCTTCCTCCAGATATTTAAAATCATATAAAAGAAAATATTTAGATAGTAACTAGAATTCAACCACCACCTCTTGCAGTGTTCACCAGACACTGATCTCCCTGATTTCACTAGTCATCTGATCTTTCTGGGGTCACAAGAACATGAAACTTGTAAACAGCAGATAAGACTTGCCATGGAGCTCATACGTCAGCAGATAATACTGAATAGATATAAATGCACATCCTGTCCTAGCTGGACATTTCCCCTGAAAATAGAAAGATAACGAAGGAACAGGCTGACACTTGTGTGTCACAGGGGTAAGGTTTAAATATTTTTGATATCAATCCACAATTCAACACATTACAGCTTTCAAGAATTGCATTTTGCAGTTACCACTATCATTTTGAATTCCATTAACTCTTTATATCTTCCCTTCACTCTGGAATAAAGAAATAAGGAGGATTAACAGAACAGCTCTCTGTCAGAAGCACAACCCATGTTTATTTTCCTTCAAAACTTTATAAACAGACACTGATATTATTGCCCTCAGCATACCTATCAAAGGGCCTCCACAGAAATGTTTTCCTCTTGCGTAACAGCACACATCTGGCTTGCTCTAGGCATGACAGTAAAGCTCTTTCACGCACAGAACAGACGTCACTGTGCAACAGAGACGTTGTCTGATACAGATTCTTCCAAATGATTGGTAACACTACAGGAATGAGCAGTTGATTTTGTAAGAATTTTTCTAATAGGAGAGACCAGTAAAGGCCACATTGCAGCTACCTGTATTCTGTACCTGCCTGGTGAATAATTTGGTTCTGATGGGGGGAGATCTGGGTGTGGTAAGAGTGCACTAAGCAGCTTTCAAAATGGTTTTGGGAGCCAGTCAGAACTGTCCAGCAAGCTGGATGTAGGTCAGAAACTGCCAGGTGGATGGCGTTGCACTAGATGAGCTAATGGTCCCTTTTAGCCTTCATTTATTATCTAAATCACCTGCTTTTGGGCAATAGTTACCTACTCAATGCTGCACATAAGCAGGCCTTCTGATTTCATATGTCCAGTTTATTAATTGCTGCACTTCTTCAGAAAAAGAGGTGTTTCCTTTATTAAAGAAAGGAAATGTATGATTCACACTTTTTCTATTATTAGTTTAGGATTCGTTTTTGTCTGTTTGCTATTTCACAGCTCCCCCTGGGAGAGGCTCACAACACTCAGCCTGGACAGATGCTCTGAGCTCTGTTCAGTGCTGCTATGAGAAGGCTGGAGCTAGAAGAGAACATCTACACTGCGGTAATTTTCCCAAACTCAGCTGAATATTATGTCCAGAAGACTTACCATGTTATTTTAATTAATACAGGATTCTCTAGTGTCATTGAGGTGATTCTGGGAAAAAAGCATAGGCAATTTTTAGCCATACAAACATCTAAACCAGGTTGAACTAGAGATATTGGTAAAGACCTTTTAGATGTTTGCTTAACATATTCTTCCTTATATAAATGAAATGCACTATAAACCAGTTAGTTTTCAGACTTACTAAAACTAAATTGCATTGTTTTGTAACATAGCTCTTGGAAATCCTAGGGGTAGTGCTGTGAAATGACACACCCATCTCTGAGAGAGGAAAAGGAGAAGGTAAGAGTTATAGCTTAGTCAGTGTAATTTTATATTAGAAAAGCTATTAGGAGCAAGTATGAACTGTTCATTTAAAAGCTTCAGCCTAACCTCACAGTAAAACTAGATGGGTGAAGCCATAGGAAAAAAGAAACACAGTGGAAAATGCCATGGGACAAAAAGTAAATGGTCCATACATTAATCAAATAGATCTGTCTTGGTTTTGAAAGACAGGTGTCTGCTAAGGAAGGCAGGAGCCTCCCTTGGAATGGCAGATGCGAGCCCCCCTTCCCTCCGAGTTATTATAATTTTGAAATCAAGGGGGCTTTTAGGCAAAGATGTGGGAAATAGGAGTAACAGTTCTTTACTATTATGTATCTATATGTGTAGAACCAGTCAAACAAACAGCAATAACTCTGGCAGTAACAGCAAACAATCACAAACCCAGTGCCAGCACTCTCGGCTGTCGGGCCCTTTCCCCTCGGGTGCAGTTCCGCTCGCAGCCGGCAGGGGCGCTGGCGGCTCCCGGTGAGCAGGGCAGGTGCGATGGCTCCCCCGCGGCTGCAGGGGGCGCTCCGGAGCGAGCTCGGGGAGCACGCGGCACTGGTGCCCTGGGATCCCGGGAAGGGATGGAACAAAGGCTTCACAAACCCCTGGGCAGCCGATCCTGGTGTCCGGCCGGACCCTCGGGAACAGCAGGCTGGAACGGCCGGCTGGAGCGGCAGGGACGAGCACAGATCCCGGAGGACAGACGAGATGTATCCAAACGGGGAACCCGTGGAGGTCGGGCAGGCAGGGCGAGCAGGGCTACAGCGTAGCGAAGGCTCGAAGCAGCAGCGGGGCAGGGCGGCCACAGCCCAGCCTCCAGCAGGGCAGGGAAAGCGGCTTTGGGATCCCGGCGTTGTTTCCAGCAGAAAGAAAAACAGCCGAAGAAAAAGAACCAGCAGCTCCTTCCTCTGCAGCTTCTCTCTCTGAACGCCGAGAGCGAACTGACCCCACACCCAGGTGAAACAAAAGAGTAGCCAGGCCCACCCCACCCCCAGTGGGCTCTTTTTGTCTTTCTTAAGTACAGCCATTTGTCCCCTAGCAACATGCATATGGGAAAAAATTCCTTTAACAGGAAAAAAACTAGGACTAAACTAAAACCCCAACAAGAAGCAAGCCACCAACACTAGAAGGTGCTAGAAGGTGCTAGAATGGAAAATCTTAATTCTTGTTTTGTACTTTGCTACAGTGATAGCTTTAGCAATATTTACTTCAAATACCCTCTATTTGAATTATAAGCTATTGGACATACAGTTCTTCCACTACAAATTAGATCTCTGGTAGTTTAAAACAAACCTTCATATATTTTTAAATGCAGGAGGCATCACCATTGCTTATGTGCTGTTGTGTACCAGAAAACAAGAATGGGTGTGGCAGGCAACTCCTAGGTTGCAAATAACTGTCTGAGCAGATCTACTGAAAAGAACAATAGTACTGTTACATTAACAAGGCCATTAAGCAATAAGCACCATGGAAAAGGGATGGAGTTTGTAAACATGTCCATTTTCAGGAATTAATATGGGCAAGCTCATTAGAACGTAGAGCCACTGCTTGAGGCTGCTCTTCTGTTGTCGGCATCGACATAGAGGCTGTCAAAGGGATCATCATGCTGACTGTTCTGACAAGTTAAACTATTATACTGGTTTATTTGGATGAGTACATTTTCATCTGGAGGCAGGACACGAAACCTGGATGACTAGGGGACTGCAGTGTAGAAAAGAAACCCAAGTGTCACGTTGTCAGTGCTCAGACAGGATGGCAGAGGGGCTGGTTCCAGCCAGTGCCATGCACTTGCTGTCTCTTCCTGGGGTGCCTCAACCAAATAGCCCAGGAGCTGTGTTGGAGCTGCAAGGTGCTGCCTGGGCCTTTCTTTCCTCAGCTGTGGGGCCTTGGAGCTGAAGGGGCACAGCTGGGCACCACAGTGAGCCTTGCTGGGCTGTATGTCACTGCAGCTTTTGACACCACTTCATGATACCCATTTTGGGCACAGCTCAATCTAAATTGTAAAGTAACACGGTGTTACAGAACTGCACAGAAGAGCGGCTGTGGAACGGAGTTGAGGGGACATGGGCTAAAGGCAGTCCTGTGGGCAGGAGTCCTGTGTGTGGGGGTGTCTGTGGTCCAAACACTACCTGCCTTCCAAAATGTTCTGGCATGCCAGACTATGAAATCCACCTGCAAAATGCATCTAGTAGGGGAGTTACAGGCATTCCGTGTCTGCAAGAGGAACAGAGTTGAACAACAAAGATGATCAAGGGACTGGAGTATCCCTGTTATGAGGACAGGCAGAGGGAGCTGGGTCTGTTCAGTCTCAGGAAGAGGTGACTGAGAGGGACATCATCAATGTCTGTCAGTGCCTGCAGGGAGGGGTCAGAGGAGGGACCAGGCTCTGCTCGGTGGTGCCCAGCAATAGAACAAGAGGCAACAGGGAGTAAGTGATGCACAGGAAGTTCCACCCGAACATGAGGAAGAACTTTAGAGCACGGGTGACCACGTACTGGAACAGATTACCCAGAGAGGCTGTGGAGTCTAACTTCACAGATACTGTCCGGACACAATCCTGTGCCATGTGTTCTGATGACCTTGCTTGAGCAGGGAGGCTGGACCAGAGGACCCGCTCTGGTCCCCACCAACGTGACCCATTCTGTCACTCTGAAGGCGTCACACTGAACATATGGACTACAACTCCCGGCACGCCTTGAGTCGCCGGGCCCCGCCCCAGCCGCGCGCGCGCCCTGTCGCGTGGAAGGTGACCGCGGGGCAGGCCGGGAATGCGAGTCGGGATTGGCCGGCGCGCGCCCCGCTTTCCAGCGTGCTGGGCAGCAGGAAGCGGCGGCGGCGGAACGAGAACCAGCGCGGCGAGGAGCTGCTCCCGGTGAGTCCCCGGCGGAACCGCCTCCCCACCCCTCGGGGCGCCCCGTCGTCGGGCCGCGACCCGGCCGGGAATTGAAAAGGGATCGATTTAATGCGCGCTTTGATGACGTAATAAGGACTAACGAGGCGGCGGCGCTGCCGCGCGCCGGGCTCGGGCCGGCAGCGGTCGGGTCCTCTCTCGGGGCGCCCCGCAGTACCCCCGTGCCTGCCGGCGCCGTCCGCACCGCGCCCGGATCCGCCGTGCCCGGCGGGCCCTGGGCGCGGGCCAGGCCTTCCGCCTTCGCCCGCTCCGGGCACTCGGCGGCCGCTGATTGGCTTCACCGCCCGGGGCGAGCCCTGCCTGCGCCTCGCGATTGGCGGGGATCGCGCTGACTGACACCGGCGGCCGCCAATGAGGCCGCGGGTGGCCGCGGGGCGCACGGGCCGCAGCCCGCGGGAGGCGCGCGCGGGTGGCGGGAGCCCTGGGTGGGGCGGAGGTGGTGGGAGCGCCTCCTAGCGGCCGCTGTGCCCACAATCCCAGTGGGAACGGCACCGACTCTTGGTCTGCACTGCGGGGCCGAGGGGCGGGATCGGGATTAGGATCGGCATCGAGGCCTGGCCGTGCCTGAGCGTTGGTTTTGAGGAAAACGTGTGGCAGTGTGCATGAGGAATTCCTGCTTCTGCAGTACACAGCGGGCGGGTCCCCCTTTCCCAAGATGGCGGTGTTGCTGGCAGCCTGCATCAGCTCCTCCGGGTCACTCGACCTGCCCCAACACTGCCTCGCTTGCGCTCCCGTGGGATCCGTGTGCGGGAAACAAACATCTGATGCCTGAAATCCAAGGAATTCCTGATGAAGCCCAGGAGAATAGTAATAGTAACATGGCTTCATTGAGGTGGATTTATAAAAACAGCTCTGCGAATTACATGCACATCATATGAAATGCGTCCGGGGTTACAGGCTGATAAGGCAGTATTTCAGTGAGTCTTCCAAGGAAATTGCATAGACAATTGAAGCGGTCCAGTCTCCATCCCTCATCTGTGAGCCCACTTACAAGTGGGAATTTGGATCACTTCTGTCAGTCTTCCTTGACTGCTTTGTTTTCCCAACTGTACTTTTCACTCCTTCCTCCAAAGCAGTCATGCTCTTATAGAACATGTGCTGTTCTGTCAGGCTTTTTTGTGCAGTATGACTGAGGTTTTTAAAATGAGAATACTCAATGAATGATGCAGCTGCATTTAGACACGGTAAATTCACATTTTTACTAGTTCTGTGTAAATTAATGTACTGCCTAACATAAGGTGTATGTTTCTTACTGCTTTGTTAGAGTTGTAAGAAACAAAGACTTCTTAAAGTATCTTGTGTTTGGCTGGGCGAAGGTTGCTCCATTATTTGGAGGTTTGGGTTTGGTTTTTTATCCCTACCATCAGTTCGGAAGTAAGGCAAAAATCATGGGATTTGGAGGTCAAATTTTTGCTTAAGGAATTATGCTTTTAATTGCAAGTCATTTGCCCTTTTACGATGTGTCAAAAATGGGCAAGAAGAATTAAACTGTGAAGTAGGTAGCTGACACCTTCCCACATGAGACTTAATGTGAAATACCAGATGGCAAAAGAAAAGCAGGAGCTTCTGGTTGTCAGTCTTAGACCCATCATTACAGATGAGGTGAAGAGAATGCAGCAGCAGCGTCTGCTCCCTTCCACCTCATCTTCCCCTGCAGGCTGGCCTCCTCTGCTCCCTTTAAGACCCTGACAGGTGTTTATGGTGTGAAAGATGGAATATGTAGAATTTTCTTAAGAAAGGATGTGCTTTGATGTTTGATTTTTGTGTACTTTCAAGCTTCTTCAACAAGAAGGGAGATTTAATCCATGAAGCAGAGAGCAGCCAACAAGCTCAAAGTGATGTCCAGGTGTTAGAAGAACAAATAACTTGTTGGTAGAATGGCCCTCTTAAGGTGTACGACTGGACATACTTCAGTGATCTCAGACCTATGGGGCGGCTAACAAAGCCTGGGAAGAAGGGTGTTCTCTGATAGTGGACACAGAATTTAGGGGCCACAGGGACATGTAGCAAAAACCCCAAAATAAGGAAGAAAACTCAGCAATTGTGCTGGAATCAGCTCCAGCTGGGTAACAGGTATTTCTGGCTGGGGGAGATTGTGACCACCGACCTGAGAAACCCACTGACCCAAAAGAAGAGAGACTGAGCATGCAGACTAATTTGCACGGGAAGCAAGAAAATCCTTAGCCAATAGAAGAGAGAATACTAATTAATAAAAGAACTATGTTACTTGTAACCAATGAACATTAATCCCTTAGTTTGCTAAAATGTGTAATTAGTAAAAAGTTTTTATAGTTGGGTACTTGATTTGTGGAATTCCACCAGGCACCCAGGCTTGTGCAACTCTGAAATAAATAATCTGTGCCACCTCGAGTGTGTAATTACTGGCTCATTGCACACCAGGTAATGAATCCAACTTTTGTGGGCAACATTTCTGTGGTTGGCAATGTATCAATAGCAGGTAGGGCTGGATTTCCTGAAGTGGTTGCTTCTGCTCTACTTATTTCGTGCTCTTGGCAAAACAAGTTCTTCATGGATGACTTTTTTCTGGGAGACAAGAAAGAGTGTGTTTTGGGATGAAAACAGGAACTCCATAATTCTTTTTTTCTGCAGCATTCTAAGTGTAAGCCATGTTAGTGTGGAAGCTGAAGATGAGTGTTGCTGCATGGATCTGAAGTAATTTTGCCTGGAGGTAATTTGTGAAGTGCTTTTGTTGAAGCACTTGCATGCTCTCCTGAGGTTCTTTTGCATAAGCAGCAGACTACTGTCTGCATCTCATCCACATGCATGGAGTTTTGCTAAACCTCTCCAGGTCTGAGGTCCTCCACAACTCCCACCCCCAGCTATGTTTATTGTGTTAGCAAGGGAGGAAAGGCTATTGGATTATAAGCATTATGTGTCTCTTTCAAAAGGCTGGCAAAGAGTATTTCACTTTAGAGGGGAAGAAGTATAAGTAGTATGGATTAATAAGCTTGACAGCAAATGAAATCCCTGGCAGTTGTGATGCACTCAGGAAGTTGAAAATTGCTTTCTATTACATTCATGTTTAACGGAAGTAAACATCTTATGTTCATGAGCTGCAAAATGTGACTTCAGTATATGTTTTAAGAACTCTTCATCAACCAAGTGGATTGGTGGGATTGCAAGAAGTAACTGTACAAAGATTCTGACATTATGCTGCTGTGGTGTTGAATGAGTAGCTGTGGAGATGTTGCACCCCTGCAGTATTTGCTTTGAGGGTGGTGGGTCCCTGCTGTAGGATAAAGAAGTACACTTCGACTGTTTCTTCATGTGTCTAAATAAGATAATATTGCACATCATTAACTGTGGCATTTCCTACCTGTCAGCTAACAAAACCTGTAAGCAAGACAGGTTTTCCTTTGGTTTTATAGTCCCTGCAAAGTGCTAGTTCACAATTGTATAATAACCTGACTGTGCACAGTATTTACTGAGTGGCACAGTATTCTTACTATCATACCATATTTGTTTTGCAGACCAGGCCTTTTGCCATGGAAGCTGAGGAAACGATGGAATGTATCCAGGAATTCCCTGAACACTATAAAGTTATTTTGGATAGACTGAATGAACAACGTGAGCAGGACCAGTTTACAGATATTACTCTGATTGTTGATGGTATGTACAGGCCTGAGAACCAGTGGGTATACAGGAAATTCTGAAAGCTGTGCTGGGATGATGTTGGATTTTTCATGGGTCAGCTGTTAGACTGTGAACAAATTCTTGGTTCTGTACCTGTGTGCAAGTTACTTGAAAAATTTCATTGTAGTGATTAATAATTTTGCTTCTGCTTTTCCAAACAAGAAGCTAAATATTTTCAGATAGAAGCCCTTCTTGAAACTGGTGTGCTGTATTTAGTGTGCTAAGCATTCCCAAAACATGGTTAAAATATTCTTTTCTGACTTGAGCTGGCTGACTGCATGCAGAAAACTTTTACAAATACCGTGTTTAAATAAAAAAGCCCCACACCTTGGAATAAGCAGTTTCTCTGGTATCTGTCTACTGTTTTAATATATACTTCAAAAATTGTAGAAGCACACACTTCTTTTATGTGTTCTAAGGACATAAGAACTGTTCTAAAAGGATGAGAAAGATACAATTGCTTATTATCTTCTTAGAAAAGGTGGTATATTGTAGATCACTTAAGACTGCTTCATATGTCAAACATGTCTTAGAATGGATGAACACTACAGGGAATGCAGGCAGTGTCCACTATGACAGACTTAGCTAAAGGAGTACCACCTGATCTTTAAAAGGATAGCAGCAACTCACTTGAAGAAAAAGGATCCTACGGAGTCCAGATTAGAAGGTGGTCAACAAATGAAGAAAAAAAATTATTCTTCAGGGACTGCCATAGCTTCACCGACAGCGCTTGCCCTGAATGTTTGCTCCTTCTCTGTCATTACCACATCCATATGTTGAACTCAAAGCTGGTTTTGTGTGCAGCTGTGTAGTTCTAATCCATGTTGCTTCTTTTATCCCTGTCCTATTTAGCCGTATGAATGTTCATGCCTCCACTGGGGAGAAGAAATACACACTCAGTGTCTGCTGCACGAATAGATGTTTACACTGGATGGTCCTTTTTTCTACATCTGCATTTATTCTGCACTATATATATCTATAACATAACATAATAGAGTTATAGCACTATTAGAGTGTTTCCCTAAACCAAAATTTTTGTCTCTCTTTGCAGGTCACCATTTCAAAGCTCATAAGGCAGTTCTTGCTGCCTGTAGCCAGTTTTTCCACAAATTCTTCCAAGATTTCACTCAGGAGCCTTTGGTGGAGATTGAAGGTAATCTGACTTGTGCAAATAAAAGCATTCAGAGTTGTGTGCTCAAACTGGAAATTATTGTAGCATCCTTGGTACAGGCCAGTGCATAGAATCATAAAATGTTCAGGATTGGAGTAATAGAATGTTAAGATCATCTAGGCCCAACCTCCCCTTGCCATGGACAGGGATGGCTCCCACTAGACCAGGTTGGTCAAGGCCTTATCCAGCCTGACCTTGAACACCTGAACATGCTTGGTCATAGCACTTGGCTTTCTAGATCTTAGTTCCTGAGTTGTCCTGAGACAGCTTTCCATCCCTGGAAAGAAAACCTTCCTGAAGAAAAATCAAAGTGAGAAAGAGCAGTATTAAATATGTTGGAAGGGAAAATGTGAGATGATCTGGTACTTTTTCATTATTTTTTTCCCTTCTTTCCCCTAATGCATGGCTAATGAAGGTCAGGCAGACCCTGTATATGTTTTTAGGACTAGCAATACTACACAGAAGTTTTCCCTGAGAAAAGCCGTTCTGGTCAGCTGAAAAAGGCTGCCAGTGATGGCCAATGGTAGATGCCTTGGCTGAGATGAAAGAGCATGACAGACATGGAGCAATACTTACGTGGTAGGCAGGGAGGAAATGAAATTCCTGGAGCAGCATTTCAAACTTCAGGAGCAGTATTTTTAAGTCTATATAATATTTAAACAGCTTTTGGTTCATCTTATCCTTCCTTTTATCTTTGTCATGGCAAAACTCCACAGTTTTTCCAGATTCATGTGTTTCTCTAGTATGTTTTTTTATTCCACCATGAGTGAGGTTGGAACTAGATGATTTTTAAGGTTTCTTCCAACCCAAACCATTCAGTGGTTCTATGGAGCCATTTAAGGGTATCATCTTTATGAAACTGGCATCTACAGTACTGTGATCAAAGTGGTGTGCAGGCAAGTGGGCAAGGTTTACTGGGAAGATGAGACTGCAGAATTGTTAAGGGTAACTTGTTTCTCTTGCCTGTATACAGGTGTAAGTAACATGGCATTTCGTCACCTAATTGAGTTCACCTATACAGCAAAACTAATGGTACAAGGTGAGGAAGAAGCAAATGATGTTTGGAAAGCAGCGGAGTATTTACAGATGCTAGAAGCAATCAAAGCACTTGAAATCAGGTAAGCACATAAGCCTCTTTTTCTTCCCAGCACTGAAGGAGAGAGTCACAATAAGGCTTTTGCAAGAGCTGGCTGCCAGTATTTTGCAGTGCTGTTCCGTATGCTGGAACCTCCTTAACTTGTGTAGGACCATATATTCTTCTACTGTAACATACATGTCAGAATTACCCAGGCTAAAAAAAGAACGTCGTGTTCATTGGGCTAGAACTTGATGACAAGTGCCATGGCTTGTAAATGTTGCTGATGTTTTAGGGCTGTGACTCTGATAGGTGGTCTCTGTGCTGCCTGATGGCCCACACCTGACTGACAGCTGGCTGTGCAGTGACAGTGTGACTTTGGTAATCAGACCACATTAGCAAGTTTGTGCTGGTGTTTTGATTTCGCGCAACTTTCTGCTATTTCTGAGAGAATAAGCAGTGATCTTAAAACTGCTCGCTGCGAAATTAACCTCTCAAACCTTTTGAATGAATGTAACTGCTAAAGTCAGTTTTATCTGGGTTCAATACTCCGTCAAATGTCGCTGCAGCACCTGTTATCCAGTACCAGGAACTGTAATCCATTGCCAAAGTCCAGCTTGAAAAAAGTGGGTGCCAGTCCCATCATGCTGTTTTTCATCCCCTTTCTTCCATTTCACTTCCATAAAGTGCTCTCATGTTCTCATTCCTTCTGCATGCTACACTGGTTGCTTTTGGTACGTGATGCTGGAGCTCCTTGCAATGTACCTGTCATCTTGTAGACATCAGAAATCCAGGCTATATGAAACTGGGTTTAGCTACTCTGTTTTCCCATGTGTGAACAGAGTAAGGTGCCATTTATAAACTGTGGCCTGCACTACATCGTTAGTGACACACCTCTGACATATGACTTGGAGATACTGGGTGAAGTCTTGTCTCCTGTTACTGGAAGGCCTGGAAGCGATAGGGAGTGCATTCCATGAAAGGATTCATCATGGTGCAGAGGAAGGTTAAAAGCACAGCTTACTCCAGTCAATCTATTTGAGGGGAATATAGCCACTTATTTTTGTAACTGGTGATCAGTAGTAAAACCTGCAGTACAGAAGTGCTGTGGATGACTTAAAAGCATTGACCCACTCAGCTGTGTCTGAGATGACATGCTGCCCCGAACATTTTGGAGGAAGGGAGTTGTGTGTATGTTAAGCAGAGAGAGCAGCACAGAACTGATGGTTGTGTTTAAGCCCAGAAAATTAAATTAGAATACTCCTTCCACATCCTGGTGGCTTTTTTTGCATCAGCTGTTAGCAGTGTGCCTTCCTGAATTACAAGATATGTTAACCTTTGTGTGTTAACCACACAATAACCATCGTGTGAAGTCACAGCTGAAGTGTTTTCTAACAAGCTCTAAGTACTGCTGGCACTTGCACACACTCCAGAGCTTAAGAGGTGAATGGTATAGGAGGGACTTGAACCTTTTTTCTGAGTAGGCAGGACAAAGAATTCATTATTTTAGAGGAGTTTTCT
Source organism: Corvus hawaiiensis (assembly GCF_020740725.1). Taxonomy (NCBI): domain Eukaryota; kingdom Metazoa; phylum Chordata; class Aves; order Passeriformes; family Corvidae; genus Corvus; species Corvus hawaiiensis. The sequence goes on along the minus strand of NC_063255.1, from coordinate 10,521,374 downwards.
TTCCAACTACAAAATTTCACAAATTTTTACATAAGCCTATGTTATTAGGTTAACTGGCTTTTCTTCTTGATAGGTGCTCTGTATCATTCAAGCAGAGCTATTTAAAATACTTTATCATTTTACTGCACTGAGGAGCACAGATTAAGGACAAATTAGCTTTTGATGTGCGCACAGATTATGTGCTCATCATTCAACTTTGAGAAACAGCTAGGGCGTGTTGGATGCAGAAGTTAATTACTAGGCAGGAGTTGTTACGTCACTGTTAATTGATCTTAACCATGTTTACGCAAATGCTTTTCAGGAACAAAGAAAATTCATCACCCTTAGAATCAAATGAAGCACAAGGTAAAAATAAACCAAAAAAGAGGAAGATTGCGGAAACCTCTAATGTTATCACAGAAACACTGCCATCTGCAGAATCAGAGCCTGTTGAAATTGAGGTTGAGATTGCTGATGGAACAATGAAAGTGGAAGATGACAGCATTGAAACCCTTGAAGAAGTAGCTTCTGCAGAGCAATCCATAAAGTACATACAGACAACAGGTACATCAGATGAATCTGCTTTGGCTCTTTTGGCAGATATCACCAGCAAGTATCGTCAAGGAGAGAGAAAATGCCAGATCCAAGAAGAAGGTGATAATGCAGCTGACCCCTCTTGCAAACAGGTAGAAGGTATTGAAATTGTGGAACTTCAGCTGTCACACATGAACAATTTATTCCACTGTGAGAAATGTAACCGTTCATTTAAATTGTTTTACCATTTTAAGGAACACATGAAAACACACTCTACTGAGAATTACAAGTGTGACATATGCAATAAAAGATACCTACGAGAGAGTGCTTTGAAACAGCACCTCACCTGTTACCACCTTGATGAAGGTGGTGCCAGCAAGAAGCAAAGACCTGGCAAGAAAATACATGTATGCCAGTACTGTGACAAGCAGTTTGACCACTTTGGGCATTTTAAAGAGCACCTCCGGAAACACACAGGTAAGAGCACTGCCACAGTCCTGTGCTTGTAGCCTTCATTCTAATATTTTGGGCTTTTGCATGTTTAGGGGAAATAGATAATATGCTGAAGTAAACATGAGTTCTGAGTGCTAGAAATACTTCGCTTTTACTTATAACTAAAACAGTGGTGTGTCTTTTTGTTTGTTTGTTCATGGGTTTTTTGTTTTCCATTGATGTAAACTTTGAGGGATTGAGTTGATTAAAAATAGTCACCTAAAACCAGAAAATACTAAGGAAGTTTCTGTGTCAAGTCTATTAAATCTTAAAGGTATTTTTCAAAATACTTCCTTAAGGCATGTTCCCTTCTTCAAAAGTACCGAACTGAAGAACTACTTTTATTTTCAAAATTTTCTACTAAGTGTGTCTGTTGAAATATTAATCACAATCTTCTTGGTGGAATACAGTTTAGAGTGTTTCTTTACCTAACAGAACTTCTGAGCAAATGCCTATTAGACATAAAATACCCTCAAAGAATTATTTCTTGTACCATTTTGTTTGGAAGATTTTACTCTTGCTCTTGTCTCATCTCATCTATGATTTGAATTTTCTTGGTTAATTAAGCAAAACTAATAAAACTGGCAAAACATTTCTAGTCATTATAGTACACTGTTTTTACTGTGAAATCTGCCTCTTTGAAATCTGGGTGGCATCTTCTGAGAACAAAGTGATTTGTGCTCCTTCTTTCTTCTTTGTAGTATGGGAGATTACTTCATCTCACTGAAAAGTCTGCTGACTGAACAGACACTGAGAATGACACAGATAACTGAATGTAAAATGTATGCAGTCTTGATCTTCCAGAGGTTTTTGTTAATTATGCCAGTCATGAATCATAAGTAAAAATTTAATAGAGGTTAGCAGCTCTATTTCTTTTGCAGCATGTTATTGTTAAAGCCTTTTAATTAGAATGTCATAATTTAATTAGAACGTATCTGTGTATGGGACTGTTGAGTATTGATATATGGCAGTGTCCAGTCTATTCCCAATACCGTCTTAAAAGTTCCTTTTATAAACAGCCTTTGGCAAGTCCTTACCCCCTATAAAGCAGGGAGTGTTTCTCCATTATAAGCAGTTCAAATCCAGGCTACTTAACAAAAGTCTATTAAAAAAATTTTTGGCAGATAATCCAAAATACATACTATGTTGGTTGTAGTATGTTGGTTGCTCTTGCAAAAAAGTATTTTTGATTCAAAGCAAGTTAGCATATCACAAGAGGTACAGAGTACTTCATAAATATATATTTATCTAATAAGTATAACATACAGAATCTAATTACTTACAGTTTAGCATTTTCAAAAGCCTTAAGCTTAAAATCAGAACAGATATCAGCATTTAACTGTGGTCTCCTAATGTGAATGAAAAAGCTCCCTTTCAGTTATAGGCTTTCTAAATTCTGAGTTCTATATAGCACTGGTTGAATGCTAAATTGAAATTGAAAGGCCTGTGAGAAAATGTCCTAAAAATATTTGATCCTGTTGTTGTTCAGTCACTATACCAGCAATTATATTAAAATAGCAATGGGGCAGTAATAGGATGATAAAATGGCTTGGGTTGGAAGGGACCTTAAACATCAGTTAGTGCCACCCTCTGGGGCCATGGGCAGGGTACCTTCCACTAGAGGAGGTTGCTCCGAGCCCCAGCCGGGCCCTGAACACTTCTCAGGGGTGGGGCCACCACAGCCTCTCTGGGAAACTTGTTCCATTGCGTCACCACCCTCTGAGAAAAGAATTTCTTCCTCCTGTCTAACCTAAACCTATTCTCTTTCAGCTTGAAGCCATTCCCCCTTTGTCGTTATCACTACTATTCCCTTGTAAAAAGTCCCTCTTCGGCCCTCCCGTAGACCCCCTTTAGGCACTGGAAGGTGCTCTAAGATCTCCCTGAAGCCTTTTCTTCTCCAGGCTGAACAACCCTAATGCTCTTAGCCTGTCTTCACAGCATAACTTCCAGGAGGATCTGCTCCATGATTTTTGGGGCATGGAGGTGAGACTGACTGGCTTGTAGTTCCCCAGGTCTTCTTCTGTATTTCCCTATTTTGAAACAGTTATGTTTCTGCATTTCCAGTCAGCTTGAACTTCACCAGACTGCCAAACCTCAAATTTTATGGATAGTTGCTTAACAACTTCCTTCACCAGCTCCCTCAGGACCTGCAGATGCATCTCACCAGGTCCCATGGACTTGCTTTTTGTGTTTGAGTTTGTCCAGGAGCTTGTGATCCATGCATGGTCTGTAGTATCACAGAATCACAGAATGGTTTGCATTGGTAGGGACCTTGAAGATCATCTAGTTCCAATCCCACTAATAGCTTGGGCAAAGTCTGTGATTTTTGACCTGCAAGACTGAAGGCAGTTTAGTGTCCTCTGCATTTCTTGTACAACACTCTCCAAAAATGTAGCATTTTCTAACCATTAAGGGGAATGTTCCCACCATTTAACATCTTTCTGTAGCTTTTGGGTGTATCAATGAGACTTAAGCTACTTGTGAATTTCTTTTGAAAAGCTAATTAGGAACTTGTAAATATTTCTGAAGATTGGTTTATTGGTTTTCCACCTCAATATCCAGTAACTGTTCCTGAAAATGCAGACTTTCAAACTAGCTAGGATTGATCCTCATGGTATTCACTGAAATGGTTCTGCCTCTTTTGGAGTTCATTATCCATTTGTTTCAGTAGTGGTGTTGGTGTCAGTACCTATACAGATTATTATAGACTTTCAGAGGAAACACACTCTTCCAATTATTTTTGTAATTTAATTTGCTTGAATGTCATTGTGTTTGTGCATCGTGGAATTCACCACCTTTTGTTCATTACTACTTGATGACAGCATAGTACCTTGGATAATAAAATGACCTGCTTTCAGCCTCCCCTACTCTTATGCTTAGCTGGCTTCTATTTTTGATACCATGGTTGAAATGAAGTGGCCAAACTGAAAGGAATTTTAATCTTGCTTGTGCCCATTAATGTCCCTCTGTGCTTTCTCTTCAGTGTATTTTGGAGAAAAGTTGGGTGCAGGTTTTTTTTGGTTTAGTATTGATGCACTGTTACTTCACAATCATTCTGTGCCAGCTTTGTTTTCTGGAGTTCAGTTTCAGCTCTCAAGCATAAGCTGTTGCTACTGAAAATAAAAGGCTGTATTATTTAAATACTTCCTCCTTTAATATGTCACTTTTTATATTTACTAATGTAGATTCTTTAATTGTAACTATTATCAGATGAAAAGTGTGAAATAGCTGCCATTTCTTTAAGAAATTTGCCAGAATAGTAGTATAATTTCCACAAATACCTTAAATGCTACTAGTAATTGTTACATTGGTTTTCTTCTAAAAGAAGAAAAAAGAAGGTTTTGCCCTTTTATATTTAATTTCCATCTCTTTTTCTGCAGAATAATCCAGTTGGCCACATCTTTACAGTGTATTTATCAACCTAGACAAGAGGGAGAGAGGGGAAGAAGAGAGACGAGAAAGAAGACTGGGTGGTTTTAAACACTTACAAGTCCTTGTATCTGTCTTAACAGGTGAAAAACCCTTTGAATGTCCAAACTGCCACGAACGTTTTGCTAGGAATAGCACGCTCAAATGTCACCTGACAGCCTGTCAGTCTGGAGCTGGCGCTAAAAAGGGAAGAAAGAAGCTGTACGAATGTCAGGTGGGTAATGGAAGTAGCTGAGTCTGAGGTTAGATACCTCCCTCCTTCAAGGAGCATGGGAGGACTGACCAGGAAAGGCAGTTAGAGTGGGCTTTCATCTCTAAGAGCTACTTCAGTAAAATAAAATAGAATCACAGAATATACTGAGTTGGAAGGGGCCCACAGGGATCATCGAGTCCAACTCCCAGCTTTGCACAGGACACCCCAAGAATCAGACCATGTGCCTGAGAGCATTGTCCAAATGCTTCTTGAACTCTGTCAGGCTTGGTGCTGGGACCACTTCCCTCAGGAGCCTGTTCAAATGCCCAGCCACCCTCTGGGTGAAGAACCCTTTTCTGATATCCAACCTAAACCTCCCCTGACACAACTTCAGGCCATTCCATTGGGTCCTGTCACTGATCACCACAGAGAAGAGATCAGTGTCTGCCTCTTCTCTTCTCACAAGGAAGTTGTAGACTGTAGTGAGGTCTTTGGATTACATTCAACCAGAATATGCAGATAAATTCTCACCTATAAGTATCTTCATATGGAATTACTGATGTGGAGCCTCATAATACTTAAAATCATAGAGATTCTTCTGAGTAGGCTGCATTTTACTGGTCTTTCTGCTTTCTTTTCAAGGTTCTTGATACACTGACCTAGGTCTTTTCCTTCTGAGCATGCTTCACTGAAAGTGAAGTCCAAAGTCCAAAATACAAAGTATTATTTAATTTCTTGTTTTATTATTCTTCTGTTTGCCAAACATACTGATTTTGTGTCAAAAGTAATTCCAACTTATGACGGCAATCTGTAATATTTTTTAAACAAAATAAATGCTGTAGAGATAGCTAGGGTACTTGGTCGCTATATGTAACTGACATTTGAAAAGCTGTTGAGATAAATCTTACTTTACTTTTAAGGAGCTGATTCAAGTCATAACTCATTTTCTAAACTTCCTCATCCTCTCACAGATGTTGCAAATGTGGATTTGTGTCCCTTCAGCCTGCAGAAACTGCTGCAATTCTTGAATAAATTTTTCTCTTTAGAACTAAATTTGAACAAATAAATCTTTGCTCACTGAACAAAGAGGAGAAAACATTGTGCTTTCTTGATGAGTCCTTTTGGTGCTCTTTAGGTGTATGCCTTGAATACGGAATTAGATTCTGTGTGGCAAGAACAGTAATTATGTGGCTGGGCACTGCTGATAGCCATTATCTTTATGTATGATTAAGTAATTTTGAGTGCTTATCTATAATATTAGTATTTTAAAAACTGTATGTGCAATCTCTTTCTGAAGTGTGAGCTTGGGGGGGAAAAAAAGTGTGGAAATAACCCATTTTAGCTGACTTCAACAGCAAAATGGAGATGTTTGTCTCGACTACACAGACTTGCTCTTGAGTTAATCCCTGTTAGATACTCCCTCCATCATCCTTCTGTGCTGTTACTGCAAGTTATGAAGAGATAGAACATTCTGTTTCAAAACTATTTGCCAGCAGTGAAGGGGTGTTGAAATGTGTTCTTGTTGCTTTCTACAGTCAAGAACACTTGCATGAACAAAGACTTTTGAGCCTGTGGGTTTTTTTACTCCAAGCCTGACTCTACCCCACTCTTCTGTCTCCCCTACCCTGCATCTTATTTATTTCTGCTGTCTCTGTGTGTTGTTTTCCAGCTATTTACCTTCAATGCCAGCTGAGGGAAGGAAGGGAGCTCATGTGCTTTGTGAAAATAGCATATCTGCAGTTGAGACAGTACTTTTGGCTGGAAAAGAAGGAGAGGGATGGAGTTTTAATAGTTTTATCTGCTGAAATCATACAAGTGGGGATTTTTTTAAATCACAAAATGGGAGAGTTCAGCCTAGCCTGTTAAACCTCACAATGTCATGGGCAAGTGAAAGATGATAAGGAAAAGTTGTTCAGTAGTACTTCTTCTAGAATGTCAGTAAAACGGCAGTTTGTATTACACTTTCATTGCACACTATTAATGTGTAAATATTTTGCCACCCAAAACTCTAGTGCCAGACATGGACTGATGGGGGGTATGATATTGTACGTGAATTTCAGATGAGAAAACTTTAAAATGCTCTACTGACTCATTGATTTTGTAGGTATCTTACATATGCACAACTCAGAATAGTTCACCATTGTTAAAAAAAGAATAAATAAATATCAAATCTCCTGTTCATCTGAAGCTGTCTTCTCAGCTTTTACCTCTAACATATATGTTTTTTGAATCTAAGTAGCAAGAAGCTATACAATGGGAAGCCATGATCTCAGATAGGCACTACATTTTGTCGTATTTCTGTTGGCACTGTTTAACACACTGTATCTTTTGTTTCAGGTTTGTAACAGCGTGTTTAACAGCTGGGATCAGTTCAAAGACCACTTGGTAATACACACTGGTGACAAACCCAACCACTGTACCTTATGTGATTTGTGGTTTATGCAAGGCAGTGAGCTGAGAAGGCATCTCAAAGACATGCACAATATTTCAGAACTATTAGTGACAGAAGAGGTTCTTCCAGTGGAAGCTATGGAAGCTGAACCAGTAACGTCAATGACAATAATAGAACAAGTTGAGCAAGTGCATGTCCTACCAGTAATTCAGGTACAGGTGGATCCTGCACAGGTAACTGTGGAACAGATGCACCAGGATCTCATACAGGACAATCAAGTGAAAGGCGCGCAGATGGAGGAACTACAGGAGCAGGTGCAGATTAGTTACTTGGAAGTTGAACACATTCAGACTGAACAAGGTGCTGAAGTTCATGTGGAGCAGTTACATGTTGAGCATGTAAATCAAATACAGATGGAAGAAGTACAGGCAGAACTTATAGATGGAACAGACCTTGAACAAGTAGAATATCGAAGTGTTGATCAAGGAGAAGCAGAAGAAAAGGAACATAATCAAACAGATGATGCAGATAAGGAACATCATGAACAAGCTGAAGACTTAAAAACACAGCAGTTAGTGGACACACAGAATACAAAAGTGGATGACTAGGACAATGAAATGAATGAAATACCAAATTATTTTTGTTAACTTTTACATTGGTTTTTGAACTGTCACTGGTCATCTTTCCAATATGCTGTCCGTAGGAAGCTGGACAAGTGGACCAAAATTAGCTTTCTTCATGTACAATTAGACTTCTCTCATATGTGAAAAATACTTTCCCATTCAGGTAGTGCCATGGAAGAGAAACTACCACAGACACGGACAACTTTGTGAGGTTTTTAGCAATGAATAGCGTGTATCATTTTTACATCATTCCTGGGCATATGTAAGAATAATTTCACCTCTTTTCCTCTTGCAGTAGAAGCAAAGTCTTGGATATATTTGCAGGATGTCTGTGGTAGGAGAATCAGTAAAATCTGAGGGGTTCTGCTGTAAGTGGCAATTACGTACCTGTGAATTTTCAGATCTCAACTTTCAGGCTGGGCTAAAAGCACTGTTGCTGGAGGTTTCTGAGCACAAAAATCCTGTGCCTTTTCAACTCTGAGTGGGTTAAATTTCCACAAAGTTTCTAGAGTTTTTGAGAACTTAGTTCTGTAAGAGGCAATGTAGGTAATGTTATAGTGCTTTATATTTTTGCTTGAAATTGTCAGTTACTGATTTTCTTTTTGCATTAAAGTAGAAGCAGGGGGCTGAGGGAGGGAAAATATTTCACTTGGAGGCAGCAGAACATCCTAAAAGGGACACTTAAAAGTAGGCAAAGCTTGGTAGAGTCTGTGATAAACATGAAGATTTGGAAGAAGGCCTACGAGCAGGCTCTTCTTTTATAAATAATCATTTTTGAAAATGAATATGTTTAAACATAAACATAGAGACTTGTCTATATGGTATCAGATTCTTGTTTTTCTTGAAATGAAATTCTGACACTTGACAAAAACATGTGCTAAACATAAAAATAAAAGCCATAGGTATGAGTGCTAAACTGTGGATTGAAAAGTAGAAGTGTAAATAGTTTCATCGATATTAGACAATAAAACAATACCAACCATTAAATGTTGCATTATTTGTTCCATCCAATGTATTAGGAACAACTGAGTGACTGACAACTTAGTGCCAAGTTCCAGTGTTAAGGATCAATCTCATTTTTAATATGATTAATAGCTTTTTACTGTAAAGTTAGATTTGTTTAGAAAGTGTTTGTCAATGGTCAAGGATGCTAAGAACGTCTTAATTACTGCTGGAAGTTAGAGGTGCTCCAAACTCCTAAAGAAACTTTACTTTCAAAGCCTTAAATGAAGGGAAGAATTTTTGCAAGGACATTCCCTACTGCTCTTGGTAATACTATAGGTCTTAGTTAAAATCAGGCTTTTCTATTCCATCTTCAAATGCAGAACTGTTTTCTGGGATTTGTGCTTTTATTTAGTTTAATTCAAAATTATCTGTGTGTTTCATCATAGCCTTTGAGAAACTGTTGCAAAAGAAACATGGATCTCAATTAAAATTACACAGTTTGATAAATGTAACTTGCATTCTTTTTTTATTATGTTTTGTGTTTTCTGAGATGCAAGTAATCTGTGATGAGATTCTGCACAGAGGAAAGGATGCGGCCCAACGTTAATCATGAGAGTAAATTTTAGCTATTTTATTTATACCTGGCTTCTGATAAGCAGCTTGTCTTTTGATAACATGAGGGGACATGTTATCAAGCAAGCCTGCTTGCTTGGCTGCCTAGCTCTATAAAGTGCATATAGACAAAGTCTGTCTTGGTGGAATTAATCTGTGCATCTGACCAACAAAACTAATTTTTGTGTAGTTTTTAAGTCGAATGTAAATTGAACATTTCCGTGGCATTGGCAGCAAGGCCGTGGTTGGTAAGCACAGTTGGGCTATTTCTTGGTTCTGTTTGCTCTCTCTTTTTACACAACAGTTCATGTATTTGTAGGAGAGGAGCGGTGCTCTGCGGTTGTGCCCAGCGGTGCCTATCCCGAGTCCCAGTGAGGCTGGGCGAGGGCATGGTGTCCCCTCCTCACCCTAAGAGACGTGGAGGAAGGCTCTCCTCAAGACATAACTGCTACAGAGGGCTGTTCCCCCGCGTTCCCAGTTTCTTCCCAAGTGACGGAAGCCCACACTGGTGCCGGTGGAGTCCTTCGGGCCCCGTTCCCGCCGCAGTTGATCCTGCAGGAAGAAGGAAGGTTGCTAGGCTGTGGGAGTTCCTGGGGCCGTGCCGCCGGGAGGCGGGGAAATGGCGCGGCCGCCCGGCAGCAGCAAATGGCGGCGCCGGGCAGGGCCGGCCCGGCGGGGCGATGGCTGCGGTGAGATCCCGGGAAGAGCCGGCCTAACAGGGCGATGCCCGCGGCCGAATCCCGGGAAGGGCCGGGCCGGCGGGACCCAGCGGAGCCGCGTGGAGGAGGCGGGAGCCGGCTCTGAGGGACCCGCCCTCCCCTCGTCGGGAGCTTAGCCAAGGGCCGGGGACTGCGGGCCGGCGGACGAGCCTCCTCTCCAGCCTCTGCCGACACGCCGCCGGAGGCGTTTGCTAATTTCAGTAATACCTCGTCGCTGCTGCTTTACCATGTGTGTTGGTTTGCCTAGAGGAAGTACACCGGCGAAGTGGAATCATGGAGACGCTCCAAACTCATCTGGACCCGGTGCTGTCTCACCTGCTCCAGGTGATCTTGCCTTGGCAGGGGCTTGGGCCGGATGATCTCCAGAGACCCCTCCAACCCTAGCGATTCTGCGATTTTTCCCGAAGAGATTACGGGTGCAGCATCCCGCATCTTTCTAATGCTGAGCTGTCTTTCGGTGTGAGCCCCGCGTTCCAGTTGTTACTTACGTGCGGATTCTTTGAGGCATACCGGTGTTTTATCTGACACCTTCTCACACTTGGGACTAATTGGAGCAAAAAACATTTTGATTCAAAGAAATCTCATCCCGTGTTTGAGCTACAAAACACCCGACTAGTTCTGTGGGAGGAGCAGGGACACGGTGCAGTGTTTTCTAGGTTGGGTTGTTAATTCCTTGGACAGTGCAGTCTGTTCGACAACTTCAGAGCGGGAGGGACAGTCCCCGTCAGAGCAAACCTCTAGTTTCAGGACCTTCTCCTTTAAGGACATAGTCTGGCATCCCAGTTCATCTATACCAAGTAGGTGTGTTGGCATCATGAGTGCGCAGCTCTTCAGCCTGTTCAGGTGGTCCCAGCTCAGGGAAACTAAAAACTGGTGCTGGTTATCAGAGAGAGATTTTTCTCTCTGATATTTGTGTTTGTTCATGTGTATATTAAAAAACTGCACCTGAATTTAAGAAATACAATTCTATCGAAAAGGGTCCTAAATTACCTATATTTTTTCTTGCGCTAGGTAATTTCTTTTAAAATATTTTGTCAGGTCTATAGCAGTTCCACGGCCTGAGCAATCTCATGAATGTAAATGAGCAAATAATTTGGTTGAATTTATTTATTTTTCCTGAACATTTTTATTTTATCATCAAGTGCCTTGCATTCAATGATACTTGTTTTCTAAATAGTGCCTTATCCAACAAGTAAGCGGTCAGGACTAGCATTTTAATTAGTCCTAGACAGTCGATCTGTTGGGAATCAGGAAATAAAATACTTGAATATGCCAGTTTTCCTATTCTTACAGTTGCTTGTTTGGAATCTTTTTAGAGTGTTTTGAAAATTGCAGCTCTGGGATATTTAAAAAATGTCCAGTTGTGGAGTCCTTAGCTTTTCCAGATGAAAAAAACAGTGATTTTATGAACTAACACAGGATCTGCACTATTGCAAATACGAATAATTCATTATAACACATTCCGATGTACTGGTGCTGTTTTGAAGGCAATTAAATTGCACTGGAAAAAAATTCGGTTGTTCATACTGCAACCACATTGCAATAAACTGATGTGTTGGCCCTTCACTAAAAAGGAGTTTTATTTGGTTCCTGTAAGTTGAACTTCATGGCAGGATTTTCTGGACTTCACCACTGAGGAGATGCTCTGGAGTTGGGCCGCTGCAAGTTCCCACTCAATGAGGCACTGACCCAAGGAGATGCAGCATTGTGGCAGCTGTGGTGCTTTCTCTGGGGGAAGCACATATGACAGAGATGCTTGTAAGATACACACTGAAAAGGTGCTCTTTGTGGGAGGATTTGGGGTTGTTGCTCTTTTTTAGAGGCCAAGTTACACTGGGGTGGAGGAACACAACAAAGGACAGCTCATGATTTTGAACCGTACTCACAAATGATGAGATTAACTTAGAGCGGGAATATCACACAACTTTTTCATGGCCCGTGTTGGCCTCCAGTGTTGTTGCAAAGCCCTAGAAGTCAGGCATGTTTGCTTCTCTTCGTGATGTTTACTGAGAGTTGGGAAATAAAGTTCAACCTTTGAAATTCTTGGCTAGCACTGAGAAAATCTCCAGCATGTTCTGTTTAGAAGAAAGTAGTCCTTCATGCATAGACAGCCCTCTTTTAGGATGCTTGGCAGATATTATTTAGCTCAGCCTCTTAACACTTCCTGTAAAGTACCTAAATGGCTTTTATTTTCCCCTTTTAAAAAAAATTGTTGGGTATTTTTTATGGTTACACAGACTAAATAACTGCAAGCAGTGGAACAGAAAATAGGCAGTAGTGGAACTGAAAATACTGTCCAGTTTTCTGGCTTTCTCTCCTGAAGCATAAAACCAGACTCTTCTCATTGCAAGGAAAACAAGTTATCAAGAAAGGTAACTCCAAAATAGAAATCAGTGTATCCCTTGCTTGAAATATGAGAGGACTATATCTAATGTGGGAAGTATAGGGTAATACTCACTTTCTTATGTTAGTAAAATAAACACAAACTTACTCAGTACCCTTTAAAATTAATTGAAAAACACTGATATTTTCTAAGAAATTACATATTTCAGATAGTATCCAAGGATTTTCATTGCTTTAAGCATTAGTGCACTATCTGAGCCTCTCTTTTGGTTGCGAATTGGTATTTTAAGATTCAGGGAGATTTAGAGATTATACCAGTCTGGATATCTGCAATGAAATCATTGCAAGTATGTCTGTGCTAGTGATAAATCTTGTTAATGCTGCATGGAGACAGATCAGCTCTGTGTGAGGAGGATTACTGGGATACATTTTCTGCTGGTTGTCTTGACAATCATAAATCCATGCAGCTGTACAGCAGTGCATTAATCTGTGCGTGCAGTTTAATCCAGTTTCCAAATTAAATCGTCAGTTCTGAGCAGATAGATAACAGCTGGATTAAATTCTCTCTGTTCACTTTCCTGGAAATAGAGTCCAGCCAATAAATCTCCGATCTTCTCAGATACATGGAGCAATTTCTTGTTGTAATGGCAGTGTATGACTTGCCTCAGTGTCCCAAGCCGCATGTTTTTCAGGTGTTTATAATAAGTAATCAGTCCGAATTATGTCATTTATGTTTTAGAGATTGTATCAGACGTCTAAGGACTCTTTCGTCCCTCATTAAGATAATCTGGTTATTACACTGTGCAGCAATGTGTGCTGATACTATCATGACTTTAAAGCCCTAATTGCAAAATAAGAATGTGTTTAATCTGGAAGGAATTTAGAAAACTTATTACTTGCAAGGCAATTAGAGTGTGCATGAAAACTCACCTGTCTTTGAACAATTCAGGACAGCTACTACTGGTGTGACTTGATCCCTCTTTTATTATTTTGCAATTACTGTATTATTATTTCTGTTGTATTTCCTGTAGCTTGCTGAAATGTACTTATGAACTTCCGTGTTTGAGAAAGCTCTCATGAAGTCAAGGTGAGCAGGTTGAGTTCACATGTGCAAGGTGGCCTCTTTGAGAGGCTGTGTTTGTGTAAAAGGACTGGCCTGTTCTCTACAGCAGGCCTGTAGATGGGGCATTTTTTTATACAGCCCAGTTGAAAAAAATCCATTTTTCTTTCTCCACAGGACTGGATTGTACTGCCAGTTGTCTTCTCTGCCCTGGCAGGCCACCGTGAATTGAGCTAATTGCTGTCTGAGAGGGGCAGCATGGCACTGGGCTCGTAATTATAGAAGGAGAGTGTAACAGTGCTTCTCATTTTTAGTTTCATTTTTACACACAGTGAAGTGGTGTAAGTTTGGAGTTTTCTCTTTGGTTACGGGTTCCACAGAATCCTCATTTAGGAGCTTGGTTTTCCAGAACTCAGGTTGAAGAGTGTTTCTGCTTGTGCCCAGGTCTGGTCCAATAATCAGGAGGCACAAAATTTATGGTGTAGGACTGAGTCTGGGGCTTTGCTCTGAAATGAAGTTCCACTTCTCTGGCCAAGCATGGCATACTTGCACCGAAGGAGAGCTGATCACTGAGTAGTCAGTGTTTAATTTCCAGTGGCACATTTTCATTAGCAATTAATAGGAAAGTCTTGCTTTACTTATTGTCAGCAGTGTGCAGGGTTGTTTAAGCTACCAAAAAGCATGCCACAGGAGCACAGAGATTACAGTTTTCCAGGGATGTTCAGCCACTCTCGGTGAGGTGCTTCCTACTCTTGGCAAGAGCTTCTTAGAAAAGCAGTGAAGCATTTACCAACACCTTGCCCCAGTCTCGTAGCCTACAGCTGGTTGAGGTGTGGATGCATTGCAGAGCTGCACCACCACGCTAAACACAGACGCTGCAGACCTTTGTGGCTGTACGTGTTGTATCCCTGTCTTGGAAGGGAGCACATTCAGCCTGGGTTTCCTTTACCGGTGCTGCTGCAGCAAGGGCAGAGGGCCGCTGCGCTCTCAGCGTTAAGGGCTTGTGTTTGTAACTGGAACTGCGTTTCTGCAGGTGTCACCCAGAGGCTCGGGCTGCCCCTGGAGAGCTGTCCTGAGGCTGGGGACATCCATGACAGCTTGAAAAACGCTCAGATTCTGTAAGGATCAGATTTTGAAAAAACATCAAAGGAAAGTAGTTCAGAAGTAGTACTAGTGCAAAGTGTCAGCTCCTCTGCAGAATATCAGTGGCTAATTTTTATCTTAATTTGAAGTGTAATCAGCTCCATTTGGAGATTTCTCTTGACACCAGTTCATTCTTAATTAAGATGGACAACTTTTTGCAGAAGTAATGATTTTCAAAAGTATTTTATTTCAATATCTTTGTCCTTATTCTTCCTTGGGGTTTTGGGTTTTGGCTTTTTTTTTTTTTTTAATCCCTCATGCTTTTCTGTCCCAACCCCCTTTGGGCTGCTTGATATCACTTGAAACAGCTGATACCTTGCTAAGTAGAAAAAATTAAAATGCAGGTTTCCCTTAAGAATCAAAGAGCAGGAGCATCAGTAAGAGCTGGGTTTGGCCTTTTTCCCAGATGTGGATTATATCATCCTCTTTGCTGATTTTTGGCAACCTAGGATCCGATGACTATCTGAGATCCTGTTTGGTAGAAAAATGAAAGATTGAAGTTAAGAAATATCTGTAGCCCTACACATGACATGAAAATGTAGACATTAAGCAAAGTATAATGAATATATATGGGAATATAGATTGGAGTTGCTGAAACTCTGTACTTAACAAACACGTTGAAACCGAGGCTTCATTGTAGCAATATAGATTGTTGCTAAACAATCACATTACTTTATTCAAGTGTCTTCCATAGAGCTGTGCCCATAAGCTTGATGCTGAGAAATTATTTCTTAGCTTTCCTTCACATGAGGGTGTAATAGTTTCATACATAACTTTGTGTGTAAATTGGTCCATGAATCTGCATCAGAGTCATTGAACTGCCCTCTCCAGCCTTCTAGAAATTTGCTTTAATGGTTTTCAAAGCATAGCTGTAGGATAGTTGAGCAGTGTTCTTCTGTAGGTTGAAAGACTGCATCTGAATCCTTTCTTCTGGATTCAGGATAGGGATTCAAACACACCACTAAGGTCTGAGTAAGTGCTCCAGTCATGAGACTACTTTGCAGAAGCTCTTTTGGCCTGCATTCTGTTAGTTTTGTTCGTTTTGTTTAAAAACATATGGAACTTGTTTTTGTCCAGATGTACCTGCTTCAGCTGATAGACACTGAAATGACAATTGCAATACAGTTCCCCAGAAATTTTATCCTTCAGAAGTGCTTTGTGAAGTTTGGCAGCTTTAGCACTGGGAATTCACTTTTGGTTTTGGTCTCCACTAATCCTCCCAGCAGTAAATACAGCATGGTGTATGAAAGGGATTTCAGGAATGTGAACAGGAGATGTCTGCCACAGGCTCTGGAGTTTTAAAGCTTATTTGGTCTCATGTTTTATTTGTACAGTGAAGTTTTACATCTGCTACTGTAATTTTCATCTATGTAAGACATTCTGCCAATAGAGGGATTGACATATGCATTTCAATACAGAAGTGATACAGACATGCTCAAAAGATGTCCGTGTTTTGTCTGATTTTTGGAGTGCAAACACTAGGTCACCTAGTGAAACCACTGAGGAACGATGAAAAAATGCCTCTATTAACAGTATTTTTTCTGTCTTCCTTGACTTACTAAGTTAGAAATCAGAATTAAAAGAAAGTCTAAATTACTCTGAAATAATAATTGCATGAAAACTCTGTTAGAGTTGGAGTTCCCATATGGGCTGAAGGAGGGGAACTCAGCTTCATCAAGCTGTATGAGAAGTCCGTGTATAAAGTTTTTTTCATCTGATTCAGTAGTATTGCAAAACTTTTCAAGGCTCAGAATTCTGTCTTACATTTAGTACTGTAATAAGAACTTCCAGAATTAGTAAATATATTGTTAAGACTCCTTTACATGATGAGAAATTCCATTGTTGGTACTAAAATAGAAAAGGTGAACATATCCCATCTTCATCAGAAATGAGACTCTGTTGTTTCCATTTAATCTGTCAGGCTAACAGTTGGGTTCTAGCAATCTTTAAGGTTCAATTTCAAGAATTTAAAAAACTTTGTGGTCATCTGTGTGTGATTGGCATACAGTAACAATTCACTAAAGCTGTTGGCTTAACTCTTTTACTTCTGTACAGTGAATTGTACAAACAAGCAGTCATTTTTGTGCATTTTTTGTTACAAAGGAAAAATATGTAAAACATCTTAAAGGAATATTAGGAGTATCATTATCAGGAGTAAAAAGCAGGAACTGTGACATTGTCTAGAGTGAACAGTAAGTCTGTGTGCACATCTGATTTAATTTTCATGAACAAGAAGAGAGCACAGCCAAGGAGAGGTTGTCTTTTTGCTTGGCTTTGGATTCAACAATGCACACAAATGGTGTATGCGTGCAGTTCTATATCATGTCTGTGAAAAATTGTGGAATTCTATTTTGAGAGTGCAAGAGGTGCAGGATATAGGCTTGATGCTGGTTTTGAATTGGGTGTGGGCTTTCAAGTTAATGGTTTTCTGGGTTTTTTATGTTGAATAAATAGCTCTACAGTGTTAAATAGTAGAATGGTAAATAACTGTATCTTTGCCTTTAGAGTGGTTAGGCGTGCCCCTAGGTTTAAAAATGAGAGACATTGAGAGACATGAGAGAAATGTATGAAGTTATTTGGCCCAGTTAATCAAATTATGCCAGGCCTGTGCTTTAGAGGTTGTGAGAATAATCTCTTTTCAGTCCTGTTGAGCTGTGCATGGTGTCATCAGATTAAATGGTGTGATTAGCTGGGTTAAGTACTAATTATATGAAGAGGATGCAAAAGACATGCATTTTCTTTCTTTTTGTCTCTCAGCTAGTGCTATGACACTGAGAAATGCTGCTGCCGTGGAGAGACACAAGAGTAAATATTGTCAGTGAAGGTTCAGTCAGAGACCTTTGGAAGAACCAGAAAAATCAGTTAATCTTTAAGGCTGAAAATCTTGGTGCCAGCAAAGCAGGCTGTTCTAGCTCTGGTACATCACCAGGTAAGATTATGGACAGTATTGTGTCTACTCTGTGATGCTTGCTGGAGAATTTCTTCAAATTTCTTCAGAGCTGATCATGAATATGCTTCCTGAGAGGCTGCAGGCTCTTAATGGAACCTGTTTACTAGATTGAGGATATAGGAGGTGAAACAAATCAATCCGCTTTTACCTGAAAATACAGCTGTTACAACATGCACCTCTTTGCATGTCTTTATTTCCTGACCTGTTTCCTGCTGTCACTGTGGTGCTAAAATGATATGATGTCATTTGTAAAATGCTGTGAAGAGTAAAAAGATTTTGGTCTTGTTGCTGCAGTTCCTTGTGATGCTTTTGTTTAATAATCAGGAAGGTGAAAGGGTGCCCTTTCTTGAGAGAAAGTGTTGCCATCATGCCTTTGAGCTTGGGGTGATGCACCCGGCGCATGAGAACTAGGCCTTTTACTGCCAGAGGCTTTGACTGTCATCCTGACAGCAGGTGACATCCTGCCCTGCATAAGCACCTGATAAGTCAGAGTTTGTCCTGAGAGATTGTGACCTTCTGGAATGCCAGATGCAATTTGTTCAGATTGCAGGGCCACATTAAGCATTTCTTGTTTTATCTTGCTGGCCTCCTGGTGTTAGCCTGCTGGGTTTGGAAAAACTGAACAGACTGTTCCTCACTTATTTCTTGTTCCCATTTTCCCCTATTCGAAAAAGCAGTCCTAGAAACCTTAGCAGGTCTTATAACTTGCTGTTTTTAAATGTACAATCACATGAACCGCTAGTGACACTGTGTTGCCTTTAGTAGTATACAAAGGCATCATTATGGTTTTAAAGCCTTTTTTTTTCCTCAGTATGTTTTCCTGCTGGTATATAATTTCATGTACATACCACTTAAACAGCAGTTTCATTCTTAAGTGTCTCAACAAAAGTCCCACTCAATAGGTTTTATAGTTCAATTAGTCATAAATGGAAAAAATAAGTTGTGCTCAAGCAATTCTCACCATTAAAGTAGTATAGACCCTTATAATACTTTGACTCTGTCCATTTTCTTTCTGTTTTCTTTCTCTTTTCTCCTAAACACTAGTTGTGAACTAGTTCCACTGGTTGTTTTCCTATTGTCTTTTTCCCCCTGCTTTACAAAGTAAAATGAAACTAGATTTTTTTGCTTTTCATTGAGTTCTGCTGCACTCAAACAGCTGCTTTTCCTTGAACTGATAGAAGGCTGCTGGAACGGGGTGTAGCATTAAGCAAATCCGGGATAGATTAGTCAGTGAATGAAATGCTAGCAGCATTACATTGTTGTCTACTTTAAAATAGATTGCTATTTTAGAACTTTAGTCTAATAGGAATAGCTTATAAAGTCATCTGCATGCCTCTAGTCTCAGATACATTTCTGGATAAATTCTCCTGCAGATTTCTTCAGGGAGAAGATTGAGGAAAGGTGAGAAACTGGAGTCTCTTACCTATAGACTGCTAAATAAACTTGGGATTTTGGATTGTGTTATGTGAATGGTTGTTGTCCACAGAACTGCATCAGGGGAGTGGATGCTTGCAGGGAAGATTATGGCTTAAAGATGTTCTAAAATTTTTTTGTGCTGTACTTCTGCATGTTATTTGCTTTCTGCTTCCTTACTGAACCTATACTCCTTGAAATCGTGGAATGTAATTAGTATCTGTGTAATACCGTAGAGTAATAATAGTTACATGTAATACCATGGATTTTTTTCTTAATTTCCTTTTTTGCAGATTTGTCAAAATCTCTTCCCTAAACTTGAACATTGAATGTGTTACTCTTCACCATTTTAACAAAATATCAGCTGTAAATGTTTATGATCTTTTTTACTCAGATTTGCACTATTCTTTCTAATGGAACATAATTCACATAACCCTTCATTTTCACAGTAATAATAGTAATGAGAACAGCAGCAATAATAATAATAATAATGATATTATTGTTATTATTAATAGTCTGAGTTCCAGGACAGATGCTCAACAAATGTCTATAAGATTAGCTAATGAAATTAAATGCTAGCCAAATTGATTAACGTTAATTTAATTCTGGAAGCCTTTCACTGTTTAAATGTGATATGAAAAGTAGGATGGGTTTTAGGGCTTTGAGATGCAGCAGATTTTTCACTGACTTTGTCAGTGGATCAGTAGCAAGGTCTGTATTGCTTGGAGCTCTGAAGTATTCCTCTTCTGCAGTTTCCCAGGTATTGGTCTGTGCTTGCCCTCAAACACTGTCTGCTCTGCTGATCCTCGCATCGGGAGAGGTCAGTTGCCTAAATGTGCTGGCAACTTTCTTGGCACATACTGCTGCGTTTGGAAATTTAGTCTGAGACAGCATTATGAATTTTTCAGTGCTCCAAAACCAGGTCAGTTAAAAAGGGAAAAAAAAAAGGGTCCTAAAAGAAGCCTAGGATGCATGCGAAGCATTAAGCTGCAGCACTGAAGCCAAAGTTGCAAAAGAAGAGCAAAATCTAGAGTTGTGCTCTATCCTGTTTGGGTTAATATCCCTCACTTAGGATCCTTGTTGTGCACCACAGTGATGAAGCTGATAGAACATTTCAATTTGCAGCAGGCTGTCTTGGATGTTTCTTGCTCCCTTTGTACTGCTTCTCTAGGCCCCAGTTTCAAAAATACCTATCCTAATTTCACTTCTGTTCTCAATCCAGTGGAAGAGGAATCTTTGGTGAGCAAGATTTCTTTGATACACAGAGATCAGTAACTTACGACCTGTCAAATAAGATCAGATTTCTTCCTGCTAAGCTCCTTGCCATGTCCTGAAGATGTGCTGTGCATTAAGCAGTTTCCAGAGGTTAATCAAAGCTTCAGCAACACTGGGGAGCTTGTGCTTATTCCCCTGCTCTGTGGCTCTGTGCCTGCAAAGCTTGGGGAGGTCATACAGATGGCAAACCTGGCAGCAGTGCGCTGCCACATGCAGAGGTTTTTCAGCATATGGTACCCAAATAGAGCTCCAGAGATGGGAGCTGGTGTGAAGGACGTGTGCATGGCAAGGGGACCCCTTCTGAGAACATGCTTCACTCACAAATTACTCGAGAAATATGTCTGGGACTGTTTTCCATTTCCATGTTGTTTTCTGGTATATTCTAGACATTTCCAGTCTGATGGTCAGTCAGATAAAAAATACAAATACCTGTGTTTCTGTCTAGGTTTTTATTCCCTAAAAGCTCTAGAAGTTCTCAAAGCTGCAGTCACTTTGGGATGTTTAAAATTGGCAGGAGCAGAGAAGTTGCAACAACAGTTTCAGGGGATAATTCTTCAGCATTTTTAAAACCAAGCAGACAGTCTTTATGATGCTGCTCTCCTACCACTTTTATGTGGGTACTATATTTCTAAATCTGTGTCTTCTATTAGTGACTAATATAATTACTGTAATGCAGTGTTTTGTTAATACTGACTCAGGGTAAATATCAAGTGTCTTAGACATTACTCTGAACAATTGGAAACTCCAGTCAGTATAAAGTATATTTCAAAGTGCAGTGCAGGATTTATATATTTTCAAGTAGGTCTTTGGAGAATAATATCAGCTGCTTATATTCTGTCCAGTTACATTGAAAAATGACCTTAGAATGCTTAGCCTTTTAGTACTCAGTACTTTTGAGTTGTGCATATAGAGTGATGCAACTGAATTTGATTACCTTGTAAGAGGTAATCAGCCAGAGTTGTTCCTATTTGCTAAGGCCCAACTAGTAAGTGGGGAGTAGTGAAAGAAAACTGTGATAGACAATATAAGCCAGAACACTTTCTGCTTTCCTTGTATGAGAACACATTTTAGGTTTCTCTTCCTTGAAAATGATAGTATGTTTTTATTGCAGGCCATCTTCTTCGCAATGCATATCTGCCTAAATATGCAATCATTTTCTTGATGTAAGTGAAAACTGATTTCTTCAGTGATTTCAGCAGGACTCTAAGTATTGCCTGTTTCTTACTTCTTGGACTATAGCTTGCTTTATCCAGAGGATTTATTTTATTCTCACTGAAAAATGAGTCAAACTAAATTTTAGTGAAATAACCAAATTGGTTGTAATTTTTTTCTGTTATTTAAAAGGCTAATAAAGACTTCGTTGCATGTCTGTTGACTCAGAATACATACTTAATGGAAATTGATTTTATCTTGGAAGAACAATTCTGAGTTAAATTGACCTCATTTGCATTATACGTCAGAGAAGGAAACAAAATAGACTGGCCAGGCTAAAGTTTTGAAAGGGAAAATTTAATTTCAAAATACAGTCAGACTTCAAATTAATCCCTCCCATGTATTTCAAAGACCTGGAAAATCAATGGGTTCTACTAATAAATTCTTATTTTTCTTTGTTTTTAATGCTATTTTCTGCATAATTCAAAGACTAATTAATTTTAATTCTCTTTCTAGCTGTTTTATCAGCATTGCTGTGAAAGGATGAAAGGAGTTCCCCTCCCTCCCCCATTTTAGTTTCTATTTCACAAGTCTTAATGTACTTGCTTGGTACTGTTTATGTTACATTGATTGCTATGCTTTGATTATCTTTTCCATATGCCCTGTACACTGCAGACAGCGGGTTTGATGTGAGACTCCACTAGCTGGGTGGCACCCAACCTGTGTTGGCAGGGTTATGTAAGCTCTGACTGCTGAGGGCTCTCTGCAGCCTTCCTTCATCTCGCCAAGAGCTTACTCCAGCCTGTCAGCAGATAACCCCTGGGGAGGTGGGAAGGTGAGTTTGTGCTGCACCCTGACACCAGTGTTGCATGAAGTGCCTGTCAGTGGCTCTGCAGGACTCCCTGAGCTGCTGCTGCCACACAGGCGCTGGCAACCTGAGTGGGTGAATGCTTGTGCTGGCCCAGCCTGGGGGTCCCTCTGCATGGGTCTCTGTGGGTCACGCTGTAGCACTCCTGGACACAGCCAGTGACTGCTTGTTGAAGATCATGGAGAGACCTTTTAGGGGTGGACCACAGAATAGGGCACACCAGTGTGGTTTTCCTTTATTTCTCATTTCTGGTTTTGGCAAGAAGGAAGTTGGACTAAATAAATGTGGGAGGTTGCTTAGATCTGTAGTGTTGTGCTGCAGTGACCTGTGCTGGGTAATGCTCAGTCAGCAGGTCTGGCAATGGGCTGGTCAGGTAAAAGCCTTGAGAGATCCTGTTCCATCAGGTTCTAAGTAATTGTTTTTGTCTTTAGGGATCCATCCCAGAATGACTGTGGGGTCAATACAAAAGATGAAGGTTTTAGTCTTTCTGCTGAGGTTAGGGGACACTTGAGTAAGCATCCACCTGTATTCTACTTCAGTATGAAGGGCTCAGACTTATTAAACTTCTAAATAGGTTGCAGAGTCCCCTGTCATCTGCTCTAAGTCACAATTACAGAATTAAGTTGCAGGCAAGAGTTAGTGTGTTCCAGTGGGGAGGGGTATTTTTTGGCTGTTTTTTTCTTTTTACACCAGTATTTCTTGGGTTTTTTTGGTTTGATAATGGCGTGTAGAACAGGATTTCATTGTGCAACTGTTTGTTATCTCTTCCTGCTTCCCTTCTTGGTGCTGTGGCCAAAAGTGAGGTTTTGTACAGAAGCCTTGAAGGTGTTTATGTTCTGTTTCAGCCAGGGCTGATGCATATGTTAATATTCCCTGTTAATATTTGTGGGAAAACAATGCCATGTCTTAGGCTAAGAACATTGGAATCATTTAGGTTGGAAAAGATTCTTAAGGCGATTGAGTCCAACATGTCATGGTTTGACATTGCTCCCCGAGCCCTTGCTGCAGCTTGGATTTACCCATAGTCTGAAGTGCCTTAGGGCTGCACGTGCTTCAAGTGGAGCCATATCTGTGAGCCACAGTCTCCTCAGGGCTATACCTGCTGCGGCATAGATTCACTCAGGCACAGCCCTTTGAGGTGCACCAACTCCAGTGTGGCCTCCATGAGTCGTAATACCTCCAGAGGTGAACCTGCTGTGGCACAGTCACAACCGCAGCCACAGACACTTTGAGAGGTACCTGCTCCCATGTCATCTACAGGTCACAGTCCCTTCAGCTCAAGCTCACTCCGTAGTTCCAGCCTGTCCAGTGCAGCAGCACAGAACCGATGCCCTGCCCACCTGCCAGCCCAGGCTCATCACTGTGGCTGTTATCAAAACATTCCCAGGCACAGCAGGAAGGTGATAAGAATGGTGTTCATTGTGTCTGGTTTTCATCAAGTGATAACTGGCAAACAGAATGCTGTGCCAGCTAACAGTAGCAATTCTGGGATATATGGAAATGGGTGGTGTGTGGGCCTGGGCAGAGAGGGCAGGTTGTTTCTGGAGGTTCTGTTAGTATTTCCTCCTACCTGAGCTGGGAACATACAAGTCTGTGTTCAGCCTGGAAACACGCTATATTTTGTATTTTGAATAGTTGGGTTTTTTTAACAATTCACATGAAGCTCTGGGGTGTATTTTATATAGTCATTCTGTTTTCTGGCATTCACAGAAATAAGACTGAAAGTGCTTCTCATGTAAATCAAAAAAATGTGCTCAGGGCAAACTTTGAGCAAATGTTGACTTCCTTTGGCCACAACAGCCATGCATTCAATATTACTTGAGCATAAGCAAGGAAGTGGAGCTATTACTTTCCCTGTGGTGTCTGTCTGTACAGTAGAGCTTTTGTGTCACCTGTGGTCTGTGCCACAGGTCTTGGGGGACTGTTCTGCTGGGCTCTCATCTTCTGTAAAAGATAGGTCTTCTATACACAGGAGTATACTAGGTTGTTGGTATTTTCTTGCAACAACTGAACTTTCAAAGCTATGATTAAAAAAAAGGGGTCGATATTTTTCTTGCAGATGATTTTTAAATCTTGCAGATTTAAAAAAATCCCTGCTACTTTAAATTCAGTTTTGTTCCAGAGCTGGGCGCATGGTGCATGTAATCTACTAACCACGAGACATGCTGTTCTTCAAGGGATTTAAAAAAATTGAACTAATCCCCTACCCTAGGGAAATACCTTAAAAATCTTCATCTCCTCAAACTAGACAGCAGAGGGGCTGAAAAGGGAGCTCTAGTGAATGAGTTGCAATATCCAGTGACATCCTCATTAAAACCACCTGGTATTCTGACAAAATGAGTGGTAAGAGACCCTCCAGTGTGACTTCCTTCACATTCACTGTAATAGGAGCTGCAGCAGTTTAAGCACTCAAAGCCAAGTGGCTTTTTGCCTCTATGAAAGACAGGTTTAATGAAAGAGACCAATTTGTAAAACACAGTGCTTGGAGCGCTGGTCTAACTGCTTCTGTGCTTTCATGTGCTCCATTCAAAGCTGCTTAAAACCAGCTCACTTTTCATATATCTATGAAGATGGGATTTTAGGAACCAAACTCTGTATACTCAGTGATCTCTTTCTTGGTTTAATTCTTTTTCCCTTCATTCAGAACTTCCTCAGAGTTGTGATGCAGGGTTTAAACTGAGCCTGCAGCAGTGTTAGGCTGGCACAGGTCTTAAAGGATTGATACGTTTGTTCAATCTGTCTTGTGTTGCTTTTTATGGTGGTTTTGTTTTGGTTTTGGTTTTCTTTTGTTCGCTTATTTTGTTTTTTAAAGTTACTATTTGGTCAGATAAATTCTTGAGAGGTTCTTCAGGTCACCAGTCAGCCAGACTGGAGAAAAAAAATTGTTGGTCCTTCATTGTATTTGGATCACTCTTGATTTCCTTGCTTTTCCTCTGTCTTAGAATTATTTTCTTTTACAGTCAGTGCCCTTTTATATGATACCAGGATAGATTTTGCTGGGTTTGATTACAGGAAGGAATGTAGGCCATAAATAGATGGTATATGTACTGCTAACACCAGGTATACTGAAATAGCTCATCTCAAAAGACAGGGGAAGCCTAGCCAGCTGGCCAAGTGCCAGGAGGTTGCAGGGTTGACAGTTAAGCATCAGTCCTGAAAGGGAGATTAATGGTAGGCTGTGCTCTAAAAAAGAGCATGTTGAGCCACAGGAGAAATTCTGCAGGAGCAAATTAAGGAAGAGCTGTGTGCTGATGCCTCAATGCAGTTTTACCTTTCTCTTGGCTCCTCTGTCCTGACAGGGTTCTGGCATTCCCATGTGGTTTGTCTCTGTGATCCATGTGGACTGGCTAGCTGCCTTCTGTGCTTTGATGGAATGTTCAGGAGGGGCTTGTCTACACAAGTTTTTTGAAGGAAATCCTTCTTCTTAGTCAGCCTTTTCTGCACAGCCAGTTAACTGCAAGGCCCCTGATAATTTTTGCAGAAGATGGTAGTAGTTCTGTGTTTCTTCTTTTGCAGGAGCACAGTTGTCCATACCTGCCACTCTGGAGGCTATAGCCGTAAGTTACAGCTATTTCTCTAGTTATGAGGATGTCACTGCCCAACTAAAGACACTTGTTTAAATAATAGTTTATAGTTTGTACATGGCATGCCTGACATTGCTTGTGGAGGTTTCCAGGCTTTTCATACGGACAACCTGTGCTGCTGTTCTCAAGATCAAAGAGCAGAATGGGGCCAGAATTCTGCCTCGGAATTGCTGTGACACTGTACAGCAGATGAGTGGCTTCCCTGCTCTGCTAGAGTGTCATCCACCATTTAAACTGTGAAATAGTGAAATTTCATGTAAAGAGTTTTTTATTACCTGAAATACTTTTACAGTTGTGATGTCGAACAGATTAAAGCAGAAAACAACTGTGGGCCAGAATTCAGGCCATCCTGCAAGAAACCGTCCTTTTCCCAAATGGAGGAAAAACAGAATGTAAGGTGTGAGTTTAGGTTTTCAGTTTTCCTGTGGATGGAGTGTCCTTCCACATAGACTTTTTCCTCTGAGGTATAAAATAATAAAATTAGGGGGAACATTTGGTGCTAAGAAAGACCAGCTTGGTGGGAGAATACAGAAGAATTTTCTCATTTGTCACTTGGTCTCTTCCCTAATAAGAATTTCAGGATTTGGCCATTTGGCTGTATGTATACATACAGTATTTTTCACGAGTTTCACTCTATTTACATCCAGAGAATAATACAATTATGTATTATTTTAAGTTTATGTCAGCCATGAAAGGGCCCTTTTCTTCAAACATGAGTAAGCCAAAAAGAGTAATGAAGGCATTCTGGAAGAAGTACATTTTCCCTCTGTTCCAGTTACAAACTGCATCAGTTAAGTTTGCAGCACACACAGTAAGAAGCATCCCTGGTTCAGAGAGGTGAGAGAGTCACGGACTCTGAGGGGAAGGAGAAGCCAGGCTTTCTGCCTCACCCTGAGGCAGATTTGTCTGTTGGCAACGTGGCTGCAGCACAGAGAGGTGAAGTGGCTTGCAAAATTTCTTCAATGTGTCTCAAGGCAAGGAGCAGTGTCCCAGAGCCTGGGTCGGTCACCTTGGCCTCTCTGAAGGAGCAGACGAGTGCTTCTGTGCCACCCCAGTTCCCATTTAATGAAACCATCATCAGCTGCCTTTTCTTTGCCCTTAGGTCGTGCCTCTGACCTCTCTTCCTCTTGCTCACACAGGAGATTGGGGGGGTTTAGAGGGCAGCTCCACCTGGCAAAATGTCACATGCCCTCTGCTAGTGTGGCACCTTAGGTGACTGTCTACCTAAGCTTCAGGCATTGAGTTACTTACTGGTCTGATTCACTCCCCCTCAGTCGGGTGCATCTGCTCTGGCAGTCGGGTGTCTCCCGTGTCCACCAGTCGGGAGTGCTGCAGGCTGAGAGCCGGGGAGGTGAGTGTTGCCATTGCCTGTGCTGTCTCAGAGCTCTCGTGCCCAGCTCACCACCCTCAGGTGTGTGGCTGCATGATCAGCATTTGCTGATCAACTCCTGCTTTTCAAGGTTAAAAAAGAAAGGTAAAGAAGAAAAAAGTGATGTGCTGCTTTAAGGGTAAGTGGTTGCTCATGTATTTAGGGTAAGTACTTCTATGTCTGTGCTGCCAGAGTTAAACTGGTGAAACAGTATGGGTCATGCTGTCATTCAGTGAAGTGTATGGCTGTTATGTAAAGGTTTTATATACTTTCTTCATATGTCTGCTTAGGAACATCACGCGTCTGGCAAAATTTTGAGAAAGCTCAAGGCATTAAAGAAAGCTCATCTAAATAAAGGAGGGTTAACGTGACATTGCAGTTACTTAATCCTGTATTGTCCTGCCATGTGACTGCAGGGATACTGAGGCGCAGCATTTCTTTTGCCTGGTGCACAGATTATGCTTTTCCTGTCATCTTCCAGAATCAGTTGCTTTGTTGAACACACCATGGGAAAGAAACGGAGGGGCAACGTAGTTTTTACAGCAAGGCTTCAACACCAAGTGACATTTCCAAGGTACAGTGACAAGCTCACAGGCTGAAGAATGAATCAAAGGCAATCCCTACAGTTAGCTTTTGGACTTCTACCAGAATTAAGGAGAACTACGCTCTTAAGGTCAGCTATTCAAAATTAACTAGAAGTATCTAGATTTATTCAGAGCAATTAATCAGCTTTCTGTTTGACCTTTATCTATCAAGTTAGTTCTCAAACCATCAAGCTAAAGTCTGAAAATTTGTGTCAAATATTTTGCATGTGTCAAATGTACTGCATAGACAGTGAGCACCCCACTGCTTTCTTGCACAAAGTTCATAGTTTTAATTGCAAAGCCTCTTTTACCTTGCAGCTGAAGATCCTGACACACTAAATCTGTTAGTGAGGAATGGATGTATACAGCTTCCAGTTTTATCTCTGATTTTGAACAAGAGGTGCAATATGTAGATGTGCCAGATTTGTTTTTGAAGGAATTTACAAATCTTCAAACTAGTCTTTGGACTTTCTGTAAGCTGCATTTTTTTTTTTTTTTTTTTTTTTTTTTTTTTTTTCCCCTGCATTTGTCACAGTGTCCATAATGTGCAGGATTGCACATTCATACAGAATTACTTCATTTAAACTTCAGGACATCTTGTTAAATGGGGAAGTGATTACCCTATAGACTATGACAACAGGATATGTGAATGAAGGAAGTCTTGGAAAATACCGCTGTTCCAGGTGGCATCATGAGGACAGCAGAGAAGATGATGGGCACCTGGAGTGCCATGAAGGAGATGAAGAGGGCAGACAAAACAGGCTGACCCCCTTTGAGAAACTAATGCAGGATATGTCTCATAATGAAAAAGTGGTGAAAGAATTAACCCTGGGAAAGAGAATTGCCTTCTATCGAGTCAGAGGAGAAATAGGAAATGGGAATTTCTCACAAGTGAAGCTTGGAATACATTCCCTGACCAAAGGTAGGCACCATTGCATGCCGAGTGCTGTATATAAATAGCTTCCAATGGGAAGAAAGATGCTGTGTGAACCCTAAATACATATATTGTGTGTGTGTGTGTATTTTTTAATGTTACTGAGTTTATCTATAGGCAGAGTCATACATGAATGCTCAGGGTTGGATTAGGCTTTAAAGAAACTAGGCATATTTTCTCTAGATGGAAGCTATTACAGGAGAAGGTAATAGTGCATCACTGCACTTCATGGAGTTAACACATCTCATCCTGTGGCTCAAACACTCCACACTTAGAAGTGTGGTGTTGTGCCTCCCCTCCTACAACCTGCCCTGTCCATCTGCCCTCTCCCCTGCCCCAGCGCCTGGCCTGCAGGGATACAGGTGATGAACGCCCAGGACAGTGGGCCAGGCATGCTCCTGCCTGCAGCCAGAGGTAGCAAGGCTTCCTTTGTTTCATCATAAATTTTAGTAGTATGGACAAAAATTGTATTTGGTCACAGTAATTTTGGTGAGAAGTGTTATGCCCACTTTACTACTCATTTGCTGATGGTTCTTCACTGTAAAAAGCTGGGATGGGGCTATAGGAGGAACAGGTGCAGGGAAACAAGCTCTAGTATTGCCAGACTGGTGTTTGTGTTGAATTGTCAGTTATTTTTCTCGTTTTAATTATCAGCTGTCCTCTTTCTTCTTCTGCCTTTGTCTGACAATAATAGAAATTGTTGTTTTCCATCAGGGTGACTGGTGTTCTCTGTATCTTTGTACACTACTGTCTTGCTTTTCTTCTCACAGTCTTTACTTTTCAGTTTGATTTGCTCCCCTTCCCTTCATCCTCTTACAGGTGAGAGAACAAGATATGCCCCCAAACTGTATTATCTGTTGTTATTTTCTCTAATCACCTCTTTCAGCCCAGATATAAGAGGGGTGAAAAGTCACAGTTGTCACTCGGGTGCAGCAGTTGCTGCCCTGGGAATCTAAGTGGGCAACTGTTGGTACTTAATTTTAAGTACATTTAAGCCTTCCAACACCCAAGGGTTGCTTTAACTGTGTGTTGATTTTTTGGTTATGCTTGTTTCAGCAAAGCATCTCTGTTTTACTTGGCCCACAACAAGTTGTTTCCTCTTCTGTGATTTTTTTTTTTTCTTCCAGAGGTAACTGTTTTGTGCTTACTGTTGGAGGAGGTGCTGCTCCTGTACTGGGAACATAAGGAATGCTAATGAAAGGCAGTTAGAAATTTGATCAGGATGAACCCTTTACTTGCTGAGCTTACTTAGGAAACAGGTTGCTTTAGTATCTGAGTAGAGCTGATTGCTCAGACAAACTAAATACCAAAACCAAAACTGTACTTTTTCTGGAAAAGGTTCTTTTTCAACAGAAATCTCTCAAATTATTTTTCTTTTGTTTGTTTGTTAACTTTTTTTGTTCAAATATTCACTAGAAAGGGAGTTGATTTATTGATGCTAAGTTTGTAACTGCCATGGGGAAGGAAGAAAGAAAGATAAACATTTTCTGACTTGTTTCTGCCTGTGAGCTTATCTGTATCTAATAAAATACAGTACATGGACAGAAGAACAGGAACGTGCACACAGGGATTCATGTATACACACTCACCACCACCACACACAAAGAGGATTCTGTTTTTTGCAGTAGATACACATTGTTGTGTTGGCAATGAAATGATGTTCCTACACAGTATTAATGAGCGCAAGTCTTTTTTTTAAATCTGATTATGTAAATAAAAGGCTTCATCATTAATACTGTTTGGATCTCTGTGGTAGAGGGTGGTATATGTGTCAGTGCTGTTCAGCTCTTCAGTAACTGCCAGTTTTGTGTGGTCACTCTCCTTACATGTCATCCTGTATCAAAAAAAGAAACAATTTTGGCTTTTTACTAAGATGAGCCTTTGTAACAATTACATCTATGTGCTTTTCTGTTGCCCTTGTGATCTGTTGCAGCAGGACACGTGATTTCTAGCAGAGGGAGGGGGGGAGAGAGAGAGAAAGAGAGAGGAAAAAACTTCAGGATCATACTGGGTGATGAACTCTGTTTCCCTCACAAGGGCTGTCTTGGTTGTTTAGAAAACAACAGAATAATCTTTGGTGCTATGATGCGGATGCCATGTCCCATGGCTTGGACAGGTGCTCTCTTCACTGGATAAAAAGCTGGCTGGCTGGCTGGCTGGACCCAGGGGGTGGTGCTGAATGGAGTTACATCCATCTGGGGCTGGTCACTACTGGAATTCCACAGGTCTCAGTACTGGAGCCAGCCTTGATTAATATCAGTCAGTTTGCAGGTGACACCACACTGGGCAGGAGTGTTGATCTGCTGGAGAGCAGGAAGGCTCTGCAGAGGGATCTGGACAGGCTGGATCCATGGGCTGAGGCCAGTGGTGTGAGGTTCAACAAGGCCAAGTGCTGGGCCCTGCCCTTGGGTCACAACAACTCCAGGCAGCGGCACAGGCTGGGACAGAGGGGCTGGAAAGGACCTGGGGGTGCTGGTGAGAGCAGCTGAACATGAGCCAGGGTGTGCCCAGGTGGCCAAGAAGGCCGATGGCATCCTGGCCTGGATCAGCAATAGTGTGGCCAGCAGGACCAGGGCAGGGATTGTCCCCCTGTACTGGGCACTGGTGAGGCTACATGTCACATCCTGTGTTTCATTCGTTTTGGACCCTTCACTACAAGAGAGACATTGACACGCTGGAGTGGGTCCAGAGGTCAACAGAACTGTGGAAGGGTCTGGAGCACAAGTCCTTTGAGGAAAAGCTGAGGAATTTGGGGGTGTTTAGCTTGCAGAAAAGGAGGCTCAGGGGAGACCATTTCACTCCCTACAACTGCCTGACAGGACGGTGTACCCAGGTGGGGGTTGGCCTGTTCTACCAGGTAGCAAGGGACAGAACAAGAGGAAATGGCCTCAAATTGTGCCAGGGAAGGCTGAGGTTTAGGTTGGACATTAGGAAAAATTTCTATACCAAAGGGGTGGTTGGGCCTTGGAATGGGCTCCACAATGAACTGATGAAGTCACCATCCCTGGAGGTATTTAAAAGATGTGTAGATGTGCCATTTAGGGACAACATTTAGCGGTGGGATTGACAGGTTGGACTTTATGATCTTAGAGGTCTTTTCTGATTTATGTTTCTATGTGTATTGTGTTATTCAGGGGCATTGCCCACTATATTAACCTGAATTTTGGCAGAGATTTTCTCCAGATATCCATGGAGTTTCTTGCTAAGGACTGTTACATTCCTAAGCCCTGTATAACCTTTATTTTACATGCCTTCCAGCTGACAAAGGAAGAGTGAGAGCGCAGCTGAATAGAAGTAATTAAGAGCATCAAAAATTTACAGCTAGCAAGAAGTCCATCTAACGTGACACAAATTGGAAAAGTAGGAATGTCCAGGCACCCAGTTTACTTTTTTTTTTAAAGCAATTTTAACTTGGTTTTGTGTTTTTTTTTGTTCTGCCATCACAGCATACACCATTTCCTTCTGAAGTTATTTCCCAACCTTTTCCTAGTTTCTCTTACTAAGATTTCACCTAGCACTTTTCAGACCTCAGCATACACTGCATATAGTCAATCAAAATCTCTTTCAATTATTTTTGTAATTATTTTGGTAAATAAGCTGCCTGCTAAAAATGCCTTTCTGTTCAGCACAGCTGCTAAGCAAGAGTAATAGAGGATTTGTAAACCAAGCATTGTTTGGAAGGAGAAAGGAAGAGTTCAGAATAGGAAAGGAAGGTGCCAGATCTTTTGCACTCTAGGTTTCTTTGCATATCATGCATTTGCAACTGCACTGATGTAGATTTAAAGGGGCTTGGTCTGAATTTATGGTGGTGTTTGAATAGGATCAGGCCCTTAGTTCTAAACATTTTTTTTCCCCTCCTCTTTCCTTTTAAAACTTTGCAGGGAAACTGACAACGAGGAAAAGTAGATTCCAGAAAAATGAAAGGGAAAAAAATATAACTTAGAATACTTTATTTTAATGCCCAAATATCCCCAATTTCTAAAGATCAAGATGCAATGATGAAATTACATGGTGGAGATTGTAAGAACCGTAAGCATTTAGTTGTGCAAATATAGCCTACTGCAAGCTGCTGCTCTTCCCTCTTGGTTTAAGAGATCAATGTACTACGAACATGACGAAGGTCTTTCACTAGGTCAGCAGTCAGAGTGCTGCCAGCACCACTGTCAGTAGCTGCATTTCCTCCTGGTTCACCCCACCTCCACACCATGCAGGACGTACTTGCTTCCCTGAGGGGCTCCCTAGAAAGCACGGAACAAGTCCTAGAGAAGCAGTGTGGCTGGGAAAACTGCCCTGTACTAGCACAGACTCCTGAAAACAGGCACATAAAGGGATAATTCAGCACCTTCCACCACAAGAATCACATGTGCTTCAAGCATCTGCTGCACTTCAGTAGGGATATCAATTGATGCATGTATCATACTAAAAAAATGTAAATATACCAAATGTGGCATTTTCTTGATCTGTACAGGTACACGCGTAAGTATCCTTTACATGCATAAGTATCCTTAACATTTCCTTTATGTATACTGAAATACTAAACTTGAGTTAAAAACTTAATCACATTCAGTAAAAAAGTCTTAAATGCTTTTGTACCAGAACATGTGTACAAATGTAATAGCCTTCTCACTCTTTTCTTACAGCAACAAGTGAACAATACCTTTTTTCCTAATTTATTCCCGCTTACTAGAAACCAAGGTGAAGGTTTTTTTCTAAAAGATTTATTAAAAGTGATTAATTAGTAAGAAATCTGATTGTTTGACTAAGATAGTCTTGAGGGAAAAAAAAGCAAAACAAAACAAACCAGAAGTCCCTTCTTGCCAGGAATAAATAGTTGTTTTCTTGCTGTGATGCATTTTAATTTTGCTGTCCTGACAAGTTATACGAAGCCACTGTAAACCTGTTTTAACCAGACTAATCCTTCAAATAGCAGCTGTATTCAGAAGAGCAAAGACAAAAGCTGTAACCTACAGACTAATATAGAAACATAAGGGCAATTGTGACTGACCTACTCATACTGCTCTGAGCTACCCTGATGATGTGGTGCAGCTGCAGATATATATATGTGGTTTATGGCCCGTGGCTTCACTTTAGATATGCTCCAGAAACATGTAGGACTTAATAGCAGCTTTGTATTACCAGAACAGCTTATGCTGGCTAGATTTGCTGTTTTACAGGATCCCTGCGACTTACTCTACTTCACTGCTCAGAATAAAATAGCCAAAGCCTCTAAATTCCCCGCAAGTTTGTCTGTCTGGCCTGAAACAAAGCACCCAAATTTAGCACCTCTATTAGCCCCCAAGTACCTGGCTCATCTGAGGAGCTCTGAGCTAACAAGAAAAGCACAGACTTTCTCTACCAGCACTGGACACCAAAACCAGATGCTGTACCTTCAGACCTGTCACAGCGAAGTACACCAAGGCAGATGATTTGATCAGCCCTTGTAATACTCTACCAGCTTTCAGCTTCCTCAGCACTGAATAGAATGTCCTAGACAGAAAGGGGCAGGGGTTGTATGGAAGAGTGCAGGTAGGCCCCTGCAACTTAGTTTATACTAATAATGAGAAATTTTACTGCACTTCTACAACCAAACATAGTTGTAAGTAAATAGTATTACTGTTTGTACCTATTGCATTAACAACATGGAAAAAATTTTT
This sequence comes from Corvus hawaiiensis, assembly GCF_020740725.1. Classification (NCBI taxonomy): domain Eukaryota; kingdom Metazoa; phylum Chordata; class Aves; order Passeriformes; family Corvidae; genus Corvus; species Corvus hawaiiensis. Next base: position 10,487,127 of record NC_063255.1, on the reverse strand, counting down.
TTCTTCTCAGAGAAAGTTGCAATTAAGATTTTGGACAAGACAAAGCTAGACCGGAAGACTCAACGTTTGCTGTCTCGTGAGATATCCAGCATGGAAAAGCTGCACCACCCAAATATAATCAGGCTGTATGAAGTGGTGGAGACGCTCTCAAAACTGCACCTGGTGATGGAGTATGCAGGAGGTGGGGAACTCTTCACTAAAATCAGTACAGAAGGAAAGCTGCTAGAAACAGAGTGTAAAATAATCTTCTCCCAGATTGTGTCTGCTGTGAAGCACATGGTAAGTTGCTCTTACACAGGCACTCACTACTCTTAGTACATTTTGTGGATATTTCTTTTGACTTTCAACAGTAGGTTTACTGTTAGCCAAAACTTCAGGCCCACAGCCTGAAGCAAAACAGCTACAGAAGAGCTATGTTAAATGTATCTGAGAGTTTTCATATCCACCTCGAGTTACTGCCTCTCTGTTGACAGCTTTTAGAAGGAGGCTGAACTGGGAACACCTGGGTGGTGGAATCATCCTTTTAGCAACAGTGTTCCGTTTGCTTTAAGGTGCTGTGGGCACCAGTGAACAAAGCTTTGTTTCTTCTCTCCCTGTTTCAAAACATAGCATCAGTCACTCTTCTGCTTCCAGAGAGGCTGCTTAGGTGTTGCAAACATCCGGCTTACTTATTAATGAATATGGGAGTCTGTCACTTAAAGGCTGTCAATTCCTGGTCCTGGCAAATCTGTGAGGTTTGACCCAGCAAGTCACTTCTTGCCTAGTCTTCAGTATATACACTTAGGATGATGCTATCTGTATAGAGCCCGAAGCACCTTGTCAAGGCAGAAAAGGAGCAGTTAACTACTTCGGTACATCTCCTCTAAACTTTGCAGAGTAATTACAGCTACTTCAAAAAAATAAAAACACGGAGAACTGTTCTACAAGTCTGAGACGTAGCATTCGTTAAAATTGGCTCAGGGTGCCCTCCGGTGGCTCATGTTCTGCTTGCCACGCAGTAGCTTCTGGCGAACTCAGGAACAAGGGTGTTCCCAGGTCAGACATTGAGAAACTGCATCGCACGCTGCTCGTGGCTTACATAAACAGCATGCATTTCTTATGGTTTTTGACGAAATGATCGTATGTACTTTAAGTGGTGGATTAGCTTCAACACCTTATTCACAGGACAGGCACCCTGCAGCTACAGGAACTGAATTTACGTGTCAGCATTACACCACATCTATTTCTTAGAATTAAACACAGACTGTTGAGCTGGCTAACCTCCTCACTTGTACATAAAGGCTTCTGCACATTTCACTTTTGCTAAGTCATCACATCCAGGTTACATAAATCCCATCTCACTGCTGCCAGTCCACAAGGACAGAGGGTCCCTGGCTGTTACTGATGAGAGTTGAAATAGGATGCCAAAGGGTTGCCGTATTGCCTCCAGATACTGCACGATGTTACTCCAAAGGATAAAGCAGAGAGTGCTCATCCATTCCTTCTAGTTATTCCAAAGATGAATCTAAACTCTTACTTAATCAAGACAGGAAGTTCAGTTTGAGTCCTTAGCTACTTCTGACATTTCCAAGGGAAAAAAGTAGAAGTTACGGTGTATGTATTTTAGATTTCTAAAACTAGAAGACACCACTAAACTTGGGTGTCCTGCAAAATGAAATACTACGAGGCACAAGTCTATGGTCCTTTTCTCCTGCCATCACCAATTCCTCATAGGACATTAGATCACAGAATGTAATTGTCGCAACTTTCTTACTTCATCTGTGATAATGTTCAGTTGGTGAACTAAATGCTTAAATCTGTAAGTTACATGTAGTAACTGCAAAAACAAGTGCTGTGAACTTATTTTGCACATATTTGAACGTATTTTGCACATGAAGGTGTCTCTTGTAGAATAAGCCTCACTGCCCTCATACATTTGCTTCATGAAAATAGTTATGATTAGTTAACAAGTTGAGACTGCTGTGCTTAAAAAGTCCCAGCATCCTTCTTCTCCCCCTACTCAATTCTTCTCCTATCTTTGGAGAATTAAGTTAAATTTATTTATATCTTCCAACTGCAATACTAGTTTCTGACTTTGCCCAAGATAACTCCCTTTCTCCCATGGGGTAATTAACAAATTAGAGGTAGCCATTGAGAACTTTCTTGGGAACAAACCAATACCAGCTTTTCTTCTTCTTCCACAGCATGACAATAATATCATTCACCGGGACCTGAAAGCAGAAAACGTCTTCTACACCAGTAACACCTGTGTTAAGGTGGGAGACTTTGGATTCAGCACAATAAGTAAAAGAGATGAAACTTTAAAAACTTTCTGTGGCTCTCCTCCTTATGCCGCTCCTGAACTCTTCCGAGATGAAAACTATATTGGCATCTATGTAGACATCTGGGCACTGGGAATCCTCTTATACTTCATGATGACAGGTAGCATGCCATTCCGGGCAGATACAGTAGGCAAACTGAAAAAGTGCATTCTTGAAGGCACATACACTTTGCCTCCCTGTCTCTCAGAAAATTGCCAGAAACTGATAAAAGGAGTCCTTCAGCCAGTACCAACCAAGCGATACTCTGTCAAACTGATTATGAACAGTGAATGGATGCAAGGAATACAGTTCCCCAAACCCTTACAGACATTTAAACTGGATCCAAAGTATTTATCAGATGTCAGTACACTCAAAGAAGAAGAAATTGAAGTGAAAAATATTCTGGAAGATTTGGGAATCACAGAACAGCACATTCAAAACAACCGGGGAAGAGGCGCATGCAGCTCCGTAACAGGGGTCTACAGAATTGTGTTGCACAGAGTACAGAAGAAAAGGGCACTTGAATCTGTTCCTATCATGTCCCAGCCAGATCCAAAAGAAGACAACTCAAGGAATGGAATCAATTCTTACAGTGGGATTAAGCACACATCCAAGCTGTGTTCTATTTTATAAAATTGCACTGCAGGCTTTATGCTCAGCACATTTGACAAAGGGGATTATTCACTTATCCTTAAGTTCTAGTGTTACATTTTTTTTGTAATTTTTGAATAAACCAAAAATGCCTCATTTTCTTTGCATTTCTCAAGTGACCGTGAAGCACTCAAATACAGAGCTCTTGTGCATTTGTTTGACCCTTTCTCCAGACACTTGGTATAGCCAGTGCAAGAACCCAGTACCTGAAAGGATCACGAGTGGAGGGGATCTTTTAATAAACACCATGCTACTGCACTTAATCCGCTTGGGAGATTCTCTGTACAGGCATGTTAACAGCTAACTTCTGAAAAGCTGTACCTAAACTTCTCACAACTTTACCTCTGCAAACCAGGACAGTTTTTGCAGAGAACTAAATTTAAGCAGAGACCAGACCATAATCCAAACAATTGCAAATTCTGCTTTTGAACTTCCTCATCAAATTCAACAAGTTAATTTTAAAAAAGCATTTTATTTTCTTTCAAGAAACAGCAAAGCTGTTGTTGGCTGCAGTTCCCAACTTGTCATGACCCCAAAAGACAAATTAGGATTCAGTACTTTAACCCTGCATGTGTGGGTGCCTGACTGGTTGGGCAACCATCAATTACCCTTCTGACACCTCTTCCACGGCTTGCACGATTCTGCCAATCTGGAACTGCTTGGACTCCAGCTGCACTCCAATAAATAAAGATTTAAGCATACTCCAAAACCCATGTAGCTTTAAGTTCTTGCCTTAACCCGTTACCAGTAGCTGAATGCAAGCATATATAAGCATAATATAAGCAAATCTGCTTATATCAACTGAGCATTACAGGCTTGTCCTCACTCCTGCCATCCTGCTTTGGCAACCAAAGCTGGCACAAAGCTGATTTTGACACTTGACCACTGCACGTTAAAAGCTGGACAGTCTGACATCTCCAGTTGTTCTGAGCATCACCAAAATGCAGATACTCCAATTTTCAGCTTTAATGGCTTATTCTGTACTTACATCTTCAACAGCATCAACTCCAGTGCAAAGGGCAAGTGTGGTAGCTGTTCTCTGGACAGGGACAGCTGACATGCCTAAGCTAAGAGGTAGAACCTGTGAGTTTAGTTAAGGTAAGATACCCCATACAAGGTGTACACAGGTACAGCTGGTGCTTTCACATTTAAAGGCAGATGCCTTATCTGTCATGACACCGATGAGACAATCAGTTCACTTTAGGAGAAATAATTCATATAAATGAGCAACAGAATGACTCAGAAAAGCCACCCATGGGAAACTGGACTCAGTGAGGCTCAGGTATGTACAATGCAAGAACTAAGCCTCCTTCACAGAGTTTCTGAGGGTAATAAAACAATACATTTTTAATAAAACAGTAATTAATTCCTCCACTATAAACAGTTTCTATATAAAAGCATTTAAGTTATCTTGAAACATGGCCCTGATAAAATTGTTTTACACCAGCCTAAGCTACTCCTTTTTCCACTTTCATAACGGAATGACACTAAGAAGAAAGATGCAGAATGTCTACACAGTTTGTGAACCCAGAACTTTGGGTTTTAACCAGAGCCAGCTTCCTCCTTCCTGTTAAAGAAAAAGAAATCCATCCTGAAAATCCAACAAGTCAGCACTCTCCAACAGGTTTCAAATATCTCAGACTTTATTTTAATAAAGGATCAGCCTCACAGATCTGTGAGGTCTGTGCCAGTAGCTCGCTTCTTGGCTTGTCCACTGCCAGCAATGGACTTTGTTCCATGACAGTTTGTTTTACAGGTGCCAAGGTTAAGTTTCATGAGGGCAACCTAAACCAAAATACTTGCAAACACTACCATCATGCATTGCTCCATCACTGTCAGCAGAACAAACAGATTAGTATTCATCGGTTTATAATAAACAACTATTTTACCAAGGCTTGACTGTACAAATACAGCAAGTTATCAAATCCTATTGAGTGACAGGTAATACAAACACTTCATTACACACACCAAAAAAATTGTAATTAACAGAGAAGTTATTTTTTGCTACTTTATATTAACTAATGTAGCTTTGTAGAATTAGCAAAGAAACAAATTCAATGAAACTTCATTCTGTACATTAGCTCAACTTAAATATATATATATATATATATGTATGTATGTATATATATATATATTACAAGCTTAAAAGGCTCATATCATAGTTCATTTCCAATCTGGGCTTTAAAAATCAACCAGAAAGGACTCCCCATAACCACTGTATATTTATCTACTGCTTGTAAAATGGATAGCTTTAGCTTGCACATTGGGGGAGGGGGGAAAGAAATAAAAGACTCCACTCCTACAGTATAACCAACAGTAAGAAGGACTTCAAAGTACAAAGCCAAATTCAAAGCTAGAAAGAGTCTTTTGGAAATGTGTTATATAACAACGAGTAATAGGCCAGAGTTCCAGACAAAGTGATGAAGATCACTCTCTTCCTTCGTTAGCCAATTAAAAGAGCTCCACAATATCTCTAAGTTTTATTTGAAAATTCTGCTGTCTTGGATATTTCTACTGAACAATCCATTATGGTGCCAAATCAATGATCCCATTTCTTTAGAAGAAAAATTTACCTCCCTTCTTCTTCATCTTTCCTCCCAGACTCCTGTGACTTAAAATGCAGGTATAAAACACATAAAATGTTAGGAGGAATTACACAGTAACTAACACAGTGGATCACAGAGTTTCTTCTACAAAAACCACTTGTTAGCCTAGCCATTTTTGATCCAGTCACTTTGACAGGGAAGAGACATCTATTCCAACAATGGATGTTCTTGGTTCTATGCCTGTCCCAAAGCAATGGGGGGATGGGAGGCAGACTGGGATATGAAAGGGAAGGTGATAAAGTGAAAGAGAATTGCAGTATTCAGAAGGTTGACTGCTTATTGTCAAGGCACTGAGAACCCTAACATTAAAAGCTTGGACTATTTTGCACACACTCGAATACTAGCAAAAGTAGAAGTTAAAACTGTAGGTTTCAAGTCATTTTACATGGAAGAGCAGGCAGAAGATTCCTTTTTTTTTTTTTCTTTCTGTATATGAAGACTTTGTAATAGACTACAGCTACTTCTCAGCAATTAAAAAAGTTCAGATATATTAAGGAATCCCCACAGCACCTGGCAAGTCCCTCTATCTCCAATATACTCCTGATTTTAGTGTTCTGAAAATAGAATAAAATCAGCAAACCATAATATGATGATTTTTCTCAAGGAGTTTAACAGTTTTTTCATGCTCCAATTACATGCTTTACACTGAAACTTCAGTGCTACTGCAATCCTTTTTCTCTCTCTCTCACCCTGCCCTCACACCTCGTTTCTTTCCCCACCTCACAGAGGTATCTTAATGCTCCCCATTGGAAATGGCGACAGTAACGCCTTCAGATTCTGTTGTTGCAGGGATTCTTGGCACTTTCTTAGCAGGGCTTGGGATGTGCTAAGAAGAAGGGAAAAAAAACATTAAATACAGTTTTCTAGTTCACAGACATTCATACTTCATGGCTAGTCCAACTCTTAAACAACATTCATGCTACACTGGACGGCTTGGCTTTAAGTCAATCAAATTGGTCATGCTTCATGCAAACAGATTGTGAGAAGAGCCAGTTTGTTCTTCTTTCATTCTTGTGCAGTTTTTTCTTTTTAGGATGAAATGTACTTTTTAAAATTGCATGTTCAACTTTTTACTTCTGGCTTGCATGTTACACATGTTAACAAAGTACTCAATGTAACTCATAAAACCCCTTCCTCTTAACATACATGCACATGCTAAGACAAACATGTAAATGGTTCCAACCATTTACATCAAACTTTAAAAGAGTGCCGAGTGTTCACCTCATGAACAATGCCTGGGTGGACAACTCCAACTCTTGCTTCCAGAGGTCCATCACTCATGAGTGGGCGCCGGGCGTAAGTTCTCCTGTGTTTTTCATCCACACGCACAAGGTACCATGTTCCTTCAAAGAGATCCTCGACTGAACACTGTGGAATATAATTGGCTGTAAAAAAAGAAGTAACACATTGTTAGTTGTTTCCTGGTAAGAGTTTTACCCAACACAGGCCTTTCCAGATTGGCTGCACTGAGACAGAAAAAAACAAGCCAGTATTTTTACTTCAGACATATTGGGCCAATGAACACAAGCTACTCAGAAGCACTCCTTCATTCTACATCCTAAGCGTTTAAAGTCAGGTGGATTAAGTGATGAGAATTTTGCTCTAGGATTAGTAATGATGTACATTTATTAAGTTCTTACCCAAATGATGTGTTTCCTGTCTGAGCTTCATGTTTTCAGCAAAGACATCAGGTGCAATACATTTTCTTGAGTCAAGTCTCGTTTTGAGATCAGAAAGGCTGGCAGTTATTTTGTCCAGTGCAGAACCTGCAATATAGAACCATCATGTAAGGTGGAGCCAGTACTGAGAACTGCACACTAGCATGTGAACATTTCAAACCCAAAAAGCACTTTGCCTTACAGAATCTCAAGTATGAGACATTTAAAAATATTCCCAATTACCAACTCAAAACATTTAACAGCATTTGAAGAATATTATTTATTTGTTCAAGAAGACATTTAAACACTCCCTGGAGCTGCACATTCTCACTGTGGCACTGCTGTCATTAAAACTGCTATGCAGGCTTATTTATGCTAGTGGGTTGTGTAACAAGGCATCGAGAGCGAGCTGTGCAAGGGAGGTAGTTGATATCAAATCCTGTCACTCACCAGGAGTGGCATCCTGTGTGACCCTGATGGAATACAGGGTAGCAGCAAAACCAGAGCCATATGAGAACACACTGATTCTCTGTCCCGCAAGCTGCTCTGGGGAGTACCTGCAAATCATACAACAGTTTTTTGAAGTCAGAATTAAGCCGAAGTGCCAATTTTAAATATCTAGAAACTGCAGCTAGCTTCAGAAAAGCAGCCAGCAAATTACAGTGTCTATAATACACAATTAGCATGCTATGTGCATAAATGCTGACTTTTAAAAACACAAATTCAAATCCTACTGTTACGTGATGGGTTCCAAAGCTGCCTACAGCAAAATATGCCTGAGAAATGCCCAGAATATGACGAAAGCAGCCAGATATCATTCTTAAATAAACTAAAGCCTAAAATGAATGAACACATCATGGAAGACAATGTCAGAATGAAGAAAAATGGAGAAAAAAAGAAGAAAAAAAGAAAACCCAGGAGGAGTGGTTTAATGTAAATGTAATATGATTTTGCAAAAGACTGTATTTGAAAAAAAAAAATTAATTAAATGCTAATTTAATGTGGCTTTGCTTATTATAGTAAGACAGAGAAGAAATTTGAATTTTCTTTTCCACTTCAGGAGTACTTCTAGAGGAAGGGAGAGGGGGAAGGTTGGGGCTGAGAAGAGATGCCACCTTACAAATACGATCCTACTTTGTGAGGCAGTGGATCAGTTTCTGACACAGACATTTTCACTCTGCTTGTCACTTGAACTGAATGTGTGTGCAGAATAGTGTCTTAACTTTAGTTTTTCTGCTTAAGGCAATCTCATAGGAAAAGGTTTGCTAGACAATGCTTTTAAAAAAGACTTTCTGAAACAAAAACCTTTTATGACCTTATTCATAAACAGCTTTTCCCGATTTTATGCTTACTGGGCTAGAAGAGAGGCAAGGCAACCATAGACTGAAGGGGTATACATATTTCCATTCTGATTGGATACAAGTAATGAAGCTTTGGTTTTCTGATTGAAGAGCTCTGCACTAGCTTTCATAAAAGCTTTTTCCACATCTCTGTCAAAGTATGTATCTTCAAGTTTTATATCCCTATTCAAAAGAGAAGAAAAAAAAAGAAGTTCAGAAACAGTTACTAAAATAGCAGAAAGTAAAAACACACCTTGGATGTGTAATTGATTATGTGAATAAGGAAGACAGCAGCCATTCTCACCTGAAAGCTTCCAGACCACTGAAAACACCATTTGCTGTTTCTGGGTTCTGGTCACTGAGGAAGTCATTCAGCAAGAGTCTAGCCACGGATTTCTGCACCAGTTTACAGTACGGAGAATGGAAGATCATGAATCCAAAGTCATTCAAGGTGAAACGTCTGTCTGTCCTCTCTGGAAATGGAAGAAGTGTTGAGTTACAACCTATGTTTAGTACTCACTTCAATTATGGAAATAAAGCAGGGAGCTGTCAGGACACCAATTATCCTAACATGTTGGCATAGAAGAGACACAAACATACAAATAAGACTAACTACTGCTGTCAAGTGCACTTTACATACTGCACTTCTTCTATTTAAAAATTCTTTTCTTAGCACCTTTTGTACCAGCTATCGTTTGCTCTTATTCTAGAATAAAAAGCTATGTTTAACAGAATCTCTGTATTCCTATCCAGTATTTTGACTTAATTTGCCTCTCTTCACACCTATGCCTCTTAATATAATTGAAGCAATTATTAAACATATTGGGTTAAAAAAAAAAAAAATCAGTATCATTACGTTACATTTAAATAGCAACCTAAGTTTCTTAAAAGCCTGGATGGAGGTGAGTAATAGCATGCTTTTAACCAAGGTACTGTATCTTACACCAACAAATGCCTGTGGAGATTACCGCTTACAGACTGCCAGAAACTCAGCCATGCCAAAACAGAAACAAGTAATTTCTTACAGGAAAGAGCAAATATTTCAATTGCTTGAGAACATACAAATACGAAGAGACTTCTAGACTAGTCTTTAGATCAGATACTAAAACTGTCTGTGTAGGACACACTCCAGCATTTGCCAATCTGCAGTATCATCAGGAGAGGCTACGCACCCTTCTGCCACTGGGCGTGGATTTTGTTGCGATAGACGGTATAGCAGCGGTCTAATGCACTGAGGTAGCACTGTATGGAGAGCTTGCCATCCACTACAGGATATTCAGAGACCATGTCTGGTTTATAGAAGTCATACGCATGCTGCATGTGAGTACCACGCAGCCCTGGTGGACAGAAATTGACAAAAGTTGAAAGTTAGTTAATTCAGCTGCTTTGAGTCAATTGGGATGCGCCAGTTGGCACAAGTGGGGAAAGAAGCAGTTTTGGTGCCAGTCCTGCAGTTTTTTGTAGCACTTCAGGCTTTTTAAGGTAAGGTTTCACAGAGTTCTCAATTGCCTGCAAGGCAGAGTAGGACTGAGCATGACAAACACATGCAATAAAGGACTGTCATCCAATTGTCCTGGAAGTAGAATGTTGTGTTATTCAGCTTTAGTATTACTCTATCAATTTTACTGGAGAATCCTCAAGGAAATAAACAAACAAGACCATCTCTAATTGTTCCCTGCTGTGTCCTGTAACAGGACTTGGCTGAATTAGCCCAGAGCAAGAGGAGACAAAGAACAATTTCTGACATTACTGGGAGTTAATCCCCTGCTTCAGCAAGGCACAAAAAACAGGGAACTGGCTTCAGGACAAATGCAGTTATCTGACCTGAACAGTGTATGTTCTCCCACAGAACTAACCTCTCTCAAAAATCAATGGTGCATTTGGGCCGACCAGCATTGCAACAGCACCAGCTCCCCCAGTGGGCCTGGCATTTCCAGAGGCATACACAGCGATGTCTCCAGCCACCACGAGGGCATAGCGTCCTGGGAAAAACACACAGAAAAAACGGTGAGAAGGAGCCACGAGTCTGGCACATCTGAACATCCATCAGCAGTTTTTAATTATTGAGGAGATGACACTGAGATTAAAGGGCTTTTCTATCTTGACTTTTCCCCCACATTTCAACTGGGAATCAATAGAATTTACAGAAAACCTTTACATTAGTAGCTAAGTCATTGTTATTCACACTGTGACTGAATTAGTGGCAAATGCCCAGGGCATTTAAGAACAAAAACTGCAGAAGAGAAAAACAGTTTACCCTCTGGGTTTTATATGGTTAAACATGAACTCTGTCATTGTAGGGCAGACTGATGTAAAGATGATGCAACTTTTCAAGAAAATAGCCTTGACTTACCATCCCAGGAACTGGACTCAATCCAATTAATAGCATTAAAAAGAGCAGCAGTGCCTCCATAGCATGCATTGGTGGTGTCGATTCCTTCCACATCTGTATTACCAGACTCTTCAAAAAGCTGCATCAGGACAGTCTTCACAGATTTCGATTTATCAATTATGGTCTCCGTTCCAACTTCTAATCTCCCGATACAATCGTAGGAGAGGCTGTTCCTCTCCATGAGCTTCTGAACCACAGTCAGGCAGAGGGAATTGATATCTTCCCGGTCAGAGCAGAACCCCATCCTTGCCTGGCCTAGCCCAATGGTGTACTTCCCAGCATCCACGCCATCATACTTCTCCAGCTCGGTCTGGTCAACATACTGAGAGGGAAAATAGATTTCCAGTGCCACAATTCCCACATCTTTGGGCCAGCAGGACTCAGCATTCACTGGAAGAGACCCAGGCATCGTGGCAGATCTTTAAGAATAAAAAAGAAAACCATAAACCCATGTGATTTATTCACATATATTTAGAGGGACCTACTTTCAGTTCCTGTAATTTTATGGAAGAAGTTGTGTTGCACATACTATATAAGGTCATTTGCAAAAGGCAAGCCTTTGCCTCTGGTAAAGTTTTGGCATGAGAGTAAGTTTTTCTTAATTAAGTGAAAATACAAATTTCAGCCGTGGAGATGAACAGATGTAGGTTAAGCCCAAGCTATCTTTCTGAAGCAAAACACACACTTACTGAGTGTTAAGTGTTTGAGAAACTAGTGTTCATTATCTTACTTCTGCTTATATGCAAAGTCTAAATTTTGCATATAACCAAGCTGGAAACACTGGATATTTTTATTAGCATTGCTAGCTGAAAACCCTTACTAGGAAACCACCTTCTTAAAACAGGCCAGGACTCTTCAAAATAGTTTTTATTTTTAAACAAAATGACATAGGTCACTTTGTTTTGCTTATACTTGCAACAAGGCAGAATTATTTGTGTTATTTCAGTTTTGTTTTTGTTTTGAGGGGCGTGTTGGTGTTCACTTTTTGGGTTTTTTTTTTTGTTTGCTTTAGGCATACTTTATTTTGGCATTCCAGAACACTGGAACTCCTAACACCACGCCTGGAGGAATATTTAATGCGCTGAGATGAACAGTGTTCTCCCTGATAGGCCGAGTTTCCTTATTCCAACCCCACAACTTCCCTGTCACCACACTAGAGGATTTACTACCCCCAAGGACATACTACATCCATTACTTCAACCCTACCTCAATTACACAGCCCGGCACCATCCTCCTTGGCTAACATCCTTACAGTGCACTCGTCCCTTCCGTGCCCAGCTCCAAGCACCGCCGCACTTACCTCACCAGGCTTCTTCCAGAAGCCAGGACCAGCTGTGTAAAGGGACAAAGAACGGCCCTACAGCCAGCGCCCTGCGCGGTTTTAAGCAACACAACCAATTTCGCCTTGTTTCCGTCTCCTGCCGGCGCCTCCCCCCACACCACAAGGTTATCCATAACCCGCCCGGCAGCCGGGCAGGTGCCGCGGGGAGGGACGCCAAGGGGGTCGCACCGCGCCCCATCCGCAGGGTAGGGTATGCCGTGCCGTGCCCAGCACACCGCACCACCCAGCCGCCGCCCTCCCGCCGTCCCACCTCTGCCCTCAGGCAGCCGCGCCGTCCGGCCCTTACGCGCTCTGGAATCCCATGGCCGGCTTCTGGCGGGCTGCGCATGCGCGCCGCCAGCAGTGCGCGTGCGCCGGGAGGCGCCACGCCCGTACAGGACGGGGCTGCGGGAAGCGGGACACCGTGCTTGGCTTCGGCACCTGGCACGGGGCAAAAACCCCGACAGGAAATAAATCTGAATTCTCCAGCACCCAAAATCCCAGTTTGAGAAGGCTTTCTGTGTAGTTTTGTTTGTTATTTTGGACAATCCCTCGGCACTTCACTTCTATTTGCACAGTGGAGCGGTGCCGTATTTTCGTATCTTGCTTCAAACTATACAGATTTAAAAAACCCCCAACAACCCACACACTGAGCAAAACCATCATTATTCCTGCGTCCTGGAAGCTGTCGGGCAGGATTATGGATTTGTTACGGCGCAGCAGCAGGCTGATGCTGTGGGTGGAGTGGCCATCACCGACTCGTTGAAACAACGGCCAGGGGAGGAAGGGTGCTGGTCCAGAGAGCCCCCAGGAGCTGCGGGGAGAAACGGCACGTCCTTTCTCAGCAGTACCGTGAACAAGTCACACGGCTTGGGGACACAGAACAGCGCTGGGGCCCAGATCTTGGCTCCAAGAGCTGTGTTTTATCCCAAATCTGCACAGGTATTGCAGGGGAGGAAGAAGCTTTTTGGCTCCCATGTGAATGTAAACACACTGCCCACAGAGAGATCCCAAGGTACCAGCTGGGAAAAGGCCTTTGGGGTCCACCTCTCCTTCTGGCATGAAACACCTCATTTTTTTCAAAAGGATTTTTTCTAAAAGGAAATACCAGCTCATCAGTGTCTGGCAGCCACATTGAGGGTGAGCCACGTACCCAGAGCAGAGCTTCTGCTGCTCCAAGGGCCAGAAAGCTAAAAGTTGGAGGCTGCAGAGAATCTCAAGAGGCTTAATTTTATTTAAAATTTATACAAAAATAATTGAATAGTTTGGGTTGGAAGGCGCCTTAGAGACCATCTCATTCCAACCCCCCTGCACACCTTCCACTAGACCAGGTTGTTTAAAGTCTCCAACTTGGCTTTAAAGAGTTCCAGGAATGGGGCATTCACAGCTCCTCTGGGCAACCTATGCCAGTGCCTCGCCACCCTAACAGTAATGAATTTCTTCCTCATATCTCATCTAAACGTACTGTCTTTCAGTTTGAAACCATTCCCCCTTGTCCTGTCACTACACGTTCTTGCAAGAAGTCCCTCTCCCTCTGTTTTTTAATAAGCTCACTGAAAGGGTGCAGCAAAGCCTCCCTGAAGCCTGCACACAGCATGCAATGGACTTGACAAGTAATGGGCATAGGAGAACAGCAGCTTTCAACCAAGCAGTGAATTATTGGGAAAATCAGTATGCTAAAAGGAACTGCAGTATTGGTGAGAGCTAAGGAAAACCAGTGTGTTCTGTGCTTGCTCCTTACAGAACTTTGAGATGCTAAAACTGGCACTCAAGTGATATTACTTGCTGCAGTTCTCTCATCAGGAAACTTTGTGCAGAACACAACTAGAGGGAGGGTGTTTCTGTCTTGTTCCCAGGCTCACCAAATACCAAGCTCACCAGTCACACCTAACAGGATGGCAGTCTGTGCTACCGGGCTGTACTGCTATGAGAAGCACTGCTTTGTAAGTGTACTCTGACCACTGAAGGAAATGGGACGTATGACATCTTGAGTCAGTCAGTCATTGCAGAAAAAAAACTGTTTACTCAGTGTAAAACAGACAGTCTTTTGTCTTCCTGGTCAAGCAGCAAACAACATCCTATCCCTTTCACTGAAAATAAAAACCTTCTCAGAAGTATGATTTGTTTTAAAAGACCAAGAATCCCAAATGCTTTTATTTATGGAATTGAGAAACCTGCTTTGTTTTGTGTCTCCTTATGATTCCGCTGGGAATGAATGAGAAGCGCAAGACAAGCAACCCTTTCTTTCTGCTGGTGTTACCAGAAACACATTCTCTCCTAACAGCTGGTAGCATTATTGTCTTTCTCAGGAATATGAGCAAATTATGTCAGTAATTTGACTCTGTTATTTCTTACCTAAGTTTTTAATTCTAACGGAACAGTTTACTCAAAGGTAGAAAATAAGTCTCGGCCCTGTTTGCTATAAGCGATGCCTTTGGCTCCAGAGGACCAGTGGGACGGGCTGTGCCCGTGGCAGCCCCGGCTGTGACATCACCGCCTTGTCCCCGCACGGGCCCGCAGGGGACGCTCGCACGACACCGGTGCCGCCACCAGAGGTCGCCGCGTCCGCCGGGACCGCGGCCACATCCCCGCGGGACGCTCAGCTCCGGGCGCCGGGATGGGCCGCGACGGGCATCCCCGCGGGATGCTCGCTCACTCTGGGCGCCGGCAGGGGCCGGCACGGGCATCCCCGCGGGATGCTCGCTCACCTCCGTGCGCCGGAACACGGGCAAACTGCGCAGAGCCGCGGGGATGGAACGTTGCATGGAGCCGTGCGGCCTCACCCGCGGGGATGGCGGCACATCCGAGCACGGGGCTCCGTCAGCAACACGGGTGGGCGCCGGGATGCTCACACCCCTGCGGCAAACGCCATCAGGAAAGAAGGCGGCGGCATCCCTTGGGGAAGCACCCGGCTGCCTTTGCCTGGGCGACGGAAGGTGGCGTGAGCAGGGGGCCACGCTCGCTCTGCCTTTCCCGACTTGGGAGGGCGACGCTGTCGCGACACTGAGAGGCAATTACGGAACACACCGAAGGCTTCTCGGTGGCCTCCGAGGCGGGGGCAGAGCTCGACGGAGCCCCGCAGCAGCCGCTCACCGCAGCTCACACAGCCGCGGGCCTCCCGCGAGGACAGGACGGGAGGCAGCGGCGGGGATCCCCGTCCTGGGATGCGGTTCTTTCGGGAGGCAGCGGCAGGGATCCCCGTCCCGGGATGCGGTTCTTTCGGGAGGCACCTGGTTGCCCGGGCAGTGAGCGTCGCCCGCTGCGCCGCCCCACGGGCCGGGATGCTCTGGACAGCGGCCGGCGCGGGGTGCAGGGTGACACCTAAGTCAGGACCCTGACACACCTTTTTGGGGTGTTTTTTATCCTTTTTTTCCTCCTCTCTTCTTTTGCATTTTTAATATTTTTTTTTTTTATTTCCCCCCTGCCGCGCTACGGGTGTTCCTCCAAAGGCGTTCCCATCCACTGGAAAGACAGCTCCCAGCTATGCCCACCCTGCCTGCGGCTCCCCCTCCCAGCCCCGCCGCCCCTCGCGTGCTTCCCCACCCGGCTCCGCAGCCCCTCGCTCCCGGCCCGCGGGCCTCCGCGGCCCGAGCCGCGCTCACCCGTCGGAGGTGATGGCTCCCGGTGTCGCTCCCGATGTCGCTCCCGGTGTGGCTCCGCACGCACTCAGGACAGCACCGGCCTCCGGCGGGCGTGCGGCCCCTTTAAGCAGCTGCGCCGCCCGCCGCCCGGCGCGCGCCCTGAGCGGCAGCGTCGTTGCCCAATCACAGCCGCGGCCGCCCCAGGTCCCGCCCCCCGCCCGGCGCGCGGCGGGCGGAGCGGGCGGGGGGAATGGCGTGAGAAAGTGACGCGGCGTGGGCAGAGGGCGGCTCGCCAATGGGGACGCGGCAGAGGCGGCGGACTCCCAATGGGAGCCGAGCGCCGCGCGGGGACAGCCAATGGGAGCGCGCAGCCGACCGCGGGTGAGGGTAGGAAGGGCTCGGGCCGGGCGCGAGGCGGTTGCCTAGCAACGGGAGGGTCCGCCTGTCCCGCCCGGAGCCGCCCGGAGCATCCCGGCCCCGGCGCATCCAGGCCCCGGCCTATTCCGGCCCTCGTTTGTCCCGGCTCCCGGCGCATCCAGCCCCCGGCGTGTCCTGACCCTGGCGTGCCCAGGCGCCGGGGCTCGCACGGAGCTCTGCCAGCAGAATTGCTTCATGGAGGATATGATGGATGTCCTGCCCTGCCCTGCCCTGGATCTTCTCGTAACATTTTCGTCCGAGCTCGTTAAATCTTCCATGTGGCAAGCTGCACATCACGGGTTTACTGCTGACAAATTGGCAGTTAGCTAATGCGTGGATTCCTCCTGCGAGCCTCGCTTGCCTTTAGGCCACGAGATGATTTATATCCACCTACTCCACTGTTGCACATTCCCAGTGAACTGGGAGCACAAACGTCTGTTGTGGATGGGAAGTTGCTTGACAGAAGTCAAACACAAATTTTATAGCGTGGATAATTGGGTTGTAAACCACTGCTCAAGTTAAGGAAATGTACTCCCTTAGCAGCTGTCAAGTTCTGTGAGATCTGACTGCTATAGCTAGCAGAAGATACCACCTTGCTCACCTCACACCACTCCAGGGTGTTAAACTGCCATCTTAGGGGCAGGTAAAAATACTGCAAAGGAAATGGAAAAGCCATCATTGAAAGTGTTAACTTCTGTCCTGTTTGTTCAATCTGTTTTGAACTTGTAGCTGTTTGCTGTGCCACTGTCATGCAAAATCATCACAGATTTGTCACATAACTATCTGTAGTGCAAGGATTGAGAAATATCACTGAGAAATCGAGAGAAGTTTTTTCTGCATGTCTCCTGATAAGCTTGTGCCAGTCAGTGTACAAGCCAGTTCCATTTGTTATTCTGAAAGAAACATGTTGACAAAATGCAAACTTGGTTGGTGATGGCGTAGTTACATCATGTTACATCATGTACACTGGTGCCTCCTGTGCCTACAGACCAAAGGGGCTTGTTAGGAAAGTTCATCTGCTCCAGGATTCTAGAACTTCAATTCCTTCTTCTTTTCCATTCCTGCCAACAAACAAACAAAACAACCAACCAACCAAAACCAACAACAACAAAAAAACCACCAAAACCCAACCAACCAACCAAAAAAATCCCACAACAAAAGCAAAACAAAACAAAACCAGCAGCAAAACAACCAACCAACCAAAACAGCAACCCAAAAAACAAACAAAACCAAAGAACCAGAACTAGAGCTGTATCCTTGTTCTAGACATCAAAATGGGTTCCTAATACCAGCCTCTCAACATGCACTTTGGTGGCAAAATGTTCCTGACATGGGGATGCCTGGACTGTCCTGGTTGTATGGAAGATGTGCTGGGAAGCAGATGGAGCAGCCCATCTCCCTGCTCCCTGGGGGCTCAGCTGGCTGTGCACAAGGCCAGCTTTGGTTCCCACATCTCAGGTAGCCTGGGATGGGACTGCCCTGGAGAAAGTAGTCTGATGGAGCTGTGAGAAGCCTCCATGGCCACCTCTTCCCTTTCGCTTGGGAGCCGTGTTCAAAGTTGGGCCTTTGCCAGAGGGGCATCATGAATGTGCCTGTGCCTGGTACGACCCTTGCTGATCCTGACCCAGTGACTTGACCCCCCAGCTTCACCTCCAACCTAATCATCCCTACAAACTTGTCTGGAAGCCTGGACTCTTGGTTGACCCTGTTTTGCTGTCACTGGCCCTGCTCTCTGTGTTTGCTTGGGCACTGTGAGTGCGTGCCCTTGGCCCGGTCACTGCCCTGCCTGCCACCTTGTAACTGCCCTGGCTGCACCTGCTCTTGCTGCTCCTGGCGATGTAAACCTGCTCACCTGGGAGCCTGCACTCAGGTGGGGGTTTCCTTCTGATAAATGTCTTATTTGCTTTCAAAATGGTGAAGTCAGAATTGTGTTTTGCAGTTCTTTTTGTGTGTGTGTGTGTATAGTCAACACTAAATGCAGATCTAAAAAATAATCTTTTTTATTACATCTTCTACAGATCTCATTAAAATCCCTGACAAAATTACTAAGATTAGCTTGGGGAGGTGATCCATATTACTGCTTTCTTTCCCATGGTCTATGTATCTGTACCAGATATTTAGAGATTTACCTGGTCATTACACTGCTAAAAGCATTGCTTTTGTCTCCTCAGGATGTTTATGGATCCAGATGCTAATTTAAATTTGTATCAAGTCCAGATGTCCTCCTCTTGCAGACTAGTTTGATGACTAAGTCTTATAGCCCAAGATCTAGAGCCTACTTTTTCTTATTAATCAATACAATTTATTTTATAATTGTTGTCAGTAGTGTTGTTCTTTTTATCCAGCTTTATGAGACTGTTTACTTTTCCTGCCCCAGAGTGTATTACAAGGGAATACTTAAAAAAATTACAATTGTTTCTTCACAAGAAAGGGTCTGTCTATGCTGCTGTTGCAATAGTCTACAATTGTTTTACACTAATTTCTTGTAAAGATTGCATTCATATCATTAAAGTTGTTGGTGAATCTTATTCCAAACCTCTTAGGTAATTAATTATAGTTCTCTAACCAAATTGTGCTTCGGACATGTGATTGCTCTATTTCCAGCCCAGCTAGTGAGAATGCAGGTCATTTTCCTTTCATGGCTGTAGAGTTTAATCAATCTGCCCAGGGAGATGTATAATCAAAAATTGTATTTGCAAGTTCTGTTTGTTAATTTGGACTAATGCATCAAATTGAGTGTTGCACCTCAGTAACCTTAGAACTGGAAACCTGAGAAAGGACAGGTTGTTTTAATAAAGATGGTACTACCAAAGAAACTCAGCATAACTCAGAATAACCTTGTCTCAGAAACATGCTCAGGTGTGCTACTGAGAGGGCAAGCGCATATTCTCTTCTTCTGTTAAAATCCAGGCTGTTTTGATAAAAGATGGGTTTGAATTTGAGCCTCTATCAACGTTTTTCAACTGTGTAAAAGTGTGTGGGAACTCCTAACCCAGTACTGCTTTAAAGAAAAGTGTTTGCAGTGTTATGACTCACTTTCTAGTTTTAAGCAAGAGTATCAAATTCAGGGTGCTGGTTTTGCCTTAATAGACCAAACAGGTTCTTTGCTTCTCTTTAGCAGTTCTTAGGCAATGCTATCTGTGATTTTTTTAAAGCATCTTAAAAATTACTTAGAGGCTATCACATTAAGTTAATAACTGTTAAAATAAATGAAAAAGCCAGATTATAATAATCTGTTAAACTGTTTCTTAAAAGTGTGTAGGAGTGCCTTTACTGGAATTCTCAAGAATATTAATTACAAGCCTAATCTGGAACTTAATTCAATGGAAGTTACACTTCCAAGCCACTAAAATACTCACTGGGGTTTTCAAATGCAACCAACTACACCTTTAAGCCACTGAAACCCATTGAAAAGAGAGCTTTATTCAGCATTTTCAGGGAAAACAAAGTAATGAGCCCTAATAATCTCTTCCACCAAACAAGATGTTGAGATGAGTTTAGTGAAAAAGGCATTGATTTTATTTTGTTGCCAAGTACAAAATGGCAAAGGTCAAAAATAATGCTCAGGTACAGAGATATGAGGTCACTCAAGTGAAGGTTTGGAAACTGGAACATTTTGCTTCTACATGTTGTGTTTCAGGGTTTAGGGATAAATGAAACTGTATGAGACAGTGGATCTTTCAAGTGCTGTTTTGATACTTCATATGCCATTACCAGGGAGGAACCTTTTTTTTAGGTTGAATGACTGGTAGAAGTTTTTCTAATTCAATTCCTGAAAGAATGCACTGGAACCAAAACTTGAAATACAGCTGGTAGGAGGGAGTGGACTTTGTAATCTTGTAATCTCTCAGTTTGATCTACTGATTCCAGGAGAACCTGATAGAAGACATCACACTGAAGAACTCAAAGATGTAAACAAAAATATCAAAGGTCCAGTAAATACAAGTATTTCAATAACATTTGAGTTGCAGGTTTGGTTGGGTCTTTAATTTCAAATATGAAGCAGGAATTGCTGAACTGCTAAGAATCAAAGATGAGGAGGCCAGGGAAGCTGACAGTACAAAAACAAGTCACCACCAGTATCTGTACTGCTTTACAAACAGAAGAGAGAACTGCAGCTGTGCTGTGAACCTACAGCTGTCAGAGGACAGGTCTGCAAGCCAAGAGTGCATGGAGCTTCCCAGCAGCCTGTACCTAAACCAGCATGGACCCTTTCCCTTTCCCTTTCCCTTTCCCTTTCCCTTTCCCTTTCCCTTTCCCTTTCCCTTTCCCTTTCTCTTTCCCTTTCCCTTCCCTTTCCCTTTCTCTTTCCCTTTCCCTTCCCTTTCCCTTCCCATCCCTTCTCTGGATAGGTTGTTCCAGGCTCTAATCCTGTGAAATGCTCTCTCTCATAGAAGGGCCATGGAAATTGGGGTACAGTCCATGCTTTAGTCAGTATGTTGGTACACTATACACTCAAAAGATCACTGGTTGCATTGATGGCACAACTCTGAGGAGCTCAGATGCCATCATAAATCCACCCAGAAATCTGAGGGAAGGAAGAAGGTAAAATCTGGAATGCAGAGCAGAACATGAGGAAAAAAATAGAACTGCCAGAAACAGTAAACTGCTGCTGCCATATTGTAAAGAGCTTCTGCAATTTAGCATTCCTGGTGCTCTGCTGACCTAGGCCCAGGGGGGTTGGATTCTGTGTAATACCCATTAGCTAATTATCCATGTGGTGTCCAGGCAGTGCAAATGAAATGGTGGAAACCGTGTGCTGTTTCAGCTTGCATCAGCCAGGGTCACATCCTCTGCCTCAGCAGTGTGCTGAGCACAGCCTTGGGAGGAAGAGCCTCTGTGAGGCTCAGAGTCAGAGACGGCAGCCCCAGCTCCTGGTCCCGGCAGCAGGCTTCCTGGATACAGTTGCAGCAGGCAGAGGATGGAGCTATGCCATTGTATGTGCTGTACAAAATATTCCCTAGAATCTGGAAGAAGAGTTATATTAGTTGCCTCATCCCTGTCCAAAGGCTGTTGGCTCCTAAGAGCAGTAATGGTTTCTCTTATCTGTTTTGGAGGGAGTCAAGTTTCTCTCACCAGATTTGCATCTGTAAAGTATGGTGCTTATCTCTAGTGACCTTGCTTCGGTTTTTCATCTTCTTTCTTATTTAGGGAACATACCAGCAGCTGCTTCTATCCCCTATCATTGGCCTTGCTTTCTCCCATGCTTTCAGGATGTAGTTTTACATAAAAATTTCAAAACAAACACAAGAGGCAACTCAGAGGAATTCACTTAAGTCAGATGCAGTGATTGAAAAAAAACAGTAATTGCTGGGAGAAGAGGAGAAAGAACGGAATTGTACTGCTATAAGTATTTTTGGCTCACTAGATGTATGCATTCTATGGCACTTACTCTTTTAAAAACCTCTCGTCTCCCTCCTCATTTGCTGCTTTCTGTGTACGTGTCTGTGAGGAGAGGTGCTGTTGATGAGATGTCTTTGTGAAAACACTAAATTACTTGGAAGTTTCCAGGAAGCAGGGAGGAAATCAGGACTGTGCCACACAGGAGAAGGCAGTGCTGTGCAGTGGAAGAGAGGCTATGGAGTGGCCAAGCTGTCATCACTGCTAGTCTTCAAAAAAGGCCTTGAGGGACACACGTAAACTTCAGTCCTAATTATGAGAAATTCAGCAAAGAGAGTAGGAAGGACCCATCTGAAGGATCTGAGTAGGGAACTGAACAAACAAAAGCAGTAGGATGATCTTTATTGCATAGCTCTGAATGCCACACTTTGAGTCCTATGGACAGGCTTGGATATTATCACTGAAATTACATTTCATAATAGTAACAGCTGGGAGCAGAGATTGTTTGGAATAGGTAAAAGACATGTTTTTGGCAAACTTAAACTGTAACTGTCTGAAATTGTGTTTGTAAAACTAGGTAAGATGAAGAAAAAAGAAAGATTAATGACTGGAAGAATATAAACGAAACAGGCAACAGCATGAAGATGATTGCAGACAGGGAAGAATAAGGACCAAGGATAGGACTGGAAACAAATGGAGGAATGTGAAGGAACAGTATGTTAAAACAGAAATCACAGGGGAGGTTGCGATGAAGGCAGGGTGAGAAAGAGGAAGATTTAAGTCTGCCAAAAGATCCAGGAGGTACAGTGAGCACTTGCTACAAGACATTACCAGGAACACCTTGTCATTTGTCTGATAATCTGATCAGCATCGTTCTGAGTACAGGTGATGTTTTCTGCCTCTGCTTTCTCTGGCACATAGAGATTTGAAAAGTTATTTTAATGCAACAATCATCCATCACTGGTAAAATATGGTATCCTTGCTTGCGGTGCCCTATGCCACAGTATCTTCATCATGGGGCTTGCTTCATCTTGCTACTGTTTCCGTTCTTTCTGTTTGGTAATTCTGATTCTTCTCTGCTTTCTAAAATGAGATTTGATCCTGTGAATCTTGTGCTTCATCTTCTTCATCATTTTTTTGACTTTTCTATTCCATGGATTCACACAGAACTTTTTGCCTTTTATGTGGAGACTGACAGAGAAAAAAATGGTTGTCAGTTTCAAAGAAAAAAAGTAAAAATCCCAGCTTTTAAAAATCATCATACTTATCACTCACCTATGAAGACCACAAAGTTGGACTTGGTTCATCTTAAATTATATTTTATACTGTATTTATTCACTTTTTCTTTTGGTTTCAAATATGCTAAGATCTAAGTTTTACATTATTAAACTTACATTCCAAAATCTGAAAAAAAGCTTTACTACTTCAGTGCAAAAAGATCCACGGTGCAAAGCAGTACATTTCTATGGCCAATAAATAAGCAGACCACTGTATAATTATTGACTGTCATGATTATCATGCAAAAGTCTAGAAAATGTACCAATTTAATCCAAACAGTGTGACATTGTACCAGAAAAAAAAAAATAGAAATAGCTTATTTGCGAAAGTAAAGCTGATTTAATGAGTTTAGGCAAGGTTTTTAGGGGATAAATAATTGGAAAAAGCAGATAAATCTTAAGGTGCATGAGTAATTTCTCAGTTCTAAAAATAAAGCAAGTGTCAATGAAGGCTGAATAATATTCAGTATTATTACTGAAAAAAGAATTAAATTTTAACAATCAAGTTTAAAGAGCACAAGGAAGGACAATTCTTAAATCACATACAATGTCAGTTTTTGAATTTGTGTTAGCTTTCCAAGATTCTACTTATTTAAATGCTGCCTAATAGATTTTAACTTGCAGTATCCCTTTCACAGGGAAGGACACAAAATATCTCTTACATAACAGCCTCTAGGTGACACAGGCCATCAGCTTTCTGGATTTCAAACCTCTCCACTCTTCTGAGAATTCCTTTCGGAATTTCATCTGAAATTTTCGTGCAACAGTCAAAGGCCCCAGGAAACAAAGCTAAAAAGAGGAATAGCAATGTTAGAAACAACACAGATATGAGAGGGACAAGTCATAGTTTGACTGCACAGAATCACAGAGGGGTTGAGGTTGGGAGGCACCTCTGGAAGTCATCTGGTCCAGCCCCCTGCTCAAGCAGGGACATCTGGTCTCTGCATCCTGCTTGAGCTTTGCTCTCAGCCCCTGATAATGTGGTTAGCTTAATTAACTCCTTTTAATGAGAGAAGCAGCCATTCTGTGACCAAGCAAGTCATGTCTTCATGCCCCTTCCCTCATTATGAAGCCCTGGAGGAATTTCCTGAGAAACAAGAGACAAACCAATCAGACTTCTATTTCTGTTCCCTACTAGCCCCCAGCCTCCCATCATTTCTCCCTAGATGCAGGACTTTGCATTTCCCCTTGTTGAACTTCATGAGCTTCCTCTCTGCCCATTTCTATGTCAGCAAAATCATGTGGTACATCAGCTACAGCTCCCAGTTTGTTATCATCTGCAAACATGCCACAGGCACATTCTGTTCCATCATCCAGGTCTTTAGTGAAGACCATGTTGACCTCTGGGGTTTGTGGCACCAATTACAACACTCTGAACCTGGTCCTTCATTCAGTTTTCTATCTGCCTCAATCTTTACTTGTCTACCCTATACTTTGTCAGCTTGTCTATGATGGTATTACAAGAGACAGTATCAAAGACTTTCCTGAAGTCAAGGTACACAAAACACATCTCTCTCATCTTGACCAATATGCTAGTCATGTTACTGGAGATGGCTACCACATTGGTCAAGCATCATCTCCCCATCATAAATCCATGCTGACCACTCCTGATGACTGTCTTGTCCTTCAGATCTTGGGAAAGGCTTTCTCAGGGGATTTTCTTCATCACCTTCCCAGGGACTGAGATGAGGTTGAGCAGCCTATAGTTCTCTGGATCTCCTTCTTGCCCTACTTGAAGATAGGGGTAATACTTGCTTTCTATCTTCAAGAACCTCTCCCAGTTGCCATGACTGTTCAGAGGTAACTGACAGTGGCCTCCCAATGACATCAACCAGCTTCCTCAGCACTGGTTGTGCCCCATCCTATCTCTCCTGTGGCCTTATATGTGTCCAGTTTTTAGAAGTGGTCTCTAGTTTGGTCCTTCGCTGCTGACAACAAATCACCCTTGCTGCAGACATTCCCTCTGGTCCCAGGAACCTGGGATTCTTGAAGCCCAGTTTGCATGGTAAAGAGTTAAGACAAAGGTGGTGTTGAGTACTTCAGCCTTATCCATGTAATTTGTCACCAGTTGCTCTGTCTGATTTAGCAATGGGTTTTCATATTCACTCCTCTTTCTTTTGTTATTTATGTACTTGTGGAATATTTTGTCACATGTCACATCCCTTGACAGATTCAACTCCAGCTCAGCTTTTTCTTTATCTTTCCTAACCTTATTCCTGCATTATCAGAGAACTCTCTACTCCACTTGGGTCACCTGGCACTGCTTCCACCCCTTTGTTTTTGCTTTCCACACATTGTTTTTACATTCTGGTGCAGTTAAAAGTTCTGAGCACATCCAGCCAGGTCTCCTGACACACTGCTTGGGTTTCTGTTTGTCAGGACAGACCTTTCTAATGCTTGGAGGGGTTGACCGTTGAACATCAGCCAGCTCTGCTTGACCCCTCTTCTATCCAGAATTGTATTCCATGGGATTCTTTCAAACTTCTGAAGAGGTTTTAAATCTGCTCTTATTAAATCCAGGGCCATCCATCTTGCTTTTTGCCCTGCTCACTTCTCTTAGAATCCCAAACTCCACCATCTTATGGACACTGTAGCCAATTCTGCCTCTGATTTCAGGCCCCTGACTAGGTCTGCCCTGTTGGCAAGTATCTCGTCCAGCTGAGTGTTTTGCTGTGCCAGTTTCTGGATTACTTGTCATGGAAGATGTCATCAATGCACATCAGAACTTACAGATTGTTTGAGCACTGTTGTATTGCCCTTGCAGCAGATCTCAGCATAGTCAAAGTCCCCCCATGAAGACTAAGGCCTGTGAATATGAGGATTTTTCCGTCTGTTTGAAGAAGGCTGCAGCTTCTTCTTCCTGGTCAGGAGGTCTATAGCAGACCCCCACATTACCATGTCACTCCTGTTGGTCTGCCCACTAATCCTGACTGTAAGCTCTCAGCTCGTCCCCCATCCCCAGGCAGAGTGCACTCCTGCTGCCCTCTTGCATAAAGGCCAACTCCCTCTCCTTGCCTTCCAGCCTGCTCTTCCGAAAAGCCCATATCCCTCAACTGCAGCACAGCAGTGACATGGGCCAACCCTGCACATGTCCCTGAGCTCAGTGCAGCTGCAGCCACACATCATACTCTTGTTTGCTGCCCATGCTGCACGCCTGAGTGGAAGGGCAATTCGGAGTGCTGTCAAGGGCTAGTTATCTTCACAGCTTTTGTGGTGAGATACTGTCTTTTCAGTTTCTCCCACAAGAGAGATTGGTGGTTTAGTTGTTTAAATAACAGTTTCCTTTACCCCTCCTTGTGCATGTGTATGTAAAGGTTTGTTACAGTTCTATAAAAGTAATTTTTAAAGATTTATTTTTACTTGTGGATCACCAACATTAATGACATAGGAACTGTCAGGAGTATAATTTAAAAGCTCTGCCTTTTGAGGTCAAATCAGGCCCATTATCTTTTGTTATCTTTTTGAAATTATTAATGTTCTTGTTCGGCTTTGTGTTTTCTTTTACCCCAAGGGCTCCCAGGATTGAATGTGCCTTCACTATGGAATTATCTCCTGCAGATTTTTTCCTGTTTGCTATTACCATTTTGAAAATAAAATGTCACCGAACTTTAAAAAGCAGATCATAAATCTAGCTGGGCTTTTATTTTTAAAGATAAATACTAACATTTTGAGGTTTGATTTTCTTCTGTGCTAGCACAGAAATAGATCTTCTAAAAGGGATTTCCTCCATCAGTTCAAGGACAAGCAAAGCTGTATTGCTCAGGGATTTATCTAGGATGAAGGTCTCAGTATTAAACCCACGCTTCAAAGTGAGCACGGCAAGGACCCCTGTGTCTCAGACCTTGAACTAATGTGGGAGAAGTGGGGAGAGAGTCTTCCTATTTGTTTTCATTTTTCTTCCTATCCGTGCTTTCCCTAGGTAATCATTTAGCCTTGAACACAAGAGTCATGAACTAGAAAAAAAAGCCAGAGAATCAATTTCAGCTTCAGTAAGCAGGAGATAAGAAGTGTGTTTAAAAATTTTCCTGTAAGCAAGACAATTGTGTGCTCTGCACCTTAGAAGAGTGCTTGCTGAATGCTGGAATAACAGATGCTGGCACAGCTGTAGCAGTGAGCTCGAGCAGCCAGCGATGGAGCTGCAGTCGCTGGAGAGCAATAACATTGCCCACTGCTGCTTGCAGGGGCATTTTGTAGCCGTGGGCGTGATGACAAAGCCCTGGGATCTCACAGTCAGAAGGGAGGGGGAAAGGCAGAAGCTGGCCCAGCAGTTGTCTCCTCAGCAACCCAGAGAGGAGGGCTATAAATAATCATATGCTGCAGAAGGACTAATTAAGTGTTGAATGTTACCTGTTATTTCCCCATTGTTCTTTGTTTTTCTCTCTTCAACAGCATACTTCTTAGGAAGCAAGTTAATTGATGTTCACAAATGGAAATTCAGCTCATTGAGCATCACTAAGTTTAAGGTTTTTTCTGGGTCCTCAAGGTAGAGTTGGTAAAACTAAATTATAAACTTTTGTCATTGCCAGCCAGCTCCTGACAGAAGGATTCTGTCAGAAAAAAACTTAAGGAAGAGTAATTATATTTTAAACTCTATCTATCTATTTTAAACTCTATATTTAAACTTGCCTGCTGTGCTTTTTGGAGAGGTCTAGTTCTGTACTTCTTTGGGGTCTAGTAAACTAAAATACTTGGCAAGACCAGTACTACCAGCTCCTGTGGAATGGCTGAGTATTACCAGAGGTATTAGGGAGAACCAGCTGTCCCCTGAACTATTCCTCAATTGGTTTTGCTGATGCTTGGCTACTATATCTTTCCCTCATCCTACTTCATATACTTAAATACTATACATCACTTGCTTTGATACTCAGATCTGAACTATCAGCATTGCACTTTACAATGCACTATATAGCACCATGTTAGCCATTTGTACACTTTGTAACTGAAAATTATGAAATTAATACTGATGTACTTTTATAGCTTTGTAAGGAAAAATATACACAGGCTCAACCAAGGAGAATAAAGCAAAACTCCTGATGCATCCAGCTGGGCTTGTGTGTGTCTTGCTGGGCACTGCTGACTGGCTGCCCTTTTGCAACAAACTTAACCAACAGGAGTTGCATCCTTTGGCAACTTGTTTAGAACTCCACCTTCATACACCACTCACATGACCAGAGTTGCCGTTTTAGAGCAATTCAATCACCCTCTGCTCAGTCAATCTTTGACCTGGAGCATTGGATGCCACTGACATCCAACCCATGCGGCTGTACAAAAGCTGTGCCCTGCAGCATAAACACAAGCAACAGGCTTCGTGTGAAATTGGGGAATGCCTCAACGGAAACCAGGCTGAAATTCTGCATAAAATGTAAATGAGTGGTGCTTATGTTCTTGCTAACGAGGCAAGAGAATTTCTTAGGGAGATTGAGAGTCTGCTAGTACTTTTTATTAGAGGTATGTGCCTGGGGAGGCTTTCTTGTCTTCACAGGTATGTATTCATTGAGGAGTTCTGATGTGCACTGGTTTTTTGAAGAAAAAGAAGCTGTCACCTTTAAATATTTTTTTTGTATTTTTGTTATGTGTATGAAAGCACAGCTACAAGATGGAAAATAGACAATCTGTGGATCATAGATGAATGCATGGCATGAGGGTCTTTCTGTCGGAGAACACGAAAGTGTCACCAGCAACCTTCTGTTGACAGAGGCACTTATGATAACTGGTACCTTTTTACATGGAAGTCAGTTTTAAAAGTGATTTTTTTTTCCTGTGGGTGAAGAATGAGAGCAGTGAGCCAAGGAATTCCTTTATTTCCCCAGAGCCCGGGAGAGCTGATGCTGCTCTCATGGAGCATTGAGCCATCCTGCAGCTCCATTGTTACTATAATTTCATTCTAATCCTGCAAGTGGGAAGAAATTAGGAGGTAATAAGCAAAGCTAACCATTTCAGCCCAACCCAGGGCCATGGTCTTTTGTGGTTTCAGCAATTAGATCAGGGTTATTAGTAATTGTTAATCTAAACAGTGGTTAAAAAGAAAGGACTGTGAGTTTGCACATGGATGTTGGAATGGCCTTTTTTGTGCCATTTATCAGTCAATGGGATTTTTTCGGTGCTTCTGATTTCATTCGTCTCTGTCACTCAGTGGCACAGTAAGAAATACACAGCAGCTCACCCAAAAATTATTTAGACCTGTTGTGTAACATTGAGACTCCTAAAGCTAAAGGAGCTGCTGAAAGGACTGACAAGCTTAGTGGTGGACCTTGGGACAGAAGGGATTCCTCTGTTGTTATCTGTTGTTATTTCAGCAGGTGATATTACCTATTTTGGTATTTCTTCCCTGGGAACTCCAGGGAATGACCTGTTGTTTTCAAAGTTATTTAGCACATTCATTAAAAAACCCCAAAAACCAACACGAACAAACAAACAAAAAACACCCCAAAAAACCAGCCAGAGAAATAGTCCTTGCACAGAACAGAAGGAGTTGGAACTGAATGATCTTTAAGGCCCCTTCCAACATAAACCATTCTATGACTGAAGTGCAATACTTGGGAATGGAGCGCAGTGAAAATAAAGCCTCTCCTGGAACAAGACCTCCATGAGTACTGTCCATTACATCTGTCTTTACATTTTAGTGGATCATTATCAAATCTCTTTGACTGCCTAAACTTCTTTTTCCATTTCCTATCTGCTTCCTGACCAAATTTACTCCCTAGGAACTTGTCTTACCCTTCCGCTCTATTTTTTTCATTGTCATGCTCAAACTTGGGAGCCACATGTTAATCAGCCAGAGGAGGCTGGTCATTTACGGTTCAGGCAAGAAATACTAAAAACAATTATTGGTGCATGCGCGGCTTCTGGGGCCCCAAAGAACTTTTCCATCCTTCTTCAGTTTCAGGCTGATATTCCAAGATTTGCCAAGTCTTTTGGGGGAACTGTCGTGCCTGATGAAGAGCCCTCTTGTGGCACACAGCGGGAGCATGCTGGGCTCTTGTACTGCTCTTGACTGCAGTTTCAGGCAGGTGGGACTGGGCAGGGGGAGGGCAGAGCACTGGTAAGGAAAGACATGGCAGTTAGTGGTTCTGCCAGCCTCCTCCATAGAGAATTTAACACAGCAGGGCAGGTCTTTGCCTCATGAAGGAGGGCCAGATAGAGAAAAAAAGAGGAGATGATGCCACATGGAAATAGATGGTGAGTGGTGGAGCCATTGTGTCCCCAACCCCTGTACTTGCTCTTAACTATTGGTTTCATTTTGGTCTTTTTGACTAAACATGATAAAGAAATCCCTGTGCTTTAAGCAAGAACAGTACGGAAGACATTTTTCCTTCCTTTCTCCATTTCCCTCCACTCCAGACCCAACCCAACTGCCTTAGGCAGGACTTGTGCAACTCTTCACAAGTTTCACTCCAGCAGTCAGTGTTTTCACCAGGCTTCTGGTGGTCCCTCCTGGATCCTGCTGGCAGCACACAGCATCCTGTCAGTACTGCTGGCAGAGCACCTGGCTGACCTTTGTGAACTGCATGTAACCCATGAACTGCTGAGTGAAAGGCTGTGCTGTATTTGTTCTTTTACCAGGACAGTTCTTGAATTTACACAAACTAAGGGAGCCCGGCAAGTATGGATAACATTATCAAGCAGGTTGGGTTCTCCCAACACATTGTGTGGTCTGAGGGAATGCTTCTCTTCCATGGTGAGATCCATAAATCTGAGGCACTTTATGTTTCTATGTTGAAATGTGAGACCTGCCTCAAGTTCACCATGAATGAACCTCTGCACACATTGCACAAGTTTGGCACACCTGTGCTATTAGCAGCAGGCATTAGGTGTTTCCTAGTGGAATTCTTTTGTGGTTACAAAGTAGGCTTTGTACATCTGGAAAGAAAACCCACACAACTTTGCACTGATTAATCAGATTGACATCTCGCTTATTCAGAACATTGTGTGATATGCTCTGGTATCAATACAGCCATTTCCACAGACGAGTTTCACTAGTCCCATGTTGTTGGCTTATGAACATAGAATCCAGGCTCTGCTCTTGGAGGGAAATTTACTATCACATCACCTACACTTAATAGTAACTACTGTAAGGCAGCTTATTTAGCGCTCATTTCATTAAGCTATCAGAAAGTGTTCCTCTCATTTAAAACAAGCTTGAGGCTATTTTAAGAGTTCAGCACATCAAGGCAGGTTTTTTTCAGCTTAACCTAAAGCAAGCCAATAACTATTTCATTATGCAGAAGGCTCTGATCCTGGTTGACAGGTGAGCAAAGAAGGATGCTAGGATTCTTGGCAAATGCAGCATAGACATAGTCTGTAAAAACTAAGGAGGTTGCTTAATAGCTGGATTTGAGAGGTGAACTCAAATGCTGAAAAATGTTCTAATGCGTCCTACTATTTTGACATGGTAATACACACAGTTAAAGCACAGTTTGGAGACAGAGTTTAAAAAAAGATGGAAGGGGTTCTAAGCTATAACCATATAACCATAAACAATAATACATATATATATATAAAGCATGCTATATAAAGAATAAATACAAATGAAGCTATGCAGTGATGCTTTTCCTGTTTTGCTATGAGGACTGCTGTTAATATGGACATTTTCAAAGCTGGAAGGCTGACTGGAAATGGATAGATGTCTATTTCATACAAGTCAGGATTTTCATATGGGTCTTTGTCCATCAAATCATGATCAGTTTGCAAGCTGTCTGTCTCCATACAACATCCTTGGTTCTTGAATTACAGAGCATCAAGGAAATGCAGGCTGAAAATTGGCAAAACAGAGTGTAATACTAATGTAGTCAAAAACCCAGTAATATCTACTACCTTAACAGAAGGGGAAATTTCTGGTGTCCCTAGCAAAAACAAACATCACAATGTCTTTCATATTAAGATGCAAAAAGAAGCTGTCATGTGAATATAAATCTGGTTTGTTTCTATAAAGCAACACATTTTGAAAAGAGGGAACCCATCTCCCACACTGCACAGACCAGACTAACATTACTGGAGTACCTTCAGTAGGATAACTCCAGATAACTCCTTTGGGAAGTCTCAGACAGTCTTATTTAGTTGTTATTCCTATGCAGTAGCATCAAACATTTGGTGCGGATGTTATTATTGTATGTGTATTTCTCTCTTCATATCTTCAGGATGAATACATGTAGGAGCTTCCAGAAGAGAACTCTGTCTTCTCAAATTGAAATTCAAACCAACAATCTTTGGAATAAGCTCCATTGTCCAGCCTGCTGCATATTTCATGCAGTGCTGCCCCCTTCACTGCAGGTGTAGGACCCTGTAAATCCCTGGCACTGAGATGTGATCATGGAAGATTATCAGGGTTTTTTAAAGTAAAATTGCAAAAACTTCTTTTTAATTATATTTTGGGACATGGGGGTAGAGGGGTGGAGGTTGTGGAGGGGGAAATCCCCATCACACTCTACAGAATACCTCAATCTTGTTTTCTGGCCTTGCCTGGCTGGGCCATGTTTAAGCCTGTGGCTAGGTGTGATTTTGGCCAACAGATGGATTTCCTGGCCTCTCTCAACAGCTACTAATTCACATCCATAAGCAAAGGAAACTTCTGCAAGTTTACATGTACGAGCCCAAATTTTACTTGTATATCTACTGTCACCCTGAAATAAATGGAAGCATAATGGTGAGCCTAAGAAGCGTAAGCCCAGGTAGGGTTAAGCCCAAATCTGGTTCAGCTCAGGGTAGGGTGTGCCTGTGCCCAGCTAGCCACCTGCAGTTCTTCTCATTTTTACTGTGGGTTCTGCCATTTGAGTATTGTAGCCAAATATGGAGCATGTCTGGATGAGGAAAGTTAGGTGGTAAAGGCATTTCCCCTGTGTCAGGTGGTTCAGTGTGAAAGAGCTATTCTAAGAGAACCTTTACTTTGACCTGTGCATGTACGTGTCAGTGCTATTGTGCAAGACCTTGCTGACTGGCCAGATCATATATCTAGAACAAAAGCACTTGCAGAGCCTTCCTATGCCAGCAGGTGCAGTGGCCATTTTAACAGAATAGAATTTTAAGGCAGATTTTTTCCCTGTGTTGTCTAAATCTTCAAAGAATTCCACAATTCCTAATCCTACTTAAGCCAATAGAGCCTGAGAAAGGATCATCCTCCAGAATCTGAGTTACCTTCTCTGTGAACACAGTTTATTTTACAGTAAAAACTTACAAAGAAAAACTAAGAATTCAAGTACAGCATTGCCTAGTTGGTTTTGAAAACTTTTAAAGTTGTTCTGTTTTTCAAAAATTTTTAATAAATTTTAAGTTTAAAGTTAAGTTTGCTTTTCAAGTGTTATTTGATCTCCTGAATCCTTGAGACATGCTGCACTGAATGCACAGCAAAGTTCTGCTGGGAGAAATCAGTTACTTGAAGTTTGTCATAAAAAGTTTTTTGAAACCTCTGCCACCCAGGGCAACTTCACTTTAAAGGAAAAAGACCAAGTGATTTCCTAAACATATTTCCTCTGGGAAGCTTGTAAAGGAGGAATTTACACCTGAACTTGAGAGATCCCTTTAAACAAATACTGACATTTTACTAGGTGTTCCCTCAGGAAATCACTGCTTTAAAGGTCTTACACCTTAAGCAGCTAAAATTTTCGTGATACGTTTCCTATGACAAATAACTCACATGACTTTTCCTTGCTTAGCCACTTCACAGAATTATAACCTGTCCACACCTGTTGTGGAAACATCAGGTTTACAGACAAAATTCTCAGGTTAAGCCCTGACTCCACTGAAAATGCCAATTGCTCTGTGCAGTCAAGGCAGCCAGGTTTGACTTTCTGAAGAAAAGCAGCACAGACCTTTATGTTATCACTTCTGGTCCTGTGTAGAGCTGCAAAGGCTCAAGCAGACACTGTTCCGTGTAGCCACACTTCAGGTCTTTTTTTCTTGAAAAGATTAAAGTATAGAGATAGATGAAGTACAGTTTTACTTACTCTCAGACGTCTGACTAACCGTGACTGCTAGAACAACCAAAAGAGTGACAAATTTCACATCCATTCCTCCTTGGAGCTGCAGGAGCACAGACACAGATCAGGCGGTGAGCTGCAGGACTAACACCTGACCCTACCCGCTGGCTGCTGGGGATGAACGTGCGTTAAAGCCCCACCCTGAGCAGCAGCTTGGCGTCGGCTCCGTCCTGTGTGGCACTCTGGACTTCAGCAGGATTCCTCCTCTCACCTGTAGACACCTTCACCTGTATTCCACCTCTTACCTGTATTTCTCCTCACACCTGTAGTGTGGTTCAGTGTTTTGCCAGATGGGAAGATAGGCTGTATTCCACACAGTTCCCCAAGATGGTACTGCCTTACAGCCAGATCCCCGCAGCCCTCCTCACTGATGAGGCTCTTCAGCAACAGACTTGCAGGGTAGGAGTACTTCAGAAACAAGTACTCGCAGGATTAAGGATTAAGAAAAAAACTCCTCTGCTATTAGGTGTCAACTCCATGGAAGCTACACGTGAACTGCTGTGGGCCAAACCTGCTGTAGTACAAACAGGTACAACCTCAGGGAGACCCCAGCCTTGCGCTAGCTTTGCTCTGTTCATTGACCTATGAATTTTCAGTCTGTAAGGACCATGTTACTCCTGTCACACTTGGCTTTCAGGATTGTTTCAAAGCTTCCAAACCCCTAAAAAAATTACTGTGTGGTTTCAGTCTGAACTGAGCACTGTGGCTGTAAGGGTAGCAAGCTGCTGCTGTACTCCATCCCTGCCAGTGCAGTGCAGGCTGCCTGCTTTGACCTTTCCCAGGGGTGAGCTAGAAAAATCCATCTGAGAATTTCCTAGACTGTTGAACCAAGCTCATCTTTGCTCTGGCTCATTACACCATTCTTACTATTCCTAAATTTTCAGAACACAAGGTAGAAGAAATTGCTAACCTCAGGGACTTTAGTCTATACTTACACTGTCCCAACAGTGGTTTTGCAATATCATCTAATAATAAGTTAATAAAGTGCAATCAACCTTTCTGGCTATCAGTGTTTTTCTTCATAGCTGTTGGTTTCTGCTAGTCAATGTTATCTACCAGGATAAGAGACATGGGAAAATCCAGACTACTACACTTTGATGAAAGTCTACTGTTAAAATGAAAGAGAGTAGAAGACGAGTGTTCTTTAAATATGATTTCGGGGAAATCAGCAAGTTGATTCATTGTCACCATTTAATTAAAAATTAAAATTAAAAATCTGTATCATAAAAGCTAAACCACCCTGGCCAAAGCTAAGACAGACCACAACATCTTTATTAACCTGAACCTACGTAAGGACAAGAGTATTAGCAGCATTATTGTTCTTCAAAGTAGCATGAAGAGGAACAAACTAGATTAAAAGAAATACAGTCAGATGGGTGCTACTGGAGTAACATGTTAAAGAAGCAGCTTCTGTCAGAATTAGATTTTGTATTCCAGTGTCTGGTTGATGCTGCAAGCCAGGATGCTTTGTTTCCTTGCAGATAATTAATTAGCTTGTTCTGGCAAATGCTTCACATGGGATGATACAGATTATAATCGTCTTTCCACAGCAAGAGTATGGCGTACAGGGAGCTGTAGTAGTGATGGGGATGACAGAAGAACCAAAGCATTCTGCGTTTCTTAAGACCTGTTCCTGTATGACAAGTTCTAAGTGTTCCCCAGAGGTTGCTCACACACACACCTCCCATGTTCTCAAAAACACAGAGTAAATACAGGTATCTATGTATTATTTTCTCTGCTGCTGGCAACAAGCAACTATACACTGAATAAAACTTACTTTTTTCAGCTTGAGCTCAAGTTTTATATCTCATATTCCTCTGTCTTATGTTCATGGTGTCATTTATAGGTACAGAATAAAATCAATGCCCATTTACTTCAACGTGAAAGTGCAGCAAAGAAACTAGGATTGTGTCAGACCCGGAACATGCTTCCCGCTTTATGGAGGCTATATAATGTGTCAACAATTTAAAATGCTAAATCTATTGGAACAGGACAAAATATAAACTGAGGAAACAACGCTGATTTATGAGACTGAGAAATTAAAAATAAAAACAAAGTAAGAGAACAATAGCAAATATTGTGCTATGGCTCCACATGAATGTGCAGGCAGCCATCCAATTCACAAAGGAAGAAGAAGTTAGCCAGAAATTCTTTTCCAAGAATTGGGCTGAGTTGACAGTGGCATTAGTTACAAGTATAGCTGAAAGAAGGCAAAGAGTTTTATTGACCTATTGACTTGGATTGCATTCAAAGCTCAAATCAAAGCAATAACTTGCAGGCAAAAACTGTTACAAATGAGAAGCTAGTCATTCTTCTATCCTGAGAAACAAAGAAAATGCTTGTTTTAATCCTTTGTGAATTTCTACCTTTTATTTGTGAAAGTAGAATGGCTAGCAAGGCTAAAACTGACAGATCGTTTAATCTGAGCCTTCAGTTTTTAAGCAGAGGTTAATGATTGTAACTTCTACTTCAGTGTGCACAGTAATGTAACACCCTCAGTTATATTTACCTTTCTCCAGTTACTCAAGCCGAGGCAAGAGTAAATGCTCCTTCCTTCACTCTTTCCTTGCAAACAATCTTCTTTTGCAACAGGAGTACTGATTGCTGAGGAAGACTAAGTCCAGTTTGTTAAAGCAGGATAATTCATGTTAAAACAACTTGGGATCTTTACTGTTTCCAGGAAGACTTAATTTGATGAGCAATTCTAACACATTGATAGATGCAACAGGCTTATCACAGTACTTCCTATTACTCTGTAAATGATCATAATAATCAACTCACAGTAATAATTTTTTTTTCTAGTTTGGCTTAAATGATGAATGGACAGATTTCACAATGATTTACAATTATACTTTGGACTTCCTAGCAATGTCTCAATTGTTTATGTGGTTATCAAAACCCGAAACTGTGGCCTCCTCAGATGTCCCCTGTTCTAGACTGCATCAGCTGACCCTGTGCCTACCATAAGCCCCCAACTTTAAAATGGTCTGCATAACTCTCATTCAGCCTTCTGCGTATCAGAAATTTATCTGTGGGTACTTTACTGTGGGGGAAAAAAAAGAGTCCAGAAGAAAACTTTGAGCTGTGAAAATTATTAGTGGTTAATATGCAATTCCAATATGCAAGCCAGATTCAGTTGTCTGCCCAAGAGGGAGTGTATGGATACACCTACACCTCAGGAAAGCTCCCCAGCAGCCAGCTAGGGCCTCAGTGGGATCTGTCTTACACTCAGCACTACATCTCATGGGTACATAAAACAGGGAAGATATTTGAGAAGGGACTGGAGCGCTCATTCCCCTTCCACCAGGTGAATGTGACACAGATGATGTTCACATGCTCCTGCTGTGCTCAGCCTCCCCAGGACTCTCTGGTGCACAGAATTGCAGCACTTGCAGGGGTTGCTGAGAGGCTTGTCTCTGTGCTATTGCCTGGCACTTAGGGCATGGTCTTCCCATTCCCTGACTACTAAATTTTGACAGAATAGGATGAAAGTTGAGTTCTTTGGAAGAAGATGCAGGTTTTTGTGCTGGTATTTTGGGCTTTACAGACCAAGAAGGCAAAGGTGCCAGCTCTGACTGCAGTGCTAAAATTCAGAGAAATACCTAGTATTTCCCATTGTCCATTTCAGTAAACTGTTTATGATGGGTATTTTGAATTCCATCTGGAGCAGCTGACACAGAGAGTCACATACAGACAGACAGACAGACACAAATACACCCCCCAGCATTTTACCTGGAGGTGGCTGTATGGACTTAAGCTCTTCCTGTGGCAGCAATTATCATCACCAATGGAAACAGCACAGAGAAAACCTCTACCTCTAGTACACAGCAAAAGGGATCGTTCCTCACAGGGCAGTGCTTTGGAGGCCAAACCACAGGAGGAGGAGAGAATGCTGTGGCACAGGTGCTAACAGAGATGAGAAGCTGATTGGCATTCAAAAGAGAACTGAAAATCTCTCTGAAGTGAGAACTGTGAGAAAACAGAAGCTGATACGAGTTCTGTGATTCTGTTCCTCTCTGAAGGAATGAAACAGACTGAAGGGAAGATGGCCATGAAAATGTTGCAGACTAGAGAGGCACACGCTCAGAAAACAATTACTGGAGAAGCAAGGAGTACCATTTGATATAATGCTGTGTTAGCATCATGTTCCAGATGTTGAACCATTCCGGGAAGTCAGCCCTGAGCAGAGCCCTGGGATTCACCTCAGAAACTTACTTCAGGACTGCCAAAGAGTACATTATTGATGGTGAACTGGAAATCTTGGCTTCTAATGGCATGTTCCCATCATCTGAGATAGCCAAATTATAAACCCTTTCCATACATCCAATATGACATTTAAGGCTGGCACACTATTATGCAGCATTTGAAGAAGGACCTAATTTATTGAGGCAGTGAGCAAAAGGACAAACTGGAGACCCTTTCCCAATCTCTGTTTTTAAAAAAAATAATCATAATTTAGAGGACCACAAGATGGGTACTGAAGAGAAAGAACGGCAGATGTTTTCCATGGCTGATTGGCTCAGGAGAAAACCTGGTGCTGAGATGCACAAGCAGGAAATAAGTACATTGGGATTTGTGACTTTGAATAGAACAAAGACCAGTAATTCTGCATGCTTCCTTATTATTTTAAAAATTGTGGTGATGCGATACCTTTATTGTATTTTTATATAAGTTTTCTGTACCCCAATGGTTCATCCCTATCTTCCCCACTCCTATTCCCAGTTGGTTTCCCCCAGACCCAAGCCTCTCCCCCGGTGCTCCCTACATGGTTGTTCTCCTCCCCTTGTTCTAGCTCTTTCCCTATCAATCACCCAAACCCCTCCTGTTGTTCCCGAAGGTCCAGTGTCCATCATCTGAAACCTCCCAATTTACCCTTATGTGGTCCCCATCAATCCCCCGAGACCCTACCCCTCTAGATACCTCCCCCTTTGGAAATCCCCTAAACCTCGATGCCCCATTGGGGCATGTGATCCCTTTCCCTCCTCCGCTTGAGGCTATTGGCCCAAGGAAATGTCTATCCTCGTCCATATCCCTCCCTTAGAGATTTCTATTGGTCCCCAGTTAAGCCATCCCCATTGTGACACCTCCCTTTATAAGAGGTTCCCTGGAGCTGCTCCAGGCTTGTCTCCTGGGGGTT
Organism: Corvus hawaiiensis; assembly: GCF_020740725.1. Taxonomy (NCBI): domain Eukaryota; kingdom Metazoa; phylum Chordata; class Aves; order Passeriformes; family Corvidae; genus Corvus; species Corvus hawaiiensis. Next base: position 10,448,134 of record NC_063255.1, on the reverse strand, counting down.
GTTGCCGGTAAACTTGGGTTATCCCGTGTGGCAAGCCTCCTTGCTACTTTTTATCCTCTCCCTCGTCGGGACTGCTGACAGCCACTGTGCCTGGAGCTTCAGCTCCCCTGGGCAGAGCTGAACTCCTGAGGAGCAGCTTTAAAGCCGAGAGCCTCCAGCTGCTCCCCACTCCTGTCGCACGCCGCAGGAGCTAGCCTGGGCAGTGGTCAGTGGCGGTCATTGCGACAAAAAATAAACATATCTTCTTGACTACATAGCTTAGTTTTTCTTGAAACCAAATAAAAAATAATGACAATTACGTCAATGTCCTCACAGCCTCTTTCCAACTCTACCTCCCAAGAGACTTTGCCTTTTGTCATGACAAAGCTGAATGCCAAAGACCAGGTACCCCTAAGTTTTGGATGGGGTTTTCTTGTCCTAGGCCTTAAATGACTTTTTGAATGAGGAAGTGAGTCTGTGATTTTGATTCCAAAAGGCAAAAACCAAAATAGGGGATGGACAGAAGGTATACTCACAAACATGTGAAAGCTCATGCCCTACAGAGGCAGTATCTGCCCATGCATTTCAGTGGTCTGGATCAGCACGATGTTCTGTTTCTAACCTGCTTCTCCTGAGTCCTAAAAAACTTGAAGTTGTCTTCCTGGACACAATGTATCCTGAGCATCTATTCTGATCTCCCTATCTTTTAAAACCCAACATCGTATGCATGGGATGATAACACAAAGTGACAAATGTTCAATGGAAATGCATTAAGTCAAGTTTTTTAAAAAGGTTGGTGCTCTTTTCTACCAACATAAATAAACACAGAAATGTTCTGGTCTTACGCACGTTTACAGTCAGAGAGGCTTACGCAGGACAGTGCAAACATAACCGCTGACAAGGTTATACCAACACAAGTGTGTGTGGAGCACGTGCAGTACATGGCAGCAATGCGTGGCGAACAGCAGCCTTGCACCAGTTTTACAGGGGACAAATGCGATTCTACCTCTTTTTCTGACCCAAATTCACTGACTGTGACAGCAGCTTGTGAAGTCATTACCAACCCTGAACCCTGAATCTCTTGCAGCCCTTGTTTATACCAGGAAATTACATTTTGTTTTATAAAGCACCATGCCCTCATGTTACATTTTTGTTATTTAGCTAGCACTGAGGCTTTTATACAACTTCACATGACCTCAGGTTTGCCAGGTAACAGGTAGTTGTCCCCTCACAACTCTGAGGTCTCTGAGGCTGTGATGCACTCGTCAGTCTCACACAGCATACTTGGTTCTTCATTTGGAGCTGAATTCACAGCTCCTTTAAGCCCAGTGTAGGCCAAGACTTCTTTTACGCTTTCTATAGCCCAGGCTAAGAAATGTGAGGGTGACACTAATGAAGGATTTTTCCTTTCTAAACAGGCCGTGTGGCCCAATGCAAAACATGTTTTCACTCTGTCTTTCCATAAATTTCCTATCAATGCCCATTGTGTCTCTGGAGCTGTCAGGTAGCTTGGCACAAGTGGGGAAACTCACCATGCAAGGAGCAGTCATCCAAAACAGCTTCTTCCCCATGCCATTTTCAATTTTTTTTTGTCCTTTTTGGTTTTTTTCAGAATGGGAATAACAAAATAACTTCACTGTGCTACTCCATTATATGTTATGATGAAACACAGTATACAGGATTGCAGTTGGGTTAATTTCTACTGTCTCATTTGGAAAAAATCGGATTTGCCATGCTTGTGAAAAAGGCTGTACTATACCAACAATGGGACACAGAGAGACCACATTTTTGAACAGTAAAATGATGCATGAATTGGATATAGATCCTCCCCATCATTCTCCATGAAGCCACTGTCTCAGGAAAACATACTTAAGGGGTTTTTTTTAACATGAATTTAAAGAAAAAGCACAAAAAGTGGGATTATTCCTGGCCTCTCTTTTTTTGGCATACCAGAAGCATGAATTTCACAAGTCCATGGGGTATGGGAATGCCAACAATTTGAAAAAAGAACTAATAATTTGCATTCATTAGTTCTAGTTTACATTTATAAGGTCTGTTCTTTAAAAACAAGATTAGAATCACTTCTTCTATTTTCATATTTTTACAGTAAAATGTTACCTACATGGTATAAACCAAACTATTTATATTGTAAGACTACTTGGGCACAGATTGAGCTACTGTTACACAACATCTAAAATGATTAGTGACTGAGACCTCCCTGCACTACCCAGGACAAATAAATTATTAATAAGACTGTTATTAATAATATGTAATAATATGTTCTACGGTTCTTGCTTATTAATACTGGAAGGGCTCTGGTTGCTGGATTTGGCCTGCTTTTCTTTTGAATTCCACTTAAAGAAATCTGATCACCAAATATTCCTCATTTGCAGTAAAGGTTATATCATGAAACTACCATAGCAAACAGAAGTCATCTCACAGCCAGCAGATCGAGGCTGCACAGATGTAAAAGAGTTAATGTGATTCGTGAAGATACACAGGTATAAATTTGCACTTAAATGTGTTTTAGGTTATGATAGCCACTTGAAGTTGGGCAACTGAATTTTTTGTTTAAGCTCGTTTACACTCTAGTACCACTGACTGTATGTTTCAATTTAAGGATGGACCACCCTGAATTGTCCACTTCTTCAGACATCCGGTCTTTGGGTTGCAACAGAAATCAAACAGGAATAAGAGACAAATCCTTCAAGTAAATGCTGACTGTCCTGCCCAGGGACGGTTCTGTGCCCTCCAGAGGACACGACACAGACTGATTTCCTGTAATCTCTTTCAATGCTTGTTTTCTTCAAATTTTCCAGTGGTTTCCAGTCCATCAAATACTTGGATGGAGAGAGTCCTGCACAGGTATATTTATTGACTAATATGGGGCATGGAGTTGATTTACTTTGGCAAATGAATTTGGTATCTTAGTTCCTCATCACTATTCCAGATCCCATTTCCTGGCACTGGAAAGTTGTTTGCAAAACCTCCTCTGTTTTTGTAGTTTTAGAACCCAAACTATTTCATCACTGTAGGTCAGCTAGCAGGAAGTGACTGGTACATACCATTTAACCATGAAGCTAGTCCTTACAGAGTCTGAAACAAGCTCCTCTATAGATCAGTCTTTTTCTTGAAGAAATACATTTCATCATAACATTATCCATTCAGCTTCAAAGAATTTATCTTTGAACACACTTATTGGCCCAGTTACACCACTTGTTCATATTAGACAATAAGCTTTTTTTCCTCCTATAAACTGATGAGGGATCTTAGTGAGATTTGGTAATTCTTACAAAGCACATTGGAGACAGAAGTGAAATGCTACCACCAGGAGAGTCATGGATAGAGAAAAGAAAGGACTAGCCATGGACTGGAAGAAAGAAAACAAGTGGCAGTGAAGTTTTATTTTGATGAAGTATGAAGGAATAGAACATTCAGTAGTGTTGAAGTGTATTTTCTGTATGTCCCAACTGTTCATGTTTCCACATGTTCATGTTTCTGTATGGCTCAACTGTTTTGACTTTGAAAGCCTAGCAGAAAACCTTCAGAACATTGGTAAACCAAATTTTATTCTGTATTTAACTCCGCAAGTTCTTTCCTTCTGTGTGAAGCAGCTGAAGTATTCAATTATGTTTAACTTTGGGATGGAAAGGAAGCAGAAATAGCAAACACCCTTTGTAAACATGACAGGATGTGAGTGTTTTCAAACAACATCTCCAATGCAAAGAATTCTATTGCTTTTTTTATTTTTTTTTTGCAAGTCTAGATATAGCACAAACTTGGAAAAATTTAGTAGAAGCTGTTCTCATTACACTGAGAACATCAATATTTATTACCTCTGTAGATGTAATTATGTCAGTATGGAATCTCAACTGAAAAATAAAGCTTCCATCTCCAGGAGTAAAGTAACTCCTGCCAGGGAAACTGGAGAGATGTACTGGCATAATGAAATACTGCCAGTGCCAGGGAAATAATGTGTTCTCTACCTTTAATAAATAGTAATCCTTTCGAGAGGTGCTTCCCCCACCCCCTCTGGGCATCACCTACCACCAGCTGAGGAACAGAGCATTCTTCTACACTCAGGCAATTCACCTTCACCTGTGCATTTGAAACCTTTCCCCTTTCAAGAAAGCTTGGAGTACGTGCGCACTGTGTGGCAATGAGAACAAACTCACTGAAAGGCCAGGCCTCCTGCAAGGCAGGGAGGCAGAACAACTGGGTGAAGAAAAAAGCCAGAGCAAAGTAATTCTGCCTTCAATGCTTTGTTTTCCAATAGACTTTTGCATGCTTTCAATTAGTCTCTTCCAGAGGAGATTCACCTACAGTGTGTTATGTAAGCAGTTTGGACAGATTCTGATTAAAGGTTCAGTGCATGCCTAGTCCAAGGCATTTTCCACCTTTTGTTGAATATGTTTCATAACCATGACAGGTGAATGCTTGTTAATATGTGCCAAAGGCAAAAAAAGTTGTCCTCAACACTTCCAAAGCTTTCTATCCGTTCACTATAAAGAGGGGAACTGCTCACACTTGGTGACTAAGAAAACATGTCCTTTTTTTGCAAAGCTAATCCAGGCAACAGAGAACTACAGAAATGTGCCAACATTCCTCACTTTGAAATAGACAGCAGGAATATACTTGTAAATCAAGTCACTGCCAAACTGGTTTTCTTACCTGAAATGAGTTTTCAAGAAACTTTATCATTCAGCAAGACTTTCAGTGGCTGAAATGCTTCAGGGAAAAAGCCCTGTTTTTTGGAAACTCATTATTTTCTTTGTAACAGAAACAGGTTTTAACACAGATGGAAACCACTGAAGGATGGAGCCCCATTCAGCACATACTCAAGCCATGGTTTCCCTTAACTAACTGCAGCACTCATTCTTTGTGCCCAGTGTGCAGATGGCAGCAGCAAACACAGCACACATCTCCCTGGTAGTGCTGCAGAGTGGTATCAGGAGTTCTAACTGCAATAAATATTTATCATGACAGTATCAGGTGATCAGCTTTTTTCTATATTACCACAGAGACTAGTGCCTAATACAAGCTCCACTTTACGATACTTAAACAGAGCCTCTTCTATGTTAAGTTTCAAGGGAGAAAAAGGTGCAAACTTTAAACAAATTTCATGTTCCTAGTCTTAAGTCCTTAAATTGAATCTAGAACAAATAGTAAACTGAAGCAAAGATTTAGCACTGAAAATTTCAGCCATAATAATTATTCTAACTGAAGCTGTGACATCTTCCAAAGAGAAACTCCTGTGTTTGGAAAAATTTTGATAAAATTGTCTAACTTTACAATAAATGCTTCATCTGCATTTTAAAAGTTAAAATTAATTTTAAAAAGCTGGTCATCCCTTTACTGAAATATGCCAGTCTAGAAGCAACTATAGCATAAGTGCCTCCTGAAAACTGTCTCTAGTTGTTTCACTTTTTAATGTTTACATTATTATGTTACACGTCAAAGAACCTCTGGATAAAATAGTCTGTGAAGAGGTAAGTTTCCTCCTCCAGCAAGAGGAAATCATGTGAAGGACAGGAATACAAGCCCAATCTACAGTCCCAATTATAGTCATGTACCATCTAGTTAGAACAATCTGTGACGACTGGAATGCAGTTCAGTACACCAGCAGCATACATCTCTTTTAGGAAGAGATAAATCACATTTTAAGCATCACTGAATAGACTGAGCAGCCACACACTGAATACAAAAGGTCTCTGTGATTGTTTACTATGAGACAGTAACCTCTTACATTTTCTACAGCCAGCTGAGGTATCTGGTACACTGAGGCAGCAGGACCATGCTTATTATCCAACCTGAGTTAAGTCAAGCACCAGGAGAGCACATGAAACACTGACAGTGTCTCTGTAGCCATAGAAAATTACTAGAAATACCATTTAGTCAACATTTATATAGATATTTAAATGCAAAATGCATGATGCTAGAGCATGTGGAATTATTTTTCACTTTGTGGAAAAATTACAAATAAATCATGTGCACACATTTTTATAGTATGAAGTTCTGAGTGCCTCTACTTTGCTTATTTATGTTTGATGTATAAGGCATACAGAACACTCACACAAAAGATGTTGGCAAAGCACTCAAACTTTCACCTTAATGAAACATGTCAAATAGAAGGGAAGATCTATCTCTTCATGGATTAATGAAACAAAAATTACTTGTGTTAAAAGGTCATGCTAGCTAGAGCATTTTGTACCAAAACTCCCCAAGCCACCACCATGTTTCCACAATAAGACTAGGAAATAACTGAGTGTATCTACATACTGTATACAGCTAAACAAACAAGATGACACAGATGATTTTTTTGGAAATAGATTGATAAAGCCTTATTACTTGAATCTTACAATATTCACTTGGCCCAGAAACACCTCCAATTTTTAGACCAGTCACCACAAACTATGTTCCTAAATTGTTGGCAGTAATACATAAAAAGGAGTTGGTTTTGATTATCAGCAATTTGAATGGAAATGTGAAACTAGAAGCATTCTGCCTTCTGAATTCCTTATGCCAGTATTATGTCCACTACCTTTGATTTAATTTATTTTCCACAGTTACTGTACTGAGCTTCTTTGGCTTATCTGTAAAAACTGATGTGAATGAGTGGACAGCAGTTTAAGGAAATAACCCCACACCAGGCAAGGAGTTCTTGCTTAATGTAATTTTTAAAGGGAAAAATGAGATCGAAGTAAGATTGAATTCCCTTGGCAACATGAGGAAAGCTCCAGGGATATTACTAACGTTCCTTGGCCAAAGGAGTTGTTTCCATGGTGGTGGATATAGCAGCAGCAACTTGGCCAATTATCCCTGCAACAGTTTCATTACACAAATCCCGTGCCATGCAGATTGTTCACTTGTCTTTACTAAGACAAATGCTTTTGGTCTATTAGTTTTGATTAAACAAATCTGTTTTTAAAAACTGCCTAGAAACCTCCTGAACACTTCCATCAAAAGGACAGCATAATCTCTTTTCTAGTTTTCAATATTCTGAAGGTTTCCTGCACATTGCACTAAAATGTTTTTGCTAAGTCATAGCATACCTGGGTTTCCCAGTCACTGAGACAAACACTTCTCCTCTCCCCAGGAAAAATCAATACAAAATTAGGCTAAACAAATGGAAAATTATAATATGAACATAGAAAGAAAAATCAGCGTGTGATATATATTTATATACATATATATATATGTATATACAAAAAATACAAGTACTGTTTAATAGGGGGCTTAAATAACAGGAAATAATTCTACAATGCAGAATTCAAATATATGATTTGAAAGTATAAATTCAAAAATTCAATGCAGAGTATGTAAAATTTGGGAAATCCTAAGAAAGAGCTGAAGGCACCAACTTATTATTTTGAGGAAAAGTGTTACTACTGTTTTTTTGAGATGAATGCAAAAGGTACTTCAGCTTGACAGCTCTTCCTTTGCTTCACTGCAAGGTCTGCCTGTAGCAGGGAAACAAAACTTTTTTGTGGGCTCAAAATTACCAGCTGATCAAAGCTCACAATGTGTAACACTTGAGAATACAAAATTTCTTCTGCCCTGAATAAATCTGCATAATTGTCAGTATTTAGATTGGCTCAATTACTCAAACAGACATGTACTCTTCTGATGCATTTCATCAGTTAGCTTTGTACTGACAGTGATGGAATAAAAATACATGTGTCCAAAATTAACTATGTACTAACATTTCCTTCAGACTGAATTTTAACCCCTTCTCTCTCTTTCTGGAACTTTATTTCCATTAGCAAAGGAAATTTCTTCTCATAATAAGTCAGTATCAGTGGCCTGCAGTAAAAATTACTTCAGTTTAATTCAAACTTAGCATTATTTTCCTTGGGACATGGCATCAATTATGAATAATTCACTTACCAATACCTTATTAAGGGCACATGATAATGTACTGCACTGTAGAAATAAGTGATGCCAGCAGTCAGGTGAAAATACAGACTACATTTTAAACTAGAACACAAAGTGATAGGAAACATGTTCACGCATTCTGTTAAGGCCACTAGGGAATTAAGAGAATTTTATCTTATTTCTCCAGGACTGGGGAGAAGAAACAGTCTAACATTTTTCTTCTAACTTGGCAGCTATTAGTACCTACTTTTTATGGCAGCAACCCGTTAAAGCAAGAAAAAAGAGCAGCACAGTTCTAACAAAGTAAGTCAGAAAAACCCTACACTTTCTTCAACTTTTTAAGTTCAACTTGAAAATACATGGAAAATGTTTAGACTCGCGTATTATTAAAAGAATCACTGAAATACCTAATATTTTAGTGATATCTATCATATATTGTGCACAACATCAATACCTTGACTTTGCAAACCATGTTTTGTGTCATTCACATGCTTTTTTGTATTTTACATTTACCCTTTATAGTAATGCATGCAGTAAAGAACGAAGTCATTATATTTTTAGTACCTTGATTTATTATTGTCATGGTTTTGCTACACATGGCAGGTATCAATGCATAGTTGGAAACATCAGTGAATTTGAAATCCTGGTAAGGAATTGTTGGACAATTCACCTGTAGCAGGCAGGTGTTGGGTGAGGAAGTGTAGCAGGATGCTCTGCCTGGAGGGGACTAAAACAGCTCGAATAATGCCCTGTTTGCAAAGCTATCAGTGGTGAATGCAGGAGGGGGCTGTCCTGGTGCTTTTGGTGCTGAATAATGCTGAAACCAGCCTGCCTCATCAATCCCAGAGTTAGACACACCTGATAGAGAGGTGAAGCTGTGGCAGACCTGGTAAAGTACTGGATAAAGCAACAAACAAGTGGTACTACTACTAACTACTAATTTATTTACAGATGCTGAGCTTACACAGCTGGCCTGGAAACATATGGCCCACTCCTACTTTTTAACGAGTTGGGAGAGTCTTCCAACAATCCCCTTTCTGGAACTTGTGTGGAGATTCCTTCCTTGAGTTGGGATGTGCCTCAAGGTTATCCCTCGAAGCTGAGAGAAAGAGATTTGCCCACACTCATTGGTATGGGTGAGTAACATCAATCTCTACTTCATAATTTCTTTTGCTACCTTTGCTATAATTGCTTCAATATTGCTTCAAAAATAGTGGACTGAACTAGACTAGCAGTTAGAACTACCTATACTGTGTAGTAAATAATTCTGATTAAGATCTTTTAGTCTCATCAGTATCATAATAAATAATTTATTTTTATATAAATATCTCTGGTTTGTCATCCTTAATCCTGTGGGACAAAGCTATGAAAAGGTTCAATAATACCTATTTAATCCATTAACATAAACCATTGACAGAGTCCAGGGCTAAGGCTGGATCCAGCTGCACCCAGAGGCCTCTGTGGGGAGTTTAGAAAGCAAGAGGGTCCTGTCTGTGCCTTGTTACTCAACAGGAGGGCTTCTCTATAAACTCTGTAGCTCCCACTCTGCCCACGACACACAGGCTGAAACAGACACCTAACTTCTCCTTTGTACCCTACTCTGGCTACCCACAAATTACAGCAGTACAAGCAGCGTGTCAGTTTACCTTGAAAAGTGGCTGATGGCCTCAGCGAAAGCTGCCTAAATGTCAGGCTGAGGTGTGAGACTGCCATGTCTGTCTGGTGGGAAAGAAGTCGTGAGGTACAAAGTACTTGCTACTTTCTTTAATATGTATCTGAGTGGAGTTCACCTATTGCTGAGTTAGAACTGGTATAAGAACAAGGCCAGAAAAAACAGTGTTTCAAAATACAGCTCAAAGTTACTGTAAAAGCTCACACAGAAATATCTAGAAATAAAGAGAATGAAACTATGTAGTTTTAAACTACTGAAGATGTACCCATTAACTGATCCTTAAACATATCTAGAACAGTACAGTATTGATCTTAAGGACTGTGGGTGGACATACAGTTACCAGAAACACTACAGCTACAGTCTAAAACTGAGAAAGTATAATTCTACACTTTGTTCCTATATACATTTCCCTTTGCATGAAATCTGGATAAAGCACAAAATTATACAAATATTATACCATGAAACAAGAATACAGAAGATTTTCTAAATGGGCTTTGGTGTTCACCCCTTGCACAAAATGTATTCATTATTGGCATTTCATAGCCTGTAGTTTAAAATACAGGCTAGAAGTAAATGAATGAGCAATGCTGCCCTTGTAAACCATCATGCCTTTAGATAAAAGACAGTTTTGATCTGAGGGCTCTAAAGCAAGACATTTCTTATGCTGTTTCTGGAAAACTCTAAGGGACAGAAACCCACAGCACGAGGATAACCCTCTAAGGAATGTTTTGCTCTTCCAATCTTCTTTCCAAGAAAGAAACTTTTTATTCATTTTATAAAAAAGGCTAGACAGGCCCACTGTACTATCAGACAAGTTTGCATTGGTATACATTTCTAACATGAAGAACAGACAGGGCAGAGACTATTCTTGGAAAGTCACATTTTAAAGAGGTGAAACACTTTCTGTAACTAGCATAGAAAGCTGCAAAGAGCCTTAAGTATTCTGCAGCCACAGAAAGTTTCTGGTACTCATTAAGGCAGGCATCCCAGTTAATAATTTATCTTTTTTTAAACTTTATCCTAATATACATTTAATAATGTAAATGTACACATCCCATAAACCCTTGCACCCCTTGGTAACCTAATTTAAGCACATGCTACCCTATACATGCAATTCCATAAAAATTATCCCCTTTGACAGCTATTCACCACAAGCTGGAGTAGTTAAGGCCCCATCTCTTTAATGGGAAATGAATAAAAAATTTTAAAATTATTAATAGACATTCTCAGCTTGTACACCATACACTACACAAGTCTAGACAATCTTGTCTAGTTAGACAAGACCAGACAACTTTTAGTTTGGGATTCTTTCTGAGACATGTCTGTAAATGAAAACTGAATAGTCCATAGTGCAAATTATTACCTCATAAACCTGCAGCATAATAACACTTTTCCTTAAGGAACTTATTTATGAGGAAATTTCTATTTATGTATAATAATAATAATGCATTTTATTTTACAGTTATGAGGATGATACTGCACTTAATGGAAAATGCTTTACTGAGTAGTAATGTCTTTAAACAAACTTGTATTATGAGCAATTTTTATTTCCTTGTGTCTCCCTGAATCTTCACATAATCCTTAAATATTTACTAAAATTCCAAATTAAATAGTATTCATAATTACTGTATTTTAAAAAATTAAACAATTTGGCCAACACACCATAATACTATAATCAAACTGTCTACTCCTTTCTAATTTTGAAGCTAGTAATCATCTGCAAATTTAGTACCAAGCAACTACAGGGGAATATAGAATTTAGTAAAACTCTGTGATTGCAGGTTCAAAGAGGTGTGGATAGACAGTGTGAAATACAGGCAGTATTTCTTTTAAAATGGTTGAATACAAGAGTCCAGTAGGACTCCTAACATATAAATAAATTTAAAAGGCTAATTGAGGGTTTTTTTAGAAGTATCCTCAGTAATACTTAGCATTTATATAGAACTTCTCACTTTTAAAGTGCTATACAAATACTATCTAGATGAAATGTATTCTCTAAAGGCAGAATACAAATCCAAGTGAATGGTGATCAAATGAATGGCACCATGACAGCAAAATGCAATGTAATTACTACATAGACAAACTAAGTACTTTATAAATCAGCTTGCTAGGCATGAACTATCATAGAAGACCACACACTTTACAAGGGGAATGTACAGACATAAAATTATTGTCATTCATTAAATAGGTTCTATGACCACAAGGAATTGACACAAGAGCTGTAATTGGCTCCAAAACCTTAAAATGCCTAATTCAGAAGGTGTAGGAAACATAAGGAAACCCTTCAGTGATAGACAGGCAGGTTATTTCCAGTGCTAGCACAAACCACCTTTAAAGTCATTATTCCTATACATCAATGTGGATTCCATGTTTTATGGACATTAATTCTCTAGTGCCCGTTAAATACATAATAAATGAACATAGATGAGGTAAAGATGCTGTAATTGCCACATACAGCCAGTACGGCAAGGGAGGAGTTTTTCCAAATGGGCAGATCCAGAGGCCATGACGAATCCCATCACGGACGTGATGAGAAGTCCAGGATATGAACAACATCCAGGGAAGAAAGCACCATGAGTCCTTAAGCCTGAAAAGCTGCATGATAAACTTTAATGTCAGAGCCACCACGGGAATCACAGTAGAACAATGAAGAAGTGGTCTCCGTGGAAGAGTCAGAGCAGCCTGCAGAAGAGAAAAATATTATTACCAATGGCTACAATTGTGACAAGAGAAAAAAAGAAAAAAGTTTCATGAGTGTCTACAGGTGTACTGTCAGGTGACTAAGTGGAAGCAGAAAGAAAAACATACTGTTCCTTTCCATTGCAATTAATTTAAAACCAATTTTATGCATGAGAGTTGTGTGCTGCCCTGTCTCTCTACTGTATGATATGAATCATGCATCCTCCTAAGTACTATCAACACCAAGACAGGGAGGGAGAGGGATGAGGCATCCTATTTTTCATATAGTCATGTGGTATGCAAGGACTTGTATAATCTGCTGCACTAATTATATGTATTTAATTTCAAGATAATTAAAAGGAAAACAACCACGCAATACACTTGAAATATTTGATATGTTTTATTTGAAATAAATAATGTGCTTTCATGGCATTTACCTTCAAAAATACCACCTGTATTTTACTAGAGTTGTCACTTGTAATGTTGTTTCAGTTGCACAGTGTTTAAAACAGAACAATAATTTTTAACAGGACAAAAATATAATCAAACTTACATGTATTCTGATCACCTTGAGACAGTATTCTTCATGGACAGGCAAAACAAAGTTCATAAGCCAACATCTGAAACATTTGTGACTGGGCTTTTTGTCTCAACAACCTGTTTAACAGTAACTCACTTGAAAGCCTGACATTGATTTTAATCAGGTGAATGTCTAGCTAGTGAGATTAGATTTACCCATTTTAAGAAGTGATAATGTCAATTTAATATATGTATTTGAGAAGATATTCTGTGGGTGTACTCAGTAGCAACTATACCAGCACCACAAATTCAAACACAGCAAAAAACCCGTAATGGTATTCTGGATTTCTATTTGACAAATCAGTAGATTCTTGTGTCTGTAAGCACAGAAGAAACAACAGCACAATGCTAAAAGATCTACAGAAGTGCTGATACAATATTCATTGGCTCAATTCAGATACTGGTGAACATTTGGAAAGACTGTTAACAGGCACCAGAGATACAACGTGACGGTGTTGTCTGTTTGCTGTGTTGAACACATCCCTCACTGCACCTACTGCAGGAAGTAAACAAAGCATCTCTAACCTGTTCATTCTTCTGTTGTGTTAATCCTTGCAGGATTCAACACCAAGAGGGCCTGGCAATGAGACTCTGGAACAGTTTCATCAAGTTCATGCATAATTTAGATAACTGCATGGAACCCTATCTTCTCTGCAAGGAAACTTAACTAGCCTTAGCCAGTTAACACAGAGATGGGAAGGTATGGACTACCTTGAAATGTAACAGCTCATGCTTTAAACCAAAGCCAACATTAAAAGGCCTGCAGAAAGTTTTGCTCTATTAGCTTCCTACCACATGCTTGTCCATGACTGTCCTGATCAAGTAATGGCGACACAAACTGGGTCACAAACTGTCTCAACAATTTTTAAGTCTAATGTTGTGGACCCAATTCATTTAAGTTGGTGCAAAAGGTGTATTTTCTCCAACTTCAGTTCTGTTTCACACAAGCAGGTTGTTTGTGGGGTATGCCCAGCCCCCACCCTGGAGGGATGTCTGCTGAGATAAGGAGAGTGCCTAAACCTCCCAGCAGAGCTCCCCTGGAAAGGCAGCCACTCTGCAGTTACGGCGAGAAGCAAACAAACCCAGAATCCTCTGGGGGACTCTATGCAGATCCTTTGTAACCCATTGGCCCTTACCCTCTGGCACCCACCCCCTGTATCCCTATAAAGCTGGCCCCCTACCCCTGCGAGGACAGAGAGATGCCCGTCCCTGGGTCCCCTTCGCCGAACTAATAAAGCTCCCTTGTGCGGAACAGCTACATGAGCCTCTCATCTCTCCCTGGTCTGGCCTGGAGGCTGCCCTGCAGAGCTGAGCTGAAATCACGAGCAGACAATCACTGAAGAGCTGACAGCTTCTGCACGGGCCCTCCTGCCAGCAGCTGAGGGAAGACACCGGGCTTCGGGAAGACGATCTCTCTTGGGACCATCTCTCCGGACCGGTCACAGCTTCCTCGGTCAGAGATACTGACCCCTCACCAGCTGCCGTAATTGTTCACAGATTAAAGTAGAAAAATCTTGTGATGGTGAAATTGTTTATCACCTGCCCTAGTCAGATTTTTGTTACTGTCAACAAGAGCCTCAAAAGTACATACTAACCTAATTTTGAAAAAACCTGGATAGTGATATGTTTCAGCAGATAATCTATTGACTGGTCTCTATTTCTGCATTTTGAAAAAAGCCAGTAGCAATGTCTAAATTAGTCTTTTCCCTCTGGCCTATTAAGGTTAGGTGCCAACAGCAACACTGTGAGTAAGGAAAATTTTAATGTTACTTATGTACACAGTTTATCAGTATTGGTGCCAAGGTGATGCTTAAATTCTTTTCATACGAATTTTAGATGGCAGGGTTGTTCATACAGCAAACCTGTGTGCTCAGTTTTAGCAAGAGAAAGTCCTATTCTGTAATTGCAATACAGCCATAAAATTTCTGATATGCTGTTGCCCAAGGTCTGAGGGAAGAACAGCCTGCTTCCTGTTTTACATTCTATGACTAAAAGAACACTTACATCCTTGAGTTGCCAAGCCCTAGAGACAGACAGTTCTGTTTGATAATATAAGCTGCTATACTCTCTTTTTCCTAACAGGCAAATTTGTTTGCCTTTAGAGATCACCAGATCTTAAAAAAAAAAAAAAAAAAAAAAAAAAAAAAAGGTACAAGCTTTTTCGCTTTAAACCTCCTGGAAAAAGCTGCAAACAGAATTTATTTGCAAATTACCTTTTCCATTTGCCTATGTGTTCAATCAGGTGAAGATCATCTTGAAGTTGCTGCTCCTCCAGCCTCTCTCACTACAATGAGCAGCTGGAGACAGAAGACAATAACTGCATGCAGGAGAACCCATGCAAATTATCTGCTTTAACGCTCATGGTGACACCATGGATGTTATGTAACAACAGATGCTCCCTCATTCATACTCTGCGGTGCCTCACAAGCCTGAAGTCTTAGTTTATACTAACATATGCAATGTAACATATATTATAGTAGTAATATTAACAATATAGTAACATATTAAATTCTATATTAATTGTGCTTGTGCGAAGTTTATTCTCCAGTTCTAGAAATGCTCCTGTGCAGCCCAGGTCAGTCATGGACAGCACATTTCCCAGCAGTGTTATGTATGTTTGCCACCGACTGCCTTTACTACACTTCCAGAATTTGGCGAGTCTTTAGTAGCAAGACAGCAATTTCTGCATGTCTGTTCTGCAACATGAGTGTCTGGGCTACAATCCTGGTGGAGTCTGGGAGCAGCCCATCATGTCATATCTGCACTCTTGACTGATGACAGGCTGTAGGAACTACCACCTTTAGATCTGTCAGTGAGACAGATTCTTCTACACTTACGTGCACAGTAAAAACTACATGGAACACAAAGAACTACAAATTCCAAGTATGAAGTCATTGTAGACTTCATACTGGTTGCAAAAATAATGTGGGCAAAAGGTCAGATCACATGGCACTTGGTACAGAAGTATTTATCAGAGCAAATATATAAATACCACAGGTGACTATTTACCCTGAATACTGCAGAAAAATAATCATGACCATGTAAAACAGACCAGTAGCCAAACAATCCAAGCACTGAGCTGTGTCAGCAGGAACAGAAGGAGGTGACTGGAGTAGTGTGAAGGTAGCAATTGGAGGTAGAACGTAGTGCTGCCTTGTGCTGCATAAAAAGGTTACTCCATAAAAAATAATCCATCATCAGATTTAAAAGTGATGATAACGAGCTTTATAGGTAATTGTGTACAGTAATGTGAAAAATACTATTGGTACAAATTAGTAATAGTGGTGTGGTTACTTAATTAGACATACTAATTTATTAGTTACTTAGTAATGTGTTGCAAAAGCAGCAAACATGGTGGGCTCTTAAAGCAGGTAAGCTGAATCATGCAATTTAAAGATGAAGAAAGGGACTGTAACTACCAAATACATAGTAAAGAAGTATCCCACAAAGTAATAAATTACATAGGTGACAGCCTGAAATTATGCCATGAAACTGAGAGGCACATCATATTAAGCCAAGGAAAGAAAAATCACACATTACTATCAGATCTAGCTGGCCAGACAGCACACAGAAGAGAAGTTTATGGGGATTACATTACATCACAAACCAAAAGGACTCTGATGGCACTTCAAGAAGATGTAGAACCTGTAATACACTACTTTTTATTTTTAAAAGGACAGAAGCACTGTATTTTTGTGCCACTGAAAGGAATGAATCTATGGTATTTGGCTCAAATGAAGTCTCACCTAAAATACTACTCATGGTTTTGGACAGTACCCTTTAGAGGTAATTTAGGCAAAAAAGCAATACAGAGGGGAGGAGAAAAATAGTATGAGGTTTAGAAAACATAAATTTATTCTCCTAAGATTTGTTTTTTTTGAAAGTTATTTAGTTGAGAAGAGAGTTTTTGTAAAGAATACAACTTTGCAAGTTGTAATGATGTTTTTACTCTAAGAGTAAAGAGACCTACACTGGATTATTTCCTTTATTAGCCCAGTTAATATGTGGAAAGGAAAGGAATTGGTAGGCAATTCACTTTGAAAAAGCCTTTGGGCATCTTGTCTTCTCCTTACCTCAGCTAAGTACATTTGGCTACTAAAAGGGCTATGATTCTACCTGCTGTGTTTTGTGCTTCTGATTTGAAAAACAATTTTGGGGTGAGCACAGAAATAAGCTGTCTTTTGCAAAAAAACCTCGAAGAATAAGAAAACTAGATCTAACTGTCAACAACAATACTTCAGGCTGGATTAGAAAATGAAATGCTACCTGCTTGGGAACTGAAACAACAGTTACAAATTAAGTGACAAAATTATGAAAATTTACTTGGTTTCACATTGTAGGGATAGGCTAGGCTACACAAACATTCCCCATCATGAAACGTGTAAGTATATTTAACCTTGCCTCACTGCCAAGAGGCAGGTCACCTCCCAGTTCCATGGATATAATTTAATAGTCAACTTTTCAAACAGGCATCGATGAAGTCTGACATCTAGTGGTCATAATTAAGAAAAATACTGGTAATCATCTCAAATGCATGAAAAAGCAGCAATAAAATGTTAATACTTTCTAATAGCTAGCTAATCATTTACTTACATTCAGTGATTTTAAAATAAGGAAAAACAAATGAGAAAAATTAGAAATTTATATTCTATTCCATATTGTTATTCAGTAATAATATTATAGGACCCATTAATCAACCAAGCTAACCTTCCTTTTCTTTATATAGCTTTATAATTGTACAGTAAGTATTTCTCCATGGAGGAAGTACAGAAAAGGGGAGAACTACAGACTACCTAGGAAATAATGATGCCAGGCACCAGGACATGCTGGTGTCTGACTGTCCATGTGCCAAAGATGGACAGTGGTATCCTGGGCTGCATCAGGAATGTGGCCAGTAGGTCGAGGGACCTGATTCTTCCCTTTCTCCTCAGCCAAGAGGGGAAAACTGACCAAATGCACAAATAAAAGGCATCTTTTCTCTACAATAAATAGTGATGCTGTAAACAAAAAATATTTTTCCATTGGAAATCTGATTTTTACATCTCAACTATAAGCAATATTTGCTTATTGCACTTAGACGTCACCGAAATATTTTTAAAAAATTGGTACACCATTTTTCTTCCTTACTTACATGAATATAAAGAACAGGATCTCCTCTCCTCTCCTCTCCCTCTCCTCTCCCTCTCCTCTCCCTCTCCTCTCCCTCTCCTCTCCCTCTCCTCTCCCTCTCCTCTCCCTCTCCTCTCCCTCTCCTCTCCCTCTCCTCTCCCTCTCCTCTCCCTCTCCTCTCCTCTCCCTCTCCTCTCCCTCTCCTCTCCCTCTCCTCTCCCTCTCCTCTCCCTCTCCTCTCCCTCTCCTCTCCTCTCCTCTCCTCTCCTCTCCTCTCCTCTCCTCTCCTCTCCTCTCCTCTCCTCTCCTCTCCTCTCCTCTCCTCTCCTCTCCTCTCCTCTCCCTCTGTCCCTTCCATCCTTCCTCTTTGAGCTATATCAAAGTGCCCTATCAACAGTGTAATAGTATTATGAGCAAACTAGAGGAGGAAAACTACTGAAAAAGAGTGCCATAATCTGGTAATGTGAGAAACTGTCTCATAACAAGCAGTTCTGCAAATGGATGATGATCCATTCACTCCTTAACAGGAGCCAATTCACCTTTTTACTTTTATTAATAAGCTGATGCTTGCTTTCCTACTATTTTTTCGCTTGTTTCAATTTTTTTTCAACCTGACTTTTTAAAGGTGACAGCTCACATATAGCTTGTTCATGGGAGAAATATTTAGGGCTGGCTAAAACTAATGTATTACTCAGAAACACTGATGAAATGAAATGGAAGCTTTATCATCTACATTTCACATATTTCTACCCCACATTTCAGGTATTTCTAACCCTTACTGTAAAGAGAAATGGAATAATCCACTTCATCCACAGAAGTGTGCAAGGCAGCACTTAACTCTTTTAAGCTGGATAACAAAGCAACTATGTGATACACTTAGAATAGCATGTATATGTGCAAAACTCCTTTTTTTCCTTCTAAGTAGCAGAAACTTAACAGTAGATGTAAAATATTTTTATGGCTTTTAAAATCGTAACAACTGCATATAAACATAATTCTTGTATAGCTATTAAATGTATTTAATTAAATTATCAATGGAACTTTTTTTGTCTAGGACATGGTAGAAGAACAATGAAGTAAACAGTGATAAAGAAATTTAACAAATTACCGATCTACTGACTTACCTTTAACGACAGGGATCCAGCAAGAAAGAAGTGGTCCACATCAATGACAGAGGCAAGGAAGCCAGCCAGGGTGACCTCACTGAAGTCACTTTTCTTTCTGAGTCCAATCACTATAGCCCAGGACCACATTCCCAGTATACCATGTACCGCATTATCAGATAAGGCTCGGAGCCAGTCATTTTGCTGAATGAAGGAAAACTGCAGAAGTCTGTCTGCTACAAAGCAGAATATTCCCAAACCTAGACTGGAAATAACTGAGGCTGTACTGAAAGTCTGGAGAAGAGCGTGGGCCTTTTCAGTCTCAGATGCCATGACAAAAATCAAGTCACAGCACACAAAATGTCATCAGGACACACACTGTGCATTGTCCTTTGTATCGTCAGCTGTTCTGTAAATATCACAGATCAGAAAGAAAATTATTAAACAAAGAAAATCCATTTGCACAAAGCATTTGCTATCACAGCTACCACTGGGCATTAAGAACCCAAATTCAGTGTTTGCATTTAACATTCCCAGGGAATTTTTTATGTCAATTAAGCTGATTTATTGACTTGAACACTACAGCTCTGAATTAAAACACCTGCCCTGTTTAATTAGAATCACCATAAGTAACATGGACAGCTCTAATTCCACTTACTGAAATGTTAAATATTACAAAATTACTTGAAATATATCTAGAATGATACACTGAATATGCTTCAAGATTCCTTCTGATCTTAAAGACATGACTTAATCCAATGAATACTTTACACTGTAATAATAAAAGAAGATTCAATTTGGAGGATTCTTAGGACTGATGCTGAAAATCCCAGACCTCTTCATACAATAACTGTTAAAACTGAGTTTTTAATCTATAATCCAAAGCACTATTTTAATTTACATTCTTTGCCAACATATGAATTATTCCCCTGGCACCCTCTCCTGAGCAACACCTTGTTTAGTTTGGAGACTGGAACATAGAATAAGCCTTAAGAAAACCAAACCTACTAAAACATCTTCCCTATTTATAATAAACACAAAGGCAACAATCATTTAGTCAACCAAAGTAACCAAAACCACCTCCTTACAGAGTAAAGCTACCTAAGCTTTTCCTTAGCATGTGCTCCAGTAGAAAAGTCTGCTGTTACTTTTAGGACTTATCTATTGTCTGCCACATTACCCTCATAACTCTCCTCTTTTTGCAAGGTAAGTTCTAACTGTCCCAGCTGTTATGCTAGTCTTTTTGGGGAGCTGTAGGGACAGACCACAGTTTTAAAGCCTATATCCTGCCTAAAAATGGATTCTTCCCACGAGTTTGCCATTCTTGTGCAATACATTAAATCTTGACAACCCTTCTTTATTAGGTAAATCCTTAATCCGTAGGGACTTTTCTGAGTGTATTAGACTTCCTAAGCTGACACATAACAATTTATGATTTTAAACTGATTATTGATTATAAGTCTCACAAGTTATGAGTGTTTCTTCCAGATTATTTACACACCTGCTTATTGTAGAATTATCCACAAGACAGAACTACTGGCATCTCTGTAGAAAAAAAAAAAGCCCACTGAATCATTTATTTGGAAAACATTTAAAAAAGTAAAAGAGAAGAAATCATGAATAATACATGGACTTCGCACAGAGATGAAAAAAGTGGGTCAAGTTTAGAGTCTGTTAACTGTGACTGTGCCTCTTCGGAATGAATGTGTAGAAACAAAGTATTTCCTGAAACAATGGAAGTGCTGTTTTCTGGCGGGTGACCTTCCAGTACACGGGACATTGATGAATAAATTCCATTTTAAGGAAAAAATGGCAATCTCGTCACAAATGTTTCTTCTATATAGCCATCATGTCAGATTGGATTTCATTTAAAATTACCATAAAAGCTGTGTAAGAATCCAACCTGTGAAGAGGCGATGTAGCAACATACCTTTAAAAAGCACACCAGTATTCAGAATCAAACTTCCCCTGGGACTAGGAGAACATTTTTTTTCCCATTGCAGGTGTCTTACTCCAGTAGGAAATGTGGTCTATGCCTCAGTGTTGAGCCTCCGTGCTTTCTGAATCCAGTGTGCCCAGTCCAGTGCAGGAAATACCAAACATCATTTGTTCCATCCTAAATAAAACCAAACCAGGCACCAGTAAGCACTGATACTATGCAAAACAGCATACATGAAATATGAACAACAGTAAAACAATTCAGAAAGAATAAACATATATTTAACTAATTTGTAAAAAAATATAATTGAACTAAAGGCAACTTCAGCTAGCACTTTGAAGCTCTGTAAAAGAAAGCAGAAAAAAAAACCATAAAACAAGGTAAGAGCAGAAATAAAAATGGAACATGATAATAACTAAAAGATAATAAAATACAAAGTTCAAAAAGAACAGTACCAATGAGTAATTGCACCTCAACAGATAGAGCAATCCATTTTTACAGATTTCTTCTTGTGCCTGGAAGATTCCCACCTAATGAAACATTTATGAGTCCCATTCAGGGCTTTCTTTATTAATTCCACCCCATCACTCAGTGACCTTGGAATAGATAAAGAGAGATCTAGAAATTAATACAGCAACAGAAGTCTGTGTCAGTTCTGTATTAGGCTTATACTTCCACTACGGGTAGTATTAACATGTGTTCTTTGAGCCAGAATGAAGAAGAGGCTGCAGAACTGGCTTCAGGTTGACTGCAGTCAAGAGCCATGTCCAACTGTTGTTTTTAAACAGCCTGTCTCAGCCTCCCTTTTAGACAAAAGTGAGTGCCACCTGTGCAAAAATCATATCACATTCCCAGGTACAACAGCATTACCTAGAAATATTCTGCAGATCAAGAGTGAAGTCAGACCAGAAAAAGCAAAACTGTGTTCAACCAAAATAATCTCTGAAATTACAAATTTTAATGTAAAACTAGAAACTTTTTTCCTGTGAAAAATGATGCTTTTCAGACTGTTTACAAAATATCACAATAAAGCCTAAATTTTCCAGCCTATAAATCTCAGAAAGCAGTTGTGGATCTTACATTCTTGTTAGAACAGGAAAGTGGGGAAAAATTCACACAAGAATGCTTAAAAACTGCTGTGTGGTCGGTCCAGTTAACATCCTGAAGGGAAGTTCTAGGTTGGTTTTACATAAAACACAACAGCTGATAGAGTAATCCTGCGTAGAGTTGTGGTTTCCCATGTCATTCTTACATGAGATAAAGAACTAAGCACAATCTCTGTCTATAGTCTCAAAACGCAATTTTGTGGATATGCTTAATTTAATTTAAGGATATCATCATGATAATTTTAATGAATGCATAGTTAACACTTTAAATTACTGACACAAGAAGATATTTAGATCAAAACTGTAAATATACTCTTGGGAAAACAGCTGACACTAAGAGGCCATGGTGTATGAGGAAAACAAAAATCCAGTGGCTAAAATTACCACATAGAAATATTGCCCGGCATAATTTTTGCCACAGTTTTGCCCAGTATTTTCAGGTATGCAAATATGTATAGGAATTTAATGCATAAAATTACAGAATCACAGAATCAATTAGGTTGGACAAGACATCTGAGATCATCAGGTCCTACAACTGACCACCACCTTGCCAAATAACAGAATTATGCATTCTACACAAGGAGTTAAAAGACTGTAATCCCTTACAACGCTATAAACTCCTAAACCCCTCATTATTTGATATTGGATGTTTATTTATATTAAAAACTGCATGGAGCAGAATTAAGACACCAGCTCAAACCTCTAGCATACGATCTCATGGAAAAGGAGATCCCAGCCTAAGACTACCGGTGAAGAAGTGACCAGTGCCAGCATTTTTGGGTCAGGTACTTATAACACATTATTTCAGTGATAATGCAAATATTTTTGGGCCAGATAATTATAATGCATTGTTGTGGTGATCATGCAAATATTTTTAGTCCAGATATTTATAGTGCATTTTTGGGGTTGGAGAGGACAAAAGCCCAGAAGGAAGCGGTAGGATTTTACCAAGATGCTGAAGAACAAACTAAATGACACCGAACGGAATATTAACCTGGAAACCCGAGATCGGCAGGAGCGTGAGGGGAAGCGCGGGGCCTCGGCGGGTGAGGGGCCCGGAGCCGCCGCCGCCCGCGCCCCGCCCGGCCCGGAGCCCACCTGAGTGCGGCCGCCGCCATCCGCCCTTCACCCCATGGGGTTCAGCCGCCCCGATCCCGGCCGGAGCAGGCTGGGAAGCACCTCAGGCAGAGGGCCGGGAAAAGCCACAGGGAGCCGGTTAGGAAGCATGCGTGGCCGCGGAGCAGGCTGGGACCCGGACCCGCCTCTTCTCCTCCCATCCCCGCCCGGTCCGGGGAGCGGGGCTTGGTTGTGAGGGGGAAGTGTTTGCAGGAATATTAAGTACAGGGTTTGGGTGCTCGCGCTTTGGCTCCTTAAAAGTGCTGGGAGGGAAATCGACGGTGAGAGTTTAGTGTTTTGTCACTAAAGACATGGTGAGCCACTGACAGACCACACAGCAGAAAAGTGTCTCCTACCCTGAAATTAGTATTTATTTACTAAAAAAAAGCGTTTGGGAGACATTTTATTCGGTATTATCTTGGTGTAAGCATCTGAATAAAAGCACGTTTTTACAGTTAAAACTTCCCACCTCTACCCTGGTCACTTCAGCAGCGATCCATCAATCAAGTTCATTCGAAAACACATTCATACATTTAAAAGCAGCACTGTCCGGTCAGGCCTGATGTATTTACACAGCAGTGCTCTATTATCTCAGCTGTTCTCTTTGCCTATACCAAATATACCACTGGCGTTATAAATGATATTACACTGGCACCTGGCAGACTTGACCAGGAATACACTTGTGCCTCTGGCTTCAGCGTTCATTCCTCTCTCCCCTCAGAGCCTCCTCAGGCACAGCTGGTGAAGACACAGAACACAGGGCTTCGTGTGCCCGCAGGCTTCATGTGCCCGTGGGCTTCACTTCCCAGAAGCAGCAAGCAAAGATTCAATATCCTGAATGACTTTAGAAGTTTTTTCCAAAGCCTCCAAGACGCAACCTTCGCTGAGTTCTTCCGTCTCACTCCTGTTTTCATTTTTTCTGACAGTGATACCAGATGGATTGGATTTTTCAGCAGATGTCCTTCTCAAAATGTTGCTATTGTCTAATAAAACTAGTGTTACTTTGTTAAGAAAGAATTTCAAACTCTTCCTCCTAAAGAAAAAAATTAGTTTCTTATAATAAAAATTAGCATTTCTATTCATCATTCTGCTTGCAAAGTCTCACATTTTGTAGCATGGTAATTACATACAGCTAAAAAAAGGAAAAAGTGTGTATTGCTTAAAATGTCTACAACATTTATAGGAAAATGTCTTTTAGACTTCAATTTATCCAAGAGTTACTTTAAAAAGAAAACAGGTGTTACACTGCAGTTTAACAGCATGCACTTTTCATACTAATAGAATTGAACAGTTCTGGCTTAAAGACAATTACAGAAAGTGGCTTTAAGCAGATTCAGCACAGTACATATTTTGAGCTGGCTGAACAAAATAGAACAATACTAAGGTAGCTGATAAACAGAAAGATACTGTACTGCAACAACAAGCCCAAAGGCAACTGTGTTATTCCTCTTTCAAGAACAGATCAGCAGATGACTCTTAGCAAAACTTACGCAATACACGTAAAAGGGCTTTATTTTCTGGTGACTTTTCATTTTAGTTTTGTACTTAGACACTGTTTTTGTTTGGTTTTTTATCTTTACCACAAGGTAAGTGATAAAACAAAAATTATAAGTAAGAAAAAGAGGTAATTTTAAGAAGTGAGACAGTAAAAGATGGTAAGATCAGGATAGAGAGCCTTTGATGATCTAAAGTGCATATTTGAACATGCAGATGAACATCAGAATATAAAAGTGAAAAAAATCTTTACAGATTTTAAAAGGATACAATTAAATCTCTGTATTTTTTCGAGCTCAGCATCAGCAGACCTATCCAAGAAAATAAAGGCTATTAAATGATTTAGTATCATAAAAGGTTCTCAAGGATATTTTCTACTTCAGATTTTAATTTTTAACAGTTTCCAGCAATACTGAAAATTAGATCAGCAAAATCCAAGTGAAAAAAAGCATTTTCTCTGTCTTTGATACCATTATTCAATGACTGACTTTTGTCAATCACTTGTGTTTCCAAAAATTGGGTCTCTGCTCTAAGAATAGTCTCTTTGCTGTAAGTATGTATAAATATAGATAGAATTTAATTTCATCAGCTATAAAATGTGTCAGCTGAATCTGCTACAATTTAAGTAACAACTGCAACTGTAATTGATTTCAATTAGCACATTTTTAATATCCCAATGTGTTTGCTGATGATGTCAGTAGATTTTTGGTCAGTAGCATGTATTAAAAGGGACAAGTACATCAGCAAGAGATACAAGTGTCATTAAGCAGGTTAAAGTACTGTTTCGGACCGCTTGATGTTCTGTTAAAAGACACTTTCTTAGTCTGGTATCCCATCTTTGCCTTCCAAGATACTATCTTTGTAACATTAATTATCCTTTGACAAAGTCACCATAATTCTGATTTTTAAGTAAGACAGGCAAAGCTCAAGGAAACAACCTTCACCTGAAACTCACCTAACATTTTAAACACTGAATGAAAAATACGAAACCATATACACAATAAATGGACTTTTAAAATAAATTTTCATTTTTGACCATTAGAAAATGCAAGATATAAAATTCACAGCTTATAATATTTTTGAGTTTTGTTTTAAACATTATTTAGAGTCAATTATTTAGGATAAAGATGAATACCAATTTTCTTGAGTTACAGGGTGTGCAGTATATTCAGGAATCTCTTTCATTTCATTCAAACTTCTGCACCATTCTATTGCTGTTCTGATGTACCTATGTTAATACGAAAATACAAAAAAGTAGTTATTTATATGAGAAATATACTCCATTAATTTGAGCAAAAAACTGAAGGCATTAAGGAATCCACCTGGATGTGAAAAAAAAAGCTATGATTCAAAATCCAGCTTTTTCTCCTAGCTTGCCTTGCCATTTTTTGATTCGTACTTTTTGTCCAGAATCTTCTTGATATTTAGACCTATACAGATACAGTAAATTATAACAAAGCTGTATGATTTGCAATGAATAGTGTACAAGTGTTAATTTTTGTGAATATCTGCTTGCTAAAACACAGCACAGAAAACTTCTGATGATTCCCATAATGAGGCTGTAATTAGGGCAAACAGATTAGAAAAAGCAATCTGCAGGCAGAGGTCAGTATCTGTAATACAGCAAAAACTGGATGAAGTCCTGTGCAGTTCTATATATCACCTCTATATAGGACAAATGCTTTTGGGTTTTTTTTTCTTATCCCCTGAAGTAAACGCCAAGTTGCAGCTCTAGTTATTTTTCTGAAAAGACATTGCCATAAACAATTATAATGGAATCACAGCATGCATGGGCCCTGAGTCATACAGGTCTTGAATCTTTGCCAAAAGTAAAATGTCATATCATTACATGTTTGTTCCATCCCTACCAGTATATTGTCAGTAAATACTGGTTTTTTCATATAAGAGGATTTATAGAGAATCATTTTGTATTTAAATTGTTTCAGTTGCTTATACCTTTCATAGACTCCAGGATGACTTATCTGTATTAGCTGCTGTAGCCCATTAGGAGTAGATAACTTACACCAGCCTACATCTTCATTTATCTTAGAAGAAAAAAAAAAATCAAATATTAATTTTCTGCTGCAGTCCAAAGAAAAAAAAAGCAAGTATAATATGCCAATTTAAGAATTTAATATCTACAAACAATCCACTTTTAACACTTGCAAGTCTTTGTTTTGCTAGGGATAGAATCTGGTATTGTCTGCTATGACGAATGCAGAGGAAAAACACCTGGCAAAGCCCCAACTCTTGCTTTGTGCTATTCAAGAATAAATTATTTCTAAAAGTGTGTAAAAATGTCTCCAAACCTGTAGAATTTAATTCTTTCTTGTTTTTGTATTTTATAGGCACCAGAACTTTTGTTTCGTATCTTCATTAGTTTCCTAGTAACACTTTTTCCTGGAAAGTTTTAGGAATAGTCCTTCTTCTAAGTTACAAGTTACCTGGATCTCACTACAGGAAGAGCTGAAATCCCAAACCATAGTCAGGGTTGTCCCATCCCAAAATCCAGCATGGACTTTATGATCTGAGTACACAACCAGTCTTCCTACACTGGGAATAACCTTTTCATGCAGCAAAACTGGCAACATTTCTCGTCCATCTGCCTCAGGTACCTAGAACCAAAAAAATGCATTAAAAATGTGAGGAGAAAGGATATTTACATCATTAAAACTGTCTGTATCTGTTCCAGATTTTTAATTAACTTGTTTTTCCGGATCACAACCAGCTCTCTTCATCATGCAATTGCTTCTTAAATATAACTTTTAAATGCATGCTTCTGATTCCCAAATATATGCCTTCTGATCTGTGAGGATACATTCAACATTCTTCCCTCTAGATTAAGTCCTATTCCCTATAGCCTGTATAATCATCCTTATAACAATGCAAGATTTAAAAATTTTCAGCTACATACCACTTTCCAGCAGCAAAGATAATAATTATGATTTAATGACAGTTTTGTTTTGCAGCAATACTGAAGTATTCTGAGAAGAGAAAAAAAAATGAACAAAAATTTAAGCATTTCATTCCTACTATGTCTTCTAAGCACTTGCAACCTTTGTTTTATAAAGTTCAGATACATCCTTAGTGCTAAGATAACTTCCTTTAATTTTTATACTTAACATAATAATAAGTGTTATGTGTAATTTTAACTCCTGTCCTTCCTAAGTCAGTGGAATTAATGTAAGAAGGGTACAGTTACTTGGTTGCCTGAGTAATAATTGAGGATATAGAGTATGGATTTCCTGACACATCAGGAGGCAAGCTGTTCACTGAATACATCTTTTCTTCCACCTGCAGTGAAGAGCAGAAAGAAGATGAGTTAGTTACAGGTGCCATAGCATGAAAAGAGCATTAAGATCTTGCAAGTTATGAAATTTCTAACTTCTCAGAAACTAACTATAATCACATTTAAATCTGCCAGAGAACACAGACAAATATCTCATTGAAAAGTGTATCCTTAACCTTATGTCTGTGTGAAGAAATATTCAAATATTCAGTTTCTTTACAGTCAGAGAGGAGACTATAGTTCATTACTGAGTGACAATGTTTGACTACAAGTAAAAGCCTGTGTTCCAAGAGAACAAATCTGATTCTTAATTCTGCTTTAAAAATACAAGGTGCTGCATTAGCACTTGAGAGGACCCCTCCTCTGGTAGAACTTGACAGACACAGAGGGGCAAAATCCTTTCTCCAGCACTGAACAGCAAAGACAGAACAAAACCTGCATCTTCTAGGTTCTAGTAGAAAACACTTCCAAGTACAAAGAGATTAAACTCTAATCAATACACTGGCTTCAAGACTAAACTTCTAAATTAGTGAGAAATGGTTGTTGTAGAATCTTACTTTTGAGTTTGATAAAATAAATGTTAAAATGAGGAAGATTTTTCTTATTGTGTAAAATTTACAACAATAAATTCTGAAACAGAAGGAATAATCTCATCTTTTTGTATGACTGATGGCTTGATTGAGGCATTATAGTAATTACCAGTGTTGACTTCACTACACACTGCACAGCCAATTGTCTTAAGGAAGCTGCTAACTTGAAGGAGTTTGAAACATACTTCTAAGTAGTTTTAGTTTTTAAATAGTTTTATACCTTTTTTGTTCCTTTTTGGATTGTATAACGTACGAAATATTTTCCCAAAAATGCTCCCTCTGACTTGAAAAATGAGTCATCACCAGGATAAATTTCTGTGATGTTTGTCTTACCATGGATAAATCTAAGAAAAATAACAAGATTTTAAGCAATTATTTGAAATGCTGTGTCACTATACAAGGAAAACAGATTAGTACACCTGAAGAAAAAAATAAGCAGAGACACACAGCAACTCACATGTGAAAATTTTCTACTGTTTGACGAACAGCAGAATGTACCAATAATTTCTTTTAACACAGAAGATTAGCATTACCAGGCTCTTTGTTTGCACATGTGCATGGGGATGGGATTTCAGTAAGCTAAGGGAAGCTTTTTTGTGTTGAGGTAAACACCTCTCATTCCACTGACCACAAAACACGGTGATCCCGAAAAGAAAAATCCAACTTTCTTGGTAGACCAGCCCTACCTAGTGTACACAGGAAACAGCCAGACTGAACAATTCCTGAACCATCTGAAGATCTTAATTTCCACTGCAGCTGTGTGTTTTTCACAAAGATCAATGTTTTTTAAGTTGTGATCATATGGTATCTCTGAGCCTAAAACCAATTTAATGACCCAACTTTGCAACTCTGGTTAGATGCCTGGACTTTGGAGGTGGAACTTATAAGAATAAGTATGGCTACTCACCATACTTCCAAGGAAATGAGGATTCTCAGAAAAAAGCTCTGAAGTGCTGCTAAACATTTGGTTTAGATTAGTTGAAAATTTAGGAATTACACTGACGAAAAATGAAGAGCACTGGGCAGAAAGTTTAGAAGTTTAAACACCAGTAATACTTTTATCAAAGACTTTTAGATGCTAATAGCAGATGTAGCAATTTCAATTTTAAAGTCTTATTGTTGTGTTTTGGTTTGTTGGTTTTTTTTGGTTGGGTTTTTTTTTTTTTTTTTTGGTTAACCATATGGACAAGGTGACTTGCCAGGAAAATCCACAGCTGAAGTGCCTGAAACATGTGAATTGGGTCACCAAGATAAACATTTATAAACTAAGAAATTTTCAGCACCAAAAGGAGAAAAATAATTTGCAAAGAAACCAAGTACCATGATTATTAGTGAAATCTGTGGGAAGTCCAGCTGTCCAGTAAACCTTTAAGGAATCATATAATCACTTAAACATGATTTCAGATTCAGACCTGGTAATACACTGTGCTAGAAAATGTGAAGTTCAGTGAACAAATAGAAGAAACAAAGAGACTCTGACATGAAGATTATGTTCCATTTCTCAGAGAGTGAGAAAGGGACAAAGTAAGACATTTAAAGTTTAACTCCCATACAAATAAAGTCTTCCAGATAACACAAATTATGTCCTACATACCTGTAGAAAACACCCTGGCACCACACAACGTGAATTAGCTGAGGGAATGAATACTTCTCCGTATCTTCATTCTGAAAGAAGTCACAGAAAGTCCACCTGTATAAAATGCAATGAAAGTGTCACTAAGTCCATGTGCTGGTTGTTTTTCTGTGTGTGTGTGTGTGTGCTGGTAATAATTTCTGTAACTAGAACTGATGTATGCACACTTACTCAAAAGAAAAAGGGATGCATATTTTCAGAGTCCTCTGACTCCTTGATTATCCCCATTAGTTACCAAATTAAACTTCTCAATCCTGCAAATGTTTTTTTTTTATTATTATTTTTAGTGATGCTGACAGACAGCATATGCCACTGGCCCACCTCAGAAGCATTATCTTTTCAAAAATGAAGAGGAAAAACCAAGCCAACCCAATACAAAACCTGTGTTCTTTTTTCAATACAAAACCTGAGTTCTTTTTTCAACATTCTTTTTCTTTTGCATGTTCATACAGCATGTCAGAAAATAAAATTTACTTTTTCTCTGAACTAATTACTATAGCTTCACTACAATAGGTTACAGAATGTTGGTTTTACAATGTCATGTTTCAAGAAGTTCCTAAAAAACCCCCAACTGATAGTAATTTTAAACTTTTTTTTTATAGCTAGGATTCAGTTATTTCACTAGAAGTTGAAGTTCCAAACTGCAGAATTGTAAAACATATGTTAACAACTACAAAGTAAACAGCTTAAATTACCTGTGTAAATGTGGGGCTCTGCAGCTGAGTGGCAAAGCTGTAGGTAAATGAGAAACTGTTTCATGTGTTTCAGGGTCTGCTAAAACATCACTTTCAACAGCTGTACAGCTGTTTTTCTCATATGTCTTCATTACATTCTTCACAGTATGTAAGTTACAGCACTTCAGTGCCAAGGACAAAGGGTATTTCCATTCTTCTGGGCAGGAGGAAATAGTCCAGCGCTGTGTAACCCACGTGTATTCAGAAGAACAATTTGTGCGGAACAAAGGGACTCCATCTCCTTTGTCCTTTGGTTTTGTTGGTTCCCGGTATTTTCCTTCAGCACAAACATGTTTATTCTTACCGTTTATTCTTGATTTTTCTGCAGCATAATTTTTACTTGGTTTTCCACACTGATCTCTGCTTTGATAGTTGCTGTTCTTTTCAGAGGAGCATGAGTATGCTGCAGATGACTGGCTGACTTTGCATAAGAACTCCACTGTAAATTCTTGCTGCAATTCTGACAAGTAAAGGTGAGCACAGCCATCTACAGATGAGATCTTCACACTGCCATTGTCTAAACATCTTGTCAGATCAGCTGTAGCAGGGTCAGGCCATTTAATTTCTAAGGTATCACTAAGAAGAATCTAATACAAGAAAAAGGATTGGAATGTACAGCAAGATAAAAAATGACCTGCTTTCCAGAACCTGCAAAGGAGCATTTACATTTAAATTAATTCAGTCCTTCAGCAAGGTGATGTATGGCAAGAAATGCTGCTCCATATTTATCTGCATGTATGAACTCAGAGGAAGCAAAACATCTAATCTTCATATCTGCTTCCTCCCATACTAAAGAGTTCTATCTAGCAATAATATTTTAATTTAATATCCAGTCATAAATTAGTAAGGTACATGGGCAACTGACCAGGCACAACTGACAGTCCACAACTGTCCACAAATATAACTATGTTATATATGTATGTATTTGTGTTTCCAACTGCTTTTTAAAAAATGGGAGAGAATGGCTGAACTATCTTGTTCATACTGATTATCAGTCAATTTGATGAAGAATTGCAAAAGGACACTAAAAAAATAATCAATACCAGACAACGAGGCTGCAGATAAAAATTCAGTTGAGATAAATATAATGTGATCTAAATGGGGAAAGGCAATCCTAACTATATATAGTTATATATTTTTTTTATATAGGAGAATGGGCTCCAAGCTGACTGCTGCCAACCAAGATCCCAGCGTTGTAATTCTCACTCCCATGAAAACGTACTCAATGCTCACCAGCAGTTTAATCAGTATGAAATGCTTGAAAATTCTAGGAATGGAACAAGAACAAACTGAACACATAGTGATATCACTGAATATATATTCACAGTTAACCTGCATTTTGAATACTAGCTGCAGTTCGGACCACTGACAAGATCCCCCTCATGGAGCTGTCCTAGAAATGTGGGTGGTTGGAGTGGCCAAAGGAGAGCCTAAGCACACCACAGGAATGGGTTGTTTTGAGCTCAAGCACAAGGCAAGTAATGCAGTCTAAGCGTTTTTGTGCCCTGTGGCCCATGAAAGTATTGTCACTGGTAGTAACAGGTCTCAGGTTAACTGTGCAAGGCACCGGGCTGGCCTGTCAGGCTCATTAGCAACTTGTTATGAGAGCTAGCTTAATGAACGCTTACTTTATTATGGTGGACTGCTGGAGTGTGGCAAAGAGCAAAGGCCTTGAAAACATGGGCACTGGTTGGTAACAGGCCACAGAACAATTAACTGACAGTAAATTGCTGGAGAAGGACAATCTCAGGAGTTCTAGAAAGACTATTTTGGCTTTAAAAAAGGCAGGAGTTTTTCTCAAAGTGAGGGGGAAAAAAACAAAGCAACAAAAAAGGATTGTGGGGGAGAAGCCAACCAGCACGGAAAGGTTCTTGCTGTGGCCTAGGAAAGTTATTCTTCAGCATGCTGAAGCAGGTAGTCACAAGGGATGCTGTAAGTTAAAAACAGTCTAGAAACCCAGCCAACCTCCAAACGACCAAGATCTTTCAAGGCCTGAGAGAAGGTGGAAGTCGCTCACCAGTGACTCACCAGTCACTCACCTAAGAACAGACCATCAGCTCTTTGCTGCTGTACTTTGCAGAGAATGCATAACTGGTAAGGGCTGATGTCTTTTAATTAAGTATATAGTGATACTGAGCAACAGTACTTTAGGCTAAACATCAGCATGAAGTATGTTACTAATGAAGGGTCAGTCTAAAAGCTTTAAAACTTGCCTGATTAATCAGTTGTTTTAAGATTCCCACCACGCTGTGCCCTCATTTTTGGTGGGTACACCCAGAGAGATGCTGATCAGGAGCAAAACTTCCATAAATGGTAAACTGGTCTCTGGATGGATGTTCAGTCTGACCTGGAGCAGCCATTCCCACAGAGAGACACTTTGCCCCATTCCTCTCACAGACCTCAGCAGCATTTTCACGCAGGTACTTCAACGGGAAGATCTGACGCCCTCACGGAAAACACCCTCCCGTTGCACGGTGACCGTGACCGCCCTGAAAAGTTTCTACTGCCAAAATGTAACAATGTACAAAATCCTAGGTCTTGCCCTTACTAGGAGGAAACTAACTTCAGTGTTTGGCTTCAAAGAAGTGCATAAACAGAGGGCTAAGTAAGAGTTAAAACCTAATTTAAATGGCAGTTTTAAGAAAGATGACGAAGATTAGCCGAACTGCACTGAATAGATCTCCACGGCCTGTGAAATGATATTAAGTCCGCTAGAGAAGTTTGTTGTACAAAAGCATTACACGGCTAACTCCCACCTTTTTTCTTTCCGGAGGTATAACACGTGAAGGCAAGTAAGGGCGAGAAGAAAACGCATTCCGGAAATCTAGCGCTCGTAGAAGTTGCTCCTGTTGAAGTGCAAAGAAAAACAAACCCTGTTACGAGTTATTCCATGCAGTGATAAAATTTCAAGCTGAT
Source organism: Corvus hawaiiensis (assembly GCF_020740725.1). Classification (NCBI taxonomy): domain Eukaryota; kingdom Metazoa; phylum Chordata; class Aves; order Passeriformes; family Corvidae; genus Corvus; species Corvus hawaiiensis. The sequence continues at coordinate 10,414,321 of NC_063255.1, read as the reverse complement.
TTCATACTGATCTTTTGTGGAGCTGAGGCTATGAAACCATCTCCTTTTTTTACAGAGAGAAACAAGAACTCTTGTTGGTGCCGTGATGCCCCGGGCCGCCCCGTTCCCGCGCAGGGAGGCAGTCCAGGCACTGCCCAAGGGATGGTCCCTGGGACGGCGCAGGGACGAGGTGCAGCGCTCCCGTCCCCAAAAGCACTGCCCGCCGCATACCCGGTAGGCACTGACGACGAAGGCGACCCGCTGGCGGGTGGTCACCGCCGGCTGGAGCGGGTGGGCGGCCGCGGGGAGCGCCGCTTCGTACAGATACTCCGAGCCGCAAGGAGACAGCAGCAAGCGGGACCCCCCGGCGTAGTGCACCTCCACCGAGTCGTCCCCGAACAGCACCATCAGCCTTTCCGCCTCCATCGCACCGGACGCCGAGCCCGAACCGCGGGCGGCGCTCAAGCCGAGCCGGCTGAGGCGGCCGCGCCGCCGCACGGCGGGAACAGCGCGGCGGGGCGGGGCGGGGCGGGGCGGGGCGGGGCGAGTGCCCGAACTCCCCCACCGAGCTCCTGCCGAGCTCCTGCCGAGCTCCGCCCGAACGCCTGCCGAGCTCCTGCCGAGCTCCTGCCGAGCTCCGCCCGAACGCCTGCCGAGCTCCTGCCGAGCTCCTGCCGAGCTCCGCCCGAACGCCTGCCGAGCTCCGCGCGATCTTCTCCGGAGGCCCTACCGAGCTCAGTTAGTCGGTGAGGTAACCGCACAGTCCTGCTCCCTCACGGAATGTGAGCGTATTTCATACACACATCTGTAAAATAAGTTTAAGGGAACAGCACACGGTGTCTTTGTATTTTTTTTTTAAAGTAAGTTTTTATCTGCTGAAAACGGGGGTGTCTTTTTTTGCTGCTGCGGAAGTGAAAGTTAGCAGTACAAAGGCCTAGAAAAAACCCCCACCCTGTTTACGTGTAACTGTGCTTTTCCAAGAGACACCTCGTCCAGTAGGTGCGCCGCTGCAGAGCTGCTTCTCCCCACAGAACTGCTTCTCCCGCATCCCTATGCAATACCGCTGCTCAGCAACTGAGCATTCATTCCTCACCTCCCCACAGCAGCACCTCTGGAAAATCGGGAGGCAGACTGCCCATCTACAACACAGGCTACAGATAAATAATTCTCTAGTGACGGCTCCTTTTCATTCACGCATTCACAGGGCAGGGCGAGCCAACACAGAGCTGCGTAGCAAGAACTGGGTAGTAGAAACCCTCCCTGAATAGAGAGAAAGACGAAGGTGCCAAAGGACAATTTTAAAATGATACCTAGTTGACTTTTTTGGAAGATTATATACACTTTCCACCTCCCGCCAATACTTACAGTTTAATCAAAGCTGTTTTAAGTGGATTGACAGTTCACATCTAAGTGACAATTATTATGAACCCCCAATCCAAGCACTTAGCAAATGCAGTTGAAGATCCACACTAGATCAATATGGTCTCTCTTAGCTGCAACAATTGCCCCTTACCTGCTTAGGGAAATACAGGTTTCTCAGATCAGTGCAATCATGGACTAAATGCATTCAGTACAAGTTTCCATTCTTGACAGCTGTTGTCTCAGCAGAGTAGATCAACACTCAGTCAAGTGGCTGCTGACACAGCCATGCATCAAAATAACCTGGTTATATTCACAATACCTCTTTTTAATGAGTACTATTATGTACAGTAGTTGCCTGAAGCAAGTTTCAAAGTATATATTGGGATTATGAATGAGTTATGAATATTAATTTTTATAATTCATGGATGATGCATTGTGTTTTGCTGGCAATTTCACTGCTCTGGCTGGAACTCTCAGCATAGGAACTGTGGAAGTAGGTCACACACGCTGAAGTAGAGGGAGCAAATCAGCAATTCAGGGTACAAACAGTGTAGTATCTTCCCAGTCTTTTGGCCGGAGTGTCATTTTCTGTTCCTGTATCAACTAATGATCTACAGGCATCAACTGGATGATTAGAACTATAATTCAGTCAGAGAGAACTTGCAAACTTGAGCTATCAGTAACTCAATGAGTTGTGTGCAGCAGGAAGGAAAGGCAGAATGTGATAAGGAAGTAATGACCCAGTGAGAAATAAAGATTACTACTACAAACCAGACCGAGTGTCACTAACATTCAGTGCCACAACAGATTATTCTATTGAAAAAAAAAAAAAAAATCCCAGCTGTGTGCAAGTTGTGATACCTGTGAAACCTGATGTAGTTGGGCCAGTTTTTCTTCTCTCTGTAGGGCTACAATTATTCTAAAACACAACAGTTAAAGCCCAGTAACCTCTTCTGTTAAAAAAAAAAAAAAAAAAAAAGAAGGCCCAAGGCCAGTAGCAAGAACTTCCTTGCAGATTTGAAAGGAAACTACTGAGAACAAGCTGACTTCATTTCTGGATATGAAAATCACTCAACAGCAAAGCACATGCAAAGCAGCAACTCTTGCAGCCCATTTTGAAATTACTTTAAACAAAGTGTGATTTTCATATACTAAACATTTTTGTTAAATCATAATTAATTTGTCAAGAGTGGCAAATTGTGTGTATACTTTTACTGATCTGCAAAGCTTGGGTCTCATGCTCAAATTCGAATGTGAAGCCTGTTTCTTTTTAGAACCAGTGATAAAGAAGCTTGCTTCACATCTCCCCCAAATTTTCCATGTTTCTGTGCCTTCACTGATTTACCATTCCACCATTAGGAAAATACATCTTTTTAAAAGGTTGTACATTTGCAAGGCACTGTTCAGAAACCTGTAGACAAGAAACACTTTTATACCATGCATCTGAAATTTGTAAATGCTAAAATTCAGGTGAAATCATCTTTAAACCTCTCATGACTCATCTCTATCATACACAGAACAATGAGCAATTAAGAGTGGGCAGACAAGTGGCAGACGAGGGGGTCCTGACAGTGAGAAACCTGCTGCTTTCTTCTGCTCTTTCACATTCACTAGCTTGTATTGAAGTTCTGTGAGATTTAAGACAAGTAGGAAAGACTTAAGTGTTTAATGAAAAGATTATCCTGTCTTCCTTAGGCAGCAGGACAGAGTTAAAACTAATTTTTCCCTGCTGCAGTAAAGACTGAAAGCACTTACAAAGTTCATCTGTACAGACCATAAACTTGTCCACTAATTTGAACAAAAGTCTCACTTTGATTTTTCAGTATTTTCAGTGGAGGAAAAAACTTGTATTGCAAACTTGACCTGAGCTGCTCTATATATACACGATTCCTAGCTCCTGACTTTTTTTTTTTTTTACACAATGATTTGGCATGCTTCTTATCTACATGTAAAATTGCTGCTTCCACAAGCTGACAGTACATCTGGAGCTGACAGCTACCTTAAAGAAGACTCACCACCAACTATGCAAAACTAAAAGATGTAAAATGCAGTCCCTTGGAGTCACTGTTACTTTACTGTAAAGCATATATGAATGCTCGTTCCTTGGGACTTTAAGTTCTGAATAAATATGTTTTCCACAAGACATCTGCTTGTAAAGTCAGCAGAAAGTCTGACCTGTATTTTGATTTAAAGTTTTGTATTAAAATTATGCTCAACTTAGAGAATATGTATTTGGAAGTCATCTAGTTTTCACATTTCTAGTTTCTGGATTTTAGTCTAAAGACTTTGAAATGCTAAAATAGTCTTTATGAACATATTGCATTTTGATACATTTTATTTTTCCAGCAAGAATTGAAAGATAATAGTCTCTGCAACTGTGTGCTTTGAAGAAGAGAAAGGAGTGCTCAGTGAAGGAGAGATAAAAGAAGGCAAAAAATCATTTTTGTTTTAAAGCAAGAAGACAAGGTAGTGATATTATACCAAAGGAAATAAAGCTAGTTAAATTTTATTTTCCAAAACTCCAACCTAAATAAGTGTGTTAAATAAACATCCAGAAAACAGTCACTGCTCACTCTATTAGCAGATGCACAACTTATTTAACCAAAAAAAGAACAGTGAAATATTATCAGAATTATTTACATGCATATTTACAATGCGTGTACTTTAGAGTAGCTAACTGTTGGGAAATACTTGCGTTTGTTTTTGGTAAGGATTTCTACTCAAGTCTAACCAGCAACAGGTAACAGGAAACAATTCAACTGCGTTTGGCAACAACAACAATGGAGTACCCTAGGAAAACTAACATGATTATATGGAGTCAAAAAAAGAGCAGTTTGCTCCAGAATGTTAACATTAATGAAATTTATGAGTTTACTCCAACTACAAAACTAAATCGAACTACATAAAATTAGAAGAATAAAAGAAAGTTACAAGGGTTGCGAAAGGTAAGACATATTAGATACATTATTAGAAAAAAAAGCAAAATAAAAAAAAGCACTGCACATACTCTTGAGAAGCATGGTTTAGAACATAACTATATTACTATTGCCTTAAAGAACACAACAAATTACAGAATAACTTTTTCTTGTAGATTTGAAAATAAGCTTATCTGAACCAAAGATCTTGTAAGCACCTCACTTCCAAAATACTGCTTGCTTTTTCACATATCAACATGTGACATATTTATTCCAAGAAAAAAGAAAAGCCCAGACCTCACCAATGTGTATTTTGAAAGAAGAAGAAAAAGGGAATGAACAAAACAAAAACTCATACACAGAACTTCCACAAGCCACTTTTCATGATTGTGATGTACAGACAAAAAGAAAATTTCTTTCTTATTTGGATCATACTCTTCTTGGGGGGGAAGTGGAGAAAGTAAATGCAAGATATATTGTATATGGTAAATAGGATGAGTAAATCCCAATATATACTAAAGCAAACAAGCAAGCAAATTCAGATGATTATTCTTTCCCTTTCTTCCTCAAGGGAAGTTTTATGGGACAGTTCCCCATTAAATTTTAATTTCAATTATAATTTTTAAATAATTTTTATTGCAGCCAAAACAGTGTTCAAAAAACATTTTTCATAAAATAAACTATGATATATACACAACATTTTAAGTTACAGGGCGTAAGTTTACAATTTTTGGCAGATTCTGTTAAACAAAATGGAAATTGTGTAACTTTAGTACTTGGAGAAACTGAAGTTCCTCATTTTGGTACAAATGTTTTGTGTCCCCCTGCACTCTAACCATATCTAAAGTGGTTAAATAAACTAACATTAATATGTAACATCTCACTGTTTTCTCTTATGTTCTGATTCTAGACAGAATTTTTCATATGCTTCTTCAATTTCTGGATCCATCTCATCATCAATCTCATCAAAATACCTGAGAAAAAAAAAATCACCAAATGTGTTAGGTTTACATGCAGATTTTCAGAACCAACAGATCTGTGTAGATGTCAAACAAAAAAACAAAGCTTTATAAATGACAGTTATTTATGATATTTTCTTAAAGGGAATTAAAAGGAAAAAAATAATGGATACTAGGAAAACAAATAAACAGAAACCTCAAAGCAGCACAGACGTACAAATACCTACAGTGTTTGCCACCTTTTTTAGATCATCTTATGCTGCCCAGTTTAAAACATAGAAATAGTTTCCAAGATGACAGAAAATGCAATCATGCAATCCAAGCTTCCCAAAATTTAATAATGCATCTGTACTGATCCATTTACCAGAAAAAAAAATTACCAACATATTAGTGTAATTTTGATGGGTTAGCATCCTAGTTCAAAGACAGAATACATTAATATAGAAACCCTGCATTCCTGTTTGCTGGTATGTAAAAGAAGGCCATAGAAAATGTGTAAGAAAAGTTTTTTTGTTTAAAAGTGTTGTGCATTGAGCAATCAGTCTACGTATTTATCTCCTTTGTTCCTTGTAGAAGTGTAGCCTTCAGAAGAAAGAGCCCTCACACAGAACCCTCCTCCCTGGTGTCTGTCAGTCATGAGAAATAGCTGACAGCAAATCAGCAGACATTTGTCTAAGCTTTTCTTAAGCCTTCAACAAAGAAGGTTATAGTCACCTTGCTTGAAGGTTGACTTAGTGTTTTACATGTAGTTTTCAGATTTGCTGTGTTTTTTAACTGCTGTCTGTCTTCAGTTTGCATTTTTCCTACTAAGCAGAGGTTCACATGGGTCTTTTTTTCCCCTTCAGTATGAGCTTGTTGATTTCTGATGGCATCTCTAATATATCTTCCAAAGCTCTTGACATTCCCCTCAGCTAGGTACAACCTGAAAGTTTTCTAATTTACTAACAAAAATACTGATACAGGCCTGCTGTGTTACCACACATAAAAACAACACTGCAAATGTTCTTGTGTGTCAAATCATGATCTGAAAGTCCTCCTTTATGAGTGTAAAGCTCAGAGCAATTTACTTTAGACCATGTTTCTTCTTATTTTACATATTTCTTTCTTATAAACCAGTGCCAAAAAGTCAGATTATAGTCTCATCTACTGCTTCCACCTTTACCATTAGCTTGCTTTTCTTGCTCAACAGGAATACTGAACGGCCCTCTAATTGAAGGGAATGCTACTTAGGCTGAGGAGAGAGAGTTAACACTTCCTCCCTTTGAAAGACACTGGAAATTCAGTAATCATATCTCGCTGGGATGTTCATGCACATCAGTCAAATGAATTTAGATTGCCTCACTACAAACACTTGAAGGCCTGGCACTTCACTTTGCTTGCAAATTTTTTTTTTTTAAATGCAGAAGTATGTTTGTACATGTGCATAAACATCTGAAATGTAATTATCATACTCAATAGAACAAATATGAAATAGGTTTCAAACTTGTGTGATTAAAATCCATTTTATACCCAGACAAATACATCCACTGTAGAACTAAATAACAATTACATTATTTAGTTTCATTTTTGTCAAGATTGGAATCCTAAGCCTGTACTATCACAGCATCACAGTAAAAATAACTATTATTAAAAAAAAAATCACTAAAAAAGAAAACATACAGCTCTCCATGTCCTGACAGATCTGCTCCATTTTCTTCATAATATGGAAACAAATCCTCTCTTTCAAGCAGCTCTTGGTATTTTTCTTGATAATCTGGCAAAGTAAAAATGAGACTGAGTAGATACATGACTAGTCTTCTAAATTAACAGAAAACTATAAAGTTTGAAAATTAGCCAGTTAACAAAACCATAAACTGCAGGAAACATATTAACAGGAAAAGCTCCTCCTACAACATTTTCTCAGGACATGAATGGATCTCTAGGAATGATGCTTAACTTCCCACAGAACTGTAAAGGTAGTGACAGATGTCTTTACTTCAAATGATGCTATGCCATGTTGTGCTCAGACTACAGATAAAGAAACGAAGGATTTTGATTTGATTTTGTTGCTAACAGTGGACAAACAACAGACTTGAGTATTTCTGGCTTTTTGGAAAGATGAAATGCTGTGGACTACTGAATAAATTCTTCTGACATTTATGAACTCAAACGCACATTCTCCATTTCAAACATCTACCTTCTTTTAACACAGAATAAATCATGTGCTCCACCAAACCAGGAATTCAGGCAGAATTTTGTCTTTTAAGTTGCATAGGTTTTAGATTCTTAAAGAATAACATTTTATGTTCTTCAACAGACTGTAAACTTGATTACAACTTTTTAAAGAACATTGAGAAGACAGGTAAGCTAAACTTGTGCCATACCTGGGTCTGCTGCAGTGAAAGGAACACCATCAGAAGTGTAAAATGTTGGTTCATTCTAAAAATAAAGTCATACAGAAAGTTATATGTGTTCAGAGAGACAGATGTTTGTAGTTTTGAGTAATGCGATTGTCTATGAATCAAACTAAATTCACATGAAAGTAAGGAACTGAAATGTCCATATATTCTTACCATAAAATAGTTTGGGTCATTTTCAGGGGTAGCTTCTGTGTGTGGAGTTGTTCCATGAACTCTACCCCAGTTACTAGATCGCAGTTCTACTAGTTTCAGAAGCATGTGTTTCACATCTCTGAAATAGAGAAGTACTACAAAAGTTAGAGTGTTTTGTGCCAAGCAAGAAATTGGACTTCTCTTATTGCACAAATACAAGGCAGTTAAATCTGTCCAAAAAAATAAGTTCAAGGACAAAATTTGTGTCCAGTGTGTCCTATCTGTCCAGTGCACAGATAGTTTTCAATTCAATTCTACAACTGCAAGTCTAGATGCTTTAAGTGTCCATTATGAGATATTCACCCTTTTTCCTTTCTCTGCTGTTAAGTAAGAAGCTCATATGAAAAAGGAAATTGCTATAGCTTTTATTGAGATACCAAACCTTGCAGTACAAGTTAAAGAACAAATCCGTTTTTGATAAAAGGATAATACTGGGGGAAAAAAGGAAGATGATCTTCAAATTTTAATTTAATTTCCTATTCTATGCTCCTGACTTCAGTCTTCTTCATCCTGCTGAAATGCGGTAGTCAAAAGTAAGAAGTAATGTCTCCAGTACATTAGATACCAACACCCATTTTGTCCCTAAAATAAGAGAAAATCCCTTCTTCTTTTAAGCTAGTCTATGGAGAAGAGTATAATTAAAGAATAATTAAAAAATAAAATTTTAATTTCATTTTTTTTATTTTTTCATAAAATTTTCCCAGCTGAAAATGATGCTGAATTTATTTTTGCCTTTTTTTTCTTTTATATATTCTCTGTATTCTTTACACATGTATTTGTAGCTCTGTAGCCTATTCTAGTATTCATAGCTAGCATTTTACCTACTCTGTTAGACAGAAAGACAAAAAAAATTCCTCAGTGGCTCCAGGCTGGGGGTCCAAGGTTAGGTTCTCTGGGAAGCCAAGGCTGAAACCAGCTCTCCCACACACATTTTCATAAGCAAAGTTTAGTTCCTATCTAAGGGAGGGGGGGAGGAAAGGGGAATTCAGAAAGGGTTGCACCTCAGCACTTATGTCTCTAATTGGGGATGCTTGTCAGTTATGCTAATTTGCTAAACATATAAAAATTGTATACGTGTTATGCTGGGTTTGCATCGTTGGTGCTTTTCCACCTGGTGAGTTGTGCACATAAGGATCCTTATAAAAGTAACCCCTTTTAAGTGTGTCTGGTTCATGATTTTAGGATCAGTGAAAAGGCAACAAAATTAGTTTGTTGTTCTGTATCTTTGAAGCCTCAGCTTATGCCATCAATTTTGGTTCCTGAAGCAAAAATGTCCTCATCCTCCTTGGGGGCAGCTCAATCACAACCCACAGATGTTATGAGCTACTCTTGGCCTCCCTCCATATGGCAAGAGATCAGGGTCTGAACCCTCTACAGGTTTTTAGTAAGTTTGCAAGAAGCTGAGGATAAAGCACAGCAGAATCAGATAACCTCATGCACACAGGTTATTAGTCAACCACTAATACATTACTAATACATTAGTCAACCACTCGTTCTTTTCCAGATTGAAGCTAAGACCTTGCCAAAAAGGTGTGCTCTCCAGAAAAAAAAAACCAAACAAAAACCAAACCACATAGTATATTTCATTTTGCCTTTACATTTGTAGTAATTTGTATGTATTTAATACTGCTACTTATTTAGTACTGTTTGTATGTATTTAATCCTGTTCAATTCAAAATAAAAAGTATAAACTATGAGATATTGCCCCACTGTCTCTTTGTACATACTTGCTTTAAGAGCCTAAAGCACTTACAGAGGATTTCAAGACCTAATAGGAAAAGAAAAAAAAAGTGGAACTTGAAACTCTATTAAAAACTAAAATACAATAAACCCACCCCAAAACAAAACCAACTCAACTACCAAAATATCCACATTACTCTTCAACTGAAAACCATTTTTTTTAATGTAGAAAATGACCCACACATCACAATACTTTTCATAAATATAAATTTTTAAGATAATTTTTTGGACCTGTTCATTACTGTTGAAGATTTTTCAAGGTGTTCTTTTTCATATAAACGAAATACTGCACATTAATTTATCTTCTTACCTGCTACAGTTTGCATCCAACACAACATTTTCAATTCTCTGAATAATTTCCTCCATATCATTCTTCCCTTTTTCTTTCCAGGCATCTTCTAAAACTGAGCCTGTCAACTAAAGACAAAGGATTAGTTTGGTTTTTTTTTAAAGAAAATTAGAAATTCTTAATAAACAGTCAGCTGAAGAGATTCTGTAACAATTCATGACACTTGGACTACCTGATGGCTGAAGCTCCCGGCTGCCTGTATCTCGTTGCTAAACATATTAATAGACCTCATAAATAGTTTATTTTAAACTACAGACAGCATAGGAGCTCTGTGTCCAATGTTTATGCTACCTAGAAGTTCACAGCCACTTGGTTTCAGTCTTGAAATATGATTTTGAAACCATTCTTCAGTGACATTGGTCAGATCTTACTTGATTTTAGTACGTACTATCCTCCTTTATTTCCTTTAAGTCTTATTTTTGCAGCTGATTCCACCAGTTTACATGACAACAGCAAATACTTTATTAAACTTTAGAAACACTTCAGTCAACTTGGCTAGCACCACACACGCCAGAGAATCCCATCTCGGTATACATAAAGGAGACTAGAATTATCTGACCAAGCCAACCTGAACTTTATTACATAAAAGTCTTCCAGGCTAAAGCTGCTGCCCAGAAAGCTTTAGCAGCAGTCAGTCTAGAACGGCTATGGATGAAAGCCTCTGACTACAAGAACAGGTACTTCAGTGCCCAATAATTGCACAGGAGGAGTTAAATCAGAAAAAAAAAATTAGTTTGCCACTAACAGCAATCTCCTCAGCATAAATATTACATGATCAAAAATACTTGGAATGGCACCTGATGATACAAAGAGATAAAATCCCAAGATAAAAGCAAGTAACCCTAGATAATTAGGTAGTAGCATCAAGATTAATTAAAAATAAACATATTGCACAGCAAACAGGTGAAAAAACTGTATCTATCACTGTATTAAAGATAAATTGAGACATTTATTGCTTTGGTGGTGAAACCAAGGTTTCATGAGGTAGCCCAGTCTAGCTACATATATACTCAACACTTGTAGTTACTGTAAGACATCAGAAAACACTTGCATGAACAAAACTAAAAGTCTCTTTGTTCTGAAACACCTTTTAGATGGGTGTGTTATAAAACAATTTAGATTACTGGTTTTCTTCAGCATGCTGCACTGTAAAGCTTCCTGATTTGTGTATTGCAGCTTAAAAAGGTTCGTCAGTGGGCCTTACCTCAGGGAAGCACTCCCAACATAAGGACTGACTGCACACTCGTATTGAGCACAACTGCACACTTGCTGTGAAGCAATCTCTTTAAACATCCAAACTTCAAATGAAGGTTTTAAATTACAAAAATCTCTCTTCCCTACTCTCTGTTTATCATATCAAAAGCAGCTGTGAGAAATTACATTCAAGATAGAAGAGTCTGAGAAGTAGTGGAGTATGAGGAAGGGTAAAGAATGAGGAAAAACAAACAATCCAACCAAAAATCTTCAGAAAAATACTGTTTAGCACTTAACCTTCATTCCTAATTTAGACTGTTTTCCCAACTATGAGTACAATGATACCTAGTGAAGGTAAGAGTTTCTTCTACATAGAAGCCAACCATTTTACAAGAAAAGGCATGGGTTATGAGCTAAGAGGTTTATTTTTGACACGAAAGAGAAATCTATATATTTCTACAACAGTAATGACACATATAATACAGAATGAAATAACTGATATTAAGGACCTTTTCCACAAAAAATGGTGGACCCTAATGGCCAAGCATCCTTCAGAACACAGAACATACCTAAGATCTCACAATTCGTTCACGCTGGTTAGTTTTCTCCCACACAAGAAGCAGCAAAATAAGATCTAGAGGAAGCATTTACTCCTTTGCACCTGAACTTAAGTTCTATTGCTCATTTCTACATAAATGGCCTTCAATTTATTTTTAGAGCACCTTGTTACTTTTTGTACTGGCTCAATTTCCTAATGGTACTAAGGAAAAAAAAAGTAGTTTGCTCTGCTAATGCTGTAATGCATAAACCCCTATAAATACTTCCTCATTTGCAGTTTACCCTGCTATTCCCAAAGCTAGAAAGTTTTAAAAACTTGATTATTTTTTTGTTTTAAAACTACTATCTCACCTTCAGCAGTTTCACTGCACATATCAAATTACTGTCCACAGGATTAGAGAAGAGTGAATTCAGTAATTCCCGAAGACCTTCTTGAAGAATTTCTGCCCGTGTAACCTGTCCCTTTGTTCCTTTGATCTGAAAAAACATATATAAAACCCCCCAACATTTAAATTACTTGAGTTTTAGAAATTAATTTAGGCACATGCTCTCTCTTGAATGCTGTATGATTTGGTTTGTGATCAACATAGGTGATCTCTGTGGTGGGAAGAACATGCCAAATACTGTAACCATTTTAGAACACAGACTTTTATAGAATGGTTTGGGTTGGAAGAGACCTTAACCATCATCTAGATCATCACCTACCTCAATCTGCTGGCCATACCTCTTCTGATGCAGGTCATGTTGAAGTCCTCATCCACCAACACCTAAAGTCCTTCTCAGCAGAGCTGCTCCTGATTAATTCTCCACCCAGCCTGTACTTGTGCCTGGCCCAATGAAGTATCTTGCACTTGGCCTTGTTTACATGGTCCCATCTCCCAAGCCTCTCTTGGTCCCTCTGGGTGGCATCCCTTCCCTCCAGCACATTGACTGCACCACACAGCTCAGTATCATCGGAAAACTTACTCTGAGTAATGTCCTTTCAATTCTGACATAACAATGCAATGTCTAGCATTTTGTTTCTCCGCTAAAAAATTGCTAAGAAAAGCAACCAAATGCCAGCCTAATGGTCCAAAAAATACCAAATTACCAGAACCCCATGCTCTTTTCCATACTGCATTACATATTCTCTACAGCAGCAGTAGCTTGCTTCCAGAAGGCAGTGTTTATATATTTAAAAAGTTATAGGAAATAGTTTCAAAACAAATGGAATACTCCAAAGAATATGGTATACTCCACAAACAGACAACTCCCCCTGCTCCAAAGTCTTTGAAAATCTTCCCTTTTTCTTCTAGCAAGTGAAAAGTAGATTTCAAGGACCACTTATGGTCCAGAAATGGAAGAGTCAGAGAAGGATTTTACTCATACCAGCAGAACATTTTTAGAGCATTTGCTTAAATCATTGAAATAATCAAGTTTAATGTATATTTTTAACTACACTGCAGCAGGAAGTGAACTTGGTGAAAGCACAGGCAAAATAATCAAAGAAATTTTTTACACATTTTTGTACATATCACAGACATAGAAAACAAATTTAAATACAAGATTGCATACTTCATGCATAAGCCAATGACTCAACCATCAGAAGAAATATCTTTAAAGGTCTGCACTTTTAATTCCTCATTTTGAGTGTTTTCACATCTGCCTCAAGGGTTTGTTAACACCTCTTATTAGTGCCTGAATACTGAAATACATGGGTTATTGATCCTGGTCTGCTTCTGCTAGGCATTTAATAACATTTAATATATTGGTTAAGTATATCCATCTGGGGTTTTTGCCAGTAAAAAGAAAATACCAAAAGCTTAATTTCGAAGATGTTTATGGTTGGTTCTTCCCAAAAATTCTTACACTTTAATTTTTATACACTTCTAATGATCTTCTCCTTCCTTGTTTACATGTTTCTTGGATATACACATTGTAATGAAACTGTTCTAAAGTTCTTTTATTTACTGCCTTCTGCCTTTAGAAGAACACCTCAAATTATAGTCCATTTCAGTGTTTACCTACACACAACAAAAAATTAATGAAGATCCCTCTGACATGCAGCTTTCTTCTTACCTCTAGGTTAAGATAAAGTTCAGCTAAGAACAGCACAAAGGCATGAAATTGTTTTCTAGTAGTCTCATCCCCTTTGGTAGCTTCATCTCTGTTTTCATACTCCGTCCGACACCTGTAAAAATTAAAACAAAATTATATAATCTGTAGCCATTCCAACATACGTAACATGCTACTCATTTAAAGGAATGCTGAGAACTTATGAACTGCATGAAAGCTGTTACATGCTGAATGCTGGGATGTATGATCTGTGAAGGAAATGAGAGGCCTTCACAAAGAAACAGTGGATTTGCATCCTTTTAGATGAATACATATGATTACATTGTTACATCTCTAAGCACTGAGATACCTGATGCAGCAAAATTAAATAGAACAACTTAGAACATGTAGAAATTAATACAGTTACACAATTTATACAATAGAATACAGGTTCAGGATGTGCAATAGTAACACGGGCACCCAATGCCCACAGAAATGAAGCAGACATGTTCCCCTCTTCAGAGTGCTTACCACATTGTCTTAGATGCCTTTACACCTATTTGATAAATTCTTTATCTTGCCATGTTAAATGATAAGTGATACATAATTCATGACATCCAGCTGAGTGGTGTTAAGTGACACTCTAGAGGGAAGGGATGGTACACAAGAGGGACCCTGACAGGCTTGAGAGGTGGCCCTGTGCAATTCATGAACTTCAGCGAGGCCAAGAGTAAGGTTCTGCACATGGGTCAGGGCAATCCCAAGCATTAAGAACAGCTTGGGCAGGGAAGTGATTGAGAACAGTCCTGGCAAGAAGGACTTGGGGTGCTGAGTGATGAGAAGGCCAATGTGATAGTGCATGCTTGAATCCCAGAAAGCCAGTTGCATCCTGCATCCGGAGCAGTGTAGGCAGCAGGTGAGGGAGGGAATTCTGCCCCTCTGCTCCGCTCTGGTGACACCCCACCTGGAGCATTGCATCCAGCTCTGGGGTCCTCTGAACAGGGAGGACACAGACATATTGAGTGGGACCAGAGGAGGCTGCTAAGTTGACCACAGGGCCTGAGCATCTCTCTTATGGGCACAGGCTGAGAGAGCTGGGATTGCTTAGCTGGGAGAAGAGAAGGCATTGCTGACACCTTATAGCATTTTCCAGTACCTAAAAGGGGCCCACAAGAGAGCTGGAGAGGGACTTTTCACACGGGCATGTAATGATGGGACAAGAGGAAATGACATCAAGCTAACAGAGGACAGGTTTAGACTAGATATTAGGAAGAAATTCTTTACTGTGAGGGTGGTGAGGCACCAAGACAGATTGCCCAGAGAAACCGCGGATGCCCCATCCCTGTAAGTGTTTAAGGCCAGGCTGGAAGGGACTTTGAGCAGCCTGGTCTAGCAGAAGGTGTCACTGCCCATGGCAGAGGGGTTTGGAACAAGATGATCCTTAAGGTCCCTTCCAACCCAAATAATTCTATGATTCTGTAATTTATATATAAATACAAATAGATAGGATTAACATACCATGGCAGTGAAGTAATCTTTCTAGTATTTAGCAACTGTGCCAAAAATACATAAGTTTACATAACAGTACAAAAACAAAATTAAAAAAATATTTGAGATAAAATGAAACCCAGACAAATTCTAATGTATTCTCAATTCTTCAAGATTGAGAAATAGTGGAGAACCTGAAAAATCTAAAGAGCTGAAATACAACATTTCAGGTAGAAACTTTGTTGATAAACAGAAGATGATCTCTCTGTAGTCACCTTGTTAGGTTGTTTATCTGCCTATACCCTAACCACTCACAATTTCACTCGTATTAGCAAATAAAATTTAAGCAACTTTAAATTCATGGCTTCAGGGTGCTAACATTATTGTTACCGATTGGGTTTGCTTCAAACCCAAGAACCAGAAAATCCAGCATTAACAGAGATTTATTAACGCCGTAAAATATTACCATGTCCCGCAGCCATAGGGAGGAGAAGGAGAGAAGATCCAGCAGGCAGGAATCGTGCAGCAAGATTGATTTATTTAATTATTTTACGAACTCTTTTATAGACTTTTTTCTTCATAGTCTAATTGGACAAAGGATCAGCCACCCGTTGGGGGTGACTAGCTAAAATCCTAAAACATCCATTGTCAAAATATTTTTCTACTCTACTATAAACAAGGCTTCTCAAGGTTGCAGGTGTTTGGTTGTTTACATAACTCTGCTACCTCTTCTGTGAGAGAGAAAAGTCTCTCACGGACCTAGAAAATAGCAAGAAAATCCTTGCTAGCAGCATTTTTGTATCCACAGGGATTTCCTTACATGTTCAAGTAACAGATAGTTAAAAATATCAAAAGCAGTAACTTTGAAAGGAAAAAAACCAAAACCAAAAAAAGAAAAACAAACCCAAGAGAAAAATGAGCATTTTCAGCTTCTGCATGCCCTGGTTTTAGCTGTTGCTTCGCAGTGTTTGCACTACATCAAGGACTCTTCTGCTTCTCACCCCACCCCACCATCAAGGAGGCTGGGGTGGCACAAGAAGATGAGGGGAGACAGAGTCAGGACAGGTGACCCCAACTGACCAGATGGCTATTCCTCCCATGCGGCCTCATGCTCAGCATATAAACCAGGGAGAAAGCTGGCTGGGGGCCGCTGCTCCGGAACTGTCTGGGCATTGTGGGTGGTGAGCAATTGCACGGTGTGTCACTTGTTTTGTATACGCTAATTCTTTTACCATTGTTATATTCCCATCCTTTTCTATCCTAATAAAATACCTCAACCCATGAATTCTACTTTTTCTGCCCCCAATTCTCTTGCCTATCTCATTGAGAGGGTGGGGGAAGTGAGTGAGGGGCTGCAAGCTGTTTAGCTACCAGCCAGGTTAAACCATAACATTCCACTCATGATAAAAGACCACTGGAATGCATTACCATAGAAGTTTATCATGCTTTTGCTCCCAAACATTGCCAGACTAAGTAAAAACTTTTAAAACAAGAGACAAACCTGAAGGTTAGAAAGCCAGATGTCTTTAAAGAAAAAACAAAAGCACAATTTCTAAAGAATTCTGAAGTGTCCAACTACAATAGTCCTTCAAATGTCATGGAGTAATATTTGAAAGGAAATATAACAATTTAAAAAATGTTGCATTTTTGTCAACTACAAAGTGTAATCATTATCAAACTAAGGTCCCCAGAAATCTGCAGTAACCAGAAACTGAAGAAATTTATACTTCTGGATTTTATACGGCTATTTCATAGACACAAAGTCAGTTAGCCAATCAGTGAATAAACCTTGCACAGCAACTCCAGGCAAAAAAAAAGTGTTAAAGAAAAAACCACAATGAAGTTAAGTACTGGCAAGAGTCAAAGGACAAGGACAGTACATATATGTGCATTTAGTATACTTTTAAAGTAGACTAGCTTTCCAATTTGCACTATTTTTTGGGATCAGTCTAATGTACTCAGTTCAAAAGAGCCTGCAGAACTTTGAATGGAGTCCTATTTTCATATTTAAAAATACTAAAATATTTTAAAATGTTTGTGTTCAATACTCAGCATGTACCTGTGCTTCGATACTCCTCAACCTATACTACTATTTTAAATAAGTATTTCTTTGTATGCAACAGGAAGAGTTAACAAACGAACCAGAAAGATGTAACTGAGGAGAGTAACAGGCTTAAAGTGACTGATACTGACCTTTGAAGTAGCAACTGTCGGAAGTTCCCACTTTGTGGACTAATGGTTAGATGGTGAGACAGATAGTTACACAATCGTGCTCCCATGTACGAAAAGTTTGGGACAGATGTGGCCTTTCAAAATAAAAATGGAAAAATGAATTATTTATAGCCTATTAGTTTTATCAGGAAACATTTTTAAAAGCTTTTTTGAAATCTGTATGTTGATCAGACAACTTGAGCAGAAAATTAATGACTAATAATCACTATTAGCCATGTTCACTTTTATATTGCATCAACATTTTGCTATATGCATTTCAGCACTTAAAAGCTCATTATACTGTGATTTTGTGGCTCTAAGAAAACAATCACCATTATGCCATGTATCTTCATGTAACTCTACTTCTGCGCTATGACCTACAACCAAAGAGTGTCCCAATGTCAGTTACAAACTGCTTTACAAAAAAATCAGCAGTGGACATTAAGACACTTTTTCAAGAATAATTACTCTCTCAAGAAGCAATGAGTACATTCAAACAACACCATAAAAAGTTGTCTTGTTTCAGTCTATGAGCTATTTATTCCAGAATCTCTTTTGGGCCATGGTTAATATCCAAGGAAAGAGTGTAAGAACATGGCAAGTAAAGAGAAATTCTTTCCCCCATACATGCTCCAGCAATCCGCAGAAGAGCAAACTTCTGAATCAGAGAGTAAGACTATACAATTACAGTTAATGGCTCTTGATGGATCCTTTTTATCCCAAAACAAGTCCTGTTATTGCTGAAAAACTACACCTTTCTCATCTAAAAAAAGGTGGTAAGAACACTATTGTGTAAAAAATATTGTTTTAATCTGATAATTCAAAATTTAAATTTATTATTGTTCACCCATTTTCAAGTCTCTTCTAACAATGCCTGAATTTCAGATTATTTCTCAGATGCAGTTGCAGCGAAAAGTTTCTGCTGCAAATAACTTCACCAGCTCTGCCCAAAAGAAAATGAGGATACTAAGAACTCAGTAAACTTCTCCTTTGGCTTTATCATCTTTGAATATTTCTTTTACATCTTGGTCATCTATCAGAGCTATATATATGTTTGCATGTTTGAACTGTTCCAACATGTTTGAAAAAACGTCTTGCTTTTCTCTACCTCTTACAGGTAGAGAAAAATATACGCTTAGTGTAATTCTACTATGTGCATAAAGTTACTGGAAAAAAAATGAAGTGTCTTTGGAAGATGAAACAAGTTTAAGTAATTAAGATAGACAAATGGAATTCACTTTCCAGTAAGAGGCATGTGAAATACCTAACAAGACTTTGGTGCTTTGGTTCAATCAGTTGCTCTGACCAGAAAAGGTACCCCATTTTTATAAGGTGCCCCTTTTTAATACTCTTTCCTAACAAAAAAAACCCCAACCCAACAAACCTCCAGCAAACCAAAACCTTAGCACTCAAACATCTACACAAATTATTCAAACCTCATCTGTATTTTTAAAATATTATCATCCTTATTAGTTGATCTGTACTTGTGGTTGCATCAATCATTGAAATAATTAAATTTTAGGTGTTATAAACTGGCATAGCACACACAGACAAAAAGAATTCTACCCTGTGTCTTCCTAGTAACCAATCACATTGCAAAATCATATTCTTGGAACTATTATTGCTGGTAATGCCACTTTATCTCCAATTCAAAAAAGTCACAATCTAAGCATGAAGGATAATCTACCAAGACATAGCTTGAGAAACTGCAGTTGCTCTGACAAGAACAATCCACTGCATTAAGTAGGTAACAGTCAGGGTTCTTAAACTATCAAGTCAGTGTCCAACTTTTGGAAGACAAAAGAACTCGCACTTCTCTCTGTTCAGACAGAAATAAGAATAGGAGGAAGTATGTAATTAATATTTAGAGACAGGCTAAGATACCTGACATGAGGTGAAGGGAAGACCCCGCAGGACGTGGGCTTACCTCATTTTAGTATTTTTCCTTCACAAACCTAGCATCTGTAAATCTGCTTAGTTGGGTCAAATTTACATCGCTGAAGCAGATGCTTATAAATTTCAGCAATTTTAATTGTTTTGTGAAAAGCCAGGAGACAAATACTTGAGTCTCTGCTCAAGACAGAAGGATAATAAGCGTAGTTGGCTTTGCTTAAACACTATGCCAGCTTGATATACAACAGATCTAAAATGAGGTGCTTTTGGATACTAGCATAGCTTTTTGGCATTAGGTTTTATTTTTTATGTAATTTCAGACTAACACTGAGCTTCTCAGTTGAGGAAGGCACAGTAAACCCTAATGCTGAACTTGTTTTTAAAAGGGAGGCAGAACGGAAGAAGCAATATTAAAGACTTCTATTAAATGAGACTCAATGATTTTAAAATACAGGAAGTTACAAATAGCATAAAGTCCTCTTTTTTTCTTCCAGTAAAGCTATATGGAATATTTTAATCTTTTCTAAACTATCTTCCATGGGTTCAAATAAAGGATGGGAAAACGATGCTGCCAAATGCAGCACAGGTGATTATCAGTCTCACTAACTGGTCTCAATTAAATTTGCATTAATTCTGTATCATAATGAGAAACCTGAGACTCTACAGTTCTGTACAATGCCCAACCAGCCATTCCACTTCTACATATACCAGATTAAAATAATCTGCAGGTATCTGCACTTGAATAAAAGTCTGCATTCAAGGTAAAACCTGAAAGCAACAAATCCATGTAAGGGTGAGACACCCAACATAATAAAGAACAAGCCAGAAGTATGGCTTCATTCTCTGCAGCGAGCCCAAAAGACAGTAACAACAGCTCATTTGCTAAGCAACACATATTAAGCTGTTCTTTCCAATGGCTCCCCCAATTAGTACAGAGTTCAGCTCAAGGTCTCTGTCCTCATTTCCATGGCCATCAATGGGACTGGACCAAGTTACCCTTAGAGGAACTTTCCTTTTCTCCAATTATGCTGTTCTGAAATAAGTATATTTCAAATAAAGAACAAAGCGTGTCAATAAATAAGCATTTCCCAAAGCGTAGTGTGTACAGCAGGTATGGATTTAATTTTTTTAAATACCAAGGAATTAAGAGTATCTTAGGACTAAGAAGAATTTTCTTTTTGCACAAGAGAATAAAAATGTACAACATTGCTTAAGTTTCTTCAATCTTTACTATATAAATACAGAAATTAAAATACAACTTCTTTTAATTAAGTGCCGTAATTTCAGCCGTAGTATGTTTCCCAGGAGATACAAACACACAACAAAGGAAACAGAGCAAACTGGGAAAATGTATACAGTTCAGGTATCCTAAATCTGAGCTACCATTTCAATTTCTTGAGCAAAATCCTTCCCTGTATATTTCAGTCCAAAAGGAAAAAAAATTCAAATCATTACAATACTACATTGATACAATTATGTAACAAATACTGGAATGCCTGTCTTGGACACTGGGTAACAGAGGCATAATGTACATCTTATAAGACAGAATACACTACCTGCTGGTAGATGAGTTCAACAAGTTCTTGTAAAGCTTCATCTGCAATGACCCAGCCATTCAGTGTTTCAGCAAACTGCTCTATTTCAGTGTCAAAACAACCTGGTTGCTCAGTGAGGTGATTTAGGAAGTCTTGTACATATTCTGCCAGAGTCAGATAGCCATCACATCTGTTTTCAAAGGAAGAATCCTACAGAAGTGAAAGAAAATACCAAATACTTAATACAACCTTGAATAATTGTTACACTTACCGTCTCCAGAAATAACCATACAGCCCTTGGTTTTGAGTCTCTGCATACTTGATAGTGATCTTTATCACACGGTTCATTCAACATTTTTACAGAGCATAGACCTCGACACCTCCTGGAGTGCAGACCTCAGAAACCTGTAGTCCAATCACCTTAAGAACCAGGTAATGTATTTTTATAGACAGTAGGGTCTCCCAGGAAAATACATAAAAAGATGGATTAAAAAGAAATCAGCTTCCCAAGTTGGGTGCAAGATTAACTAACAAACAAAGTAAGTTTATCTGTTAGGAGTAGAACTACCAATCTGAGGCTCAACACTCATTCCTGGTGTGGACATTAACTGTACTTGTAGCTTCATGAACCATAGAAGAAAAAGCATGGAAAATTTGAAACAAAGTATTTTGCACTTAGATAGTGCGTATAGTGCTTCCAAAACATGCAGAAGGGGGAGTAATTAAAGAAATACAATAAATACATAGTATTGTTCCCATGTAAAAAGTATAATCAGAAAAAATGGTATTTTAAAGTCAGTGTATTTGCATCTCTTGGCAAAAGATGAAAGATTACAAGGCATAAAATGAAACCATTCAAATGGAATTAATTTGCAGCTACTGAGGTTTAAAACCAGATAAGATAACACACTTGCTCTCTAAAGAGAGGAGGGGCTACCCAATATCATTTTATCAATATTTATGCTCCCACCAATGGAACAGAAGAACACTGATTTTGTCCATTCAGAAATGAATGTATGTAAGAGTATTTAAAGTCAATACTCTTCCAGATGATTATAATGCTGGTATATGAAGGGAATAGCAAAGAAAGCAGCATACTTTGTGATGCCACCACTAGCAACACAGTACAAATAATTCACTTTGTCACGCTACACAAAAGATTGTGAAAAGCATCTCTCAGATTTCAGAAAAGCAAGAAGGAGCCTGAAGAAGCACTTCTTAAAAAGTTACTTACAATAAGCAATTCAAGACATAAGAGTGATATACAGAAAATCAGCATTCTCCACTGTTCTACCATTTAAAAGTGTTTAAAGGATGTCCATAGTAAAGCTGAGCTAAAATGATAAAGAACTTTTTCTTTACTTAGTGTACATTAATATATCAACAAGGTTTATAAGTATATTCTCCCTCTCCCCCTTCTACTTCCTTAACAGGGATTTTTCATTACTTTGTCTTACATTACTGCCTGTCCCTCCTCTACTGTGAAGCAACATGGATCTGTGAAAATTTTTTAGCTGGGTATGAACTATGAGAAAGACACACATTGTTGAAAATCACATCCTGATATTAATTTCATGACTTGTGAAGAATGTGTGGGTAAAAAAAGCAAACTTTCCAAAAGCATTCAGACATGTCATAAGGTTATATACTTAAGCTAGTGAGGTGGGGCACACATCTAAGAAAGATTTCATATGATATTTAATTAAGTAGAAGATTTGCCAGTTAATAATACTAAAGGCTAAATAACTTAATGTTGCCTACCAGAATAGGAAAAAACATATGGGTTTATTGAAATACAGGCAAATTGTTACTACCTAAAGCCTTTGACAACCTGAGGATTGGAGCACGAGCACTTCAGAGGTTCTTTCTAACCTAAGATTTTCTATGATTGTAATGGCTTGGAGCTTGCAAACCCAAAAAGTAAAGGCCTATGTATGACTTGCTAAATACTCTGCTTCACTAAAGGAAACCAACATTTATGAAGCAATTTCAAATAGCCCCATAAGAGTTCTGTACAATGAACTTAAAACTAGTTTGTTTCATAGAACTATTACACTACTGTGCAGCTACTGCAGCTTAATCAAATAGAGCTGAACTAGCATCTCTCCAAACAACCTGTCTCAAAACTCTCCAGCCAGGCTGCAGAGCATGCAATTGCTGTAGCTAGTAAAAGAAGCTGCTCTTTCTGACAGCCATGAGATCGTTACAAGATCCTCCTTCAGCAGAGAGGAAGGTATCTTCCTCTCATAGTCCCTTGGCAAGAATCCAATCTTGGAGAACATTCTTGTTTTGTAAGGGATTCCAATACCATTTGGTACACTGGTGTCCCTATTGTATACTCTTACTTCCAATTTGTAATTACGATGCTAAACACAGAGAACTAAACTGTACCATATTCATCTGCCTGTACTAAATATGCAACTTCAAAAGAAGTATAGGTTTCAGTGACTGTGATAGGCATCTGAACAAATGGGAGAGAAAAATGAGTACTTTAGGAATTCAGAAATATACAACTTTTAAAAAATTATTTATACCTGATACTTTAAAAACTAACTAAATTTAGCCCAACAGCCTCTAGACATAACGTACTTGCATTGCTCATTGTCAGATTTTAGGATTTAACATAAAGGTAGAACCATGTAGTGTATCAACTCAAGGAAAACAAAGCAAATGGCTGTTATTTTTCAAGAGGAGCTGGCTAACAGAAGCCTGTAAGATTACACATCACTACAAAGTTATAATTTACAGCCACAAAAGTCAACTAGAAATTTTCTGCTAATTTCAATAATTTGTCCATCAAGCCACCACTCCAATCCTTCTCTCTAATCTTTGATAGCTATAGGATGGGATCCTGGATTGTTCACAACAAAAGAGTAACTGATGAAAAGTTTATAGATTTGCCTCTCTTTTATTATGTGTCAGTTCATGAGCTTACAGACATGAGTAGAAGGCTAAATAGGTACTAACTCCTCTGATTTACATAAAGATAAAACAGAAAGTCTATAGAAAAGATTCTTGAGCCAAATCTACTCTTAAGACTCAGCTTCTGTATGTGTACTGATTACCATTTTCCTACATCTAGCAAATACACAATTCCACTTATGAACTTAGTCACTAATATTATATCATTTATTTGATTTTTCTTCAGACTTCTTAGGAACAAGCTTTTTTTCCTTTCAGTTATACGAACTCAACAAGTTTCCAATAAAGTTATTGCAAACTCAAGTACAAAAAGACTGTTGAATATACAAAACCACTCATGCATGCTGAATGAAGTTAAGTGGCACTCTCATGCTTGGCTTCTGATGGAAATTACTGAAGTTAAAAAAGAAAAAAGCAGGAGGGAAAGATTGTGGAATCCTAAAGCAACAAAAATCTCACCCCTAAAACTATGAAGTAAGAACGTCATTATGCCCATCGGATGGAATGACAGCCATGTTATACACAGAGCCATGCCAAGGAACAAGTCTGATGTCAAATCCAAACCCACATCTAGTCACTAGTTCTGCTGCAGACATCTACAAGTTCCCATGCATTGGACTCTGTATGCAAACAGAGAATCCCACTGTTGCCTTTCTTCAAAGTCCTGGTAAAGTTTTTCTGAAAATTCTAGTAAATCGTGTATTCTGTACCCCTTAAACCATCTTCATGAGTAATTGATAGTTTTGAGTATCAAAAACTGGAAAGACTGGAAAGTAACTGACCCAATATCAAATGTTATATGGACAGACACAGTAATTATAATAGTGCACAATCAAACAAGAAATCAACACTATTTCTAAAAAAATAAATGTTTTTTTCTATTGCAAAACAACCATGTACTAGAAATACAAGATTTCAGATCTAAAAATGCAGGGGCCTTCATAAATGAAAGCTAAAAAGTACTAATTTTAAGTAAAAAAGAAGTTTCTCTCGCTTTGTTTTGATTCAAATTTTAAAACTCATGGTCAAAATCAGTGTAACTGTAAAGTGTGCTAAATTTCTTATTTTTATTACAAGTGAGCCCAGTTTATAAAATTTCTTCAGTTACTGAAGTAAAAAACCCAACAGATTTTGTAATAGTGAAGGATGAAAGAAAAAATACAGCTGTTTTATGCCTATCATATTCTGATTAGATTAAAGTCCCTGCAACATGTTTTGCTAACAGTTTCAGAGGTATTTTTATTAATAGATGAGTCACATTCATAGCATATTCCAACAACATAGCAACCAGGAACTCCCACATGCTCCCGAGTTTTTACAAAATAGATGAAAAGCAACATTGTTGGCATTGAAACTTTGCAGTTTCAAGAGTGCACTGTGTATGCTATTTGAAAGGTTGTTTGGGTTTTTTTTTTTTTTTTTTTTTTTTTTTTTTTGTTTGTTTGTTTGTTTGTTTTTTTTTGTTTTTGGTCTTGAAACTGAAACACTTTATTTATAGAAAACATGTAACCAGTACTGGGGCAAAGTAGTTATTTTTCCTCTAGATTATCCATTCACCAAAAAAAGCACGTTCACACTGGCATTATAACAGTTGGATATTGGCAGTGGGCTTGTATTATCAGGAGAGTAATTATATTCAGTAAACAGGCAAAGCTGGTAACAATCAGGTAACATGAATTTTACTGGTGAGGAAAAGATTTCAAAACACCAAACCACCATATTTAGCACTCAAATGAAATATGTTTCTACAAGCAATTAAAAATCTATTTGATTCAGCAGCACTGTTTTTTTATCACTTCATTGCACTTGTAAAAGTTCCCACCTGTTTAGATATAGTACCAGAGTTTTACTGCTTACATAACAAAAGGATATTCCAAGAATTCACACAGATCTTCCCTGAAGTAGAATTACTAAAGCAGTAACATGGAATACAATGGAGTAGAAAATAGAAGTACCAACTTTTGTTACATGATGCATCTACAGATTGATCAGAGATGAGTCTGGCTAGAGATACATTTCTTATTAGGTGTGTGGGTGGGTAACTGCTAGGAATGAGTCTAATACTTTTTTTGCCCTTTGGTGATACAAAACCACTGAAGGAATTAGAAGACATGATGGTACACTAGCTCAGGCAGTCATGATGAATGGTACCTTGTGGTGCAGGAAATTCAGGAAAGGCAAAGCCTGTGCTCAGAAAAGCTAAAGTTCAAGCTTTCTCCCACGCTTTCTTCAAAGCCCTGTGACTTTTGCATAAAAGTACAGCTAGGCTTTCACTTAAAATGCAGTGTAGATGTAACTACAACAGAGGTAGTCATCAAAAAGCAGCTTACTCTCATACTGGATGCAACCAATGCCTGGTGCAGTCAACAAGGAATGTGGTTATCCGCAGCAAGCTTTGGCAAAATATCCCATACTAGAGGCTCTCACATACACCATAATATTCATGCATTACCACTTAATATCCTGGCTGCAACTTTGGAGGTTATCATCAGAATTTTTGCAATCTCTTCAGCAAATACAGAATTCAAATTATCTGACATAAAAGATCTAAAGACAACATTATTAATTTAAATACAAGTAAATTGGCACATACTAAGGAAAGACGTTAAAACACTCACTGTGAAATTCTGATTGAAGTTCTGGTTGTATCCTGGTGGATAAAATTCAGGTGCTTTAACAGACAAGTTTGATGTTGCTACAGGATCCACAGCTAACTGAGGTTCAGCCTTTTCTGGTCCAGAATCAGGAACTGGGAGTTTATCTTGTGATCCAGATGGAATTCCCGTCTTTTGCAGGTGTTCTGAAAAATTTTTGTTAACAGCTTGTCTTAGAAATCACTCAATTAGTATGTATTCACACTGAATAAGCACAGAATATGTGGTTTTGTTTATTTTTTTTTTTTACTTCAAGTATGGTTTTACTATAAATATACTTCCTTTAAATACACAGCCTTACTTTAAATACACAGGTTTTATTGTTTATTCTCAGGTTTGGATATTCATTTGACCACAATCTAGATGTCCTTCTATATGATAGACAGTAAACAGTGTTCATGTGCAGGTGACAAAAAAAACAGGAAAAGGGAAAAAAGCCTCTCTTCATTCCCAAGAAAACATGTTTTCTAAGAGTTAACCTAAGAAACTAGTAAATCTGCTTATAGCACATTTGATTATCCTGTGATTTTTCATTGATTTTAGATACAAATACAAGATACAGTTGGAAGGTCAATAAATGACAGACATCACTGATTTTTACCAAGACTTACTTTCAACAAAATGCTCAAGGACACTTGGCTATTGCTGTTTTTATATATCATTTGCCAAACCATCCAATTGAAGTATTTTTAAAACACTATTTTCCAAACCTCTCTTTACAGACTAGCTCATAAGTTTACTGAAAACAGAACCTGATACCTACCTGATGAACAAACAGTGCTTTGTGTTACTGCTGGGTTGGGTTTATATTTTTACAAATAGTCTGGAGTTCTTCAGTAGGGGGAAGGCTGAGACCATCTGCAGTCAGATTAACAGATGGATAAAAAGTACACTCAGATGTGGGGGCACAAAAGGACGGAAAGGACAGAAAGTATTGCAAGCAGCTGCAATACAACATCACACCTTTACCTGGTCCAGGTTCATAACCCAGTATCCTGGTTTCAGCTGGGACAGAGTTAATTTTCTTCTTGCTAGCTGGTACAGCACTATGTTTTGGATTCAGTATGAGACTAGTGTTGATAACAAGCTGCTGTTTTTGCTATTGCTAAGTCGTGTTTACTCTAAAGCAAGAACTTTGCATTTCCCATGCTCTGATGGTGAGCAGATGCACAAGAAGCAGGGAGGCAGCAAAGACTGTTACAGCTGACCCGAATTGGCCAAAGGGATAATCCATACCATAGAAAGTGATGTTCAGTATATAAACTGGGGGGGGAGTTGGCCAGGAGCTGTCAATTGTTGCTGGGCATCGGTCAGCAGGTGGTGAACGACTGCACAGTGCGTCACATGATTCTCTTTGGTTTTCTTCCTCTTACCCTTCCCTAGACACCCAGGTGTCCCCCGGCCCCCCGGGCTCACCACGCTGACCCGGCCTCAGCGCGGTGCCCGCATCGCATCCCCGGGAACAAGTACAGCGCTCCAGAGGGCAGGTGCCGGTGCCCCCGCGGCGCCGCGGGGAGCGGCGCAGGTGCCTCGGGAAAAGAGAGAGCGGGGAGAGCAGCCCGTACCTGCCATCCCGGTGCCCAGCGGCGCCGTCTTCGGAGGCCGCAATGGCTCCTGCTGCGGGAAGAGGCCGCCCGGCTGGTGCTGCTGCTCCGAGCCCGAGCCGCGGGACGCGCTGCCCCCGGGGCGGGTCCCGCCGCCGCTCTCCAGCGCGCCGCACCCGCGGCCCCGGGCGGCACCCGGCGCTCGGTCGAAACTCTCCGACATGCTGAGGCCGGGCGGCTCGGGCGCTCATGGGAGGGAGGAGCGGAGCGGAGCGGGGCGGGCAGCCCGCGGGGGGCGGGCGGAGCGCGGGCCCGCCCCGGCCCCGCACTTTCGGTTTCACCCCCGCGCAGCGCCGCGATAGCCGCGCCCGCCCCGAGCCCGCGGCAGCCTGGAAGCGGCGTTTCCAGAGGCACCGCATTGCCTGCGACTGCATCTCCACGGTAACGAGCGGGGCGAGGTGACCGTGACAGGGCCGAGGCTTCAGCTGCAATGAGAGACCTGCAGCCACAGGTCTCACGCCACGCTGTGCATACACAGCTGTTTCCACCAGAAAGGGATAGAAAAGCAGCAGGCGAAATTCTAAATTTAACCCAATAAAGTTAAGTCTCCAACGTGACCATATTATTGTATGGTTAGGGCTACTTAATATAAATGTGTTTGTTCATAACAATATATTTTCATGTATAATTTACACATGATAACAAATGCTATTCTGATTTAATGTTTGACAACTACCTTCCAGGCCAATAGGAACCACCTGAAGAACATGGTCCATGTAATGCATCTTTCCTAATATTACCACATTAACTGTAAATGACTCAACTCACATGTCCATTTACAATTTAATTGGTCCATTCTTCTTCAATTTCAGTCCTAAGTCTTGCTCTACATGTTTTGCAAACTCTGTATCATAATCAGCTTTCAAGATGAGGAGGACAAGTGTGATCTGGGGTACCCCAAATACACTTCAGCTGATCCTGCTGAGGGAGTTTATATTTTGTCTCCTTGAGCAGTCTGGTTTGTGCTGACCTTGCCACTTGTTCCTGCCACAGACAAAATCAAAAGATTGTGCGGCATTGGGTCAAATTCTGTTCACCGCTCACAAAGGGGTGAAAAAAATAGGCAAGAATGTATAAAATATTATTAAAAAAAAATCAGAATAGTGCTGTCCTGTATTTTAAAAACAATCCAATTGAATTGTAAAATGGTGCCTTTAGAAGTCATGTTCCTATTGGGTTTATTATTACATGTTACCATTTTCAATTATTAACAGGGGAGGAGCAGGGTATAAGATATTTGTTACTTCCCCAAGGCATGAACTGGACTGATTTTTGGTGAGATGAAAAGGTGGCCAGACATTTAAGGTGTCACAAGTTAAAATTAATGAGGCCCATGGGAAACTGTTCCTAGGCAACTCTTTCTGCAAATACAGAATGATAAACTAATAAATCTATGCTCTGCAACTGGAATGAGAGCCAATGCAGGATGTTTTTGAATGAGTCTTAAAAAAAAAAATTGTAATATGTCACTTGTGTAAACCATTGTTGAAACTAATTTAAGCAGTATTGCCAATTCTTTAAAGATCACAAATTAGCTACTAAATTTCTACACTAAAAATATTCAGTGTTCTTGTGTTATTTCAGCTCCAGTTTTAATGCTTATATTGTGACCTCTGTCCACATCTGTAGACTTTGCCTTACCAGGAGGAGAATGAAAAGCTTACATTAATGTGAAGATGAAAGCTGAAATTTTCCATCATTATATACTGGGATCACTTTTGAATATGCCTATCTTTCAAGTTACCAAATCTCATTCTTTAAGGTACACACCTAAGGGGAACTGAATGCCTCAAATTATTGAACAAGTTTTCACCTTTGGACATAAATGTGAATTCTTTTCACTAAGCAAACATTCTATATTATCTTAATTTAACGACTGTTTGGCAACTACTTACCATTCAGAGTGGAATGTGATCCCAAATCCATATTTGTCTTTCAGATGCACTACTTAAGTTTGCATTAACGCAGTTATGTATGGTTGGGAACCGAATTTCTCCTCCCTGGTGTAGACACCTAAAACAAAATTAAGAAAAATAATCAGGTAGTTAATTCCAAAATGACAATCCTTGAATACTACCTACAACAGTACACCCCTTTAGACTATTTAACATTATGCTTAGAATGTTTTGGCCTGAGTAGATGAAGTCCTGTTAATTACTTCAAGCCTCTGAGACCAAACAGCAGAACCCCTGAGATCTCCAAACTAGAAGGACCTATCCTAAGCACCCAATGACTGGATTAAGACTTTCACCAAATACAATTATGAACACTTCTAGGCAGCCACTAGGAGATACCTGCTTTGTCCTAAGTGTCTAAAACTTAGTTCAGAACCAACTACACACACACCTTCAGTGCCTGGTGCCAAGAAATCACACACTGTAGCCTTGTCACTATTCAGAACACAGATACGTTTACATGCCTTATTTTTTTTTTAATGCTGGTAAGATATTTCTAATAAGAAAAAAGGAGAGGGCTGGTTCTAGCTTTTAAAGGGTAATTAATTGTTAATAGCTGCAATTATTCTGATCGCTACCATACTGATGAGGCATGTTGTTAGAAGAGTCAATGGTGATTGAGCCCAAAACATAAAGCACAGGTATAATCTGTAGGTCTAAAGCTCTACAGATTTCACACAGACTTATTTAAAAGCACAGTAATGAACATTTAGTAGTAGAGTATCCTATTAATTACTCCCAGAGTAACTCTCATGTTTTCAGTGCTTAACTTTACTTGCTAAATCATCATTTACAAGTCTGGAGGCTCTGTGACACATCCAGCAACATGTAGTTTGCACGAGCAGCTACAGAGACTTAAGAAAATTTTTTAAAAACCAAACCAAAATATGCCTAACTTGTACATGGAACCCACAGATCGTGTGAAGTAAGACAACATACGCAGGATCATGTGAAGAGAGTATATGGAGGCAATGGGCAACCTGGCTGGTTGTCCTCTGGAACTGCCTCTCCAACCCCATGTGCTCTTCATCCAGCCATATATTATTTTAACAGCCATAGAATTACAGAAGCACAGAATCGATTAAGTTGGAAAAGACCGCTGAGATCATCGAGTCCAGCCTCTGACCGAACATCACCACGACAACCAGACCATGGCACAGAGTGCCACGTCCAGCCTTTTCTTAAACACGTCCAGGGACGGCGACTCCACCACCTCCCCGGACAGCCCCTTCCAACATCTAATCACCCTTTCTGTGAAGAAATTCCTCCTAATGTCCAAAGTTGACACTGCTCCCGATTTTCTGTTCTCGTACTGCATCTACCATTCCGACACCTCGCTGCTTTATCACGCATTTTAAGTAGCAACAATAACGAAGAGGACACCACCTACGTGCTACGGCGTTTGTCCCACGTCCAACACACACGTTTCAGCACGTCTGCTCGCCAGCCCCGACTTTCGCCTCCCGGCAGCAGCCAGCTCCGGGCGGCTCGGCGCGGTTATGCGGCCAGGACCGCGACAGCCCCGCGCCGCCGCCCCTCAGACGCCGCGTGACGCGGCCGCCCGACCCCCGCGTGCCCCTCAGTCCTTCCGGGTTGGCGGGCGCGGGCCCGCCCCCGCCCCGCCCCGCCCCAAGGTCGGTCGGAGCCGCGGCGGCGGCACCGCAGGCGAGAGCGAGGTGTCGTGCGGGGCTGTGGCGGTGCGTGTGCGGGGCTCCGTGCGGGGCTCCGTGCGGGGCTCCGTGCGGGGCTCCGTGCGGGGCTCCGTGCGGGGCGTGTTCGCGGCGTGTTCGCGGCGTGTTCGCGGCGTCGTGTGCGCGGCGTCGTGTGGGGCTGTGTCGGCATCGCCGCGTTCTGCCCGTGCGTGCGGGGGCCAGCCGCTGGTGGGGAGAAGACAGCGGTGTCCCGCTGTCGGGGGAAAGGGAGGGAGGGAGTGTGGCAGGACGGACGCGCGGAAGGAAGGACGCGGGAGGAGGCAGGTGGCCCGGGGAGCGGCCTCCGGGCGCAGGAAGCGGGAGGTGGCGGCTGCGGGCTGTCCCGCGAGTGGGGACAGTGCGTGGCGGGGGACGAGCCGCCTGCCCAAGGTCATTCGGTGGCCGCGGGCTATAAATAGCGGCGGGAGAGAGAAGGGGCCGCTTGCCGCGGGGGCCCGGCGGGATTCCGGAGGAAGAGCACATTCCCGGCTCCCCTGCCCGCTGCCCGGCTGTCCCGCCCCGAGTGCGTGCTCTGCTGAGCCTCCCGGACGCCTGCAAGCTATGTCCCGCCCAGGGTGACTCCTGCGGGAGCTCTGGCAGGGATTGGAGCCGTTTGTTTGGTGCCTTGGGGCGCCGCGGTTTTCCTGTGCCACGGTTCCTGTTTTCGAGCAACGGTGTAAAGAGAAAATGGCCTTGAGTCGCAGAAGTGCCATCCCCAGGTCGGCTCGTCACGGCAGCTGTTTTGGTTAAGAGCTGTCTTACTTAATTTGGAAAAAAAATTGATTGTGTTTTCTAGCCAGAAAGATAAAGGTGGTGAGGAGTGATTGTCTCTAGGCTACTGGCAGTCGACTGGCCCTAAACCTGCTGCGTTTACGTGCCTTCTGCCCAGTGTCATTAATAACTCTTGATTTGTTTTCACATTTGCCCCAGGGATTCCATACGTGGCAAGGAATTTGTTGTGAAGTCTGGGTGCAATGGCGAGCCTTCTGCGTGTCACTGTCAGTGGGTGCTCAGCTCCTGTTTTTGGCAATGTGTTCTCACCAAAGGCGTGTTCCGCAAAGATTCCATGTTTGCGAATGTTTAGAACCCACCAGGTGCTTGGGTCTCAGGCAGCTCCAAAGCCAGGTAAATTGATTGAAGTAATGTAAATAATCTTTTATTTTAAAACATGCATATAAATTCTTTCTTTTTTTTTTCTTTCTTTCAGATCTGCATTAGTACAGAAAAGACTTAAAATAGAAAGAACACTCTTAAAGCATGTCAGCAGCATACTTGAGTCAGTTGCAGCACAATTTTAGACTGGCTTTATAGGACTTATGCAGAAGGTGTTTGTGTTTATTATGGATACTTTGGATCCAAATAGTTTTTGTGGGTAGAGTGTCCGAGCTCCTGCTAATACTTTCCCTGCTTGAAGGAAGTATTTAAATAAATGCTTTTCTTAGTAAAAGCCTGAGTTCCCCATGAGTTTTGGTAGTTTTGGTAGTGCAGCTCTTTGTAAGTACATGAGAGAAAATACAGACCTCACAAAGAGAGCATCTGCAAGCATAAGTATACGTGGACATTATTATCCCATCTGAAAAAAACTTCTTTGTTTAGGAAACACTTACATTGTATCACTTTGAAAAACTATTGATCTGTATCTTCATGTATAGGGTTTGTTAGTGTATTTGCACAAATTGCATTTCAGCAGATAATGGACAAGTTCAGGTATTTTCAGAAAAAAAAAACCTGGGAAAGGGGGCACCCTTGTTTCCAGTTTTTAATATGAGCCTAATATATGAAGATCAGAACTGACAATTTTTTTCTCTATTCTATGCTATGCATAACCTGATAGTTGGAAGACAAGTCTTTTGTTTCTCTTCAGCACCCAGTAATTTGTCCCCCTGGCAACATATATAGGGAAAATTCTTTAAGAGAAAAAGAAACAGAAGGAGAACTCCTAAAACCCCAACACTGAAGAATACATAAAGCAGGTTTAATGCTATTTTTGCCCATTAATACTGCATGGGTCATGTCTCCCTTGGAATTTAGAGACCCTGCTTCAGTGCAGATCTAGAATCTTGTTCTGCAAAACGTGAATGTGGAGAGTTGGACTGATTGCACACATGATGTTTGGTTCTTCCAAATGTAGACAGTAGGTAACTGCATTAGATACTTGAGAGTATTAGGAAAGTAGTGTTGTTGGAAATAGAAGTGTCTGGCTGTGAAAACATGGGACACAAAAGTAGCATGAAATAGCTCTGAGAAGCCTGTGTTGCATAGAATTTGTGGCAATACTAACAGTGAATGGTGCATTTTGTGGTCCTTTCAACTTGGTGACTGAAGATTTTGGAAGTTCTGAAGAAATGTGATGAGAGGAAATTTCTTTACTCTGAGGGCTCCTGATAAATCTGTATCACAGTTGTGTGATGAAACCAGAATTTTTTTGATAGATTTGCAATGCTCCGAATTTTTTTTTCCATGTTAAGTATCTGAATGAAAGAGACATCTGTCAGTCTTGATAGGGCAGATTGTCCCTTGGTTGGGAGTGTAAACTGGAGCATAGGAAACTAGGTTCAAAGTTCTTTCTCAAATATCCCAGGTAAGTGTCCTTGTTTGAGTTTGGAATCAATTTTGTGTTTGATTTTGACCACAAATTTCATCTTGAAGCTGAAGAATCTCTACAGTTTTACTGAAATTGGTATGCTACTCTGTGTGTGTGAATTTTCTTGTTTTTAAGAATCACTTTTGAAAAATTTTTCCACAAGGATGGAGAATTCTGATTAGTGTCATGTGTTTAAACATTCAGTGCTACCCCTTCAGATCTGTTGTGTGGAAGCCCTTATTTGGGGATTAGTAGTATTCATGAAATGCAGTTATTCAGTATGGGGAATTACAAGTTTGGTAGTCTTTTGGTTAATAATTAAGCTGTCCTTGTAGTATGCTTTGGTAACATGTGATTTGTCATTCAGTAGAGGACAAATCAAGGATAAAACAGCAATTTAATGACAAATTAGAAGCAGGGCTATTGCTTTTATTTAGTTTTTAAGTGCTCTTGAATGGAAATGTAACAGATACAAACTAACTGTGTTTTATTCTTTCAGAAATTATCTTTGATTATAGTAACACTTGGTAAAATCACTGTATTGCTAAGAAGAGTAAGTTTTCTGAAAAGACTAGTGTCACAGTGATTCTTCTTAAGGCTGTAGTTATTATTTTTCTCGTCTCAGATTAGCTTTCTTTCCATCCAGGCTGTGTTATGTACAAGAGTAATAGCTGCTTGAGGAGAAGAGATATGGAGTCAGCTGAGAAGTAAACTTGGAAGATGGATAATTTTCGTACTGCTAGCTGTTTTGCTGCTGCTTGCTTATTAGAAACATAGGAACTTTGATATAGGAGTAAACAAGTATTCCCATAACTTGTCCCAGATAGTCACTATGACCAGGTGCTTCAGAAACAGGTATAAAACTTTCTGAAGCCATGGGAAAGGTGCATATGGAGTGACTGACTCTGAGCTTCCCAGTATACTTCCAGATTGGTTTGTCCTACAGCTCTGTGACTTTTACCCCTTTCTATTTTGGGATTTTTAATATCCTTTTTATTTTGATATTTATTTCTTAAAATTTCCTGGTTTTTTTCTAAACCTATAACAGTTCATTTTCAATTAATTCTCTAGGTAAGCATTATGTTATTTATAAAGAAGAAATATTCTCCTTTAATTTCATTTTTTTTTTTTTTTTTTTAAATTCCTTGCTTATGTAATAGGAGGGATCAGGTGTTCGTTTAATCTCCTGTACCATTTTTTTTTTTTTTCTTTTTGCCAACATCATATTGCTGTTCTTCGGAATATGTCCTCATCTTCAGAACAGGTGAGATGGTTTGTTTAAAGGTTGTCAGAGTAAATAAAAAATAGGCAGGTTATGTATCCTGTTTTCAATCCCCGAACATATGGCATATAGTCAAAACTTCTTTACCTATTCCCTAAGTCACTCTCTAATACTTGTTGATACTATTTCGTTGCAGACTACTTCCCAAAGTCAGGTTAAGGAGGTAAAAACCTGTATTTTTTTGCTGTAGTTTTAACTTAGAATCTTCTCTAAGATTCTTGTAGATAGAAGTTACATGGAGAAAGTCACTGTTATAGTTTTGTTTACTTGAAGTTTGAATATGTCCTCATTACACAGTTAGCACTATAGTAAGGGAATGAGAGAGTGGCTTCTTACTAGTTTTTCTAAATTCTGAATTTTGTATATACCACAGCATTTCACTGGAATCTATATTCCATTCTAAGACCTGTGGAATTTAATGATTCTACTTCTGATAGTGGCAGAATCTAAGTATTGTGTATATTCTACTCAATATATTAAAAAACTTCATGACTTTAAAAGGTGCTCCAGGTATGTGTATATCAGTCAGTATTTGGAAGATGTCCATGATGTCGTAAAGCAGTAAGTCACTAAAACATACTCAAGGCAGTTCTTAAAGAGATTATCTGACATGAAGGATTAGAAAGGCAGCTTGTAGGCTTCACACTCTCCTGTAACTTTAAACCCCTGGCAAGGATAGCAAATGAGCTTCCTCAAAATAAAACCTAAATCAAGGTCCTAAATTTATAATCATTGATTTCAATCTTTCAAAACTATTGACTTCGATGAAATTGCTGAATTCAAGAAACCAAATCTGTGTTAATTACAAAGCTTCCTCCTGCCGGAGTATTCGTCATACCATGTTGTGTGTGTCGGGGCAGACAGGCAGCTGGGACAGCCACAAACTCATGTCTAGAATGCAAAGAGTAAATTTATTTCCATTACTTCGCCAACGGGGTATTGCTGAAGCAGCACCCAGGCGGAGGAAAACAAGCGGAGACACAGGCACCAGTAAATCATCACAGGCCTGCTGTTCACATAGGCTTATCAAGAGTTACTTCCAGCTGAAAGGGAGCTTTGCAATCCTCCTTGCCTGTGTGCTGCTTTTTAACCCTTTCTTCCCAAGACCTGTACTGAAGTTTTAAGATAGATCTTTGTTTTTGAGCTGTAGACATCTGCTCCATTTTGGTGCTGAATCATGTGGAAGCTCAGGGCAGTCTACTTGAAAAATGTCCTATACCTGCTCTAGTTAAAAGCTGGCAAACTGACAGCTTGCTTATGTATTCATTTGCTTCTGTGTTTATGGATTACTGGAAGTCTGGTAGTGGGACAGAGAAGAAAAAAAGGTGAGGCAAATGAGACTTGTTGGATATTTATCTTGGATTTTATCTCCCAGAGCATTGGAGAAGAGCATGTTCCTCAGTACTGGTCTGTGATCATTCTGTTTATTAAATAAGGTGCAAATACTTTCTATCTGAAAAAGTTGTACTAATTTTTATTGCATGCAAGATATACCAATAAAGAAAGAAGTGAGGAATGAGGAAACACATCTGGCATCTAGTGAGTGTATATTCCTGTCCTGTTACTCCTAGCCATTTGCTTTTCTCTTCTGATACTCCACTCAAAAGCAAATGAGCAAAAGGAAATCAGAAGCATCTATTGTCATTTGAACCTTAGGAGCTAAAAAAAGATTAATTTATTTGCTTGAGAAAAATAAAAGCTTTAGTAAAATGTCTGTATGCCTTTAGATTTGCAGTTATCTATTTCCTTTATGCTATAATTTATTCCTCCCCTCCTTTGCTCCCCCTTTCCCCTTCCTTCTTCCCCCTTCCCCCTCTGCCTTTTCCCCTTGTTTTTCCCTTCCCCTATTTTCCCCCATGTTTCCCCCCTCCTTTCCTCCCCTTTGGCATTCTTGTGCTACAAAAATTTTCAAAAGGAGAAAGGGAAGGTAGGACTCCAGTTCTTAACTTTTCTCAGTGCTTTTTGCATTCTATCCTACCCTAGAGTTACTTCCTCTGAAATTCTGATTGGTCTCTGTTATCCTAACAAATTTCAATCTTCTAGGTTTCATTCCTGCTTCTAAAAGACAAGAGAGCTCATTTCCACCGAGTTGATTTAGTGAAAATCAGAAGCAGGAGTTTATTGTGTAGTAATTAGAAGAGATGAGGAGAAAAGTGTCTTCAAATGACGAGGGTAATTTGAGTGACAGCAACAGTTACCACAGCTGGTAACAAGTGGTTAGTGCTGCTGTGGTAGGTATGGCCTGAGTTGCACGGTGATGTTTAGATTTGGTGTATGCTGGTGAAACAAATCGTTGCAAAGCTCTGTTACCTTTGTGGCTCTGTTGTTTTAGATGTGCATTTTTGCTCCTGTTGTGACTTTATGTTCTTTTAATGTATGTTTTTCTGAATTTGTTGTCTTATGATTAAAACATTTTAAATGTTCTCCAACATATAAAACATCAAAACCACTTCTATCTTCAAACTATTTGTTGTTATTTTATTAGTTAAATTTCAAAAACAAAGCTAAACCAAAACAAAAGTAAAAGTAATTAGAATAATAGAATCACTAAGATTGGAGAGGAACTCTAAAATCAAGTCCAGCCTCCAGCCTTTGATTGAACACCACCTCGTCAACTAAACCATAGCACTAAGTGCCACATCCAGTCATTTCTCGAACACTTCCAAGGATGGTGAATTGCTCACCTCCCTTGAGCAACCCATTCCAGTGCTTAACCACCCTTTCAGTGAAGAAGTTCTTCCTGGTGTCCAACCTGAACCTGCTGTGGCTCAGTAAAACCTTCCCTGGTGCAGCAATTGGAAGTAATGAACTTCTTTGTCTGGTGATCTTTCATTCTGTCTTGTTGGATGTGTTCAATTTTTTTTTTTTTTTTTAATGAGTTAGTAGGCTGAGAAGTACAGGTAGGTATTTAAGTACCAGTTCTTAGCAACTATACTGTTTTTTCAGAACATAATATGTTGACAGTATCTTGAAAGTTTCAAACTGAAAATATTTTCAGATTGTCAGCTTTAAGCACATTGTAGTACAAGTGCAATTTCATAGGTAATTATTTTTGATATTTTAAATCTAAATCTAGTTCCTCAAAGCTCTGATACTGTAGTATGTTTTTTGCTTTTTTTCCCTTGTTGATTTGCCTGGTACAATTTTTTGTAGCACAATACATAGTATTGGTGGACAATTCAAAAGCAGATTTGTAATTTAAAACAAGCGTGTCATGAACGTCCTCCCCTTTTTAAGGTTTGGGGTTTCTTTGGTGGTTTTTGCTGTTGTTGTTGCTTGGTCATTAATATAAGTGACTGCTTAGACTGCTGAAATTATAGTTCATTAATATATATGTGCTGTAAATGTCTTGCATAGTAATGTCACAATCCAGGTTTAAATTCTGGATAGATGTCAGTGAAAGCTGGTACAGGATTCATCCTATGTGTCAGATTGCATGCTGTCAGTGTAATTGAAGCAGTGTGATAGTTTTATGTATGATTATTCTGCTTGAGCCTGTGTATTCATAAATAATGTATTTAAACACTTGTTTGGATCAGAGAACTTGAACTCCCAAATATTAGGCTGAAGGCCCCCAAATTGTACTCAAACGAAGTTAGATGTTTGTAATTTGAAAACTTTAACTAAAACATAAATTTCAGCTTCAGCAGTTTCCTGATGTTACTTAGTGGAGCTTTGAACAAGTTAAAACAAGGAAATAACTTTGAAGAGAAATATTTTTGAAGAAACTAGTAGATGGATATTCCATTATTCTTCAACTACTACTGAATTAATGTTTTTCATTTCTGTGGCAACTTTTAGAGTAGTTTATTGATGTACTTATGCCTTTCAATGTCCTTTGTGCGTATGTTGCATTCAGTCACAGTGATTCGATGTAATTTGATATACATTACAAACTGTAATGTATATTACAGCTGTAATTTGATATACATTACGTGCATACTCAGTTAAAATGCAGTTTCACTGTTCAAGCTCATTTATTTCTTTCTTCACAATAATGTGGAAGTGACTAGAGAGGGATTTAAATTCAGACCTGAGGTAGAATGTGTTATCACCAGAACACCAGGTATTGTGTAAATCAGAATGCCAGTTACACAATCAGGACTGTGTAAACACCGATGGGTATAAACTGCACCAAACACTTGTTACTGCTTGTGTGGCTGATTGTGCTGACCTGCTGATTGCTGAAAGAACAAGGATCTCTAGGAAGAAGGTGTAATTTAAGGAAATGTAAATGACATTCCTAGAAAATAGCATTCTGCTTCCTCTTCCCTTAGGAGGGAGAACTGCTAACTGTGACATGTCTGCATGTGTCTGTACAACATTGAAGAGTGTCCCTTATATCAGTTAATTAGTGTTTAGTACAACTAATGCTGTCTTATCTGCCACTCTTACAGGAATTCCTTATAAACAGCTGACTGTAGGTGTCCCCAAGGAGATATTTGAAAATGAGAAGAGAGTGGCTCTATCACCAGCTGGAGTTCAAGCCTTGGTTAAACAAGGCTTCAATGTTGTGGTGGAATCTGGTGCTGGAGAAGCTTCCAAATTTTCTGATGACCATTACAGACAAGTTGGAGCAAAAATCCAGGGAACCAAGGAAGTTCTGGCTTCTGATTTAATTGTGAAAGTAATTGCTTTATTAGTATATTTCCTATTACATTGTTTTTGGAGAAATGTATAGGTAATTTTTTTCTGATAATCTGTGGAAAGTTCAGTAAATAAGGTTCTTTAAAGTAACATTTTCCATTTTGAGTTCTGATTCAAGTTTTGTATTTTTTTTAGTAGTTCAGGTGTGCACCTCCACTAAAAAAAGAGTAAATGACAGCATTGAAAAACCTGTGGATAATTTCTTAGCAAGTTTTTAACAACCTAGGAGGAGTTGTGTTTTCTAGAATGAGGTATACTGGTTTTGGAATCTAATCAGATGAGATCCCTGCTCTAAGAAATCTTCTATCCAAAATTGGTAACATACAACTCTAGTTACTCTTCAGATAGAGTGGTTTGGAATTTTGAAAATATGAGTCTGTAACTTTTCTGAATTCCACAGCAACAGTATGTTTCTAAATTTGGGAAAACTGCTAAAAGCGGATATGCTTAAGAGGTCTGAGGTTGTGCAGAGAAGGAAAAAAAAAAAGACCTTTACCTTGATGTTGAGGCTTTCTTCAGTTCCTCTGTTTAAAATTGTCCCATCAGCATTGAACATAGAATTCTGTGAGCTACTGGGTGAACAACCCTTTTAAGTCGGTTTCACCTTGAAGAAAAGTGAGAAACTCGGGAGTGAATATAGATGAAGATCAGTATCTACTGGACATCTGGCATGAAATTCCCTATATGTAGTTATGCACTGCAACCTAATTAGTGATTCTTAACCTGTGGAGCTTAATTGTCATATCTGTTGAGTAATCATTTTGCTTAAAAATGGTGGGTTTGAGGGTAGCTGTCTGTTATAAAAGCAAGTGACTGCTGGTTAGAAGTCATCAGATCTTTCTGAAGGTGTGTGCTGACAATTATTGCCCCGTCACCAACCCAGCTAGAGCCAATTCCATGATGTGGACTGCAGCTGAGAAGTGCAGTTACTCAGTTCAGTTGTGTAAATAGCCTTTGATATACTTTCTTCTTTCTGTACTTTTTTGGATGGGAATGGACAGATTGCAAGCTGGGAGAAAGGAAGTGGAATGTGTTCTGATTTCTTTCCTCTGATTAACTTGGAAACTTCTGTCTTTTGTCAGGTGAGGGCTCCTATATATAACTCATCTCTAGGTATACATGAGGCAGATCTTTTCAAGACGCCAGCGACCCTGATTAGTTTTATCTACCCAGCACAAAATCCAGACCTCCTGAAAAAACTTGCGGAAAAAAGAGCTACTGTCTTGGCTATGGATCAGGTTCCACGGGTCACCATTGCTCAGGGATATGATGCACTTAGCTCCATGGCCAACATTGCTGGGTATGATTATTTTTTTTCGGCTTCACTAAGTATTGCTGGTTTAAAATCATGTGCTTTGATATTCGGTATATCTAAAGTGATTCTACATCTCTGTTTTCATGCAGCACTTTTGAGCAGGATGGTGCTATTGGAGGTGCCAAACCACTAGTTTCTTATGGTTAGCTTTGCAGCAGATCAGAGCAAGGCTTTTAAAATTAACAAACCTGAATGCAATTCTTCTAATTCCTTGACTGTTTTGTGTAGTGCCCTTTTGCTCTGAACTAGATTATCTTGAGCACAGAGTGACTGTCATGAGGATCTGGTGTTGTTAGGAGCTCACTAACCCAAACAACACTTGGTGTGAATGCAATTGCCTTGGCAGTTACAAACAAAAGGTCAAATATTGTCAGACCGTCTCCATGCTTTGCAACTAGCATTTTAGGTATTGCTGTGAATTAAAATGTTGCTGTACAACATCCTTTTATTGGCTTCTTTTATTTGGTTGGTTTTTTTAGTTATTATTTTTTTTGTCCTTTTACTTAGATGATGTCTGAGGCACAATAAACCTTTGAGAAGGCTGCCAGATTTTGTGCACACAAGCAGTGTACGTCTGTGTGCATGTTAGCTTCCCCATGTTTTCATTTGGTGAAATTTTACTAAAATACAGAAATTCATAATATATTTGAAGGTATAAAATGTACAAGGTGTATTCCAAATTTGAACTAATTTTGTGGCATACAGACCTCTATATCCCTCTGCTAGAGGTAGGAAAAAGAGTGGAATGGGACTGTTGAACCTCAACACTGCTAGTAAAAATGCAAGAAAATATGCCCTGTTGTTAAGAAAAGAAAAAATTACACATTAATCTTTATTTTCAGATAGCTCTGCATGTATTAATTTGGTGTCCAGCTACCCATGCTTGGATGGGGCAAATGAAGTAGCAAGGTTATTTGCCCTAAGCCATATAGCTCCAGAAAGTTTAGGGTCAAAGTACCTTTCTTGAATGTGCGCCTGCTGGTCTAAGTGAGCTAGCTGCAGGGTTACTCTGAGTTTTGCAGTTATTTGTTCATTCTCCCTTCCATAACAAGCCTCAGGTTACAGCCTTGGAAGGTAGTTTTAAGGACCACAGAGTTAACTTCGGGCAAGTTGGGCATTTATTTTTTACGTAAAATTTTATTATTGAGAGTGAATAGTTGGAGACATCCAGTATACTGCAGTCCAAAAATTATATCTGAAAATGCATTCCATGATTAAAAAAAAGGCAAGAAATATGACCAAAGACTATTAAGCTTGTGTTCAATAGTAAAATACTAAGCTTGCTTTATTCTACACAAGCTCTGGTCAAATGTTCATCATGTAGATTGTTTGTAATGAATGGAATTTTACTGAATCTGAGAAAATACTGATATATGTTCATCCTTGATTGACAGTTACAAGGCTGTGGTCCTGGCAGCAAATCACTTTGGTCGATTTTTCACAGGTCAAATCACAGCTGCTGGTAAAGTTCCTCCCGCAAAGGTATGTGCAATTAAACACATACTGTGGCAAAAGGATATGTGAGTTTCTGAGCACACGTAACTGTTGCTGAAACTGTGTTAAAAGACTTTTTTCCTGCCTTTGGGCTGTTTCTAGAAACTTTAGAAATCACCGTAATTATTCTCATACCACATTTTGTTCACATCTGTAGTGATTTTGTTTTGGGAATAATAGAATAATTTGAGTTTTATTTAAGTTTGCTTAGTTTTAGACATCCCATTAGCTATATGGAGTTGTATTTTTTTTTTTTCCAAAATGGGGGAAGGTAAGGAAGCAGTTAAGAAAATTCAGAGATTGGTATTTCTGATGCATTGAGGAGTGCAATGGAAAAGTTTACTTGATTGGAATTACAGGTGGATTGGGTTGAAGAGAAATAAAAGTAGAATTAGGGAAGGGAAAAAGGAAGATAAATCAAGGAGAAAACCTGTGTTTACTTAAACAATTAACTACAAAAGAGTTGGCTCTTAGATATGTGTAATTAGGAGTTACAGCTTTCAAATTGTTGGATGTATGGGGCAACTCTGCCAAAGTAAATTTGGTTTTATCTGAAGGTATCTTGTTTAAATGGCTGGTTGATGAGGTTTATCATTCCAGGTCTTGATCATTGGAGGCGGGGTTGCTGGCCTGGCTTCTGCGGGAGCAGCAAAATCGATGGGTGCAGTGGTTCGTGGATTTGATACTAGGTAGGAGTGTGAAAATTGTAATATCAGTCTGAAATTACTTTGTTTGTGGCTGTATTACAGTGAAATAATTTGTGCTGCACTGAGTAATAATTCACTTTCTACCATTTTTATGCCATCATTAGTCCTTCATTTTTTTATTCATTCTAAAATCTGTCTAAAACTTTTCCCTTTTTAAAATTCCCTTCTTAAGCACTCCAGATACTGTT
Source organism: Corvus hawaiiensis (assembly GCF_020740725.1). Taxonomy (NCBI): domain Eukaryota; kingdom Metazoa; phylum Chordata; class Aves; order Passeriformes; family Corvidae; genus Corvus; species Corvus hawaiiensis. The sequence goes on along the minus strand of NC_063255.1, from coordinate 10,370,470 downwards.
ATCTTGAGATGCAAGAACATTTCTGTTTAGTTCTCTGCATGTTGTGAATGTTCATCTAACACTGAAACTTAGTCTCATTATTTATTGTGGTGTCATATGATGCAAAATAAATTACAGAATATTAAAAAGCCACTACTCCAAATGCCTCTTCCCCCATGTCCACCCCTCCTCCAGCAATTTACCCTGTGAAAATAAGACTTACTAGTACTTCCCATCTCATAGTTTAAAGACAGGATCACAGGTTCTGTGGTTATTTCCCATTTTAGGCACCTTAGTTTGGGCTGTAGATTTACCAAGTCTCGACAAGAGAAGTGCATTAGTCAGCAGTGAAACCCTCAGGTTTGAGGCTTTTCTTGGAGCAACTCTGCTGGCTATACAGGAAACCATAGGCTGCCTTCATTCCTTGTTCAAGTCTGTCTGGAAGCTAAATTTATCAATGTGATTACTTTTTTCACTGAATACAGAAAGTTGAGGACTTAGGTTACAGTCTCCTTAACACTAGAATAAGTTTTACATCTCTTGTCTGAAGACTGTTACAAAAGCCACTGGTAAAGTCATGATGTATTTTTAAGGTAGTGGTTTTTCTCTCACCTGCAATTTACTTTTTCTAGAGCTGCAGCCCTGGAACAGTTCAAGTCTCTTGGTGCTGAGCCTTTGGAAGTAGATTTAAAGGAATCTGGAGAGGGACAAGGTGGTTACGCTAAAGAAATGTCCAAAGAATTTATCGAAGCTGAAATGAAACTCTTTGCCAAACAGTGCCAAGATGTTGACATTATCATCACTACAGCACTTATTCCAGGTATGTTTTATGTGAAAAATGCTAGTTTTCATTTATATAAATAAGTTTGCATATTCTGGAGTTGCATCTCCATGGAAACAGAGGGGTTGGCGAATTACATCTGTGTGAGCATTTACCTTTACCCTTTTGTGACAAAAGACCTGGTTTTAGAATGTGTCCCTTTTTTTTTTTTAACAACTTTTGTTTTCATAGGCAATCAGTCTGACTCAAATACCATCATGTTTTTTTTACTATAAAGGAGTCTATAATAATAAAGTAAGAATATATAATTCTCTTACATATTTATTGCATCATTGCTACTTCTGCTATACAGTTTGTGCACTGAAACAAGTCTGATTGAAATGGTACTGTCTTTTGTAATTGAAACATAGTAAGGTAGAGGTTAGATTTTAGTGCTTTGTATGGCACAATGTCTGTAGTTTAACAACTTATATTGTGGCCATTTTTTTGTTATGACTGGAATTGTAAGATTGGATAAGACTGTTGGTTTGCTGACAGAACTGGACTTACCTTTGGTAGACTACCCATGCATAACTTTTTTGTATGCTTTGGAGCAGGATGTTCTAGCATCTCCTCTGTCTTTATAAACAAACTTTCTGTGATTTTTTTTTTTTTTTATCGTAGGTAGTGATTACTTGAAAATTTTGCTTAAAAAATTAAAGTTTATACATAAAGCAAAGAGAGAAGTCATCTCCTACACATAGAAAGCCGTATTTTGTGTTTAACTTGCTATACCTTGTTTGTCAGGCAAAAAAGCTCCTATCTTGTTTAACAAAGATATGATTGAATCAATGAAGGAAGGTTCAGTTGTTGTGGATTTAGCTGCAGAAGCAGGAGGAAATATTGAGACTACAAAGCCTGGAGAAATGTATGTTCATAAGGTGAGCATTTTAATCTGCAGTTCATTCTTGGTTTGCCTGAACTTCCACCATGTTTTGTAAACTGTGTGCTGAAAATGAGTAGCTGAATTTTCAACAGTCTTTCAGCTGCTTTGGGCTGGAGTAATCTTTTAGATTTGTGTTTGGTCACTATTCATATGTACACCAATTTGAATATTTTAAAAGAAATGAACACCTTTGTGTAGTGGTAATTTGGTTGTTAATGGATATTACATTAATTCTTGCTACTTAAACTTCCAAGTCCAGTGTTTGTCTCTTCTGAGTTGAAGGTGGAGTTTGATATCTATTTCTTGGTCTACCTAAAAGACACAGCAGTAGCAATAGGTTTTTTGACTTTCTTATCACCTCCCGTGACTGGATGTTAACATTCCCTGTCATAGGTAAAGCTAAGCAGGTTCAGACTGTCAGTGTACTGTACTTCAGTACAAAGTATCTGGCTTACTCAGTACTATTTCAGCTTCAGGAGGGTGCTGGCTTTGCTTGTCTTTATCTTCAACAACATGCATGTATCTCCCATAGAGTATCCAAGGCTTTTGGAACCCAAAGTAGATGTAGCATAAATTGGTTCATTAAAGTAAGCAGGTTTGGACTGGGCTGAACTACTTTGGTTTTGCTCCAGTGTTCATTTGCTCAGTTGAGAACTTGTCTTTCTGTTTTTTGGGTTTTGTTTTTGGTACTTACGGGAAATCTCCTAACAATTACAGAAATCTGGGTGATGAGATTTATAGTAGCAGATTTCCTAGGCTGTAATTTGGTAATGCAAGGATATAATGCCTTTTATTTGGGAAGCCTGTAGGACACTGCTGCCATGGTTGTCATTGACATAAGCAGAATTCTGTTTGTATATATCAAAGAATCACATGTTGCATTTGTCTTTGTGGCTTTCTAGGCTTTTGATGTCATTGGTTAAAACCTGAAACTAGAGAATGTAGAAGAGAAGTAAGCAGATACTTGCATGAAGAGTTCATATGGAGCACTTTTAGTCAGAAGAGTATTACCCCTGGATTTAGTGTACTGGCTCTGTGCTATGGAAAATAGCAGCAGTACAGAACTATTAGGATTGTGCCAGAACATTGCATTAGGAAGCCAGAGTTCTGGAAGCATGCATGGGCCTTAGCTGTAAGTTGTGGGAGCACTGTTTTAACACAAGCCTTCTTTGGAACACCTAAGTGTGTATGCCAGCCTCAGTTTCCCATTCCTTCCTAAAGCCTGATATCCCTTAGTTCTCATTAGTTCTGTAAGAAGTGAGGATATATTAGGTTACATTTTTTACATATGTATGAACTCAGACATATTACTTGCATTACTCTGAGGGAGCTCTCTTCGCTCCACTGGCACACAGAAAGTTATCGCCGGTGTTTGCCTTCCAGAAAAACTGAGAAGATGCCAAGCATTAGGCAGATCTACTTAAACTTCCAAGTCCAGCGTTTGTCTCTTCTTAGTTGAAGGTGGAATTAGATATCTATTTCTTGGTCTACCTAAAAGACACAGCAGTAGCAATAGGTTTTTTGACTTTCTTATCACCTCCCCTGACTGGATGTTAACATTCCCTGTCATAGGTAAAGCTAAGCAGGTTCAGACTGTCAGTGTGTACCTGACTGCTTAAAGAAGTTAGGTTCTGAGAGAATGGCAGGATTTGGAGAAGACAAGCTCTTGCATTGGTATGTCTTCCTCTCTGTGAAGTCTTGCTGCTAACAGAATTTAAGGTTTTGTATTTGACCATGTTGGATTCTGTAGCTATTGTGAGTAACCTTTCCCTGATTTAATAGTGTCAGAGCTGCAGGTAACTGATTTAGTTGAGGTTATAAACAGAAATAAGTGAAACAGTTTGGATATGTATTTCCAGAAGGATATACTGGAAGAGATGATGGTTTTTCAGAGGTTGTACAAATCCTTATTATTTTACTTGGATTTTTTTTTCAGGGTGTTACACACATTGGGTACACAGATCTGCCTAGCAGAATGGCTACTCAGGCCAGTACCCTGTATTCTAATAATATTATCAAACTTCTAAAGGCTATTAGTCCTGACAAAGAAAACTTCTACTTTGATCCAAAAGATGACTTTGACTATGGGACTCTGGATCATGTTATTAGAGGAACTGTAGTAGTGAAGGTAAGCCAGTAAATGTTCTCTTCTTAATTTGTGAATACAGACCTAACATCATTTTTGTCTCTTCAAAATACATTCAAAGATACTGCATATCAACAGACTTCAGAGGTGACTTGAGATGGAGCATGTGGGAAACTCTGTGTTTATTCAGCTGAATATTCCTCTGTCTCTTAGTTTTGTCTTCTTGTCAAGGTTAAACCTAATGTGTTTACTAATGAAAAATAGGAAAAGGATAAAGGTTGCATGTTTCATGTGATAAAAGCATAGCTACTTAAAACATGTTTGAGACTTTACCAGACCAAAACATTCTTCCAGAAAAACATTTTTCCTTTTTTTGTTTTTTAAATAAGTGTTCCTTTTATAGTAAGAGAAAAAAAAGCTGAAACTAGAATATGCAGAATACTTTAAGCTTTATCAGAAAATAATAAAATAAAAACTCAGGGCGGCATTGACTTCAGCTCTCCCAGACCACTGAAGTGGTGTGTACAGCTCAGGGCTGATAGCTCCACAGTTACTCCACAGAGGCCTGAAGAACAACAAGAAATGTGGGATATCAGCCTTGGTTCCTATCTGAGGTCTGGGAAGGCTGTGATTACAGTTCACATCTATAGCAGATTTTGTTATTTCCAAGACCTTGTTTTATTTTGCATAGATGTTTTCCAGTTCAGGAACTTTATCTCTTTGTTTTTCTCTTGTTTCTGCTCTGAAGCCTTGTGCTGTGTCTTTACCAGGTGCGCTTGGACACTAATGTCAAATCTTGTTTGAAAAATGTGTAAACCAGTATGATTAACTTGGTCATGCCTTGCAAACTTCTGCTGATGCAGAAAAGGAACCTGTTGTGGACATGGCTGTAGGATGTTAGCACTTGCCTGAATTGCAGGATTGGGAAGAAAAGGCTTCTTTAAATACTAAGTATCTGCCACGTATAACTGTATATAAGTGATGTATAACTGTAAATATCTCTTGTCAGGATGGCAAAGTGATTTTCCCAGCACCTCCACCAAATAACATTCCTCAAGGAGCACCAGTGAAGCAGAAGACTGTAGCAGAGCTGGAAGCAGAAAAAGCAGCTACTATTACACCTTTTAGAAAAACCATGACTAGTGCATCCGTATACACAGCAGGTAGGCAACTTCCAGAGCTGGAGAATCAATGTAGAGTACTCCCCATTTTGCTAATATTTTTGAGTGACCCATCATCTAACTTGTTCAATTGAATGGCTATTTGGGAGAGCAGTTGAATGGCTGGTGTATCCTGGTGCAAAATCAGTGTAATGTAAAAACTGCTTGAGAGGGAAAATAAAACTTCAGAAATTTAACCAAAAGTCTTGACATTTCAGCAAGTGCTGATTCATGCTCTGTGCATATATGTGTGTTTGGCTCTATTTAAATATTAGAAAAATGCTTAAAATTCTGAAGGACTCCTGCCAGGGACTGTGCCCATACTTTGCATCAGAATCAGTTCAGTGCCTTTGCTTTCTTCAGATTTTACTGTACTGTGTGAGACTTACATGTCCACAATCTACTGAAGTACCGGACATAGGACATTTGCTTTGTCAAATAAGCATTTGTTCTTCATTTCATTTGTTACTCTCAGTGCATCAGAACTTCTGCATGAGGTAATTAATGAATTCAGTAGTCTTAATTTTAATCCCTGTTCTTCATACATATGCTTTGATACATCCAAGTAGTGTCTCAACATAATTGTGACTTCTGCATTTCTTTTCTATAGAACAGGAGAGTGACAGGATTCAGTGTTGGCGTGGAAACCTATCTGCTGCATTGTGTGCATGCATAACAAATAAGTGTAGATTATATTTATGGCTTCACTTTCTATTGTAAAAGAAACACTAGCACCGAAAGAACTTTGTGTATTTGACAAAATGATCCCCCTGATTTTGAAACTAGTCCATGCAGAGAACTCCATTTTGCTTTTGTGTCAGTACTAGGCTCCTATTGTATACAGTTTAAATGTAAGAAGTCACTGAAAAGTCATAGTTTTCCTGTGCTTTCCTTCTAGGTTTAGCTGGTATGTTAGGGCTGGGAATTGTAGCACCTAATGCTGCTTTCACACAAATGGTGACGACGTTCGGCCTCTCTGGAATTGTGGGGTACCACACAGTGTGGGGTGTGACTCCTGCTCTGCACTCCCCACTCATGTCTGTGACTAATGCTATCTCAGGTAAGTGGCTGTCACACAGCTGCTTGTTGTCTACTTGAAGCAGGCCCAACTTCTTTTACTTTAGACATGTCTGCTAATATACCTTTTAGAATGCCTAAGAGCCTAGTATTACTGTGCGTGTTTGAGTTTCATAAATAGCAAGGACACCTGAAACATTGTATTTCTGAGAGTATGATTTTTTTCAAAAGGGCAAATATGTTGCTGTATACTTTTAATTTTCATAAGTAATTTTTTACACTTGACCTGTTTGCTTAAAAGTTTGTTTTGCTTGAAGTGCTGCAGTCTCCTTTCATAGACCACATCCTTCGACCCATCTCTCCAAAAGGTTGCCCTGAAAATAACTTTTTTTTATCTTTCATAGTTTTTTACATTCTTTTATTCATCTCCTCAAACTATGTGTTGTGAGAGAGGGGGGGAAAAAGAAAATAAATCCTAAAACACCCATAAAATTCATAATTCTTATAATAAGATTTTATGTGTCTGTGTTTGGCTATATGTGGCAGGTTACAAGTCCGATCTACTTTGATTGTTAAAAGCAAAGTTTCTTTTATTGAACAAGTACTTGGCTAACTCTGTGCTTGAGACACTGTTCTTCAAAACTACATCCACATAGTATTTTTTTTCTTTTGAAACATGTTTGTATTCCCGAAAAAGACCCTGGTAGTCTTCCTTTAAGCATCAATGTGTGAAGTAGGGGTCAAAATTTGAGTTGACTGGTATTTGTCCTGCAGTTGAAAGGAAACGTCTATAGGTATAGAATCTTTTAAGGTTACACAGTAACCTTTTCCAGTAACACTTTTTTCTCTTTTAAATAGGTCTGACTGCAGTTGGTGGGCTGGTACTAATGGGAGGACACTATCTCCCTGAAAACATTTCCCAAAGTCTAGCAGTGCTTTCAGCCTTTATCTCTTCAGTCAATATTGCAGGTATGAATGTTAGGCTTTATCCCAAGCATACTTCAAGTACTAGTGTAATTTTTAAAATTTCTTCTCTCTCTTTAATTGTATAATTCCAGAAATACTAGTCTGAGAATAGAATCTGAGAGCATTTATCAATAAAAACCCATCAACCCTCCAATTTTCACAGTAGTTATTGTAGATATTTTGCATACCCTGAGGAGCAACCTTTTTTTAGGAAATATTTAAATGTGCATTTTCCTTTTGCGGTATCCTTTGGATGATGATTATATACAATGTATTTTCCTGTATAACCCAAGATGGTAGTGGATTTGTACTTGTATTCATTTTCCTACTTGAAATATATACTAGTTGCCTAGAATAAAAGTCTGCTTCCTTAAGCTTCAGAAGTCCCAGCTTCAATAATAAAAAAGACAAGAAGATGAACAATGTGACTTAGAAATACCACTTTTGCTAAAGTAGGTGAGGTGAACACAGTCATAAACTACGATATGTCCTACAGTCAGTGTAGAGTATGGAGCCAGAGCAAGTCCTCCTTTTCTTCTGGAGTTCTTCCAAAGGCTAAAAGAGACAGCAAGATCTAACCCTGATTATACTTTGTTTTCTGGTGGTTTTCTAGGTTACTAGCTTTTTTGATTGCTAAATTGTGTGGTAATATGGTATTACTAAATATTTCTCCTATATCTTGGCATGTGCTTGATTTCAGATTTTATTTTTTTAAGATTGCTCCTTTACTTTGTCCAGGTGGCTTTTTAGTTACACAGAGAATGCTGGATATGTTCAAACGTCCCACAGACCCTCCTGAGTACAACTACTTGTACTTGCTCCCTGGTGGTGTGTTCATAGGAGGCTACGCAGCTGCTCTCAGCGGTGGCTATAACATTGAACAAGTAAGAAGATAATTTTATGGCTCTTAGCCCAGTGCTCAGTGTTATGTTTCTTCATGCCTGTTCTGTTGAGGAGTAAATAACAAATAATCTAAGGTCTTTCCATCAGCTGCATATTCCCACAAGGCCAATCTGAAGCTGATTAACTGTAAGATTGCCGTCACAGAGCTAACATACTTTAAAAGCTTTGTTGTTTGTTGTTTGGTTTTGTGTAAAGTAGCAGGTGCTTTTATTTGTTGGACTGTTTTCCTAAATTACAGTCTAAATACTACAGAAACTACAGACATCAGTCTTTAATTTAAATGTTTCTGGAAGTTCAACTTGGCATGACAGTTAAAAAAGGATGGGATCAGTTTTCAGCACAGAGGGATGTACAGGGATTTGACCTATAGCACCTTTTATAGTAAACTTTTGTTTGCATTTGTTTTAATAGTAAGAAAAATCAATCTGTATTGCCTTGTGTGTTTGGGAAGAGTGAATCCAAACATACAGTTATGGCAGGGGCTTGTAATGTATTTGTGTTTTTTCAATTATCTGGACATATATAGCTCAGTTCATGTAAGTTTGTTTATACTTTTTGAAAACAGCAGTTATAGAATGTCATATAATCATTAATATAAGAGAAGACCTTTAAGATCATCAAGTCCAACCATCAGCCTTGCACCACCACCATGGTCACTATAAACCATATTCTCAAGTACCACGTCCACAAGCTTTTTTGAACACTTCCAGGTGGAGTTCCAGTGACTCCACCACTTCCCTTGGAAGCCTGTTCCAAAGTTTGACCATGCTTTCCATGAAAAGAAAAGTCCTAATATCTAATATAACCCTGCCCTGGAGCAACTTGAGGCCATTTCCTCTTGTGCTCTCACTTGTTACCTGGGAGATGAGACCACTTCCCACCTGGCTGCAACTTTCTTTTGAGGAGTTGTAGAGAGTGATAAAGTCTCCTCTGAGCTTCCTTTTCTCCAAACTAAACACCCCGGACTCCTTCCTTATCAGACTTGTGCTCCAGATCCTTCACCAGCTTTGTTGCCCTTCTCAGGACTCACTTCAGCCTCTCAATGTCCTTCTTGTTCTGTGAAGCCCAAAGCACATTCTGCATTACAGTTTCTTGACTTCAATTAAGAATTGTCACTTAAACACATTCTGGAGAAATCAGCCCTTTTGTGTAATAATTAGAGATTATTAATTAATTAATAATTAATTTATCATAATAAGTAAATAAATAACATTAATTAATCAGAGATGTTTTTGTTGCAATTTGTTGCAATGCAATTTGTTACTACTTCATATTGATGGTTTTCTTATTTTAAAGGTGATGTATCTGGGCTCAGGACTGTGCTGTGTTGGTGCCCTGGCTGGTTTGTCTACCCAAGGAACAGCTCGTCTTGGAAATGCTTTGGGTATGATTGGTGTTGCAGGAGGTTTAGCCGCAACTCTTGGAAGCCTTAATCCCTCGCCTGAATTGCTGGCACAGATGTCAGGTGCAATGGCACTTGGTGGGACCATAGGTATGTGTATGATGAACTACCAATCATGTGTTCCATGCATGCATACATGGAAGCTGTATATACATAAAATACTGTATAGCTTGCAGGTGAATTGACTAGCTGACATTTGTGGCTTGTGCAAAATTATTTTGCAAATGTGTGAACAAAATATCATAACTCTCAGGGCTTTTATTAATGCTTCAGAATGTGATAATGGGCTGACTGGTGGAAAAGCAGGAGCACATCATCTCTGATAGGGAAACTGTGTCCAGAGGTAAATGATCTTGCCCAACTTCATACTTCAGTTCCTGACTGAATACTGCCAAGTTCCCTCTTTCACACTGTGTGTTTGTCACGGAAATTAATATCTCGATATTTAGTGAAGCTTCTTAGAACATGATATGCTTTAATCTTTCTATTTTTCATTATTTCCCCCTTGCACAAAATACACATATGCAGCCTTCAGTTCAATGCCATAGTAATTTCTAGTTGGAACAGGCTTGTGTGTGTGTATTCATTGCACACTGAACCATCCTGTACTAATTTCTAGCTGAACAGATTGGTTGTGTTTTGTAAGACTTCCCTTCTGTTTTCAACTCTCAACAGGTCTGACAATTGCTAAACGCATCCAGATTACAGATCTGCCTCAGCTAGTGGCTGCTTTCCACAGTTTGGTTGGTTTGGCTGCTGTGCTCACCTGTGTAGCAGAGTACATGATTGAATATCCTCACTTTGCCACCGATCCTGCTGCAAACCTCACCAAGATTGTGGCATATCTCGGCACATACATTGGTGGAGTGACTTTCAGTGGCTCTCTTGTTGCATATGGAAAACTTCAAGGTGAGACCTTCTATTTAGAATTAAGCATCTGTTAAAGGGTTTTTCTTCCCCCAGAATTTAGCTCTACTTTTAGACTGCTGTGTAAGTAGAAAGAAACATTGCATTTCGCATCAGATAAAGGTTTATATGTTTGATTCTTATGAGTGCACTTTTTTTGTTCTAATTCTGTTTAATTTGTGTACAGCTTTAGTTATGAAAGGTTGTCTTTGGTGCTTGGGCATATTATTACCATTCATTACAAAATCGTGTGAACTTTGCCTCAGTTCATCTTGTCTAGAAATAAGTGTTGCTTTTGTGTAAGACTATCTGATGCTTTTTCTTGAATCAATTTTATTGAACTTGGATGATCATAACTTTGTATTTCTGAGCAGACATTTTAATTGAAACTCTCATGTTGCTGGATTCAGTGAGCACTGCTAATACTTCTAGGATTTTGTTCTTAGCATTGCAATCTTCCTTAAGGTAGGCAGCTTGCAGTATTAGTTGAGGCTGCCTCACTTTAAACCATTCAGTTCACTGTCTGTTTACCTACTGCACAAACTCTATGCTCCATGCCTCTTGCTGTTTTAGTAAGTATGCTCTCTAAGTTAAATGCTCACTAATCCCTGATTCTTACGCATGTGAAGGTTTCTTTATTGCATTTATTTTTGGTTTCGTAAGCACACAGCTTTTGAGACGCTGAGGTAATACTTGTACTAAGAATTTCAGGCTAAGAGCTTCCTATTACTAATCCTGTTGTTAACTTTGCAATAGTTCCTTTGGGAAACATCTGTTTGCTTTCTTCAGTGTTTGTGAGACCAGCCATTGAAGCAGGAAGTATGACAAGGATGGAAACTTGTCTTCTCTAATAATCTTTTGAAAGATTTGTCAGTAGTTTCTGATGTATCCCTGCTAAGTAGTTACTCATTTATTTCTTCTCAGTTATTTTTTTCTCTCCTTATTGTACCCCCTCAGTGATTTGTGCACATGTCCCTGGTGAACTTCACTTCCTGTTTGAGCCTGTTCTCCTATTTCTGTTTATTTTTTTTCTCCCTTGCATTTTCATATCATCATGATATGAAATATGAAGCTTGTCTATACTATTGAACTACTGATTCTATACTATGGAAAAGGGTAGTAAGTCACACACTTTGACTCCTCCTGCCTGACACTCTTTCCCTTGAATTTAGCTGAATTTAAATGAGATGATGTTATTTCTGATGTAAGTAATTACTGAGAATCTTGCATTGTTTCAACTCTTGACATGTTGTTTGGAAAAAAAAAGCCTAGTGAAATAAATGTGACTGCCTTTTTAAACTGAATCACACAAATACTGAATCCCTTTTCCCCTCAGGTTTCTGCCAATGTGGGAATCTGTGGGAGTTCTGTGTGATTGAGGGTAGTGGTGAAATTAATGCATTTGAGAGCAGAAGTGTTTTATATTTGGTATTATCTGTGTAGTCATATTTTTCTAAGCACACAGCTTTTGAGAGACTGAGATAATCCCTGTGTAGAAGTTTTAACTAAAAGCTTACTGCTACTGCGTGTCATATTCAACATACAAAGACCATACAAAATGAAAGGACATTTTTGAAGGAAAAATAGAAAGGCTTTTCAAAAGGAAAAGAGATTTGTGTGACTGTTCTGGAGCACTTCAGTGAAATTAGGAAGTAAACCAAGTTTAAATGGGACTATTTGAGAATTTAGAGGAATTTTAAATGTGTTGCAATTCTGAGTCAGCACAAGGTGTCAGTTTCTACTAACTTGTTTTGTCTTCTGCCCCTCCTTTTTTCTCTTTTTAATTTGTCTTTTGCTGAGTTATTCAGTCTCTTCTGAAGGCAAGACAGGCTCCCCAGAATGTACATGTTCATGCCTGAAAATGCATTTGATTGCAGGTATCCTGAATTCTGCACCTCTGCTCTTGCCTGGTCGACATGCATTGAATGCAGGATTGCTGGCTGCCAGCATTGGTGGGATGGTTCCCTACCTGATTGATCCCAGTTACACCACGGGAATTACTTGCCTGGGTTCTGTGTCAGCACTCTCAGCTGTAATGGTAAGTCAAGGAATTGTAGAAAGTGAAGCAAGTTACATGAGGAGTTTATTCTCCAGTTTTGCAAGTTTCCTCTTCAAGGATTATATTTTGCCAGCCTGAGTCACAGTGGGCATGGTGCCTGCCGGTGTGGTAACTTGCAAGTAGCAACTGACTTTTCTAGATCTACCAGAACTGTTCCAGAGAGCTGGAATGCATTTATATAATTCCTTTTTGCAGCTATTGATTAACGAAGCTTTTTCTGAAATAATGCTTTGTCCTATAAGACTTTTTGGAAAGATAATCCTTAAAATACTTCAAAGAGCTCTGGGTCTACAGATTATTATGATAACTTCTTAAGATTACTCGCCTGTGTAATTTCCCCCATTCACTCACACCAGTGTACACAAGTGTTGCAAAATTTGCCCTGAATATTGCAACATTCTGTAAACTGAGTCTTGCAAAGACTGCTCAGTATGAACTCCTTAATGGTATGAACAGTTTCATGGCGCTGGTAGGATATTTTTGCAAGTAAAAAAATACGTGACTAAGCACAGGATGAGGACAGTGGGGTACCTTCCTGTACTCTCTAAAACAGCAGATTTGGTAAGTCCACTCCTCAGGCCACAGCTTGAATACTTACACTGAAAATACTTGAATAAGTTCTATGTAACTTGAAAATTGCCTAGAAAAGTTGTGGATGCCCCATCCCTGGAAGTGTCCAAGACCAGGTTGGATGGGGCCCTGAGCAACATGATTTAGTGGGTGACATCCCTGCCCCTGACAGGGCAGTTGGAACTGAGTGATCTTAAAGGCCCCTTCCAACACCCACCATTCTGTGACTCTGTATTTATTTTTCAGTGCTGCAGGTAGAGTGTCTTGTCTGGGTGTCCTCCTTAGTCACTGCTGACACTAAAGTATTTTCTTTCATTTCCAGGGTGTCACTTTAACAGCAGCTATTGGAGGTGCTGATATGCCTGTAGTTATTACTGTCCTGAACAGTTACTCTGGATGGGCTTTGTGTGCCGAGGGCTTTCTGCTGAACAACAACTTGCTGACCATTGTTGGTGCACTCATCGGCTCCTCTGGGGCCATCCTCTCTTACATCATGTGTGTGGTAAGAAGTCAACAGAAACTGTGCTTGTTTGCTGAGTAACGAAAGAACTTTTTAAACCATGTTTTTTAGGAAGATAAGCTATTGGATCTCAAGCTGCTAGGTGTCGATAGACTAGAACATTCTTGATTGAAACTGTTGGAGCAGATATCAGTCATTTTTCTTTGGTTTGGTCAGAGACATATCTCAAAACTGAGGGAAGCCCCTTGCATTCACTTGTGCATTAAGGGTTTGAATCTGGGCTCAAACAAGTATGATTACTTGTGGTCAGCAATTTATTTTTTAGTCATGTACCTCTGAAGCGTGGTTAAATTTAAGCTAAATTTAATACATAGCAGGAGATACTTTTAAGTATTGTGTTCGTTTAAAAAGCTGTTAGTCAGCCAATAATTTACAGTTTGGTGTTTGGAGTGCAGGAAGATACGCTCTTTTCTTCAGAGCAGCTACTTTGGAGTACCACGGGGTGGCAGCAGGCTTAGAGGAATTCAGTGCTGATGCGACTGTGTGTTGCAATCTTGAACTTCTACTCGATGTGTGAGTTGTATTGCACTGTTAGTAACGACCTCCCTTTTTCTGGAACATTTGTATAAAAATCTTGTATTCAAAGATGGAGAGATAGTGGTTTAAAGAAAACTGTTCACAGTGCAACAGCTGCCAGCCTCCTCATTCTCTGTTGGGTAATTCTGCTTCATTTCTGCCCTTGCACTCTTGTATGATCAATGCCACTGTTCTCCTGTCTGATATGTTTTCCTCTGGTCAGCTCTGGCTGTCGTCTTTTACTTCGTCTCCACTAATAAATAGTATTGTTACCATGTTAGGAATGCCCAGCATCATTTTTTTCATCTTTCTTGAGGAAGAATTTCAGAAAAGCTTAAAAAGGTATTCTTGTGCAGCTACATGAAAGTGAGTTCCAATGAACAATTCCAGGTATGAATTTCAAAGAATCTTATTATTTCTTGAAAATTTTTTGTCTCCTTATCAAAAGGAAATCAAATTATGTAGCTTATATATTTAGTTGTATACATTCAGGAATTTAGTCCAAATCAGTAGAAAAATAGTGCTTATGGGTAACACAGGTATGAAAACTATGTTCTTTAAAGATCAAATTCTTGTAAATCTTAGGGAAAATATTAACTGTTTGGTACGTATCTACCAGTAATGCATTCTATACCTAATTTTTCTTTTACTGTCTCCTTCTTCTCTTAATATTGCTCACCTCTCTTAGTACTCACAAGAGAGTTTTGAAATTGCAACCAACTTGCAGTTGATTGGAAGAACCGAGGTAAATAGGAAGCTTAGGAGAGTAGTTAGCGTAATAGTTATGCAGTGACAGAGTGGCTTTCCTCTCTTTCTCCAATTTCAGGAAGTTTAGTTTCTGAAGTAGTATTCTAGAAATCTTGTGCTGCTTTATATAAGCTTAGACAACTAAAGTTCATCAACCAGTAAGATGAAAATTATTTTGTATGATTTCTGCACAATAAGCAGAACAACTTGTTTCTAGCCCAGCAAATTTTTTTCTGCTTTACTTCCCTTAATGGAGATCATTACTTTTTAAAGCATTTTTATAAACAAGGGATTCACTATCATTGTCTTGAAGCTGCATTTCCAGAGAAAGAAATGCTCAAGAGTTTCAGTAAATTCTGCTTTAGGTGTTGCAACCTCTCCTAATGATGCAACAGTTTTCCCTTCCCCTTTTTTCCTTCTTTTTTTTTGTTTGGTTTGGTTTGGTTTGGTTTTGTTATTTCCCCCTATTATTTAGTATGATTTCTGTCAAAACCATTATATATATTGATACTTATCTAGTACAGGTGAGAAGGTATTTGTGGAAACATCTTAATGGTTGAAACCATATTTTTACAATATTTTAATTTACTTTGAGAGATAAAACTTAATCATCCAAAGCCAGTTCAGCTAATCTCCTAAAGCTTCAGTTGATAAAATTGGCCAGTATGTGTTTAGATAACCACTTAGTTTTTGTGTTCATATGTGCTTGATTTTCCACCTATCTCTCTGTTGTACCTGTTAGTAGGGGGAGTTAAAGACAGAAAATTTAACTTCAAAAGCAAAAGCCTGTACTGTTTGCTCATCCTGTGAATTGTGACTCTTCTAAGACACCAACACAATACATCTTCAGAACACTTGATTGTTAGCATGTCTTTGTCCCTCCTTTTTTCCCCAGAGGGGAAACTTGATGATTGCAGTTCTGGTATTAGAATTATTATGGGATGGGCAAGAAACTTAAGGTTGAAGAGGAGCCATTAACTGGGTGGGTGAAACAGAGCAAGAGAAGGTACAAACCGTGTTAGTCTTACAAATTGTATGCTGGCCACTCATGTGTACTAGCTGTGTAGTTTCTGTGGGCACAGTGGAAGCACTTGCTGTTCTCAGGATTCAGGTGTTCGGTTTTCCCTGGACTGTAAGCTCCTGACCATTGTTACCTGTCTATGCACAGCACAGAGGGCTTTCTGCCAGTTGTTGGATTATCAGTGAATGATGAAGCCTGCACTTTAAATCTCTGTATTTGTGGTCTGTGGTGGTAAAGAAGGTGGAAGAGGCTACAGAAGAGTTTTCACACTGTCCCAGCTATGTTGGCTAACTGTTGCTTGATAAGGTCTTGGCTCTCCTTGGAAGGGAAAGTTCTCTTGGAACCACTTGTTCTCTTGGAAGAGAAGTTCTTGGCTCTTTGCAGTGGAGCCAGGCAAGGGTGCTTCAATCTCATGCTTGCTTTTGGCTGATTCTCAGATTTCTGATAATATTTTATCTTCTTTTTTTTCCCTCTTTGACTTGGTCTAACTGTTGTCTTTTGGTTTAGATATGTGTAGAAAGTGCTTTGCTTCTGGTAAGCTTGGCATGTGCAACATCTGAAGAGGGTATTTCTCTGTCTAGGCTGTCTTACCTGACACATAACTGCTGTAATGTTGTGATCATGCCAAAGGCAGTGTGTTCTTAGGGCATGTGAACTACTGTGTGGTGCAGACACTAAAAGATGTTGATTTCACTGTGTTTGTGTGTGTCCCTTACAGTATCTGAAATAGTGATGACTGACCAGGAAAAACAAAAGTTCTAACATCACCATTCTGCTTAATTGCTAGATGATGAATTTCAAGGAATGGCACATCTTCTGAGGCTGTAGCAAAAAATCTGTGGAATTGCATGATTTGAAATATCAGTGGAGAATGGACATCTGGAAGCACACTTTTATGAGGGTGATTCCTCCCACTATGTGTGTTTCTCCAGATCCATTCCTAAATTTTGTCTTGGTTTCTCAGCTAGTACAGAAGATATATGACACATGTGTAATTAAAGAAGCAATTTATCTGGTTCCTCTCCTGCTTTTAAAGGTTTTTTTTTTTCCCCTGCAGTTACAAGTTTTGCCTATTTCCAGTTATTGACAGATATTGCTTTGGGACCACAGACACAAGTAGACATGCCAGAAAAAGCATTTAGCCAATGGCTTTTCCTGGCTATGTGTCTAATGGAGCCAGGTTTTCAGGGTGTGTTCTTCTCAAACCTAGTTAAAGTTTTCCTTTGGTGGTCAGCCAGTAAGTTAATGGTCCCCTTCAGTTCTTTACAGTGTGGCTGGTTTTGTGTGGCTTTTGTGTTTTCCTGTCTTGTTGCTGTAGGAGTTTTGCTCCAGTACTACCTATAAGAGCTTTGTGGATTCCATGCTGTCATGGAGCAGTGCTGTGCTTACATGTCAAATTGGTTAAAAACTATGGGAAATATCTTTCAAAAATTTTGTGTGTGTATATATATGAATGTAAAAAAATTTTTAGAAATTCTGGCATCAAATGTGCATTCCTTTATATTCCTCTCTTTTAAGAACAAAAAGAGACCAATATTTGCTATTTGTGTTGTTTTGTTTTTTGTTTAGGGGAAATGTTGGTGCTCTCCCATCACATGTGTAATGTAGCGTGTTTGAAGCGGATGTTTGGTGATTGCTGTGTTAAACGGCTTTAAAGAGCCTGTTTTAAAAGGCTTTGGGTCTTTTTAAGAAGGCAAAACCAGCATATAAAGACTATTGTCAGAAAGCCTTTAATAATTTTCAGAAAATTTTTTCAGCAGTTTTCTTTGTGGACTCTCACTTTTATTTTTGAATTTCATTTTTATATGATCAAAACCATCCTGTCTTTCAGGCTATGAACCGTTCCCTTGCAAATGTGATTCTTGGTGGCTATGGCACTGCGTCAACAGCTGGTGGGAAACCCATGGAAATTACTGGAACTCACACAGAAATCAATGTGGACAATGCAGTTGAAATGATAAAAGAAGCCAATAGTATTATTATTACTCCAGGTAAGACTTTCTTGACTTATACAGCAAGATGTTCAGAGAATGTATTATTAAAAAAAAAAGATCCCAACCAAACAAAACCACAAAACAAATGAAAAGACTGTAGCCTGAAGATGCAGCATGGCAGCAGCATGTCAAATGTTGACTGGATCCATGTGATTTGTTTTTGTTCCCGGGTCAGTTGTCATTCCTCTGTACAGAGATATGTGCCACTTAATTTTTCTCTGTGTATGTCTCTTCAACCTTTGTCCTTCTTATTTGCATTTTAAAATCTTCAGAACAAAAACTATCTTTAAAATTAAGCTTACACCACAACAGCTGTACAGAAAATTAACTGTGAATTTCCAAGCAGTACCACAATACCAGTGGTACCAATACATCTGTCTGTTAAATTCCTGAAAGACAGGATTTTGTTTACACTTCTCATGTATGTGCTCAATTCTCCACTGGTTTATGAAAAAAAAAAAAGGCAAAAAACCCCCATCAAAAATGTAGTTAATATAAATAATGTAATTAAAGTAAAAAAACCCAACCTGAAAACCAAAAGCTGAGCTGGTCTGAATCTATTATGTTGGCTGTTCATGTTGTTCAGTAGCACATTCCCTGATAGGAAAAAGTCAGGTAGGGGACAGTTCAAAACTTCACCTTCAACTGAATGGCATGACTATCGTGTTAAACTCATTTTAGCACTGGAATGTGAAGAATGCTAAAATACAAAGTCATCTTTCATTTTGCTTCAACTTTAATGAGACCATCAGTCAGGCAGAGTTCTAATTTGGGAAGTTACTTTGTTTCTAGTGAAGCTTGCAACCATCTTCAAGGAGTTTGCCTCTTTCTCCTGTGGTCAAAAAACCTTCAGGACACCATTAATAATATATGCTCTTTGTTTTTCTCCTGGATATAGTTGCTCTGATGAATTAGCTCAGACAGAAAGACTGAAAAGATTGTTTACTGCTAAAAGCCATATCCAGCTACTGGATTTGCATTACGCAGATTGAAATTCTGTTGAGGATAATGGTTGTGAAGTAACCTAGCAATTGCCCTTTTATCAATTTTTCAAAATACCTGTCTGCAACATCATTTTCTGATAGTGAAAGAAACATGTATTTTTGTAAAGGTGAAATTAGTTGCTTTAGTTTGACTGGTCAAATCACTGCACTGTAAATGGTCAGGAGATCAAAAAAGAGATTAATTACAGTGGGCAGGCTGTGAATATATGAGAATCTGATGTGTATGTATTTATTTTATTTATTTTTAATTATAAGAGCTTCTCTTTGTGTCTTTTTGTCTCTTGTTGTCTACAACTAGTCTTTCTGCAGTAAAACAGGAAAATAAGTTAAAATTTTGAAATTCTTTCAGGTTATGGTTTGTGTGCAGCAAAAGCTCAGTACCCAATAGCTGATCTGGTGAAGATGTTGAGAGAACAAGGGAAAAATGTCAGGTAAGTGCTTTCCTTCATGATAAGTATTACAGCTGGTTTGGTTTGGTTTGGTTTTTTCATTAAAACCCCCTGCAAGTCTTAGTTTTGGTTTAATTTTTTTTTCAGCATTGACACAGGCACAGAATAGCAAAGTTAAAGAGATTTCTGGATTGTCTAGTTCATGCAGCCCCCTTGCTCAGATCAGAATCAACTGGAGAAGTTGCCTAAAATCTTTTCCAATTGGATTTTTAATATCTTGTCTCCACAGATAGAGAATGACAGCCTCTTTGGGCAGTTTCGTATGATGTTCAGTCATCCTTAGGGTACAACTGATTTTTCCCATATTTCAATTTGCAACTGTTGCCTCTTGCCTGTTCCCTGGATACCCCTGAGAAGAATCTCGCTCTGTCTTTTTTATTGCCCTCCATCTGTATTTATACAGAGCGATAAGATTCCCTTAATCTTTCTCTTCTGCAGGCTGAAGAATCCCAGTTTTCAACCTCTCCTCTTGTGGCAGATACTCCAAATCATTTAGCAACTTAGACTTATGGGGTTACCATAAGAGTTTACTATGGCAAGCAAGACTGCTATTAGAGTTCTTTAAGCATTGCTTAAAAGGATTATGGGAGTGCATGTCTCCACTCTCAGAACTTATTCTGCTGGAGTGCTGCTCCAAAAAGCAGAGATAATTTTTAGGTTGTCAGTATTGGCCTCATGTCCTTTCCTCCTTCAGTTTTTCTGTAGACCTTATAGATTCTGAAAGTACTGGAAAGAAAACATTATGTCTTTCTTGCTGATTGTTTGAAATTTTGCTTGTTTTCTAATTATGATAACTTAATATTTTAAAATCAATCGAGGCTCAATTTTCATTTCAAACAAGGTATTTTGGCAGATGCTGGCTAGCCAGACTCATTCTCTCATTTCCATATGTTTATTTCAATTAGATGGTGACTTCCCTTTGGCATGAGTTCTCTAGTAATTAGCGTTTTTTTGGTTTTGTTTTTCTTCTTCCACTACTTTTCCAACCTTATTAAAAAGTTGCTTGTAAGCTTTTGCAGTGTGTTACAGCATTGTGTTGGATAACACAACACAGAGTTCTAGGGCTTAGCAGCAACTATTTGTTACTGTTTAACCAGGATTTTGCATATAAAATTGCTTTATGAATGTATTTCTTCATGCATACATGAGAAATGAGGGTGTGTGGTGGTGTGTTTGCTTCCTGGAGCAGTCTTTACACCTTGTTTCTCCATGTTTAGCAACAGCTCTGTGTGTGTCCAGATTGCATTAAAACATTTGAAGACGCCTTAGTTGTGCAACAAAAAAACCTCTTTCATGGCTAATGCAATGACAGTCTTGTATACTTCTGGCTTTCCTTTCAGGGCTTCCTTGGGGGGTTAGCTTTTTCTTGACCAACCTTGGTGAAATAAAAAAAAATACTGTTTTTTCCTTTTATGTTGGTTTTGAAAGGGAGAAAAGTGAATGAGTCCTTGAAATAAATAGCTTGTACTTGAAATGAGTCAAATTCAGGAAGGAATCACTGCAGTGGTTACCTAGTATTTTAATGAAATAAATCTGTATTTACAGTTTGTGGTAATTCAGGCCTTTCATCACTTTGCTGAGCTCCCATGGTGTTCATTGAGTGCAGCTGTTGTCCTCTGGTTTCAGTAGGCCTGGAGTGCCTTGGGACCCTAATATACTCGCCATCCAGATGTAGTGACACTCTCACACACACGCTGTGGCGGGCTGCCAGCATGGACACGGGATTGCATCAGTCTGTAGTGCCCATCGTGTGCCAAGAAAAATTGCGACTGTCATATGGTCTGTTTTTTTGCTTCATGGCTCACCACTGATCCAGAGAAGCTGTTGTTTTAATTTGCTTTGCCTATAGCCATAACATTCTCAGTGAAGACCGCAGATTATATAACATGATGCGTAACCTTTGACTAGGATTTAAATTTAGAAGTACAGGAGAGTTTTTGGAAACTTTAGACTGTTTTAGTTACTCAGTTGCATAGCTAACATCGTCGCTCACTTGAGATGGTCTTGCAGCAGATCACATCTTTAATGCATTAGTAAAGTCACAAAGAAAGCTGGCTATTACTGAGCCTTGAGTATAGCTTTCCCTTGTCATGGATGGGTAAACAACAAAACTTTTTATAGGCTAAATCCCATAGCCCCGAGAATCTATTGGCCTTGGAGAGGAAATGGCTGTTCTACAACTGGTGTTGTATTTCTGCAAAGTTAGAACTAAGTAAATTGTTGAAAGTTCTTGCCTTACCAAAGTTCATTAGCCACATGTTATGTCGTTTGTAGAACCCCGGTTGTGAAATTCTGATTTTTTCTATATAATAAAATTATATTCTGTAGTAATTTTGTATATAGAAGCATAATTACAGTCTAAAACTGTATGTGCTCATATGTGCAAGGGTTGTTGATGCTCTCCATATCCACATCAAGTTAACTGTCCTAGTTTTTACCACAGTATGACTTTCCTGAGATATTCTCTTTCAATGTGTTTTGTTTTCCTGCATCGTAAGATGTTCTTGATAAGAAAAAAGCATTTTTGTATGGAAGGACTCTTAAAATTGTGCTTTGCGTAGACTTTCTAAATAATTTCATAGTTAATAAGTTGATTTTCTGGTAATTCATAGTTGAGAGACATGCACATTGCTGTTTTAACGGCCTTTCAAAATAGTTGCTAGTAAGTTAGTGTTTTGGTTTGGGGTTTTTTTAACCTACTTTTTATAGGTAGATATCTTGAAGGACTTGGATTTCTGTGTTTTGATGCTGGAGAATGTAATTACTTTTTAACACATGAAAACAAGTTTTCTGTATTTTTGAAAATGTGGTAGTATTGATTTAGTGTTGTACCTATGGTTTTTGATTTTTTTTTTTTTTTTCATTGATTCTGCAAGGATTCATCTGAGCTCTAGCAAATGTGTTTAGGATTCTGGTTTTTTCCTCCACTGTTTAATTTCTTGAATGTAATAGAATGTGTGCTTGGGTATCAGTTACACATTTATCTGCAAATTAATAAATAAGACTGATTACCTACAATTGTTTATGGTATCAATTTAAAGCCATCATCTGTTGTAGCTCTACATGAAAATCTAGAAGAATTTTAAAGGATGAGCTGTTAAGATGCTGTCCCAAGCAGCCTTAACACATAAGTAGCTCATGCATGCAAGATGGGAGTTACTGTCACTGGTGAGCAGCGGCAAAGGAACAATGTGTGCTGGTGCAGGTTTCTGGGAAACTGAGTTATACACAGCACAAGAATACAAAGTGTGTACCGATGTGTCAGTTCTTGGTTTGTTGTAATTGACTTCAGCGTGTGGGTTCTGACTTACTAATGCTGCAGATGAAGGACAGCTGGAGCCCAACAGGTCTGTTTAGCTCCAGTGGTTTATTGAGGTAGTTAGAACTAGCAAACCATGCAGAGCCTGATGGCTTCTGCGAGGATGCAGCTATAGCTGCATGCTCCTGGGGGAGTATTGCAGGTGTGCTATTGGTTCCATATGGGTCAGCTTGCCTCTGGATGACCTTACTAGGTCAGCATATGATGCTTTGTGGAAGCGGGCTTTTGTTTTTTGCTTGTATTTGGGTTCTTGGGAAGGCTATTGGACTGAGCTAAGATTCATCTGGATCTTGCCCCTGCTGTCATAAACTATAGTGGTTGGAAATAGGGAACCAGTATCAGCCCTCATTTAACTGTATGTAATTTAGCTATCTAACTCAATTTAAATTTAACTGACTTGACTGCTGGAGAGCCACCGAGCTTGGTCCATGGGACTGGTTTTGGGGGCATATGTTGCTTTAGGCACGACACCAGGTCTAAACTATCTGGGCTAGCTCTGTGTGTTGATGCTTGTAACCTACAGAGTCATCCATATGTGTGATGAACATTATACTGTGATACTCTGAAGTCATGCTGCACTGCAACTGTTACATGGCAGAATTCAAGCTGTGGAATATCTGAGTGATGCTCTTCTTCATTCATCTAGTTTGTTGGTGGTTTTTTTCACTTCCTGTTACCTAGAATAATGGATTGTTGTTTGCACTGAAAACAGAGCTGCAAAGAGGTGTCTAAATAAAGTGAATGAGATGTGAGGAACTTCAAGTGAGGCAAAACCCTTGGGCAAATACAGCATTTAAAGTGTTGAGTAAGCTAAATTAGGCACCAGCCAGATGTTACTTTGCTCTGCCCAGCTTTGTTACAATGACAGGAACCCTATCTTTACATGGATGAAGTGATCCTGAAACACTTCTGCACTGGGTTAGGTGCTGCTCTTTTGAGCCAGCTCTTTCAGTATTGATTACAAGAATGTTATCCAGCCAGCTGTCATAAAGATAGATACTGACTTTATGAGCTGTATGAGAAATAATTTCTATTCTGAGATTTTTTAGTCATTTTTTGTGCTATAGTTGTCTTTTTGATATTACTAACTTCATACTTATTCCGCCACCTTCAGTCCTTTCTATCCCACTCAACTCCAGATGAAGTGTTTTCTGTGCTGAAAGTGCTAGATATGTGTATGTCAGGAGTTTTAGATATTTAGCCTACATTTAAAATAAAATGCTGCACTTTTTGTATTACTCGAAAAAGTTTGAAACGTAAACTCGTGTGCTGTGTTGTCTTTATAAAACGAAAAGGTATCTAGTAGAGGCTGGTTAAGAAAGTTGAATATCCTTGCTTGATGCTGTTTATCTATGAAGTGTGAGTAGTGAGGTGATGTGCACTTCACGCTTGATGCGCCAACCTAACGTAGTTCTTGTGCTCGAGGCACGAGCTCTGGCGTGCCCCAGGTCAGACAGAGTCCAGCTGCGTTACTTCTGTGCGTTGCTGAAGCGACTTCGGCATCAGGAAAAGAGCTGCTGGCTGAGCTGGCTAGCTGGCTTCTTTGCAGAGGGAACACGGCAGGAGCCGTGGTATCGGCTCACATTAGCTCGGAGACAAAGGAAGAGAGAGGCTGTTCTGGTCTGACTCCTAACAGGTTTATTGTGAGAAGTTTCGCAACCCGAACAAGCTCGGAAGGGATGGAATGCGATGGGAAGCCCCCCCGAGGCTCATCCTCAGTTTTATAGGCAATTTGAAAACCGCAGCGAAAGGGGGAAACAACCAATGAGTTACAAGCCAGGGGCAGGATACAATGTAACAAGAACCACTGGGGGAAACTGAGAGGCGGGGGTTATTACAAAGAACCAATGAACGACGGAGTAACCGGGAATTTTCCCGAACTGGGGGAGGCGGCTTGTACCCGGGCACCGCCTGGGGGGGTGCGGCTTAGGCTTCTGAGCCACCCATCGACCCACCCTCTGAGTCTGCCTCTTTGGGAACTCGATCCAGGGAATGGGCTGGGATTGATTGGCATCACGCTGCCCCAGCCCCGCAGTGGGGTGGGTCACAGCAACACTTCAGTATTTGACAATTGGTGGTGGTAAGCAAGGCCCACCTTAGGTTGTCAGGGTCAAAAGAAAAAATTTCTGTTGAATTCTGTATTTCAGTGAAATACCGGGATAACGTTTCAAGTCATACACAACCTGATTGTTGCTATGTGTTGAGGTTTAAGATTTCTTCTTGATTTATAAACAAACCAACCAACCGAAGGGAGTTCCTGCATAACTGATGGCAAAAGAATATCAAAGAAACTTGGCAATTTTTCCTTGAAAGCATTTTTACTGTAAAACATGTTTCCCTTTAAAATAATTTCTGTGTTAAATTTTTGCGTATGAATGAGATTCATGTTATGAACATCTGAGAGAGCATATGTAACAAAATGTTCCTGCTGAAATGCACATAGCTTTGAAGAACTGCTGCTGTTGTGAGTTGGAAGCAAAATTGATGCTTTTATTAGACAAGTTATGAGCCATTAAGGATTTTAGGTATCTATTTTCCATGTTTACCTGAATTCTGCTTTCTATTGGACAGGCTGATTTCACTCCAGAAGTGTGTAAATGTTACCTTGTGACATTAATTAAAGCCTTAGAGAAGCCATGTTTTTTAATTATTCTTTTTGACATTCTTGCACATCCAATTTCAAGTAGTACTGGCAAGCTACTGTCATATTTGGTTAACAGTCTCGTACAAGCAGACTTTTGGGAGTCACTTCAGTATTTGTCCAAAAAAGCTTTTGTATGAGCAGCTTTCTCAAACTTTGTGAATATGCAGTATGTAGTTTCAAGCAGAGTCTGTCAGAAGTCTCTAACTACTGATGGTTCATGCCATAACTCTTCCTGCATGAAGATAATTTGTTCCTTTCTTTTCTTCTTTCCTTGCCTCTTGCCAGGAATGGTGAAGTCAAAGGTGAAATTCATCCTCTTGGCAGCTTAAATTTTGGCTTTCCAGCCCTTGAAATAAGATTGTATGTGTATATAGTACTTAATAGAAACCTCACGAGTATTTTGTTTTGTGTACTGCCAAAGCAGCTTTGGTCACAAAGGCACTCAAATAATTTTATTAGACACAAAAGAGAATTTTGTTGGAAAATCTGTTTTCACTGCCAGAGGAGTGATGAGTTTTCTCAAGGGTACTTCAGAATAAGAGCTCTCCTACTGTACTTTTAGTGATTGAATTTGGTATACTTAAGGTCTAGCTGCAGTACTACACATGGCTTGTGCTACTGAGTGAGTGGTGTGAAACATAAGCTGTTAGTAATTTATGCTGTATATTTGCTCTCCTTCTGATTCTAGGTATTATCCTTTGCAGCAGGGTCCCAAATGTTTACTAGCTGAATACAATCTATTCCCTTTCTTCTTTAAAAGCATTCCTTTTAAAACTAGCTTTTATCCTACTGTTCAACCCAGAGCTTAAAGTTGTAGTATATCTAGTATTATGTGGATTAATCATATGTCCTTAATTTTGTTGCTGGAGTTCCAATTGTCTCAGTTTTGTATTGTATTAATGTTGCCTTGATGATGGAGTGCTCAGTTGCCCATTTAAGGATGTATTTGTACAGTCTTCAATTACCAAGTGATCTATGTTGATTGGACTGTGACTTGTGGTCCATCAGTGATGTGTTATCCATTCCCATCGCGGTGGAGTTGAAAATAGAAGTATGTGTCATGGCAAGTTGGTTTATTAGTCTTTCTCTCATTTCTGAAGAAGTCTGAATAACTTTCATTTAATTCCTGACTTACTTGGATTTCTGTTCAGAAACTTCTGTTCCAAAATGCAAGAATTCAAAAATCCTCTTTTTTTCTTGGCTATTTTTCTTCTCTTCCAAAGTATACATAGGCTTCTGAATTAAACATTTATCTTCAGCCCCATACAATGTTCATCTGAGGCACTTCTGGCATGAGTGAGTCAGCATTCTATCTGGTGATAGCTCCAGAAATGGAAAGACAGAAAGTACACAGGACAGTAGACATGGATATGCCTTGCTTGTAAGGGCCAGTAGATGATCAGAAGAGTACCAACATGAAACAGATGCTTCTAACCAAATATGTCCTTGGTGGTTGCTGCTAAACCAGTTTACATCTCCATTCTGGCTTTTTCAGGTTTTTACTCTTAGAGAACTGCATGCATGCTGAGCACCCCAGGTGCCACCCTGTTGGTCTGTCTGAAGTTTTAGTAACTCATGAGCAGTGTATTTTCTCTAAGTTGTTTTTGAGCTGTTCTGAAAACATTTTTTAAAATGTTTATGCTTAAACTGTTACAGTTTCTTAGGTCTCAACCTTTTCACTCCCCCTCCTTTTTTTGTCCTCTTTTCATTTCTTCCTAAGGTCAATCATAAGACGAAAGTGGCATGTTAACCTAATTCGGCAAGGCATTGTCTTGTGCTTGAAGTAGAGTCCCTGTTAACTTTTCTGTTGAAGTGTTTCTTCATACAAGTGTTTCTTGTACATACTCTAGAGATACCTGAATCAATAAAGTCATTTGCCAAGGGGTTTTGCTTCAGAAAGGTGGCATGGTCTCTTGCCTTTTTCATGGTGAATTTATTTAGTCTGTGGTGTTTTCAGTGATGTAAGGGACCTGAAAAACATATCAATATGAATGGTAGTTTTACAGTTAAAAGGTTCATTTGTAAAATCCCAAAAGAATCTGTCACAAGACTTGAAATATGGTACTGCTTGGAAGCTGAACTGTTAAAGTTTAACAGTTCCATTTTATTAATTGCCATTTGTGCTTATACTTAAGAACTTCTCAGCCTTGTAAGTCACAGGTGACAATTTTAATGTATTAAACAAAGTGGTCCAAATTTATTAATGGGATTTTTTCCCTTTTAGGTTTGGTATTCACCCTGTGGCTGGTCGTATGCCTGGTCAGCTGAATGTACTGCTAGCAGAGGCTGGCGTTCCCTATGATATTGTACTGGAAATGGATGAAATCAATGAAGACTTCCCAGGTTAGCATGTGAGCCATAAGTTTCCAGTAGATTGGATGATATATTTGATTTTGTTTTTGCACTGCACAGGGATTTTTAACAATAGAAAGTCAAGAAGTCAAGCCATTCAGTTTCTTTTTATAGAGGACTAGAAGTCTTTTTAGGTGGGAGGGAAGTGGGGAGGAGCTTTTTTTTTTTAATTGCTTGTAGCTGTGAAGTAAATGGCAAATGCTGTATCTTTATTATCTCTGTTACTGCCCTGTCCCCACAGAGGAAAACTATTGTAACTTTTTTAGGTCAGGTATTGTGGATAACTTGACCCTGTCGTGTCTTGCAAACCTGTATATCACTGTACTGGCAACTTCTTGCTTTCTTACATCTTTATTTAAAAGGCAGAAGGTTGCCAGTAAAAGGTTTTTCAGAAGAATATTCAAAAGAAAAGTGAGGCACAAAAAAATTTGAAAGTGATGATAGTATGTGTGTATTCAACCATATTTAAAAATCAAAAGGATTTAAATTTTGTCTGTCAGGGTGGTCTGATGAGTCCCTTGGAATTGGGTTGTGGATGATTGCATCTTGTTGGAGGTAGCTGGCAGCACATTTGAATTCTCACATATAATTTGCCCAAGAAGTTTGTAAAATACTTGTGTGCATACTGTCTCCATAAATGTTTGTAGAGTAGTTAACCATTAGGGGTTCTTCTGCCTAGAAATATCAGATTTTACACAAAAATGTGCATCAGCCTCAGTGGTCAGATTTCAGATAATTTTTCATCAGTGTCATTTTCTTTGTCTTGCTGCAGAAACTGACTTGGTCCTTGTAATTGGTGCAAATGATACAGTTAATTCAGCAGCTCAGGAAGATCCAAACTCTATCATAGCTGGAATGCCGGTTCTTGAGGTCTGGAAGTCAAAACAGGTGAGATTAACAGAGTTGAGTTATCACCTACCTTTAGCAAGATTTTAAAAACATGGTTTATAGGATAAGCTAACAAGATTCTTCCATTATTCTGGTTTCCACAAGAAGCTTTTCTCCAAGTTGTCCAACAAAACAGTCAGTGCTTTGCAAGTGTGATGCACTGTTTGTGATTCTATAATCATCATCAATGGCTTTAGTGAGACTAATTATGACTGCAATAGAAAAGATCAAATAGAGTGCTTCTACTAGGATGTGATTAGAATAAATGCTTACATCTGCAGCCCTGAAACATTTCTGTACAAATACCTGTTCTGTTGAGTTTATAGCTGATGACTTTAATACTGAGGTGGAAATACAAGAATTAATAATATGAGTAAATAAAATAATAATTAAAGAACAACAAACACCCCTCAAAACCCCCAAACAATGCATGGCTGAGTCGAATAGAGAGCTTAGACTGTCCAGGTTGAACCAACAGTTTAGTTACCTTAACAGTTTTGCACTGATCTTGTACTTGTGTTTCCTTGATGTGAAATCTTTGATACCTTGTTCTGAATGCAGTGGTGGCTTCAGCTGTTCTGTGGGTTATCCATTCAAGTACTCAGTCATGGGCACATCTGTTTATCAGTAGTGTGTGTAGCTATATATTGCAATTTGAGAAATAAACATGAACATAATTAAGGTAAAGCTTCTCAGTTTCTCTGCTGAAGGTGCCACAGTTAACTAATTTGACATTTAATAGCTAAAACTGGCTGAAAGTTGTTTTGAAGCCCCACGGGCACTTCAAAGTTAGTCTCAAAACCCTTCAATGTTATGGTTAGCAGTGCACATCTTGCTTTGACTTTATTACATGGAATAAAGTAAATGCATGTGTAATGTCCACAATCTCTTCATCTGAAATGTAACACTGTATTTAACAACAAAATATTTCTGAAATATCAATATCAATTTATCTGCTATATTAAAGTTTGAAATAGTTTCATAGCAGTGAGCACTCTGTTTTGGTCAGAGATGTCTCTTCCTCTTTCTTCATTTTTGGAGGTTGGTTTTGTGTTATCTTTGTTTGAGGAAGGATGGTAGCTGGGTGTTTTGCTGTTTCAAACATGAACTCTTTGTGTGCAGGTCATTGTAATGAAGAGATCTTTGGGAGTTGGTTATGCAGCGGTGGACAATCCCATCTTCTACAAGCCCAGTACTGCCATGCTGTTGGGAGATGCTAAGAAGACTTGTGATGCCCTGCAGGCCAAAGTCAGGGAATCATACCAAAGCTAAATATTGATTTATATTCTGCTCATATTTTTGACTACAGTTTTGTCACAGAGGTCACAGAAAATGAGAGGTGGAAGGACCTCTCACTGTCATAAGGCAGCTGGCTTTTGGAGAAGACTGCATTGACTCTTAGGAGATGTAGTTCAGTCAGGGGATATAGACTATTATAAAAAGATGGGCAGATTAGCCCTTCAAACTAAATCTCCAATGAGACAATGCATAAAAGAATGAAAATGTTCTTTATAAGGCCAACATTGTACTGTTACAAGAGGAAATTAATAACTCATAGCCATCTTTAAGTAGTTACTGACTTCCTCCTCCTTACTGTCTGTACTTCTGTCATGGAAATTCACTAAAATATACTGTGCCAAAACTGTATTCAGTCTTATCATCAAAGCTGGTTTTTGGCTGGTATGGACAATGCAACTGTTGATTTCATCAAAACTTAAATTTCAAACAGATGCAAGCAGAAGCAAATCCTTGCATGTCCCTTCAAACTCAGGACATTCTCTAAAATAGATGCTTACATGATTTGAGATCTAAGCATAATGTTCTTTTTCTTTTGGGGATTGTATGGATGCTGTGAATCAGGAACATTTTAGGAAAGTTACTTTTCTTTAAAATACGGTTCCACTTTTTTATGGTGCACACTTACGTTAAATGAAACACAGAATATCAGGCACTTGCCAAGTAATCTTCACGTCTGACAAGGAAATGTACATTTATTTGCATTGCTTAACTATTTTAAGCAGCTGCTAAATTCTCCATCTTTTTCAGTCTGTACCTTTTTAAGTGTCTGAGAAAAAAACATGGTCCAGTTCTGCACAGGCAGAAACCTGATCTGTTCACAGAATTTGGACCACAGTGTTTCAGTTTGTTCACCTAGACTTTTAATTGTACTTACTACTTTAAAACTTAGTGATGCTTTCTTAACTAATATTCTTGTGATGCTGAAAAAAACACTTTTGAACTCCTTCTCTATTCTGCTCTTGTGAGATCCCCCCTGGATTGTTGTCTTCAGCTCTAGGGCCCCCAACACAAAAAAGATGTTGACCTGTTGGAACAAGTCCAGAGAAGGCTGCTAAGCTGACCACAGGGCCTGAGCACCTCTCCTGTGAACACAGGCTGAGAGAGCTGGGATTGCTCAGCTGGGAGAAGGCGTTGCTGACACCTTATAGCACCTTCCAGTACCTAAAAGGGGCCCACAAGAGAGCTGGAGAGGGACTTTTCACATGGGCATGTCGTGAAAGGACAAGGGAAAATGGCTTCAAAGTGAAGGAGGGCAGGTTTATATTAGATGTTAAGAAATTCTTTACTGTGAGGGTGCTGAGGCACTGAGACAGGTTGCCCAGAGAAGCTGTGGATGCTCCATCCCTGGAAATGCTCATGATCAGGCTGTATGGGGCTCTGAGTAACCTTGTCTAGTGAACGGTTCCCTGCCCATGGGGTTCCAATTGGAACTGGATGATCTTTAAAGTCCCTTACAACCCAAACCATTCTGTGCTTCTACGTTTAAGATGCTGGAGTTCATTAGAATTTCTCTAAATAAATAAGCTATTGTTTGGACAGCACAGAAACATACTAAACATAAAATCCAGTGATTATTTGACTTCTTACTAATTTAATTAAAAGCACTATTTAATTTCCATAAGTCCAGCAAAGTTAAATTATGACATAGATTGCTGTTTTGTTTTTATTATATTAAGTATACTTGAGTGAAATTCAAATATTTGCCTAATAACATGAATTTGTCATATTTCCATAACGTCCACACATATTTCCATAATGATGTAACAACTGTCCATGGTGACAAAGGCCAAACAGAGATAACTGTCCTTGTGTTAGAAGCTATTCATATCTAGAGAAGACAAACTATTATGAAGTAAGTCTTGAAATTAATCCATCTTGGTCAATAGAACAAACTATTTTTTTTATTACACCATGTATAGAGACCTCATATAAAATACAGTACTTCTTCTTGGCTACCTCTGTTTTTATGTGAAGATCACTTAAAGCACAGATTTTGAATAGGTAGTACATTAAAAAATGTAATGATATACAGCAGATCTATCATTTTTGCAGATCTCTTTTCTATGATTTAACAAAAAAATTATCATGCATTAATATGTTATATTCTGCAGGAAAAGGCTTGTAACTGAATTTTAATTTAGAACATTGTGACAACCATATTTGAATGTAGCATGTATGGCCTCTTGATTTCATTGTGTTCAACCTTTCCTTCAGGTCTGCAAAAAATAGGAGGGAAATGGGAAAAGAGAGAAGACAAAGAAATAATTCTCCATCTCTCTCCCTCCCAGCTAAGCAAAAAAATGGGGGATTTGAAGGCATCTAACATCCTAATGCATTAATTTTTGTCTTGTCAAACTGGCTGCAGTATGCATCATGTCTCTGCTCATAGGTAGCTAATAAAAGATCCAGCTTTTCTTTAAAAAATAGCAAACAAGGGAGGGGGAACACTTTTTCATTTGTACTCGGAAAAAACCCCATACTGTTACTTTGGATCAATAGTACCAGGGTTCTCTTTAACATGTGCTTTACCATGGAACACTAGCTAATTGCTGAAGTGCTAATAAAAAGTCAGTTATTTTTCTCTGTTGATCACTGTCTTTGTTCTCTCCTGTTGTGTTTCCTGAGTAGTTAACTAGTCCAAGATTACTTTTGGAAGTTAAGAGACTCAAAGTGCCACCAAAGGATGTTGAGATTGAAGGCTGTAGTGAATTGAATGGAAATCATGGCAAAATATTTTTTTTTTTTTTTTAGTTGGTTCTTTACATTTTTTCCTTTTAGGTATGACTGTCATCTGACTGTAGGAACTTCACTTAGTTTTTCTAGTAAATGAAGAGGGTTAGACAACTGAGAGTGATTGAACAAGATATGTGTTGCTTTTTTGAGATTAAAGAAGAAAGAAAGCTGTAATAACTGACTGGTCTGAGTAGTTTATTTTCCAGTGGCTGAGGTGTGAGATGAATCCTATCCCTTTGAGCCAGGTGCCATAAAAGCTTGCTTCAGTTGTTACTTGGTTCTACAAGACTGCTGAGTTGATTGCTGTGATGGTTACAGTTTCTACCTTCAAAGTGAGTGATAAGTGAATAATTTTAGCCATCTGACAGTCTGTTCAGTAATACCACAAGTCTGACATGCAGCTTTCATGTTTTCCCTCAAGCTTCAGTGAAGCCCAGACTGGAGGTCTCTTCCAGAGGCTGCAGCCTGGTGTTGACTCATGGAGTAACCTGTCTTCCCTCTTGGAGGATCCCACCTGGGGATCAAATACCCAGAGCCTATGGGTTTGTAGTGTGACAGAGGGTAAAGATCTAGTCTATATCCTGTGGATCTGCATGCTGCTTTGAAGATTTTCCTCTCTCTTCCCTATTTCCAGCTTCTTATTATCACCAAAGAGGTATTTGCTCTAGCCTGCCTCAAGCATGCTATGACAATCTGATCAGATCATGGCAAAGCAGTGCAGCAAGAACATGAGTATGGAGGACACTCATCTCTATTCAGCTGTGGAACTTTCATGGTGTGCAGTGTGTGTCCATGACTCGCTGAGTCAACTTTAATCTTTTCTGTGGTTTTCTTTTTTTTCTTTTTTCTTTTTCCTTTTTTTCCCTTTTCTTTTTTTAATTTTTTTCTTTTTAATACAAATTGTTGCATTACTAAAGTTACAGAGAAATTTAGTTTGGAAAGATCGACTAGACATAATTTGGCTCAGTTCCCTACTGAAAACAGGTCCAATTTTATTAGATTGGTACATCATTTGAACATCTTGGTGGAGATGTCAACCTCACTGTCATTACAGTGTTTGATTCTTCCAGTTGGGAATAAATTATTTTTTAAAATTTTAATTAGAATTTCCTTTTTGAGTATAATTAGAATTTCCTTTACTGGAATTGCCTGCAACCTTGGGAGACCAGTTTGCCCAGTTGTCCCAGTCTCCAGCAGTATTTCATACCCTTTTGCAGGCTGATGTGCTCCCCCATCTCTGGAATGCATTAATTGTGCAAGCGTCCAGTTTATTCTGCAATACCCACCTGCTGTTCTTATCTTAGACAAACCACACTGAACATCAGAGCCGGCTGAAAGGAAGGGGATGGAGGGGATGTGTGGGGGGTGGATGGACTGAAAACAGAACTAAAGCCCAACTATCTTTCATCATTGTTCCACTCTTCTTGAGCCAGCGACTTATTTAGATCAGAAAATAAATGTAACTTTATAAAAATGGTATTTCTAAGAAACACATTTCTTACTTACTGGACTGAGAAGTACAAAATTTTTTGTGCTGTTAAAATGGCTTTAAAATTTCTTGCAAGTAGGGGAATTTTACTGTTTACAAAATGACAAGGTTTCTATTGTGTGATCTATCAATCTGCCTCTTAGATTCTTTCTTTAGTCTATGATGTGGTTTCTAAAATTCCAATCTAATGAGTCATATCTATCCCACTATATTGGTTTCATGCAGCAATCATGTAATTCTGGTCCATTCAAATAGAGAAACTGGGGACTGAACCTGCTTCTGTATTTTAGTTTGAATTTAAAAAATGGCATTTGGAGTTTTATTAACTTGCTAGGTTTTGGGTTCTGTTGCAGAGCATTCTTGGAGAACACAAACTGGATGTTTTTGAAACGAAGATAGAAGATATTTTAGCACCATGAAGGAACATTCAGTCTGTAGGACCAGATTAAAGGTCATCCATAGTAAACACCCTTAAACAAATAGGAATGGATTTCATATCCTCAGCACAGAAGACCTTGTTTGTTAGGTTTGTTTCTAGAGGGCCAAAATAGCTGCTGAGGTAGTCTCCCAGATCTACAGTGCGTGAGAGAGAATGAGGGGATATATTTCAGTTTCTTCCATTCTAAGGCTCAGTTATTTGTAGTAAGTAAACATTTTAAATTCAAAGAAACACACCAAATTGAGAATGATTTGCACCACCAACACATGTGAGCTTTTGTGTAAGCTTTCAGATTCTGCAGGAAAACTTTACAGGAGGGAATTTGAATACTGGGTGATCTGTCCCCTCTGTTCTGTACCTAAGCAGTGCAGTTCAAATACTCATTTCATAAGACTTGCAGTGAGTATTGCTCCATCAATATGATTAGTGTGGGGTGGTTTACAAATTAAGTAAATTACAAAAGATAATAGCTTGCATAATACAACTGCTCTGCAGCTGCCCAGAGGATATATTGAATTGCTGTTTTAGGCTATTGGGATATGTGGTTCTTCCTGAGAGGAAGATACGTACTTAGACATTTTCATGAATGGACTTAGTAATATTTGAAGCTCCAAGTTCTCAAAAGGTGATGGTTTGGAGAAGCAGAAACAATCCTAAAATACTAATTTATGGTGTTACTTGAGAAATTAGGGGACTAATTCATAGCCCTTATTCCAGGGTGATCATCCTAAGGATTTCTAAGGAAAGAGCATTTTCTCCAGTTGCAAAGATAGCAAGGAATGTTAGCTAATGAGAAAACAGCGACCAGGAAAAATTGTTAGAGGAAACAACTATTCTGCTTTAATTTCACTTTTGCCTGGAGATGGATTTTCCCTGAGGATGAGTGGGATCATATTCTTCAAATGAACATATGCAGAGGGAGTTTTTTGTTCTTCCTTTAATGACAGTTCATTGGTTTTGTTTTTCTCCATACACTCCAGGACTGGTTGTAGACCTCTACATCACTCTGAAATCTAGCAATTCAGAATCCAATTTTCTGCACACCATACATAAATCACATGCTAATACCCATTTTTACTCACTTGTTAGAGAAATGGTTGTGTGAATTCTACATTATTAATTTTTAAATTCACACCTCTTGACACTTTTTTGAACTCTGCAGCCTATACTTCTGCAAAGCAGTTTTAACTGGAAAAGGATATGAGAATTTGTTATTAAACCTTATTTACCAACTACAACTGCTTTTAGAATACTATGTGAACAAGGTACAAAATATGTCTGTTACTCATTTTGATATTAGGGTTAAAATGGGCCAGACGTGGGGGAGAAAGGAATTGTATGTCAGTGAATTAAAGGAATCATGCTATAAAGATCAGACCTTTACCTTGCAGGTAAGTATGGCTTTGAAAATAAGGTTATACATGATGCAGTTCTCTTAGATGTGCTAAGTATGACATTTACTAAGTGTGATTAGACATGATACTGTGAAAAGTCCCTGTGTGTCTCCTGACCATTTGTTCCTGTCCCTTGTTGACAAAACCCCATAAAACTGGTTATTATCCAGCCATTTCCCTATTAAAGGAAGCAACAAAGGAACTGGAGGACAGAAGGACTTCACACTCAGTAAGAAGTGTCTTCTGAAAGAAGATTGAGGTTGAACGCTAGCACAGCATGAAATTAAGTTATTCTATTACATGGTCAGTCTAACCCATAATTCAAAAAAATCCCTAACAGAATGGAAACTAACAGCTAATGAACATAAAAAGCTCAAGCAGATGTTAAAGCTGTCTCATGCAGTAATAACTTGCAGTTGCGTATTCCCCCTATTAAAATATTACAGATGTGGGTAAGAAAAGCCATTTAATTTTCTTTACATTCTCAGAAGCTCATTGTTGTTATGGACCATGGTACACTGAACTTCATTTTTCAAGAGTTTTATGGTGAATTTGTTGATATAGGGAGACAACGCATGAAGTCTCGGATTTATAGACACATCAACAATCCTTATTTTTCATTAGCATTTTGTCCCTCAAAATACCCATTTAATTAGTTTAGTGAACAATAAAATTTGGTGTGATTGAATTATATCTGAGTTTTGAAAGCAGAAAAAAGTGCAAAATATGCCAACAAATGCAATGTGCTATATATTGCTCTAATTTTCATGTCATATTGCTGATGTAATACTGAGGGGTTTTTTTAATTTTCAGAGATATCATAAGCCACACTTTACACCTGGTCAATTTGATCTGGAAAAGTGTTAAGCTTATCCATGGAGCTGCTGAATTTTGGCTGTAGACCTTGGAACCTTTTTTTCTGCAGGATGATATAGCAAGTAGCATGTGTTGCCTTTTTACCTACTCATTCAATTTTGTGTTTTGTGTGAAATTATCATGACATTTGGTACTTAAATGCTAACTCTTTTTGATGGATTTAATTTCTGTTGTCCCCCTTGGGAACTAGTCATCTTTGCATGTTTTTTATGGAGTTAATCTTACAGGAAACCCTACAGTGGCCTCACCCTACTGCCCTATATCTCTAACTCTACTGCCACGTTTGGAAAAGAGAGGGAGCTTCCCATTTCTGCTGGAGCAGCTGTTGTGGCTTTTGCTAAAATGTTACCTGGCTGCTGCTCATTTGTCTTTACAGTGACGGTAGTGAGGCGCTGGCACAGGTAAGCCCCTTATGTTCAATACAGATCTGAATAGAGTAAATATGGCCTGAATGGGAGATGATATGAATGAGAAGCTTCAGTTTTGATGTGGAAACTTTCCCTAGTGTATTGTGTTACTTTGGGATTACATAGTCTTCATGTCAGACATACGTTGCAATTCCTCAGATTTGTTAAAATTAATTTTATTAAAAGATTAAGTAAAACAATGTTGGGATGAAGTTGAGGTGACTGAAGACCAAAATACAGTTTGAAAACTATAGTGTAATAAATGCTGTAACACTGCACATAAAAAGCCTTGCTTTGGTTATCCTGCAGATGTGCTAGATTGATCTCCCTAATGAATTGCAGTGTACCCCTATGAATAAGAAGGAAACATCTGAAATTTTATGTCTTTTGTTGATGACATGAGAAATGAGATTATTTTCAAGAGGGGATGAGTTTGACTTTTGTAACAGTCAATTCTCTTTCACTCCATTCAGGGACCAGCTCTGTGGCTTTGGGCTGAACAGTTAAATCTCAGTGTTTGGGGGGTGTGATATCCTTCCATCTCAGAAAATGTACAATGGCTTACAAACAGCAACCATTTTTTAAATAAAGTAAGTAGTAGCCTTAGCAACACATTGTTTCTGTGCATGCATTCTTCTCAAAATAATTGTCTTCAAAATTGTCAGCTCTTAAAAAAAGAAAGAAGAAAGCTGGCTCTTTCACCAGCAAGAACCTGGAACACATACAGTGTACAAACTGGTCTGATGCTGCTCTTGTGTTTGTAAGGTGGTATTCTACCCTTAGATCTTAATAAAGCTGTAGCACAACTTTCCATGGACAAATAGCTTCTCACTCCAAATAGCTGTAAAATCTTTTTAGCGTATTTAATTTAGGAGTTAAGTTCTACTATATAAAAGACATGTATTTGAGAGGATGTTTTGTTAGAATTGTTCCTGCAGACAATGCTTTTTTTCCCTCAAAAAACCCCATGCCAGTGAGGTGCAAAAGTTAGTATTTGAGCCTTAGTTTTCAACCAATAACTTTTTTATTCTGTCTTCAAATTATACTGATTTGACTCTCATCCAGACTTACCTAATATATTACAAAGTTATGACAGGGAATTAGCTCAGGTTTTGATCAGTTTGGCATTAGGTTTACCATACCTGAAGACTTATGTTCTTTGCAGGAAATACCATAGCATCCTGTCAGAGTTTAAATTCATTATTATTTTTCCATTTCCAAGCAGAGTTAATATCAACTCTCTTTTGTCTACCTAGCTCCAAAGATTGCTTCCCTCCTGGCTTTTACTTTTAAGACTAGTTGTGGTTGCCTTGGAAATTACTCTGATGATCTTGCAGTATAAATTTTAATGGATTCATTTTTTGGGTGAAAATTAGTTTTGGTAATTTTCTTAATTGTCTGAATTTTGTGTTGGAGGAGGTGGCCATAATTTGTAGGAATAAAAACATGGGAAAGAATTACTACACTTTGCAAGCAATTAAATTGTGTTGAATATAAATATAATAGGAAGGGAACCGAGACAAATAGGAGTTGAGTATCTAAAGCATCTTTTTTTTGCAAAAAACCTTTAGTGTTTTTATAATAAAGTTTCAACAAAATAAAGACATAGGCTACTTTATCCAGACTGAATTAGATGCTGTATCCAAAAATTTCTGTGCTCCGTATAGGAATTACTTGTGATTTATTACAATATTCACAAGCTTTCAAAAAAAAGGCATTTAAGAAATGTAAATATTGAGATGTTTGTCTTTGAAATATGACATTCATGTTTTCTGATTAATGAGTAGATAAACCATTGTCCCCTCACTGGATTGTATTTGTTGTGTAGAAAATATTTTCAGGGAGCCCAAAACATGGGATGGTGGAAAAGAAAGGCCCTTAATAACAGACCTTTATGCCCCAGGGCCGGTTTGATACTCTGAGTAGGGGAGTCCCAGTTTGCCTCATGTCTGCCCTGTGATGGTAGTACTACTTTAGAAGAGGACTTATGATCTTTTTCACCCCAACCACTACTTAAGTGTTCAGAGTGTGGAACACAAGTTCCCACAAAATAAGACCTTTTAAGGCTAATCTTTGGCCATAATTTATTAAAATCCTGTAGAAATAAATACTGTTGAGGTCTAAACAGCGGGGGTAGAGTGCTCTGCATGTGTGTTGTAGTATGTTGTCAAAACCTAGGTTTCAGCAGATATTTATCTCTACAAACACATTTTGCTCAAGTATCTATGACTTTTACATACGTTGCTGCCTCGTTGCATATTTACAGAGGTTTTTTGAAAGCTTGTTCTAGAAATGTCAAAGTTAGGTCTCTTCGGCTTAGCTTGTATTCCCATTACCACTGAGAATTAACCTCCTGCAGAATGTGTAATGGAGCAGCTGTGACATTCTCTTCTGACAAAGACCTTTCCCTCTTTGTGGGTTGTTTGGTTGTTGCTATTGTTTGGTGGTCTGCTGTTGTCATAACAGACTAAAAATGAAAGGGAGAGTTGACATCTTTTATTAGGGAACTACTGTAGTTGGGAAAAGAATAGACACATTTTTTTCAGCCCTCATTTTCTTCCTCTAGTCAGAAATGGCCTTGTACTTAGCTTTGAAGTGTGCTTAGCTTGAAATATTGTCTGGTCCTTTTCCAAGCTATATTGTTAGGTCTTGCATATTTCTTCTTACAAAACTTGCTTTCCATGGCATGTCAGGCAAGTCTTTATAAATTTTCTTATTGCTGTGGGATCTAAAATTAGTGACCATTAATATGGTACTAAATATATCTAGTGTGGTTTTTTTCTGGTATTT
Organism: Corvus hawaiiensis; assembly: GCF_020740725.1. Lineage (NCBI taxonomy): Eukaryota > Metazoa > Chordata > Aves > Passeriformes > Corvidae > Corvus > Corvus hawaiiensis. The sequence goes on along the minus strand of NC_063255.1, from coordinate 10,330,835 downwards.
ATTCTTAAATGAATGCCTATTTTCCTTTTTCTCTAGCAGCAATATTTGTTAATCTTATTTTAAATTCTAATGTCTTGAAAATTCTTAAACAAGAATTTAAAATGGAATGCACATGTTTCTATTGACACAGCAAAAATGAATCATGTTCCTGTAAGTAAGCAACAGCAAATAAAAGAATATGTGTATGCATGGTAAATAGGTACAGATTATATTTCAAGATAGGGAAAAGGCAAAATTTTTAAAATACTATATTGTGGTTTTTGGCCTTTGATGTCTTTCACACTAGAGTACTTGATTTGAACATTTTGTTAAATATATCTTTAAAGTTAACTGAAACACTTCAGCCTCTTACAGAATTACGTATCTCACAGCATTCTGTTATTACTTAACTGGTACATTCGGTCCAACCATAAACCTGGCACTCATCCGTGACCCTAAGTGGCATGGAGTGGTTTTCATGGCACAAATAGTCAGTAGCTGCCTGCTGATGAGACCTGACCTGCTTTTCTGTGCTGTGTCCTTTTTCACTGAGTTCTGGTGGTAAGAACAACAGCAAGGTCTAACAAGTCCCTGATGCTGTGACTGGGCTTTGTGCTTGTGACTTGTCACAGGAATCACTCCAGAGGATCCTGTATGAAAGAGGGCTTTGGTGAATCGATGCCATGTTTATTCCACAGGGTCCCTCGTGGAGACGCTTAGGCGGCACTCTGCCAGCAGCCACGCGTGCACACAATCTCACCCTCACAGGGTAGTTGTGAACAGCTGCTCACACACACAGTCTAAGCACGAGCCAGAGATGAAGAGGCGAGAGGGGTTCTCTGCATGCAGTTCTGAGGCATTTAATAGAACCAACACACTCGAAGGAAGCAGGGACAAAGAACCAAGAACGAAACGCACACGTGGTTTTATCCCAAAGCGTCCCAGGGGCGGGCAAAGCATCAGAAGCCAATGGTCTGAGGGCTAGGGGGCAGAGGCAAGGGTGAGTGACATAACAGGAGCCAATGGGAGAAGGGATGGGGGTGGGAGAGAGTCAGTAACCAGTGGAATCTTGGTAAAGGGAGAGCTTTCTAGCACAGAGGTTTACAGAGAGACCGCTTTCAAAGCAATGTGGTGGGTGTAAAGTGGACTTAGCCATCGTAAAAGTCCTGGTTGAAGATCTGACCACCCCATGTTCTCTGGTGTATAAATTCTGCCCATGTGATTTTATTGTGAGTAGTGTTCAGGAAAACAGATTGATGAGATGATTTCCTAGGTCTTTATGTAACTATCTCTTCTGGGAAAGTTAGTATGGAAACGCTTGATTTTTGAGCTCATAAAAATTAAGCTGAATGCAGTTTATAAATATGAAAATACACCATAACAGAATCTACAATACCCAGGAAAGATGCCTAATGCTGCTTCTGTGTTCCATTTCCTAGTCCTAGAATACTTGTCTTGCTGGGATTTTTTAGACACAATTTCTAAATATGCCTTCCCAAATCAGCTGTTCAGCTGTGCTTTTTTGAGAGTACTCTATGGAGCACTTTGAGCATTGATGAACATCACAGATAGGTCGCAAATTTCATAAGACTGCCTTTGGAAAATCAGTTTTCATTCTGCCTTTTTGAGGATTAAAACAAGCTGCAAAATAAATAGCCTTGCAACCAAATTCCACTGCAAACCTGAACATCAAAATCCTCTTGTAAATGTGATCTGGGGTATCTCTCTGCCTCCCTAATTCTTGTGTCAGTCTCTCATGTGATTTTTCTAGTGAGGTCCCTGAAGAAGTTCCTTTCAGTCAGAAAAACTGGTTGACTTGCTTTGGGCACTTGGAGTAAACAGGGAGCAGAACAACGGAAGAAGAAAGATAAGGGTGCTGGAGCACCTGGCTTGAGAGCTGAATGGTAATTGACTGTACCGGCCACTGGATGTCACTTGTTCCACATAAATACATCTACGAAACTACATGTCTGGCAGCAGAGACATTAGTTTGTGTGTCTGTTGGGAACATGGAAATGGTGTCTAAGCGAGCACGGGTAGCAGAATTTTTCTTTCACTACCTTATGCTTTTTCATATGAAAATCATGAGAGCTTAGTTTGAAGTGACATCTTGTTGCTTTGGAGCACAAGTGGCTTGTGCCTGACTTTTGCCTATGCCAACCTTCTTAAGTTTGGATGCTGGCTTTTCCTGGAATGTGGAACCATGAGGCAGCCATCCGGAGGGTCCTATTTCTGCCACTACAGTGCTGGTCTCCATCCCCTTTGTAGCATTAACAGTGACTTGCACCATAAGTTGAGTCAACAGAAATGTGGTTTTCACAACAGTGCTTTTGATCTTCCATGTGTAGGTTTGCCTTAAAGATGAAAATGTGGGTGTAGACAAAGATACATCAAAGTCAGAAATGGAAAAATGCAGAAAATAAAACCAAAAAGAGATAAAAAAATATAGAAAGGAACAAAGCCCAAAGGGAAATATTCTATTCTTGATGTAGTGACCATTCACTGCAGATATTATCTAGGTAAGGAAATTCACATCTTGGAAAAAAGTGTGGGCAATGTCAACACCAGTCAAGTATTTACCATCCTTCTATGTATTGCCTTATGTAGTTACACTTGATCGGGTCATGTGCTGTGCAGACAGAACTGTGCCTGGATGTACACCTTGTCTGTCACCTCCTGAGAGGAGACCGTAGCCAGGTGGGGTCAGTCTCTTCTCCCAGTAAACCAGTGGCCAGACAAGAGGACACAGTCCTAAGCTGTGCCAGGGAAGGTTCAGGTTGGACATCAGGAAGAATTTCTTCACAGAATGGTGGATCAGACATTGGAAGGGGCTGCCCAAAGGCGTGGTGGAGTCACCATCCCTGGAGGTATTTAAGGAAAGACTGCACATGGCACTTGGGGCCATGGTTTAGTTGACAAGGTGGTGTTGGGTCATAGGTTGGACTCGACGATCTCAAAGGTCTTTTCCAGCCTAATGGACTCTGTGATTCTGTGTGATTCTGTAATTGCGACATCTATCTGACAGCAATCAAAAATCTGGTATAAAAGGAGGAAGGGCCTTTTCCTGACTGATCCACAGATAACTGTGTCTTTTTCACATGTCAATGCACATGCAGGTAACCCTCAGCCAGAGCACACTGTCCCATCACTTCTTTTCCTGGCTAAATTGTCATCATTCTAGTAGGTATGACGACTATGTAAAAGTTTGTACAGCTCTGTAAAAAAGGAAAATAAAAAAAATTTTCCAGATACATTAACAAAATATAATATGAAGACATGTAAAATAAATGTAAAATATATAGTATGCATAATATTAGCTATATGTATAAATAACATCCCATAGTTTGTGAGTTATGTCAATACAGACTTTCTCCAGTGTCAGAATGTTATTTTCTACTGAAATGCTTCCTGTCTAAGTGTCAGCTCTTAAAATTTTACTGGTATTTCAGATGTAGAATGATACTTTGTCCTTAGTGAGGTGAGGTCTGATTCTTCAAATGACTTCAGGCTAAGCATGTTTTTCTCATGTGAACAGAGTTTTTCTGAAGTGTTACTGCATTCTTGGAAATAAACACTCAAATAAAACTGTTCCCTATCATCTGGCAAAAAAACATTTTAAAAATCATCCAGTGAGAAATCAATCTTAATTTTTATTTCTAATCAAAACTTGTTGTTCAAAATGAAAATACATGTTGTTGCATCTTAAAAAATTCTGTGCATTTGACCTGAAGAATGGGAGTTCAAGTGTGGATCCAATCTAAAAATCACTAATGATTAACAATTTCCTCCTACTTTTATTTCCTCAAAACTTATGGCATAAACACTGAAGTGATAGTGCCTTCGCAGGGTACATGAATACATTTTTAATATGATTGTATTTGTATGTTTTTATTGTGTTTTCAGCTATTTATAGTAAGTTGCTATCTTTCAAGTTTTATTTACTGCTTTGGACAATTTTTAGTTTTTTACTGCAATGTATCAAATATTGCAGGTGTTTAAAACTGAAATAGTATTTTTTTTCCTTTTTATTTGCATTTTCTGCATCTGATGTCATCTGCCATTAAAACTCAAGTAAGGGTCACTGCATTGTAGAGTCTCGGGTAGCTGCTGCTTACCAACTCTACAGGCTGTGTTGTTAGAGAATGGTCTCTTTCCAAGGGTGTTTCAGTCAATCTGAGTGTTTTTATGTCTGGTCTTTGATCACATCTTTTATAAAGGAGTTTTGTCTCCTCAGTTCTGTTGTGTCTTGTTACTCTACAGTGAAGTTTGAAGTCCCAGTTTTTCATTACTCTGTATAGTATAAATTTCCCAACAGCAAAGGTTGCCTCTGCCTGGTTATTATAATTATTAGATACCAATGGAAACAACAGAGCTTGTTTACTCTTAATTACATACAATTCAAGCAGTGTATAATACAAACCTTTGCTAATTTTGTTTCAACAGTTAAATATATTGGTCAAATTTGGTAAATGACGCCCTAAAGGACTGTGCTACAGATTACAAGATCTATAGGAGCTTGTAAGCTGCTTTCTGGCACTGAATTTTAATTAAAAATATGAGGGGACCTTTCGTAATCACACACATGTGAAGACTGGGGGAAAAAAAAAAAGAAAATAAATAAAAAACATCACCTTTATAGTTGTACACTTTAACATATTTTTTTCTTCTAGCCGCTATAGCAGGATATTTCAGATCTTCCCCATGTAATTCAAATAGGGAAGGAGACAGCTATTTTCATGAAAGCTGTTCATGGATCAAGGCTTTCATGTGCTAGGTCTCCATCCCTGCTTTCAGAAGGAGCCATATTCACAGCTTGTCACTTTCTGTGATGGCTCCACTGGTATTCAGCTGGTGTTTCATTTCACATTTGAGGAGGGCAGGGGACTGCAGGTAGATAGTGACATGTATTATGGCTTCATTTCCTCTTTCCCTACATGCCCTTTGTCCTCTGAGCAGTGTGGATTTCACCACAAGCACGCTATTCCAAGTAGTTTTATTTGGGTTGGGGGTTTTTTGTGCAGCTTTCTAATTCACATGATTAGGAATTTCAGGAACAAGAGCAAAGATGTGTCAGGGTTAGTGTGAGGTGAAGTTTCCACTTCTCCCTTGCTTTGCTGGGTAACTGAGGGACACCTCACTGGACTTTTTATTAATTTACTTGTCTAGCAGTCCTGTAAGTCTTTTTGTTTTGGGGGTTTATCCAGTTGTAAATTATAGATGGGTAGACACAAGCAACTTGCTTGTCTTGATTTGTATCAACTCCTTCCAAAGGAGTTCTTCCACCAGATTCATGGAGGATTTCCCATGTCTGATCCATAATATTGAAAACATAATTTAAGGAAACATTTCCTAGCTTTAAATTCTTGTTATGTAAACTCATAGATTGGTATCCAATAGAAACACATGTATATAATGGTACCAAAAATACAGCAGATCCTTTGGGTAGTAGTATTTTAGTCATACAATAGCCCAGGGCTGTAAATTTTACTGCAGTCAGGTTACAGACACTGTAAGTGATGAAATGAAACAGTACCTACTTGAGTTCCTCTTCATGCAAACATTTCAAACAAGCTGAGGCAAAATGAGTAATGCATGCATTAGTGTTCTGCAGGGTGAATTATTCATTAATTCTTTTAAAGTGTGTGGTGGACCTCCTCGTGAATCATGAGAAAATACCAAGTCCTTCCAACCTGCTGAGTGTCAAAAAATGGTAGAAAAGCTGATTTAGGTTTTATTTTGTTCATTCTTTTTAAAGCGTGTGTGTCTGTGTACTTTAAGCTCCTGATAGGCTATTAATGAAAACAGGTTTTTTTCCTTGTTTCAATTCTTTGTACAGCAAATAATGACGCAGTTCTGCCACTGGCAGGTCAGAAAAAAGTAGAGAGAAGAAAAATTCAGGCAAAATAGTGTAACTAAAAGTCATTTTGTCCAAAGAAAACAGGCAAGGAGACGAGACTATTTTGTTGAGTTCTGGCAAGTATCGAAATGACTCATGTTGTGACAGGGCACATTTAGCTCCATGGTAACACCCAGGAAAGCCCTGAGTTCCACGTCCTGATAGACTTACCAATAAATTTGAAAAAAAGTCTTTGCATGGAGTGTGAACATTCTCTGTCAGAGGATCCAGGCTGATGAGGTGACCATCACTTAGAGTAAAAAGGTATCTTCTTGACTCAGCTGAGCAGAATTCACTTCTCCCGCCCTTCTCTCTCCAGTAAGGCAAATTTTGGCATCAGCTCTATTATGCTTGTGTGAGCAATCTCTTTCCAGCAGAAAATCTTTATGACTGTGGGCTCAGGAGAGCAGGCCCAGCTGGGAGCTCCAGCCGGGTGTTAACACAGCCGATGTACCTCAGCACTCACACGGTCTGGGTGGATGACCAGCAGGTAACTCTGGATTTCACGCTGCACCTCTGTAGGCACAGACCTTTTGGGGCCTGAGCCCATGAGGAATCTCTGTCTACAGAGCTGCAAGGGTTTGGAGAGGTTTCATCCCCTCCAGGTGGGATGACTTTGCCCAGGTCAGGCAGTGGGGAAGTGCAAGCTGTGCTTGCACACAGCTTGTGAAAGGTAGGCATTCCTTCTAGTGAAACGGCACAAATGGACACTCGAATGCATTTCAATAGGCAAAGTCATGTGTAGTGCTTTCTCTAATTAAAAAATGTTTATGTGAATAATCTCTTAGGAAAATGGGGAAAAACTATCAATTTTCCCACATTTGAACTCTAGAATGTGACCCCGATGGAGAATTACTTTTGCCAGCAGATTTTTTTTCATAAGCAATACTCTTTGGTCTGACATTTGAAACTTGTGCCAAAACCACTGGGGTCAAAAGGTAGAATTAAAAAATTCCAAAACTCCCTTTTCCTTTCTTCCCTCCTTTTTTTTTCTTAAGGAACAGGTATGTTTCTCTATACAGAAATTAAAGAGATGGAGCATTTTTGCCTTTCAAAAAGTTACTTATTCACTAGAAGTTTTACAGAAGAAAAAGTTATTTACACATTGGGCAAATATGTTCTGTTTATCTGCCAAGACAATTCTTGCACCATAGTAATTCCTTCTGAAGAAACAAATGTCCCCTTTCACATTACAGCTATGCACAGTTTACATGAATTTTTCCAGGACTCCACTTTAGAAAAACTGAGGCAACACTTAAATGTTTTTCTTTTCCTTCATGTGTAAGCTGTGACCTTTTTATCATGGCCCCATGCTTATACAAGCCAAAGCACTGGTAGGTGATAACCTGTAAGTGTTATGAAAAGTACTTTGCTAAACAGGAGCACTGCAAATTTTGCCAGAGAAAATAGTTTTACCTCATCTGTGTGAGAAGGGCAGACCAGAATAGGATTTAGGAGCTCACACTTGATGCAAATGTGGGACTATATGATCCATGAAAGACACCCTTGATATTTTCCTTTCTTTTGGGTCCTCTTCTATCAACGTTAAGGGACCCATTAAACTTAAAGCAAGTCTCTTAACATTTGTTGTGCCAATAATTCCGGTATTGCCTACCAGAGAATTCTTTAAATAAAATCTTGATCCTGGGCTGAGTGATGCCCTTGGGATACCAGTCCACTGGGAATTCTCCCAGGACACTTAGCCCTGGTGGCCCAGTGAAACTGGATTCCTCTCAAAATAGAGTTATACAGATCCTTTATCTTAAAACAGGATTGGCACAAAAAATGTCACCAAGTAAAATATAAAACAAACTCCTGCTCAGAGCAGGCTCTGGAAGTAGAGTGTGTAAGCCATGAGGAGACATCCTCCTCCTCAGAGGACGAAGACATGTCTCCAAGAAAGTCTTTAAAGTGTGGACTTCAAAAACATCTCATACTTTTATTATATTTCAAACTAAGCTTGACATTTTAACCATACCAGGCACAGGCTTTAAGAAAAGGGGTGCACAACTTTGAGTTGTGAGATGGGAGTTGGTTCATCTCCTTCTTTGGGGAGTTTAGTGTTATAATCAAATTTTTTGCTCCTGCTGGCCATGTCTGTAGATATCCCAAACTGATTGTGCCCAAATAAACATCCGTAACACTTTTGTGGGGCAGAGGTCTCTGACCATTATGAGTGGCCAAAGTAAAGCTGGTTTTGCTGGACTAACACCCCGCAGGTACATCGCCTCCACCAAGAATTCTCAATAAAACCCAAGAAGCATTTTTTAAAACTCATAACTGCTCAGATATTCCCAACTGCATATCTTCAAAATACTTTGCATATCACTAGGATTAAGCATTATTTGCTTTGAGTCACCTGTGCCTAGGAGTCCAGCAGTTACAGGTTCACTCTTACTCTCGACAGTGCCTTACTTTACTGAAAAAGTACTGTTTTTTCTTGTTAGCAAGTTCCTTTTCTATTGGAATTGATGTATCGTGTCATTCACAAAAGACTAGTGACATTATTTATGTGATGTATAAGATGGGGTTCACAGAAAATCTCCATCGATTTTAACTGTGCAGAGTGATATTATCTTGATAAGCAGAATTTATAAACACCTTGTGAAAATTGTAACTTTCTTATGTTGTCCTGCATTTTAAAATGAAGGTAAAAATTATCAGAAATTAAATGTGCAACACAGGTTTGATACAGTAAGTTCAAATGTAGCTATTTCCTGTAAGAAATACGTCATTTTATAAACATATTTCCTTTTTTTCTGGAGAAGAATTTGATCAGTATTTCCTGTGTTTTAATACTCTTGACATATTTGTTATGATTGGTCACAGGAAAAGTAGCTAGACATTTGGCTAGTGGAAATGGAAGATATATTATTGTTTTCTTTACCAATGGTAGCTTCACTTTTAGGACAAAGGAATGTATTTTCTTTTAAAGGCCTATAAGTTTCCAGATTTTAGGTGCTTAAATGAAAAGCAATATTGATATGATGTGTGATTAATATAAAGATAAAACATAGAAAAAGAAAACGCTGAAAATATTTTAGTTAGGTTTTTTTCCCTTGCATTTTTTCCTGCCTGTGAAGTGAGAGCAGGCCTGTGTGTTGGAATTTTGAAAAAAATCTATTTGGTTTCAATTACCAGCTTTTATAGAGTAAAATGTTTCTTAGAAATGCAACAACATTAGGGAATACTTAAAATTTGAACTGTTCTTTTTGCTGGGGCAGTTTAAAATCGCCTTAAGTTTTGTATTACCTTTACATTTTTGTTTACAATTTTATTACTAAACTCAAAATTTAGGCCTAAACAACCTTGACACTGTCTCTTTAAGGAAATGTCAGCATATAGTAAGCACTCTGGATATGCTTGAAATTTTATTATTGTAGAAGGTTTTTTGTGGGGGAGGGGAAGGCAGGAGGGATATTGGACAATTCAGAGCAAAGGGGAAGAAAACCTAACAAATTCTTGGGTATAGTCCAATTCCTGAGCTAAACCATGAACTCCATATTTGGCTTGAAATAAGGAATTTTCTCCTCAACAGCTGTCCCTGGAGTCAATATAAACTATTCTAAAATATTTAGTTACCAGAAGAGAGGTACTACAGGAGACACAACCAAACTGTCGGGAAGCACTGTCCATTGCAAGGGAGCCCTGATTCACAGACTGACATTGCATAATGGTGCAGCTATTCCCCTGCGTGCTTCTAATGTTATCCATGTTACATAATGAGAGGGCTTCCAAGGCACCTGAGCCATTCTTTTGGGAGGAATGACACAGAGATCAATAAAGCTGTTTGTAAGGAAGGAATGCAGATCCAGGCATGATGATAGAGGCTGAATTACCTTTCCTTTATTCCTAGGAAGACAGCAAAAGAGAAAGTATGGTGTTCACCTCTTAGCCTGTCTTGGTACTTTTTAAAGACTTACTACTCTAAAAAATGATGAATTTTGGAAACAATACTTTCTGACAATGGAAGAAAGCCAAAACCCTGTTAAAACCTAAAAGGATCAATAGAACTGAAAGTACCCTTTGAGTAAAATTTTACCACTTTGAATGAACTACGTGTGCAATCAAAGTATTGAAATGCTACTTAAAATGAAGCCTTATGAAAGACAGTACTTTCTTCTTTCACTTGTAAATCTTCATAAAAGCAGGACAAAAAGTTCTTTGTGATATGCTGCTTGACTTCTCAGCTGCTGAACTGAAACCTTATGCTAATTCAATGTATGCAACTGAATAATGAACTGAGACTGAGGTTACCTACTCTAGGTTGTATATTTATACTGCTAGAGAAGCAGCAACCTTACTGTGTATTTAAACAATGTATGAAAGAGGGTGCATGCAAATAAAGAATGTCAGGTAGATATAAACCAGAACTGGCTGGAGTAAGGGGGCTGTGAAGCTGCATCTTCTCTTACGGAACATTTTGCAGCCTGCTAAAAACTGTGTGTATTTTATTATCGTCAAGGATGATGACTACTGTTGAAACCTGAAGTATTGACATAGAAGGCTTGGATGTAACTTCTGCAAAGCAAGTATTACCAGAATGCATCACTGCAAAGAATGTTTTTTGCAAGATTTCTCCCCTTAAGGGCAGTTAGACAGAATGCAATAAAATGGATTTATTTTGAACAGAAATGCAACAACTGGCAAGATCTGTCTTGCAGCCAATGCAAAAGATTAAACCTGGCTTTAGGTTGAATGTGTTACGACACCAAGAGGTTGAAACGAAAATCTTTAGCTCACAGGTATTAAATAAGGATTGCTGGCAACAAACTCATTCATGTTTTGGTCGTTGTCTGTTTCAAATGTGGTTAACCTCATTCTGTTAAACTGGAGGACTGTCTATATTCTTACTAGAAAGAGCACAGCAGAAAAACCCCCAAACAAACAGCTTTATTGCAGAAAACAGAGATGGTGTGGGAAGATGATGGTAAGGCACAGCAAAAGGGAAATAGACAGACAAAGTAAATACATAAATATATCCAGTATATAAGAATGCAAATAACCGTGGGTTCTGAAAAGATGAGAGTTTTTCTTGTATTGCCCATAGTATCCGGGGACTGAGCAGTTCCAAATAGTGACTAAATTTTATATTTTCTAAAGTGAGGCAAAAGTTGGTATTAGATTTCTGTACATAATTGCTGTCGTCCTCAGCAAAACTATTGCCATGAATGAATGACTGTATTATCTTAAAATAATTTCTAACCATAGGAAACAATTTTTTACATTAAATGGAACATATTCTTTGGTGTGTAGCAACTTCTAAATGAGAAGAGGCCGTTTCCTAGGGACAGTCTTCAAGAATCGTTTTCTCTGAAGCCATGGCTGGTTGTGGTTGACACAGCTGGCAGGTGCACTCTGGCTCATCTCTCCCCCGCAGCCAACTGCCTGGTGCAGAGCCCACAGGAATGTTCTACATCCCTCCTAAACCTGAATGCTCATCAGCCTAGGACAGCTAGGGTGATCTATAGGTAAAAGGACAAAGGGCAGCATTGCATTTACTTACCTTTGCTGGTTGTGGCTGGTTTGGCCAGCTTGTAAAATGATGCCTTTCACTTCTGCTCCTTGTAGAAAAACCGTCTTTGGCTCTCCAACTTCCAGCTCTACATGGAGAATAAATTAAAAGGTGTTCAAAAGAGATTCAGTTAAATTTAGAATGGATGTATAACTGAAATGCATGCTCGTGCTGTCAATGAAAAACCTGCTAGAAAGCAGAAAACTTGTTGTAACTGCTGGACTCTGTCTAGCAGGCTGCTGTGGCCTGAAAGCTCAGCGAGGGTTCCCTAGGGCCATGCGATTAATCGCATCCCGGAGTCCATTTCGGACAGCCCCGCGATCGGGCTCCAGCAGCCAGCAGTGTTACAACGCAGTGGATGGTAAAGAAGGTAGAGAAGGGTCTCTCATGAGGGACTGAGATGACTTTAATCACATCCTGTCCCCGCGACGTTCAGAGGTAGAGCGACAGCGTGGTCTGGGTGCGGGATGGTTTTGTCAGGGGCCCAGGGGCGGTTCCTGGGCGGGGTTGGGGTACAAGAACAAATAGGGAGAAACTGAGGGAGTGGCCAAGGCTAGGCGGGGAACAGGGGGAACATGTGAAACAAGAAAAGCGATGGATTAAGAGATCCTCACCAAAAATCAAGTTAGAAATATTTAAATTCATACAACTGCATCTCTGTTGTAACCCCTAAATGAAGTTCATTCCCTGGAGATAAATCAATTTCTTTTTCTGTGCATATTCTTCCAGTAAAGTGCTGATATTTTCTGCCTCTGCTTGCATGATCTGGTCCCCTATAAGAACTTACGTGGCATAAGAATATTCAACATTTTGAATGAAATCTCCTTGGGGAATTTTTTGTTTTATTTTGCATAATGTAAATTGAGCTGTTGACACTTGATGAATAATAACAAATACTAATTTAAATAATGTGATTACTTCATTTAAAAAATATAAATGGAGGTCTGTTCTGACAAGTTCTGAATTCAGGGCTTTAATTAAATTATATTAGTTAATATATAATTTTTCTGTACAAGGTTTCAAATTAATAATGTGTGGTTTGCAATTTCCAGACAATTGTTGATTTGTTATAGGACCTCTGCAATGTAAGAGGTTGTTTAAAGTTGTCAATCTGCAGTCTATATAAATCACCTCTTATTTCTGTGAATTTTACTGAACATACACTTACAAATAAAAATTAGGCCATGGCTATCAAATGTTGATAATTCATATCTGCTGAAATAACTGATTTTATAAAAATATCCAGTAGAATGTATACTTGGTACTTGAGCACAATCTGCACTCGGTATAGAAGCAGATTTATAAGTATTAATGTGATAAAATTTATGATGCCCATAACCTTTCATTCTGTGAATGTAAAACCTTCAGTTTTAAAATTGTTTGCTGTTAGAAACAAAATGAACTGGACTCAGAAAAGCATCTTACGGGACAGTTAGGGGGATTTTTAAATTTTCCTCTGAGGACAGCATTATGACCCTAAGCATCAAGATCTTAAGTAGATCTGGTTTACCTTCATTTGGTCCAAGTTTGCTCTAAGTGACTACAGATATATTAATGAGATTGTATAGCTGTACCAGCCAGCTCTCATAGTTCCTGGCTGTGGCCCAAACCAGCTGGTACACTCACAGAGGAGTCCCAGCTGTGAGACCTTCCAGGAACCATTCCCAGGAGCTGGTTTGGATGTTTCTACCCTCTTTTCCTAGGGGGATTGGGATGGGGATATATGTGGTGTGCTCTGTGCATGGCTGTTGGCCTCAGGACCAGCAAACAGTACTGGTCCTGCTGTGAATATAGCCAAAACATCCAGCAAGGCTGAACAGAGCACTCTCCCTCTTGCTTATAGAAACCTTTTGTGGGTAGGAGCAATTTATCAGTACCTTCTGGAAAAACACCAAAGAGGAAGTTTTTGTTATGCCACCCCCCAAAATCTGTGCATAGTGCTTTAGCAGGGAAGTGTATTTTTGCAGGGGTCTGCTCCTTAGAAGCTTATTTTCTTCCTGCTCTGCCCAAAGCCTTCTCTGTGAGAAACTGTGATGTATCTTTCCTTTGCCATTCTGGGCCTTATTTCAGTCCTGACATGAGCTGGGACTGTTTCTTTGCAGACCATGCAGAGCTAACACACCCCAGGATATTAATCTGCAGAGTCTCCCATAAATGCAAGTGGACAGACAGACCCATTTATCTCTCCAGCAGAGGTACTGTCTCTTCCTAGTAGCTCATCATACTGAAAAACAGTTTCTTACCCACTTTTCATTTCTTTCAGAAGAAAGAGTGAAAAAAAAAATTCCTCAAATCTTACGGCAGTAGTACTATAGAGAGAAAAATAATGTATAACCATGAATTTTGTACATAAAATATTTACGGTGAAATCTAAGATTCTTTCCCCTGGGCTTGATTTCACATTAATGTGTGCCAAAATCAGGACCTGCAACACAGTCTACTGATGATTTTAGTCTTCCAGAGAGAGGTGGGTCCCCAGGGCACCAATTATTTGAGTTATAATGTATTTGGCATTCCAATACTTCCATCTGAAATTCATAATCTCCAGGACTAAGAGGTCAAAAAAACATTTGGAAACAACTGACAAAGGCATTTTCTTGTTGTTTCTCTTTCTGGGATTAATGTGGAGACCTTTGTCTTCTGCAAACTTTAGTTCAAAGTGTTCTGCCACTGCATCTCTAGTCCAAATCATCTTGTGAAGAAACTAGTATCTGTTGACTAGACCTTAAAATTGAGACTATTCATGGCTACATCACCTTCTTTTGGGATCTTCCCAAATCTGACAAGCTAAGTAGGGTAGTGCACGTTGGGAAGCTTCTGGGGAGAGGCTGCAGTTGAAACTAAGGGCAACCAGCAAGTCACTTTTGTCATAGCTTTCCTGGGCTTGCACTTAGTTTTTCATGCAACTTCTTGTTTCTCAGTGTGACAGAGGCAGTGTCTGGTCACATGCCTAAGTTCAGCTGCCTGGTTTTTGGGTCACTCAGTGGTGTGTCAAAATGCTTTGCATCCACACTATCCTTGTCCTTACCACATCATCATCATATGGTAGACACTGTGCAAGCTGATTGAGAGGCTTTTATTGAGTGGATCCCCAAAGTGTGGGGGCTGGGATTATCCTAAGATGTTGCATAATGGTGTGGTTGTACATCTCTGAGATACGTATGCTCTGCTTTTAGGGGCCTGCATGGGCAACTCAGACAGGCAAGTGTGTTCATCACCCTTCTGCTTGCACCCCATGGGCTGTGAAAACAGCCTTGAGGGACGGCAGGGAGCCCATTTGGTGCAGAAAGTAAGAGTGATCGCATGTTTCTACTGGTTCTACAAAGTTGGGCATCTTTCCAAATCTGTTGTTTTGTGCCTTGGTTTCCCACTGATTTAAAATTTCATGCCCTTGTCTTAGAGAGGAGCTCTGAGAACAAAGGTACCAATGAGTCCAGTGGTATTCTACGATACCATTGCAATAGAGGCCATTAGTGTATTTCCTTTCTTTTAAGTGTTTTGCTTTGGAAATGATGTGATAAGTAAGTACACTGTACTTACAACAGTAACATTCATGTTAGAAAAACACCAGCTTGGACCTGGTAAGAAGCTATGGAAGCTTAGCTATTTCTTATAAGTGTTGTAAGTTACGCACCAAATGACATTTGTCCGTAAGACAAATAGTTTTTCACTTTTTGAAATTTTTTTTCAACACCATCAATACGGTAAAAATTCTGTTAAATAAAAGTTTTGAGTCTGTCTGTGTTTGTATTTTCCCAGGCTCTTTCAATGCCTGAGGGAATAATTTATAGGGCTATAATTTTGTGGGTTACTGTGTTATGACCATTTATAAATGTCTCCTTAGGGCACTAAAAGGGCCAAGAATATGTAAATACAAACACAAAACAGAAACAAATACCTGCAACATGAAGAAACCTACAAGGAGAGAGACCATATGGCCTAAAAATTTAACTCCACTTAATGGCTCCATTCACCTCCAATCGATATAAAAGCATATTTTACTACTGACCATGGTTAAAGAAGAATTGAATGCTAAAACCTCATCTGTAATGTGACAAACACCTAACTTTGTGTTTGAAAGTATTCATACTAATGTATGTATTTATTTTTTTATTATTGGGCATCAGTGCTTTACTACCAAATATAACTGCTTGTTCCCCTTTCACTCCAAGTTTAATAATGAATATTTTGCAAGCTTTGGGCTTGGCTACTTAATAAGCTCTGTATGATTTTTTTATATTGGAGTAGTTGAAGGGAACTGTTGGCTGGGACACCTGATGGGAGTCAGGCACTGTGGTTCCTATTCAGTGTTTATGGAGACAGATATGTGCTCCCATGTGGAGAAATGGGAGCTTTGCTGGGTTGTGAAAGCACACACCTTATTGTCCAGAGCATCCAAGAATCGGTCATGGGCAAAACATTTCTTCTCAGATCATTTTTACTTAATCTATGTCCAGTTCTCATCAATTTCTGAACAATGATATGGCTAGAGAGAAAAAAAAAGAGAAAATAAGCATTAAAAAAATCATGAGGCAAAAACTTTTCCCTCCCTCTTTCCCAGGCTTGACTTCCTGTATATTTGTTGGGGTTAAACTCAGTCTGTCCCATTTACTCTGGTCAGATGATAGGTGACACAGGAGGTCTGGAGTTGTGTGCATAACCGTTTTTTCTGCTGCTCTCTTCACTTATTTATTTTGTTCTTTGCACTTTGCTTCTTACAGCATTTCCTCTGCTGCTGTTTGTTTCTTAGTATTTTTCTTGGCTGCTATTTGCTTCTTCATTGTTGGGGTTTTTTGGGTTGTGGAGTTTTTTTTTTTTTTTGCTTCACTGCTTCTTAGTGTCTTTCATGTTGGTTCCTGTTGGCCATAATCTCTCAGGGGTGTCCCTGTCTTGCTGTGGAATACCTGGGGCCTGTGGTCCCACAGAGATGTCCCTGCTGCTGTGTGGGTCCCCTGTGGGCTGCAGTCCCATAGGGGTGTCCCTGCTGCAGCCAGGGTCAGCTGTGTGCCACTGTCCCTCAGGGGACTGAAAGGTGTCTACCATATCCTTGAGCTGGCAGAGCCTTCCTTGAGGAATGATTTTTGAGCCATCTTGGGAATCTGGAGAGGTCCCAGTTGACTGGAAGATGGTGACTGTTGTCCTCATCTTCATGAAGGGCAAGAAGGGGGGACCCTGGAAACTACAGACCTGTCAGTCTCATTTCAGTGCCTGGAAAAATCACAGAAACTATTATTCTGGGAGGTATTGAAAAACACCTAGAGGGCAATGCAGTCATTGGTCACAGCCAGCACAGCTTCAGGAGAGGAAGGTCCTGCTTATCAAACCTGCTTTGCTTTTACGACAAGGTAACCCACTCAGCTGATCTAGTAAAGCCAGTTGATATAATCTTTTTGAACTTCATAAAAGCTTTTGATATTGTCTCTCACTATATCCTTCTGGGCAAAGTGTCCAGCTCACAACTGGACAAACACCTCCTGTGGTCGGTGAGCAACTGGCTCATGGGTCAGGCACAAAGGGTTACAGTGAATGGGCTGACATCAGACTGGGGACATCACACTGGTGGGATTCCATAGGGCTCCATCCTCAGCCTGTGCTCTTCAACATCTTCATAAATAACTTGGATGCAGGACTCGAAGGAATACAAAGTAAGTTTGCTGACAACACTAAATTGTGAGGAACTGTTGACTTTTTTTAGGGCAGGGAGGCCCTGCAGAGAGATCTCAACAAATTAGAAGATTTAGCAACCACCAACCATAAGAAGTTCAGCAAGGGAAAGTGCCAGATTCTGCACCTGGGATGGGGCAACCCTGATTTTGTGTGTAGACTGATAATAGGATGTCAGAGAGCAGTGTTGTGTTGTAGAAAGGAAGCTGGGGGTCCTGTTAGTGGCAAGTTGAACAGGAGGCAGCAGTGCCCTGGCAGCCAGGAGGGCCAAGCGTGTCCTGGGGGGCATCAGGCACAGCATCGCCAGCCGGGCAAGGGAGGGGATTGTCCCCTCTGCTCTGCTCTGGGGCGGCCTCACCTCGAGTGCTGGGGGCAGTTTGGGGTGCCACAGTGTAAAAAAGACATTAAGCTGTTAGAGAGTGTCCAAAGGAGGGTCACGAGGATGGTGAAGGGTCTGGAGGTGACAAAGTGGTGTGAGGACTGGCTGAAGTCACTTGGTCTGTTCAGTCTGGAGGAGACTGAGGGGAGACCTCATTGTGGTCTTCAGCATCCTCGTGAGGGACAGTGGAGGGGCAGGTACTGGTCTCTTCACTTTTGTGAGCAGTGACAGGACCTGAGGGAATGGCCTGGAGCTGAGTCAGAGGAGGTTTAGTTTGGATGTCAGGAAAGGTTTTTCACCCAGAACATTGGAACAGGCTCTCCAGGGAAGTGATCACAGCACCAAGCCTGTCTGAGTTCAAGAAGCGGTTGGACAACACTCTCAGGCACATATTGTGACACTTGGGGTGTCCTGTGCAGGCCAGGAATTGGACTGGATGATCTTGATGGGTCCCTTCCATCTCAGTGTATTGTATGATTAATAGATCTATGTGAGCATCATCATCATAACTTGTGAAGTTTCTCTCCACTGTGAAGCGAAAATTTCAGGTGTGCTTCTAATTCCTTTGGAATTAGATTCCTGAAAATATATGGAAAGGTATTCCTTTGATCTTTAATTCTCTACTGTTAAAAATGAGTAGACCACAAAAATATATAGAATGCATACACAACCTATAAACCATGAGGTACTCCTGAGGTTGAGGCCATTTGGACAAATGTATCTTTTTGAAGAGAAAATGTCTTTTCCTTTATTCTGTGAAAAGATTTTGTTAGTAACTACCTGCAAAGGCCCTGTGAGCCAAATCATGGGCAGTAATCCTGCACGGGTCTAACTTCCTGGCTTTATAGAGAAAAATATGGACGAGTTAAGCTCTGTGATGTAATGATCTAGGACAGTGTTTTTCTATGAGGAGTCTGTGAAAGACAGTTAATGAAATCAAGGTTTTGCTTAGCTTATGTTTGCCATACATGTCTCCCATCTTCTCTGCAGAAACTTTGAAGATCCAGAAATGGGAAGGGCCAAAAATCATTGGTTTGGGCCATTCTTCCTCTTATTACGTCTGAGTTTTTCCAATAAATCCATTCGAAATGGGACAGAAAGCTGTGTGAGAAAGTTTAAACGGGCTGAGGCAAAGAATCCTACCTTTTTCCCATCAGAGGAATCTTTTACAAAATGGCAAGAAAATGAAAAAAGTGAGTCAGGAAGCTTTTTCAGCCACACTGATGGTTTGCAGAAGGGTAGGTGCCATATGAACAATGCTGCATGAGCCTTGAAACCTCCTGGCAAGGAAATCAGTTCTAAATGAAAAATCCTTGCCAAATGCACCCTGTCATGTTTTCCATCAGTAGAACTGGATATTTGTGTATAATTCCTGTGGGATTGGAGGATGGTAATGTATACACACAGAAAAAGTTCAATTTCAAGTAGCTGCTAACATCCAGTAAACAGTATGTTCCAAATTCCTTTCAAGGAATATACCAGATGGCCTTGTGACAGTCCATTTTTAACATCATAAAATGGGGAGAATCTAGGCCCTTGTTCTATGGGGCCTTGTGACCAAGGCGGGCAAAACACACAAAGCTGCTGTTGGTACTGGAGTGGAACATAGTAGCAGGGGCACTCTCAGAAGTGCTTCAGAAGCACCTGTAAAATCACTGACTTTTTAAAAAGAAAATAAAATCCCTGCTCAGGGTTTTTGCAAAGCTTTACATCCTTGCGTTTGTGTTTACGCATGCTCATAGCGAGCAGAACTTTTGGTCAGCCACATGACAGCATTGAAACCCCTGTCATCAACACTGAAATTACAGAAGAAAATTCCTCTTTGTTTAACTCACATTTTGTTCCTTGAGACAGCACAAGCCATAAACATCAGCCACCAAACCCACTGCAGCTCATCCAAACACACTGAATTCCCTTTCAGCTTTGAGAGTGCATGGAAGCATGTGGTCAGCCCTTGTTACTCTCAGACAGCCTTTTGCTCTCTTGCCATTAATGTCATCAAGCAAAGGAACTGCTCAGTCTTCATTTAAAGAGAAAGACATGTGATGGGCCATACTTGAGAGACAAAATATTTATCCAAGAGCTTATGCAGTACTTCTGGATGTTAAATAAACAGACTTCAAAAATAATGAGAGTAACTTAAAAATCGTGACTTGACACATCATAAAATGCTCCATGGTTTCCCTTTGGACTTTGAACTTTTAGACACAAGGGACATTTAGGCATTTTTTAAACCTCAGCATGAGAAATTTCATTTTGTGTCCAGGTGACCTAACCTGTGGCTTCATTTAAACCACATCAGGACATCTTCCAGGATATCTTTCCCATCAAGAAGTCCCTTTGGAGGCCTGTATAGGGAGGGTCTGTCTGCTTAAATTCTGTAGGAAGGATTAATTTCTTGGGCATATCAGTATTTCCATACAAGCTCAGGGTAAGGACTGAATGCCCTCTTGTAAGCCATAAACTAAGATTCTTCATGAACTGTGATTTTGAGAAAATGACAATATACTTGAATATTCTTGATAAAAACCTGTGAGATGCTAACACTATGAAAGAGGAGAACAATCATACAATTTTGTTTGGAATACTTAGGGCCCTTAAATTCCTACAGCTGTAAGTAGCGTTTCCTTACCTTCTCCTTACGTTCTCCTTACCCTCTTAGTTTTTCCTTTTCTCCTCCTTACCTTCTTCCCCAATAAAAAAATTACAATTAGAAGTTTTTTTATATTTTGATTAAATACTACTAATTGTCAAGCCACAAACAGTACTCAGAACTAGTTGCATATATGGCTACCCAGTGTTTGTAAGTTGATTTTCCAGTACTTTCTCAAAGTGCAAATAATGAACTTGTTTGCATTATTGTACTGTGTCTATAGAGCAGCAAGGTGGTTACTGGCTGCACCTATCACACTGGATGGACACACTGGATTATGTGTATTCATGTGTGTTTGGATAATCTTACTATTGTGAATCTTATGGAGCGCCTGCTAGGAATTGGCAATGCAGTTTTTTCCAGTTCTCACAAGCTTATTTGGCCCTTATATAGATAAAACAGGCATTCAGTCTTCTGACTCCCATCAGTTAACTTCAATATGTGATTCTCCCCCCTGCATGGAGACTAAAATGATCTTTATAATGATCTTCTTTGTGATTATGAGGTGAATGTGTGTGATAGATGTTGAGTTTAGCTAACAGCAAAGAGTAAAGGCAAGAAAGTATCCAGTCTGTCCAGATCCCTCTGCAGAGCCTTTCTGCCCTCCAGCAGATCAGCGCTCCCACACAACTTGGTGTCATAGGCAAAGTGGCTGAGGGTGCACTTGACCCCCTCCTCCAGATCATTGAAAAAGAAATTAAGCAGGACTTGCCCCAACACTGAGCCCTGGGGAACACCACTTGTGACCAAGTGGATTTATATCCATCTATCATCTCTCTCTGGGCCTTGCCATCCCACAAGATTTTAACCCAGTGAACAGTACACCTGTCCAAGCCATGGGCTGCTGGCTTTTCTGGGAGAGTGCCATGGGAAACAGTGTCAAAGCTTTACTGAAGTTCAGGTAGACAACATCCATGGCCTTTCCCTCAAGCACCAAGAGGGTCACCTGGTCATAAAAGGAGATCAGGTTGGTCAAGCAGGACCTGCCCTTCCTAAACCCATACTGAGGCCTGATCCCCTGGTTCTGTATGTGCTGCATGATGTCACTCTGAATGATCTGTCCCATAACCTTCCCTGGCAATAAGGCCAGGATGAAAAGCTGTAGCTCCCTGGATTCTTCTTCTGTCCCTTCTTTTGGGTGGGCATCACTAAAGCCAACCTCCAGTCAACTGGGATCTGCTTGAGTAGCCAGGACTCATGATAAAGGATGGAGAGTGGCTTGGAAAACTCTTCTGCCAGCTCCCTCAGTACCCTCGGGTGAATTCTGTCCAGCCCATTAGAGCTGTGGGTCTTTAAGTGATGCAGCAGGTCACTGACTACTCCCTCATGGTTTATGGGTAATTCATTCTGCTCCCCATCCATGTCAACCAGCTCAGGAGGCTGATTGCCCTGAGGATCAACCAGTCTTTCTCTTACAGATGGAGGCAAAGAAGGCATTAAGTATCTCAGCCTTTTCCTCATCCTTGACAATGTTGCTCTGCATGTCCAATAAAGGATGGAGATTTTTCCTTGGCCATCTTTTTGTGAATGTATTTATAAAAAAACCTTTCTATTTCCTTTCACAGTAGTGGCCAGATGGAGTTTTAGCTCAGATTTTTCCTTTCTAATTTTCTCTCTGCATGGCCTAATGACATTCTTGAACACTTAGGGAGTCACTTGCCCCATATTCCAAAGATTATAAACCCCCTTTTTCTCTCTGAGTTCTAGCAAAAGCTCCCTGTTCAGCCAGGCCAGTCTTTTACCTCACCAGTTTGTCTTTCAGCACATAGGTATGGCCTGCTTCTGTGTTCTTTTAAGATTTTATTCTTAAAGTATTTCCAGTCTTTCTTGGTTGCTATGGACTGTTTCCCAAGGGACTCTCCAAGGCCATGTCCTGAACAGGCCAAGGCCACCCTCTGGAAGGTAAAGACTTTGTTGATCATCTTTCTTACTTTGGTGAGAAGCAAAAACTCTATCATTTCGTGGTCACTATGCCTAAGACAGCATCTGACCACCATGAACTGCTAAAGCTCATAACATTTTTTCCTACATGTCATACCTCATCCTTTGACTTTGTGCAGGACTTCAAACACAGAAGTAAGAAAGCAGGATCTGACAAGGGTGACATTACACTAAGCTGGAGAAGAATATCTTCTGAACTTTACGAATAAAAGTTGAGTTTCTATTCGAACCGGTGAAAAGCATTGCCTTGCCCTAAATAATCTGTGAACTGAAAAAAAAGAAAAATTTCCACATCTTAAAATATGGCATCAATCTTTATGACATATGAGCAGAAAGGTTAATCACACTGGTAGTTTTATTAGTTGTGCAAGCAGTCTAGCTTTTCTTGACAAGATAACAAAGGTGCCCTAACATGATTCCAACACTACTTGTTAGATACAGCTATAAATTTGTGAAGCACTTTTAATACGTGTGATAATACTTTGCATTTCAACAGGGACTGTTATCTAAGCCAGAAGGCTTACAAATATTAATTAAGTTTTACAAAATTCTTGTGAAGTAAGTGTAATAAATATAGTGATGTTACGTTTAGATGAAAGATTATCCGGAATGTTAAGCAATGTGCCAGTACAATAACCCAGTGCTTGATTTAGGAATACCGCTCTCCAGTAAATGCTCTCAGCCATTAGGCTGCACTGGATTACAGTTCACTGGAACTGTAAATGAATTTAGAGCAGTCCTAATACCTATGGAAAAGATGTCTTAATGTTCTCTGTCGGCAAATTGCAAGGCAGCAAGTCAGTTACGCTGGAACTTACCAGAGAATTTGATGCTGGAGCAGTTGGATTCAATAAGGCAAACTAATGATACTTGATGTGGCATTATATGAGAAGGTTCTCCAGCACAGACAGAAATGACATGGTTGTTTTGAGAGTAGGAGAATCCCATCTTGGGAAAGTCAGATGAGTATTCAGGCTTGACTTTGAAGCCTTTGATGAGAGAATAATGTCTAGTCTAATCTTTGAGTGACGGATGCATAAACACACACACTACTGTTGAAACGCTAATGGTCACATTATGCTCTGCTGATTTGCTTTGCCCTGCTCATTTAATTTCTTTATAAATTTCAATCCACAGATGAAAGAGAAAAATGCACAGTATGTTTTAAGGACCAAAAAGAGATTTTATTTTCAATCTCTCTTGTTATCAAGCAAGGCACCAGAAAACTACAGCAGCTGGTATAACTTAAAGAGGCCACATAGCATGACAGAATACCACTCTTATAGATGAAAATCTGTTAATGTCCGTGGGAGGTAAATTAAGATTAGCAAAGATACAATGTCACTGAGAACTGCAGGCCCCTGTCTTCACTCCCTTTGCTGGTCATATCTCTGAAAATCTTTTGCCACCAAATATGACTCCCTCTCCTGCTTTATGTGATGGTGTGACTAGTAAGCAGAAGAGCAACTGGCTTCACTTCTTACCAGGGAATTTTTCGAGAAAGACGAAGCAAGTCTTCAGGAATTGCAAACTGATGGTGAAAACAAGGGTTGCTGTGATGCTGTATCTCTGATAGCTGCCACAGCAGCACTGGAACTCCGGGCAGCTGGGACAAAAATCAGAGTAGCTTATGAGTCTCTGTTAGTGCAAAGCAATGCTTTGGACTGACCTCTTTGACTGAAGGCTACTGATGTTCTGTGCATCCAGCAGGCTAAAAAACTCTCTCTGTAGCCATTAACAACAGATGGTAATGAACATTACTAAGACCATCATAATAAATGTTTGGAATGTTTGTTTATGACACTTCCAAATCTAATAAATTTGTAGTGATAGTTTCATTTCAGGTCTCAATGGAAAATCATTTCTTTAAAATCTCTGAGCTTAATTCTTGGTACATGTTTTTCTTTTACAAAAGAGAATGTAAAAATTTTAATCCTGCATTCATAGGCAGGATGGTCTTGCCAATTTCACAGAAATAAAAACTACCTTCCCATTGATGAGCAAACCAAAATTGTATAGCTCTTCCAGCTATACAATTGAATTTTCTCATTTTCAAATGTCCTCTCTTAAAAACTTAACTACATTAATTCAGGGCTATGTCATGGCGTGGAAAAGGGCTCTGAGGTGTGATGCTGATTTATCCCCAGCAATGCCACTCTCTTGTTTGGTGGCCTATGGTGTGCAACCTTCCAGCTTAGTATGTCTGAATGTCTCCTGCTCTTTGTTCACTCAGACCCCACACAGTCTTTCCCCCAAATTAACCAAAAAAGGTATTCTGTTGATTAGGCATAAAGGGGCACTCCAAGAATGAAAGTTTATTTGTTGCATGTTGACAGTGAAAAGTAAGACAATAGGTAGGAATCCACTTTATGTTCTATGCTCTTTTGTCTCTCTCCTGCACTGCTATAGTGTGAAAAGGACTAAAAGTCTCCAAATAGAGGCTCTGCTGTCCCCTATGACTTTGGTGGGAACTGAAAATACAGCTCACAGCTGATAATGGGTTAGGAAGCTGTTTTCTGTTACAGGAAAATGCACTGTTCCACTTTAGCCCTTCCTCCAGTTTAGGTGTATCTGTTAACTGAGCAATGGAGTTGCATTCTTTGACTTGGATGTCTGGAAAACCATCACCTTGGTCTACTACTGCAAGACTCTGAGGTTGCAGCCTGTACGTTTTTTACATGCTGTTGTGGCCATAAAATCTTACCAAATATTTGATCTTGGCTGTCTATTGTAACTGTCCCCAAAAGCAGTCTAGTAAGTATACTAGTTATAAATCTAAATTATGATTACGACATGATAAAATTACCTTCAGCTGACTAGATCAGATCAATAGATAAGTTGTGACAGTTTTTATATGTATTTTATGTTGGACAACTGTATGCTTTGGATTCTTGTTGCAATGAGTCCAGACACAGCCAGAGAAGAAATGCATATGGATTAGTCAGTATTTGTGTGAACCCTTTGTGCTGTTTCATCCACCTCTTTAGGTGATTACATGCATGGTGTGGTCCTAATGATGTGTAAGGTACTCTGTTCTTCAAGTCAGACTGTCCTTATATGAACTCTGTACATCTTGATGATTTGCCTTCGGATCCTTCTTGCTAACAAAATATTTGGTCCCATTCTTTGTGCTCTTGGGAAGCCAGATGGATAACAAACAGTTTGCTTTGCTTGATGCTCTTGCACGCTCATTGAACTTGATGCTTCAGCCAAGTGACATTTAATTTCCAATTAGTGTGGAACTATGAGAGCTGAACACAAGACACCAGACACTTTTGTTCCATCCTTAGGCTATCTTTGGTCTCTAGGTCTGTAGATGCTGGGAGTGTAGTGAGACTCAGACATATTCTGTGCGGGGCTTCTGAAACCTTCCTGGGAACCTAAGGAATGGGTCACCCTAATGGACTTTGAAGATCCCTTTAACCATTGATAGACACCATATGACTGTGTTAAAAACTGTTTTGTGCATAGTGTATAAGAAAAAAAAATAACTTTCTCAGAGCTCTTATTTTGCCAAGTAATTAATCATAGCACTGTTATAACTGAAAGTGTATTGTAATTTGGAATAATTTGCTTAATAGTAATAAATTGATATAGTAAGTTATGAAAAAAGCAAGACACTTTCTGCCCCAAACTCCTTTGTTCAGGAAGGTACTTTATTGGAGTTGGTAAACCAAAATAATACAAGTTCCTCCCATGTGGTAATTACCAAAATTACATCAATAGCAAAGAAAGAAACAAAAATGGCAAATAGGCACAGATGGATGCAGGTCTTGGCAGATGAAAAGTAAAAGAGATAGAAAGAACCTTGAAATAAAGACAGCAAGAAATAGTTTTCACAAGGAAAATACATTTTAGTAGTGTGTGCTAGCTTTATAGGAGACTGGGGTAGGAAACAGAAAGACAGAAATATGAAATCCTGCTGTGTATCTGTCGAAGTTTGCAGACTTCAAAAAACCTAATTACAAAGCCTATAGTGGTTTTAAGCATTATGATATCAGAGAATGTGTAGAAACAAGAAAACCTAGAAAACAAGGGAATAGAGAGGTTTCAGATGGTTATTTCTCTCATACAAGGCAAAGTAATGGATTTGAGCATAAAACAAATTATGTGAAATTTGTTTCAACTGATCATTGTTTCACTTTTGTGCTTTGGTTTTCTAACTGAAGTAAGAACCATGTCTAACATGCCTAGCATGTCTAACACTGCCACATCTTGATTCTGGCCAGGGCAGAGTTAATGTTGCAGTAACCAAGACGGGGCATGGCCAGGATCCAGAGGTTATTCTGTAGCACCTCACCTCATTTTCTGGGAATGCTGGAGGGGGTCCCTTCCAAGTCAGGGTATCGAGAGCCAGCTATTGTTGTGTTCCTCATGGTATAGTGGTGAGCATTTTCATGAGAATCAATTGCTTCTCTTGTACTCTTTTATTATTGTTACTGCATCTCACTGCTGTTTTCAGTATATTGTTCCTATCTCAACCTGTGATCTTTACCTTTGGTGCCTCCAATTCTTCTGTCAAGCCTGCCTCAAGGGAGGGAGAGGGGGAGGGAGGAGTGAGCAGTGCTGCATGGTTTGGAGTGGTTTCAGTGGGAACACTAAATTGGAGAGTACTGTTCCTAAACTACTACAAAATATTATTAAAAATGGGTACAAGAGTGCTGGTTTTTACAACTTAACCTATTATTAAGCCAACAGTGAGACTATAAAAATTAGAGAAATAAAACTACTATGTTGTTGTTCCAGAGGAAAGTTTAGTAGCATGACAGAGCAGTTGACAAGATGGAATAAAATATTTAAAGGGCTAAACAAAAGATATGGAATAAAAGAATAATTAGTATCAATATTCATACTCTGAACAGAATGCCAAATCTTATCATTGACAGTAATGGAAACAGAGGCTGAGTCCTTCAAGGAAGCTGACTTTGCAAAAACTAACAGACTAAGCCTTAAGCCTTATGAAACAGAGAACTAGGAAAAGTAATGCAATAGCAAGGAGGAGATACAGCCATGGAATCAAACATTAAATGTGGAGGAGAAATGTTAACGATTACATAGTGAAGTCAGGAGTGTAAAAGATAAGAAAGGCAATACTGGCAAATGAAGTGAATACCCTGAGATTAAGATAATACAATTTCCAGGGAGCGGATAGTACATGAGAGATGAAAAGTCAGTAAAGGAAGGAAAAGGGCCTCTAAGAGCAGCTTGGATTAATTTACTGCCAGGAGAGTTAAAAATTACTAAAATCTCTTCTAAAGCTCTCCCTCTTCAAAAGCAATTTAGCACAAATAAAGAATCTAGCAAATTACAGAGCACTTGAAGTATTATATAAAAATGCTTCTGACTCCTAGAGTGATGTAATTGTTAGCCTGTTGGTTCCTTGGGAAGGAGGAGTTGACTTTCTTTAAATGAAGACCTAGCTTGGAAGCAGGATGTTACAGTGAAATCCTTTCCTTTCTGTGAGAGTGGATGTCTTATGACCAAATCAGTTTGATTGAACTTCTGGGTTTTGGGTATTGGTCAGTCTAGTTCTATCCCTCAGGGCTCTGAGGCAATGCTACGACTCTAGGGCAGTCAGTTCTGGCACTGTGTTGCTTGGATGCATTTCCAGAGAGCCTACCTGGTGGTGGAGCTCTTGTTTCTAGTCTTTAGGGATAAAGCAGTTGGGTAGGCAAGAAACTCGGGTTTAGCCAAGCCACAATCACTTTTACTCTGGAAAACACTAGACAGTTACAAAACAACATCCTGTTCATACCCTCCTCCCCCGCTTAGTGTGATCTCATCTCTCCTGGGAGTCCTGTTTTGGACAACATCTTTCCTGACTTTTCATCATGCATGTGGTAGTGGTTTGCCCTTTTTACTCACACGATCAACTTTTATCATGGTCTCTGTTGTTCTTTTGCACACATTCTTCAACTGGGAGTGGTATAGTTTGCATACTCTCCACCCTCCACTGGTTCCTCTACACAGTTTGTCAAAACAATGACAAATCTTACTGGTAGAAACCCCACTTTTCCAGTAAAAAAAGATTATCAGAGACCAATGGATCTTGACTGCTTTCTCAAGCAAGCAAGGATATGAGTAAACTATACGTCAGAATGACATTTCCCAAAGGAGGAGTCATTCCTGGGATAATGTGGATGGACTCCAGTGCAGGAGTACACTTCCAGCCTGTATATTAAAAAAGGAGGAACATGGTCATTTCAGTGCAAGTATGAAACACTGCTGCAGCATAAAGTTTTTCCTCCACAAGCCACATGTTTTAGTGGTACTTACACATTGGTGACTTCCTGATATATTTACAAATGGTGCTTGTCAATTGCTCACCCACTTCATGCTGTTCAGGTTCTTTCCAAGTCATTGGAGAAGCTGATGAGCTCTCATGTACTCCAGAGACCAGGCTTTTTCTTGAATGATCTATATTGTAATTCTTTCTTTTACTGACCTTTTTCATCTCAGTTTGACTTCTTTTCTTTTAAAATGTTCGATTTGTAGCTGACTGAAAGCCTCTTAGATTGTCTTGGTCCAGATCATCATGAAGATGGATTTGCATCACAGAGAAAAACTACTGTGTTTGGCTTTAGCTCAGATCCTTGCTGACTCTTTGAGAAGAGAGGCCAAGAATTTAATTTTATCACGGGACTGAATTCTTTTGTTACCTCTCCCATGATCTGGTCTCTGCTCAATGGAAGACTCCACCCAATGCTAAGTCTGGCAGTGTTTCCAAGCAGCATTAACACTTGCATCAAAGAAAAAAGGGGGGTTATTTCAGTTTTCACTTGTAAACGCCACCATGGGAATAATTTACTGTGATGATACAAACATGCTGTTTTGCAGTGGTATTTTAGAACTCTACTGTAGAATTGGTAAATAGATGATTAAACTGTCCTACATTGAGATTAATGGACTAAGGCTGGAAATCTAGAATAGACTAGTGCAGATGAAGGCAATGGAGAAGATGACAGGTGTACATCTTTCCCCCATGGCATTGTTTAACTTGTTAAATACTGCTATGGTTTCACAGAAGAATGTTTGGTAAAATATGGGATTTCAGTGGGAGAAAAAACCCCAAATATTGTTTTGCTATCTTGTATCTTTTGGTTTTACAGGGTTTGCTGTCTGCTAGAAGGGACATGAATTGTTTGAGCACACAGGAAAGACTGCCTTTTTTTCTGCTCAGTTGGGAAAAGGCTCCAGTAATGTTGATCATGTGTGGTAGAAAAAGAAAATACATAAGTACTTATTTCATATTTGGACACTTATTAAATTTTTTTTTTCTAATACCTGAGCACTTCTTTTTTCTCCTGTCTTTTCAAGCACGCCATGGAGGCCTCTTTCAGCTGCATGCCAGCTTACATATTTGAGCTTAAAGTAACTGTAGTGGAAAGAAGAGCTGAAAATGGGGAAAGAGCATTATAAATAATTTCTATCTCTAAATCAGTTTTGTCTCAGACATATTTTTGCCTCTATTATATTGACTCTAGTGCCATTCATGACTAGCCCTGAGTTTGGTGATTTTCCATGGTGAAAACTAAGATGGATAACTTTTTAACAGCTGTAAGAAAACAAAAGTGATTCTGTTGCATGCGTCTGGACAAACTGAAATCCAGCTTTCCAGTCAATCCATTCTCCTGCTATTTTGCGAAATAATCATGCTGTCTTATTTAGGATTATTTTAAATACTCTAGGCTTATTTGCAAGAAATATTATTTCCTGATTTATAACTCTTGCAGGCCTATTGACTTATATGGAGAGTTAGACTCATTGCCATTCTCAAAGGTATGTAAGTAGCAGCTGTCAGTACAAACAAGACTGCAAAGAACCTTCCTTTGGAGGCCATGCATGAAGGCTGGCTGTTTACTTACTGCTAGAAGGAAAGTGGCTAATGTGTTCCCTGCAGGCACTGATAAAAGCCAGTCTGTCATGACAAGGCAGCTCTCTGTCAGAGAACTTGAAGGGATGTTTCATCCAGGAGTGCATTTTACCATTTTCATAGGTTATGAACTCATGGTGGGTGTTACCCTGCTGAAGGCAGCAGAGAAGCTGAATGCTTTTTGCCATATGTACAATCTTTGCTGGGTGGGGTATGGAGATAGTAGACGATCACAGGCTGCTTGTGAGGTACACAATAAAAGATGTAGTTCTGTGATATACAGTGTTGGACCAAATTTCTGACTAGACAGCATAACTGAATTGCTTCATTGGAAAATACAACCAGCTGGCTCAGCATTTGGCCTTATAGAATCTCTTGTAAGATTATTGGTTCAGTCTGAGATGAACTGTGTACTTGTAATCAACCAGATAGGAGATCAGAGCATTGCATAAGTGATATGCCAGCACCGTGTCAAGGACAGGAGATGAAAGGTATGATGTCTTACCTGGGAAGGTATGTGTGAAACTTACTTGGTGGAGTCAGAAAGCATGGAAGATGCTTGAGAAGGCAGTGAAAACTGGATTTTATTCACAGCTCCTTTGAGCAGTGTTATGAGGGAAAGTGGAGAATTAAATGTATTCTTTTTTTTTCTTTAAACAAGCTCCTCATTTCCAAAAAAAATCCCGTATGTTAGAAATTGGCTGGATATTCAGAGAAGAAACAAGTAAAAGAAAATAAGCTGATTTATTTAAGTAGCAAATTATTTTAACTGCCCATTTGATATACACAGTTGTCACCATAAATATAGTGATAGTTCCTAGTGTTGACAATAGTTTGCTCATTTGTGATGTAAAGCACTGTGCGTGGGACCATGAAGGGTAGCTGCATTTCCCTGAAACGTCCCTAGCAATGGGATTGTTCCGGTGGGTGCAGTACAGCACTTCAGCAATCTTACTCCTTTCACCCATGCGGCTGGAGGCGCGGACTCACACACACACACTCAAGCCGGATAGCTCACACGTTACCAGAGGCAAAGAGTCAGGAGGGCTCTCCCACATGGCATGTTTCCATGGATGAGGTTTATTGCATCCTGCCGCAAAGGGAGACGAGAGACAAAACAGAGTGGGACCAAGGAGTCCCAGGGTTTTTGTACCGGAGTGCGGCAAGCATCACAGACAATGATCTGGGGGCACGGGGGTGGTACACAGGAGGGATGAGGGAAAGGGATCCAATGGGGAAGGTCTGAGGGCGTGTAGGGTAACAAGCCAATCAGACAGACTAAGTCTGCACAGCACCACAAAGGCTGAGGGGTGAGGCTTTTCCTTTCTCAGCACGAGGTCAGTGGAAGTTCTTAAACCTCAGAATTGGTCCACCAGCAGGCCTCTGCGATTTCGGGGCTCCTTGGCCCCTCAGCCATCACAATTGCTGGCTCAGTCACCTCAACAGTGATGTACTGTACAGTCCATAGTATTGGTAGAAGTCATGTTTGTCTTGGTCCAAGCTATACTGTAGAGATGGTTGCAGTCACATGCTGCTGCTAGAGGGAAAGAGGTGGCGTGTGAAATGGCGTTGCAGAAGCTGATAGTACAACTCCTGCATAGGCAAGAATAGCTGTTAAGAGGAAAAGCAGTTGTTCTTGCAAAGTAGTCAACAGGCCTTTGTGTAAGCAAGACTTCAAAATTGCAGTGCTTTGCCTCATGCTGTTTTTCCTATGTTGACAGGGTTTGCTTACCTGTTCCAATGCAATCTGCTTGGCAAGCCTTCTGTTTCGATTTCAGCAGGGCATTTCCTCCTCAGGGCTTCTACCACTGTTAGTGCATACCGTGTTGGTTGCTACTCCTACCCCATCCAGAGAAGCCTCAGCTCTGTTAAAGTTGAAGTGTAAAGGTCGAGGAAACTCCCATGTACATTTTATACCAGAAAGGCAGTCGTACCACAACCTGGTATAAGCCAGGTACTTGGGAGCAGACATCTGTGACAATATGTGTCTGACAGGGCAAAGGTTTGCGACAATAATCCCTTTTCTACATCTCTATTATTGACAGCCCTGAAAACGCTCTGCAACATTACAGAATAAACAAGGTGTGAAGAAAATGTGACAGGGAAACTACAGATTTTGTTGAATTCTTCAAGTTTTGAATCTCTCTCTCAACAGAAATGGCCTCCCAATTTTGTATGCTTATTTTCTGCCATTTTCAAGTCCCTGTCACTGTTGTCAATTTATCTGTATATGGATGTGAGCCCAATGAGTTTCCCCATTCTTTATAGGTCTGCGATTGAAGGTACTTCTCCTAGGTGTTGGGAGTTCTTCCTTACCATGTGCATGTTTCATTCTTCAACATTCTTTCATCACACTGCACTACTGTCCTGGGTTGCAATGTATTCTATTACCATCCTCATGAGCTGTTGAAACCAGGTGGGGCAGTGTTTCCTTGCCTCCTCCCTCCAGACTATCTCTCTGTTAATGGCCCATCAATGCCTGGCTGCATGGCTCAGAGATAACTCCCTCTGGACTATCTTCTGTTAACGAGCCTAATAAACGCCTGGCCTCATGACTCATTACGCCATTGTGAGATGCTCCACCCAGAGGGAGGAACCAAGCATTCCATCCTGCATATAATCTGAGATTCTGAACACCACAGAAACCCTTTTCACTGGATTCCCAGAGGACAGGAGCGACACAGCCACCACCGGACCTTCCGAGGAAGAGCAGGCCCTTTCCATGGGATCACTGCTTCGACAGAACCACATCCATCACTTCGGGACTGCAGCCACCATTTTATCGGACTTCTACTGCCACCCTGACAGTGTTGGCGTTGTTGTGGGTGTCAGGTTGTATCCTGACTGTCAGTTTAACCCAGTGTTCTCTGCCTTTATTTTTTAAATTTCCCTGTTAAATTGTTATTCTGACTTGGTGCCTTCTACTGGTTTGTTTTCAAACTAGTACAACTACTCTGTGCAATAGGCAAAGGTACTTATTTTAGAGTTTTTCTTTTAGAATTTGGGAATCTAAATAGTCTTAATACCTTTATTATAATACCTTAATACCTTAATACCTTCTTTCCACACCTATAAATTTCCATAACTTTTTCTGCTTCTTTTGATTTAATTGATTTCCTTTATCTGTCATAAAATTATTATGCTGTACATTCTACATAAAAACGATTAACAAAACTCTTCATGGACCTTTCACTTCTACATGCCTAAAAAATTACTTCTCAAACAGTTTTAGAATGCTTTATGGGTCTGCAATCTTAAGTAAAAAACAAAATGTAATGATTAAAAGTTCAAAAGATGTGTGCATCAGTGTGGAACAGGAGGGGTAAAAAATTGGTAACTAAATAAATTAGTTTGGAAATTAGAGAAGAAAAATTTAAATTATTTAAATTAAAGTAGAAATTAATTTGGAAGGAAAAGAAGGAAATCAAAATATTTTTAAAAAGTATACTGGAACCTGAATACAGAGCTTTGTAAGGAGATAAGATTTGTTAAGAAAAAGACTGGCAAAACCTTACAAAATTCAGCCTGAGTTGTTGAAATATGAAATTGTTGCTATGAATGTGAATGAGAATTAAGAAGGGTCACACAGTAGTCCCACCTGGCATGCTCCGTCTGGGGGCCAAGTTAGGGAATAGGCCTTGTGTTTTCAGTTTAGTGTATTTGTGATGGTGTTCTGTATTTGCTCCATGCATAGAGAAGATATTCCACCCTTGGTGCTGTCAAGCCAGGCCTTTTAATAATTACTTGATATCTATGTTGCAAAGCAGCTTTAGATCATTAAGATAAGACAGACACTTTACCAAGAAAGACACGTATCTTTTAATTTTTCTCCGAAATTGTGTCATCTCAGACAGACCACAGCTGCATTATAAATATCTCAATGGTGCTTGGAAATACAACACAAAGAGGTCAATTAACTACTGTAGGGTAACTGGAAGGAATGAGTTCACCCGTTCTGAAATGTAATTAGAACACAGCAATAACACTGTGTTATTACTGAGTCACAATGGTGACTCTGACATTTTAAAATTTAGTGTATTGATGTAGATTATGACTTTGGTTTTAGTATCTCTAGTGATAATGCCAGAAGAGCACAGTTGCAGCAAATTAAAGCTTGCCCTTAAATGAGTACTCCAGAACAAAGCACCTTTAGTATTCATCAATAAAGATGGGGCCATTTTGACACCTCTCTCAGGTCTTTATAATCTGGGATCAGATCAGAACATGCAATCAGATTTTTTTGCGTCACCCATTGTTTAATTAACTTAATATAGACTATATATGAGTGCTTTCACTGTGACCTGACAGATCAGGTTTACATTATGAAAACTGAACAAATCAAATGCAAGGTAGCCAAGCCGTAAGTGTAATCCTTAAGTGGTAATCACCTTTCATTTTCCATTCTATTTATTAACAGTTCCCGCCTAAAAGCAAGAAAACAAGCCGCGATTAAGAATCATTACTTCAATGCTTATAAAAGTCTTGATGTACTGCATGTGCAACCAGTAAATATTGGTCAGCTAAATGTTCACCATCTGTTCTATTATCCTCACAGTAAATAATCACTGTTGCAGCATTTAAATCAAAAACATGCTTAGAAAACTGTGCTTATTTTCAGACAGTTCAGCTCATCACAGTTCAGTTCAGCTCCTCACACTGTTTCACAATTTACCAACATGTTTTTCCATCTGGGAATATTACGAACAAGTGCACACCCTTGGGGTACCAAAAAACATTTTTAAACCTCAGGAGTATGTCTGCTCATGTTAGTTAGACTTTCCATAGTATTTTATACAACCAGTAATGATGAACTGTTTGGTGATTGTGCCAGTGCCAGAAAGAAAAGCAGCAGGTTTTCTAGGGACTGCCCAGGCACTCAGTTCGGGCTTAATCAGCTAACCCTGAGACCCATGCAGTTTACACTGGGTGCATTTCATAGTTTAAGATAAGTATTTGTGTAGTCGCTGCCATCCTAATATGATTTCATTATTTTACTTGTACAGTCCTGCCAGCAACTGGATATCTAACTTTACACTGGAGAAGACAGAATTTATTTTTAAACCCACTTCCAATTTTCCAGTAATTTTGATTTTTGGCCATTTTGAAATGTTAGGAATATGTTATTGAGAATGAATGGTTAAGATTATAAAATGATTGTGCTTTCAGTCTATAGTGTTTTTAGTGAATTAGCCTCAGTGATTGTTTACAAGAGACTTGCAAAATTAAACCTACAAAGCTTTAAAGTGAATTGCACCGTTTGTGTAATTCTCTGAGGAGGAAAATGTTTTTGCAAGGCTCTTGGCACAACTTTCTTTGAAATTGTTCGAGCCTTTTATTTACCAAACAGTGTATATTGTTGAAAGTAAAACTTCCCCTGTGCTCTAAATTTTGGCCCAGTTATCTTTCAGCAGTGCTGAAAACAGACCTTTAATTAACTTCAGTTAACCTAGTCACTCATCCCAGTGTTTATCTGATACTGTGTCCATACAGGCGTTTGGGGACATCAGAAAAAGGCCGACTTGTCAGTGGGACAGCTGAGAAGACCTTGGTGGCAGGGGGAAAAAGAGACCACAGAAATGGAAGACATTAAATGGAATTTGATACAAATCCAAAAGGAATTTTCTGACCACAGTAGTTTAGGACAGGCATGGATTTCTCTTGTATTTCTCCCTGATCTTCTCTGGTATGTCACCCACAGGAACAGAGGGGAAGACAGTGGTCCCTTGCTGTTTGAATGTAGCATCTGGTGCGATTGAAGTCCTTTGCTGGGGAGGTGCTGACTGAGCTGAGAATAAAGCCGTGCTGATGCTGTCGTCGCAGGAGCAGCCAGCTCAAGCCAGCATGGGGCTCTCGGCCAAGGCACTCATTAAGCTCTTTTGCTGTCTTCAGCAACAAAGATTTAGGGAGAAATCTGCTCTCCCCAGTTGCCTCTAATTTTTCTGCTTTCTGTTGAAGGGGAAGAGGGTGTATGTGTATATGAGTGCAGCTGAAGGGGTGACGTTAATGTTTGACTGGACTGAAAATCGTACGTGCTTGCCTCTAAAGGGAACTGGGAAGAGTAATGGGTGAGGACTTTCTGGTGGATGGCCAGAACAGAGGAAACCCATACTGATTTGTCTTAGGGATGAAAAGGGATGACATCCTTGTTTCCTTGTAAGCCTGTCATCACAGACCTCTTGTAAGCAGAAGGAGTCTTGTGCTCCACTTCATAATGCACTCAATCACTAGCAGTATTTGTCATGTGAGTACTTCAGTCTGTGCCTGGTGGACTCTGTGACCAGCCCCAGGGAGGGCTTGACCTGTGGTTTTAGAGGCCATGCCTGGTCCTTTGAAACAAATAAATAACAATACCCAAGCACGTAGGTAGAAATTAAAAAACTAAGATGAATTAAAGGAATTGGTCTGTTTCAGATACTCCTGCTCAGTAGTAAACATAGAAAATAAGGAGTAAAATAAGAAAATAAGCATGGAAATGTAAACCAAATTGCAAAAAAATAAAGGCTATTTAGAGAAAAAACCACAAAGCACATTTGGGGGTGAGCTGCACTTTCATTTTGTTCTTCACTTTACTTCATTTGCATTTGTGAAGTGGTCTGTAATGATTGCACTTGGTTTAGACTCACATGGCATCATTTGTGGTTCAGAATTCTTACTCACCTCATTTTTTTCCCCTAAACAAAGATGTACCATTCATATAGTTGTAAAATTGTCTTGTCAGCAAAAAATCTGTAGCTCTTGCCAATGCAAGGAAGTCTGATATTAAAAGCATGCATGGCTTCACTATCTTAAGATGAACCCATTAGCATGTGGCTGAAGTGTAAGTTCGAAAGAGAGAAATCGTGTTAAGAGGACAGAGTGACTACCTGGTGCCAAGAAGATATTTTATGCTTGCTCAAGTGGTTTTGATGAGTTGATAGCTGAAATGTTTATGCTTTTATTCACATAGATAGCATACTAAAGAGTTCTATTTTAAACAGCAGATAATCCAAGTGGTGCATT
This sequence comes from Corvus hawaiiensis, assembly GCF_020740725.1. Classification (NCBI taxonomy): domain Eukaryota; kingdom Metazoa; phylum Chordata; class Aves; order Passeriformes; family Corvidae; genus Corvus; species Corvus hawaiiensis. Next base: position 10,293,936 of record NC_063255.1, on the reverse strand, counting down.
TAGTTTGTGATGTAACTGTGGCTGGTGTTCTAAGGCTTGGAGATTTGCTCCTGCTCTTGTTGACTTCTAGCTGGGCCCTGCAAAGCGAGACCCTTGACTTCTTCCCAACACAAAAACAAAAAACAGGAAGACGTGCACAGGCTGTAAATTTTCTGTTCCTGTTGATGCAGAATACAAATGCAAAGCATCATAATGATTTCCACTCCATTGCTCAAATGTTAAAGTCACAAAGAGTTCTGTTTATAAAAGGAAAATCTGTGTCTCAGGAATGTCCAAGTGTGTAACTTGGTGATTTACAGGACTCATCGAAGCCCGGTTTCAAACTGTTAAAGTCGATGCAAGAATTTAAGTGCCATCAACAACTTTAATCTTGGTAATCTAAACTTTTCTTATGTATTGTCACTTCCTTCAGACTGCTGCATTCACTACCTTTGATTTCTTGTTTTCCCCAAGAGCCCTTCTCTTGATTTTCTGTTTTCTTTCTCTTTAAAAAAAGGAATAGCTTTGCCACTACATTACGCTTTAAGAAAAGAAAACTTCCTTTATTTCCCTTCCTGCATCAGTTATATCTCTGGCATCAGACCTTGGCTGCCTTTTGAGGACCATCGTTTATGTGTTCAGTCACATATTGTTAGTCTTTTTCTTCACAATCCCAGAATGTGTAGGGGAGCTTTTATCATAGACCCCACATAAAAAGAGCCTTACCTTTCTGTGGAGGGGTGTTTATTTTGATACAGCTTCTGACACATTCAAAAGGGGCAGTAAACCAGAGTAGTCAAAATAAAACAAGCAGAAAAGGAACAATAAAATATTTATTTGACATCCATTTATCCTATCCTTAGCCACTTTCTTCCTCTCTTGCGAATCTTCTCCCCCTGGTATTCATAGGCTAGTAGACCATTTCAATAATTTCTATATGTATGTAACTGTCCAGGCTATTTCAAAAACACCAGAGGCTGGTACAGCTACTTGTATTTGCTGCAATGGGGGAACCTTTTATTGATGAACTTCCCATGCAATGAATTCCAAGTGTCTTTGTAGAAAAGCTAGTTGAAAAATTTAAAATATGTAAACTTTTCAATCTTTGTCTCTGAAGGAGTGACATTTTACCAAGCCACTTGGTAGTTTATAGGTTATCTAGCTAATGTTATGACAGCTCGTCAGTCTGTGTCATTTATGTCTATTAGTATTTGTCAAGGGCTGCCCAAGAGCAGTGACTACCATATGCCATCTGTTTGGGATTGTTCATGACATCCTGGGATTTTGGCTTCTTGATGCCCTGGATCTGGGTCTTTCTCTGGGTGTTTTTCAGTCTGATCTCTCCTGTGACACAGAGATACAGCCATTTTTCATTCTGTCCCATTCGGAGACCTACTGCCAAAATCCTAGGGAGTGGATATGTATTAACAGTGATTGCACACTCAGAGCAGGCAAAGGGAAGAAGCCATTCAGTCCATTGCTCATTTATGTGATTCATGAAAGATATTTGTCTAAACTGTTCTTAAATGCTCCCATGATGCTAATACCCAGCTTCCCCAGGCAACTGATTGACAGTGGTTAGTACTAGAAGGTTTATCCTAATGCCTTCTCAAATACTCCTTGCAGCATTCTTTCTCCTACTGATCTTCCTAGCAGCAGTGTAGATGCCAGATCATTGTTATTCTGTTTTCTACAAATCTTCTCTTATCTAAGTTAAACAGTCCCAGGACCTTTCAATCACTTCTTCCAAGTCACATTTTTTCAGATGTCACTTTACCACTGCAGAACTCCTCTGGATTTTTCCTTCATCTGTTCCCTGTATCTCTACAAGTGATTGAGATCACTGAGGCCTTATCGCAATGGAAAGACTACTTTGAGTCTTCTGCAAGTTGAATTGCTCTTAAATGCCTTAAACTGGCATTGATCATTCCTTTGCATGAAATTTTTGATTGCTATGGCGCTTGTGGTCTGATTTTTGTTGTGCAATGTCCTGTGTTCCTAAAGTGGATAATCGTTCCCTAAAACCATTGTTACTCCCTTGTCTGTTGCATTGGTTTTCTATATAATTTCTCTGAATTGGCAAGATCATATTGAACTTTCTCACAACTCTCAAGCTTGATCTTAATCATAAATCTGAAATTCAGTTTCTTTCATCCTCTATGTTGACCATTGTAGTATCAGCCACAGGGCAGATTCTTTCATAAGGCCCAGTAGCCTTTCTTATTATTTGTTAGCTTTTTTGATCAGTTGTCTGGGCATATTTACCTTAAAAACTGTGCTCCCAGATTTTCATAATATTTTTTGGATTATTTCTTACCACATGGGGATCTGTGACTAGATAATGTCTGTTAGGATTTATTAGATCAGGCACAGCATTTTGACAACCAGTTTGTGTTGGTCCATTGGACTACAAAGCTGAAAATGCAGGTAACAGACAACTTTGCACTGTACCACCACTCTGGAACCAGTATCAACAAACATCGTTACTGAAGCTAAGACAGACAGCACCTCTGCTTTTTCCCCCCATCCAAACAATCTCTTACTCATCACAGAAAAAAATTAGATGGGAACTTGGCTGGTTTGTCTTGCCTATTTCTTATCTCCTCATTTCTTCAAGGTTCAGTTGCAAACTGTTACCTTCATATTTGCCAGTGGTTTGTTTGTTTTATTTTTCTCTTGAAAGTGAAGTTAAGATGACCAGTCTAACATTCTACAATTCTTTTTTCTCTGTGTAATTTAAAGGTAGACAAAATATTTCCCATTTCCGGAGCTTCACTGATTCCTGCAGACTTCCAAAGATTATTGAAAACTCTGATTACTCTGGACAGGCCTTTCAAAGTTTTCTAGAACTGGATTTAAAATCCAGATAAATTGAAATAATCTAATTTATCCAATAACTCTCTGAAATTAATTCTATTAGTGTAAGAGCGACTCAGCCTTTTAGAACAATCTGAAACAAAGTAAATATTATGCACTCTGATCTATATCATATTGAGTATCTTCTGTCTTTCTCATTAGGTAGCAAGCCAATATTTTCCCTAGTTAACCTCTGGCTCCTAAAGGATTTCTAGAACCAATGTGACAATTTCTTTTCAGTCCAGTCATTTTGCATCTTTACTATACTGTCTTGTCCATATATATTTAGAGGTTTTTTTCATTTCCTCCAAATACTCTCAGTTCTCACTTTCTAAGAGTGCCATTCACATGAAATTTCTTTTCTTTTAGTCAAAAAACACCTACTCCTTTACTAATAATTTTTTGACAATTCTTTGAAATGCTAGATTTTGCCATTTTCAATGAAACAGAATTGCGATCTGATACTGGTCAAAGGCTAGCTAACAGCCAGGGTTCCCAGACTAAAAGCAAATCTCACTATCAAGAAAGTATTAAAAATAACACATGGTCTCAAAAACCAGTTAGAACTCACTACAGTATTGCTGCAGCCCTTCAGCTAAATGCAATCTCTATACTTTATGCTTTGCCCCATAAAACACCCTCCTACATATTTTTAGTACACAGGGATGGTGTTGGAGGGTGTTGGCTTTGTTTTCTCTCCTGTGGAACTTACTATACAGTCAGTTTTTGTACAACAAACTTTGCCACTGAATTTCTGGTTTTCAGAAATTCTCGATACTTAATTTTTTTTAATGCTAAGAAGTTGAAAACACTAATTTCTGTTTAAGTAAGGTGTATAAAATTGAGGTTGCATTATGAGTGAACCTGGAACATAGAATTTTTTACCTGATCTTATATTCCATTTGGAGTGTTGGCTAATCAAACTCTCAAATTCTTTTGACTCTGGAAAGGCCAAAGCATGGGTCTATTGAGATAAATACTTTTCATCTTTACTCCAGAAGGGCCAAGATTTTACCCAAAAAAGTGTTCTCACTATCTCTCCACACTGTAGTTCCTAGCTGAGAATGATCACAGCTGTCATGATTCTAGCAACAGAAATGGCTCAATTTTCACTTCAGTTAGAGAACTCTTTTTCCATTGTTATGTTGGTGATTAATTCATGCTTTTCACCACTGAAGGCAACTGTTTATGAAATCCACAAGGGTAAAATGGCCATTCTTACTTTACTGTCAAGTATGTCACAGCCCTTCCATTTTGTATAGCACAGATATCAAGTGAAGAAGCCTAAATATGTAGTAGTGACATACTCCTACATGAAGAATGAGGAGACATATACAAAAAAGCACAGAAGGACAATGAAGTAGGATAGAAAGTTTTTGACTCCAGATTATTGCCGAGAATTGCCTATTTTGTCAGATAAACACTCAAGTATAGCTCCTGGAAATAGGAAATTTCTGTCTTGAAAAGACAGTACAGTGAGTAACCAAGTGGTCTCCAAGGAGTCCCACAAGGCAACCAGACTTAAGCGTGGCAGACTGGTGCTCTTAAACCTGTGGGTGAATGTGGTACATTGTGGCTTTATCTTTCTCTGATGTAATGATTACTTGTGTGTATCTCCCAGACGTAGACCATTATAAGTGGAATTATTCAGGGTTTCATCAGATTTTGTTAATTCCTCTGGGCTTTCCTGTCTAACCACATTATTAGCCATAATAACCACAGGTTATTATGCTTTTTTCAAAAACCATCAACATGCGATATTTTTATGGAATAAGAACAAAAGAGTGCATAGCCTCATAGTGGGGTTTTCCCCCTATTTTTCTTAGAAGTACAAGATATTTGGTGATTAATTTTTTGATAATTTTTTTCTGAGTACATTTCATTTGCATGTACTCTTCCTTAGGGTCAGGTCCTGAGGGTCTGTGACCAGATTTTTCCGTTTTCTGTGTTTCCACAGGATCAAAAGAGGCAAAGCAGCATGGCAGATCTTTCATTCTTGTGCTTGACGTAATCTGCTGTGAGATGGTACCTCTAAGAAAAAAGAAAGATAGGTCACTGGTCATGACTCAACATTTTCAAATTCTTCCCAGCAGAATGTCTTGGCACCTGCTCACTCCTTCTTACCTTTGTCCAAGGTCCATTTAAAATTAATTCTTCCAGGAGAGACCAAGGAAAACATGACTGGGCAGATAGAGATGTAAAAGTAAAAGATAATGTTCTAGTTTCTTTTAAGTAGGTTACTAGGAGTGACTTGGCAACTGGAGTCTGTGTGAAACTCATGTGTCCAAAAAATAATGTGTGGCAGATACCTCAACACCATGACATGGATATCTGCACATCACTTATTTTGGTGCTGGACACTGCATCAGATATATTTGTGACGTGGTATGAAATCCTCCACAAAGTAAATTTGACTTGAAAACTTGAAGTCATCACCAAAGACTTGGTTCATGGCGAAGAGCACAAAGAACCCCAGCTGATCATTACTGTGAAACAAATACTTAAGAGAGTTCAGTCAATTCTATATATAATCCTGATTGTCAAGCCTTCTGGGACAGCTAAGGCAAGAAGGGAGAGAATATTGTCACAATGGCATATGAAAAATAGGTGCTCTCCATAGTGAGAACATTACAGTTACTGTCTTTTGCTAATGAGCACTGAATTTAGACTGCTTGGGTTCTACCTACCTCTCTGGGGAGTGATGATCAGGGCAGAATTCCAGTCTCAATTTCCAAAAAACTCCTGACTTGCATGAAAACATTTGTCCTGTTGAGGATGCCAGTGTTTTCAAACACTTTCTATGGTTTTCTGTCTTTTCATACAAAAGCAGATTATTTTCCCCACTGAAGTGCATACAACGGGTAAAGTGCATTACTGTAACAATTGTATCTTCAGCACTTACTTGATTACTGCTTTTATGGTCAGGTAGATGAGAAAAATAAAAAGACCTATACTTTTTCAGCGTCTGGGTGATATTATAAATACATAAAAATGACTACTTCGTTTCTTACACAAGTTGTATCAGATTCTAGGAGTGAAATTCCAGTTTACTTTCCTTATCTTCTGGATCCAGTGTAAAATAAGGCTTTCTGGAGGATATTTAGGAAGTCCAAGACTACTGTGCTTTGGCAGCTTCCTTCTGTTTGATAAATGTATAAATCCATAATCTACTGTGTAATTTAGAGTTCTTCCTTCCTGTCTTGGCACATTCCTTTTCTTCTTTTGCTGAACTACCTGAGACACTTTTATGAATTGTGTATCTTAACATTTAAAACAGCCTTTGAACTGATTGTGAATAAGAATCAGATAATGTTGTGGTTTTTTCTATGCAGCTTATCTGAGTCTGTATGCATTAAAATTATGTGGATCATAGGATTTTAGTGAGAAAGCCATTTAGAGGTGTACACGGAAAATGCGGAATAGATATTACATATTGAGTTCCTCTCCAAGCAGAGAATAAATCAGACCAACGTGTGTTTTGAGTGGGTATGATCTGTGCTTTCAAGCACATCACATGCTTGGTCACTCATTCAGATGATCACAATTCAGTAGAATAACTCAAATCTCAGATATGCAAAAATACTTGATGAACTAAGCAAGTATCCCAGTTCAGTGAATATCAATTAAGTCCCGTGAAAATGATCTATTCACAGGTGTCTGATAAATAGAGAAGGAGCTTAAAACTTATGGAATTACTCATTCATAACAAATGAATCACTCAGTATGAAATGTGGTCCACTTCCAACGATAAAGAGTACTGTCTTTGGTAAAGACAAGATAAAGAGTTGTATGTGTTCTGTTATTGCATCTCCTGTTTTCTAAGGTATTTCCTAAAACTTGTTTTAAAACTTTAGAACACTCCCCCTCCCCAAAGTATGTATTTCTCAAGTTCCCTTTCTCCTTTTATTTGTAAATATTTATAGACAATTGCTTATCAGGGTAAAATATGGAATGAACATTTCATTGATTATTCTTCTTGAATAAAAATAAAATCCACTCTGCACATATTAAAACCTAGAAAAAGTCCCACACTTAATTTATGGGAAAGCCAGTGCCATTTAGGATCTCTTTCGAGGTGCACTAAAGTTAAATAAAAAGACAAAGGAAGTTTGGACCAGACCCACATTCCCTAAATGGCTCCTCTCTCTTTATGGCAATCCTAAAGACTAATTATAACAGCTCTTTGTTTACACTGATGGGATAGAGCAGCCCAAAGGTTGGAGACTACCTTCAATGCCTGCCATAATATTTGCCAGGAATAAGTCTAGTAAACAGAATTTGTCTCTGAATGGATTTGGAACATCTATGGAGAAGTCCTTTTAGGTGAATACAAAGGCCAAAACCCTTAAGTAAAAAGAATTCTAGGGTTAACACAAAATGATGTGCAGGTATTTGTATGATCAGTATAGACCTGCTTCAGTCTCCATTGAAAAGGCTTTTTTTCCTCCTGATTTCGGTACATTTTGGAAAGCCTACTGTTTTATTCACCTCATTATAGTTTCAAGTATGACAGTGGGTTTCAAGGAAGCTGGCTGCTCTTTCCTGCTTATCCAGTTGTGTCTGATGTTGATCATGGCATGTTCTCAAATACACAGGACGACAGTCTTCTCTGCAGCAGTGCATTAGTGCACCTTCAGGGATCAAAGGGATTCTCTTCGCTGTGCACTGGTGAGGCTTTCATATGCCTTTGTGGCTTTGACTTGCACCTGCAAATGCCCCTTGGCTGTAAACATAACAAATCAAACATGCTCCTGAATCCTCCCTGAAGTGAAACATGTTGCGCTTCCCCATGCCCAGGCCACGAGTGCAGCTTCTGTGGTCTGACAAGCTCTGGGGCAACAGGTCAAAGATCAGGATTTGAAAATAAGTTTCTCAGCAACATTTCTTTGCAATTCTTACATGTGACAAGCTTCCTACTTGTGTGGCAAGCAGCAATGTGGCTTTAAAAGGCATGTAAGAGTCTGCGCTTGCACATTTGACCTTCCTGCACTGAAATCGTGGTCCCAGCATGTAAATGTGCCCATGGGGTAATTAATTTTCCTGTCTTGCTTGCTTGGAGGCAGAAGGCACACAAATGTGGGGAGATCCCTGGCTCCCACCCCAGGGCTGTGAAACAGCCTATGTAGCGATTTCATGAGCAAGTCATATGGCACCTAATTCACAAATGTGAAAGAAGCATGGAAGTTCAGGGAACGGAGAAAGCTTTTAGGAAGGGAAAGCAGCAAAGATAGATCACATAACAGCCTGAATATGGGACATATCTGTAGATAAAGCTGAAACTGCAGCCAACTGCTGCTAGGAGTCTGCCAGAGAGTAGGTGCCATGACTAGCAGATGTGCTTCCTCTGTGTGGTGTCTCTGTAGTGCTGACTGTTGAGACCAGAAGTGCTTGAGAGGACAAAGAGAAATGGGTCAGTGAGGTCAAAGAATTCATATTTCATTGCTCAGAAGAGTGCCTATTGGTGCTTATTTTCCTTTAAAAAAAGCTGTTAAAATCATGTTTTCAGCTCTGACTGCACCAGACTTCCACATTAGCAAGTGCAGCAATGACCACCTCCAGTCCAGCAGAGCACTCAGGCACAGCTTAACCTCAGTTCTCAACACCGCTGTGTTTAATACCACCTAAATAAGTTCAGTAAACACTCTGTTGAAATGTGCCTTGTATGGTGTACACTATGCATCCAAAATTAAGGTTTTCATGGACTTTAGAGATATAAATGTAGATGTTTAGAATTTAGGTATTTAGACTTTAGAATAGCCACAAAATATCAGCCACTGGTGGTGTTTAAGCGTTCATCTGTTTACAGAAAGTGACCTAAATGCCCTTGATTGCTGTTACAATTAGTTGTCCCTGCAAGACATAGATCTTAAGGTAAACAAACTTCTGAAGTCCAATTAGAATACACAGATTCAGCTTTTTTCAGAAACAATTTTCTTTTTCTTTATTTTTTTCCCAGGTTAAAATGTGATGGCATGAGTATTTCTACTTCTTTCTGAAATCACTGCTTAAAACTGCAGGGATCTTATTCTAGCTAGGATTCCTAGGGATCTTTTCATAGCTACTGAAAGACTTTCAGGGATGTTTGCGTCATGAAGTCTTGAGATCATACAAATGCTTGATCTTGGTATTACACTTTCACAAATATATTTCAAAATTATTGTCAGTTTGGTTGCAGATGAAGACTACTTTAATTGCTTAATGTCTTCAGCAACTCGGTAAGTGTTAAAGCAATTAATCAGACTAGTAGCATATTTTTAATCACTCATCTTTTGTTATAAGAACTATAAAAAAATTACCTGATTTTGGAAAAAGACTTGAAATTACAGAATGAATGTTACTTATACCACTCATTTTATATAATTTTAAATTTTATCCAACAATAAATGCCTATGGAAACACATTGAATTTTGTTTTTTTATTGATAAGTAGTTGGAGTATAGAACTTGGACATGGAAAAATATTTTTCATCCAAGAATATCAAATACTATTAAATGAAATTACACCTCTGAATCAAGACTCTTTGACGCAAATGGTAACATTCCTGTGTTACTGGTAGATAAGGTGACATATATATATATCTAGATATATCTAGATATATATAGATATAAGTGGTCTACCTAAAGTTGCAAAGCACACTGCTGGCAAGGATCCAGGAATTTTCAGCTTGGGCCTTCTCTATATAAATATGCATCATATACTTCTGTGCAATATCTACAGTAATAAACATCCATTTCCTATTGTTAATTACAATTATTAGAAATACAGTGGGTTTTATTATAGATTTATTGCTTTCCTTGAAGCAGTACTGATCCATTTTCTGGTCGGTGTGTACCTGAAAAAATTACAAACCTTGTATTAAGAGGAGACATAAAAAAATATTCTGTGTCTTTCTATGCACAGTTCAAGGTCATTGTTCTGATCTTTTTACTTTTTAACTCTTGAAAGCATACCATTTTCAATTGAATAATGAATAATTGGGCAAAGTGTCACAACAAGCATATGTTGTGTTTGCAAGGTGCCTTATCTGGGAAAATCCTCTTATATTTTTCCTTCAGTGCCAAGACATCATGACACACTGGCAGTGTACTACAAATATATCTTTTGCTGTGCTCCCTTAATTCTTTTTGTTTAACAGAGAGCGGTTTCCATCATTTGCAAGGTAAACGATAAAAACTCCCTTCTAGTGCTATCTGATACAGCACTGAAAAGTGAGCTGAAATATTTCAGTGGAGGGCTCTTGCTTTGTACATTTGTATCATGGTATCCCAAAGCACTAATGGGACCTTTACAAGGAGGGAAAAAAAAGGTAGTAGCTGACTACTCAAAGACATACCTTATCTGAATAGTGTTATTGTGAGAGATAGACTTGTGAACAAAAGATGGAAATTACAGAAACAGGAATCGGATATCACAGGTCCAGAATAAGAATGGCGAATAGAATATGGGGCAAAAGACTCAAAGCCTGAGTGGCAGCTCAAAGAAAAGGTGGTATTTCATACATTTTCTAAGCATTGCTTCTGTGCTTCCCTCAAAGAAATGTTCAAATCCCAGCTGGCTTTCCTAATTAAAGAACAGTGAATGTTCTATAGATAGAAAGTGTGTGTGAGTATGTAAGTAGGAAGGGGCTGAATTGTATTTACCCTTTTCTCACTATGTTGTTTTCTATAGAAAACTATGTGACTGTTTGGGGATTTAGATGTATATTAGCTTAAAACTGAATAGTTTAACGTCAAGCATTGCCGATTTATAAGGGGTCAGGAGGGGGGCAAGAGGAAGAGAAAAAACCAAATGTGTGTGGAAATAGGTGAAGGTCTTGCAAACTGATGTACTAACATATGACACTATGGTCTGCAATAAACACTTTGAAACATGTTTTCCAGTGTCAATTCCTCTCAGCAATTAGTCCCTTGAAGTAGTACTCTGTTGGAGCAGGGGCAGAAGTGTTTTGGGGAGTCTGACACCAAGCTGCTATTCATTTGACAAAGCCTTCTAGGTCACTCATCTCTGAAAGAGATATATATTTTGCAGAAAACTTTTTTTTTTTTTAAATCTGTCAGCTGCTCTTTTAATTATTATTATTTTGGACTATTTTTTTCATGTTTACCATATAAGAGTCAAATGATGACTGATAGGTTATGAAAGTTGAGGAAACATGGAGACAAGAACTACATAAACAAAACATACAGGATTTGTACCCAGTGAAGTTGTATGTAAACATAGTGAAAAAAGTAGTGGGATGGAAGAAATTCCTTTTATGTCACAGTATTTTGCTGCACTATGTCACTTTTTTCCTCTTATGACAATCAGAATATGTAAAAAATTACATCTCAAAACGTTTTCAGACTTAAATGCAAGAGCAAAAAATGAGGCAGGTAAAAACAAACTTTTCAAGATGACAGGTTCTGGTATGAGTAGTAGCAAGATGACAGATAATAAACTAGCTGTAGAAAGTGGTGGGGAAAACAGTATGGAGGAATAATGACATTTAGGTCTATGAAAGTGAGTTAAAGCTATCGTAAGTACTGTAAAAGAAAAGTGGAATTGTCTCATCCAGGAAAGACATACTTACAAGTTTTTTTTGTTGAAAATATCATGTCAAAGTAGGCACTGAGATTCCTCATGTGCTACTTTCTGGTGAATTATCACTGGAGGAAATATGGGGAAGACTTTGGTGGTTGAGACAGTGGGAAGATATAGGCATAGGGGTGAGCAAATGCTGAGAGATAGTTAAAAACCAGAAACTCAAACAGAGAAAAGATCAAAGGTTAAGGGTGATAAAATTACACATGGTTGAAATAAATGCTTCGTTTTCACAGCCATTGCTCGTTAGAAGAATTAATTAATAGAATATATGGCAATGACTGAAAAAGGGAGAGTAATAAAGGCAAAGTGTCTAGGAAGGCTATCTTGTTTCGTTATTATATTATTTCTCTAATTTCAGAGATGCAATTAAACTGCTTTCCCCAAGTTATGGTTTGTTTCTTTTTGTTCTTAGCTGTTTGTAAAATTTACAGTATTTTATTTTTTCTTGTAATGCATTTGGAATGATATTGTATGTGGAATATATTATTTTTAAAAAAGGTATTTTTTATTTATATTATTATTATGTGTATTTATAATTTCTTTGATGACACAGGGTCAAATTATGTCAGTATATAAACAGGTGCAACTCAGTTTAAGGTCTATATTATTCATGCTCATTTATGTCAAGGCTGAAATTGGTCCAGAACACATATGTAAAAATCTAAGCCTCTTTCTTGTGGACTCAGTACTCATGCATCATTAAGCTAATACATTTCTGTTTTTACAAAGGTTATACAAATTTCTGCTTCATTTTAGCAAGAGCTTGGAGGTAGCGAATAAACTGTAAAGCATAATAAAATCTGACTTTCAGGCAAACCCTCTTGTATATAAAATTGAAGAGTACAAAGTGCCAAGGGCTTGTATTAGTACCATCCATTTTGTTAACATTTTTCCAATTTATCTTGCGTTACGAACCCTCAGAGTACTATGTCTATTGTAAATATTTAAGCATTACTGTTGACATAAAGATAATGCTGACAAATTGAGTTAACATTTCTGCTGAGGATTACTGACCATGTGTAGTGCAGAACAACTTTAACACCCACACCAGGCGCTGCGCTCATGCCAAACTCTGTTTAGTCTACAATACAGCAGTGTCCCTCAAATGAATTTTTAGCTATGATTTACACAAAACATGAAACAACCTTTCTTGGATCAATTAATTGTTTGACTTTCCTAATACATTTCCATTTTAACTAGATTATGTCTGTATCACAGGACGAGTAATGGTTGCAAGATGTTAGTGCTCTCATGTGGGTGTGTGTCTGTGTGCACACGTGCATTGTGCCATTGCTCTTTCTCCAAGTTACTACCTTCTGTGTTTTCAGTATCAGCCTACAGGTTACTCCTGTCTGCTTGCATTTTCAGTAATACCTGGGTGTGCACAGCTAAAAGCATGAGAGGGTTTTTGATGTGTGTTTTCTCTTCCAAGAAAAAAGCTTTTGCAGCATCTTCTCTCTTTTGACAAAGCATGTGCAGTACAGAAATAAAGAATCCAGGCAGAAGTTTGAAACCATTTATTCCAGCAGTGTGGTATTTCTATGCTGTAGTTTGCAATTTGGTGGCATTTGCAGGCAAGAGTCTTCCAAAATTGCAAGAAATTTGCATGTTGCATTTGCCATCACATAATTGGCATCCTGGACAGCACCAACATATTTTGATTTGAAGAAGATTGTAAGGCATTCATATATAACCTCAATTTACAAAAAAATTGAAGTTCAAGCCATTTGCAGCTTTACAATAATCAAGGTTGGTACATGTTAAAATTTTTCTACTTGAGGAATTGTCTGTGAACATTATGAGATACATTAATTCTTACGTGTTGATAGAATTGAAGAATGAGTTAATATAAAGCCCTGATTTCTTAAATTTGGACTGTGTAAACACTAGCAGAACTGATGTGGATCAGGATGCCACGTTGCAATTTGCTTATACACATCCTTCCCTCTTGCTTCAGTATCAAATTCCCCACGTTGTTTCATTATGTTGATGAGAGATTTCCAAAATGTGTTTTACTATGAGGCAACTAAACCAATCCTTTTCACATGTTTTCCTTTTTTCAAATGACAGACAGTATTTTCCACACTTGCAATGTCTCCAATTATTATGTCAATAACAGTACTCCTAGTAGCTCAAAGATGGTTTACAGAGGGAGTTTAAAACTCCTTTCCTAGCTTTCTAGTGAGCAGACCCAGGCAGACTGCCTATCTGCCTAGTGGCCTAACAAGGACATGGGTTTCCTCCAGCTTCTAGTTATACTCCTAAACCCAGAGAGATGTAAATCCTAGGACATGAAACAAGGATAAACCTCAGACTGAAACTATTGTGCTTTCTTGAGAAATGAACGCAAACTGAAATTCTGAAGAAAATGGTAAACATCATATGTGAGATGCTTGTCCTAGGTAAAAAATGCCTTGGTTTTTGTTAAAACAAAATTGAAAGAACCAACCAAACCTTTGCTACTTTCCTCTGGATTCATACGTGGGTTTCTCTTCATGCAAACTTGGAGGCAGCCTTAGAGCTTGAATCAGAAATTGTTGGCCTCTGATCTAGTGAGATGCATGCTTTGGGGGCCCATAATACTAGTACTTAAAGGGCAAGGTGAAGCTCGTGTGTCAGTCCTGAAGAGAGAAGCAGTTCAGAAGTATGTAAAAACATTGCTATGGCAGTTACAGCTAGCTTATGTGATTTTAAAAAGTTCATATATATTGCACGAGTTGGTATCAGCAATGGAGCTTTCACAACTTTGGCCGTTCTTGGCTTGGCCACCTGATTCTCCTGGTACCTTATAAAAATCACAGCCCTCATTCCAAAGAATAACTATGGTCCTGCAAAGTCCTTAGCACAGGACTATGAGAAGTAATGAAATTTGCTTTGAGGCCTGAAGCAGGAGGAATATCCCTGCAGTGCAGAAAGAACCAGTCCCGATCAGGATAATTTTACTCTAACAGCAAAAATACAGTGCTAGTAAGATACCAGGTGGTTTGTCAGAGCTAGTTATAACTTGCTGTTTCCAAGACCAGTGTTTATATTTAGCCAAGCAACAGAGGAACTTAGCTTAAGAATAAAAAACACCCTATCTGTCAGAAGTAACTACCTAGAACTTAAGCATTTTACATTCTACCTTAATGACTTCCCAGGGAACTGGTGTAGCCTGAGCTCTTTACAACCTTAATACGTGTCTGTTCTCAGTACAGCCCTATAAAGCTGGCAAAAAAGTAACTAAATAAAGACACAGTAGAAGAAATGATACATCCTTAGTCATAAAAAAGATCAATGATATAATAACATCTAGTTGCCAGGTTTTAATAGGACATGTTAGAAACTAATTTTACTCTAAGAGATGAATTTTACCGTTTCTTTACCTCAACCATCTTTTGTTTTGCTTGTCTTCTCTCCCACATCAGGTATTCCTGTCCATTTTCCTTTTACTTTTCTGTCTTTCCTTGCAAGTCCACTGCCTCCCTTCCTTAAAAATGGCAATTTACCCTTCCTTTTTCTTCCTTGCCTGAGTGGAAGAAGCTTCTAACCACTCACACATGCCTCAGTTTGCAGACAAATCATGGTAAGGTGGTCAGGAGTTCTGCATAAATCAGTGTGTAATTTCTTTATTAGATAACCTTCTGCTGTGGCCTTTGTCCTTGTGGTGCTCAAGAAACACATTTATATGAACACTCAGCAAGTTGTCTGGTATGATCTAAAGTGGCATCAAGAAGAATGCCTCTCTCATTGGCTACCTGCCTGCTAACTAGGAAAACTCAGTCAATAGAAATCCATGTTTGGATAGCTTTTTATAAGGACAGGTGTAACACAGACACAATATCTTTGGGTTTGTACTAAATTCTTTCTTTGTAATTGGTCATTAATTAGTGTATAATGAGCTCATTCTCTTTCTATTTGAGTCTTTGCTTAGCTCTTTATTTGCAGGTCTTCCCTTGTAGAAGTTACAGCCTCCTACTTGGCATGAATAATTTCTACCTCTTTCTGAAATCACTGCTTAAAACTGCAGGGATCTTATTCTAGCTAGGATTCCTAGGGATCTTTTTTTAGCTACTGAAAGACTTTCAGGGATATTTGCGTCATAAAGTCTTGAGATCATACAAAACAAACCCCATTCTTTCACACATATCATGCTGCTTATTTTGAAAAAGAGCAGGCTGGGAAATCTTGCGTCTTTGACAACATCCTTCCTGTAGAGAGGCAAAAGCAAAGGTTATGGCTTCTGGGGAAACACTGTGTTAGTGGGAGGATCATTAAACACATTAACACTGTCTTTAATGATCTTTACTAGGAACAAGGATTATTGTGAGTCTAAATTGGTACTTTAATTGGTGACTGAAAAAAGGGAGTAATGAGCTTGGTATATCAACATTTACAAGCAACGTTTATATGCCTGGGAGGAACTGAGGACACAGTGAAACTACAGAACTACTGCAGCAGAGAGTGGAGAGAAAATTAATTCTTTAGTTAGAATAAAAAGTAAACCACGTAAAATGAGGAAAGATAACATGAAAGATTAGAGGGAGGGAACTAGAGTTGGTGTTGGTCCAGAGTTAGCTGGACCTTTACTGTATAATGTAAATCAGACTTTTCCACTAAAAGTTTGTCATGTCTTTTGCTGCCTAAGTGGCAAAATGCATATGATAGAGCCTCTGTGCCGAATCTCAAAGGATTGTTTGGAAGAGCCTGCTATCTACAGCTCTCTGTTGAAGGTTACAAAAGCATCTCACAAACAGAAAACTTCTTTTCAGCATTCACTGACTGTCTTACTGCTCAGTTTGTGGTAAACATGCATAGACCCATGCACCAAAACACAGGAGGAGTGGGGCTGTGTACAGACTTGTGTCAAAAAAGTGGCTTGATAATAATCTCCCTGTACATAAGGTGCTATGATTACACATCAAATATTTTCTGGGCAATGCTCCACGACAAATGGTACTGATAGGAGGAGAAATTCAGCATTTAGGAGGGCCGCTCTGGAAATGAAGCACAGACAGGTTGGGGTTTTTCTTGAGCTGTTTAAAATATAACTAAACTCTTGAAGGAGGATAAACTGCAAAAACCTTATGCACAAGCATATGGAGAGATAGATGCATCAACAATAACAAGGAATTATGTATGTCTTAACAATAAGAGAGGTAGCTAAGAATGGTGGAAGAGATTTTAGAGGAGGAAACCTCCTGGCTATGACAGCTACTAGCTGTGGAAAAATCCCGTGGGGAGGAGCAGATACTCTGTTCCACAGAACATGAAAAGCCAGACTGGATAAAATGCTGCTAGGAATACGATAGGGGCTGTACTCCTGCATTGAAAGGCTGTTAGAACAGAGGAACCCGTAGGTTATTGTTTGCAGATCCCATGATCACTGGAAGGATTGATAACTCTTCTCTCCTCTGCCCCCCAGAAATGGCACCCTGCTGCTCCTTTTGGACAAAGGGATAAAACTGAGCCTTCCTGCCCAGGAGGGAGCCTCAGATACATGTATGCAGTAGCTCCACCTGGATTAATGCCCAATCATATTTTTGTTGTTGGTCGAGTCTTTTTTGTTTTGAAGCCTGAAGGCAGACTTCTCCTTCCCCTATGCCATCTACCCCAGCTTAACTAGATGGCTTGTACATTTCAGAGGTTTACAGCCTGGCACTGCTATTCAGACTCTTGAAGCTTTTGATAAGCCCTCTCATTTTCAGAGAAGTGCTGGCTCTCCTCAAATAATTTTACAAATTCTAATTGATTTAACTCTGCCATTCTGAGAACTGAGTGCTTCTAAATCATGACAGAACTTGTCAAAATGCTTTGAGACTCTGCAGAAGGACAAAAGATGTTACAATTAATGGAGCATCTCTTTTTATTTGAAACAGACAATTAACATTCTTCATTTTTGTATCAAATGTATGTGCAATGTTAAAATTCACTGACCCAGAGGAGAAATTCTGTGAACAATTCACCATATCTTTCTTCTTTGTAGAGATGCAAATCTATGAAAATGGAATTGATGCTTTCTCATAGTTGATTGATAAATGTACAACCCATTAGGTGTGTACATTTTTTTAATTAACAGAGTTTTAGGTAGTATAACTCTACCTATACATAGGGTGGGAATAAAGCAACACTTGCATCCTGATAAATCTGCCCTTTCTGGGACAGAAAATTTCTCTTCTACTCACACATCTCAGCATGTTTCACCAGTGGGAGACTAAGTTCTCTTCAGCAATTTTTGTGTGATTCTTGATTGAGTGGGCTCCCTTAGGAGTTTGATTGAGGGAGCTCTTGATTGAGAGAGCTCCTTTAAGCTCATTTCCACTGAAAATGAAACTTTCATGCATGTATGATATTTTCACAGTGTACAACAAATGTTCGACATGCACTTGCATGTTGCAAAAAATTAGTATCTCCAGATCCCCACCTTATTTTTATATGCAACCTAGAATTAATTACTTTGGAGTGGCTTAAATTGTCACTTTTATTTCTCTATTGCACACAACGAGAACGCCTCTGCTAGCAGTTTTTGCAAAATTGTGCTAGTAGGCAGACTATGATCTTTCCAGGTCGGGAATAACTGAAGAAAGACGAATGAAGGGAAATACTTCCTCTGTCATTTGATATAATAGGAATAATTGCTCATTATCTTAAAAAAATACATTAAAACCAAAAAGAAGATGAAACCATCCTTTCATCCTAGTGTAATTGGGAGTTACCCACTCTTTGTCTAGATGGATAGAATTTTAAACCACAACAGCAAACAAAGGCAAAACTGCAAGTCTTCCGTTACAATCTTTGGATGTACAAAAAGTCAGTTTAATGTACTTTTCATAGCTGATATGGGAGAATTTCATTATTCAAATTTTCTTCCTTCTATTGTCTTATGAAAATAAGCACTGGGGGGGAAAAACGTTTTGGAGACTTACAGGCAAACACAGTCCGTGGGACGCCAAGAGAATAAAATTAGGAAGAATGCTGGAGGCCAGAAGTCACAGAATGCAAATCCAGAATGTGCCTGTCAACACTGTGTGCTTTCACCCATTTGTTGTCAGGGGTGTGGGAGTTGCTACGGATGAAAGGAGGAACATTTTGATGAGACAGGAAATAGATCAAGTGAGAGATGCTTGGTGTTGCAGCCTGCCGAACTAGTGGCTTCTTTCCCTCCGTTTTTGAAGTGAATTTGGTGAGATGGAGTCTCCTTCCAGCTCTGGGCACAGAGACACAGTTCCAGGTTTCAGGACTTGGAGACTGTCAGAACTCTCTGCCCTGGCTGGGAGAGGGGTGGAGCTTAGCAGTGTGTGGGCATGGCCAGGCTGCTGTTCTGTACCACACGCATCATCACTTGGGACTTTGGCTCAGGGGGAAAAGGTGGGCATCATTTCTGTTCCCTCTGTGGCTGGGTACAGTGCCAGCTGTGCTCATCCTTTCCTGTTTCTCCAAGATGCAGCTTGGAGATGTAGTGCTGAAAAAGCAGTGCCAGTGTGGGAAGCATCTGCAGGGAGCAGAGTGGTGGAGGTGAGCTGGGCCCAAGCCCAGACAAGTCTGACCCGAGCAGAAAGGATCCAAGCTGAAGGGAGCTGAGGAAAGCATTACAGAGTGGTTAAAAGTGGCAATGCCAATGCCATGAGGAATCAGCATCTGAAGCAGTGGCGTGGCACAACACAGACCATCTGGCTTTTGGGGGTTTGTCCATCATAGTTTTCCACTGTGTGTTGCAGCACTCACCATCTTGTCTTTGACTGAGGAAAGCCACATGGACAAAACCTATTTGTCAAACAAAAAAAACCCCT
The DNA here is from genome assembly GCF_020740725.1 of Corvus hawaiiensis. Taxonomy (NCBI): domain Eukaryota; kingdom Metazoa; phylum Chordata; class Aves; order Passeriformes; family Corvidae; genus Corvus; species Corvus hawaiiensis. The sequence continues at coordinate 10,274,749 of NC_063255.1, read as the reverse complement.
GAGATCTTGTCTTTGTCCCAGTGGCCACACAAAGCTAAGTCAAGGTGGTGAACACCTTTTGTGAATAAAGCATTTTCTCGTTTTGTAGACTTATTTTGTTAATATTGCTGCTGTTCCTGTGCATTTCTTATTCCATAGCTTTTTTCTTTCAGTAGGTTGTTATCTCAATATACAGTCTCTGCCTTTTCCCCTCTCTTATCAGAAGGGTTGGAGAGAAAGTGAGAGGCTTATTTGGAGTTTAATTTCCAGATGTTGTTAAACTACCACATGATACGCCACCAACTAGCAATGAGAAGATATGTGGCTGTACAGGTTACTTCCAGAAATTGCTGAATCCCCCAGTGTCCTGAACTAAAGGCTCGTAAGCATTTCAGATCAAAAGAAGCTGCTTTGACCAGACAATTGCCTGAAATGTGACCTTTGAGAGTATAGACATCCTAGCTATAATTTATTTGATTTAATATAATCAGTGTGTTTAGTGAATAAAAACAAATGCGGACAGAACAGTAAAAGGAGTGCAAGCCCCAGCAACTTCAAAAAAGACCCTCACAAAATTAACCTGCATAGAGATGAGCGTCCTAGAGTGGGAGGAATACTAAGTATTCAGGAGATTTTTGACCATCACATAGCGTTTGCAGAGAAAACCAGAAAGCAGCTTGTAGGAAGTCTGGGAACCTGAGCCTTGTGAATGTAAGGGCAGCTGAGGGCCGCATTAGACGGGGAAGAGGAGTACCTTTCCACGCAGCACGTGCGGACAGGAACCACATTGTGATAGGTGTGAGTGGTCAGGCTCAGTCCCTGATTGTTCTCACTCCATGTCTGGGTGCTGTAATTCAGAGATCTTGGAAGCAGTAATGTTTTGAAGCTCTGCAGGCTGGGATGGATGTCGAATGGGGGTGATATAAATGCTTCATGGTTTGGCAAGTCCATTGTGAAGTTCATCAGCCAGCCTAAGAGGCAGGCATGGGTCGTATCAAAGTATAAAGCCAATCAGAAAGATTCACAGTACCATACCACCTGGGAAAAAGTAAAGGAAATCCAACATTTGGCATGCATAGATAGCCAGAAAGAGAAGCGAGGTATGAGGGAAAACAGATAGGAAGATGGAAAACCAGTAATTTTAGGAAAAAAAAAGGGAAAAGATGAAATATTGAAAAAATATTTGCAAAAGCAGAAAACATCCAGAAATCTCCCCCTTTCTTAAAAATCCTCTTATGGGTATATCCTTACAATTATTTTCTGTTCTTTTGCTTTTCTGTTCCCATAACAACCAGAAATGATGAATTCAGAACCTACAAATATGGACCAGGAGCTTTGCAGATCTTCTGAAGCAAAGAGCTTTCTTTTTGTCCTTAAGAGATTTTGTAGATCCTGACTCTTTCTGAACAGATGTTTGCAGGGATGATTTCAGGGAAGATCCTAGAAAAATGCCAGTAAGACATGGAAGTAAAACAAAGGCAGTATGAAAAATACTTATAAGCCAACAGAGAGTTTCTCAGTGCTGTACAGGTTTTGTTTGTATAATCATTACAGCAAAGTCATGTATCCTGTGCAAAGTTGAATTTTCTTTGTCCCTTCAATTCTTTCTTTGTTCATTTGGTCTTTCTTTAACTATAAAATAAAGTTGAAATGTGACCCCTATAATTAATATTTAGAACAAGGACTTCCTCCTGGGCTGTAACGTTGTCTGGGCTTGACTGGAACTTATTTCTGCCTCAGAGTCAAAGAATCTCTAAAGCAAATAAAAAGGAAAAATAATAGACAAACTTGGCATTGTGGTTATGTATTTACTAGCAAGTGCAGCCACTGCTTTTTGGAAATGGGCAGGAATAAGGTACAGGTTTCAGAAGCAAGAAATGTCTCTGCTCATACACTTTCTACATGAGTTCACTTAAATGACAGTTTGCTAATGACTGGGTTGTGTTCTCATCTCTCTTCAGTGACAGATAATACTGTTAAATTGTTGTCAGAATTGATGGTTATATTTATACCAGAATATTGGTTATATTTTTCAGTGTGGGGGTCGCATTTGAGGACCAGGTGAAGACTTGTACGAAAGTCAGTCTGGCCTCCTGCATTGCACTACTTTTACATTACTTTTGAACTGAGCCACTTTAGAAATCAGGAAGTCATAACAGTGTCTTTGATGTGATGGTCCAGCTGCCCATACTGTTGCTCTTCCTGTGGTGATCCTAAGTGGCTACAGGTTATGTCTGTCCTCAAAGGAAAATATTTTCCTTAGGATAATGAAATATTGTCCCACTCATCTGTGGTAATCAGCAGAGAAAGACGCAGTTCAAAAGACCTGATTTATGTTATTCCCCTCTGTTAGTTGTCTCTGTTAATAGCAAAGGATTTTCCCCTTGCAAGCAAAGTAGTTCACAAAGATAATATCAGCAGAGTCAAAAAAACCCCAGCAACGAAGCCTGTGCAGACACAGATTTTTGTTGGGGCCCTCCCCCCTGCTGTGGGGTCCTGGGAGAGGGGCCCTGGAGAGGGGCCCTGGGGGGGAGACATGGGGCTTCCCTAGGTCCTGGTCAGCCTCGTTCCCCATTGGTTGTTTTGTGTTCCCCTGCGTGGGCAAGGACCCTCGGGTCCCATGACTGCAGCAGTTCCTCAGCAGAGCCCTGGCCATGCGGCTGGAGAAATAAACATCTCTGAAACATCTATCAAGAATCGGTCCGCGTATATTTCTTTCCACAGGTGTAGTGGTTTGGTCCAAAATACTCATTACGGTTTACCTTCTGTGAGATAAGAATTAGGAGAAATGCAAAGCAGGCACCAAACTTGAAAGAATATAAAGAAGTTTATTAACAGACCTAAAAGAGGGAAAAAAGAAAAAATAAAATCATACCACACCTTCAGAACTCTTCTCCTCCCCCCCATCTTCCTCCCTTCTCCCACTGACAATGTAAAAAGACAAACCTTGAGATGTTCAGTCTGTTTACCACTTCTGTAATAACCTTGTTCAGTCCATTTAGGAAGAGGAGTCTCTCTTGCCCATGCTATGAAAACATTATCACAACAAGACAGCCGCCCAGGTTGGTTCTCTGCTTGCATGTGAGTCCCTTCCCCCAACTTGCAGCTTTTCCCACAACTGCTTTCGAGGGTCCACTCTTGAATTACTGGGGTACAATTTTAAGGTTGAGCCGTTCAGGAACAAAAGTTCTCTTCACCCATCTCTGGGAGCATTTCATCTCTAAGAACAGAGGCCCTTCTCCTTCCCTGGGAGCAAAGGGTCCTCCTCATCTTCATCTCTAGGACTATCTCTGGGAGCATGTCTAGGAACTGAGGTTTTCTCCTTTTCCATTTGGAGTAAAAGTCCTCATCTGGTCCATCTCTCCCTGTTCAAATTTCTCATGAAATTACAGCTGGTTCAGCATCTGCCTATCTCAGCACAGGTGCTTTTGCTCACAAGTACAAGTTGAACGCTCCACCCCCCATGCCTTCATGAAATTACAACAGGTATTCTGATACATCATAGCTTTAACCAGAATTTCAGCTTTAAGCATCGCCTCTTTCTTCTCCCTCAGGTTTTCAGCTCTTCACAGCACTAAAAGGGTTAATCTCACCTAGGCCTTGCAGCTGAAATTTCACTTATTGCTGTTGGTCACATGATCTTTTGTTGGACAGCGGTGCAGCTTCAGCTGAATCTTGGCCGCACTGGAGAGGGGGAGCCGGGCCGCTCCGTCTGCACAGAGCAGGGCTGTGGGGAGGCCGCGGATGGAACAGGGCCTATCGGCTCCAGGATGTCTGTGGCCTGGCCTGGCCTGGCCCGAGCAGGGCCTGGGCTAGGCCCACCGGCCCCTGCATGGGGCCCGCAGCCACCTGTCCCAGCACCGGAAACAAGAGAGAGCTCTGCCCGGGGTTTGTCCATTCTTAAGTGTGGATCACAGAGGTGGTTGCAATTTTAAGTGGCTTAAAGAATTGTCCATATTCAAACTGTCTAGCTGATAGGTTCTGTAAGGTCACAGAGGAAGCTGTAAGCACCCCTTTGCAAGAACATCACTTCCGAGACTATGCTTTGCTACCCGTGACAACGGGCCTCGTTGTCTGATACATCGTGTTGCAGAATCTGCAGTGTAACAAATGGTAGAGAATTGCGGGCAAGACACCAATCCCTAAGGACAGAAAATTTGTGAGTAAAAACCACTCTAGATCTCTCTCTTCTTGCCTTGGTTTGGATATTCTGTCTAGACTATGGAAGAATCGTGGGAAATGTGGCTCTCTGAATCACAGAAAGAAATGTATCTAGAAGTTAAAGGAATCCTTGAACAACAAAACAAGAAAGTATTTGTTCTGGGAGATCTAGAACTTTTTTTTTAACTGGCTTTTCAAAAATTTCTTTTATATTTCTTGAGACTTACTTTTTGATATTAATCCTCCTGGAATTACTGGAATTAATCACGGGTGTTTTTGGCACAGGATCTGGGATGAGATAAGGGATCAAACAAAACATGCACTAGTGATAGAACCTCTCTGTGCATCCCTTGTAATCAGCGAAGCTCTTGAGGAGCATTTGTATGGTCCCATTACCCCTAGAGCAGAGGATGGCTGTAATCCCGTGGCTGAGACCACGCGGCAGCCATCCCAGGAGGGTGTGACTGCAGCCGTGCCAGCGGAGGTGCCTGTGCTGGATGCGCCCGGCTCCCTCAGGAGTGCGCATCTTATCGTGGACCCCATCCCTGTCTCGGGGTCCCCGGCTGCTCAACCGCAAGTGAGGGAGCGACGCCGCAGGCGCCACGGGTGCCGTGGGCCACATGCAGCAGAGAGGTGGCCCCCATGAGCAGCCAGGAACTGGGGGTCGGCGTGGAAGCCCACTCTGAGCACAGTGCTTGGAGAGCCCTGTAGAGTGAGAAGCGGTGGTTTCCACAGTGACACGAGAAGCCGCACAGCGCAGCACCGAGCCAAAACGGGGCTGCTCTCAAAGCAGTGTGGAGTTGGCGGAGTGGAACTGCTCAGAGGGTGCAGGGCCGGCGGCAATGGCGACGCGGGGCCGTGCAGAGCCCAGACACGCGCCGGAGCAGCGCCGCTCAGAGGGTGCGCAGCAGCCGCAACGCAAGGCCCTGGCCAAGACATTGGAGTCGGCAAGGCAGCCGCCACGTGGGACAAGCAGCCACGACAAACACGCAAGCACGTGATAGGAGAAGTTGTAGCAATGAAAATCACAGGAACTGTGAAACGGTACAATGTCAAAAACAACTATGGATTTATAACACGAGATGATACAAGGGAAGACTTATTCATCCATAGAACTGCCATTAAAAGGAATAACCCTAAAAATTACCTGTGAAATATAGGAGATGGGGAAGTTGTACAATTTGATATAGTGCAAGGAAAGAAGGGTTTACAAGCAGCAAATGTTACTGGGCCTGGGGGTATTCCAGTCAAAGGCAGCCGTTATGCACAAAATTATAAACAATATCCATCCCAGCAACTTCCCTACCCACAACCTACTTTCCCCTTTTACCCTATATCCAATATGAACCCTTTCCTAAGTTTACCCCATCCCTAGTTTATTCCTAATCCGTTTTTCACCCCATGGATTCCCTATACAATTCCCTTTCCCTACAACTCCTCTCCGATGCTGAGGGGGGGATGAAAAGAGAGAGGGAAGAAATTAAATGCCTCAGTTTCCCCACAAAGTATGCCCGGAGAGTCCTGTCTCCCTTCTGTCTTAAGAAGCCTTAAGATGTTCCAGAGAATCTGTTTGGACATTTAAAGACTCAGGAGGGTGGCTTGTTTTCTTTTAAAACTGTCCTTGTTATCTTATGTTTATCCAGTTGTTTTCAATGTTAAGTTTAAATCTCTTTTTGTTAAAAATAAATGGGTGAAATGTTGGGGCCCTCCCCCCTGCCGTGGGATCCTGGGAGAGTGGCCCTAGGGGGGAGACATGGGGTTTCCCTAGCCCCTGGTCAGCCTCGTTCCCCATTGGATGTTTTGTGTTCCCCTGCGTGGGCAAGGACCCTCGGGTCCTGCGATTGCAGCAGTTCCTCAGCAGAGCCCTGGCCATGCGGCTGGAGAAATAAACATCTCTGAAACATCTATCAAGAATCGGTCCATATATATTTCTTTCCACGGGCCTTGTTGTCTGATACATCGTGTTGCAGAATCTGCACTGTAACAGATTTTTGAGTCCATATGTCTATCTTACACCTAAAAAATATTAAACAAAGACACTGAATAGAAGTGAAAAAGAAACATAAATATAATTTCTGAACTTGAAGTGTAACAGCAATTTCATAACTATTCATTTATACATTCCTTTTCAGTGAACATTATAACCCATTTCACCTTCCACTCTCGTTTCTTTTACTGTCTTGTTACAACAGTCATCTCCCAATATCTTTGTCTCTTTGTTGTTTGGTTTTTTTTGTTATTGTTGTATTTTTTTTGGCTGAGTGCTAATAATCTTTGCATTTATGAACATAGCTGCATAAGTGCATGCTGTCAATTGCAGTCAGGAGTTAAATTGTCAGAGTTACAGAACCAACTGATTAATCCAAGCTTAAAAAAATTCTGTCTTATTTACTGCCGATAGCTTGATATATATTATTACTAGAAAAATAGATATAGGTGTGGCTTCTTTCTAAACTACTCTCTGATCACACTTGCTTAGAATCAATAGATATTTTTTCCTACTGGCAATTCTTCCTGTACAAAATGGAATCTAATACCGAGTCTGCCCCTTCTATCCTTGCCCATCATAATTGTTCTGTGCTTGCAAATTAGGTGACAGTGTTGTTGCTGATGCACAAGGATGGCCTGAGACCAGCTCCCTTTTCTACACTGTATTTGGCTTTGCAGTGCTAACAGAAGTGAAACATTCCTTTTGTCAGAAAAGGCAGGAGCTACTTCTCAAAAACACACATGAAGCAGAGAGATTTTGAAGGAATGTGACATTTCTACAGAGGTTTTTTTTTTTTAGGTTCTAACTCCCACGTTAAAAGAAACTGAGGGAAAAATTTTGGAACAACTCTGCCAAGAAGGACACATAATACAGGGACTTAGCCCCTTTACCATTTCTTTAAATAAAACAAACCAGAACAAACCAAATAAAAAAAAATGCAAACACACTGGATTCCTTCGCTTGAGAGAGATTTGTTGAAGTGTATTCCTCTCCCTGAAGTGTAAGCTGCCTCTTTAGGAAACACAAAGGGTTTCCTCTAACATGGTTTACAGAACTATTTTTTCATATATATAATTCAGCTTCTAGTATAGTGTGTGTGGAGGGAATAGGGATGGTGGGCTTGGGTGGGCTTGCAGTTCCACACCTGCAGAAAACCTTAGGAGGCACCAGCTGGGAGAGATGGTTTTTTACCTTCTGGTTGTTCATCAGAGTGGGCAATAGAAGTCTCAATGGCTCTCTCACCTTGGTGGCTGTCTCTCCTTGTGCACTGGCAAGAGAAACTTATTCCCCCTGCTGGAGGATGAACTCATGAAGATCATGATGTTCTCTCAGTCTTCAGCTGGTAGTCACTGAGTAGTATGCTGTTCTTGCAGCCAGTATTTTTTGTGCAAGCAAAACCTTGTTTACAGACATGAAAGCTGTCTGAACCATCAACCACTGTTCTTAACGTGATTAGTAATCCTAGATGTGTTAGCGCTATTTCTAGACTAAATGTCAGCCTGAAGGTTGGAAATCACAACTCCTTTCTTGGTATTTTCCTTTTATCCTAATATCTTCCCAGTCAGAGTTATGGCTTTAGTACTCATGGTTCTCACCTAATGATGACATTTAGACATCACAGTAAACATCCTACTCCTTTTCAGTATGTCTCCTGATGCAAGGCAACTAACTGCTCCTTTCCTCTCCTAGTAGATATTTCTGTTGCTCAGATGTAACAACTTTCACTCATCCTTCTGAAAACATCACAGCCAAATTTCTTTTAATTCTTTACCTGTTTACCAGCTCATTCTTGTTTCTCTTTTCAGACTTTATAAGAAGTGTCTTTAGTACTATGGAGTCTTCTTCTGCTTTCTTTTCCTTAAAAACCAGCCAGGCTCTCATTTGTGGCTGACAGAGAAGCTTGTTCCCATTCTCTAGTGCCGGACATGGTCAGTTATGGCAGCTGTTGTGGGGTCAGTGGCTCTGACTGAGGAAGCTGTGACCGGTCCGGAGAGATGGTCCCAAGAGAGATCGTCTTCCCGAAGCCCGGTGTCTTCCCTCAGCTGCTGGCTAGGAGGGCCCGTGCAGAAGCTGTCAGCTCTTCAGTGATTGTCTGCTCATGATTTCAGCTCAGCTCTGCAGGGCAGCCTCCAGGCCAGACCAGAGAGACATGAGAGGGCCGTATAGCTGTTCCACACGAGGTAGCTTTATTAGTCCACAATCGACGAAGGGAGGGCAGGGACGGGCATCTCTCTGTCCTCGCAGGGGCAGGGGCCTAGCTCTTATAGGGATACAGGGGGTGGGTGCCAGAGGGTAAGGGCCAATGGGTTACAAAGGATCTGCATAGAGTCCCCCAGAGGATTCTGGGTTTGTTTGCTTCTCGCCGTAACGCAGAGTGGCTGCCTTTCCAGGGGAGTTCTGCTGGGAGGTTTAGGCACTCTCCTTATCTCAGCAGACATCCCTCCAGGGTGGGGGCTGGGCATACCCCACAGTCAGTCTGATGGCAAATTTTGTGGAAATGTGGGGGACACTCCCCAGTCTCTAGGTTCCTCAGACATCATTGGGTGCAATTGCACTGGGACCATGTGCATTCACTATTAGCTTTGAACATGGCGTACAATGAGAAATGATATCTGCCCTTCTTGGCCACCTAGGCACACCCTGGCTCATGTTCAGCGGCTGTTGCCAGTGCCCCCTGGTCCTTTTGCCTGGGCACTTTCCAGCCACTCTTCCTCCAGCCTGTGGTGCTTCCTGGGGTTGTGACCCAAGGGCAGGACCCAGCATTTGGCCTTTTTATGTTGGCCTCAGCCCATTGATCCAGCCTGTTCAGATCCCTCTTCAGAGCCTTCCTGTGCTCCAGCAAACCAACACTCCCACCCAATGCGGTGTCATCTGCAAATCGACTAGGGGTGCACTTGATTTCCTCAACCAGATCATTGATTAAAAAAACAGGACTGGCAGCAATACTGAGCCATGATGAGCCCCACCAGCGACCCCACCAGCTGGATGTAACTCCATTCACCACCACTGTTTGGGCACAGCTGTCCAGCCAGCTTTTTACCCAGCAAAGAGCACACCTGTCCAAGCCATGAGCAGCCAGTTCTCCACGAGAATATTGTGAGGAACTGTGTCAAAAGCTTTACTGAAGTCCAGGCAGACAACATCTACAGCCTCTCTGTCATTCTCTGAGTTGGCCACCTCTCACAGAAGGAGATGAGGTTGGTCAAGCAGGACCTGCCTTTCCTAAACCAGTCTGGCTGGGTCTGATCACCTGGCTGTATGTTCTGCATTGTGACACTCAATGCTCCATGAATTCCCTGGGAGTGAGATCAGCCTGGGAGGCCTGTAATTCTCTGAATCCTCCTTCCGAATCCTCCTTCCTATCCCAGTCAACTGGGATCTCCCTGGCTAGCCAGGACTCATGATAAATGATGGAAAGTTTCTCAGTGAGCACTTCTGCCAACTGCCATATTCCGTCTGAATCAATCCCATTTAGCCTGTGTGTGTCTGTGGTGTAGCAGGTTGCTGATCATTTCTCCTTGGATTATGGGAGCATATCCACTGTAATATTGACAGCATCTTAGTGCTCTCTTTGAGTTGGAACATCTCAGCCAGCAGTCCTTGGACACTCAGGCCCAGATTATCTAGGGCTATGGATTTTAAGATACGTGGTTTTGATAGACATTGTGTTTGACACTTCTGCTTGTTACTTGTGGAAAGTGTGTTGCCCTTGTGATGTGATATAAGCCTATAAACCCATTTCCTTGCAAATGCAGAGCAGAAACATTTATTCTCTGAATTTTAATTTCTTGAGTCTTCTTCATCCTCACTAATAGCTTTATCATTTGCATCTACTAAAGAGCTAAAATATTGTTATATTTTTGAACTGCAAGGTTGAATATCATCTCAGCAGTCCTCCTTATTATACATATTACTCTGGAAAGAAACATTTATAATATTTTTCATGAGTCTCTAAGATTTATTATATGCTGATATCTGCTTTTTATTATTTTTACTTATTTTGATTATTTTTCCCTTACTGTTATACTAAGATATTTTAGACAAATATGTTATTTTCTTTGTGGAAAATGATAGTTCTTTACAATAACTTAGCCTTTTAAGCATTTTGATGTCAACTCATTTTTATGTATCTTCATATCACTCTTTTCAAAACTGCATATCTGAGGATCAGGGAATAATGGTTTATTCTGTGAACCTGAGGTCTCATCCAAATCTATAGGAAGGTCCCTGCCCATGTCTTTGCTACTTCACCTCTAAAAGGGGAATAATGCTATTTCTCTACATTGAAAGCCTTTGATGAATGTATTTTAAAGAATGGGCAAGTTCTTTACATAAGGAAATATGTACAGAAAAGTGGGTATTCCAGCATAGAACTTGAAAAATACGTGAAGAGCAATTTCTCTTGTTTGTGTTATCCTGAACAAAAAGCTATATAGTTTTATGAAGTCTTTGTCTCACATGGCTTGCTACAGATGTGAAGTGTGTTCCTTGTTTGGATAGATTAGTTTAATTTGTGCTGGAGCTTACACTTTAATAAATCAAGTACAAGAGATACTTGGAGATCAACAGGATAAGCAGTAAGTGATAGCCTGATTCTCCTCTCCTGTGAAGTTAAATTGGAAAGAACTTCTCTGAAGCACATGCAGTTGAATTCATGTAAAAACCATGCTTTGTATGAAAATTAAGATCTTCAGCGTTTGTATTACTAGTTGCAAGAGATTCACTTCTGCTTTCTCTTTACACATGTAATTTCCTCCCACATGCTAGTTTGTTTCTTTTTGTGTAGGATTAGAAAGGAAAATGCAGGAAATTATCTGATCACAGGATCGACTGGAGTACATGAAGTGTGATGGCATTAATAAGATTTGAATACAAAAACTTGTGGAATTGCCAGTGAAATGGATGAACATTTAAGAGACGTTATTAGTCAGCCATTGGAAGGTGTTGCAGAGACATTACAGGCCTCCTAGCAGAGGTAACACCCATCCCATATCAGTGCAGAACAGTCTGGTGTTTTCTCTCACACACTCTCTCTTGCTCTATTATTTTTTTCTATACTTTCAAGACATCTGTAATTGCAGTTAATCTATTGCACAAAACATGCTAGTTGGGGAGGGGATTGTTTCCATTTTGGGTACTGTGCTGTTAATCCAAAAAATTCTCTCACCCCTCCCATATTTTGATGAAAATAGTGGCTGCTCAGCTGTCCTCAGTGGGCAAAATGAGTCTGTGATGAGTAAATTCAGAGCAATGACTTTTGCCTGTGTTTACAGAAGTGTCGGAAAGGACCATGAGAAGAACAGACTGAAGTGCTATTGTTGAAATGGAGGGAGTGAGAGCAAGGGGGATTGTTATCACTTCTGCTGGATTCAAAGCTCTATCCTTTCTTACTGTTCTGCTGCTGGGCTGTACTGCGGTTGAGGCCTTACCCTGTAAGTGGGTAAGACCTCATTCCTTGGCACTCTCATGTGATGTTCAGAGCTTTTGTGTGTGAAGGAAGTGTGTTTTTGAGAAGTGTTTAACACTGCTTGATTATTCAGTGGTATTTAAAAGAACCCAAAATAAACAGGGAGCTTGTGACTGGAAAAGACAAGTTCTCTATGTAATTTGAGACAAATATCTTGTCATTTGAAGGTCTTTCTGCTTTTTAGTTTACCACAGAATGCTACAAGAAATTTCCTTCAGTGACTAGGAGCACATCCAAGACAAGGCAGGCCTTAGCAGGTGTTTGCCACATGCTGTTGTGATGGCTGGGATTAGTTGGGTAACAGTGAGCAAACATCTGTCTTGTATTATTCATACAGACTTCATTTCAATTTATATCAATGTTCCTATCAGTATGTGACAGTTGATTTGGTTCTTCAAAGTTCAGTATGAGGGCTGATGGTAAAGTATCCAGTAAATATGTCTTTCTGTGCCGGGATGCAATTTCTTCCCATCAGTGATGACAGGATTTACCAGGTCATCTCAACACGAAGAAAGGGAAACTTTACCAATCAGCATGTGTCAGGGTTTTTTCTTAAGGTTTTTTTATTTGGCTATACAAAGAAAATAAATCTAAAAAACATATCTTACCCCCCAAAAAAAGTTTACAATTGTATACTCCAATGGGAAATTAAAATATCAGGAAACAATTTTATTTTCTAATGTTTTGCCAGCTGTAGAACAGGGTCCAATAAGTAGAACAGACCTGGCTTGTTTGGTTGTTTCCTCTCTTTTGGCCAGATTTGTCTTACTAGACCTCTCATAGTCCTCTTTTAGGCTATTATTTTCCCCTTTATAATGACTGCAAACAGCAATCCAGGCAAAGAAAGTATGTAGGAGACATTTCCTAACATTTCATTGGCATTTAGAAAAGAAAAAAAACAGTTGAGGTTAAAAAAAGTGTCATTTTGTTATTTATGCAGTGAAGAGCAGTGTGTTGTAGAAAAGGTAATTTACCCTGAGGGAATGTTTCCTCAAGACATAGCTCCATTTTTCTTCTCTGGCTCTTTCCATGGCTTATTTCACTTCTCTTCAGGGAACTGCTCTGGAGCCTGCTTTTCAGAATGTGTTGAGAAAACAAAGTAGACTGTCTGTTGTGCTTATATTTATTTAGTTAAGGGGATTTCTTTGTTTTGTTTTATTTTGTTCTAGGATGTAAGTCAAGATTTTAAAATAAACTTGTTGCTCTGATTTAAGATAAAAGAGTGAAATCTAGAAAGCATACAAAGTCAGTCAGAAAAAAATTTCCGTTATCAATCAAAATATTTCTGTAATTTTAGAATATTTTGTTGCATTTTGTCTTTCCACACAACCAGGATCGAAGTCAACAAAATCTTCTTTAAACAACTGGAGGAAGTCTCTGTATCAAAAACCTAACTTACTGGGGAGAATTTAACTTCTTTAACATCTGCTGAAAGAGCAACATGGCAAGTTGCAATCAGTTGAGAAGGCTTCTGGAGGGTATAAATGGTAACATCTTGATAAAGATAATGGATTGGCCAACCAAAGGTGAGGCACCATTGGATCTCCATTTAATAACAGAGATGTGGTTGGGAACATGATAATCATCAGCGTTGGCAGTAGCAACCATGAACTATTGGAGGTCAAGTAAGGAAAGTGAGTAACAGACAAACTCATTGGGAAGATTAGGGAGTAGGACCCCATGAGACAGCTCTGAAGGGCAAAGGAGATAGAGAAATCTTGAAGGACTTTAAGGACAGAACCATCCAAGCCTTTTGTCTTATACTTTTGAAAAAGTATAGCCATACTGGGAGCATAATGCAAAATCGTGCATTGCCAGTCATACCTGGGAAGGCAGAGTCCTTACCCTTTGCAACAACAGTCCAGGCTGGGCACTGGGTGCCTGGGCAGTAGCGCATTGGATAAATCCCTAGGGCTTTGAGAGACACAGAGAGCTGCACAGGAGTGGGCAGCCTGTGGGGCTGGCAGCTGTGAAGGCCAGCACCACCCTGTTCTGTATGAGCAAGGACACAGATAGAAGATGGAGGGACACAGGAGGGTCATGGGGATGAAGGCAACATGGGAGGATGTGAGGAGGTGTGGGGGGATATGGGGATGAAGGGGACATGGGGACACATATGGCAGGAATGTGAGGGGACATGAGGGGACACAGGGAATGTGGGGGTACACGTGGCAGGGACACGAGTGAACAAGGAGAGTTGGTGGCATTGGGAACATGTGGGGAGGTAAGGGGAATATGGGAGGACACATAGCAGGCATGTAAGGGGAGGTAAGGGGGTGGCACTGCGGACACAGGAGAGAAATGGCAGGGTGAAGGAGTGGGGATGTGAGGAGACACGGGGGTGGTGTGACTGAGGATGTGGGGAGTGATGGGGACATGGGGGACATATGGTGGGGATCTGAGGGGATACAGAGGACATGGGGGGACACATTGCAGGAATATGGGAGGTTAGAGAGGGCATATAGCAAGGATCTATCTCCCCCATGTCTCCTTCATCCCTCCATAGCCTCTCAAATCCCTGACATGTCTCCTTCTATCGGTATGAAGGACATACTTTGAGTAAGGTGAAAGATCTTTGTGCCAGGTGCTGTGTTGGCAGCTTCCTTCTGCCCTCGCTTGGCTGAAGACTACACTTGTTATCTTGCCAGTCATGCTGAGTTTACAACTTCGATTTGCCATAGAATAGAAGTGATTGAAAACTAATGGGAGTTCCATTTATTGGCAGACCCTTGGTTCTACTCTGATTTTTAAATATAAGATCATTATTTAAATTGTCTTTGCATTTAAACAGATGAGCTAGTTACAAATGCTCTCCTACCTATTGAACCCTGGGGATTGAGAAGAAACTTTTGTTACTTTGAATAATTTTTATGGAAATTCACTGTGTTTTTTTAATACTTTGGTATTTAACACTTATTATCTTATCTGAATATTAATAAAATTAATTCACAATATCAATTTTGTGAATATTCTTACCTGAAGGCACATTAGGCCCAGCCAGATATTTTTTATTTTTTATCCAGAACCAGTCTGAGCAAGTTGTAAATGTTTTACATGAAGCAAGTTGTTGTGGTGACAGATTATGGTTGCAGCCATCTGCTTTCCTTCTGCAAAAAAAAGGAACTCGGCAAGAAAAATATGTAACAAAGGACTCAAACTACAGTAGATGACATAACACTAATTGCAAATAATTTTTTTAAAAATCAGAGTGTTTGGAAATGGCCTATCCTTATGAGCTGTTGCAGTTCCAACTCATGGATTGAAATCCCATTCCCTGTGTCAGCTACTGGGTTATAAGGGATAAATCTTTGATAACTGAAGAGTCAGGAATAAACATGCATCGTAGACTTTCATACCAGATCTGTGTGGACTTACTCAGTTGCTTTGATCTGTTGGATTTTATTTTATTTTTTTGCATCTAAAGGTTAGTAAGGATTTTACTATTTATTTGGGACCTGACAATGACAATAATGAATGATTTGGGGAGAATGAGCAGTGGCTTTCATGCATAAATATTTTCAAGTACTTGTCAAAATTGTAAACCCTCCTCAAGAAAATATTTAGCCGAAGAAGTTGCATAGAGCCTGCAGTATACAGACAATCTGGTGATGGGTATCTGTAACCGAGAACAGACTGCTAAGACAAGTCTGCATTCAGCTCTGGAGATGTTAGATCTGCTTAGGATTTAAACAGGTCAACAAATCAATATTTCTGGATTGATATTTTGATTCCATTCACTGCTGAATCCTGGTGATTGGAAAATAATGCACATTAAAATTAATATTAAAACCTCCCATGTTATCAGCATTAGTCATACCATCTGCATAGAACATATAATATTCATAGAAAAACTAAAATACTTTATAGCTTAAGCAAATCAGTCAGAAATTATTTTAAATGAACCATTTGTTTCTAGAAATTTTTAAAATCTTAAAATTGTCTGAAGTTCCCTTTAAAAAATGAGGCAGTATTTTTTCTCTATTATCTTTTCATTTTGTCACATTAATCTTATAATTTCACATGGATTCCTTAAAAATACAATCTTTGTATTGAAATTTTCATGTGTTAAAGGTATAAAAATTTAGTTAAGTATTTTTTTGTTCATAATACTAAATTACTGGATTCAAACCACACTTTATCATTGACCATACATATTGCGTTTCTTGAAATGGTATTATTTACCACTGGTACTTTTTTGATATAATATTTTTGAAGTGATAATATGCAAACATAGATAATTCTGTAATGGCAACTAGCTGTTGCCTTAACTTCCATATTTTTTTTCTGTTTATATACTGTATACATGTACCTTAAAATTCTGCTTTGTTGTGATACAATGGAAAGGGAAAGCAGCCAAGCAAGAACTGGAACATAGCCCTCTGGATGGCTGGACTGCTGACATATTGAAATGACTGTAAACCTTGGCATTTGAATGTTTTTAGCATTCTTCTTTCCTTTTCCTCTCTTGCTGCACACTGCAGGTACAAGGATTATTTTCTTGTTAGAGGACTATACTGTTCCCAACAAAACAGGCCTTTGGACCACAACTGAGGTTCCTAAGTGTCATGGTAGTAGAAATTAACATAGATGTTTGTAATCAGAGAAATTATGTGGAGCTTTTGAGACAAATATATTTGGATCACATGCAGGAGTTTGTGTCTTTGTTCCAAACAAGTGGTACATGTAAATAAATATTAATTTTGCTTAAGTCTACTGTGTATATAGAGTCATTCCATTCAAATCCATTAATTTATACCAATATAAAATATTTTATTTACATATTCCTTCTTTGGTATACCCCTAAAATGCTGAGCATATTCTACAACATCTTTCTATAAAAAACATTAGGAAAAAATCCCCCAAATTTTAAGTTGGATCAACTGCTGTAAATCAGTCTGCTTTGGAAAAATTAGCAAACTGTTCCACTAGAATGTATTGTTTAGTGCAATCAGCCTCTGTAATCTCCGTTGCCTGTCATAGAAATATGCCAGCTATTGGTTTGGATTACAGTCTCATGCTAAAATAGTTGTGATGAGCCATCTTACTTTAGAAAACATGTGGACAATGATTTTGTGTTGATTAGTGATGATTGGTTTTTATGGTTGACTTCACAGGTTATTGATTCTTGGCTTTAAACTCAAAATAGACAGCAGTTTTGGAGAAAATATTTTAATTTCTTACCTTTATCATAACCATCTGATTCTCTCAGACATCCAGATTCTGGAGGCTTGCAATTTTTGGTGAAGAAAGAAAAGGACACTTAATCCTAGATATACATACCCAAGAAAATGTCTCGACTTAAGTTGATGCAACTGTTTCAAGATCAATTGAAATCTCTGCATTTCAATCAGGAAAAAAAGCCGGTATATGAGTTTTTAATGAATCACTCACATCACATAGGAAAGGCAGTAAACAAAATCAAATGGTTGAGTTTTTTTCTTGGTTGGTATCTCTCACTGTCATGTCTGTGCTTTGTAGTAGATGTGGTCAAAGGCCTTCTACTGCATTTGGGCATTCCAGCTTCCTTGGGCTTCTTGTCTGAGAAAGTATTTAGATATCTCAAGATCTTTTGCTTTTGGAAACCTCTGTATTAACAACAGTAACTAGTTCATGTTTTGGAAATCCATAAAACAGGAGATGCTCTGGACTCTGCATGAGGAGGTGACAGAAAGGACCGTCACTTATTTCCCATTTCAGCAAACACACACAAGCACCAGTTGGACAACTGGCAATGCAGGATCAATTAAGTTAACAAACTTCCCATAGTCTCAGTATCTTTCCTGTTTTAAGCAGTTGCTCTATAACTAGAACTACCTAGGAGTTCAGCTGCAGTTATGCTGCGTCAGTTATCTTGGACTGTATGAAGCCCTGCAATGTTCTTTTCTGACTTCAGCCCCTAAAAGCACTTTGTAGCTTCTGCCAGTTTATGTAGATTACTACTTAACTCTTTATGCTAATAAATCTTTGTTAACCCTGAGTCTACCTGGAGGTTTAGACAGAGGCATAACAAGAGTATTGGGCAGAACAACTGTAAAAGGAATGTCTTAAATATACTACTCAAGCACAGTGGCTTTCTGTTAGCTGTTCACACTACAGTTACTGAAATCTATGTCAACGTACGGCAACTAATTTAGCTCTTGTTTTTTTGGTTTTTCTATTTAGTGTCTCTCAAAACAGTGAATTAACAAAATACCTGTGGAAACTGTGCTTATGTATCAATATCTGGATATTGGTGTAAAATAGCAGGCTATCTAAAGTACTTTGGAGGGCAGTTTGACTCCCACTGGTTTGGAGATCAGATAATAATTGATGGCTCTCTCTCCTTGTTTATACTAACAAGGTTGTATAGGCCTGAATTTTAGGACTCAGACCACAGATTACAAACAGATATTCTTCTGGGAGTTATAAAATTCATACTTGCTACTTTCTTAAAGAAAACCAGGCAGAATTTTATTCACTAGCAATAATTCCTAGCTTGAGTCAATGACTTTTATGTAACTTCCAAAGGAAGAAACAGGAAAGTTTACTCATATCCAGTAGTCTAAAAAGATGGGCTTTCTTTCTGTCTTTTGTATGAGTTGTTTTATTCCCATCTTTCCAAACACTAGCAGCTGTTACTGGTAGATGATTTTTTCAAGTACATGCAGTGTCATATATGGTGCTAATAGGGTGCAGATCTTTGCTGTCACACCTTTCACTGGGGAATGAGGCTGAAATACCTGCTTGGCATGGGTTTTGTCTAAAATATCATACAGGAATCTTTTCACTCTCATATAGACTGGACCTGAAATATTAGAATTTATCTATCTCTCACCTAATGTCTGTGTATGGAAATAAAGAGAAATCAACTTTCATTCATTAGTTCAGTTTATTATCTGAAATGCTGAAACACACTCTTATTTTCTCTCTTTGACCAAAAACCTAAATATAGTTGAAGGGCATGTCTAGACTGCTGTCAGACTGGAGAAAATGCTGTGGTTCTTTCCTTTTAAATGCACTCAGGCTTTCATTGTTGGAAATCATAGAATGGAGGGAGGTGGCAAAGCAGAAAGGCACTGAGAATGTCCCTGGCCCCAGGAGCTGTTAGTACTCTGGCTCTGACCCATGTGTCATCAGTCACATGGGCACTTGTGTGTGAACACCTCGCATTTGTTTGTACAGACCAGGTTTACAGACATTTTCTACGCTCTGATTTCTGAAATATTTTCCACTGATTATTGCTTCAGATTTTTTTCACCAAGTTCAACTTTTAAATCAATTTTACCCACAGATGCTGCTGCCAGAATCCTTTTGGAAAGCCAAAGGTTAGAGGGGCAGCAGTGCAGAGAGTCCAGCAGACTTCAATGGACTGGAAGAGAAGCAGATAATGAAATGAATTAAAAAATAATCTTATCCTGTAAGAGCAACAGTGCTTGCAGTGCTAGCAGAGACTGCCACTCAGCAAGGCTCACAATTCAACACAACTTCAGTTTCATAGTTGACCAACTTTAAAAGTTGTTTATAGCTGTTCACATCATTGTTATGCCACATGAATTCCCTTTTAACTCTAGGTTCAGGTTTTGGATATGCTTTCTTCTGGCTATATTTCAAAGTCAGTAAGCCGAGGGCTTATACTGCTGAAGAGGTTAGTCATAGCTTGGTCCAACTTCTGAACAATGATTAAGCTTACGATTTCTGAAATGTTTATGTGAGCTGTGTCTTGTATTGTTTATTGCTGTTGTTGACACTAACACGTATGGTCCAGATGGCAGAAGAAGATCTGCATTTGAGATTATGTGGTGTATTGTAAACTCAATGTTGCAGATGTACTTCTAGCTAATCAAAGACAGAGGAATTGCTTTGAGTCACATGTTGGAAAGTTAATAGGGCTATTTAACGCAACTCTTCCATTTCCAACTTGGAGAACTTGACAGACGCAAATAACTGGAGGCTTAGTGAGACATTTCTGAAGCTACTAACAGGCTCCTTTCTTTGGAAAACGTTAAGTGCAGCTGAAAGAGAACTCTACAAATTATTTACAAAATAAAATAGTAATTAATACCTGCTGGTGGGAGCAGACTTAATAAATACTGAGTGTTCTGAAAAGTGAGCTAAACTAATTCCCTCACAAGAAATGAAATACAATAAATATGTGACTACTCCCATGTTGCAGCTGAGGATAAAGATGTAGACTTTCATAACAGGGGACGTGACTAAGCCTGGAGCCTTGTTACCACAACTTTCCTCTCAGTCTGCAGGGACAGCTAGATTCTTCCAGAAAGTTTGTCCCTTCTTTAGGGGCCAGACCCCACACTTCTCCAAAGAGTAGCACTCTTCACAGTCACTGGCTTTTGAGAAAACAGTGGTCTGAACCAAGCATTCTGGATTTGTTTTAGAAACATCCACAGAGAGGTGGGATTTTAGCACTTATTCAGGTGCCTAGACTTGCGCTTAGAATTTGGTTTCAGACAAGGAAGTAATTTTTAGTAAAAACCTGTCAGAAGGTACTGCAATGCCTCAGATGTAGTGTTCCCATTCTGCCAAGAAGGGCTGAAGGCAAGAAAGAAAATTTGAGTCTGTCCTTAAGCTGACACTACTACTCTAATGTCCAGTTCAATAATATTTTCTGTGACTGCCTTCCTTGGAATTAACATTTATTTGAAATTTAATTTTTATTTCATTTTGAGCTTTGCTTACATGATCATTATAGCTGCTGATGGCATCAGATCAGAACACAGGCTTGTGAATGGCAATGAAGTATCACTTCTTCCAGGTCCATAACATTATAAACAACAGCAACAGGAACAACAACAGCGTCAGTATTGTCAGTATTGTACCTCAGCTTGTAGCACAGGCTTGGAAGCTTTCAAGTAAATCCGAATATATTATATTTACCTTCACATTTTTCTTGATTTGAAATTGGTCATCCAAGACAGCTTCATAATTCTAGGAAATAAATAATTTTTAGGATGAATAAGGTAAGTCAGGCATCATTTTTCTTCAAGAAGTACAAAGAAAGAAGTAAGTAGACTTGATTTCTGGGAAAGGTTAGGACCTACAGTCTAGATTGGTTGTTGTACCAGACTTGAGAGGTTTCATCTCCATTTTTCTGCACACCTTGTCTTCTGTTCTTTGTTCAGCAGCTGTTGGTTCTTCTCTGCAGGGAGGCATCCTGTGCCCATTCCCCTGGTTTTGCTATTTCTATGGGTGGGGAACTGTTTGCAATTCCTGTTACACTAAGCTGGATGTTCTACAAAGTACAATTTCATTAGTCTTCTCTGTACTTTTATTGAGCTCCTGATTGATCTGTGATAATATCTGATGTGATTTAGCACAAGGAACATTGCATTTTTTCAATGTAAAATATTTATTCTCTTTAGCTGTTCTAAAGAAGAAGAAGGAGAAGGAGAAGGAGAAGGAGAAGAAGAAGAAGAAGAAGAAGGAGGAGGAGGAAATTTTCATACAAGAAACTTCTCCTGTTTTCCACTTATCTCTGGAAATTGTGTATGTTCAATATCTATGTGTTTTTAATGAGAAAATTTATATGCATGCCTTTGTTCTAGAGTTACAATAGTCTTTTTATGATGTAATACAATGTGAGTAATTTTTGTTTATAAACCACATTGCTTTTTAATAAATTGGAAATGAAGTTTACACAGAAATAAACCACAGACTAATTACCTACGAATGCAGTGCAGCCTTGTTTCTTACGTTTTTCGTTATTACTATAGTATTGATAAACCATTAAGAAACAAAAAGAAGTACTGGGTTATTTTAAGTAGTTAACACAAGTTTTACATGTGTTTGTGTGAAAAGAAGCAGGTGTTATGAATGATCAAGCAAAATAAATCTCTGTAGCAAGACCAAAAAAAAAGCCAAATGTATGCTTTTTGTTCACACTAGAACATTTTGATTTATGAACGTTTTAACATGGTTCTTCAGAAATCACCAAATATCTCCAGGTGCTAATATATTTATGAAATTTAGTTTTCCCACAGTACACATAGCAACAAGAACTTAATTTGGAATTTAAATCTATATTTGAAATATGATCTCATAAAACAGGGTACATTTCACCATTTGTATTTACATATCTCTCCTCTAATATAAAATTGAATTATACAATCAGGCTATGTGAAACACATTGTTTTAGTACCGAAGCATTTCTCTAATCTCCTTTGCTGTTTAGTATGATTCATTTTGTAAATATTTACAAGTTTGTTTCTAAAAGCAGGAATTTTAAATGAAGTAGAGAAGATAAATACAACAAAAGTAACAAATCAGGAAAGCATTTTTTCTTGGCTACAGATTGATTGGGTTCAGAGTCTGATGAATGTTGCAACATAGCAATTGTGCAGAGGTAGGGATTCCTTTTATCTTTGCCCCACAACAGCTGCCACTGTATGTACCACGCTTTTCTGTCTTTGTCAGGACTTTACATTTAAGAACATTGTACAGCATCTCTTTGTAGCCAGATTGGCACAACAGAGCTCAGATGTTACCCTAAACTTCTCCATCATTTACATTAAAATATCTTTTAAAGGACAGTTTGTCCTCCTGTTTTGTGAGAAGATTTGTATTTTGAATTTGAATCAAATGATCTGGAAAAGTGTCATTTAATCCTGTGTTTATATGCGAATTCTACCTGTTTTCATTAAAGTTGCATTGTTACCTTCTATTGAGACCAGTTTTCAAGCAGGGGTTACTTATTTCATGGGGAAGAAGTGCACCAGCTCTGGATGACAGCCCCAGCTCAAGGATGGTACAACAGGCAGTGGAGCTGTGGAAAGGTTAAAAGAAGGTTTGGGGTTATCTATTTACTCCAAAGAGCAGAAGTTGAGGGAACAAACTTTCTGTGTCACTTTACTTCTCTCTGGCAGAGCAGTTGGGGATGTTTACAGAGACTAGCTGGGGAGGTTTCCAGAGATGTTTCTAAAACCTTGGACACAGGGCAATGGCTTCACCTGAGCTGTTTGCCCAGACTCCAGAGTTACAGGACCTGTCGTCAAGTTCACGGCCATTTGGCTCCAGCAAATTTTGGACAGCACAGGACTTAACACTGGGTTATTTTTACGGCTGGACTCAGTAATCTGAAAGGGTTCAATCTAAAGGTTTTCCATCCTAAATGGTTCTGTGATTCTTTAAAAATCTAGTCAGAAATGTCAAATGTTTGCAGAGGTTCTTCTGAAGGAGAACAGTAGAATCTTCCATCAAAGTCATACACCATCTAGGATGTAAACAAGATCTAGGGAATGGTACTGTCCAAGAGAATAAAACTTAGAATGCTATATTTGGTCTGAGACAGAAGCTCTGTGTGAAATAAACAGGAAAAGCACTTTGAGAACTGCAAAAAGGGCTTGTTGGCACTGGGGGAGCATGGAAGCCTTTTGCTGAAATGGGGATGTGACTGGACAGAGCTGGGTGAACATTGCTTATAAATATTTATCTGACTTACAGATGCAAAATTCACTCTGACTCATTCCTTTTTTTCTCTTTATTGCAAGAATTTTATGAGTAAAACTTTTTTTGTAGAAGCGTCCTTGGAAAAGGAAAATCAACCAATGTGTGATGGGTTTACCCATGCAGACACATAGGAAGTATATGCAAACCCATTTTGAAAACTTTATTTGTTTGAAGATCATTCATTGAAATTAATGATAATGGTAAAATTATATAAATTACACAATCAAGCCCACTGAATTCGGCACAGTGTAACTTCAAGACTCTGACTGCACTGCAGCCTCTTATTTTCAGTGCCTCCCTATGTGCTAAACTATTGGTTTTTTTAAACAGCAATTTCACTGCAGCCATCTCAGCCTTTTATCTGCTGTGGTCTGTGTTGCTACCAGTTCTTGTTTCTCAGGCATATGAGGCAAAGTCTTTTTTGTTTACAAGTGAGGTGAGTTGCTGTAGCACCAGTCTTAAGTTTTAGCTAAAACTTACAGTAGCACTTAATCAATTTTGACACTGCTACCTAGTCTCTTCAACCTAGTTTTCTGAAGTTCTCTCTTTGCTACTTCACCCCACCACAAGGGCAGTGTAAGTTTTTCAGGACCAAAGCTTCGAATCTGTCTACATGACTTTCTTAGCCAAGTGGCTCTGCTTGTATATGTTTTTCTTCTTGACAGTCTGCTGGGGTGCAGTGCTAGACTGTTTGTTTAGCTCAAGGTTGGTTATTTTCTTTATTTGTTTTTCTTAGTCATTTTGTCTGACAAAATGACAAGATGGTAGCAAGTGTTTCTTGAGGCAAGAACAGCTGCCTGATGTAAACTTTTTGGGTGGTTTATTTTCTAAACAACATCCCAGCTGCTCTGCTGCTGGGTGCTATGAAAATTAAATTTCTAAACTGCTAGATGCATAATTGCAAACACAGAACTATGCAGGTTGTCATTGGCTCCCTTGTACCAAAACCCAAAAAAACCAAATCTCCTTCCATCTCCTCAACACCAGCTTCCTCATTATCCTCCTTCCACTCAAAATGAAGATTAAGTACTTACAGTCTTTAGACCTTTTGTCAGGGTGAATCGATAAGTAAACTACAGATATAGGTGATCAGGGTAGTCAAACAGTGTAAGACCAAGCAAATCCTGGGCTCTTAAAGCTCAGATATACACACTTTGGGCTCATCAGCTGGTGAGATCCTGGGTGAAAGCCTCAGATAGAAGTATATCAGATCTAATGGTTTCCATGTGCTTACAGAATCATCCACATCCTTCTTGGTTTAAATACAACTTAGGTATGGCTGATGCTCCTATAGCAACCTCTTTTTTCAGTCATGTTATCTAGGATTCCAATTTGCTTTTTAAGAAATTATCCATGAAAAGCTGGTGGGAAACTATTCTTAAAGTACTCTCTCGGTATCTGCTTTCTCAAGTATCTGGTATGTTCTTGAGTCCACGCAAAACTGTTAAAATTCCAGCACTCTAAGGTTACAGTATTTTCTCAGCTTGGGCTGGAGTAAGGGTGTTGTTCTGTTTTTCTTCCTTATCCTCTTACACAATTACTTTGAGGAATATAAAGATATAAATAGGTTGAGAGTAATCTGCTGACGTGGGATGTCTTCCTGGTGTTACTGTTCTCAGATAACTGGCAAATGTGACATTATGGTCAGAAAGAAGTAAATATATACATTCCTTGCAGAGAGAAACCTATGGGGGTTATACTTGAACTTAATTTTGTATAAATAGAGGTAGTTAAGAAGGTAAAAAAGGTGCAAAGAATATTGCATACTCCCCAAGATATCATGCGCTTCCAAGAATAGTTTTGGGAGCAGCAGACAGGCTATATTTATGGTTGCCTTGACAGGATGTATGAGGGGAACGTGGCAGATCATCCACAAAGGTGTAACTGCTGTGGGGACAAGAGTGGAGGTACATTAGGAATGGGGAAAAAGGACAAGCTCCAACACCTCATGGTGAAA
The DNA here is from genome assembly GCF_020740725.1 of Corvus hawaiiensis. Taxonomy (NCBI): domain Eukaryota; kingdom Metazoa; phylum Chordata; class Aves; order Passeriformes; family Corvidae; genus Corvus; species Corvus hawaiiensis. The sequence continues at coordinate 10,249,753 of NC_063255.1, read as the reverse complement.
CAGAAAGAGTCTGTTTCAATATTAAATATGAAAATATAGACATCATTAAATCTAGAGTTATATGAGTTCAGTGAGAGGAAATATGTTGTGCTTGTACGTGTGGGCAGGTAACATTGCTCAGTTTTGGAGAAATGATCAGGAGTCAATTTCTGGCTACAGTATTTTCATTAAATGGGACCAACTACCTCATAGCTTTAAACTTCTTCAAAAATAGATGGTGGCTGATGAAGGGAACACATCAGAAGGCTGTGGCAGAGCAAACTACCCTCCTGCTGTTGACCTGGAAGACGTCATGCCTGGAGTTTAGGCATGGTGTGGCTGGGTGATCCTCCCTAATACCCACAGTAGGTTCTGCCTACTCTGTGCAGAAAACAGTGGCAGAGTCATGTCAATGTTTATACAAGTTATGGACTTTTAGGAACACAGAGAAGGCTTCGCTTATTTTTCACATGCTCTTCCTTATATTGACCAAAAAGAGGAAAGTTGGATCTGATGATCATTTAGGTAACAGAAGGAAAGGCAAATTCTTGTCTTGTTCACATCTTTTTAATTTTCCTAAGGACAAAACTCTGCTCTTTGATCTGCTGATCTCTGATCTGCTGATCTGACCATCTCCGTTTTGACATTCTGCTCTCTGTGTATGCATGGGAACATTACTGTAAATATGGATGTCATGTACAGATGAGTGATTTGCAAAGCCAACAAAGAGCTCAATGTTGCAATGGCACAAGAAGGATTATTTTGGGGTGTTACTACAAGGATATTTTCATTTTTTATATTCAATAGTAAAAGAAGAACTGCTACAGCTTTGTTTAGGTATAAACAGTTCTTTTGTTGAGATAAATAAAATTATCTCATTTACTGTAGGCCAGGTTAGTATTGTTTTCAAGCTTTGAGTCTGAGTAAACAGCAGACTGTTCTCATTCAGAGGTGAAATCATAAACTGTTTTCCCCCTTTAAATGTCCCTGGACTTTTTGAAATGACATCACCTGCATATTCATCAAAGCTCTGTATTTGGCTGGTTTGGCAAAAATTAAGCAACGACTTGAATATGGTCCAATTTGTAGAAAAAAATTACTGAAAAAGAATACATGTGTTTTAAATTTGCTTTGGAGGCTTAGTAACATAAAAGTTTTTATGCCATTATTTCCATACTTCTTTTCCCTCCTCAAATTTTTTGGAATGTGTATTGTGTAGGATCAGAAATGTTTTCTTATTGAAAAATCTGCAAATCAAGAAAATAAGCTGCTCAGAAATGTCTGCATTTTCACGATAACCTTGTTTGGAGGAAGGAATGTTTTCTCAAGGCCGCGCTGTTGTTTCTGCCTGGTGGGTGGGTCGGTGGTGCCGGAGCATTCCTTCAAACAGCTCTTGAGCAGATTGTGACAGAGAGCTCCATACAAACACACATGCAGAAGGAAAAAGGTGTCTCCTAGGCACAGGATCTGACCCGCACTACAGTGCTTGCTTAGCTTTATGCCTAAGTTTAATCCTGCCTCCCATCTGCAAAAAGGCAATGTCTTGAGTCTCAGGGGCTGCTACTGGACCGAGGGGCCTGGTGCAAATCCTGCTGTGAGGGGGAGGGATCCACCAGCTCAGCAGGCATTACAGGTATATCTCAGCACAGCCCAGTGTGTGTTTGAGCAGCCTGGTGGCTTTCAAACAAGTGTGCTGGGTGTGCCTATTCATGTGCCTGCTGTTCAGCATGGAAGAGTGACTGTGTCCTGCTGACCAAGCCATGCCAGTGTCCTTGTGTCATGCCAGCAGGAGGTTTTCGCTGGACCAGCTGGAATCCTGGACCTGGATTCCTTCTGTCAGCCTGGAGGATAGCAGCTGCCAGGTTCTGCACATGGGGAGAATAGTGCCCTCCTGTCTTCTACTTTCTGGCACAAGCAAAGGGAAGTACCAAACAACTCACTAGACTAAATAAATATCTAGATTTACTTTTGAGGGCCAATGTAGCTTAACATAGGAAAAGTCTAAACTTCACTGTTTTTCTTGGTAATTAGATAATAAACATAAGCTTTTATTTTTGATGATTACTTTTTAGTTTGTGTAACATTACTGGACAATGGAAGACAGACTGTAGGCAAGTAACATTCCCGTATTAAATTAATTAAGGAGGCCAGGCTGGAATTATGTAATCTTCATTCCTCAAAACTGAGAGCTTGGTAAAATAATTAATTCTTTTCATAGCAGCTTTAGATTGGACCCAGAAGGCCAGCTTATTGCTAAAGTTAATAAAAACAGTATCGTTGCTCTGTACTCCTGTTTAAAGTCAGAAGGCCAAAAGCTGGGGGTTCACTGAACCAGATTTTTCTTCTTGCTTGCAGTTTGACACAAGAATTGTTGCAATGGATCAGAGCAAAACTCAAACTAGCAAAACTTCATCTCCAATAGTGGCCAGTACTTCATGTTTAAAAAGGCCCTATGAAACAGTGTGTGGTAAGAAAGCTTATTCCTTCTGCAGTTTTATAGTGCTCTTAACTGAAGCTTGGACCCAAGTTTAGGCTTTGTCAGAGCTTCATTGGCAGGAGAGTTTAAGAGCCATCTGCAGAGCTGCCCTTAGCACCTCAGCAACCCCATGGATGTCACTGGATTTTCTCCTACTTCTAGACAGTGTTACCTGCGCTTTTTCTGTTTATTCAGTTTAGTCTTGGGATTGCTGGACGAGCCATTTCCCTGACTGATGCTCAGAGCGGCCTTCACCATTACTTGGGTGCAGGAGCACATGGTCAGAGTGCTGTTAATTGATTAAAGAGTCAGACCAGAGTTTTTAAAAGAAGATTTTGGCACAGATGACTATCTTCATATTTAGATACTTGCTCATTAATTTTTAGGCAGCATAACTGGGCAAGTTACCTCCAGAGATGTTTAGGCTGGATGTTAGGAGCAATTTCTTAATGGAAAGGTTTGCCAAACATTGAAACATCCTGCACAGGGAAGTGGTTGAATCCAGCCCTGAAGGTATGTAAAAGGTGTGTAAATGTGGCACTTATGGACATGGGAAGTGTTAGACATACACAAAGATATTAAGGGTCTTTTCCAATGTAAGTGATTCTATGATTCTATGAATGAGATCTGCTTTTTTCATAATCTAGCAAACTCTAGCATCAGAGAAGCCCAGGCTGGTGTCTGGCTGTGAGTTAACATTAGTCCAATTTTGGGTGTTTGTACCGCTATTTTTTCTGCTTCTTTTCATTTGTGGGTTGGGTAGGAAAAATCATAACTTTGTCTTACTAGAGTTGAAATTACAGAGGGTGACAGAAAGCACCTTAAAGACTGTAGCTGGTGAGCACCTTTTGAATTAGACTCTTTCTCTGGGAGCACTATTCACAGGATATTGCATGTGGATGTGCAAATATTCAAGACGGATGATAGACTTCTGACTGAATAATGACCTTTGACTAGAGAAGGTCATCAATTCATTGGAGAGTTAAGGCCCTTTATTAAAAGAGATGTCTGGTGGGCTTCATGGCTGAAATGGAGAAGCCAAAATGACATTTTTCCTTTGAGAATGAAATTCATATACCTATAATCTGACTATATCTTCCACTCCTGTTTTCTGTTAGCATTCATTTTTATTTGTACATTGTAATCAGATTGACTTCTGCATACTTTATTCTGATCTTTATTCTAATCTTATCTGCACAAGACAGGATTTCATTCTAGTGGGTTGTCAAACAATGCTGTGCTGGATCAGGAACATTGGCAATCCTTCTGCATGTTGAGTAGGACAAACTAGGTACTTGCTATTTCCCAAAGGAATAATTATACAAAAAATAAGATTTATTCTTTCTGTGAGAGACAAATGAACAGCAAATTTATGGGGCAGAGGCACTGCCGATAGTAGTCAGAATGCACTGCTTTTTGTCTATTGTTCCAAAAGAGTAAAGCATTTTGGAAGCATTTATGCTAAAAGATGCAGAGGACAGACAGTACTTGCTTATTGAAGTAAATTTCTCATATAACTGGAAGAAGGTACAAATAAACTTGTCCAGTGAATTTATCTAAAATTGTAAATGAAGACTGACATGGTATGTTAGAGCTGATGTCCTTTATTCTTAATTTGCAGTTGGAGAGTAAGTGACATGCGCATTTGGAAAAGATTGTTAGATGGCAATTAGTCAATTTTAAACATACTAATCATTGTTACACTTTGTAAAAACAAACTATGTTTCTTGTTCTCAGCAGAAAACACTAAGAAAATTCTAAGATGTGGTGTTGGTGATTTTGTAAACCCCACATAAAATTTAAAAACCGAGAAGCATGAGGGAACATGGAAAAAAGTAAGTCCATGGTAAGGAAGAGGACACAGAATCAGTGTAAGTGGGCTCTGCAGCCACTGAGAAAATTGTGCCAAGAAGTTACTGGGAGGGGAAAAAAAAACCAGTTAGCAAATATGAATCCTGGTGTAAGGAAAGTATGATTTGGGTCATTAAGCAGTTGTCAGAATCTAGTCAGATAAGTGGAAAGGTATGTGAGAGAGCAGAAGGAAAGAAAGAATTGGAAGGGGTAAATGGTGTGTCTCTGAGAGGAAATCTTATGATGGAGGATTGACTTAGAGTCACAGAAACATAAAATGTCAAGGATCATAGAAACATAAAATATCAATGGGTTGGAATGGACCTTGAAGCTCACCTAGTCCCAACCCTCCCTGCCACGGTCGGGGACACCTCTCACTAGACGTGGCTGATCAAGGCTTTATCCAGCCTGGCACTGAACACTTCCAGGACTGGGGCATTCACAACCTCCCTGAGCAACCTTTTCCAGTGTCTAACCAATCTCAAAAAATTTCTTCCTAATATCTAAACTAGATTTCCCCTCTTTGCATTTGTACCCATTACTCCCTGTGCTGTCACTAAAGTTCCTGATGAAGAGTACCTGTAGGCTCCTTCAGATACTCGCAGGTTGCTATGAGGTCTGCACACAACCTTCTCTTCTCCAGGCTGAACAGCCTCAACTTCCTTATCCTGTTTTTGTAGGGGAGGTGCTTCAGTCCTCTTATCAGCTTTGTGGCCTCCTCTGGATTTGCTCCAGCAGTTCCATGTCACTTTTAAGTTGGGGACACCAGGGCTGGACACAGTTCTCCTGGCGGGAACTCACAGGAGCAGAGCAGAGCAGCAAAATTCCCTCCCTTGACCTGCTGGCCACTCTCCTTTGGATGCAGCCCAGGATTCCCCTGGCTTTCTGGGCTGTGAGCACTCACTGCTGGCTTGTGCTGAGCTTTTCATCAGCCATCACACCCAAGTCCTTCCCCACAGGGCTGCTCTCCATCACTTCTCTGCCCAGCCTGTGCGTCTGTCTGGGATTGCTCCAATGCAGGTGAAGGACCTTGCACTTGGCCTTGAACTCCATGAGGTTTGCTTGGTGCCACCTCTCAGGCCTGTCCAGGTCTTTGTGGATGGCATTCCTTCCCTTCAGCATGTCTCGACTGCCCCACACAGCCCAGTGTCTTCAGAAAAATTGCTGAGAGTGCCCTCAGTCCCACTGTCCATGTCACTGACAGAGGTGTAGAACAGTATCAGCCCCAGGACTGACCCCTGAGGGACACCATTTGTCACTGGTCTCCATGTGAACAATGCGCTGTTGACCACAACTCTGAGGGCCAATGTAGCTTGACATAGGAAAAGTCTAAACTTCACTGTTTTTCTTGGTAATTAGATAATAAACATAAGCTTTTATTTTTGATGATTACTTTTTAGTTTGTGTAACATTACTGGACAATGGAAGACAGACTGTAGGCAAGTAACATTCCCGTATTAAATTAATTAAGGAGGCCAGGCTGGAATTATGTAATCTTCATTCCTCAAAACTGAGAGCTTGGTAAAATAATTAATTCTTATAATTAACTCTAATAATTAATTATAATTATTAAAAATAATTAACTCTGAGTGTGGCCATCCAGCCAGTTCATTATCCACCAAGTGGTTGACCCATCAATCCATGTGTCTCCAGTTTGGAGAAAAGGATGTTGTGCGGGACAATGACAGAAAAAAAAGGTGTACTTATGATACAGTATAGCCCTGATGTAACAGGAACAGTTGTATTATGGATCAACAGTCCTCATCTTCTGTCCTTATGTTGTCTTAATTCTTTTATTTTGTCTCTATTCTTTTATGAGTGTGTGTTTTCAAATCTCATTCATACATTTAGTAGAAGTTTTCATTCTTTAAAAGAAACATAAGTATATGTTTTCTGAAGCAAAAACTTGGGAGTAATGCTGAACTGTAGCAGTATTCTGTAGTAGATCTCATACTTCATTTTTTCATTTGTCCTTCTTCGAAATTTTCTTTGTTAATATTTCATGTCTGTCTTTTGACATCTGCATTTGCCAGTCCTATTGGGAGAATCCAGAGAAGTTTGGAGAAACACCATATTTTTTGCTCTTCCCCTTAGCCCTCCCCTCAATTTACAGTCTAATGAAGCACAGATGCAGTCTATTTTATAAGTTTTTAATGTTAAATCAACAACTAAATTGGGAAAATATCTAGTAAGTGGGGAAACAATGTAATTGAGTGCCTATCGCTCTGTCAGAAAGTTCTGCTTTTGAAAAACCTTATTCTGTGATTGCCTCTGATCTGGCCACCCTTGTGCTCTTAAAGTGCATGCAAAGGAAAATGGTCTAACTGAATTAGTAACTAGTGAATTACACCCTGTCACAACTCAGGTCTTAGGCATGTTTGTCTCAAACCATCTCTTGGTTCTATGCTTCACCCTGATGTGAACATTGAGTAGCTGGCAGCATCACTGAAAAGCATCCAAAAAATGATAAATCTTTCGAAATTTGCGTTAAGACTCCAGTTTAGAGCACTAGATATTCAGGAAATTTTGTTCTAAATAGGTTATAGAAGAATGCTCTGTTCCTACTGTAAGCAGAAATGGTTAGTAGAACTTTGACTTTAGAGAAACCAGAAGGAATTAGAGAGTGCTCATTCCCTCAGGAAACAATGAAAAGGTAAGTTAAAAAAGTGTTTAACTCCTGCATGTACTTTTGAAACTACTAAATATCATCTATCCCTCATTAAACATATATTCAAGTTAATCCACCAACACTGAACTGGGGCAGTGTGTGAGGTTAAATACCTGAAACTCCAAATGAAAGTAAATTTTGCTCTGACAACCGAGAAGAAATATCAAGATTTAGACCACAGTAGGATCCAGCCTGTAGGTCAGCAAAGAAAACGTGCAGCAGAAGGAATAACTCTTTGTAGTAAATCGAGAAGGTATCACAGCTGCACAGTAGCAACCAAGGTAAGTAATATCATTAAATGTAACCACAGTAGCTAAAAGCTGAGATGATGTAACGCAGCTTCTGCTCTAGTCATTCTGGTGCCTTTCAACTGCCTGTTGACGTGAACTACACTATAATCAAACAGGTCTGGAATTTCTTAAATAGCCCATTACCTGTATTGACAGTATAGCTGTCATCCACACCCATGTCCTTCATCAGCCATCAGGGAATGATGCCTACAACATGTGTATCCTGGAGTACAATGCAGGACTGCCTATGTGTAGGAATACAATGTGAGCTTTAGTGCCTGAAGCTGAAATTTGTGTACTTAAGAGAAAATTGTAAAACTCCCCCACTCTTTATATTTGAATGGCATAATTACTTCCCTTACAAATAAATGTGATGCAGTAAATACATTCCATGATTCATAGGTACAAAGAATAATTCACTCATTTAGTGACTTGTTCTCAGTATGGATACTGTAGTAGAAAATGCATATGTTATGATTTCAAACAGAACTATATCAAGATCAAATTTTCTGAGATGCGAAGTCACAAAAAAGGTCAAAACATGACTCATCATTACGCCCTTCTGAGATTTTAAGATTCAGTGCTGAGTTACCTAGTTAACAACTGAAAATAACATTTAACAGAATGTCCTGGGTTGCAGTGTATTCTATTACCATCCTCATGAGCTGTTGAAACCAGGTGGGGCAGTGTTTCCTTGCCTCCTCCCCCCGAACTATCTCTCTGTTAATGGCCCATCAATGCCATGCCCCATGACTCAGAGATAACTCCCTCCGGACTATCTTCTCTTAACAGGCCCATCAATGCCCTGCCGCATGACTCATCATTCCATTGTGAGATGCTCCACCCAGAGAGAGGAACCAAGCATTCCATCCTGCATATAATCTGAGATTCCAAACACTGCAGACAACCCGTCCACTGGATTTCCAGAGGACAGGAGCTACACAGCCACCACCCGACCTTGCAAGGAGGAGCAGGCCCTTTCTATGGGATCACTGCTTCGACAGAACCACATCCATCACTTCAGGAGGACTGCAGCCCCCATTTTATCAGACTTCTACTGCCACCCTGACTAGCAGGGTGTCAGGTTGTATCCTGACTATGTCAATTTGAACCAGTGTTTTCTGCCTTTATTTTTTAAATTTCCCGGTTAAATTGTTATTCTGACTTGGTGCCTTCTACTGGTTTGTTTTCAAACTAGTACATATTTTGGTGCCCAGTGTGGGGCTCAAGTGCTGAGAAAAGTCAGAATTACAATTTTGTATTGTAGAAGCCACCTACTCACAATGATGCTCAACATGCTTACATGGGTCTTGTACCTAGCTCTCTATATTTTCCCACACATGGGGAACTATCTGCTGATTGTAATGCTCCTGTGTAGACCAGGGTATGGTATAAAATTTGCTTTATTAGTCTATTATGCCTACTGCATGGTAATCTCCGAGGCAATGAATATAATTCGGGATATATACTCGACTTTGTCTGCTTGTCCTCCTCTAGGCTGCTACATCTGGGCCTCAACAATCACACCCAGCCCCCGGGGGGAGGATTAAAGAACAGCTTTTTCCAGCCTTTCAGGCCTGACACAGCAGGTTTTGGAAATATTGAGTTCCCTCTGGATGTTAAAGATGGCATAATCCTCTTGTCAGTTCTTTTTTCTTTTTTCTCTATGACCTGCATCGTGTACATCATGCTGAGAAACAGAGCTATGGCACAGCATCCTCAGGATGAGAGGGGAAAAAATAGTAGAGCAATAAACACCATGTCTGTACAGACTGTCGCAAAGAAGAAAGGAACCAAAAGCAAAGCAACAGCATTCGTATCTATGCAGACACTCACAGAGGAGAAAGAAACCAAACACAAAACAACAGCGTCCATGTCTACGCAGACTGACACAGAGGAGAAAGAAACCAAAGGTGCTGTCAGCTTCTCCACACAAACTGTCACTGAACCAGAACAGCCTAAACCGATTGCAGTTGCCCCTGTTCAGAAGAAGAAATCAAAAAGCAAATCAGTCCACATAGTGACTGACGAGGATGCAGCAGGACCTTCGCACCCAGCAGAAGAGACAGAGCCAGAGATCATGACTCGGTCACTATCCCTGGGTGAGCTGCGTGACCTGCAGAGGGAATTCACCCGCCAGATGAATGAGTCCATCTTGACCTGGCTGCTCTGCATCTGGGACCCTACAGCCAGTGACACCCTTCTGGATGGAAGTGAGGCCAGGACACCGGGATCTCTATCCTGGCATGTGGTCATTGACCAGGGGATCCGGCGAATCCAAGAAACTCTCAGCCTCTGGCAGCAACTGCTGACAAGTGTAAGGGACAGGTACCTTTGTAAAGAAGACCTCCAGGTGCACCAAGGAAAATGGAGCACAATGGAACAAGGTATCCGGTGCCTGAGGGAATTGGCTGTACTGGAAATAATTTTCTCAGAAGACGAGAGATTTCCTAAGAGCCCAGATGGTGTCCAGTGCACGTCACAGATGTGGTTGAGGTTCGCACGCCTTGGACCAGAGATGTACTCCTGTTACCTGGCAACGCTGCAATGGAGGGAAGGCGAGGACAGGGTGGGCGTCTTGGTGAACAAACTGAGGATTTACAAGGGCACTGTCACAGCCCTGTTTTGCACCCATGTCTCGTCCGTAGAAACAAGGCTGGCTGAGCAAGTCTGGAGCTTGGTTGAAGAGGGCCATCAGAAACTGAAAAAGGAACTTAAGGAAGAGATTTACGACATCTCACCAGAACCAACAAGAGTCTCTGCCATTAGGAGAAGGCATCCCCCAAACAAGGAGAGAGGATACACTCCACAAGGTAATCTCTGGTTTTTAATTCAGGAACATGGAGAAGACATGAGTAAGTGGCATGGAAAACCCACCTCCTCCTTAGCAGCCTGGGTACGTGAACTAAAAAGAGGGAAAACTACCACAAGAAACTCATCTAGAGTCAATGCTGCTCCAGTCTCTCGCACACAGAACTCCAGATGGTGTAGGAATGATAACATGACCGATCCTCTTGAAGGGAGCTCAGGAGCATATTCACCAGAGGGAAGAAATGTGTACCATGATCAGGAATAGAGGGGCCCTTCCTCCAGCCAGGTAGAGGAAAAGGACAATCAGGTCTTTTGGACTGTGTGGATCCGATGGCCTGGCACATCTGACCCACAAAAATACACGGCTTTGGTTGACACTGGTGCTCAATGTACTCTGATGCCATCAAGGTATGTGGGAGCAGAACCCATTTCTATTTTTGGGGTGACAGGAGGATCCCAGCAACTGACTGTACTGGAAGCTGAAGTGAGTTTAACTGAGAATGAGTGGCAGAAGCACCCCAACATGAAGGGCCCAGAGGCCCCATGTATCCTCGGCATAGACTATCTCAGAAATGGATATTTCAAAGACCCAAAAGGACATTGTTGGGCTTTTGGGATAGCTGCTGTAGAGACAGAAGATATCAGACAACTGAGTACCTTGCCTGGCCTCTCAGATGACCCCTTTGCTGTGGGACTGCTGAGAGTTGAAGAACAAGTACCAATTGCCAGAGCAACAGTGCACCGTCGGCAATACTGCACCGACAGAGACTCTGTGGTTCCCGTCCATGAGATGATTCGTAAACTGGAGAGCCAAGGGGTGGTCAGCAAGGCCCATTCACCTTTCAACAGCCCTATATGGCCAGTGTGTAAGTGCAGTGGAGAATAGAGACTGACACTGGATTGCCGTGGCCTGAATGAGGTCAGGCCACCATTGAGCGCTGCCGTGCCAGACATGTTGGAACTTCAGTATGAGCTGGAATCCAAGGCAGCAAAGTGGTACGCCACCACTGATATTGCCAATGCCTTCTTCTCCATCCCTCTGGCAGCAGAGTGCAGGCCCCAGTTTGCCTTCACCTGGAGGGGTGTGCAGAACACCTGGAACCGATTGCCCTGGGGTGGAAGCACAGTCCCACCATCTGCCATAGACTGATCCAGACTGCACTGGAAAAGGGTGATGTTGCTGCCTGTTTTGAGCTTCCCATCCCCCCTCCCAAAGACATGTGCTCCGAGTTCCTTTGTTCCAAGCGCGGGCAAAGCCAAATGTAACTCAGACTCTTCAGCAGTGTCTGATTGGCCGCTCACCCCGGGTCCGCCCCCAGTCATCCCCTTGCCCCTTCTCCGAATAAAAAGATGGTCGAGGGGAGGCAAAGGCTCTCTCTCAGCTCAGCTACCTTCCTGTAAACATCTCTGGTCGTCTGTCTCATTTGAAGGCTTCTAACTGCAGGGAATTGAGCGAGCAGGGAGCTATATTTCTCCCTCTTTGCTTCTGCTGATGGTATTTGCTCTGCAGCTGATTCAGGTACCGATTTTAGAGCTACTAAAGTGCTAGATCGCCCGTGCTACCTCTCAAGGCTGCTCGAGGCTTTCTAAGGCATTGAAATACAAGCGCTAGCCGGTATAAAGCTGAATAGATACCTTTACAGGGTGAGGCTCCAGAACATCTGCAATACATTGACGACATCATTGTGTGGGGGAACATGGCAACGGAAGTATTTGAGAAAGGAGAGAAGATCATCCAGATTCTCCTGGAAGCCGGCTTTGCCATCAAAAAGAGCAAAGTCAAGGGACCTGCCCGAGACATCCAGTTCCTGGGAGTAAAGTGGCAAGATGGACGACGTCAGATTCCCACCGAGGTCGTCAATAAGATCATTGTGATGTCTCCACCAACCAACAAGAAGGAAACACAAGCTTTCCTAGGTGCCATAGGCTTTTGGAGAATGCACATTCCTGAGTACAGCCAGATCGTGAGCCCTCTCTACCTAGTTACCCACAAGAAGAACGATTTCCACTGGGGCACTAAACAGCAGCAAGCCTTTGCCCAGATCAAGCAGGAAATTGCTCACACAGTAGCCCTTGGCCCAGTCAGGACAGGACCAGAGGTGAAGAACATGCTCTACTCTGCAGCTGGGAACAATGTCCTGGAGCCTCTGGCAGAAAGTGTCTGGTGAGACTCGAGGTCGACCACTGGGATTCTGGAGCTGAAGTTACAGAGGGTCCGAAGCCAACTACACTTCCACAGAGAAGGAAATCTTGGCTGCCTATGAAGAAGTTCAAGCTGCCTCAGAGGTAATGGGCACTGAAGCACAGTTGCTTCTGGCACCCCGACTACCGGTGCTGGGGTGGATGTTCAAGGGAAAGGTTCCTTCCACACATCATGCCACTGACACTACATGGAGCAAATGGATCGCCCTCATTACACAGCGCGCCCGTATTGGAAACCCAAATCGCCCTGGGATTCTGGAAATTATAACAAACTGGCCTGAAGGTGAGACTTTTGGATTATCTTCTGAAGAAGAGGAAGAGCAAGTGACCTGTGCTGAGGGAGCCCCACCATATAACAAGCTACTGGAGACTGAAAGACGATATGCCCTCTTCACTGATGATCCTGCCGAATTGTAGGTGCTAACTGGAAATGGAAAGCTGCAGTATGAAGCCTCACAGGATGAGTTGCGCAAGCTACTGAGGGACAAGGTGGATCGAGTCAGGTTGCAGAGCTTAAAGCCGTCCAGCTGGCTTTGGATATTGCTGAGCAAGAGAAGTGGCCGAGGCTCCATCTCTACACCGACTCGTGGATGGTAGCTAATGCTCTGTGGGGATGGCTGGATCGCTGGAGAAATGCCAACTGGCAGCACAGAGGGAAACCCATCTGGGCCGCTGAGATTTGGTAGGACATCGCCGCCTGAGTAGAGAGGCTGACTGTGAAGGTTTGACACGTGGATGTACACGTACCCAAGAGTTGGGGTAACGAAGAGCATCGCAACAACGAGCAGGTGGACCGAGCTGCCAAGGTGAAAGTATCACAGGTGGATCTGGACTGGCAGCATAAGGGAAAATTGTTCCTAGCTTCTTGGGCTGGTGATGCCTCTGGTCATCAGGGGAGAGATGCAACATACTGATGGGCCTGTGACCGAGGGGTGGACCTTACTATGCACAGCATCTCACAAGGTCATCCACAGCTGTGAAACCTGTGCTGCAATCAAACAGGCCAAGCGGGTGAAGCCTCTGTGGTACGGTGGACAATGGTCAAAGTATAGGTACGGGGAAGCCTGGCAAGTTGGCTATATCACCCTTCCCCAAACCCGTATTGACCACGGTGGAAGCAACCACTGGGTGGCTGGAGACCTACCCTGTACCTCATGCTACAGCCCGGAACACCATCTTGGGCCTGGAAAAGCAAGTCCTGTGGACACATGGCACCCCTGACAGGATCGAGTCAGACAACAGGACTCATTTTAAGAGCAGACTCATAAAACACCTGGGCCAGAGAACACGGTATCAAATGGATATATCATATCCTTTATCATGCACCAGCTGCCAGGAAAGTTGAACGCTGCAATGGACTACGTAAAACCACCCTGAAGGCACTTGGTGGGGGGACCTTCAAAAATTGGGAAGTGAACTTAGCAAAGGCCACCTGGATAGTCAATACCCGAGGGTCCATCAATCGAGCTGGTCCCGCTGAGTCTGAACCCTTGCACACAGTGGATAGAGATAGAGTCCCTGTGATACACATGAGCGGTATTTTAGGAAAGACTGTTTGGATTAATCCCACCTCAGGCAAAGGCAAACCCATCCGTGGGATTGTCTTTCTCAAGGACCTGGTTACACTTGGTGGGTAATGCAGAAAGATGGGGAAACCCATTGTGTACCACAAGGAGACCTAATCTTAGGTGAGAACTGTGTGTAGAGTTTCATTGTATATATATATATGTGTGCGTGTGTAGAGTTTAAGGAAGGTATTGGTTTGGGATGATGTAGATGGTAATAGAATAAAGGGTGGATAATGTCCTGGGTTGCAGTGTATTCTGTTACCATCCTCATGAGCTGTTGAAACCAGGTGGGGCAGTGTTTCCTTGCCTCCTCCCCCCAGACTCTCTGTTAATGGCCTGTCAATGCCTGGCTGCATGGCTCAGAGATAACTCCCTCAGGACCATCTTCTGTTAATGAGCCTAATAAACGCCTGCCCTCTCATGACTCATCATTCCATTGTGAGATGCTCCACCCAGAGAGAGGAACCAAGCATTCCATCCTGGATATAATCTGGGATTCCAAACACTGCAGACAGCCTTTCCACTGGATTCCCAGAGGACAGGAGCTACACAGCCACCACCCGACCTTGCAAGGAGGAGCAGGCCCTTTCTATGGGATCACTGCTTCGACAGAACCACAACCATCACTTCAGGAGGACTGCAGCCCTCATTTTATTGGACTTCTACTGCCACCCTGACTAGCAGGGTGTCAGGTTGTATCCTGACTTTGTCAGTTTAACCCAGTATTTCCTGCCTTTTTTTTTTTTTTCAGTATCCCGGTTAAATTGTTATTCTGACTTGGTGCCTTCTACTGGTTTGTTTTCAAACTAGTACACAGAATTAGAAAAAAGTTTAGTTATCTCCAACCATCTTGGTGGTATTGTTTCTTTTCCAGGCTGGCATAGACATGCACAGATTTGTCTTCTTAAAGATTTAGAAGATGGTTGTTAATTATATTAATCATTAAGTAATAATCATTATCTGCTTGAAAGAAATATTATCTTCTTTGAAGGAATGATTTTGACTGTGTCTAAAAAATTAGTTACATAAAATTATGAAATCTAGGGAAGATTAATCTCTGTTAAAGGTTGTGGGATGAGAAGAGTCTGCCTGGAGTAGCCAGAGGAAAAGCATAGAAAACTGAAAGAAGGACCTGGGGAAAAAAATTTGATGGCTATTTCTTGACTGAAAACTGCAGATGTTGTTTCAGTCAGAAGTACTTGAGAATTCATGCCACATTTCGGTTGAAAGTTTGTTACTTTTTTATTATTATTTTTCTGTAAAAGTGATATGTTTAATTTCAAACTCTTCCAAATGAATTGTTTTACTGTCTTTCTTTAGTGAGATATTTTGTTTTGAAATAAGCTCGTAAAATTTTAATGGTAAAAACACAGAATAAAAGTTCTTCTCTTTCTTTCGCAGTTTACTTTGAGGAAATGAAAACTTCTTTTCTATTTTGAATTTCTTTAGATTTACTTTGAGTTATTTCATCTGGTTTGACCAGGGAAGCAAAAAGTCAGTTTTTCACACAGTTCCGTTTCTGAGAAGTCAGTGTACCTATTATAGAATATCATTAAAAGAAATACAGTAAGAAAAGACTGTAGTAGTACAACAGCTATTTTTGTCTCATGATGTGTAACTCGATTAAGGCTATTTCTTCAACTAGGAGTATTTTGTATCCTGGTTTACACTGTGATTGAAGACATACTTTTCTTACATAAAACTGTTATGTCATGTGAAGTGTGCATGCTATAAAAACACCTTATAATGAAATCTGCCAAAACTGCTTGAAAAAGCAACAGTTCAAAATGGGGTTGAGAAAGTAATTCTGACCAGGACATCCTATTTTGCTGGTTTGACTGCTCTGATTAAAACGGTCTGTGAAGAAAAAGCCTTTGCATGATAGGCCCAGATACAAATTAATAAGACAACACTGTGTTGACCTACTAAGCAAAAACACAACAGCCCAGTAACTACAAACAGACACAGCTATTTTACTGCTTTGCTAAAAACTTCCCTTCTCCCACCCAAATTGTCTTGCGGTGGCTTCTTTTGGCTGTATGTAAATTGCCCTGTTAAAATGCACACTTCCCCAAACAATCCCACCTGTGAATGATTGCAGCCTTTAACCCTTAGGTTATATTTTCTCCTAATTGTTCACTCAAAGAGGCATTTCGTTCTGGTTTTTTTTTAAGCAGCTTAGTAGTTGTATTATATTAACCAAACTGGATGGTAGGGAGCTTGATCCCAAGGTTCAAAACTTTAGAATTTTCCACCAGAGACCTCTGATCACTATTATAATCTGCATCAAAATTATCTCCTGTAACAAGTCAGGGTTAACATTGATCCTGTAACTTGAATAAAATTACCAAACTACAGGTAAGGACTTTGTACTCTCCTGAAGGAGGTGAAATACAGTTTTTATGTGACTAACACAAAATATTTTATAGCATCAGAATAGCAGTTAATCTGTTTTAAGTGTGCCTGTGACAGAAGAATACAAAATTGCCTTTGTCTCTGCATGAGATGTTACAAGCCTTCTGCCGCCAATACGGACACTGACACTCTGCACATCATGTGTTTGACAATTTATTTCACTGAACTTGAACAATGTTTTTTTCATTATCCCTGTGTTTTACTGAAGTTTTGTAACACTGTCTAATCTGTCTCCTAATGATATTTACAGCAGAGAGGGTATATCTCAAATGCCTTTTTGCAAGATAGCTGAACACCCGGATAGTATCAATATTTTAATAGAAATTCAGATTTTTTCTCTTTGGTTGTTAGCTGTTATTTGAAAAAATCTATTTGTCAATATCAGGAGAATTAGACTATACAAGTGAACAGCCATAACAGCTTTCAAAAACTGTTTTCACAAGTAAGTATACTCACAGTATAAATATTAATCTCGCTGTCCAATAGTCTATTCAATTTATTACTTATTTCATTCAATTTTTAAATTCCAAATTTGAATGGACTAATAGTTTCCATATTGAAGGTATTTTCACAGTATAAACAAAATAGGCATTTTCCCATGAAAAGAACACTAAAAATTTGAACAACATCCATCAGGCATGAGGGGAACGGCAAGATGCAATCTTTCTCCAAATGTAGAGCTCATGCAACTTCATGGGACAGTAAGTGCCAAACTGATTGGTGCTCAGCAACAAGACTCATGGAGCCAGTAAATATTAACCTAGAACTGTCTAGCAGTCTAAATTGTCTGGGTGATATGTGGGTGGATAGTGTGTCTTCTCTGTTCCATTAAAAAAATTCTTCACTGTATTTTAGATGCTGTATGAATCTGTAGAAAAAGTCTATGTTTTGAAATAACTGGCTCCTGGAAATACATTTGGGAGACAGTAGGCTTTAATGTGCTCTTAGAGAATTATTCATTCATGGTTTCAGTTGTAACCAGTCATATTATGTGTAAGAAAATGTAAAGAGTTTAAAAATGTACCTGTATAATTCAGTAATTTCCTAGGCTTTCTTGAGATGTAGTATCAATTTTAATTAAAAACCAACCGACCAACCAAACACTCCCAAACAAACACCACCCAAAAAAAGCAACCAAACTATTACAAGAGTGTACATAATTTAAGAATAAAAGTCTTTCATTTTTAATTAATTTTAAGCCTGTTTTTCAGTTTGACAGTTGCTGGAAATCCCCAAAGTATTTTCCTTTCAGCAAAAAGAAAATTTCAGTTAGTGAACAGCATATACTGTATGTTTGAATATATGTTGCTACACAAATTGAAGATTCTGTTCTTGCTGTGACTGCCACAACAGTTCATGAGATGTAACTCATCTGTCCCACTCATCCTTGATTTATTTAATATTACTTCAAATCCTTTCTTTGTCTTGGAAGACAGATTTTGAACCTGGACTGCCCTATTTAAGACATATTCTGTGTCCGAGGGTTGAAAAAATATGTTAAACTCTCATGGTGCAGATGTTTTACTTCCCTGGTGTTACATAAGAATTATTGGGGCCAGAAGAAATGTGGTGGTGACTCCATGTAAAGTGGTAGGCAGAGACTCAACACTGAAATACCTTCTAAAATGGAGCAGCAGAATGGTTTGGACTAGATGTTTCAGCATCTCTGATGGCATTTTGTCTAAGTGGAGAATTATCTTTTTACAGTAAAGCTGTATCTGATTTAAACTGCCTAACACCAGGAAATAGTTCATTCCCAAGAACATGTGGTCAGGTTATGAGGTTAAATGTGTAACGTTGTGAGGGAAATGAAGCCTAGAAATGCCTTTTTTTGCATTTCTTACCTCCTAGTTCAGTCCAGGAATTTCAATGTTGTGGCTGACTTTCACCATTCCTGTTTTAGCTGGCTGATGCTATGATGAAAATTCTAAAGCCCGTGTGACAGCCAAATCTCACTGACAGGTCTTGAAATGCCTTTTATAGAAATTAAATTTTTGAGAAGCTCCAGTGATAAGCAGAGCAGAGCTCTCAGCAGCACCTGCCCATTCATCCAGTTCTTTCCTTCATGCCACTTGTGACTGAAAATTTTCTCAGGCAATGAACACAGTGAAATATCAATGGTTTTAACTGACAGCTGACAAGTCTTTCCTTCAGCTTCAGTGGGGTATCAGCACATGACCATAGGATAATTCAAGCTGGAAGGCTTAAAGTTAACTGCAAGCTTAAATTGTTTGCTGACTGCAAGCCGTTACTTTGTACCTGTTGTTCTAAAGACTCTTCTGTGGTACCAAGTGACTCACAAACACATATTAAAAATTTCAGCTTCCCACATGACCAGCACATTACAGAGCTGGAAAGCAAAGTCTGGAGAATTTATGAGAGTGGCTCAGATAACACAGGAAGCCATAACTAGAATGGAGTTCCTGACTTTTAATAATATTGACTCTTGACTCTGCTTTTCTCATGGTGATATCCGCCCCTGTGGGAATGAGAGCAGGGGTTTACTGACCACCAAACACATTTTTGATTATGTAGCATTTCTAAGAATACTTGCTTCTAGTTTATGTTAAAGAATCATGTATTAAGGGATGTTTTAAGAAGGACTTGCTTCTAATTTCATGGAGGCACATATACTTCCTTAAATTGTTGTACAGATAATTGTAATCAAAGATAAGAAAGTTAAATTCAAACTGATGCCTTTTCCTGGTCTTAAAATCAAGAGTCATACACGGTTAGAAGGGGAAAAGGGATTTTACCTTGGTATTTATTTTAAGGATCCTTAGGTGCACACATCCAGGTCATACGCATCGAGATGCACCCCACCGAGTCTCTCCCCCCACAACATTGGGTATAACATTATAGGTTTTACTAATTAGCATATCTATCAAAGATTCCCCAATGAGAGGTTCAAGTGAGCCCACCTCCCCAAAGAACCTTCCCCTGGATGGTTCTATCTTGGTTTACAGAACGTATTCTGGAGAGGACCTTGGGGCCTGGGGCACACTGATCCCTAGCTATGAAGCTTCTAAAATGTTTAGTCTCTTAGCTTGACAAGTCCAAGAATGTAGGCAAAAAGCACTAAGAATACAGAAGTTGCAAAAAGGTACAACAGGGATATATAAAAAAAGGCAAAAATCTTCATGGCACCAAAACAAATAAGAAGCTTCTAGCTGGTGAAGTATAGGAAGCTCTTTTATCAAGGCAAAATATGTTTATCTCTGCAGAGAGTCTGACCAACACAACAGGACTAATGTATATTCTAAGGTCAAATGGTGGCATAACATTTTTCATGACACAAATAAGCGTTATGTATGCACTATATGACAGTTGAAATATGGTGGGTGCTTCCAGCAGTCTGGTATTTCTAGTTCTGCCAATAGGTTGGTATTAACCAAGAAGGGAAAATACACCTTCCTGTAACTCCCAGGCTCTCTTATCTAAATTTTCATTTGGCCAAAGTCCAGGATTTCGTTTATGACCTCTGATGAGTTCACAGGGCAAAGCAGAAAACCCACAAATCTCATGCACGTAATCTTACCCATTTCCCTTCTATTATATTATTTCTCATAGTTGCTGTAACTTTCCATGCTTGTATTAACATTGCACAATTTATTGGCAAAGTAGTTTAATTACTTGCTTTTATTAACAATTAATTGATATTGGAAACCCATGCTCTGGGGATATTTATACATGGAAATTTTAGTTTTAAAAACCAGGAAAAAATAACAGCATGTAAGTTGAACTCTTTTTATGTGGCATATTTTGTAGGGGATTTTCCTTTCACATCTCATCAACTGCCAGTCAAATAGTACTTTATAACATTAATAAAATGTAAGTGGAGAATATCTGATGACAGGAACATTATTTTCTTAAACCGTTAGCTAAACTTAGTGTTTTAATATTATCACCAAAGGTGGGTACAAAAGATACCTCACAACTTTTTCATTTATATGCCAAACTCTATTTTTCCTGTTCCTTCTTCTTATTAAAGTAAGATTCTGGTTTAATTTAATCCAAAGTAGTATGTTTTATAAATTTCCTGAGAGAGCTCTTAATCTGCAGGAGTAGAGTTTATCTAAGTTAGCTGAGGGACCTACTCTAAGTCAGCATTTTTCAACCGTGAGGTGGTAACATCTCTGGGGAGGATTAAGTCTTATAATAGAGATTCAAGAAGGATCTAGGAAAATGAAAAAAAAATTTTTTTTTATTAGATACTTTTCTTGAGGGACCTACTAAATGTTGAACCATTTATTGAATATCCTGTAAGCATTTTAGTTTTCTGTCCTAAGAGCAAGAGAACAGCTGGATAGTTGCTGTGTTTCCCGGGGTGAGTGAACAGCAGATGTGGTTGGTGGAGGAATCGCTCTTTCAGTTCTCGACAGGGATGTGCATCTCCTCTACTCTGCATGGAGGAGGGAGATACGGAGACAAGAGCAGGACAGGGCAAAGGCCTGAGAACTGGCAGGGGCTTTGGGATTTTGGTGGTATTTTGAAGACATCAGGTCATGTGATCAGTCTGTGATCAGTCAGGCTGGACATTCACACAGGTACCATGGCACATGAGTCTCATCCAACACACTGGAGATCAGCGTCAGTTTCATTCTATGTTCTCTCCATCAGCTGGCATGCAATAAGAATTATAAAGATGGTTCAAAATACTGGCAGACACCACTTCAGTACCTTCTCAGTTCCTGCCTGTCTCGTCTCTGACACACAATCTAGCATTTGGCAGGTCCTTTTGTCTCACTTCTGTGAAAGTGGAAAATTCTTTGTGCATGGCCCAGACATGAGACCAAATTTGTATTGAGAGTAAATTTGTGTTATTTCTTCCGATGGTGCTGCTGGGCAAATATACCTTTGAATTTCGTATTTATTGGGCTACTCAAGTACTAGGCTTTGGTGGGTCCTCCACAGGCCTCTCAAATAAAGAGAGCCTGGGTTTTGGTTGGAAACTTGGATGACTTACAAGAATCATTTTTGACTTCAATGAACTGGGCTATCTCTGATCCATAGGTACTTAGTTTGTATCTATTTTGCAAGCCCCTCTGCATCTTCCATGTCACTGCCTTTAAAAAAAAAAAAAAAATAAAGCTTGGGGTACATCTATTTCCCTGAATATTTGTTTAGATAAATTAGTTTCCTAACTTACGCAGCATAAGGAATTTTTATTTACCCTTTATCAGGTCATCTACTGACACTAATTTAAAGAGGAGTCATCTCATAATAGTAGTGTCCAAGAAATAATTATATTTTATGCTGAAAATATTTCTTTGTTTAATGACTTTTGGATTGCTCACTGGATAAGATACTGGAGGTCAGAGAATACTTTACCCTGTGAGCAAACAGTGAAAGTAAAGGGTCCATACCTTTGACATTCCCAAAACAGAGGCAAACAAGGACAGAAGTAACTCATTTAAGTGCTCTAGTGGCATGCTTAACAATGGAAGGGGAAAAATGGATGCATCACTGTAATTAAAATAGATTAAACAGACATGGAATTTATTAGTCATGGAAAAATCACAGCTTCCAGCTCTTGAGGAGACAGTTTCTGGAAGGCTATTTTGGTGATATGATTGACTCTAAAATGGAATCCACAGTACTTCGGGAATTATCTGGATGCAAGACCAGCAAATGCATTCAAACTCTCATAGATCAGTATTGGGAAAAGGAATAATTTGGAAAAAAGGAATAAATCTTCCAACATTTTATGAAATACCCTGCTACTTGGAAGCTACTGTGGTTGTCTTCCTTTCTGCAGGCTAAGAAAACAGGCAGTGCTCTGCTTCTTTGCATGTAGCATGGGAGTACCAGGAATGTGCAGGAAGTCTGGATAAGGTGTAGAGCAAGTAAATGGAATAGCTCAGGTGAGGCCAGAAAAGTGGGAAGAAATCTAAAATTGTAAGTACAGCTGGTCAAGACAAGCACAGCTCTGTCCTAACACTTACTAGGTGATGCAAACTTGATGACCATGGATCTTCCTCTCTCCCTGCCATATAGTCAGAGATGCACCTGTTCCTACCCCATCTCTTAAGTCATATTGCTCTCTTCAAGTCAGTTTCTCCATCTATCATATCACCTGTTTACTTGGGACTTTGGGTAGTTGAAGATTTGATCTTGATGAATTTTTTCCACTGAGAAATGCTTTCAAATGCTTTCTTCTTTTATGGCTACAAGTGTATTCAAGTAATAGAAGTGTCAGTAGTAGTAGTAACAACAACAACAACAGCAGAAATAATAATAATAATAATAGTAGTAATGCTTGCGCATGAAGAGCTAGACTTTTCCTGAATTAAAGAGTATTATGCTCATCAGAGTTTTGAGAAATTGTATAACATGTTATATGTGTGATACTTCATAAACAGAATTTATGTTCATTGATTACATGTTGCAAGGAAGCAGATGCATTTTATAAACATACAGTACTAACATTTTGAAGGGAGCAAAATACTTTAAGCACTTCAATAAAAATATCAACCATTATGAGTAAAAGCCAATGCACTAAATTAATATCATATTGTGTGAAAAAGGAAAGGCATGATTCTGAAGTAACTTATTTCAATATTTCACTACTTTAACTCTCTTGACCCTAAGAGAATTGGACAAGGTTCATAAATGAGCAAAATATGCTCAAAGTTGAATGATACTTTTAGTTGTGTGATGGGAAAGACTGGGGGACATGAAACTCTTTAAGAAGCTGATACATTTTTTTCAGGTATCTTAGGACAAGCAGCAAAATTTAAAAGCAGAGATGTTTATTAGAATGTTTCCAGTCTTAAGTCTCAGGGTCCTACCAAAGATTTTGAAATTGTCAGCATGGCCCTTTATAAGTTTATTACTTGCCTATGAACTGGCATGTGTTTTAGATTTGTTAGAGGAAGTTTTCTAATGTACACTTTCAGTATTTCTCTACTGTAAACAACTCTGTAATACAGAAGGTTGTACTGTGAGCCAAGCTGGACTTCACTGGTCACCAGGGTCAACTGCAGAACCAAGCCTGACCTTCAATCTCTGACTCCAATTAGTCACAGAACTAATTTATTTTTCATTTTCCAGACCATTTGTCTTCTTGGAAACCACAGTGACATATAATTCCAAGAGTTACACTTGGAAAAAATTATTGTAGTGTGTTCATCTGTATTTAGTTTTAACACGTGTCCATACCAGTGATTTATACATTACAAAAGGTGCTAGTTTATTTGAATTAGAAGATTTCATGGCTCTCTGTTAGCTTTCGTGTCTGGAATGTGTTCTCTTCAGGATGAATGTGGTTTGCTTTTGATCTTTTTATGTTTTCCTAAGCATAGGTACATAGATACAGTGCAGTACATGTCAGGTTGTCATGTTTTAGCTATTTGGTTAAATTTTATACTGCTCTATATTGTGAGCAGCATGGCAGAACTTTTTAAATTTGCACTTAAATGGAGCTGGCTGTTCAATGAATATAAGTTTTCTTTGTGCCTATTGGAGATAACATAGCTGTATGATTTCCAGAATTAGCATATCATATTCTGTGGCATACCAACACCATTTTTTCATCAGTGAAGAATTAGATTTCCTTTGTGGTGCAGTACCCTGTACACATAATTATCATGAACACTAACTAGAATTAAGCATGTTGTTCATCATGATGTAGGGTAAATAATCTTAATTCTCTTTCTCTCTCCTTATATTCTAAATAACATAGAAGATATATGCATACATACATACATACATGACATGCAAAAGTCAAAGTTAGTAGTGGAAATTTAGACAATGACAACCAAGAAGAATAAAATCCTCAGAAAGTTATACTGGATTTCAGAATGTCTCAGAGACTGACATCTTGCATCCATACTGTTTCTTCTAGGTAGGTTGTACTCAGCCTGAGGCCCTAGCAGGCTTTTTTCTCTCCTGTATTGTACTGGACAGGGTAGCAACCCAGACACACAGGAATCACAGAAGGAATCAGTGACAGAAGGAATCACAGCATGTTCATGTAGTCTAGACACAGCCTCACTCTTCTTTTGCTGAAAATCCCTTTCCACTATAGCCTATTCTTAGGTTAGGCTACTGACTACCTTGTAGCAAGAAAGGACCAGTTTGGGAAACATGCTTCTCTGTAAAAAGAAGCATGCTTCCCTGCTTCACTGTCTCTCTCATGCTTCACTGTCCTTAAGACCTTCCTACAGCTATGGCGCCCTGGCCTTTCTGAAGGTCAAATTTGCAAGTGCGCAATTTCACCATTCCTAGTTACAAAACCTTTTCTCTGATATGAAAGCACATGCACTAACACACTGTGTTTTTCATAAATCTGTTTTTAAAAGATTTAAAAAAATCTTGTTGAATGGTAGCAATTTATATGTTAATTTTATTTGTGTCAAGCTATTTAAAGTTTGTTTTTTTCAATTTCTAGAGCTAATCTTGGAACACAATGTCCAGAGAGACAGACGATGGAAGAATTTTGAGGTTGATTTCTAAAAGCCTCCCAATTTTCCCATTGGTAGTGACTGTGGGATTTTTTGGAAGCCGTATGGAATGCGCTTTTTTCAGTTTTCCAGTGAAACATCCAGAATGGGCATTCTCAGAGCCCTTTCATACTGTCTAGGTTAGCAGCCAAGCCTTCTCCCACTTAAATATTTTAAGCTCACTAGAGCTTCAGTTGGTAGAAGTGGATGATGACATATCACTTTCAGTGACTTTAACAATCACTGTATGAAAAGCACAGTATTGCTTATGTTTTCCTGAGAAAAAGGAAAGGAAAAAAGGCTAGTGTACACAGTATCAAGTCAGTGGGAAGATGCGACCTTGGAATTTTTCAGATAAGCAGGGGAAATAGGCTAATTAAAACCGGTCAGTGGAAAAATAACATGTATGGTTTAATGTTTTAGGTATTCTGCAGAAAGCAGAAAGCTGAGGAAACCTCAGGATCTCACTGGCGAACCAGGTCCTTTAAAGGTGCCCTTGAGAGACTCATTTCCCATCAAGCAAACACCATGGTAGTTTTCTATAAACATGACTTTGAGGATCTTCTTGAAAGTTCTCTTGTGAGAGGCATGCTAGGATAGAGTTGAGACCCAGGAACCTACTGTGGTGTGACTGTACTTTGCAGCACTGGAGAGTCTGGGAGATCCCAAGGCTGACAAGGAAATTCACTCAGAATTTTCTTGAGGTCCAAGGAAAAAAGTAGTATCTCAGTGACCTACAGTCATCAATTACATCCTTCAAACTTTGCTATAGTCTATCTGTAATACAATGTATGCCTACTACACATATCCATCTGCATCTGTTGAGAATGCATCTCAGTTACCTGACTCAGAAAATAAGCTAACAATCTTAAAGCTAATATGTAAAGTCTATTGAAAGTCTACATAAGCAAGAAAATGTGTAAGTGGACGCTGTAGAAAACAAAACATCAGAGAACATTTTCACAGATAATGAGAAAAAAGATAATGATATGCTGTTAGCCTCATTGTCTCCAAGAGGCAATTTGGGATGAAAAAAATCTCATAGATGGATCAGAATGCTTAAAATACCTGATTCATTTTACTTATAAAATGATAATTTATGCAAAAAATCAGCATTAGAAAATAGAATATCATATGGGTTTCCTTTTCTAAATAGAACCACACCCCAGTATTCCATTAAGGATTAAAGACTTCAGATGAAATGTTTGGAATTTTTTTCCCTGTAACATAGCATAGAAATTTGTGGAAAACAACTTCTGGATTAAGAGAAAAACGTTCTTGTCAGTGTTATTTTTCCTGGAACATACTCCTAAAAATCTAATATAATAGTTTTGCTATTTTTAGATCTGCATCTGTGCAAGAGATATTCAGAGCATCACATTCCTTATTTCTAATGACTTTGACAGATGACCCTTCACTCCATAAATTCCTGCATCCTTAAGTTCACTGTATAAGATGTGAAGCCTGCTTTTTTTGCTTTCATTTTCACCCAGAACTGTTTTTCGTTTACGTTTTGCATTCTTGCTATCATTACTAGTGCACATTGTGAGGTCAGTGGAGTTCAGGATATAGAAAGGAGAAACCTCTGGCTGATTCCTAAAGATGGTGAGCATCTCTTTTGCATTGGATCTAAAAGGAATTGCAGGGATTCTTCATGTTTCAGATAAAAAGGACTCAGTCATTTTACGGCATTTACTAGATTGCTGAATATTTCCAGTCATTTCCCATACAGTTATGGCAGCCAATCAGTGTAAAGGATGAATAAATAATAAAGAGAAAAATAAAAGGATGAGCAATAGAGGGACTATAAAGAAAAAGTGTAAATAAAAGTGTAGAACAACAAAAAAAACCCAATCCAAAACAACAGGAGAAAAATAAAGAAACAATCCAAGGAATAAGAAGAAGATGGAAAGAATAAGAAGCTAGTGGGAAGTAGGTTTTTCAGAACTAGCAATATGTGGAGAGAGAGAACCACTATGTACAGAATTTGGAAATGCATACTAGGCAGACGTACAGCTTTGGCTTAACAGCAAGAGAGCCTGAGGCTTGACTCAGTGTTGGATTCATATACCTCCCATATTGCTCAAAATGGAGAGTCTGAATTTAATAGCTCAATCTGCATTTAATATTTAAGTTATCAAGACTGCAACAATGAATTCTCTTATTCTCAAAACAGACACAGGGCTATGGCACAACTCTGTTCCCACTTAGCAAGGCAATGCAGTCATGGATCCAGTCTCAGTCCACACTGGGATGAGATCAAGTCACTAAGTTTGGAATGATGTTTTAGCTCATCTGTTCCTCAGTTCTGGATCATTTATATCCAAGATTTTGCTTTGTGTTCTGTCCTCTTTTCTTTTCTGTCCATTGCCTCTCTGATTATGGGTATTAAGTCTGGGGACTGGGCCCGGTTGTGTTGTATCCATACTTCCATTGCTGGCAAATCTTTAATCATTTGTCTTCCAAAACAGATGGAAATATTTGCTTACTACAGTCTTATGACAGGAATCTTGAAGAAAATAAATTAATTTTACTTTAGAGTGAAAACATCACAAAAGCTTTTGCCAGTAGGAAGGAGAGTAGACATCAAAAAGTGGTGCACCAAAAGGAGGACTTTAGCTTGAAGGAGGCTTCAAATCTTACTTTAAATCCTATTTTGCAATAGTTTCTTGGCCTGTTCATCAGCCACAGAAAAAGTTCATCAACAGCCAAGCCTTATTGCTTATTCTATTGTGCAGGAAGGGCTGTGATTAAAGCTGCTTATGTTATAAAACTGTGCACTTACAACTGGAGCAAACAATTAAGATCCGTTTCAGTAGACTTGCTAACTTAGTTAGCAAAAATATGTTTTTTACTCTAACTGCTGGAACAGTTCTAAATAGCAGACCTAAGGTAGTATCCCTGTTGACAGTAACTGAGATAGGGAGAAATATTTAGCAGAAAGATTCCTCTGAGACATACATGTGGGTTGTTTTTAAACTGGATTTCTTACTTAGAGGGTAAGCTACCAGTTATTCTGTTTTCTGTTAACTCACAGAGTTGTTGTTTTCCGAGCATAGAAGTCTTTATTTTTATTTGCCATAAGTCTCTGAAATAAAATAATTCCAGTTACTTACTACTGTTGTTGCTGCTGGCAAGAATACTACTTTTACAAGCCATACAACTAAGTATAATGGTAATACCTTCCTGAGACTTGCTGTTTGACACACCTTTACCTTATTTAACACTGGGACAGTGCCAACTGGGACCACCCATTCTTGGAAATATAAAGGACCAGCACAAATTGGAAAAATGTTGATTGTTGAATCATCGTGTGGTATATACAGTTCCAGTTCCTCAGGGCAACACTTAGAAGCAGCCCACATGAAATACCAGGTCACAAAGAGAAGCTCTGAGCCTGTCTGTAGCCCTTATTCAGAATTTTTTATTCAGAAATGGTGCTAACGTGTATTCTAACAGTTAGCATGTGTTTTAAACCCTTTTGACTTCAGTCGGGCTTTTAGACACATTCATAAGGTCTTGTGGGTTAAAGTCTAAGACAGCAACCATCTTTCCCTGAAAAATTTTATGAAGCTTATGTGACCCTCTGCCAGCATTTCATAGATGCTTAAATTTCTTTGTCTTACTGACACTTCTGCAGTGACATGAAAGTTACTACTGTGTGTTCAAGGATGTAAATATAAAAGCGTTACTCTTGATTTACCCACTGTAGGACAACACATAAACTTACTGAAATAAAAGGATTACTATTAGTTGGATATCAATACAGCTTTTGCTTGAAATAATCCCATTAATCCAAAAAGATGTCTCAGGACAAAATGTGCATGCAGACCAACAAGGCCTTGGTTTCAACCAGAAATTATGAGGTCATTTAATCAGATTCATAGACTTGTCACTCCTGCTGGGAATTTAATAGAAAGCACCCTTCTCTGGTTCAGCTTTTGGGTACTTTTAATAGGTTCCAGCTCTGGAAAAATTAACAGCTTTCA
Organism: Corvus hawaiiensis; assembly: GCF_020740725.1. Taxonomy (NCBI): domain Eukaryota; kingdom Metazoa; phylum Chordata; class Aves; order Passeriformes; family Corvidae; genus Corvus; species Corvus hawaiiensis. The sequence continues at coordinate 10,221,060 of NC_063255.1, read as the reverse complement.
TAGTACTTAATATGTTATCAGGGTATGAAAGTACTGACAATTCTTACAATGTATATGAGTAATCGAGCATTGAGGTACCTAAATTTGTAGAGTTAGCTATTAGGAGAAAACAAAATATTGGGAAGGAAGGCAGCAGGGGATTAATGTGTCTTTAATGCACCAATGTGAAGTAAATATGCCAGTGCCACATTTAATAATTAAGGTTATTTGGAAAGAACTTGTTGTTTCCATGAAGTAATCTGGAGAAGATAAGAGTTATGCTAATTCCTGTGCATAAAAGGAATCCCTGTTTCACAAAGTCACCTAGGATATATCTAAGTTAGAAAAGTTGCATTAACTTTTGGAAGAGGTTTCATAATATGTCAAGCTCTTTTCATAGCACTGTTTATGAATGGACTTTACTGGGGTTCTGATTTTCCTTGTGGATATAAATTTCTTCAGTGAGATAAATGTGTCTCTTCTGACTGCAAGCTTTGTGAAATTGAAAGTCTGGGATATCTGTAAATATTTTTTTGTCTAACTAAACGAGGATTATATACAAAACAGAAGCACAGTAATACATTTTAGTAAGCCCTCCCAGACTTCAGGAGCAACAAAGAGGTCTACTGAACTGGAAGAGAGCTGCAAATGGTGCTGGAGCATATCCAAAGAATGGCAACAAAGCGGGTGAAGAGCCTGCAACATAAGTCTTTTAAGGAATGGCAGAGGGAACTGGGGTTGTTTAGCTTGGGGAGAAGCAGGGTCATGGGAGACCTTGTTGCTCTCTACAATTACCTGAAAGAAGGTTGTAACCACGGGCATGTCAGTTTCTTCTCCCGGGTAATAAGCAACAAGAAAAGATGAAGTGGCCTCAAGTCTCACCAGGGGAGGTTTGGATTTGATATTAGGAAAAATTCCTTCATGGAAAGAGTTGTCATGTGTTGGAACAGAGTGTCCAGGGCAGCGGTGGAGTCATCATTACTGAAAGTGTTTAAAAAATGTGTGGATATGGCACTTGAAAACATGAATTTGTGGTGAACACGCCGGTTGTTGACAGTTGGACCTGATGATCTTGGAAGTCTTTTCCTACCTTAATGATTCCATGATTCCATGAAATATCCATACAGCACTCTTCTAGAGAAACACAATGAGATGGAGCACTCAGCAGGGTCTGAAAATGTTCCAAGACATTTACATTTGCATTTTAGCACTTCAGACTTACACCTGCTAAAAGTCCTTTTCAAAGGACTCAGTGAAGCATTTTAATGCATAAACCACTGTCAAAGATTAGGATTCAAGATGAAAGCTAACTTGACAGATGATTATCCAACATGTGCCTATGCTGAAATTCTTACACCTTTCTTTGGTATTTACATCTGGTATTTACAACCATCACAGATCAGATACTGAACTCTAATGGCAGAACAACAGAATGGCAGAAGTTTGCAATACTTTGAGAGAGTTTATAATGTTTTCCTAAAATATTTTCTATGCTAGGAGGTATGAATATATTTGAATGTACAGCTAAGAGTGTACAGAACAGAACACAGAAAAAAAGAGTGTGTTACATGGCTAATCTGTTAATTTTTGAAATGGTTCTAACATGTTTTATAAGGGGTATTCATTATGTGTATTAGGTTTTTGTATTCCACTAATGACAGAATACCATAAAGAATAACAGTTAACATGGAATCATACCACAAAGCTTCGTTTTAATTATGAGAGGAAAAAAAATATTCTGCAAGTTAGTAACTTTTCCTTATGCCTTTTCTTCTTGGTGTAACTGTACAAATTTATGTAGCATGTCACTGAAATATATATGTCCTTGACTTCTTTATGAAAGGTAATTAGCAGTGAAAAGACAGTAAAAAAATACAGAAAAATCACCCAGTCACTCAAGCTAATAAATCATATTTATTTCCAAACTGTGACTTTTAAAAATGAAGCAATATAAGCACGCTAATTTAAACATCTCTCCTGAAGGAGAGATGATCTTCACTCATGTAATAGTACTGCTGGGGCTCCAAGAAGGTAACCCTTTGATATTATTTTTAGTTTTCTCTGACTAAAAAAAACATAATGTAGGGCAGAAATACCACATAGCGAGAGAACACTAGGTAGTTGTGGAGAGGTACTTATGCTGTGGGTGGGTGGAAACCTTGGTGAATGGACTGCAGTTACTGCACTTTTGTAAGTTTGTTTATGTTAGTGGCAAAGACATGGTTTGTGCATCATGTCTGAAGGACATGTTGCATGTTTTGCTTATCTCTATATCAATTTGGCAAATCTTAATTTATCCACGAATAAAAGGATCCTTTGTCCAAGAATAAAAGGCAGCAGGAGACAATGAGGTATTTTATTATTCTCTCATCACCTTAGTTCTCTCCCTGTATTTCCAAGGGAACCATTCATGTGGAACAAACATGTGCAAAGAACACAAGATCCACATAAAAGGGCACCAAGCATCCTGTTTGTGAATAGTTGTCATGTAGTTGCAGCCAGCTGCCAGCATGTAATGATGATTTATACTTTGGCTACCATTTGCTTGGCTTACTTGTGATTGGCTTTTAATCCTGACTAGATGGAACAAATGAGCAGCTTTCAAAAAACATGGCACTTGAAATGAGTAGTTGTTAATGTTTTTCCTAATCCATCCATCATCTGAGGGGCTCTAATCAATCTGGTTCTAACTCTGGTGAGCAAAACTTACGGAAAGCATAGGCAGGCAACAGAATGCAGCTCCAAGATGAGTATTTGGGCCAAAGGAGAAGCAGCCATGCCAGGTAGTCATGCTGATTTTTCTAGAGTGCTTACAGAAGCTCTGATCAAGAGAGATTTTGAGAAGGATACTTCATCTTGCCAGGAGTATAACTGACAGTGCAGAGAAGAAGGAAAATTCTGACAAAGAGTATGTGCCATTGGCAATCATCTAGGCTGAAGACCTATGAAATGTGTTTGCGTGAGACCTCTGCTTAAAAGGCCAGAAATAGCTACATGTAATTACCAAGTTTTCAGTTGGATAATTTGACAACCTTATGGAACATGTGCAGAGGGTTTCCATTGTCTCATGTGGTCTGTGTGCTTGTAAAGGGTGAGAAACACTTAAACTGAAACAGTCCTGATGTATGGGTTCTCTCCTGGACCAGCATTTTTAACTTAGTTTCCAAGGGTCAATTACTTTTGAGTTGGGAAGTTATGCTAATTAATTCCTAGCCAACATGGCTTCTTGGCTTACAGAGCAGACAAAGCAGGGACAGCAAAAAAAAAATACAAATTAAAAAAACACCAACCGAAAACAAACCAACAAACCTTTAAAATGTCTTATAAAGTTCAGGTGTTGTTTCTGTGAATAAAGAAAGTTTCTGTGAATAAAAAGAAGTGTCTTGGGAAAGACACTTTCTACCCATGCAGCAGAGTAGGAGTGTATGTCTATTCCTGAATTCTCTGTGACCCATAAAAAAGTGCCTAGAATACAGTATCAGGCAACTGACCTAAAAATAACACCTACAGTACGTATAATATGTACTACATGTACATATGTACAATATGTAATATAGTACTACATGTACTATATGTACAACATGTTAACTGTGACCTGAAAAACAGCAAGGAGGAAAAGGATTTTACTCCTTTTTAGTATTATTTTTTTTTTTTAGCATGGGTAACATAAGAATTTCTCAGAGTTAAAATTATTTTTTTAAAGTCTTCAAGATGTCTCACTAGATTTTTCTTCCTGGATGTCAACTGAACTTCATGAGTGATTCTGCTTTTAAGTGTATAAAACTTCCACTTCCTTAAGCTTTCTAATTCTCCCCTTTCCCAACATTTTTAAATAGAAAGAGCAAAAATCTTCCTCTCCCTTCTTTCACAGTAAAGATTTTAAAAATACAGTCCCAAATATGATAGCACATATTCATATTAAATTTTAAAGGAAAGTTACAAACAATCAACATACCATCGTTATTTTCATGTAAGATTGTAGGTTGAATACAGCAAATAGTAGAATACCAAGTACACATGTGTGTCCTCAGTGAACAGTTTTAGTCGGTGGAAGTGTCTACTGTCTGTGTAATTAAGATGTTCTTTCAATTTTATTTCCATAAACGAATGACTGATCACATAACGAGGAACCTCTAAGTCACCATGTCTCTGGTCAGGACTCTGTGTCTCATTCTGTGTTAAGCAAAACATGGAAATGGCCAGCTAAGTTTACCATTTAGCAAAAAATTCCATTAATTAATTCATTCACATAAAGTTTCATGAGTAGGAATTACTGAGGGAGGAAGAATTACTGAAAGCTGCTTTAAGTTACCTTTTTGGCATATGGGAAGACTCCAAATATGAACTCTGAGAGCTCTAATTAAGCCCCCTAAGAAAAACCATTTACAATTTTCTCAACTGAGACTATGCAGGGATTGGAATGGTCTGAATCTGATGTTTTTTATCAGTTGCAAGAGAAATTATTTTTCCAAGAAACTGAGAATATTTATGTCATTTGCAGCAATTTTGAAGTCAGCTACCTTCATCAGGATCTACTTAACTACAGGGAATTTTTAAAGAAAAATGTAGACTAAAATATTCGAACAATGCTGAGCTTTGAAAATGGCTTAAATGAAGCAGCTTTGATTTGTGAAGATTCTCTCTTAGGTACCACCTTGAAATGTTCTAGAAAGTGTGAAGTACTGTGAGAAGTCAACATAGGTAACACATATAATGTTTACTTACTAGACTAATTCAGTATAGTCATAATTCTTTAATATTGTAACAATAAATTGGAGGAAGAATAAGATACAGTTAAATCCGTTTAAAAAATGCTGCTTATAAGAAGGTTGAAATAAAGCAGTGAGCAAAAACAACATGAAAACTCATTATTAAAAGCTATGCAAAATTGGGGTACACACATACATGTGTCAGTGTTTGTTTGTTGTTTCTTTTTTAAAAAAAAAATTAAAATTGGTTGAAAACAGCTTTTGGTATTGTGCTCAAATGTTGCAATTCCAATGACCACTATGAAAAGATGAAAATGATGGGTTACAGATCTTGTCCTTATTTCAGACAAAAAGCAAAACAATTATCTTTTCTTTTTAGATAACTCTTTCTATTTCAGAAAGATTTCTTAGGGAAAAAAAAAAGGACATACCCTCTCTCAGTTTTTTATAAATTTAATTGAAAAGTTACGGACTGATTTTAATAGAGCATAATTTTTTTGTGATCAGTTTCTAGATGAATATTATAAGGTAACTGTTAATTGGAAAGTGTAAAACACAGAATCTCTTGTTGGAAGGCACATGAAAAAATTCAGATAGAACAAGGATTTTATTTATACTTCAAAATGTTTTAAATATTGAGCAACAGTTTATATAAATATCTTCATTAACTTTAACTATGTTAAGATTTGGAAGTAAAGACAAGAGAAATAGAAAGTAATAGTTGGAGAAGAAAATGTTTTATTGAAAGAAGTGGCAGAACTCATGATAACTTCAATTGTACTGGAAATAAAGTATAAGTCATTGTTTGGCTTTTAGACAACTGAAGAGAAAAATAATTTATTCTTCCTATTTACTTGATACCAGATATTTCAGGAACTTCTTTCCTACAATTCCATGTTTAAAAGGGTTCAGTTTTGCTTTTTTCCTCTGGTGTTGTTATCTGTTTTTTTGAGTTATGAACAAAGAGCTGTTTGAATTTTATTTTGGCTTAGTGGTAGGATGTTTCAGGGGTTTATATGGTTGTTATTTTCTTGGGACACAGCAAACTATTTTAGGTTTGCTGTGTCCCAAGAAAATGATGGGACACAGCAATCATGAACAGCTTTGAGGGCCAAAAGGTAATTAGTTACCTCAAGATGAGAAGGCCTTTCTTACTAGCATTTGAAAAATTAGCAAATGCAGCTAATTAACTTTCGTCTTGCTGTCAGTCTGTCTTACTGTCAATCCACTTGAACCTAGGCACTAATTTAGGCTCTTAAACTAAATCGTTCTTGTTGATTACTTCTGACTTTCTTCTGACTACACATGTAAGAGAAGTAAATTTGTCATGGGAGTAATTACTCTTATAATACTCTAAGTATTCTTACTCTTAAATAAGATTCATTAACAGAGTCATTCATTTATATTCGGTAGGTATTCTTGGTAGTTCTGGGGAAATTATGGTCTCCTGAAAGGTGGCACTGCTCAAAGTCAGCAAATGTGATGGAATATGTGGCAGGATGATGTGCAGGTGTGAAGTTCATGTGACTTTGTGTAAGTTCCTCAAGTGCGTCCCCATTTCTTTGTGTGAAACACCTATAACATACTGGCACAGAGGAGTAGTAGCAAGTACCTGTATGGAAGATGTTTAAGAGCAAATCTAAAAATAAGTGAAAAAACAATAAAAAATTGGACTTTACAGAATGTCACCTTTTATTTTAAGGATGATTATGTCCTATCAATCATTATCCACCTGATTTAGTGGGTGAAACTAATGGAAGATAAATATATTTCACTGTGAGAAAATTGGTGCTAAAATAATCTAAATTGATAAATGAGACTGCTCAATGCTGATAATTTTTAGACTAATAAAATATTCATAATTACATTACTGAGAACAGTGATGTTCTTCTTCATTTCTTTACCATGTGCCACACTTGCTGTAACATACACACTGTGTAAAATCCTAGTGTGAAGTCGGGACTGCCCTCCTGTATGAGATACTGTGTGGGGAATGAAGATATCTAGTTTTCTACTGAACTTTGTCTTTTATCTTTTAAACATCCCTGAGTAAAATCCTTTAGCCCTTCAAACTATTGTTTCTCTTCCGACACTTGTCTAACCTGTTCGGTTCCTTCTTAGGGGTTTAAGCAGTTAAAAGGGCAGTGGGATGTATGAGGCATGTGGATTCACCATGCCTTACACAGCCTAAGCACAACGTACGAAGCCTTGCAACAGCAGCAACAATATGTAGTGAGTGCTATTAAGTACATTTAGTAATATATATAACAAACTGGTCAATCCAGTCCCTCAAAGAGCTCTGTTCAGTCTTGTGGAAATATATACACGTGAGCTCACAGGATTATGGTTCAAGTCTGTAGGAACAATAAATCCGATTGCAAAATATAAAACAAACATGCAGTCAGAATCCTCTATCCACATTGCCTATGCACTAAGTTACTTAAAATGTTTTCAACAATTATTTGTGTTAAAGATGTCTTTTAAAACACATTGTTCTCCTTTTAGTGTTTAAGTGCTTCAGATATCCCTTGGACAAGTGCAGATAATTAATTAAAGCAAAGATTTCCCAGAGTCTCATGAAAGCACACTTGTCAGGCAATCTTTACTATTATTTTAATCTTCATTGTTTTACAGATTGTTTATGTTAATCTTCTCCTGCCCTTTTTACTGTTCCAGGCAATTTTGTGGCAGAATTGAAAGTGGAGGAGGCTGAGACAGACAGCATGAGGCATGACAGCCGCTCAAGCTCTCCTAGCTTGTGTATGGTTTTATGTGCTTCTAATTATCAATGTGTGGGAGTTTTGTCAAAAAAAGCTGGGCGTGTGGTTCCTTTTGTTCTTCTGTGTCTGTTGTGGTTTATATTTTAAATGGGACACAAATGTGATTTATAGTGCATGGCATGATGCAGTTAGGGAAAATTGGTCTTTTCCAGGCAATACAAACATGAGAAGGCGAAAGAGTGCACGTGAACAGTATGTTCCTCTCAGTGGAGAAGAAACACTCCGGTAAAGCTCACAGAGAGTATAAACAACATGTGAGAAGCCCTCTTCAAAAAAGGAGAAAAAAAGTCAATGGCTTACTTCCACTGCGTCTAAAAATACACATCATTGAAAGATGGAGCTGTGAGAGATCAAAGACAATAGGCTTTCAGCAGAGTCACCCTGAAGTATGAAAAGCACCAAGATGGCATGGAAAGTACTGTATACTGACCAGAAAAGCAAGTGCCGTAACACCGGGGTTGCCTTCTGGGGAGCCCAGTGCTGGGTAGTGCATCTCAAAGTGATCCTGCAAGAAGATTCACACGAGGTTCCTCCCAGCTTCCTGCAAAATGTGGAAAAATTGTTTCTAGGCCCTCAATCTCTTATCAGCCTGTAAGACAGGAGGACACAGGACACAAGGTGACAGATCTCAAAATGTCATTTTTAAATTGTGTGATTTGGGAAAGGTAAAACAAAGGAGGAACATGCCTTTTCCTTGTAAAAAAATCACTGCATAAACAGAGTTTCTTGTGATTTACTTCTCCCAACAGGCTGCTAATGAAGAACACTTCATATTTAATTAAATGAAATTAAAGTATGCAGAAGTATATTGGAGGGCTTGATATTTATACAATTTCTAGTTCCTGATACATATTCTCAGAACAACTGAAAAAGAAATTACAAGAAATCTGATGGAACCCACTGGTTTTTGCTTCTCTAATTAAATGGTGCAGTAAGGCACAACACCTGAAGTTCCAGTTTTAGTGCAGAGGTGATCATCCCAAGCCAGGTATTGGAAAGGGCCAGCCTTACCGTACTTCTAAAAGACTTTAAATTCCCTCAAAAAAGTCCCTCAAAAAGACATAGTTCAAGCTGCTTATTTTACTACTGGTAATTATGTAATCAACAACGTATGAACCTGAAATGAAACACAGAAATGATTTGTGAGAAGAATGAATACATGGATACCTAACCCAAAGGACAAAATAGGAACCAAACATTTAATTAAAAGCAGTTCTTCTGAAGATAACACTTAACAGCACATCTCTAAACTGTGCAAAGGTCAGTCAGTGGGTGGCAGGTAGTGTACAGAGGCATTTTTGTCTCTGTTTAAGTATGAAGCATGATCTTGCAAAGGGGTTAAAAAAATTCTTCAGGGTGTTTGGATTCTCCCTGGACTCCTTGTTTGGGATCTGTGGATAACTCCCAGCCCTGGGAACACTACAGCCTCATTTCCAAATTCTTTAGCTCAGACCTAAGGACAAAAGAATGAAGAAAAATGTGGTTTCAAATGAAAATGGATTCTTGAGTGTGGCAGTAAACAATAAACAAGCAATGTTACAAGTATACATTGTCTGCAATCTGCATTATATTTGCATACAGGAAAAGGCAGGGAAATACTTTTCTGGTTAGAACAGAGAGAAAAGTAAAAACCTATGTGAGAAAAAGTAGAACTTTTTCAAAGTGCATGGGCGTTGACTCTAAAAAGAGACCTGTTCTTTTAGCAACAGCAATATCTACAAAGACTTTCTAGACTTTTGCTCAGCTCCTCATTTCAAGTGTCCCCTACCTCATTACAAACACACAACAAAATGCTGTGCTATGACAAGAAAACTAAAACCACTTCCGCCTCAGGGTATGTATGCTTTACTTTAGTGGATTATATTGCTTCATTCCTGATGTTTCATCCACTTACTTAAATTGTTCACAAAACATTTGATTTGTGTACATTAATGCAAAACACACTCAGATAGAAGTTTCATGCATTCTTACTCTCCCCACTTCAGGTATTTACTGTTTACAGCTGTGGAAATTTTTTACTTTGGCACCTTTATATTCTGAAGTGTAATCATATTTAGATTTTAAACTGACTGATTTAAATGAACAGGTCTTTATACATATGCATTTCTAGGGTAGCTTGAAGTATGAAAACTTACAATCTTCTTTGTTTAAGGTGGTAGCCAAGGTACATGAATGTACAGCTTCTAAGCTCAAAATTTTAGAACCGCTAATAGCAGAAGAAATGTGGGACAAATTTGCCTTTTCTTTTAAAAATCCATTAACTCTATTAAAATTCTTTAATCTTAATGAAAGTAGGAAGATCCTCTGAAATATGCAATGGCTTGTGCTATCTATGTCCTTTCTTGGTCTTCTATTTATTTAAAGAATTTGATTGTCCAATCAGCACAGATACCTGCAACAGTGTATCTACTTCAGAGTTTCTAAGAATGGTAGAGTCAATTATTTTCTGGGATAATGATTTACCCCAACTCTGCAGATACTCTGTTTACTTTCTTGAACATTTAAAGTGGGAATGGACATGATTTGCCTTTGCAGATATGCCACTGAATCCAAGAAATTTATCTGTAGTTGCACTGCGAGTGAGTTCAACCCATGTATCTTATGCTTTTTTTCTGAATGATATTGACAGAGTATTTTAGCGTGGATCTAAGGGTGATATTTCCAGCAATCTTGTTTATTGCAGTAGAGCTTTTGTGTTGTCCTCACAGGATGCCTCCTCTCTTCCCCAATGAATTCCCTGTCAAGTAAAACTCCGAGGTATCTCATGTCACATTTTCCTGAAAGCCAGCGAAATCAAATAGAATCCTTTAAACTCCAAAGCTGTGTTTTAAACTGAAAACATGAAATTAAAAAAAAACGTGGAACAGCAAGCTTTTAAAATCACAGCTGTGCAGGGAGAGTGTAGTGCAGGTGGGACAGTGCTTTCCCACAGGTGCTGTGTCTGCCTGTGGGGCAAGGGGGAAGGATGGCTTGCTACAATCTGGTTCCCTGTCCAGACACCTGCAGTGCTGCCAGCAGTGCTGCCATGCAGCCTGCCCTCTTCCCTGGGAAAGGCCCTTCTCTGCTCAGGGCTGGCTTTACACCTGCTCCTGCTCCTGCTCCTCCCCAGACAACCCACAGTGTGCCCACGGGAGCTTGGCCAGGCTGCCCAGCTCTAACATGGCTACTCCCTCTGGAAAATTCCAGAGGCTGGGGTCTCTGCTGTCAGGGCAGGGCCATGAGGACATTTTCTGCTTCTCTTCTCAGCTGTGTGTTGGGCTGCAGACTGCCACTGAAATCTGACCTTGTCCTCCAGAACTCCTGCATCCTGTTTCTGGCTTGTTCTATCTGCCAGGCAGCACCCTCACCTTGCATTTTGCTACATTTTGCTATTTTCCTTTGATGCCAATCTTTTAATCCACTTTTCTTTTTGCTTTTTTATTGTTGTTTTCTCCTCTTTTTTTTTTTTTTTTTGGCACATACCAGGAGATTTGTTTTCCCCTCCATCGGCCATCTGGTGTCTATCCATTATCACCTTTTGGAAAAGTGCCTGATTTTCATTGGGCCAGAGTCTGTTTAGTTTGAGCTCTCTGTAGACTGAATTCCTGGAACTCAAACCAGCTTGAGACTTTTGATTGCGGGGAACTGAGGAGTTATTTTGAGACCTGTACTGCAACATGGAAGGCAATGTAATTACATAGAAATAGGAGAGATAGTGAACTTAAATCCATCTTTTAGACATTTAATCTCTGCTGGAGTGAGTATATGGTGGTTTTTAATGGATATGTAAAATACAGATGAAAATTAATACGCAAGGGAAAGAAAATCAGCAAAGCAACAAACTGAGGATGATTGCATAACAAATAATAAAGCTAACATGCCCCTTTTTGGAAAAACTCTTGCTTTGATCCACTATTATGTTTATCTTGAAAACATATTGTTTATCTAACAGAGTATGTGGTTGGCTTCTGAGGTCACTGTCATATGGTGAAAAGTCCAGTTTGCTGTGAGTAGGAACATTAGGAAAATCTTGTAGGTCAGCCAGGATAAAGTGGAGAGTCAAACCATTGCACACTTTCCCTGGAATAAATGACTAGTTACAGGTCAGCACGTGCATGAGGATTCCTGGCAGTTAGAGAAGGTCACCATCTGTTAAAAGAAAAAACAAGTCCAAAATTAAATAAATGAGGTTAATCACCTTTTCTCAGAGGAGCCCAGTTTTCCCTCAGAACATTAAGGATCAGATTTGAGATTGCTGAACACTGCACAGTAGGGAGAATCTTATATTTGAATGAAGTAAGCAACTAGCATGAAACCCAGGCTTTAAAAGTCAACGTTTAAATGAAATTTAGCATAAAAACTTATAAATATCTAATAGGCTTTGAAGTACCAGTGGAATTTAGGAATGGATTAATGAGTCTAGTTTATTGGTATCTAGCTGATAAACATATCAAGGCTTTTTTCAGAGTTGGTGAAGTACTGTGGCTTTTCCCAGAAAAGATGATTTTTGAACATCTTCAGAAGGATAAGAATTGTGCTCAAGTAATTGAGCACAACTCAAGCTCGTGAATCTGTTAATGCTCATCCCTATGAATACTTTATTATTTTTCATTGACTGGAAGAAGAATTTAAATGTTGTTTCTCTATGACTTAGAAGTCAATAATTGGGATAGGTAGATGCCTAATATACTTAATAGATGTGGTAAGAGCCTGGCAATGTACTTCTCTAAATATACATCTACAGATCCTAGAAAAAAACATGAGTTATTTTCAGTGAGTATTGTTCCTTGTAAGATTACAAAAATTTTTTTTACAGACCTGATTTTTCCTTTTCTAAACCCTTATTGATTACATCTGGATTTTAGTTGCAGCTGTGGGTTTCAGAAGAAGCCATCCCCTTGGGTTCCTTTCCCAAGAAATTAGAAACAGTATATGCTTTACAGAGACTTTTTTTATATGACCTGTATAATGGAATAACCATAATCATAACATCACTGCACATTGGCCTCTTTGCTATATCTGACAAGGCAAAAACAATGAGCATATTACTTCATCTGAATAGTTTAGTTACTTTTTTGAATAACAGTTTCTGCTTGGCTAAGAGTTTTTTCTGTACATACATAAAATTCCATGGAAATTGATTGAATGGAAGTTCTTCAAAGCCTTTGAGGATATAAACAGTCTTGACTGTCACACAGTTATTTGATTTTTATGTTGCTCTTCTAAATATAGACCAGTTAAGTAATATTTTTGGAAAAACAAGCAAAATTGAAATAAGGTACCTGGTGAGGGCTTCACAAAATGTTGGCATAATAGAAGTTCCAAATTGTGACTTTACAGTTTCTCTTGGAGAAATAAACACCTATTTTCTATTTATTTCTATTTAGGATATAAACCACAGTATACACTTGATTAATAATTAATTGTATACACAGTATACAATTGATTAATCAATCTCCTCATAATTCCCATACTGATTTGTGAATTCTATTAAAAATTTCATATTCTTAGTTCAGTATCTTCTGGATCAAGCCATTTTTCCAGCTGCTAACGTTGCTGTGTTTTTTCATAAGTGATGGAGGACGGCTTAGCGTGTGACCAGCCTCCAGCGTATACCACTGAGTCTGTCTCAAGGATACTCTGTCCATCAGTATATTGCCCAAGGAAGGACAGAAGACAGTGAGAGGAGTAAGAACCATCACCAAAGCAGCATATGGCAGAGAAGAACATTACTGCCAGCAAAGCTGTCTATGAAAATCAGCAGTTCACTGACCAGTGTCAACAGGCCTCTCTGACTATGGGCAATATCTGTATCTCAGCAAATGAAAGAAATTTGGAGTGAAGACAGACAGCGATTCTGTTCAGTTCGTTGCTCAATATTGGTAATGAGATGTTAATAACTTTATTCTAGAGAACAAATATTTTATATTTTTCCTAGATTTTGGGTTGGATCTCTCCTTGAACATGTAATGTTCTTTATTACTCACTTTACTCATTTATAAATCTCTGGCTAGAGCTATTGTGTCAACTGTATTTTTTGAACAGTATTAGGCTTCTTTTTTTCAGTAGGAGGACTGAAAGAATTATTGAGGAGTAATTTATTAGTCTCCCCCTTTGAAAGGTTCGCTATCACTCCTAGAAATATTAATAGGACCTTTAGTTGTATCCCTATCCACACAACATCCAGCTGTGGATTCTTTGGGCTAGCTCCTATGGGTGCTAGAGTGACATACTCCATTTTACTGCTAGGGTTTCATTCTGCTGTCTGAGAGTTTCTTGAGAATGGTTGCATTTTTCTCTTAGTAGTATTTTTGCCAAATTTCTTATACCAGTGCCTTCCAGCATTTATCTTTTCTTTGTGACTTACAATTCCAGAAAAATAGGAAGGACTTCTGTGGGATTGAGCATTTGTTCGGGTTCAACCTTTCATTCCACATTTCTCTTGTAGTGCAAGAAATGGAGCAAAGGTCATGTCCACTTTAATTTGCCTTGCTTACTGTATGATTTTCTCAGCTAGCCTGCTGTACTACAAGCAGTAAGGGCTTTAGTTACGGATATGAAACTGCAATCATTTACAAACCTACAAAATCCCTCAGAGGCCAGTTGCACTCTATTAGCTCAAATTAATTCTTTCCAACTAAGAGGCTCTGTGAAAAGAAACCCTGAAGCTGTAAAAGTTCCAACAGCTGCTTTGCCTGCCCTAGTTTTAATGATCGGTATTATTCATAACCCTGTGACCCACTGCCCAGTTGTCCACAAACTCTGGTCCATGTACTCCTAATTTCTCTGTCCTGACATCTATATCCTGGTGCCCATAACACTCTGCTCCCATGAAATGAACTTACGTCAACTCAAGCACTGTCAGAGAGATTTCACAGTGTCAGAAGCAAGATTTTATCCAGTAAAAGTAATTTGAGTTTGTTGAAACTCACTTTTTCTTTTACTTATGAATATAAACACAGACCTGTTTTGAGGCACTCTAACTGCTGCTACCACTAGGAACATAATCAATATTCAAATTAATCAAAACAACTTGGGAATGTGGTTTCTTTGTGTTGTCGTTGGTGTTTGAATCACAACACCTGAATTCCTGCAAGAAAACAGAGACGTGTTTTTAGCTGCATGCAGAGGGAACCCTAAGAATTAATAGAAAATGACACATCCTCAAATATAGTACCAATATAAAACTCTTAGTTGTGACACATGTTGCAGGAACATTTTCTTTAGGGGTCAATTGCTACAATCCCAAGAATCTGAACTGTGGAAATAGCACCCCCTGCCCCTGAATACCTTGTTCATACAAATGAATTTCATTGTTTGGTTACTACAAGAACCATGCAATGGTTTTGAGACACACCCTGTTCTTTAGGAGCTGACAGCTCCTCTGCAAGCTTTGGCAAGATTTCAGGTAATTTTATGTCTCCCCATCACTTCTGTACCGCAAGATTGAAATGTGATTAAAAATTTTTTTTTTTTTTTTAAATTTTCAGTCTCCAGTTCTTTCTCATAGTATTGGAGACACTTTTATTAGAATAAAGTTAGGCTCCACTCCAGGAAATGATAGCTATTTTGCCCACAAGAAACTTTCAGATGACGTGCTTATTTAAAACAGTTTTGTTTATATTCCGGAATGCTTGATTCTCTTCAACAAATGAACTTAATAAATGGAAACATAATTTTCTCCTCCTCTTTTTATGTCTGTTTATTCAAATTCTTGAAGGTTGCAGCAGATAGCTTCTTGTCATAGATACTAAGTGAGCAAACTAGGAAGGTTGCCCTCTTAGGCTTGCTATTTGTGAATAGAGAGGAACTCGTGGGGGCTGTGATGGCAGGTGGCTTGGCCACAGTGATCATGAAATGATTTGGTTTAATGTGTTTAGTGTAAAGAATAAAAAGAAGAGTAGGGTTGCCACCCTGGGCTTCAGGAGACCTAACTTTAAGATATTCAAGAAACCATTTAGCAGACTATCCTGAGAATTTGCTTTTGAGGGCTTACAAGTTTGTGAGTGCAGGTTTGTCTTTAAGAACCACCTTTTAGAAGCACAGGAGCAGGCAATCGCGTTGCAGTGTAAGTGAAGCAAGAGGGGCAAAAGACCCCCTTGGCTCAACAGGGAAATCCTCATGGAGCTCAAGAGAAAAAGAAAACTATATGACCTGTGGAAATATGGTCAAGCTTTTCAGGAAAGTTACAGAGCTGTGGTTCATATCTGCAGGGAGAAGACACAAAAGACTGAAGTTCAATCAGAGTTGAGACCGGCTAGTGATCTGTTAGACAGCAAGAAAGGCTTTTTTAAGTATGTTAATAAAAAGACTATGTCTAAAGAAACATAGGACCAATACGTGTTGAAGATCGTTAGCTGACTGCTAGGGATGAAGAAAAAGTGAAGGCGTTCAATGCGGCTTTTGCCTCAGTCTTTAATAATATGGATGGATCTGGGGCTTACCAATACCCCTGAGTGAGTGGACCACAAGTGCAGGAACTGAATTTCCATTTGTGGACACTGAAGCTGTCCCCCCACTGAAGGGACTGTATCAGCTGAATATTCTCAGGTCCATGGGGCTTTGTGGGATTTGTTACAGAATACTGAGGGAACTAGTGAATATTGTGGCAGGACTCCTCTTTATTGTCTATTAAAGTCTTGGAGGTTCCTCCTGACTGTAAGCAAGCCAGTGTTATTCCAATTTACAAAAAAGGTGTGAGGGAAGAGCCAGGGTGGTTCTCTCATGGTACTCTCAACTTCAGTGCCCCCATTGAGGCTCTCTAAATCATGGTCTGCTCTCTCACTCCTCCACTTTCCCTCTCCGTTCCAGCTGGGTAGAGTGGAGAATTTGAAGGCACAAAAGGTAAAGCTCATGGGTTAAGGTGAGAACAATTTACTGAAAACAGCAATGAGATAAAAGAATCAGAAACAGCAACAAAATTAATAACAAAACTGTACAAAAGAGAGAATGAGTCATGTGCCAAAATGTACATTGTGGAGCCCACAACCCAACTGCAGCCATGTTGCCCCGAGAAGAAAAGAGCCATTTCTTCTGGAAAGTGACTCCTTTCCTCCTGCACCTGGCAATGAGGTGTTATAGAATAACCTCTGGGTCCTAGGCATGCCCCCTCCCAACTACTGAAAAAATTAACTCTGTCCTGGCCAGAACCAAGACAGAACTACAGACCTGCTTGCTAGTCTAATTTGAGTTCCTGGAAAAATTATGTAGAAGATTATTCTAGGTACTTATAAAAAGCATGTAATAAGCAATGCAATCATCTGATGCAGTCAGCACGGTTTCACAAAGGGAAAGTCCTGCTTAATTAGTTTGCTATCCTTCTATGACAAGGTCCATCTAGTGGACAAAGGGAAGGCAGGGGATGTAGTTTTCCCAGATTTTAGTTGGGCTTTAGATACTGTTAAGGAAACTTTCCTGCCCTGCCACCCAGGAGCCACTCTGGCAGTCACACGTGCACCACCTGAGCTGGGACCCAAGCCCCTTTCAGTGAGCAGCTCCAGAGCTGCTAAGTGCCCTGATAACTCTGTACACACACCATATTCATACCATCAGACAAGATTTCCTCACTGACTCGACACCATGTTTTCCAAAGTAGAATCTCAGACACCTTGGTCTTTAAAATAATTTAATCTTGGTGCAATAACTAAATAACAAAATCACAGCTCATGCTGGGTGCCTCCAAAGAGATCCCAACCACAGGAAACCCTGGACTTTTATACTATCATGAGTATAAGCTCTCAAGTGTCTGGGGTCCTTAGCCCTTGCCATGTCTCTGAGTGTTGGTCCCGTGGCTGCAGGTCCCTATGCCCTTTGTTAAGCAAAGGTCAGCAATGCGGGGCCTCTTGCCTGGAGTTTCTGTCACCCAGAGCTCAACCTGCAGCTCCACTGCAGCTGCACCCAGAGCCACCTGCACTGAATCTATTCCTCAACAATACCATCCCTCACAACATTCTTCTGTGTAAGTTGTCCAGCTGTGGGACGAGCAGGTTCGTGGTGTGGTGGGTGAAGAACTGGCTGAGGGACTGAGCCCAAGGGTTGTAGTGAATGGGGCTACATCTGGTTGGTCACACCAGTGGTGCTCCTCAGGGCTTCATTCCAGGCCCAGTTCTGTTCTGTGGATTTATCCACCATCTGGATGCAGCAGGTGAATACACAGTTACCAAGCGTGCTGCTGCCAAACTCGGAGGTGTTGTTGAATCTCTGGAGGGACAAGAGGCCTTGCAGATTGGATTGAACAATCATTAATGGGATGAAATTTGACAAGTCCAAATGCTGGATTCTGCACCTGGGATGGAGTAACAGCAGGCACAGGCATGAAGTGGCAGAGGAGTGGCTGGACAGCTGCAGAGGGGGATGTGGGGCTGGCTGGTGCTGGGCTCGGTGTGGGTCAGCAGTGCCCTGGCAGCCCTGAGGGCAAACCCCCTCTCAGAGCACCGAGCACGGCACAGCCGGCACAGAGAGGGGATGGTCCTGCTGGGCTCAGCCCTGGGGCAGCCTCAGCGTGGGCCCTGCTGGGCTCTGCAGGTGGAGAAGGATGGGAAGGTCCTTCAGCACATCCTGAGGAGGGAAACAAAGCTGGTGGGAAGGCCGGAAAACATGTCCTCGAGAGTGGTGGTGGGATCTGGGCTTGTCTAGTTTGGAGAAAAATAGTGAGGGGTGACCTTGCTGCTCTCTGCAGCTTCCTGAGGAGGGGAAGGGCACAGGGAGGTGCTGAGCACCTCTCCCTGGTATGCAGTTACAGGATGTGAGGGAATGATTGATTCAAAGCTGTGCTGGAGGATGTTTAGACTGGACATTACAAAACATTTCTTTACTGAGAGGGTAGTCAAACTTTGGAACAGGCTTCCTAGTGAGGTGATCAGTGCCCTCACCCTGTCAGTGTTTAAGAGGCATTTGGACAATGCCCACAATAACATAGTTAAACGTCTGTGCTAAGGAGCAGTTCAGCTTTGTGAATCAGGAGTAATTCTACTGAAACCAATGACTTTATCTTGGTTCTATTCATTTCTAAAGAAGGAAAAATAGATCTAACATACATAATGACTAGAGAAAGCATTTTAATAAACATGTAAGATATTCTATGACTATATGATTCGTACAAGCAGATTTAAGTTAGATACAGCACCTGGTGTAAGCAAGAAAAATACCATTTCAGAATCCAGGTGCAGTCTTATAAATACTGTTTCTGCAATACCAATAGTCTGATCCTGTTTTATATCCCTCTAGCAAGAAACAAAATTTCCAGAAGTCATGGGAAGTCACAGAAAAGATAACAGAGATTGGAGATGGATCCCGGGTACAGGTGGCATGCTATTATTCTTTCCCAACCTTAAAATTGTCTTATTTTCAGTAATTCTTATCATCATAAGAGAAATTGTCTGTTATTCAAACCATATCAAGCCTTTTCTTACAGTGGAATCTATGCTGCCTGAAAGTAGAGGCTGGTGTGTTGTAGCCTAATGGATTCAGTCACAAATTTGGTGCAAAGTTCAGGAACCACTCATTCAGTTATAATACTGATTCTGACAAAATTTCTACTGAAATTTTACACATTACTCAAGAAGGTTTAATTCTCAGAAAAGATACCAGAGCTGCAGATCAAGGTGATTTTATTTCCTTGTCCACAGGTTGTGCCAATGTCATAAACTTAAGGCATGGAAAAAAATCTAGCAGATCCAGTCCCTGAATCTGATTCAGCTCATATTTGGAGACAGTTATATATGCATGTGGTGATGCAATGCTCTGCAAAAATATATAACTAGTTGATACTGGCAAATTAATATAAGCAATAAACGTACCTGCCAGTATTCCTGCCCTGCTATGTAAATGTTTCTAGGATTATACAGGCAGCAGTTTGTTGACATAAATAAAAACCATCTATTTGATGCATCTCCAGGTGAATTAAACTGGGTTTTAAGACCTTTGATGAGGAATTCATCTTTCAGATTGAGACACCTAGATTTAGCTGGTTTATCGGTTTATATAGGTGTCTGCATGTACACTACTTAACACTTGTATCACAGACACTGGGGTTCTAGTACATACCCTAGAGTTGACCCTAACAATTCAAGCCACAGTATAGCTTTACATACCTTCAAATACCTTTTTAAGAGATTTTTCAGTCCCTTTGCAGCATCAGTTCACATTCCAGACATTTTCCTAAGGCTATTTGCAGGCCATAAACCTGAATATAGTGTACATACTATGGAAATGAAGGAACATATATAGATTTTGATTTATTAATGATCAGTTGTCCTCTTTCAGGCTTCTTTTCTCATTTTGCGCTCTTTCAAACAGGTTTTTGACGGAGTAATATTTTAACTAATATAAATTTTAAACAACTAGATAAATAATGAAAACCATAAGCATTTTGGAGTACATCTTATTTTTCATGGATATTATCCATAATATTTTATCAGAGGTTGCATTTGCTCTTATGTAATGGAAAAGCTTTTCAGTACCACTGAAAGTAATTAGGAGCAGCAGGTTACTAAACAGCTAGAGTTTTCACAGAAATTGCTATGGTATCCCTTCTTACTTGATTTAATATAAAGTGAAATGTGCTTGACTGGAACATATATGCTTTGACTATTGTGTTTGAACCACATTGCAAAGGCAGAATTGAAACCATACGTTAATGGAATGTGGATATTGATGACAGGAAGGATGTTCTCATAAACAGAGATTGGAATCCATATATCCCTCCTCCTTCTGCTTGTTTTCATCTGCTGGCTAAGTAGATGATCCCACAACTCAGTTTGTATCAGTTCTTGGAAATAAGCCCAATAGTACAGTGGACCACAAGAAAGGTAACTGCTTAAGGACAGCAGCAGAAGCAGCAGCAGGGGTTGTAAAATATTAGCACAAATGTGAATTTTTACAAAGTCCTGTGTGTGAGTGCAACCCTCTACTGTCAAGGTAAAAATTTTTTTAGTGCCAAGACACATTTTTCTGCTATGATATTTAATTGCTGAAAACAAGCACACAAGAAATCATTTGGTGTCAAGCAGTTAATTTTTCTTCATATAAGTGGATTAATAGCTGTATAATATATATATGATTGGTTCAAGACAAGTTTTATCTGGATTAAGAAAATGGCTTCTGTGACATGACCTCTGAGAACATAGTTCTCATCCTGACAAAGCAAATAGATGTTTTTGCAAAATGTACTTTTCTCATGATATTCATAATTGAAACTGGCATCTATTTTGCTGCAACTGCGTTAATACAAGCAATGGGATTATTTTGCATTGAACTTCTTATTAATGAAAAAATATTTAAGAGGCCTGATAGTAAATACATTAAACATTATATAAGAATTTTCACCATTTTTGAAAACTTGCAAGAATGACTTTTCATCTCTGTGGTGCATAACAGTCAACTGGCTCTCTCGTAAAATTAAAATTGCATTAGAGTCTTGTGGAAGACTATTTTCTGGAGCTTTAGCATAAAATAATAGCTTGAATTGTCACTTTTCCGCTAAATGACAGGCAATCCATAAAATTTCCCAATGATAGTTAAAGAAACCTTACCTTCAATTTGTTGGTGGTTGGGTCCTGGCCATGGAGATAGTGACGGGGCAGTGATAGGAGCCTGTGTGCATCTCTTTGCTTACAGTATCACTTTGCTTATAGAACCTGTTAATGGTAAATCTGTTATCAGTGAATGATAGGATTGGGGTGGGGGACTGTAGAGAGAAGGCTGTGAGTCTTAGATTCAGTTGTTCCATCTCAGTAGACAACGTTTGGCCTTCACAGCTCATGTATTCTTTTTATTAATTTCTCGCAAATGGGATGTAATAAAAAATAAATGTAGGATACAAGCACATCTCCAAAAAGATGATGATTAGATATTAGTTAATTTAAAAGAATGATTTTAAATATGTAAAGTACATATTTATAAAATTGTTCTGAGTAGTGTATAAGCAGCGTGCCTTTCAGAATAGACTAACAAAATTCACCTGTTGGACATATTTATTTCTTTCTGCTTTTGTTTTAATGCAAACCTATCCTGCTTTTCTCCAGCCAGTTCTGTGCTCTTTCCAGGCAATTCTTAATACAGCTATTTTTTTTTTTCAAATGTCAAATTCCAGATAGGTTCAGTTACAAAGAATACTTGAGGGGGAAAAAAAAGAAAGATGAAGTCTTCTGTGTTTAATCTTCATAGAAAAGATTCACACACAAGTCAGATGTGGCAGGGTGAGGGTAGGTAACTCTTTAGAGGGAAACGAAAGAGTTATTTTGCCAAGAAATGCACTAAGTCAAGAGAAATATCATTCACAATGAGCTGGATTTGGCTAGAACTTTTCCAGATTCCTCCTTTGTATCATGCCCATTTTTTCTTTCTCTCATACCTTGCCTGTTCTGCATTCAATAAAGTGAAGAAGTTCCTAAATGTAGAATTTTTATTCTAAAACAAGCAAGAGTAAGCAGTTATGTTGACTCACAGTCTCAATGTTGTCCAATTAGCTGGAAATATTGTCCAGAAATAGCTGTTTAATAAAATTTTTTAAAAGTAATTATATGCACATCTTTATGTGAACAAACATAACTTCTCAGTGCTACCACATTAAGCGAAAACTATTCAAGTATTTTCTTCACTGAAAATAGCTGAAATTCCCCCTTGGGTACTTAGGTAGAAGGGCCCAGATGATGTGTTGTCTGTGCCCTCCCCCCCATGCCCCTTCCCCCTTCAAAAAACCCCAGACAAGCAAACAACTAACTAACTAACTAACTGTTAAAATCCCAGATACTGTAAAACCAATGCAATTCAGGAGCAGCAAGACAGCTGGTGGACAGAAAGTTGGTAGAGATTGCTTGTATGGGAGAACTTAAATCTTCTTAGTTTGCGGAGTTGTAGATACTCTTCTAATGTCTTCAGTTCATCCTCGAAGCACAAACAAGATTTCAGCTGATTTGTAAACATGAATGCAGAAGATCCAGCTGTGGGAGGAAATGACTAATAAGGAATGCATGACAACTTGACTTACTGTTGACTTCTTGGGTGACCAGTTCAAATAGCCAGAGGATGTGTTAACCAAACCAACAACCAGATTCCAGTGGGTGGAGGTCATGACAACATTTGTCTTTCCAATCCCATGCCTGCTGACACAGACGCAGGGTAGATTTCTGCTGGTTTTGTAGACTCTCTGACATATGGAGCAGTCTCGACGTTTGCATTGCTCATTTTAGCTTTTAATATAGAATAAGAGCAAGGGAGAGGAAGTGACCTAAACAACCAAATAGTGAATAGCTCTAAACTCATGCAGATTTTACAATTTCATTTTGATTTAGAATAGGTTGTACATTTTGATAATTGTCTAGCAAGTTAGAAAGACAAAACTTTATTCATACTTAGTAATGCAGTCAAGATATTCCAGACAAAATGATGCAAACATTAAAAAAAAGTATTATGATCCTTCTCTGAGCTTTTCAATAAGACCAGATCTTTCTTACTAGAGTACCTAAGTAAGATAACCTAATTTGCAGGTTCAGAGAGGATTCAAGATATTAAGAGCCTCTGCTGTGCTCAAAAGAACATACTGGTTATAGATTTTTTAAAATTTTTTTTTAGGTCAGAAGTCATAGAAATGACTTAGAGACACTTATTTTAGTCACTTCTGTTTTAGAAGAGCTATAAAGAAAAAATGATCTGTCATTGTGACATACAAGTGTACTATTGATATAATCACTGTTTCAATCTGCTGCAAAAAAATTAACTTTGCATCTTTCCACTGTAATGGCAAGTAAGGTACACAGCTGTCCATTTCATAAGAACAGAATGTTCCATGTGAACAAATTTTCTCCTCAAAAGTTTCTATTAAATTTGGAGGTGTTGCCTCACAACTTTTTGTGAAAACTGAGGCAGAGAGTGTTGTGTATAACCTCTGGTTACCTAAAAAGTCTGAATTAGAAATTCTGTTCAGATCACAAGTAGGAAGTGCCAGATTGCAAGGAAATCTATTTTCCTATTGTTTTTATTCTTTTCAGTTTTGTCGTTTACTGAAAGCTGCTTGAGCTGGATCCCTGTAAGTCTATAGGGCCTGATGGGATTAATTCAAGAATTCCTAGAGCTGGCTGATTTTGTGTCCAAGCTCTCTCAATGATTTTGAATGGTCTTGGGAATCTGGAGAGGTCCCAACTGACTGGAATCTGGTGAACATTGTCCCAGTTTTCAAGAAAGGCAGGAAGAATGACCTTGAAACTACAGGCCTGTCAGTCTTACTTTAGTACCTTGTAAAGTTATGGAGAAGATAATTCTGGGAGGTATTGAAAAACACCAGAAAGACAACAGAGTCATTGGTCACAACCAGCACATCCTGCTTATCAAATCTGATTTATTTTTATGACAAGGAGAGGGACACCCCAACGAATAATAGAGGGCTTGCTAACCACCAATGATATGAGGTTCAACAAGGGCTAATGCTGGATTCTGCACATGGGATGCACCAATGGTGGATGTACAGACAGACTGGGGAATGAGAGGCTGGAGAGCGGTGCTGGAGAAAGGACCCTGGGGGTCTTTGCTGTGGTGCCGTTGCCGGCTAGCATGCCGTCCCAGGCACTGGGCAATCTTCTGCCTGCCCCGAAGGGGAGGACAGGGGCCGATCACAGTGCAGGAGGGCAGGCAAAACTCCTTCCTGGGTTCGCCTTGCCCACCGATGGCAAACATGCACGACAGAGGTAGGAAAGAAGTGGAGGAACTTCTCGTGGGGGAGAGGGTTTACTGAAGAACACAGGAAAACCACAGAGAAGCCGAAAAAATGGGGCTGACATGGGGTTTTATACCCTGACAGAGTGGGTGCAGAAAACACGCTGTAACCAATAATACACCAGCTAGGGGGCGCTACAAAGGCGGGGAGAAGGAATTACAGCTAATGGGAGAAGGAGTAGGTGGGTGGGGAGTAACAAGGGCCAATTAACTTCCGAGGAACATAGAGTTCTCTGGAAAGACAACCAAATACGAGAAATAAGGGGAGAGGAGAAGTGGCTAATGGTAAGGCACAGATCTAGATATTTTTCACAGCCTTTTGGGTGCTGCCTGTGACTTCAAGGCTTTTGGGCTGTGGAGGCGTCAAACCAATGGACCTTTTGGTCCACTTGATCTGGCTGACCCTGGGGTTGGTCATGGTTCACCACAACAGGTCTTGGTCAGTGGCAAGTTGAACATGAGCCAGCAGTGCCCTGGCAGCCAGGAGGGCCAAGCGTGTACTGGGGGGCATCAGGCACAGCATCGCCAGCCAGGCAAGGGAGGGGATTGTCCCCTCTGCTCTGCTCTGCACTGGGGTGGCCTCACCTCCAGTGCTGGGGCAGCTTTGGGTGCCACAATATAAAAAAGATACTAAACTATTATAGAACATTCAAAAGAGGGCAACAAAAATGAAGGGTCTGGAAGGGATGCCATATGAGGAGGAGCTGAGGTCACTTAACCTGTTCAGCCTGGAGGAGACTGAGGGGACACCTCATTGCAGTTACAACTTCCTTGTGAGGGGAATAGGAGGGGCAGACACTGCTCTCTTCTTTCTGGCCAGTGACAGAATTCGAGGAAATAGTGTGAAGCTGTGTCAGGGGCGGTTTAGGTCAGATGTCAGGAAAAGGTTTTTCACGCAGAAGGTGGTTGGGCACTGGAACAGGCCAGTGCACTAAGCCTGCCAGAGTCCAAGAAGCATTTGAACAATGCTCTAAGACACATTGTGTGACACTTGGGGCTGTCAGAGCTGCCCCTGTTTGCAGACTTAATTGGCGTTAATTGACTTGTGGGCTACTGACAGTATAAACTTTTTAGATCTAAAATCTAGACCATATACACATAATCATAATGTCTCTTTATTGCTTTTTTCTTACAGTAGAAATATTTCTTGCCGTAGAAATTACTGTAGAGTTCATTGATGAAATATGTTGACCTGCTGGAGGATAGGAAAGCTCTGCAGAGGGATCTGGATAGGCTGGACCAATGGGCCAATGATATGAGGTTCATCAAAACAAAATGCTGAGTCCTGTGCTTGGGTCACAACAACCCCAGGCAGTGTCACAGGCTGGGAAGGACCTGGGGGTGCCAGTGACAGCAGCTCAACATGAGCCAGCAGTGCCCAGGTGGCCAAGAAGGCCAAGGGCATCCTGGCCTGGATCAGCAATAGTGTGGCCAGCAGGACCAGGGCAGGGATTGTCCTCCTGTACTGGGCACTGGTGAGGCCACACCTCGAGTGCTGTGTCCAGCTCTGGGCCCCTCACTGCAAGAAAGACATTGAGGTGCTGGAGTGAGTCCAGAGAAGGGCGGTGGAGCTGGGGAAGGGTCTGGAGGAAGAAGTCTTAAGAGGAGGCACTTAGTATTCTTTAGCCTGTAGGAAAGAAGACTCAGGGGAGAATACATCGCTGTCTCCAACTGCCTGAACGGAGGCTGTAGTGAGATGGGGGTTGGTCTCTTCTGCCAGGCAACGAGTGACAAGACAAGAGAAAATGGCCTCAAGTTGCTCTGGGAGAGGGTTATAATAGATACTAGGAAATTTTTTCATGGAAATCGTGGTCAAACTTTGGAATAGACTTCCCAGAGAAGTGGTAGAGTTACCATCCCTGGAAGCATTTTAAAAAAAAGGTTATGGCACTTTTGGACATGGTTTTTTGGTGTCACGGTGGTGCTGCTAGGTTGAATATTGGATTTGTTCTTAGAGGCCTATTCCAATCTTGACAATTCTATTATTCTATGGTTTTATATATTATATTTTACAAATATTTAGAGTCAAATTTGGCCAATATAAGTCAACAAAACTGATTTATCAATTAAAGGTTGACTTATCCCAGCTGAAGTCTAAGGTTATTAACATGTATATCCCGTAATTTTTTTTCTGAACTGCTAATTTTTAAAGTATCAGAGAAGTAAGCTACAAGTTGAATATTAATGGATTTTGAGATGTTATATACAAAGAGACATCACATATATATATGGTGCATATATATACATGTACCTACTCTCTGAGAGTAAGTTACAGTCATGATTATGGCACTGGATTGGGAGTCAGAACATCTCAGACTTAGGCATGTCTAAAAGATGCTCACATTCAGCACTCCTAGTTTTGAACAGACTGTTTTCTGGTATTTGTCAGTTTAGATTATGACAGAGGGAAGCAGGTGGCTTAGGCACAGCCTTACAGCAGCATGTAAATTCAGCTTCTTGATCATGTGCCAAAACAAAAAAATGGTTTTCAAATCAAGCTGCAAAATTACTTCAGTTGTATGGACCCACTGTTCAAATGTATAAAGCTGGCAAATGGAAGCAAGAGCAACACTTTTATTGTTTGTATCTTAGATTATTCGAGGTAGTAAATGCTGGAAATTTAGGCATTTTAGAAGGTGCATAAAAAACTTACTGTTAAAACTGTGTGATGTTTTTGGCTAAACTAAAAATAATTCTGGGCTTATTATAAGGTGTCAGTGACATCCCTATGACAGCATAAGCAGATTGTTGTTACCAGTTGTTTTTCTTCCACCTGTTGGTTTTCCATCTGAATTTCATTTGTTCCTTCTTTGCTCTGTGTCTTATTATATTTGTTTTGTTTTTCTGTGTGTCATTTTCTGTGCGTCATTTTAAATTCACTTTCATAGCAGGATTGTCTCCCTCTCTCATTCCCCTAGGAAGAAAACAAACATGACAACCACAATGTTTGGGTGGCCTCACATTTAAATAAGGAGTCCTTCCACCCTTTCACAAAACACAAAGTACTGGACTAACTGATCTTGGTTATGCTGTTTGAAACATTCAGACTTGCCAGAAGTACTGAACACTGCCTGTCTTCAGATACAGTAATGGTTACCAACCTAATATTTTTGCATCACAGCCTTTTCCGTTCCCATCCCAGGCTCCACTGTTTTGGTGTTTAAATCTTCTGCAAATAATTTTTTTTTTCATTCTTGGTCTGTTTTTTTATTATTACTTCCACAGTGGGAGGTAGACATAGAGTGATAGAAAAAATTACTTAATTAGACATTAAAGCTAAAGTTGCTTTCAGTACAAGAAAAATATTAATGGAAATCATGAACTTATTCTTTCACATACTATAAAGTTGGTAATTTCTGATTAGCTATTACAATAAATATTGTGTATTGATTCTTAGAAAACTGAAATAAATCTATTCCTTTAATTTAAAACTTCTATGCAAGTAGAGACCCATTAAAGTCACTTCATGACATTTGGCTTTTAATTTAGCCAGACCTGAGGGATTAAATTATTCCATGTGATGTAAAACCAACAGTGAGTCATCCAACAATTTAACTTAGGCAAAAATCTGCCATGCCATTCCATAAGCAATATTACCATCCTTTGCTTCTGTAGCTTTAGTCTCAGGTAGACATTTTGTAGACCATCTGCTGTGCAGTTTTTGGTGGACCAACTGCATACCAGCCTGTAAAGTTTTTCTCCTTGCACTTTAGTATATAGTCTCTGGAGATACAGGGTAACTGAATTTGGCAAAGAAATTTTACAAGATAAGGAAATACGACAAAAATATGTAAAAATTTTAATGTGATGAGTTACAGTCTGTATCTACATGCATTCTGTTAAATATGTTTTCACAGTTCACTGTATTTTGAAAACTAAAAGATATGCTGACTTCATATTTTTATTCAAAATAATATGCTTTAAATTTAAATGATCCTATGTAGAGTACCTCAAGAATACTGTAAACTGCCATAGGACTTGATGGAAGCTTTGGTAAAAGCTGCTAAACTCAGTATAAAATAGAATAGTATTTAATATCACTGAGTTGTTCCCTATTATTCAGTGCTATGACTGGTTAGCTTTAGGTAATGGATCACAGTATATGTGTATCTATTCCCAAGCCTGGGAATGCTACATTAGAAAGAACTGAGTAGT
Organism: Corvus hawaiiensis; assembly: GCF_020740725.1. Lineage (NCBI taxonomy): Eukaryota > Metazoa > Chordata > Aves > Passeriformes > Corvidae > Corvus > Corvus hawaiiensis. The sequence goes on along the minus strand of NC_063255.1, from coordinate 10,192,748 downwards.
CATTGTTAATTAGTCTTAGAAGAGAATGCAGAAATAAAAGATTTTGTTTTCTAAAAATGTGAAGGATTATTGAAGTTAAGAAAATAAACTCATTTCTTAAATTGATGTGTTTGTGCAACAGTATGGGAAATTTAAGGTGAACTAGAAAAAGAAATCCTGCAGTTTATAAAGATGGATAAATTCTAGAGCTCATTCTGGGATCTCCATTACTGAACACCTTAAAAATTGGGTCCAAAAGGCATCATTCAAGAATGATAAAGGGAAAAACTGGCTTTGGCAGTGGCATAGACTTGAAGTCTCCATCAGGACTTTCAGACTGTACCTGAAGGCTTCTAAACAAAGTTGAGAGTTGTGCCCCAGGGTTTGTATCTCAAATCATAAATACTTCATGTAAATATAATTTCATACACAGATGCAAACACTGCTTATGTTTTACCATTCTCCAAATATTTTTCTCTTTTAAGCTGCTCGGTTTCAGGAAATTAATTGGAATGTTCTGTAGTGCATATTGTAATCTGGTTTTGGGTTACATTTTGTATTATTTGAACAATGTTAAATGTCAGAATCATGTCTGCCTTTTAGTATTGACCTAATTTTTAAGACCACAGACAGATTTTGTAATTCTAATAGATCAGAATGAAATTAAAGTATTATCATGCTTTATTTAAAACAATGAGCCATGACCAATAGTTATTAATTCTACAAGTAAGAGACTTTTCTATTCCTAAATTTTTTTGTTTCTATTTTTAGGCACATTAAGTGCAACTTTAAATAATTTCCTTAGAAATTTAATATTACAATGCTTGTTTATTGCACAAAAATCAACTATGTTTGATTTCTTTTTTCCATTCCTGTGTGGACAGGTCAAATCCTGCAGAACATCCGTTCAACATATACTGAATTGAGTGGTGCTCTTTTTAGGTTTTATGGACTGAGGGATAGCCAGAAATATATGGATTCTAGTCTTGATTCATGTATGTCTCTTGTGGATCAGCTGTCACCTCTATTGGTAGATGATATGCAGACCATGTCTAGGTAGTAGGAGGAAAAGGATACTTCATTTTTAAAGCAAAGAATAGGCTGGTAATGGGTTGTCTCGTGGTGCATGCTTTCTTTTTTTTTGTGGCAAACAATTGCCACAGTGGTCTGGTGCAGTCTTGATCCACAGCAGTTCAGAAAAGTCCTTCTCAACTGATACGATTGGAGCTTCACTGGGGTGGCTGTGAGGCACTTGTGTCTGATAGTGTAAACACTTCTGTGCAAATGACCCCATAAAGGGGAGTAGGTGAGGAGGCAGGCAGTCCAGATTTAATTTGGTTTCAATAAAGACTGAAAGTAAGGTAAAAAGGGAGGAAATGGGGTTTTTTTGCATGTAAGTAAAGAAACGTTGAATAATAAGAATAACAGTTGGCTGTATGTAATTAAACTTCCTGAAGTGAAGCAGCACTTACGGTAGAAGGAGAATAAGGATAGAAGTGAGACATTTTGTAGGGGTTATTATTGTCTATCAATTAGTCTGCTTGATCCCTAATGGAAAGAGAGCCTTTCAATAGGAGTGGCCTAAATGAAAAATGGAAAAGAAAAGAAGAATATAAGAAACAAACAAACTGAACATTCCATTCTCAAAGTGCTGAGCAAATCTGCCTTAAAATATGAGAGGGGTATTAAAGAAAATTGCCCAAAAGCCAAAGACTCTTTTCCATTCAGATCACAAGAGTTCTACAAGCAATGATGACATTTTAATATGTTTGCCCTCTTGCACAGTCAAAGTGCAGAAGCTGTAGGCATGAATGCAACCGTGCAAAGGAGAATAGAACTGCTTTAAAACCTGAGTTATTGCCTACTCAGTAATAAGACATTTGATATCTTTCAGGGAATTATAATGTGGTTGTAAAAATGTTTTCCCAGCCTGACACTTAGGTATTCAATCCAGCAGCACATTTGTTTTCATAATATTTGAAAAACCCATTTGGTTCTTTTTCAAATTACAGTAGTGCAAATGAATAAACAGAAATAAAACTAAAAAGAAAGAAAAAGGAAGTTACAGCTTTCAGATGTTCTTCCACACTTCTCTTAACTCAAACATTGCATTGTTTTTTTAAATGTAATTTTGGAAGACCTTCCAATCCACCCTGTAGTTGTTGTGGACTGGTACTTTTGGCTACTCAGAGAAATAAACATTTTAAAATAACTAAATGCATAATTTTGGAAAAACTGCTCCTGCACATGTTTAGCCACAACATACTCAACCAGGAATGTCAGGCAGTTTTAAAACTGGAACATGTGGAAGCTGCACTGAGACATATAATAATAAGCCACAACAGGGGTGCAGATTAGCAGATTGCCGGTATACTTCTTGGATGTGATGTTAGTCTGGAGACCAAAGTCTGAGAGACTTCAGTGTCTTCAGAAGTGGGTTAATAGCCTTCATGATTTAACTCCAGCTGGCAACTAAGCCCCACACGGCCACTCACTCTCCCCCACAGGGGAATAGGGGAGAGCACTGTAAGAGTGAAAGTGAGAAAAATTGTGGGCTGGGACAGAGACAGTTTAACAGGGAAAGAAAAATCTGCATGCACAAGCAAAACAAAACAAACAATTAATGCACCACTTCCCACAGGCAGGCAGGTATTCAGCCATCCCCTGGAAAGCAGCATCCCTCATACATAACAGCAACTTGGGAAGACAAATGTCATCACTTCAATTATCCACTCCTTTGTCCTTCTTCCACCAGCTTCACATATTGAGCATGACATCTTACGGGATGGAATATCCCCATGGTCAGCTGCGATCAGCTGCCTTGGATGTGTCACTCCCATCATCTTGTGCACCCCCAGCCTCCTCACTGGTGGGGTGGGGTGAGGAGCAAAAACGGCCTTGACCCTGTGTGACTAAAAGATCCCTTTATAGTCAGCACTGCTCTCAGCACAAATACAAAACACAGCCCTGTACTGGCTACTTTGAGGAAAATTATTCTAGACAAAATCAGAACATTAGAACATTCCTGTACATCATGATTAATTTGTCTTACATGCAGCTTGCAAGTTAACATATTTCACTGTAGAGTTTCATGTATTGTGTCTTTTCACTTTGAACAATAAAGATCAATAAAAGAATAACTGAAAATATATATAGTATGTAAGTGTATATAGAATATAGAGTGGTTTAAGTAGTTTAAGATGCAACTGCTATTATAAAAAGAAAATTTTAAAAAGCAGCAACTAATACGGATTTTTGAAGAGACCTGCTTTAGCTTTTGCTTGTGTAAATTTAACTATCTGTTAACGCTCACTCCTCTTATGGGCTCGATGTTGCATGTCAGTAAATGATAGAGATTTAAAATGGCTTAACTCAAAAATCTTGTACGGGGTTTCAAATGTTCCAGTAGATTTAACTCATTGAAAGTATGTGGTTTGTTCAAATGCTGTGTACCTTTCCATGGGCAGAATAGAACTCCTCTCAGGTCTCCAGTTCTTGATAACACTATGCAAGAAGAGTAGTAACAAGATTTTAGTTTTCAGAATAGATATTTGCTTAGAAGTGACTTCCACCGGGATATCCATGTGTAATCATACCAAAGGTATTTTGTAATCTCCCTCAGTCAAAAACCCATAAATTTCGTATATTATTTCTGCAAAATACTTCCCAGAGAAACTGCAGAGTAGTACCACATATCACTTGATTTTAGTGTCTTTTGTTTTGTGTTTGGTTTCTGGTTTGGTTTTTTTTTTGTGGCTACAAAGTATCATGTGTCCAAAGAATGCCTGTTGGTATATCTGAAAGTATGTATTTCATTCTGTTGCAAAACTAAGGGTGATATTTTCCTCACCTGTTCTTGTAGTCTGAGTGAGTACCCCGATGGTCAATGGTAGGAAGTTGTTACCTTTGGCGATCGGCTTATATCATCCTAAAATGTTACTTTGTACTCTGAATAAAGAAGGATCCCTGTTGCCATTTGGATGGCTGGAGAAAAACCAGATAAACATATATTTTACAAAGCTATCTATATCCTCTGAACCAGCAAGTTTAAAAATGTACTTCAGGAAGGAGTTTCCTACTTAGCACACTTTTTGTATAAATAAAATATATGGAAAACAAAGATATACTATCTCTGAAAAGGCAGTGAAAACTGCAAATGTATCTGCTGAATGAGATAGAATGATGTTAAAGGATCAAAGTCAAGTATAATTATTTACATCTTTGTGGTTTGACAGACTGTCCATTGTAATGAAATTAAGGTAAACCCACAGCATTACAGTACCATTCCTACAAAGAATGATAGCATTCTTCCAGATGTCATGAGCAAATCCTAGTCAGTCTAAGATAATTGATATGGTAAGGATCAACATTTGCATCCTGCTTTTCCAGTGGTGTGAAATTACACTAAATTGTTGCATTGCAATGATACTCCTAAGTGTCTTAAGAAATGTATGTATGTGTTCTCAAATTGTAATTCATTTTTACAAGAATATAAACAAAATAAATAATTCATTTTAATGTGTCATCATCTACTAAACTAATATATAGAAAACAAGGATTCATCTTCTGGGCTGCTAGCCTAACTGCAAATTCTTTGTAAAATACCTGGATCAACATGTACTATTTACTTTATGAGGACAGGGAATGCCCATTGGCATAATTATATCCTTTTTTTTCTTTTTCTTTTTATATGAAGGAGACTGAAGATAAAAAAACGTGAATTTTATTCAAGCCAGACCTCTGAGTACAGCTACACACAGAGAGGTTTCAAGCAGGCTGGTACAAGGCAGAATTCCTTTCTTTTCTCCCAATTTTTTAGTGCAAGCTTGTCATACAGGAATTCTCAGTGCTTTTTCTGAATGACAAATCTAAACATTATAAAAGTTGTTTGGTTTATGTGACTAAGTCTGTGCTGTCTTCATTTTCTGTGAATTACATTTTGAAATTTAAAAGCACCTTCAGGTTTTCAGAGACAACAGCCATTTTTCCTTGAGTAAAGCTCAGAGGGAAAACATACCAGTTTCTCACAATGCAGTGTCTTTTTCGTTTAGCTCATTTTGCAGCTTTCACTGTGCAGGAGAACTCAACAGAGATTCAGGTAGTACCTTGGAGTTAACACAGACATGCTGACACAGATCCTAAACAGCTTTAAGGCAGCAGAGATGCCACAGAAGTGAGTGGAACACTATCTCATGTCAGAGAGGGATCTAATCAAAGGTTTCTCTGTGGTTTCCTTTAGAACTGAAACCAAATGTAAATGTTCTAAACAAATCTGAACACAAAAATAAGCCCAGAATTTTTTATTCTGCTAGTCAGAATGGATTCAGAAGGAGTGGTTAAGAGAACTGTAGACCCTTGAACATGACCTTGTGTCATGCACACTCCATATCTCCACATGTGCTTACAAATTGCCAACAGCAATTTTGTGGCTATGTGCAGTCCTGGTAGTAATAAGAAAATTAAAAAAAGAATGGCAGGAATGGCTGTTTTTCTGAAGATTTTGCAATGAGAAAATTGTCAGTATTTTAAAATCAAGCTGGCAAAACTAGAATGTTCTCAATAAAGTCAAAATATGGGTCTGGTAAGAAAAAATGTGTGACTCAAAAGTTAACAATATTGAATCCAACAATAACTCAATAACACTTCTGCCAGAGTAGCAACAAAAGTGTTTTTTTATGGAACAGAGTTATGCTGTCTGTTGCACTCAGTGAAAGTAAAGGCAGCATTTCTTAAGATATATTCACAATATTGAAAGTACAGCATTTTCATGTTCTGTGGAATTCATGTGGAATTAACATATTACAGATTTATTTTCCTAGTAAAATGCAATCACAAAACTAAGTAAATGCTGGTCTACCACTGATGAAAAAGTAAGTAAATACCTGTGGAGAATTTTTGTAGGGGGCAGGCATTTTAAATAAATTAAAATAAGGTATTTCACAGTTATCTCTTTTTACCATTTTCACCTTAAACTGAAATTTTCTGATCAAATATTTTCAGAATTTCTTTTAATGCTTGCAGACACCTTTGAATCAGATCCTGAACTAGTCTTTTTCAGACAGGAGGGATTGCACAGTGCACATAGTAGTTACAATTTTCAGATGGTGCTTATTGTTCAAAGTATTTTTCTTTATGTTAATATATAAAATTACTCTTGCACAAGCTACTAAATCAGACAATTACTGTCAGGTGGTATGTTCTGCTCTTGTTGCATTAAGTTAGGGATATGACTGTGCTAAGCCAGTTTAATTTCTTGTTAAAACATTTTATCAAGACATAAAATAAATGAGATATGGTTTCTGCGTACATACTTGGTCAATATTACCTAGATGGGAATAAATCATTGGGAACTGAGTGTACCATTAAGTAGAAAATGCAAAGGTTTGACCATCAGATAATTTCTTTTTTTTTTTTTTTTTTTACTGTAAACCTTCAACTCAGCATTTCCAGCAATTTCATGTTAGCATGTAGTCTTAGTAGGCTGCAAAGCAAAATGTCCTGCTGGTGATATACCTGTAGACTGCCTTTTGTTTTATAGGGTTCTTTCCATTACTGATACTATCTCCAGATCTAGGCATTGTGCAATGGAGCAGAAAATCCTCTGCCTTCCTCTACTTCACATCCGGAGCCAACACAGTAAAAACATTGGGAATAAATATGACTGGAATAATTTCTCCAATGTCTCAAATGAAAACACTTTTTATAGAATTATTAATTGAAAATTATTTAAGAGTAAGCAAAGAACACAAGCAAGAAAGTATAATTGTATTAGCAAAATTAGAACATATTGATGTTGTATTCTAATGTGTAAAGTCTGTACCTCTGAAAAACATTCATAAACCCAATTACAGTAAATAAGTGCTTTGTGCCTTTTGTTCTTTGTGATACGTTTTAAGAATCCAGGGGTAACATAATTAAGTGCCACTTGCCAATATTTTCCAGCACTGTGTAAAGTTAACTGCACATATAAAACATATTGTCTCCTGCTGCTGACTTTTTATTGTCCTGTGTCTGTATTAAATGCTGGACTGGTGTGCTTAAGGATATAATTCTGTGCAGGAAACCACAATAAGGTCTGGGAGTAATTGCAACACAAGATCAACATTAAAAGATAGATTTTTTTCAAAAATCATTTGACATTTTTATCTAAAGGGTTTCTCTAAATACAGTAATTCTGATGATCAGTTCATGGGTAACGGTAAATATGAGTGAGAGCAACTGACAGTTAATGTTGCCACATACCTAAACAGTTATATAAGGCTTGATCAAGCCATGACATCACCTTGTCATCTGGCTCAATGCTCAGTTTGAAAACCATTTTGTTATAACATTTTACAGTTCTTCTAGCCATGAACAGTTTGGCTTTAAGAGCAGGAGTTTGGCTCAGTTTTCCACTGATGGAAAAGTTCTTGGGAACAATTGCCAGCCCTGGAGATCTATGCAAGACATGGTTGAACATAGTCTGTCTTCCATTATAGTTTGTTCCAATGAAGATTTTCTTTCTGGTGTATGAGGTCAGGAGAAAAAAATTGTTAAATAAAAGAGGCCGCTTCCTCTTTTTTTTATTCAGCAGGCCCGTTGTCCTTGATACAAACTGAAAGGTTACCCTAGACCCCTGACTCTTGCCATTTTGCGCAAAATTCCCTTTGAAATACGTTTTTATTTTAATTTGAGAGAGAGAAGAATTGATTTATGGTTCAAATGTTTCACAGACAATTCAAACTGAGTCCACAGCAACAGAACAAGCAACATTGTAATCCATACAGCATGTGCCATCTGTAGAGGATGTAATTGCAATAGTGTTATAAGCTGTTCTCTGTCCGCCAAACATGTGGAACATTCTCTAGATGTTATATTCGACTGAAAATGTTTAATGCTGTGGTGTTTTGATTTGGGATGAACATCCAGGAACAATGTTCTGATCCTAAGCATTGAACAACAGCATCAAACAGAGCATTTAAAGACAGGCTTGTAAAACACAAGAACTTATAAACCCCATACAGACTTCCTTGGGGTCAGAATGAAGGAGCTGCACTTCAGGGCTTCAGTATGAGATTAATGAAATATGCTTAACTGCCTTTAAACAGACCAATCTCATCTTGATCTGAGGACTTAATTCATGCCATTGAGTCCAGTTTGACTGAAGAAATAACAAACAAGCAACTACTTTCTTTCTGTAGAGGGCAAAGAGTAGAAAATGTCAATTATTGCTTTTTGATGTTAAAATTGATTGCTTAAAATAATGCCTAAACTTAGAGAACTCATAACTTTTAATGACAACACCTTATTCTTATTTGTTGCCTCAAATACATCTGCTGTCTTCCACAACACAGTGACTGGCAGAGTTGTTTTCCTTATCTATCACTCAGAAATGTGTTCTCAGAACTCTGGTAAGGATGACCTTTTCAGGGATTCATCCACCCTTGTGGGAGAAACTTCCACTCTCTGTCACATCACAATTGCCATATATATTTTGTTGATTTGTTTTTGCTGATGTAAGATTAGCTGTCCAAATCCTCAGCTCCTGTGAGTACATCACACAGAAGGAAAACATGCTTAGGAGGCAGCTTGAAGCTTAGATAGTGGATCACTGTAAGAGGTACAACACATAGAGAGTTGGGAATCCTGACCAAAAAGAGTAAAGTGCCTATGAGATTTAAGCAATAAACAAATAAAAGTTGTCAGATTGAAAGTGTAGAAGTGCATGGTGTGTGACAAAGGAAAGAAAGCTGAGTAATACATTTCTTATAAAACCCACCTTCTAACTACAAGGTGTTTCTGAAAAGCAGGTAAATAAGATTACAAACTTTGGTGCAGTCATCATATCTGCCACATATACAGTTTTGAATCTTTTCCATAGGCATTTTTATTTATATTTGTCTCTACCTGTCTTTCCAAGGTCCTTTATAGCCACTGGCAGCTGAGATTTGAGGTCAGAATTCCAGTCCAGTGCCTTACTCACAAGATTATCTTTATGCTTACACACTAGAGACATCTTTTGAAAAGTTTGGTTTATGTTTAAGATTGCAAACATATTTCCTTTCTTCTACAGTAAACACTTCAAAGAGGGATAGCTTTTGGTTTGAGGTGACATGAGGATTTAGCACTCAACAGTTGCCCTTCAGAAGTGGAGGGTAAGGCTGCAATAATGTGTTTAATATGGGCTTTCCCCATTCTCCGTAGCTTCAGTTTCACTCTGTCAAAGCCAAATAAGATAGCACTTTTATATTTTTTAACCTGCTTTCATCATTTGAGGTTCCTTAATATTTCAGTGCTCATACCACTCAAAACCAGTGCTGAAATATGGTTTAAAAACAAGCTTTTCTGAGACTCTAAGTTCAGAATTAAATAATTGAAAACCCAACAAGTAATTCTGTAATTAAAGAAACATATTTAAATCATATCAGGGCACCAGTCTTTACATCTTAGTTTCAGCATCAAGCAGGTTTCAGTAAGACACTGTTTACATTCAGCAGCCTGTTCTCAGCATGCACCATAATATCAGAGCTTATCTAAAGATAAGCTAATCTTCATACTGCTCATTTATCACCTAAACACAACCCAATGTGTTTTAGAGATCTTTCTCTCTTCCATTCTCTTCCGACCTGTGTCATGAGTATTTTAACCTTTTGTTTCACTGGAACAATGGTATGGAGAACATCCCAGACTGCAGGTAGCAGAAGTGATAGCAGGCATATTTACAATGTTTTCTAAAAGATGTGTTGCAAAACTGAAGGATGTCTTCTTTTTAGCTATAAATTTTGCAGTGTTACAGACCTTGCAGCTGAAGACTTGCTGCTTTTTTTCAATAGGTTAATGGAATCAACCATTCCATAATTGGAATAGGTGAAAGAAGAAAATGAAGAAATTTTTTTGGATACTGATGGTCTGATTTTTCATACGTGGAATTAACACTGCAGGGTGTAGGTGTAGAAGTGCATGGTATGTGATCTTAAAGAAGAGAAAGCCAAGTAAAACATTACTTATAAAACCTACCTGCTAAATGCATAGTGACAGTTAAATAAATGATAGGTAATTAAGGCAATTTCTTGGTATGTAGTCTAGCAAGTACAGTTAAAATCCTGAATGAAGAATATTAGTTCCCTCAAAATTAAGGGGAAGAATTGAAGTGGTATTCTTGATGGTCTGCACATCAATGTGATGAGGATGTAGTAAAGGACAGAGTCCTAGGCTCTGTTCCTTAGACTCAGGACACTCTCTACATTAAAAAGCAGCTGGATGTAGGCATTAGAATCACTCAATATCTCTCAAGTTGGACATATCATCACAAGGAAAATAACAGAATGAAATTCAAACTTCTTGTCAACCTTCACATCTCTTTTCAAAGCATATTGGTTCTAGAATTGTTCAGAGTAAGCCGCTGTCATATCATTTAACAATAGTGAGTTTTAATGATGAATATTGTTTGAACAGTATTATTTATCACTTTTGAAATCTGGCTTTTTGTTCACTAAGTCCAGTGAAAGTTAATTTGCCATTTGAAAAATAATTAGCAGAAAACTTTTGGGTGGCACACAATTATGAAAATTCTTTTTATTTTTCTCCTCTGTGGAGTTCAAGATAAGTATCCTAAAATGTGACATTAATTTTCCTTAAAATATTCCAGACTCATACCATCATTTAGCTTGGAGAACACCTTTTAGATCATCTAGTCCAACCATAAACCCAACACTGCCATATCTACCACTTAACCATGTCCCTAAGTGCCACAGCTACACATCCTTCAAACTTGTGCAGGGTGGTGACTCAACCAGTCCCCTGCACATCCCATTCCAATCTCAAGATTGGAAACCCTTTCAGTGAAGAAATTGTCCCTAGTATCCAATTGAATAGTGAGCATTTCAGGGACATATTCCATCAGTCCTGTCCTAAGGCAGAGAAACAAAAACCTTAAAGGCTTTCTAAAGCTGACCTCAACTAACTATCTGCTCATAATGATAAAAAATATTCCTGGGGGTTTTTTATTATATAATATTAGGAGTAACGTTCAGAAAATGGCCTGTTTCAACAGACAGGCTAACTACTTATTTAGGGATATTTAAAACAATATCTGGGATTTGTAAGATAGCTCTAGATTATTATAGATGCAGTTAGCTCTCTGTTAGCTTGGCTTGGCTTGGCAAGTGTTAGAGTAACATAAACATGTTACATGTGTTATATGTTAGAGTAAGCTAACTAAATTAAACACTTGTCTATATGAGGTTTATATGAAAATTGAGGCAATTTAGCTTGACGTACTTTCTGGATCTCAGGAAGCAGATGTGTTAACTAAACTGTTAGAGAAGGAATAGGATAGGACATAGCTACAAGTCTGTAGTGAGTAATGTTGGAGGGCAGAGAGAGGAAATTCTTAGTTCATAAAAATTTTGGCTCTGAGTCTGGATTAATATTTATCTGTACTGTATAGATGCTTTCCATGCAACCCTCTGTTCCATGATCAATCAAGTCGAGGACTTATGGTTGTCAATGAAACTGATATAAAGTGAGGTCACTGATGGTTGAAAGTTGTCTTACCTATTGTTCACTGACTACATGAATAGGAAATGTGCAAGGACTGGCTTGGAAAATGCAGGAAAGAAGCTGGAGCTACATATGCAACTGAATGTCATTTATAAAAGAGGCAAATGACATTTCAGATAGTTATTAAAAGCATGTATCTCATTAGATTTAAGATGTGTTTATTTCATGCTACCTTATACTGATGAGCACTTTTAGAAGAGGGGACACTTTTGCTGAAAGACACAGAAATTGGAGATAACTTGTCATAAATAATACAAATGATAAGCAATTTAGAAAACATGACTTCCAAGGCAGGTATGAAAGAATTTCATTTGTTTAGTCGTAAAGAGAAAAATGAAGAAGGGCTATGATAACAAGCTTCAAATGCATAAAAGGTTATTGCAAAGAGGATGGTGATCAAGTGTTTTCATCTCTGTAATAGACAGAATGTGAATTAGTTAGATTAATTGGTAGCAGGGACCATTTATATTAGATACTAAGAAAAACTTTCACTCAAAGGGCCAGATTAACACACAAGCAAGCTACTTGAAAAAGCAGCAGAATTTCCATAAGTAGGTATGTTAAACTGTTGGATGAACTTCTGTCAGAGATGGTCTAGGTATGGATTATACCTTGGAAAAAAAGGTCTGGAATAGAGTCAGGGTTATATCTCCAGCTCACTGATGAAACAATATTAGTAGTAATAAGTACTAGGCAAATAGAAAATTAACTGTCAATTTCCAGAGAGATTCAGTAATTAATTGCTTGGTTCTTTTACTGGGTACTGCCAAATTTTGCGTGTGACTCATTAGTAAGTGATTCATAAGCAACAAAACCAGCATGAATTTTCTTACTTGCTATGTTCCTGCAGCAAACTTTTGTCAATGATTAGATGAATCGTTCTTAGCCATTTGCAGATTCAATATAAATGAAGATGTGAACTTATATTCAGCAAATTACACATATTGATGCTAGGTTTGTTTTTCTTAATCCTTTGGATTCTTTGGGAACTACCTACACAGGCTATATTCGAAATTATTGAATTAAATCATGTCCCTGGTACAAAGCAAATTACAAAATTGCAATTATCTTCTGAAAGGCATGTAGGACAACTCCATGGTATATAAACCATCCAGCGTTATATAATTTCTGCAACAAGATTTGTGAACCAGAGAATGAAAGTATTGTAGTAGCTAATAGTGGAAATTTAGACCTTATGAAGTAAATGAGATTTTCTTTAATAAGAGAACAAGTTTGACAGATAAAAGTAATGTGTAGATATACTATATTTTATAAATTTTCCATTAGGCATGATATCTTATTGCAGTTAAAAAAGATCTAAATTATGAAGTAGCAGTAAAACACATGTTAAATAATATACCCATTAGCAAAAGGTAGTAATCAGAAAAAAACAACTGAAAAGACAGGAGTTCCCTATTTTAATAATATTAATATTAATATTTTAATCATTGCCCTGGACATAAACACCAATTTCTTACATATCTGTACAAACTAACTTCATGAAAAGCATTCTTTGGCAAAAGGTGAACTAATGTAATGCTCCAACTTATAAGTAGGGGTAAAAAACTAGGATTTTTGATTTGCATCTTCGTGGTAGAATACTGCAGATGCTGTCACCAAAAAAAAAAGAGAAATAAACTCTATCAGAGGAGGAGGAATGTGCCTTATGCTGAGCAACTGGAAGAATTTTTACTATTCAGAAACATAGGGAGTGACTTGATTTTGATCCTTCAAAGAGAGTAAAACACTAGCTATCTCTTCCTTTTAGCTATAGTGAAAAAAAAAGGAAAGCTGAAACTAAGATTTGCATTAAACCAGAAAAACACAATTTCAAATAATAAAACTGACAAAACTGGACTTGCTCTCTCTTCAAATACTCCTGTAGAGATAAGATCATTTTCAAGTGGATATACTTTAGTCGAGCACAAGTTAGGCAATAGTCACTTACAAACTGGTTGAGAAAATACAGCCATGACAGAGAAATTTGTGAAGATGAAATGATATTCCACTCTAGTTTCATGCTTTTTGGATATGTGAAGAAAGATAAGAAGATAATTGTCTTGTTTGAAAGTGCAATTACTGAAAAGTTCTTTAACTGAATACGTATAAAAAGCTGTTGTTCAGATACTCATGATCAAAGGCACAACAGTTATGGGAGTCTGGAAGCAGTGGTTCATTCAGTGTGAAGTGTTTCCACGGAATGATTGTACAGATGGAGTTCTCATGATCACTGCAGACAGTAAGTTAAAGTACAGATAATTGCACAAAACCAAGTCTGGTAGCCCACTGTGCAGCCAGCTTCTTGCATTTTCTATTTCAACTCTTCTCTTTTGTCTTGACTTCATTATTTGTTTCTGATTTTTACACTTCTCTTGCTCTTATTGGTCTTTCTAGGAAGCACTGTTTAGAGCAGAGTGAGGGGCTTACCTGAACATGTCATACAAAACACTGACTATATCAGATCTATTTTCCCTGTTTGCACCTTGTTAACTATCGGTTAAAGTTGCCATTCTTCCAAAAAGTGAAGTCTGATGTTGTGTGACAACAGCTGCCAAAGTGAAGAACCTCTTCCCTCAGAAAGTCCCTGGATTTTCTAAGTCTGTTCAATATTAGAGATATGGTTTATAATGCATGCTAAACTGTCTGAATGTTCCCTGTAGAAGCACCTGGATTGGCACAGGCTCTGTCACGTACCCAGGTAAGCACAGATTGCTGCACAGACCCACAGCCAATGCTGTGACTTCGTACAGTACTGGCTTATGCATTTGCAGGGAAGACTAAGAGTGAGAGTGTGCCTTGTTCAGTTCTACCTAGGTGGCAGGAAATCTGTTGTGGATTTCATGCTCAATAGAAAAAAGACAGGAAATGGCACAAGATTTCTATGTATTGCAATAGTACTGCCAGCAGTCCTCCGTTTAATTAGGGCCATCCTCATTACATGGTGCTTGTTTAAAATGTAATCTGGCTCAAGTTAAGAAAATTCTCCATATTTACACAAAACACAATAATGTTACCAGGAAAATGTTTACAACGTGGACAGTGTGTGAGGGCTTGAAACAAACAAAATCACATTTAATTTAATATTTAGAAGCCAACAGCAGCTTGCTTCTAGGATTGATTTTGAAGACAGTTTCAACTTCTTCCTAGGGCCCAGACACTGCCCAAAACTTACATTGAAACTTTGCTGTGAGGTTCTGCAAACTTAATTTAACTCATACTTCCAAATACTACTTATTATCACTGCTGTGTTCCTCGTGTAGTCACATTTAAATTTTTCTGTTGCTTTCGTGGTACGATGCCTGTCCTGGCCTAGCTGTTTTTTGCAGTGATCTCCTATTCATAAAACTCCATATATCATCTTACTATGCTTAGGGCATACCTTCTAAGTAAAAGATTAAGGCTCTAATTTGGCTCTACAGTGTTGTTACAATCCCTATTATTCTCATGCATTATAGCTCTGAGCTAGCAATTTTCTTAAATAAGAAGTAACTTGTGGTAAAATATTTTCAGTGAAAGTTTTGTCTGTCTCTAGATTCATCCACTCTCCCCTTTCTGCAGCTCTTTGTTGACATAGATGATCCTGCCACTTCTCAACAACACTGAGCATTTATGTTGGTCATTACAGTGCACTGGCAATGTTCATGTTACACTTCTCTGGAATACATGCAGTATTTTCTTCCAAAGCACAATAGACAATTACTATGTTTTTCTCCCTAACTTTGTTTACTGAATTAAAATAATGGAGTCTTGTCTAGATACTATATTCCAAATGGGTAAATATTAATTTACTTCTAATTCCTTCCTTGAACTTTTGAGTAAGAAAGATGTGCTGTGTGGTGAAATACCAACATGGTGACATACTTCAAGGACTATACTCTATTGCTATTTGGCTCAGATGCCAGCTGCACTGAGTCCCCTTATTATGAGTATTAAGGACGCAGCTGCTCAAATCTTTCTTCTGTCACAGGGCTTGGCACTCAATAATTGTCTTTCTGTCTTTGCCCACCCATAAAGAAGAGGATTTTCCCTGATAGGTCTTACGTGACTTACATGGTCTTGAGATATTAGCTGTGATTTATGCTTCTGAATTTTGGTATGTCTGCAGGGGTTTTGTTCGTGTTCTTTCCTTTGGACTAAGAAAACAAAATCTCCAAATGAAAACCTGTATAATTTTTACTTTATTTTCTAATAAATTACTCCTTGAATTCTATCTCTTCAGTAAAGAGCATCAGCCTAACCTCCTTAAAATGTATCTTAGAAGTATGCATAATAATACTTTGATGATGACACTCTCATTTATTTATTGTTCTCTGTCATACGCCACCATATCAAACAAGAGATAAGTAATCATACTGATTCATTAATGTGTATTATCTTTTATTTTTTGGCATCTAAACCAATGGAGTTTTGATAACAGGAGCAGCTGTAGCTAACAATTGTATTTCTACGATGAGCAGCAAACTGATAGCTGTCAAATAGTGAAATGAGAACACCTGCCTTAATGATTTTGAGGTACAAGACTGTCAGATGGAGTTGTAAGGGCTGTGAACTTTAGAGATGGGCATTATCTCTGAAGGTTGCTGATTAAGCAAACTTCCTACCTAAGTTGTAAAAGCAACAGCAGTGAATAACATCAGTGTTCCTCCAGAGCTAAAGAAATGAAAACAATAGAATGAGTTTGGCAGGAAACTACCAATGGTACAAGCCTCTGTGCTTGTGTGTGTTATTTATAACTGTTGGATATAAATATTATTACATGCTATTATTACATGTTATATATATAAACATAGAATTAATTCAAGAATATGGCAATAGAACGTGCAGCATAATATATATTTCATGATATATCCATATCTGTTAGTGCTACAATTAACTGGAAGAATAATTTTGCCCTCTTCTCACTGTATTTTAGTTATGCAGAATCCTTGCCATGCTTGCAGTAACAGAATAGTCATGACCACTGTGTATTTTCCCTCTTTCCTAGAACAGACCTTTTCACCCTGCATATAAGATGGTGATACAGTGTGTCAGCAGAAGAAACTGTAAGGACCTGAGCTCTTCCCAGTAAAAATAGAGGGCTCTATAGAATGTAGGGTCAGTCTGTTATTTGATCAACTACCACATCCTGTTTAAAATTAACAGAAGAAAACAACATGAAATGAACTTTACAAATTATTAAGCTGCCATCAAATCAAAACTTACATTAAATATGAAAAATTTGTGGAAGAAATCTTCATTGTGAGTGTGGTGAGGCACTGGAACAGGTTTTCCAGAGAAGGTGTGGATGACCCATGTCTGGAAGTGTTGAAGGCCAAGCTGGACAGGGCATTAAGCAATCTGGTCTAGTTGGAGGTGTCTCTTCCCATTTCTCATGACAGGGAGGGTGGGAATTAGATGATCTTTAAGTTCCCTTCCAACTTGAACCATTTTGTTGCTCTGTGATTCTATTTACAGGTTTATTTATAGTACTGTTAGTTAAAGCTGAAATAAGTCAATTTTCTTGAACAATATCCATAAGTCAACTCCTATTAGGACATGCATTTTGAGGGGGAGTAGGTTAATGAAGGGTTTTATTCATTGTGGCATTATTCTTGCAAGAACCACTGAAAAATACAGCAATTATCTATGAAAATTATCTTTTGCTTTCTGTGCAAGTTACTGAGTGTTGAAAGGAGGTGGGCACTGACCTTTTCGTGCTGTAACTGCTTGTGCCAGTGTTGTCTCCTGCAATGGAAGCTTGAGTCAGATGCAGATTGCATCTCTCTACAAAGGTTAGTAAGATGGGACCAAACACCAGCTTGCCAACACTTCCCGGAAGTGTGTGCCCTGTTGAAAAAACTTGTTCTTTGTCTGCTTTTAGTCACTCTGATTTCTTTTACTTAGAAAGACTTTAACTACTAATGTTTCTTTCCTGTTGCAACACACTTGTGTGAAGTAATTGGGCAACTGTATAGCTCTGGATAATTTTTAGAGGATCTCTACATATTACTGGCTTGAGTTTGAAAATGTTGGTAGTGACTGGAATTTATGCCTGCTGCTAATTGTCTTGTGTTTTATATAGGTTCAGTAGATGGTTAATTGGATCATACAAAATATCACTGTAAGGAACTTTGCAAGTGATCTACTCCATGCTCCTCTCTGAGGCAGAATCAGCAAGGTAAACCATTCCTGACAGCTCTTACATGCCTAAAACTCTGTAAGTTGTACAATTACCCTAATCAGTTTACTTCAGAGCTCTTAGTGTTAACAAGGTTTTCCCAAATACTTTGACTTAAATTTCCCTTACTTCAGTTTGATAATTTTATTCTTAGATTAACCATGGTTAAAATTTTACTTATCAACCTACTAAAATGGCCAGCTCAATGTGCATCAAAAATCAATGCCAGTTTTGACTGGTCTCAACATATTTGAAGAAGTAATTTAATCTAATGTTTCCTCAGTAGTTTTGAGGTCCTACCTCAAAATCAGATGATGCTACAGGTAGATGATGATATGGAAATGATCTCATATGATGATCATAAACATTGTGGTTTTTGAGAAGATCTCATTCTGTAGGATTATAAATTTCTTTCTAATATCTTATTTAAACCTATTCTCCTTCAACTTAATTCAACTTTTCACAATTCCCCCTTGTGAAATGTCCCTCTCCAGCCTTCTAGTAAGCCCACTTCAGGTACTGGAAGGCAGCAATGAGGTCTCCCTGGAGTGTCCTCTTCTCCAGGCAGAACAACCCCAGATCTCTCATCCTGTCTTAACAGTAGAGGTGTTTCATTTTTGTGATCAGCTTAGTGGCTATCCTCTGGATTTGTTCAGCAGAACCACATATTTCTTGTGTTTTGGACCCCAGAGCTGGACAGAGTACTCCAGGTGGTGTCTCATGAGAGCGGTGTAAATGGGGAGAATCACCTCCCTTGACCTGTGGTCAGGATTCTTGATAAAACTCAGGGTGTGGTTGGCTTTCTGGGTTGCAAGCAGGCATTGTCCTGTCATGTTAAGCTTTTTGATCACAAACATGCCCAAAACTTTTCCTCCTGGGCTGGTCTTGATCCATTCTCTGCCCAGTCTGTACTTGTGCTTGGAATTGCCCTGACCCAGGTGAAGGACCTTGCACTTGGCCTTGCTGAACTCCATGAGGTTTGCATGGTCCCATCTCTCAGGCCTGTCCAGGTCTCTGTGGATGGCACACCTTCCCTCCCCTGTGTCAACCACCCCACACAGCTCAGTGTCATCAGCAAACTTGCTGAGGGTGTCCTCAATCCCTCTGTCCATGTCACTGACAGAGGAGCCAAAACGTGGCAGTCCCAATATGGACAACTGCTCTCCACAGCCCTTTGAGTGCAACCATCCCACAATTTTTTTTTCTGCTGAGCAGACCATCTGTCAAATCCATGTCTTGTTAGTTCAGAGACAAAAAAATTTGCTTCTAAAATGTTTTGTCTCCAACAGTGAGCACAGAATTATAGCTGGAGGGATTAGCAGAAGAATGGAGAAATTTTATTGTATTTCCTTAATGTACACTTCCAAAGTCCAGCACTAAGAAGCTCAAGTACTTCTTGTGCCAAAACCTTGTGTCTAGTATTAAACATCCTCAGTGGACAAGCTCATATGACTGTCTGAATCTTACTGACGTCCTTCATAACAAAACAGATGAAAAGTTTGAGGAAAATCTAATACAAGCAAGTCTTAACACCAAGCATAATGCCTGTCACGTAAGTGCTGAGGACTGGTCTGCTTTTACATTCAGTCCTGTGTGTCACAGGCAGTTTTCAGCAACAGCTTGTTTGCAAGATTCTACCTGAGGGTTTTAATTTGCTGTTTTTCATGTCAGTTTTCATCCTTAGTTGGTACACATAGGATGTATTGTTAGAAACCTCATGCTGTATTGCATTTCATCTGCAATGAGGAAAACTGTGTGTCAGGCCTCTGAAAAAAGTCCAAGGAAAATGTTAAATGTTACAGAATGAGGGGGAAAGAAACAAAAGATTGCTGCAGGTCACTTAAACTTGGCCACTGCCACTTTCTGACTGTCAGTAGAATTGCCTTCACATTCTACATCTGTACATGTGATCAGATTCAAGTTTGTTGTGACTTTGATGTGGAGAATGGTTAAGACACTAGAGTACAGGGCCAATCTGAGCTTCTGTATTCCTCAATCTCAACACCCAGGCATTCATCTGCAACTTGATGGTGGCTTTCAGTGTGAATATAGGCTGAACCTTGCTGCAGGAGTTTGTATTAAAGCACTTTAACAATTCTGACACTGTACCTTCCCACTGCGTCTCCCAATTACCACAGAAATGTAATAATTATGGGTATCAGCAAGACTTTTCTCTCACACTGTATCGTTCACTTCATAGCATTTAAGAAGCAATCAGTTAAATAAATAAATGGATTAAATCTTATCCATCTCCGTCAGGCAAGGGATACAGTACTCATTTAACATGATAAACAGAGCCATATCTCTTCTTCCAATGCTGGAATCATACAGCTCAAGTTATATTTAAGTGAGCACAAACTGCGTGCTATATCAGTAGCACTCAGTAAGTTGAATTTGCTGACCATAAGGAAGAGAAAGAGATTGATCCTTCTTTTACAAGACTGCTGATATTTCTATCCTATTTCATCACTGAAGCAAGATTCAGTCAAAGACCACAACAGGTCATGCATTGGCTACCAATTAGTAAGAACAACGAAGACTGTAGTAGAAGTAGTAGTAATAATAATAACGACAACAACTATAATAATAGTAATGATGTCATATCTTTTCCTCAAGAGAGCCATGGAAAAGGAAGGAAGGTGGAAAATATATTTTCATTTGCAATGTATCTTGTGTGTAGTGGTTGTTAAAATTACCAAGTTATCCTCAGTGCATACTTTTGAGCCTAATTTGTATGTTTACTAGTAAGTGTATGTGAAGTTTCAGGGGAGAAAAGGGTTATCAAAACACTACGGTGTCACAGGCTCTCTATGTCATGTTCTACATAGAACCAAAAATTAGAGTCTTCTGTTTGTGATATTAATGACAATGTACTGCAGACATCAGCAGTGTAAGTTCCCTCAGTGAACTATTTAGGAGTCTTGCTGTTACGTGCAAAAAAAGGAAGAAATCATAGGAAATGACCATAACTGGACAGGAAATAAACTGCACATAGCAGTGAAAGAGTGATGCACATTTTTGAAAACACGGGCAAGTGAAACTTCGAGTATTTCTAATGAAGGAAAGTATAAAAATTTTCTGGGCATCATGTAAACAATGGAGCAGAGATACTAACTTTTCTTTCTGTTCACTGAATGACCCAGCAATGTGCACTCACAGCCCATAAAGCCAATGGAATGCTGGGCTGCATCCAAAGGAATGAGGCCAGCAGGCCAAGGGAGGGGATTCTGGTCCTCTGCTCTGGTCTGGTGAGACCCCACCTGGAGCACTGTGTCCAGCCCTGGTGTCCCCAGCATAAGAGTGACATGAACTGCTGCAGCAAATCCAGAGGAAGTCACAAAGCTGACAACAGGACTGGAGCAGCTCCCGTAAAAAGATGGGCTGAGCAAGTTGGGGCCGTTCATCCTGGAGATGAGAAGGTTGTGTGGAGACCTCATAGCAACCTGCCAGTATCTGAAGGGGGACTACAGGGAAGGAAGCTGGAGAGGGACTCTTTGACATGAACTACAGTGATAGGGCAAGGAACAATGGGTACAAACTGAAAGAGGGGAAATTTAGGTTAGACGTATGGAAAAAATTCTTTACTATGAATGTGGTGGAACACGTTGCCCAGAGAGATTGTGTGTTGGGGTCCCTCCCCTGCCGTGTAGCCCTGGGAGAGGGGCCCTGAGGGCACAGACACGGGGTTTCCTGCCCCTGCTCAGCCTCGTTCCCATTGGTTGGTTTGTGTTCCCTGCGCGGGCAGAAGGACCCTTGGTCCCGTGACTGGAACAGTTCCTGGGCAGAGCTCCGGCCATGCGGCTGGAGAAATAAACATCTCTGAAACAGCTAGCAAGAATCTGTCTGTCCATATATATATTTCCTTTCCACGGGACTCCTGGTTTGATATATGCGTGTTGCAGGATCCCCACTGCAACAAATGGTGGAGATTTGTGAGCAGAACGATCCCCGATCCCTAAGCGACTGATTTGTGTGAGTAAACCCTGGAAACTTTGGATTCCTCTTCTTGGTTTTGCTTTGCTATTCCATATCTAAACTATGGAGGAACCGTGGGAAGACTCTTGGCTCTCAGAGCCGCATATGGACATTTATCTTAAACTTAAAATGATTCTTGAACAACGATTTGTGAATTTTAGCTTGATTCAAGCTCAAAAAGAACTGAAACACTTCCTGGCATGGTTGTTTAAGAACTTTTTCTATGTTTCTTGGGATTTAATTCTTACCAAGGGCTTTTGGAAAACCGTTTGGACACAGTTAATACTGGAGTCAAAATATATGCCGATGGAAGAATATTTTCGTGAATATTATTTAGTTACCGAGACTGTTGAGCAGTGTCAGCTGTGTCCTGGTGAAGGGAAGCGTGGCGCAGGGACCGTGCGGCCCAGGCCACGTGCACCGAGCGCTCTCCGAGCAGCAGCGAGGCAGTTCCCGCGCGCGGGCGGAGCCACGCGAGCCGCAGTGTCGGCGGCGGAGCGAGGCGCGGCGGGACCCGGCGGTGCCCGCCCGGTCCTGTGCAGTGCGTGGTGGAGCGAGCCCCGTGAACGCCCGACCGAGAGGGGCGGCACGCGGGCAGCGGCTGGCGGCGGTGGCGGTGGAACGGAGCCGCGCCCGGCCGAGACGCGCGCTGGAGCGGGGCGCGGGGGAGTCCTCGCTCGGGGGCCCGGCCGAGACGTGGGTGCAGCGCCCGGCAGCGGCAGCGAAGCTGCGACCAGAGGAGGCGACGCACGGAGAACTGAGCGGCGGGGCCCGGCCCGGCCCGCGCAGCCCCGAACGCGACCCCGGGAAGAGCGCGCAGGCACGAGCAGCCCCGACAATTCCAACACGGGAGCGACCGAAAGAGAGAACAAAGACGCAGCGAGACAGAAAACAGCAGACACTCGGAAAAAGGAAAAGATCATAGCAGCTAAGACCTTAGGGATAGTAAAATGGTATAATGTTAAGCAAAATTATGGTTTTATAACAAGGTGTGACAACCAGCAAGACATATTCGTGCATAGAACTGCTATTAAAAAGAATAACCCTGAAAAATGCATCCCAAGCTTGGGAGATGGAGAAGTGGTGGAATTTAATATTGTACTAGGGAGAAAAGGGTTACAAGCATCGCAGGTCACTGGGCCTGATGGTGTTCCTGTAAAAGGCAGTATATATGCAAAAAATCGTAGTCATGTTAGACAGTATCTCCATTGTAAGCCCCCCCTACAGTTTCCCTTTCCTAATCCCACCTTTCCCTTTTACCCTATGTCCTATTACCCCCAGTGTATTCCCAATCCGTTTTTTCATCCATGGTTTCCCTCACAAAACCATGCTTTTGCCAATTGTTTCCCCAAAAATCCAATGCCGAGTGGGGGATGAAAAGGGGGAGGGAAGAAGTTAAACCCTCTCCTGCCTCAGTTTCCCCACAAAGCATGCTCAGAGAATTCTGTCTCCCTTCTGTCAGCCCTAAGATGTTCCAGAGAATCTGTTTGGACATTTAAAGACTCAGGAGGGTGGCTTGTTTTGTTTTGAAACTGTTCTTGTTATGTTTATCCAGTTGTTTTCATTCTCCTTTTATTAAAATAAAACGGGTGAGGTGTTGGGGTCCCTCCCCTGCCGTGTAGCCCTGGGAGAGGGGCCCTGAGGGCACAGACACGGGGTTTCCTGCCCCTGCTCAGCCTCGTTCCCATTGGTTGGTTTGTGTTCCCTGCGCGGGCAGAAGGACCCTTGGTCCCGTGACTGGGACAGTTCCTGGGCAGAGCTCCGGCCATGCGGCTGGAGAAATAAACATCTCTGAAACAGCTAGCAAGAATCTGTCTGTCCATATATATATTTCCTTTCCACGGGACTCCTGGTTTGATATATGCGTGTTGCAGGATCCCCACTGCAACAATTGTGGATTGCCCCAGTAGTGGAAGTGTTCAAGGCCAGGCTGGATAAAGCTTTGGGTAGCCTGGTCTAGTGTCCCCACCCATAGCAGGGGTGGTTGGGACTAGATGATCTTTACAGTCCATTCCAACTCTTAACATTCTATGATTCTATTCTGTTTTAACAAAATAGCATACAGTGGCATCACTAAAAGTCCTGCTGAGGAATTTCAGGAGTGGAAATTCTCTTCATTTGTACTGCAGTAACTCAGAAATCACTACTCTCTTATCAGTTACTTGAGGTTTAGTCATGATTTGTTTATTTTGTCTTTTGCAGGAGCATATTTTTATAAACTGCTGTAGAGGACAAAGGAGATATAACTTTTTTTCTGGGATTAATAAGTGAAAATACATCAATCAGGTATGAGATGCACTGTGCTTCACTAGAAAATCCTAAACTTATTCCAAGAAAGCTCCATATAGCTAAACATGAGATTCAAAAAGTTTGGGAGGTATAACTATAAATCATAATTTACAGGTTGAAAACTAATTAATTTCTCCTATTCTATATTTTGCTAACAATGCCATGGAAACAACTTTTCTTTGCTTCGTTACTTGAGGTTGCACTGAAATTGTTTGAGTCCAGGATCTTTTTCTGAAAAATACCATTAGTATTGACACATTGACAAGATGGAGCAGAAAGTGTTTGTTACGTGTTATACTTTTCTTTCTCCAATTTAATGGGAAATCAGGGAGATTAATTCAGTCCCACAGTCTAACTTAATGGAGTAAATAATGATACTTGGTACTTCAAAAGAAGGGTTGTTTTCACACATTAGTTTCAAGACGACTCTTTGTTACTGTTTGCGTGAATAAAGACAACCAGTTTCAGGAGGGGCATGAACTACAAAGTTGTGCTCCTACTTCTAAAGCTTGCTAAGCGATGTCATAACCTGAAATGTCTTGAATGAACTCTTACACAAAATGTAACTATTTTTCCATATCTGAAGTTTACTTTAAAAAAACATGCTCTTCTTCCTAAACCTCTTCAGTCTTTCATCAAACATGCTTCCTCTGAATTCATTGCTTTATTCCACTGTATAAAACTAGATGGATTCAAATACAGGAAGAATCTGAAGCATTTGGTTGTTATTAGTGTGGAGACAGTGGCCTCACACATACAAAATATTAAAAATACTTAGAAATGTTCAAATGATATTTGTTTAGGGGGTATACAGCATGAAATCACAGCCCGTAGTACAACAGATCTTTTTCTTTTTTATTTTTATTGTGCAGTACAATTTCAGGTTAATAAAACAAAGACAATACTTTTATTCTCTAATCCCCACATTTTATTATTTTTATTTAAATATAACATACTATACATTGTTGCTCAGTGATTTTGGTATCCCTTTTATTTTCTAAACCCCTCCCCCTGTTTTCCTTTTACTCAGGAGACTCTTATGCTCAGGGTGACAGAAAACAGAGCTTATGGTTGAGGATCTGGGATACTCTAATATCTGCAGTTTGCTCCCACTACAGTGGGTGTTACAGTATACCAAACACACAGGAATCATTGATTCCTTCAAGGGTTTTTTATTTTGGTGAGTTTTCAGAAACCACTACTCATGTCACAAATGGCTCCTGGCTCACTTTGGGAAAGTGATATTTCCTGATCTTGTCATTTGAGCAGCATGGTGTTTTGAGTACTATGATAATATTTATGCATAATTCTCCCCTGACCAAGTCATCTAGGTAATTCTGTAAGAAGAGAATTTCATTTGTACCCTAAATGTTCTTTAAGTGGTCATTCAAGACTGCATTCATCCAAACTCATACTGAAGGTTCAGTATGGGTGGTCCATTATGTCTTGTCAGTTTTAATTACTGATTACAAATTTAAACAGAAACTCGCTTTTATCATGGTAGTTAAGTTTTGCTGTGAGCTGCAATTACATTTAGAATCTGAAATTCTTATTTCTCTTTCTAGAAAAATGTCATTTGTGAAGAAGAAAACTGGAGATAAAGTACCATGAAATACATCAGCTATCAACTAAAAATATCTTGTCTCTCAATGAATTCCTAGTTTTAAAACAACTGAGTTTATGTAAGGACAGGAAATATAATCTGACCATTCTGTATTTTATGGGAAAGCTTTTTTTTTTTTGCTTTTTTTTAAAAAACAGCTAATATTTAAATAACAGATTAAGATTGAAGTGCTGGTTAAACATTGACTTAAATAAGTTATAGAAGATTCCAACACCACCAGCCTTTATAGAGGTTAAACATTCTCAAAAAGACACATTAAGCAAGGCTCTCCTTTGTACCAAAATACAGTCTCCAAACAATAAAAATAAAACCAACTTTTTCACAACAAGAAATATTGAAGATAAACTGCAGCATCAATATAATCTTATAGTTATCAGTTAAAGTATTTAGAACAAAATAATATTACACTACTTTTGTTTCTTACTAAAGACACTGCAAAGGCTTATTTATTTAGTGGAATACAATGTGAAGACAGTGGTACAAATTGTTTGATGTATTGTTTCCTATTTATCTGCTCTAACAAAATGAATCTCAATATGGTTACACTGGTGAGCTATCCAGAGCTCTCTAAAATTACTGAGTAAAGCAAAATATAAAACAAACCTTATGTACCTTTAATTGAACAGACTTCATATTATGCTTAACTTTATTATACTGCAGTTGCTCAAGTTAAGCCATGGGACGAGTAACACTTCATAAAAATGTGCTGGATATTATGTATTTTGAGCCTTCAGTTACTGTGATGGTTATGAAAGGCATGCTAAAGCTGAAAACCAGCACAGCTTTTCAGTTGGCTCTCATATATAATATACACGTGAGTAATAATCTCTGAAAAACGCACGAGCCTGATTTTGGATCTCCTGTCTTGCAGCCCTTAGATATTGCTCCCATTATATGCCTGTGATTCTACAAGCTGGGTACCAATGGCAAATGGGTTGAATGAGACTATTAATTGAATAAGGAGTGCAGGACTGTGTTGCCTTCTTGCTTACCTTTCAGAGGCCAAATGTTACACTTAGGAATTACACACTAGAGTTTTATTTTACCACTTGCAATCTCAGTGATTTTAACAGGGCTGTCCACATCAGGGTTCCAGCCCAACATGTGCTGCAGAATATCACACTGATAGCAGTGTGTTAGATCCTAGCTCCAAACTGAAATCAAAGTCAGATGAATATATACAGATGCATTGGCACCCAAGTACAGATGTGGCCCCTTCTCTCAATTTCAAAATAGCAGAAAGACCCTTTGAACAAAGTATTTCTTGAAGTTTGTTCTTGAGTGCTGATAAGTACAAATATTTCTCCGATATAAAGATACCCAATACCATAAATCCAAGCACTGCTTGTTTGGTCTTTTGCTTAAGTGCAAGACAGTTCAGGAAAAAAATGGATTATACACTCTAAATTCTGCCTTTAAAGCCTTGTCTAATACCTATTCTCTGAGTACTTCTGAAGTTTTGACATTTTAATCTATCAACCTCTGTGTGAAGTACTAAGAAAAAGGGAAAATAAGAAAGAAGCAAATGAGGAAACATTTCAAATAAAAAAGATATTTAACATCCTATTAAATAAATAACTTAGAGAGAAATAAAAAGAAATGAATTTAGGACATACAAGCAAACCATACTATTCATTTTGTTAGAACAGTTACACACTACTTTGCATATCCTATCCATTTGTCCACAAGGCTTCTCCAGAAATGTCATTATTTGTGCATATGACCCAAGTGCTTCCAGTAAATGCTTGTGTGTCTAACTGTTCATTGAATCATCAGGCTTGAATGAGCAATTAAGGACTTTGATATGAGTTAGTATTCCATAAATAGCATTCCCCATGAAGATCACGCAACAGATTGTCTTATGTCCATCAAGGTCTGCTGCAGTGACTTAAAAAAAAAAAAAAATTCACACTGGCAATAAATTCCATCCCCTTTGATCCAGCTTGCATTTTGATTATAAGATACAACAATGAACTAAATAAAGGTATTTCATGTGCCAGCAATAAGTACAAAACCTTCAAAGGCTTCCCCTGCTCTCATCTCAAACATGCAGATGTCTGTGCTACTTCTCTGAGTCTACCTTTTAAGAGAATTACCAAATATTCTTGACATAACAGCCTTTGGTTCAACTGCATCAAAAAAATAGTTCGTTCATCTATGACATGACTACCATAGGAAGAAAGTGAGCTGAAGTGTTTTTCCTTCTTGTTTTCTGTCCTCTCTTTGTGGTTCCCCTCCCATTCAGGGCCACAAACATTTGCCTTCCATTGTGCTTCCAATTTAAGGATGCGTATGTGTTATATCCATTTTCTTCTATTCTTTCCTTCAATTTGCAATCGCTATTAAACTCCTTCTGTTAAAAGAAGAAAAAAACCCCACAAATTGAGAACAAACATAATATTTCAGCATACTGAAGGCAAATACTTTTTAAAAATGTTTCAAAAGTTGTAGTGTTCTCTATGTGACACTCTTAGGATTCTACAGTATATTTAAATGAAAGTTTCACTGTGTCCAGAGCATATAAAGCAACATCAGTTAAACTGCAATAACAAAAGATATAATTAATTATTCAATGCATAGATATAGCAGTGTGGAATATGGCAACAATACTAAATCAAATTCTTGGTCATAAACCCAAAAGTATGAGGAAGCAATCTTGGAATCATTAATCACATTTCAGTTCTAACAAATATAACTCTTAAATATCTTGAATGAGATTATTGATACCATATGTTAAACAAATATGTGTGGAATAGGTCTATTTCTTATTTAAAGTAAGAATCTTTAGACCACATGGGACATGAAAATGGGCTTTTTTTGCATAGGTGCAAATCACTGTTATGCTGCTATCACAATTGATGTGAGGCCTATTCATTCAGCTGACCTGAAGAGAGGCTTAGCCTAAAAAGGAATCATATATGACCTTGTATCTTATTGACTAAACAACGTTGGAAGTAATTTTGTGTACGGTACCAGGGATTAAGGTTTTCTATTTTTAAAGGAGAACCAGTCATCAGGCTGTTAGAAGGAATAAAAAATACAAGCCTGTGGAAGCATGTAGGGGAGACTACTT
The DNA here is from genome assembly GCF_020740725.1 of Corvus hawaiiensis. Classification (NCBI taxonomy): domain Eukaryota; kingdom Metazoa; phylum Chordata; class Aves; order Passeriformes; family Corvidae; genus Corvus; species Corvus hawaiiensis. Next base: position 10,164,110 of record NC_063255.1, on the reverse strand, counting down.
TTTTCTCTACTGTTAAATGTACTTTTACACAGATACACTTTTCTATACTGAAGCGAAGAATACTTCTTTTCATAAACAAGTCATTCCTACATATAAACCCATCCAATTTTAACAAACTACTCATATTCAATTTAGAAGGCTTTTAAAAGTGCAGTGTTTAAAATGTAACTAAATTAAAATGCTCTTTGATTTTACAATTGGTAGTTATTTGAACAATGGTCAGTAAGGAAAACATTATTAAGGCAAGACTCTTTACAAAACCACTATTGACATTGCCTCAAAAAGCTATATATAGATAATTTACCAGTTATTTTCTGTAATATGTCACCTCCGGCGTCAGGATATTAAAAAGGCAGGTGCTTATCAATCACAGTTCTACACACCACAGTAACTTCTCCTATCTGCCAATTTGTTAAAGTGGATTAAAGAAGTTTATTTTGTTAAAGAAACCTAATAGTGAGTCTTCTTTCCCTCATTTTAACTGAAACCAGTCAAATGGAAAGGTATTTGATTAACATAGAAGTGGCTTTACTTGTTTTCCCAGATGCGGAATTGTTCTCAAATCCAACTTTTACATCTATTCTTAGATAATAGAGAAAAGATGATGTTGTGATGTGCTTAAGAAGTCTTACTGGCAGGGGTCTGAATGCTACACAGGACTGCTTTGCTCATTTCAAACAAATTTCAGCATAAGCCTTCACCAGTGTCTATTGTGCACGTGCTCAAGGGTGTTTTTACAATTTATATTGGTTCTGGTATTCATATCCATCTGCAAGCTGCCACACTGTAGTAATATGAGGCTAACTGCAAATCCTGGGATTATGGGAAAAATAATAACAGAAGCATTCTTGAAATCGCTAAAATATTATGGAATAGGTTTTGATAAATCATTATGTTGTGATTTTATGATGTGAATATTGAAAAATTATCTCAGCTGGAATTAAAAAAAAGGTTTCCCACATTCATATCTTCCTGTCAACACTATTTCTAATACAGTATGAATTACTGAATCCTATGGCAGCAGTTTCCATGTATGGTACATGAAAGCTGCTTTGACATCTTTTGTACATGTATAGTTTTGGGATAGACTCTCACCACACCAGCCAAGGCAACAACTTGGATAGGAAAGCCCGTCTTGGGCTTTGGGATGGACAATCACAAATGATGCACACTGTAAACTGAGATGTGTGAATTGAAGATGGTGATTTATGTTAAAACCTTCACCTATGAACAGAAGCACACCCATGACCAATGACTGTACTGAGTAACCGTACACAGTTTTATCTCTCAGTAAGCACTGATCATCCTGTATTTTTGACCAGTGTAAATCTAAAAATTAAAATCTACATTTACAGGAGTTTAAGAAAAATTTCTTTGTTCTGGTGTTTCCTTAATGTGATTCTTTGACACTGTCACAGAGTTTAGAAAATCAGAATTATGTTGTTGAACCAGGAGTGACTAGCCATAGTGCAGATGGGGGAGGACCATTTACATAGTTTGTATGAACTAAACATACCCTGTAGAAGTGTTTCCTTAAAAAAGAGGGCCAAATGACTGGAAGCCCTTGAGTCTCACTTGAGATTATCATAACTTCATTGTTTTCAGCAGAAATAGGAGGCCTAGCTACATTGCTTAACAATAAACCCAGTTCCTACCTGCAACCTTTTTGTATAAAACATATGGATGATATGAACATTAAGCAACCTGCAGATTGGTTCATAACCTTTCCAGGAACAGGCACAATATTGCAAAATTGCAAACCCAACCAGATGTAATACCAGAACAATCTGGTGGTTGTGTAATCATGGGAATGTGTGAGGATATATTTGAGTTTAGTTTAAGGATTTATACATCATATTGCTTTCCATTAAAAATATTTGGATAGTTACTGAGTTTTCTCAGGTTGCTTTGTTTTTGTTTGGTTGATTACCTTTGTGTTTTGGTGTTTGGATTGTTTTTCTCCCTGAAAGTATCAATAATCTCAAACTTACACAAATACTAATAAAGTATATATGGACAACTTTCAAATGTTACCTGAATTCTGCTCAGACAAAGCTTATCCACTGATATTTAAGGTCATGTCTCTCTGTACTGTCCATAATCTTACTCGTTTATCAATATAGTCAATTTAAAACCTTCTACTCTAGGAATCTTCTTCAAGGTTTTAATCTGATGACTTGGAGTGTTTACTCCATCAGCTCAAGTTTCTGTGATTTCAGGTACACTTTATCCCCCTTCCCCCCCCCCCCCTTGAATTACTGCTCAGTGTGACTGCACTGTAGAAAAAACAGGGAAAACAAGCCTTAAACATTACATTTTGTAGGACCCTCTCTACTGAACACTCCTTAATAAGCGATGTGACTGAGGCAGTAAACATGCTAAATCCCAGCAGCTGTGTTGGTTTGACATGAGCTTAGCAAGCAACAGGAAGCTTGTGCAGTGGGGTGATCCTGGTTTATCAGAGGATGAAATTTTGATGAACAGCTCATTTCATCTCTAATTAGTAGCAATATACAGACAAGCAGTGTTTTCAATAGGCAAGACAGGGAACTGTGCTGACTACTGAAATCCACTTGGAATGTAAAAAGGTACTTACAGAGCCGTAGACTTTTCCTTTTTTGTTCATGGCTAAATAGTAGTTGCTCTTAACAGACTTAACTGCCACAACACCAATTTCTACAGATGTTATCTCCAATATGCCTAAAAAATAAAAATTGAGCTATTTAATCACTTTGTTACAGGATTTTCTCACTGTGGAAAAGATAATAAACCTGTAAAAATTAAATTAATTAAACTTGTAATATTTAGCACCAACTGACCAAAAATTTCAGCAAAAGTATTCTTTAAAGCACTGCAAGAATATACACAAATATTTTTTCAATTAACATGTTTCTTTTGCTAACCCTGCATTTTAAACCCCATAGATACTGAAACAACTCCATTCCTCTTGGCACAGATTTTACTAAAATTTATCAGAAAAGACATTGAAACCACAGCATCAAATTAAATACATAGCATATGTCAATAGAATATTAGATTTCCCCCAATCTTCAAAACCTTTGGTACACAATTTATTCCTTCTAGGACATTTAGAGAAACTAAATATCTTGGTTGCACTCAGCTGATAAATTCACTTTTGTCAAGTGTGTTGACAATGTGGGAAATAATAAGACCAACAGTAATGGCCACACTATCTTTGTCTTCCAGATATCAGAAACATTTTCCTCTGTTTGTAATAAATATGATTTTTTTTCCACCTTTAAAACAGATTCTTCCTGGGACACTGGATGGTTCAAGGGACCAGTAAAGGGAAATACATCTTTTCATCTCTGTTTTCTGCCCAGGAGCATACTGATTTGGGAGCAGGAGACCGCATACCTGGCTCCAACATTTCTCCTATTCTCCTGACATTTATGTAATAACAGTTGGATCAATAGCCCAGCTAACTCAGTGTGGTACATGAAGGGTGTACCAAAACTGCCCTCCTTATTTAGGTTGTGATAGCTTACATATACCAGGGTCATGCCATTGATAGAGGAATATCAGTGAGTCCATACCTGCCAAGGTCTGTTATCTTTATATTATTCTTAAAATGTTGCTCATTTTCACAGCAAAGAAAAGCCAAAGTTGCCTTCTTGATCTTCTGAGAGAGCATTGTTATAGAGAACTGAGCAGCTCTCCCAAGTGACATCTGCTAAAATAATTGTGCTCAAAATCAGAGTTAAGTGGACTAACTTGTAGATGGCAAACTATTAGAGGGCAAGTGCTACAACGCCATGAGTGACACATTTTTTTTGTATTTTCCGTGCCAAAAAGTGATGAGAAGAATTCAGTTAATTCTTTCTACAGAATTGCATTGCAGTAGCCTGAACTGTCTGGGTCCATTTCTAATAGCAGTAACAAGACGAAAAACCAAACCAAACCAAACCACACCACAAACAAAGAAACAAAAATAATACTGGCATAACACATGCTATTATAATTTTTATGTTGAAAGGCACTAAACTGATATAGATCTTGCCATACAATCCTTGAAACAATAACATATTAGACTATTTCAATTAACTATTTCACTAACAGCTGAAGGAAAACACTGCTTAAATAAGAAACTTTTACATAATTAACCAATTTTAAGTGTCTTTCACTTGAATGATGGACATCACTGCTTTTCAGTAAAATATTTAAATAAAAGTAACGCAAGTATTCCTAAAATTAATGAAAATATAGTCTGGTTTTTCTAGTAAAGTTTGTTTGCAATCTCACAATCCATTATATTCCTGTTGGAGCAACTGTAAGGAGGTCATGAAGAGAAATGTTACTACATTTACATTGTATCTTCCACAACTAGCTTGATTATACCTAGTTAAGCTATTTCGTTGTAGCCAAATATAGCAGAATGCTTCCAAATCAGGTTGATATTATCATCACCAATGATCCTGGAGTTATTCTCACTGAGTGTGTTCTGTGTACTTGAAAGTTGAAAAATGCGTAATTTTCATTGAGAATTTTTCATATGCTATCCTCCACAGTACTTCTTTTGGGGCAAGTGGAAATTTTAATGGATGTTTTTCTTTCAAATGAGTTTAATCATGATTTGTTAACCCGTGGGTAATAGGGACCTAATTTGATATTTTGTGACTTTCTGTACTCCCCCAAGACTTCACTGGAGTTACCTGCTAGTTACAAGCACAGTTATAATCTAGATTTCTGTCTAGATTGAAAATTATTCAGCATTATTTATAGATTTTCCCAGGAGAAGCTCTAATTTGATAGAAGTCTTTTGAAGGCAATAGGAATCTTTCATTGGTTTCAGTGATGTAGACAAATTTCAAAGGTCAGCAGGAGAACATCTACTCATCTGATATGAATCTGCAATAAGACCTAGGAACTTTCTAGAACTTTGAAACAATTGAATTTGAATAAAAATAAGCAAAATGCTTTTGATGTAAGGGCAAAAATACACATTTGATTATTATTGAAGCACTATTAAATTCAGCAGGAATATATTAAAAAAGGAAATTGAAACATACAATATGAAGCTTAAAACTACAGTGTTTTCCCCTTTTCCCTTCCCTTTTTTTTTTTTTTGAATTTCTAATTCTATTCCCATCATTGTTAACTTTTCTTTGGAGCTCTTTTTTTTTCTCTAAGACTGAAACAAAAAAGGCATTTCAACATGCTTCCTTGCATGCTTCTTGTGTCTGATTTTATACCGTTGCTTGAGCTTAGGTATCTCCATGCCTTAAGACTTCACTCTAAGAAGATGTGTAAATAATTTCTATGATATAATGTAACTTGTAAGTATTCTTGATAAAAAGCAGCACAAAAAGATTATTGTTATTGGGGTAAAAGTCGTAGGAGTTATTCATCCTGGTTTCATGCTTCTTAGGAACTTGGAAATGAAAACAAATTAATTACAAAAAACCAAACTCTCTAGCCTCTATTATGGTTTTAAACCAGATAGCACATTATTATTTTACAGCCATAACTCTGTAAACTCCAGCAATTACAACTAATCCCCATTGACCACATCCACTGTAAAAGTATAGCTTTCAATATCCAAACCATTTCCAAATCTTTATAATTAGAAAGATTTCAAATATCAACTTAGGATGTGCCCTGTAGCTATGCATGTGCTCTCTTTACAGGTCCTGAAGGCTTTAAACATATTCCCAATAGAACCCAAACGTATTTAACTTAAATAAACTGTATTTTAATAGTTTATAAAAGTGATCATTATACATATTACGAGGCAACAGAAACCTGTTTGTCTTCTTGCTTTGCACAGAGGGCCTGTAAAAAATACAAGTGAAAATTGCACTTACATGATTAGGCATATTAATCAAAAATATCCTATATTTTATAAAAAGGCTGATAATATGAAGCCAAAAAATTAAAAAATATCCTAGAAACTGGGTGAAATTATGTCAAGCAATTCTTAGGAAAGACAATTTGACAGAATATCAGATCTATTGTCAAGGCAGTAGTGCAATGGATGCAAACATACTCTGCAACAAGAAACACTTGATTCTGGGACCAAGTTCAACTTCTTTGCAGTGTGAGGCAGTGATCATTTTTCTGTAGTTGTGTCATTTGTTTAAGGAGTTCTTATAAACACATTTAAAACATCTCCAACACTAGTTGCAGTCCTCTCAACATAGAAGGACGGGACCACCTTGCATCTTCCTACACATTTCAGAGATTATCTTGTATATGCAACAATCCACAAATAGTCCCTCCTGCCTTTGTGTTTTCTTCTGTTTGCAAAAATATTGCAGATGAAGAGTGAGTTCAGCTGGATAGAAAGTGATAATGACTGACAGCTTCTGAAAGTTTTTGGTTTCCCAAATGGCGACAAGAAGCTGCTGGGCTCATGGAGGAAGCTGCAGCTCTTGGTAGGTAACTGGACAAGACAGGGCTTGGTGCCACTGCAGGTGAGACTAAAATGACTTTTCAAAACTTTGGTTTTTGTGCCCTACTGGGAGTTTCTCTGAAGGAGTACCTTTGACTGCCACTGGCTTGAGTCAAAACAAATTGGTGTTCAGGCGTAACATTGAAGACATGGTAGTTCAAAGACCTGTTCTTAGAAGGTGGCTTGAAAAATGGTGTTTTGAAGCAAATAGATTTGTTGGATGTAGTCATGGAAGAGTGAAGTTCTAAGGTGTTGAGGCCACTGCCTCTGTTTCCACTCTGTTTCAACAATTACACCTGTGCAAAGCAAGTTGAAAATATACCGAAATGACAAGTTATACTGATATTCCTATATTTTATCTGTATTTAGTGATAACAGAAAAAGGAAGATGATGGATTAATAGATAAAACAAACCTAGGAAACTGAAGATGGCAAGCAAGTCTTGCCTTTGAAAGCTTTTTCAGTGAACCAAAGTAGTTCCACTAAAAGGCAGTCTTACAGACTCTGTGCTTGACTTTGAAAGGAAGCCTAAGATCCAAACCTCACAACCCACAATGCCACAATTATGGGCAGAAATCTCAAATAATAACCAATGTGAACCATAACCTAAGCTTTGACTTAAAAATAAAACTTTATTGGAATTAAAACTAGTTCTGTGGTTTTTACTAATGCTTAATATTTTCGAGACTGCCATAGTTCCTACTCTAAGTCAGAAGTTAATGCACTGAAAGACTACAAAGCTATCTGCTAATATGTCATATTTAGATCAACTATAGCCAAAATATTCATGTCCCATGAACTTTCTTGTCCAGTTCCCACATAGAATGCATTTGGATAAGCCTGAGATATGTCTCCAAACTTCTGAAAGATTATGGTAACAAAACCTCTGAGCCTTCTTACATCAGCATAGTATCAGCATAAGATGTAAAAATCTCCACAGTACATAAAAATCACATAAAACACTAATGGTTAGAGCCCATTCTCAGATCTGCAGAGTCTGTACCAATTCCCTTTTCATCTTCTACTGCTTTTATGGCTTTAATTTCAGAGCAGAGCACAGAAAACTCCACTGATGCTTCTATGTAGACCAAGCAAATGGAAGGGTGACAGCAGTCGGGCACCTGGGATGAGAGAGGACCTCTTAGTGATCAATAGTGAGAGCCGCTGGTTAGCAAAGGGGGAGTTTAGGTTTAGCTACAAAACTGGCAGGAATCAATTTAGCTAGTATACATCCCGACATGTAACAGAAACAATTAGTTCAAGATCACAGTCAGCCTACATTTTTCCCTCTTGTCAGTGAAGACAGGCAACTTCAAAGGACAGTTCTAAACACCGCCACTCCCTCTATTAAGTTTCCAAAGCTAGATGGGTTAAACTGAAGCAAAGGAAATGCTGGAAGTGACTTTGAGGACACATCTATGTTGTCAGTTATGACGAGTTCAGATGTTCCCTCAAGGACACTTTCATCACTAACACACAAGCATGTAATCAGATTTAGCCGAAGTGCTAGGGAATATAAACATGTTTGCTTCCTTCAGATGAATTTCGTTCTTGTTGAGATGGGATGGCTACACGTAGAGCCAACTGTACCTAGTTCTGTTAATCAGAGCTCAGATTTCTTGAACTGTGTGTTTCGAGCCAAGATGGGAAGACATAAAAACAGCTGCGTGAATTTTGATGGAAAATGCTGGTGTCTGAGCATCTCAGCCTGCTTGACCCCAACAATGCAACATTTGGTAACTTTTAGATTAGACACGGAGAGCGTAGGAATACATTATCTAATCTGGTTTTGGGACAGAGGAGCTGTAAGTGACAGGTCCTACTAACCAAGGAAGAGTAGTGATGCCAAGAGAAAAAATAGAAAACAAACCACCACCACAGTATAGTACATATGATTAGATGCAGGGTTGTAGTTATCTGATTAGATCTCTTGACAAAGATGGCTTAAGGAGTTTCAGCCCTCCCTTCCCCCTGATACTTTTTCCTGCCTCTGTGCTGAAGTTCACCAACCCTTCAAATGTAACTGCTTGTGGAACAGCACTATAAACAAAATCATTGGAACGATCTGGCTTGGAAATAACTCAATAGAAAACAAATCAACCTAAACCCCTAAGGACTAAACAACCCAAGTTTTTTCAGTCAGTTTTAGTAGTATATATTTTCTAGACCTCCTATCGCTCTCCTTTTGGTCTCTTTCCATTTGGCTAATTTTTTTGAAGTGAGGTGCCCAAGACTGGACCAATGTTCTAACTAAGGCCTGATGGGTACTGACTTGAGCGGAATGATTACTTCATGTGTTTATAAGGAAACTTGGATCCTAATCCAAATCCTAATCGAAACTTGGCAGTCCATGTATGTTTCCATTTTGTAGACAGGACCAGGCACTCAGGATTTCTGCCAAATCTTAAATTTCCATGTCTCTACAGAAACATGCAGGAGAATGGAAAGCTCATAAGTGAGTAGTACAGCACAGTAAATTTTCCAAGGGCTGTGTGGACCTGCCTATTTCAACCTGCGTGAAATCCCAAGTTATCTTTCACATTAATGATTATTATATTCACCTCTTGCATTTCACCACTTGTATAAGATTCGAAGTGAATAACTTTAACTGGAAGAAACTGAATAGAGGTAAGGCTATTCCATTCAACATCCATCCTAACAGATTAGGGAGGGATAACACATAGCTGCACTGCAGAAGAAACAGTCCAAATGCATGGCAACTGACAGAAGTATCTGTATACTCCTGGGGAAGGGAGGAGCTTCTAGCTGGGTGGAATGTAATGGCAAAGGAACTAATGGGCAGAAATTAGGTAGCAGATCCAATACACATATTTGCAAATGGGGCGCAAATGACAATTAAATGGAGCCAATCACTATTTAGACACTGACAAGTATAAGCAGATGGGAGTGAGCCTTGGTGCTAAAGTGGTCAGAGTATGCACAAACAGATGAAAAAAACTCCTATGAGGCATTATATAGATGTCATGGGACAGGAAACTCGTTGTGCTGCAGATGTCCTCTGCAATGTGTCTACCAACAATCTTTATCCAAATGACAAATTTGTTGTCTGCTACTGAGACTGTCTGACACATACTGTGGCTGTTGTTCTAGCTAAGGCTGCTAGAAAAACAGCTAAGTGGACAACAGTTCTCTTTCATCAGTTTTGCTTCATTTTGGACCTCATTTGTCCTTATGATGGATCCTGACTTCCCTTTGTGAAAGAAAATAGGACTGGAAAAATATAGTCTGTGATCTCCTCATCTCAAACACTTATCTTGTGGAAAGTAGGAGACAGAAGCATAACTACTTGCATAACGGTCACAAAGCTTGGTAGTGTGCATTGCACTACCTGTGGCAGGTAGGATCCTCTCCTGAATCTCTATGGACATCATGACCTAGTGATGGGGTGAAATAGAAAAAATCACAAAATTCTACAGGCTCCTCTTTAAAATACCACGACTAAGAACAGTTTCTAGTAGTATTCTTCTACTGCTATGTTTCTCTGGGAAAAAAAGCATGTTTTAGTGTTTTCCCTGCAAATCAGAATGTTGCCAAACACACTAATCCACAACATCAATTAGTTGTTGGTTCTAATGGTTTATGTCTGTCTTTGCCTCACACAGGAAAAAGGAATCCATGGTATTTTAAAATATGGGATCCACATGTTTATAATGAAAGATTACCCCTGGACAGCTATAATGATCATTCTTTTTCACATAATTGTATTTGGTGGTAGTTACTCATCAACACTTTCAGCAGTTTTCTTCTGCAATGCCACAAATATTCCTAATGTTACTTGGTTATAATAATCACTTTTGCAAGAAAACTTTATAAGGACTCTGGGAACAGAATGAACATCTGAGAAGTGTAGATTAGGGCAGCTGTATGGTACAGGTAATCAATATTAAGAAAATGAATGCAAACAGTATTTCATTATATCTAAAAATTCCTTAAAATTCCTATCTTTTTTTGTCCATTGTAGCTTTTTTTCTCGAGAAATTTTTTTCTTAACCAGCCTGGATATGATCAAATAAAAGGCAGGCCTCTGACCTTAATACTTATATAGCTTAGGACAATGTTGTATATGATTTGATGGGTGGTTTTGAGTAGCTTATAACCTGGTGGATACTTTGCAAACAAAGTACTGTCTAAACTTTTTCAGACAAAATATTTATTGAAAGAGACAATTGTTATAACACTTGTTATTCGACAGCCTTGGAGAAAAGAAAGAGAAATTAATTGCAAGTTGTTATTATGTGAGAAGATACTAAGGCCAGCAGTTTAGCAGCTGAAAAGAACTCAGTGACCTGTGATCACCAGTTCACTGCTTTATCCATTAATTGTTTTGCTTTCTCTGACATAAGTAATTTTGTGTACTTAATTAATCCTAAAAGACGACCAATCAAAAAGACACCATTCAATAACTTTATTATTCTTCTTACAATGCTATGTGACCCGCTTCTCTATTTTTTAATGCTAGATTTATACTTTGTCTTACCTATTCTGTGCATTTTTTTCTTCATCAAAGGTATGCAGTAAAAGCATGTAACAAGGTCTGTACTCTAGCACACATGTAAACTATGGCCTGCTACACTGCAAGCACCTGATATATGTCTTTCACAGTGTTTTCATCTTTAATACTTGATCGTCTCTAACCTTGTTAGACCTGGTATCTTCAGACTGCTAGTACAAACAGTTCTTTTTAAACTTTGATGAGCACTGATAAGTGCTGTCTTCTTAAGCATTCATTCAACACCTCATAAAAAAGCAGGATGACAAAATCGTCAATCTTGCACAGAAACTTAAAAGGCTGATCTGAAGAGCACAATCACTTCACACCCTTCTGCTTTCATTATCTTCAAGTCTCCTTCTATATTGTTTCCATCTTCCCTGCTGACATCCTCAGATAGCAGCTAACAAGCACGTTTTGCACACAGGATTATGTGATCTATTTGCACGTGCTTGCAACTCAAGTCTTGTCGTTTTATAAGAACTATGGTTCCCTAGCCTGGACTGCTAAAACTTTTTTGGGGTTCCTTTTCCTTGAACTGTGTGTCTTGCACAAGTACTCACAAAACTATGCTTGAGACACTTAAAACACAATCCAGAAGGTTTGATACATTATTTCCAGCTTTTCTGCTCAACGTTCTGTAATATAACAGCACAAATCATGCTCAGCCAACCAACGCCAGTCAACCACTCAGATGACAGTGAGTGTGATTTCTGCTGTCATGCAGAATCCATGTCAGGAAATGTGTAGAAGGCAGGCAAAGAATGTTCTGTCTTCTCTACATACTTCTGTGTCAGGTTCAGAGATACCTTTGCTTATACCACTGTCTAACACTACAAAGAGAACCTGTCCTGAGGCCACTTGGTGGAAACTGCCTGACAAGCATATTCACACCTTCTAGGGTTGGTCTGGTGTGCTCCTGAGAGGGCTTGGTTCAATCTTCCTCCTTCCTTCCTCTAGAGACTTTACCCAGAGGTCAGACACATCTGTGGATTTCCTGTTCTGAGTGTCTGACATATTGTGAAGATTGTGTGGTAGCCCATCAGTTTGCTGTCTGTGTAGTCTGATGGCAAGGTCATGTAGATGCTGCATCTGATGCCTGGCATCAAACTGTTAAAAACCAATGGAACTAAGACTGGCTTGTCTGTATGGTCCCTGCAGTGAATTATCTTGAAAATTTTATGGAAGTTGATCCCAGAAGAAAATAGTTCATGTCAAATAAAGCTAAGTGTGAACTAACATGTGCAGTGTAAAACAGGAGTGCTAGATCCAATAGTCATCTAGGGAAATATGTTATTTGATAGTGTAGACCTGCAGACAGCGATGGAGATAAGCAGCTGAAGAACAGAGCTGCCATACAGAGGGATTTTGCATGTGGGTACAGAAACACCTGAGAATGTCAGGTCAATGGTGAGCACACTTCTTGTACAGCCTCTGCACAGGCATTAAATGTAAAACTATCTACAATGTCTCATTGCTTGTGCATGACCAGCTCCACTATTGTATTCCAGGTAGCACCAATTTTCTATACACATGTTGTGTAGCTGGTGTATAGAAGACAATAAATAAATAAGCTATGGGTTAAAAATAGGGGAAAAAAAGTAATAATTTTTCTCGGGAAAGTAATCAACAAAGTCCTGGTATTTTCTGTGCTCAGCATATTCATTAATTATTCACAGTATTGCCATGACAAACCCTGCTGATTATAATAAATTATTCAGGGTACTAAATCTGAAGGAATTTGGAATAATTGCAAAAGACTCTCAGAACCCAAGCTGATAAGGTAATAAAATGCCACAAAAAATTCAGTGTAGGTGAATGTTGTAAAAAGTGATGCACAGAGGAAAAATAACATTAGGTTTATAAAGATTGAATGTGTTACAGAATGGCCTATGGCCCAGCTGCTAGTTCTTGGTCTTATAATAGATACTAAAAAAAATAAGGAATTTACTGGAGAGGAGTAGGGAATGTTTAGGTAATGAAAAATACAGCCACAAAGTTTAAATCCATCCATGATTGCATTTTGAGCACAAATGCTACCCTTGTCTCTTGTCTCATGAAAGATAGAACAGAACTGGAAAAGCTACAGGAAAGAGTAACATGCATGATCAGAAATAAGGATTAACTATTATTTGAAGAATAACTAAACCACTGGGCTTTACCAGGGCGGAACAGAAATGGTTTTGGTAGGGAAAATCAACAAAGCTGGAGGTAACTGAGAAATTGGAGAAGGAGCTACTATGCACTGAACCTTAAATGACATTATTGGCCAGAAAGCAACAATTCAATGTTTAAAACAAAAGAAGTGATTTTTTCACACTTGTTAGGTTACAGCAGTCACTGGTAGGATGTCAGTTTACCTGAACCGAGAATCAATCCGAGCAATTAATTCCAAAAATATGCTTCTAAGAAAAATAAATCAATACCATCATTAGTCTCTGAGTTGCATTCTGATGCACACTAGCGAAGTATAGAAGGCAGTTAGCACTGCTTGCTTGCTCTTCTCCTCTTTGGGCTTCTCCTACTGCTCCTGTCAGAGACAGGAAACCAGACTGACCTTTCGTCTGAAGCAGTGGAGTCACCCTTTAATTCTTACATATACATCACCCCATACAGAGAAATGAAAGAAAGCAGAGAAGCAGCCAGCAAAGACCTGTCAAGAGCAAATTCCATTAAATCTAATCTGATTTTATAACAGCGTAACAGGTCACGTCATGAAAAGGGTTATGTAGCTGGCTTTTGACACAATCGCATTACATTATCATAAATACACTAGTTTAATATAAATTTATTTTAAGTAGGATGAAAAACAGGCTAGAAAACTGTATTTAGAGAATTGTTGCCAATGATTCACTGCAAAAATGGAATGAAGTGTAGAGGAACTGCAAATACAAGATGAAGAAGAACAAGGTAACTATTTTGCAGAAACTGGTGTACACTGTGGCCTTGAGGGAGCAACATGAAAAGTGAACAGCTTCCTAGAAGATCTAAATGTGTTGAAAATGCAAAAGAAAATCTTTCCATATAATCCAGAATTTGCAAGAATTCATCTGAGCTCTATGCTCATTTCAAGATATGTTTAAGGAGGGCAACCAGCATAGTGATAGGCATATAAAAAAATGATTTGTAACTGAAAGTTAAATAAAGTTATCCTATTTATCTTAGGCAGAGGAGAATTGGAAAGAAAAAGTGTAACAGTAACTTTCAAATACTTAAAAATTTCTGGGAAGAGGATGGAATATTCCATGCAAGAGATACCAGAAATAATGGGCTCAAGTACACAGAAGAGTAAGAGAGGATGTTAAGAATAGTAAGATTTTAATAAGGGTGATAAAAACTCTCCTTATTTATTAAAGATGTTTTGGAGTGTGTGTAGACTTTAAGAGCAGGTGATAAAAGTGTCCAGCTGAGTTGATGATCGATATGTTGTGGGACAAGGGGATATACCACATGATCTCTTGAGAATGCTTCCAAGCCCATAAAACTGTGTTTTCACACACAGGAAGTCAATCAATTATTTCTGAAAATGTTGGACTTACTACACTGCAGAGCAGTATTTTGTGCAGGATTTGCACTTCAATGTACTTACAGTGTGCATGGTGTGCTGCTGATTTTTGGCTACAAAGAAACCAATCAGAACTCCTGTATGGTATTTGTGACTAGTGCAGTGGAATTCCAGAAGTGCAAAGAAACATTAAAAGGACCAGGCAGCAGCAGAAGACAATTCAGATATGTGGCAGTCCCAGGCAATAATAGGAGTGTGATCATTTGTATTATGCTTGCAAAAAAATTCAACACCATAATGGTTTCAGATTGCATTGCCTTTAGAGATTACATATACTTTGGATACTTCCCTCTAAATTGTGAACTTTATGTCCCTCATCCCCATGTTCTTCATTTGCTTATTTTGTGCTTATTGATCTGATCAAATGCAACACTAACCATATTTCCTTTTTGCTTTATTAGAAACCATTCAAACACTGCAGTCAGAGCTGTTTATACATGAGACATTGATTTCTGTAAATGAGTAATGATTGAGAACTGTACTAGCACTGTTAGACTGAAATGTGAAGGGACTTGTACTTAAAAACAAAATAAAAAACATGTGTTTGAATATTGGTAAATCCTACAGAACTTGTGATTCAGTACATGAAAACTAGACTCCTGACGCCTTGATGGGCTACCTAAAAAGAGAGGCTACACAAAATTAACAGAATAAAAGCGGTTATATTTCTTGAAGGGCCTTCAAGGTAGATTAGGGCAGTCAAAGTCCCAGGGGCTACGCCCAAAATGGACAATGGCGTCACGGGTTTTCATACTTTTATAAGTTTGGTCCATTTGCGTATTGGGGGTTAATCCTCCAACTACAGCTTTAGGTAGTAAAGTCACTTACCCCAAGCCTGCTCCCCCTAACCCACTTCTGTTTACACTTCTCAGGGCCTGCGACAGTCAAGGACTAAGGTGTCCTTGAATTTCAGGCCTAGAGAGGAATCATTTTGTCTGACCAAAATGGGAGAACAGTAACTAACAGTCTATATGGAGTTTAGAATTATACACTAAAGAATTACAGGATATGAAAAATATAAAAGCTAAAATCCTAAGGCATCACTCCCAGCTGTAGTTCCTACAAAAACTACAAATTTGTGGGTCTCCTTTCTTAAATCAGGCTCACAGACAGCAAGTATCCTACAAGGCAAAGCACAAAGATACCATGTATGAGAATTTGATTCTTAATATCCACGTTTTTCTGCCTGCCTCTACTGATTTTTTTTTTTATTCTTTACTTTCCAGTGCCTCTTTTTATCCTCAAGCCCACACTGTAATCTCCTTCCCTTTCCTTGTAGACACTAACAAAAGAACTTGATGGAAAAAAAGTAAGTTGAAACATATGACTAAGGATCACAGTGGCTTTAATCTCTCAGTCTATTTATTTACTTTACATATTTTGCTGTTTGAAAAATTTTGTGCCAAGACCATGCTTTGGGAGCTCCTTGCTGGTTTTAAACTAACACAATAAACAACAGTTACAACACTGCTGAATCTATTGTCATGCATCTGCTCAATCGTAATTCACTTCCATGCAACTGCAAAGCAATTGAACTGCCTGACCCCACTCAGTCCCACCAGTTACATTCTCAGCTGCCTATGAAAACACAAAAGCCTTCAGAGAGAGAAGAAGATAAAAATCTGGTGGGAAAGATGAAATAAATTGTCGTATCAGAGTAAAAAGCTGTATTCCAAGTATCTTCTTTGTTACAACAATAGCGTAACATCATTTGACACTATTTGTGGTAACTTTTAATTTCCAGGTCCCATGTGTTTCGCTAACATAGTGAGCAACAGCAAATGCTCTGTAAAATATTTAATGATGAAATTCCAGTTGACAAACCACCTTTGCAGCTCTCTGGTATTAAAGTGGAACAGTTCTGGTGCAAGGGGATCTATCATGTTGCCTGAAGTATCTCAAAGCTTCCAGCGCCAGTGCTAAAATATCAGCTGACAAGATCCAGCATCCACTGACCTCAGAAATCCATTCTAACTGATCTTACATCTTTAAATATCAATCTCTGATGTCAAAAGCAACAATTCCAGTGCTAATGGTGCACCTAAAAGGGAGATGTGTGGCCACGTTCCCAAAGAGACACAAGCTACCCACAGTCAAGAAGATGGTGAATTTCCAAAGGGTGATAAAAACTTTTGCCAGATTTACCCTTCCTGTTCAAATCCCATTTCAACAGGACATATCAGATGAATTGTAAGTGACCAGTCAGTCACCATTCTCAGCTGTTTTGCCATTGTTTGCTCAAAAATATTTTAAATCCCATGCTCAGAAATAGGAAGATTTTAATGGGCAGTATGCTCTGTTTTATACAGCTTTATCTCTTCTTAGACGTGTAACACGTAAAGCCAGCAATCAGTACTATCACAGATTATACTGCAATATAATTTGCAGCTGATACTTCAGCAATTCCTGATTTCTGTGCTAATTCTAACAAAACATACATAGTTTTGAAAACTATACAAAATACCTTCTTGCACATCTGTAGCCTGTGGTGGATTAAAATCTACCATTTTTCTTAGCACAGAACTAAAAATTTGTAACTTCTTGGATTTCTTGCCTAGTTTCTCACAGGAGCCACCTCTTCATTTATACACAAACTGAGCTATTCATTAACAAAACTGAATAAAAATTTCCAGCATAAGCTAGTTTCTCACAGGAGCTACATCTTCATTTATACACAAACGGAGCTATTCATTAACAAAACTGAATAAAAATTTCCAGCATAAGTGACAGTTATTAGGAGAAGCCAACTAATACTTAAACTTCACTTCTTCAAGAAACATGGCTTATCTCTCAGTAACAAGCAGCAAAGGAAAATCACTGATGGATTTGTTATGGGACCACTCTATGATGTCTTCCCACTTTACCCTCATAAAAAGGTTTTTATCATGTACATTAAAAACAAGCCATTACCTCTGTAAGTGTTAACAGACATGTCCCTGAATGCCATTTCCACTTATTTTTCACATATTAGCATACATATTACCACACCCGGAAAGCGCACAACCCTCATTGCAGGATCGTTAGCAATCAAAGCCAGTAAGATAAGTTTGTGGGTCTCCTTTCACAACAGTTGATTCAGAGGGCTGATTGATTGCTTTGCTTCAGTGACCTAGCAGAATAATAGCAAAGCCTGAAAAAGGCACTCTGCTACCTGAGATCTATGTCAGCGTTTCATGTGGTGACCCTACAATAATTAATAAAACCAAATTTTCCTATTTATTTCAAATGATTTGAATATCAATCTCTGAATCCCAGCTTAACAATTCCAGTGTTCTTGGACATAGCAGAGATTTCTAGATGCCTTTTCAATTCAGACAACACTCCAGGTTGAAAAAGCCTTTGAAGGTCTTCTGGTCAAAACCCCAGGGGCCAAATTCAAAATTTTCATATGTTGTTCTATTTCTTGTTTTTATTATCTATGTTATATCTGATGCGGCTGTCTTGAAAAAAAGTGACTCCTGTGACTGACGATCATTAGAATCTATCTCTATCAACTGTATCTTTCCAAACTGGATCTCATATGTGAACTGAAACCTCAGTTGAAGGCAATGTGTTGAAACTGGCATCAGATTTAGAATCTGGTCCTGATTCCATGGTAAATGAATTAGAAACATTAAGCTCAGAGAAGATCACTGACATTTGACAAGAAGGTGGCTAATGGGGCACTGTAAAACATATGCAGAGGACAGTGACAGCTGATTCTGATTTCTCTTCCAACATGTGGATTATGTTACACTCACCCAAGAGCTAAGCTTTCATCTCAAACAGTTGTGAAGGTGAAGGCTTCTAGGGGTCTCATTCTCTAATTATGCCTGACTTAGAATTCACTTAACTTAGACTAACACAGATAGGAAGTCAAGTTCTGTTAGCTGTTCCACCTTTCACCTTACCACACATCTGGGAAATATTCAGATCAAGATCATAACCTTGCATTTTGGCATTAGCTACCTAAAAAAACATTAAGATATCACCAGCAATTTGCCTTTGACTGGGAAAATTAGAAGCATATTTGAGATGTAAACACTGTTGTGGCACTAATATTGCTGGTAATGATTAAAAGCTGCTACTTTAACTATAATGGAATAAACCAAACCTGACAGTCTTACTCCATGCCCATTTTCAATTTAAACAAGATAAGGAAATCCCAGGGGTATATCATATTCTGAATGAGGAGGAAAGCTGGGAATATTTACAGATGAGTATTTTCAATGAGGTCTACAAATGGAAAGCAGTATGTGTGAAGTACTGTAACAAATTTGTGGTTACAAAGCAGAAGCGAAGATAGTACCCAGCTCTTTCTGCTGAAAGAGACCTCTCTACCACTTGAACTTATAATTGTAAACAGGACCTATGCACATCCTTAGGATTGTTGCAGTAGAGGGCTGCATTCATTAGGCAATTTGTTTCATATTAATTAGTCAATTTATTAGAGTATCTTGACCATAATTATCACTTTATTTCAAGAAGAGATATCAAAAATCAGAAGCTAATAATATAGGAGTTCAAGGGGAAGCATGCCTGGGGCATCCTTCCGCATGAAGGAGTGGGGAGTCTCAAACTCCCTTTCCTCTATAGTTTCCAATTCAAACTACAGAACTGATGTCTAAAGTTGGGCCTATGTTAGACAGGATTTGCTCTTACAATCATAGTGGCTAACTCTGCTCACTTCTAGAATTATTTCTGTGCTGAGGTTTCTGCTAATTAAAAAAAAAAAAAAAAGTTGACTGCCTAATATAAAATACTAGACACTCAGCAGAGACTGAATTGTAGAGGCTGAAGTCAGGGAAGCTCATTAAGAAAGAAACCACTTAAGTGAAAAATTTGGATTGGGATTTGGTACCACCTAACAAACAAAAAATGAAGTTTTTCTAAATACTGACATATAACCCAAGATTAATGCTTATCTGGCTATATGATTAGCCATATATTAACGATGCTAAATGTGTATGTTTCTATTCTCTTTTATGGTGTTAAAGGCAATAGGCTGCAATATATGAACTGTCAGACAAGATCCTGTTGATTTTTTCATACAATAAAGAACTTTAAGATTTGCCTTATATTAGCAATTTTTTATCTATTTATTGCGTTTTTTCTTTTCTTCCAACGTTGCATGTTTAAGCTATAAGTCTTGTAAAAAATTCAGAATTTCATACTGAAACAAGTGTTTCTTACTCTATCAAATTTTCACATTAATAAGCAGGAAAACAGTAATTGTGTGAAATCATGAAGCTGTATATGCTGCTAAAGATTGTGAAATGAGATACAGCAGACATTAACAAAAGCATCTGTCTTGCATGTTTAGTTTCTTAAACCACTGATGTGTTTCAAACATCAGTAGAGCCTTCTCCTCATCTTCCCCATTGCAGTGCAAGTTCAAAGAAAACATAGAATAAAAAAGCTGAATTGTAACAGAAGCTTTCTAGCATCTTTCAGCTGCCACATACAGTTTAGCAATTATAAGAAATAGTATAATATCTGAGGTAAGTTTATTAAACTTTTTTTTGTTAATTGGTCTTCATTTATTTTCCACACTATGGTAGAAAGAAACTAGAGATGGTCGGGGACATCAGGAATATACGGGCTGTACACTGGCTGTAGGATTCACTGTGAAAAATCCAGTTCTATAAATTAAACATAATAAAAAGTCCAGTCAGAAGAAAGCAGAAAACACCTAGCATACAAAAATTTTGTTCAAGATAAAAATACCTGTTTTATCTATAACCAAATTTGAATATCATTGCTTCTCATGAAAGTGATACCATAGCACATACATGAGGGAACTACTAAATACAGGCAGCACTCTGGAAAGGGTAGAAATATATACAAAAATTTGAGGCAGGAGTTTGCCTGCTAGAGAGAAATTAAAATATCACAGCGTAAACAGAATACAGATCTTCTGTAACCCTTGGAATTCATTAGTGTTTGGGACTAGAGAAACTTGGGCAACATCACTTACCAGAACAATTAAAACAGAACTACAAAGATTATGCAACAGCTGGGGCAGTAAAGAGAATATTTTAAAAGAAAACAGGCTTTGTCATCTCAGTATCTGAGAAAGCAAACCTACCTGTGTGACAAACCCCCATGCAGGCTAGGAGCCTACACTGCTTAATTTAAATAGTTCAACTTGAATTTAATGCCTTTAGGGATTACACTGTATCTGAAAAACACCTCTTCCACCAAAAAAGCAAATAATATGTTTGATCTTATACGCTTTATAAATACGTACATGCTTATTTGCATAGGTTAAATGTATTTATTACATATATTTATGTCTATTTTGTGTAACAGAACACATTTTTTTCAGAGGAACTGTTTTGTATTTTGTATTTTGTACTGCATTTAGCATAAAGGGATTAGCACCATAGGGCATTGGAACTGGATGATCTTTAAGGTCCCTTCCAACCCTGACCATTCAATTATTTCTAAATGCTCATTATGCCACAGTGTTAGCTCTGCAGAGGGATTCAGCCCTGTGCCTTGATTGCTGCTAGTTCTCAGGCTAGCTTGTTTAATGCTAACTTAAAAATCTTTTTAATACTGTAGTGAAGAAATACTTTGTCTCTTCTCTAGTCTAAGGCTTGCCCTTTCTGTCTGAGTAATTCTATTCTCTGTGTGTGTGGGCCATTGGTCCAGCTGAACAATGATGTTTCTACTTCTGTTCCTATCTTATCATGTCATAAATGATAGCATTTGTAGACTGGCATCTGGCTGTAAAGGCTAAGTTGACACAAATAGTTTTACGTTACTCTTTACTTGAAAGACACCAAAAAGCAAATTAAGTTCAGCAATAAAACTGAACTGATAGAGGTAATATCTTCACCTATGCACCTGCAAGTGTCTACATTTATTGTTCCCAGAATTAAATCGCATCAAGGAAAAGGGTTTTTTTCACATGTGTATTTTTGCATATGTACTAAGCATAAACATACTAAATATTGTATATGAATGTACTTTATTGTGTTGCTGATATGAATGTTGGCTACTGATGTACTGTTTATGAAGACATATATACATATGCACATATATATACACACACATATTGAGCATTTCACATTTAATTTAAATATACTCCTTAGCTCTGAAGTACATTTACCTGGATGCAAAATCCCTGGTATATTTCCCATCAGAAACTAAACTGCTACATAGCTGTCAAATTGTTCATACTCTCAGGTTGGTTTGAACTTGTATAAAATGAACTAGCCAGTAATTAATATTTTTGATACAAAAAATGATGTAGAAAAAGAACCATTAAGGGATTCTACATGCAAGCAAAATGATAAGTGGCATACTGTAAATATTTCATGTAATCCAAGGGCGCAGGGTGAATTTGTTTCCCTTAAAATTTGATATATTTCAGCACAGGCATGAGACACCATTTATCTTCCCTTCTCATATTTCTACCCACAAGACAGATGTCAATGTTGTTTAATGGATAGATCTTGTCTAAGCTATTTCCCATCTGGAAGTAGGCCAAACAAAAGCAGTAACAGCTAGAATGAGAGAATGATATCTTTCAGAAAGTATTCCATGCTTTTCACTAATTATGGGCATCTTTTCAGCTTAGTTGTATTTAGCTAACTTTTAGCAAGCATCTATGAGGACCATGATTTGGTTTTGGTGACATCAGATAACACATATGATTACATTGACATATCCCTGAGATTGATATCTACTATTAATAATCTATTTTATGAATATTAAGCGCATTAATGTAGGTGTTTGTATCTTTCTCCACACCACAGAAATTGTCTGTCAGATGTCCCAGTGCATGATTTTTCTGTATATTGTAAATAAGCAGAAACATCATTAAGTGACATAACAGAGAACACATAATGAAAACTGAAATTGTTGGACTATATTCCAGAGTGCACTGCGGCACAGGGCTGAAGTGTATTGACACAGGATACTCACAGACAAATTGCAAATACACCACCAATGCACCATCAAAAAACACGTCTGTAGAAGGGACACCTCATTAATAAAGAGATGACAATGAAACCTTGGGCTTGCTTTGCTTAAAGGGAACGGTGAAATGTAATAATTAAGGGCAGTATCTGACAACAGGTGCACAAAATGGCTCTATTTATTGATTTTCTTCCTGTGAACCATAAACACAGCTGACAAATATAGTGGTGACAGCAGTTTTAGTAGAGGTGTGTCAGCTATAGTTAAATGTCTTTGTCCTCTGACTTCCCCACATAAGATATTTTCACTTGCCTGGATGTCTTGTAAACCCTGGAAAACATCTACTTGAAAAAAGCCTGAGGGCCCTGAAAATACCATGAATAATTAAAATAAAAGTTTAGTGAATATTGCAGAATTATTACATAAAATAGTACACAAAAACCCTTACAGTTCATCCTACAGTTTCCAAGGGAACATTATTTTGCCTTATTTTTTGCAGTAGTATTTTATTTTTGCCACTAGAGTGGACATATAAACGCACAATGACTTTTAAGGTTGGTCTAAATCTAGAAAGTTCATTCTTTGCTAAATCTGCTTCCACTAAAATCAATGTGGTACTCCTTTCAACCCTGGATTGCTCTATCCCTTTAGAATACTATGCCTCCTGGGTATCTACTGATTGAGCATTTGGCTTCTAGGTCCATCAAGAGATACTACTTTGATTGTAGTAGGGTGTAATAAATGCAATGTTGGCCTTTTTTGTACTGTTTTTTGGCTGACACGGAGTTAAATTTCTTCATAGTAGCTTGTATGGTGCTGTGTTTTGAGTAAGAGGTGAGAACAGTGCTGATGACACAGGGATGTTTTAGCTACTGCTGAGCAGGGCTTACAGAGCCAAGGCCTTTTCTGCCCCTCACACCATCCCTCCAGTGAGGAAATGGGAGAGCACAGGAAATTTGAAGGTGACACAGCTGGGACAGCAGACTCCAACTGATGACAGGGATATTCCACCACATGGTGTCATGCACAACAATAAAACTGGGTTGGGGAGGGTGTTTGGCCAGGGCTGCCATTGTTCAGGGACTGGCTGGGCATCAGTTAGTTGATTTTACCCCTCTGATTCTCTCCCCCATCCCACTGGGGGATGGAGTGATCAAGTAGCTGTGTGGAGCTTTTGAATCATCAAAGTTGCTTAACTAATTCTATGAAGTAATTAATGGAAGTTGTTTAAGTAGCCCTATGATTCTATTATTTAGTAAGAAAGTTTAGTTGTATGACAACATACTAAGACTGAAACTAAAATAATGATATTAAATGGAGCAATGCACCTGCTAATAAAGTTAGGTGTCAAACACTTAAGTAGTAAAGGACGTGCATGAAATACCTTAGACCAGAATTTTAGCAGAGAAAATAACTTCATTATGGTTTATTCAACTTATTCATGACAGTAAGTCATCCATTCAAATTTAAGAAGTGATTGAGATTTTGAAAAATAGTGGAATTTGTAACAGAAAAGAAATCAATGACTAAAAATAAGAAATAAGGTGTCAGAAGATGAGTTCTACTACTTAAGAAAAAAAAAAGGAATTGTAACTAGAATCAGCTAGTTTAGTAACTATCTGCTTGCTCTTCTTTTGCTTAATAAATTAGTTGAAGTTAAATGCAAAGCAATTTTTGACAAATTTTTATGCTTCCAATAGAACGTACTTCTTATGCATCCAACATAATGTCATTTAAAGCAATTTTACTAACAAAACAATGTTAAATTGTTGGGTTTGAATTTTTTAGTCACATGCTGATTTCTTTCCAAATGTGGCTTGACAAAAGCCATATGTAAATGATTGTCTTGCAAATAACTAACTTATCATCCACCATTTTCTAACAAAACCAGAAATGAAAAATTATGAATCTGAGTAGCTGTTCATGAAGTCATATAACTATGCATATACAAATCTGCAGATACTTTGTGGTTAGCAAAAAGAGTGTTAAATAGTACCAAACACTAAGAACCAACAAAATTACTAAAACCAACAAAAGAAAAATGATTTTTTTTTAGATTACACGTTCCTGTTGGATGCTTTAAATCATAGTTGTAGAAGGAACTAGTGGTAGTAAACCTGAGTTAAGTTACTTGTGTGAAGCAGCCACATCATACAGTAATTTTATAAACTGATAAAAAGTAATTCCTGCTTACGTTTTTGTTGAAAGTGTATTTCAATCCCCTGTAGGTACAGTTAAAAAATAAAAATTCCAGCAAAAATTTTAAAGGGTCAGTTTTTATCCATTTTCTTCTGTATCATTGCTTTCTCTTAGTGTAAACAGTCATCTTGTCCCATTCAATATCTGTGGGGTTACTCCTTTTTATCTTCTTGCTTGGACACATTAACAGAGAAGTCTTAAATCTTCTTTCACCTTTCTTTTGCTTGGTTAAACAGGTAAATTCTTTTCAGACTTCCTGCTAAAACTGTGCCTCTCCATTACAGAGCTATTCACAGCTTCATGTCTGCCTCAGTTAACTTTTTTTTTTTTTTTTTTGGCTAAAATAATGCATTTAATTTCAGATGAGCTCTTAGGAGTGGCAGAATGGAACCACAACTGCTCTACCTCTGCAGGAACTCTGTAATGTAGAACACTACAAGTCTGTGTTTATATTTTTCATGGCTGCATTCTTATTCATTCTCTGATGTAGATGTATGCTGAAATCCTGCTTTCAGATTAACCAGTAGTTGTCTATAACAAATATTCTTGTTCCTAGCCCATAATGGTATGCAGAGTACATTTAAAGAGGACAGCTAAGAATTAAAATGTGGTTTAGCTTGCAAAAAAAAGCTGAAAAGACGAGATGGTCATATCCCTGTTTCTTAGAATACCCCAGAAGATTCCCATTCTGTGTTTCCAAGATTTAATGAACCATAAAAATTATTGTATGCTTGGGATAGATGACAAAGCATCAAATTTCTTGCTTTGCCTTAGAGACAAGCATACATCCTCCTGAAAAATGATCTTAGATAGCAATTTCAACATGACTTTGAACTCATCCTTGCCAGCATTTTAATCTGAACTTTGAGTTTTATCTCAAAGGGTCCTTCTGGACAAATGGCTGTCCTCAAAGATTTTGGTCTCTGACATCTGGAGGAATTGCAGAAATCCTTGTATATATTAAGTTCAGATGATGCATAATTACAAGGTAAGAGGAATAATTTTGTCTCTTTATTTTTTCAGTTAGTATATTCATCCCCTACTTATGCATTTACATGCACATTTGGGTTGCATGAAGACAGCAAGGTTGTAATTTGACTTCCATCTGTTGATAAACGAGGACAGACTGTGACTCTTTACAGTGCCTGTGTGCTTGTGTAGGACAATTTTTGTAGGTAGCTGGCCACACCTGTCATTTACATATTCTGTACTGAGTGGAATAAAAATATAAATGGAATGCTTTACCACTGGATATTAGCAAGAAAAAAAGCCACCCAGCAGTGTTGGAATTTACTTCTGTAAGAAGACTACTGTTAGAAATGCTGACATAACACAAAAATCATGGTATAAAGTTATTCTCCTCTTCTACATTCACTTAAAATGCATGGAAATAAATGGAAAATGGCATAAAAATTTAACATGCTTTTTCCAAAAGGGTATAATGTCAAAGTAATCTGACAACTTCCTTTGATGACTTTGATGATGGTTGGTTTTTTTTTTGGAGAAGGAAAATAAATGGGATACAATCTATCTAGCTGGAGTTCAGGAGAGTTGATACATTTTCCATGCTTTCAGTAGTAACCTGAACAACAACAAACTAAATTTGGTTGTGAGACATTGAAAAATGGCATACATAATGTCTCGGGGTGACTTTATGGTGGTGTATCCCCTATCATCTGCTCTATGTCAGACATAAATTCTGTGCCTTTCTGTGTTTTTAAGCTGTTTCTCAGGAGAGGGGGAGAGAAGCCAGGTGAATTTTTCAGAGCTCAAGGACACACACTCCCCTGCATTCCTGAGGCAGAGTGGAGGAAGCACCTCCCTGCTTTTAGCCAGCTTTCGTCTCTGTTTCTCAGGAGAGAGAAGGAGAGTTAAACTTCGTTTTTTTTTAGTTAGCCTGCTAGCTGAGGCAAGAAAGTTTTTTCCTTGTGACTTTGGCTTCTTCCTCTCTTCTGGGCTGTTCAGCAACACCAGAACATCACCGGGAGGCCCCACACCGTGGCCCAGAGCGGCCCATGTTGAACCTCAACTCCGGAGAGAGAGCAGAGCAATGCCTACAAAGGACTCTGAATTTACCAGGTTTTCTCCACAGCGAGAGGCTTTATTATTTAACATCATTCTTATTTCCGTGCCTGCGTGCACTTTGCTTGTTAAATAAATAGGGTTTTTTTCACCTTCCTCTGAGGAATTTCTTTACGAACCTTGTGGGGGAGGGGTTGCTGAAATCTGCCTTCTAACAGAAGGATGTTCATTTTGGACGTTTTTCCTCCAAATTTGTCTCAAACCAGGACAAATAAATTTGGTACCCAATGTGGGGGCAGAGGAAAGTGAAAAACTGTGATAATTACATTTTGGTTTTAATTACTTTGTACTAGGGTAAAGTAGTCACCATGTTGGTTGAGTTCATAATGTCTCTCTGGTTTGATATACTAATGACTTTTGGGTCCCTAGGCCTCTTTGAGGTACTACTGTCCTTCTAGTCCCTAGGCTTGTTTGCCTATCCACAGATAGCTTCAATTTTGTCCCTGGTACGTAACTTTTACTGAGCAGGGGCAGAATCCAGATTTCTATATTGCTGTGCTCTGTAGTAATGATTTATAGAAAGAGGTACTGGGGGTTGCTCAAAATCTGTATGATCTATTGTTTTCCCATCCTAGTCTCTGTCCTAGTTTCAGTAGCCTGTTTTGGGGGTTTATCAGTAATTGCACCCAGTTTGTTACAGAAGGAGGAGGGGATGGGGTTTCCCAGCCTTTCGTCTTCTTCCCCTTTAAATATGGTACGTCACCTTTTGAGAATGTTCCCCTGGATGTTAAAGAGACCACCTTCCCGGTATTTTATCTGGTAGGCTTCCTCTATGTGGCTTGCAGCTTGCCTAGAATCAGGGCTGAGATTTCCAGGGTGGCTGATGAGACACCTGACCCAGGCGTGGAAAATCCTGAGTGGTGTGGGGAATGGGAGGATATGGGCCAAACCCTGAAGGAATTCTCTGACCCAATAGCCTGGAATTTCCCCCCTGAACAAATTCAGAACCCAGCTGAGGTGGGGAAATATTTGAAAGAGAAGTGCAATGACAACTCTAATGAGAAAAAAGCAGTTGTAGAATACAGGAAGCATTTTATGAGACTGGTGAGTGGAGAGGTGGGATATAATTTGATCATTTAAAGAGGATACACACTTATACATCTGGGGTACTCTATGAAAACTGTACTTAAAACAGGTATTCTGCCAAGACAGCCATGCTAGAAGTTGATTTATCTGGAGCTGCATTTAAATGTGATTTTAAAAGTCCCATTTAAAAGTTAAAGAAGCTCTTGAAGACAAAAGGCTCAAAGGTCAAACAAAATAGAAGTCAGCTCTACAAAATATTTTCCCATCTCCCCACGTCAGAAAGAAGTACCTGCTTTTTAATATCACATTATCAATGTAGGAATAAACCTCTCTCATATAAAATAATGTTTTACACAGGAGAATCGAAATTCAAGTGCTTAAGCTAAATGTTGGTATTCTCCAATTGTGAACCAAAAACTATAGGACAGTATTTCTGAGTAATCTAAGAAAATAAGGCAACTTTAATTAGAAATTCATTAGGTATCAGATTTAAAGTTCATTGGAGCCAGTGGAAAAGTTTCCATGAACTTCAGTCTGGATCCTTTAGTGGCACATATCTCAGTGAAGTCCATTTCCTTGCAACTCAAACTCAACCCTTAATTAGATATATATTACTTTATCACAATCTGAAAATATACACACAACACAGAAAATGTCTGTAAGATAAAACATAGCAAAATTATGTATTAATGTACGTTGATGATCAACTATGTCTGTGCCAAATGCAGTCAACAGTTGTTTTTAATCAATCTACAGTGAAGGACATATTTTCTTCAAAGAAAAAAATTATAATCACTCTATCAACAGCTCTCAGCAAACATATACAAGAGGATACTTCCTATTTGACCTCTAAAAAGGAAATATTTGAATACCAAAAACAAAATAGCAAAATACTTCTCACTCACAAAGACAAGCAAAAACTTAAGTAACTTGGTAAAATAAAGGCATCAAAACCTCATCTACTTGATATCAAAGCTGCTCCCTTGGAATCAGTGGAGGATCCTCTTTTATGTCACTATAGGCTTTACACCATTTTTTAATGTTATGTGGGTAGTATAAAAAGTTTCTTGAATATGAGGTTGTTTGGACTTTGTGAGCATGATGATGTGTAAAGGCATTGTTGGATCATAACAGAATAATGAAGTATTTGATTTCTGGAATTTCTGTGATTTAGTGACTTTCAATTATGTATGCTCAGGGCTTCTGTCACTTGTTGAACATTGCTAGCAGTCCACAGAGAACTAACGTCCTGAAAATGTTTTTCTTCTTTATTTCTACGACACCAAATTTAGAGGCTACTTAAAACACACATACACATACAAATGGTCTCAGCAACTTCAAAAGAGATAAGTGAGCCTGAAACCAAGGCATGTAAGAATCAGTCTCATATTTGTCAGTTTGCACATTGCTACACTATTGCAGTAGCTGCTTAAAATAAAATATCACTGTAAGACAAAAAAGTTAATGTTTTCCTTGCTGCTGATGATGTAATCTCTATTGAGATCTGCTATGCTCAAAGACCACCCTTGGGAATGCCTCTGTCAGTGACCATCGAGAGCACCATTTCTTCAACTGGTTATTTTGTATGAGATAAAATCTGTGTGACACTCTTAACACTTGAAGATTGTGAAAGGTAGTTCAAATGTTGCTTTAGAAGTGCCATTCTTCTCCAGAAGTCAGTGGTTTACACTCTAGAGAAATGTAAACTGGCCTTAATCCCAATGAAGTCAATAGCAAAACTACAACCGGCTTGAAAGAGAACATTATCAGCTCCTGCAATTCCAGCTGCTACTTTCTTACTGTGGTGTAATACAGCAAACAGATGCATAGAATTTGCTGATGACATGATAATGACTTTGTCTCTGTCAAAAAACTAACTTTTGCCAACTTAGGAAAGAAAATGAAAAGAGTTTATTTTGTTACTCTATCACTGATAAGATATTGCATCACAGTGTCATGGAAAGACAACTTTAATTTACATTACAAAGAAAATGTTTGTCTTGGATTTAAGAAGATGTTCTAGAAGTGTTCTAGTGCTTTTCACCAAAGAAACAATCAGAATTATGCTTATTGCTTTCTCTTTTAAGGTTTATTCTGAATTTTTTTTTCTAAATGAAAGGCACTAACATGCCTGAACTGCTGAACTTTCTGCTTCCCTTGCAGTCAGTTGTAATATTTAATATACCGCCACTAAGTTACTCAAGCAAACAGAGGGTCAAGGGCTCTTTCTATTGCTTTTCAGTGCTCAGCTCCCTTCATTTGATCTAATTTTCTGAGTTCTCATCAAGAACTAGCCTCCTCTTATCCCTTTCAACAAACTTGGCAAATGTGCTTTGGGCTCAGCTTACTTCAGAGCATGTTGCAGTTGTTCTACTCAATCTTCTCTTACACTAAACTTAAAACTGGAGAAGGAAATGTTTTACTCCTAAAACAGGAGCAAATGCCTCATTTTGTAAGGTTACGGTCCTACAATTATTACAACAAATCTTGAAATCACCAGTCTGAAAAGAGTTCATGACATGTCCTCTTCCTGCTCTTGTCCTTGCTGTATCTAAAGACGCAGGTGAAAGACTTGTACTGAAAATGTGGTTTTTTGTTAGTGCTTGTACAGCACTTCAAAAACCAGCCCTTGTGGTCCCAGAATCCAGCTTCTTCATAAAAAGAAAATTGCCCCAAATCACTGTAAACAACTAGAAAACATGAAAAGACAGCCTGACCTCTTTTCAGTGTCCTTTCAAAAATATTCACTATTTCTTTTAATGAGAAGACTGAATCAGTATAACGCCACTATAGAGGAGAACTATCTCATGTCTTTAAATTACAAAACATACATAATTCAGGGAAATCTTTCTTTTAATTGCACAAGCTGAAAATCAGATTCTTTTACAAGTTGTTCTCTTAGGAAGAAGGAAGTTGCATGCCTTAGGTGCTTGATTATATATTAGGTGTGAGTGTTGACCTGCTGGGGGGCAGGAAGGCTCTGCAGAGGGATCTGGACAGGCTGGATCCATGCTCTGAGGCCAGGGTTCAACAAGGTGAAGTGCTGAGTCCTGCACTCCTGTCACAACAACTCCAAACCGTGCTACAGTCATGCGGAAGAGTGGCCGGAAATCACCCAGTGACATTTGTGGTCAAGGTGGCCAAGAAGGACAATGGCATCCTGGCCTGGATCAGCAATAGTGTGGCCAGCAGACCAGGGCAGGGGTTGTCTCCTTTTGCTGGGCACAGGTAAGGCCACACCTTGAGTGTTGTGTCCAGTTTTGGGGCCTTCACTCCAGTGAAGGGCATTGAAATGCTGCAGCATGTCCAGGGGGCAATAGAAGAGTCTAGAAAACATGTCCTATGAGGAGCAGATGAGGGAATTGAGATTGTTTAGTTTGGAGAAAAGGAGGCTCTGAGGGGACCTCATCTCTCTCTACAACTGCCTGAAAAGAGGTTGTGGCCAGGGGAGAGTTGGCCTCTTCTGCCATGTCTCAAGTGAAAGGACCTTCTGTAGAGTGCAAGAACTAACAACCCCAGGGGCAAGAAACCAGGCAAAGAAGGCAAGGGACTGATATGGCTGAGTGGGAACTGCTGGTCAGACTAGAGGAAGAAGCAAATGCATAAATAGCTGAAGCCAGGACCGACAGTGCAGGGAGGATACAGAGACGGAGTTCGATTACATAGGGATGGGGTGAGGAAAGCCGAGGACAAGCTGGAACTGAAGCTGGAAAGAGATGCAAGGAATAACAGGGCTTCTGCAGCTATGTGACCCAGAAAAGGAAGGTGAAAGAAGGTGTAACCCCCTCTGATAAACAATGCTGGAAAACTGGTAAGAACAGATGAGGAGAAGGCTGAGGTAGTCAACAAGTGTTTTGCCTTGCAGTAGCACTTGTGGAATAATACAGCACAGTGAGATGATGACAATGTTCTTGTAATTTTAAGCACTTAGGGAAGAGAATGCTTTGAAAGCAGTCTTAAAAGCAAAAACTCAGAATTGGGCCAGATGATGCACATTGGTGTACCACTGTGAGGTTTCTGCATGGACACCAATAGCTGTAACAGCTTTTATATTTTATATTAAATCATACAATGTTGTCAAAAGCTACTGGTTTAAAAAACATTTTGGCCTGTGGGTAAGAAACCTCCCGTGAGCTCCATGAAATGAAGAAAAACTCCTAGCACAGCAATGCCTATGATTTACTTGGGCCCCATGAATATGATAAGAGTGGGATAACAGTAGTCCATGCACCCTGCAAGGGAAGAGGAGGTCACCTGCTATCTCCAGCCAGGGCGTCTACCTTTGGACCAGGCCACAAGCAAAGTCACAGTGTGTATTAAAGGCCTCTTGCATCCTAGGTCTCAAATGAACCATGCCTTCCTTATTCTTTTGCTTTTCCACAACAATTTAATAGCAGTATTTCCTCAAAATAAGAGAATAAACAATATTTGCCAGAAAGTTATCTTCTAACTGAGCTAAGATCTGTTTGTACTGGACTGGAAGCAAAAAACTTCTCAGCCCCTTGAAGTATATTAATAGCAAAAGTCAGGTACACATCTAAAATTCCTGGATTCAGCTCACAAGTTAACACTGCAAAATATGTCACACTCAGGCTGGCTCTGGCCAATCATAATAAAATGTAAGACATTTTCAAACTGGTATTTATCAGTTTCAGGATGACCCCATTGCTCTAATATTTCTGTGCCATGAATTTCTGAGGAGTGCTGACTTCAGAGCTGACAGAGAAGCCAAAAGCTGACTGCTCTCTGCCCCCCGCTATATACACAGAGCAGTGCAGCGCTCTCATCTGCAGGAGTCAGCCAGAGGACTCTGTTTTTGTTGGTTCTTTTCTTTCTGCATGGCTAAGGTTTTCAACCCTCAGAGTCACCAATTTGCCTCCAGGCTGGAGCTTCTAAATAAAGTCTTGGTGCCAGGATTTTGTACATTCTATTCTCCCTCTAGTCAGGATGAGGAAACTTTCAAAATAATTATCCAGTTTTAAAGACAAAAGTAACAAATGGGTATCCGAAGAGCTGTAAGTTTCAATATAGACTATTTCATCATACAGCTAATACAAACACCAGGCCTAAGTTTAGCAGTGATTAAGACTGAAAACTCTGCAGAGCAAAAGAGAAATAAAACTGTATTGAGGGAAACTGCTGTGGTGGGAAATCTGCCCTCTACACACATTACCACCCACAAAGCCATATGGGGATTCCATGGATAAATATGTGACTGCTAGTGAGAGCTGGGTGGGAAACCATCTCTCTAGCCCAGGAAACACTTCCAGATTTCCAAAATGTTCCCATTCTGCACCATGGAGGCTGACCAAGCTACTGCTACCACTGATAACAGATAGGTGTGCATTTGTGTCCAAAGTAACATATGGTACAGAGCAAAATACATAGTAACAAGATAGGTTTCAAAATCTAGAGAGTTCGGGAAAAAAATTAATTGAATGTAAGACTTTCTCTGCCCCTAGAATCAAAGAAGAAAACTTGGATAGGGAACATCTTATTGCAGTCCTGACAGACTGGCAAAAACAGCATACAGGGGATTGAACAAAGCCCAGAAGAACCACACCACACTTCCCCTTTCTCTTTTCAAATGTAAGTTCTTTAGTGTGATAGGATCTGGTCATTGGATCGTTTGGGACTGAATATCACTGAACAGATCCAGAGCACCATAATCAAGCTGGTGGCCTATGCCCTGCTGCCTTCTTTCCTGATGGCTCTGTGACTGGACCCACAAAAAATCTAACTGTTCTGATGTGTGCTCTTGATCAAATCATAGATGCAATTCCATTCCTGGGTCAAAAGAATGGTGATGGGAGCTCCTTCAGTGCCTTTCTACTTTTCCATAACTCTAAACAAAAGTTTTCATCATAGATTTCCAACTACATTAGTAGACTGACAGTGGAGTATTCAATACCTCATTTTACAAAGGCCCTTGATAAACAAACTCCATTTCAGAATACTTATAAACAGGTGAGTTTTAAGCATTTTAAACAGCAGAGATGGCAAAAGCCTGAAATTTGGAAGACTGCATAGAGGTAAATGATGACTACACTTGCCACACTATTACTTCAGCTAATACTCAAGACTATTTCTCGTGCAGACATGAGAAACCTGATTATGTTATCCTGCTACATTATATTCAAAGCACTACAGGATTTTTATTGCTTCCTGTGCTTCCAGAACATTAATTAGCTTATGCTGCTATGACTTTGAAAATTTGAAGTACAATTACTATATATTACTGTCTTTGACAGGTTGATGGGTATTAAATTTAATTTCACAGTTTTGATATTTCAAATAATAGACATGTAAAATTCAGGATAAAGAGGATTTTTTTTGATTGGTGTAGTGTGCCTGTTTTGTATTTTTTTGGCACACCTTATGCCAGGAAGAAAACAATACTTTTTCCAAAGCCTCATGATTTATATAGAGAAAGAACAATCTTCTCTAAGGATAAAAGACATTTTGGAATGCTGTGTTTGAATCCAGTGCTGCAGCATCATCACAACTAAATGTTCCTCCTGTATATATAGGAAAGGAGCCATCAGAGCTCTTTGGTGAACTTGAGTGTCTGATGTATACAATGCAAATATTTTAGTAGCAGTGAAACATTGTCCAGCTGTCTCTTCTAAGTTTTCAATCCAGTTTAGCAGGAAGCCAAGTGGTCCGAGGCTGCTACATAAATTTGGTGACATCTGAAAGAAGTGGTGTGCTCAGTTGGACAGACAGGTTTTGCATGGGAATATGTCGCATTAGGAAAGTTATAAAGCAGCTGGAGATTTAATATGGAATCTGTGATGGATAAAATCCAGGGCTACCGGCTGTGCTACTGCCTGCCCTTAGTCACACCATCTCTATTCAACCAACACATGCAACATATTAACAATGCAATAATTAGTACACATTCCTGTCTGCTACTTAAAACTTCACTCCCAGATGCTGCTTTGGTCTGATCTCAGTTTTTTTACCTTTGATGATTCCCTGCACTTCGTAATACCAGGCTCCATTGCTATTCATTAGACTCAACGGTGGTTAGGCAGACACTAGTTGAAGCCAGGTTTCTAACAGAAATGACCCTGCTTTTATTTCATGTGGCTAACTCTGTAAATTACTGTAAATCCTTCCTCCAAATTCCCTGTAATATATGTTCATGCATGTGTGTATCTGGGAAAAACAACTGCAGCCAGGAGAACAAAACCAGGCAGCTAGATAACAACACCTAAATGAAAAAGAAAACCAAATCAAAACAAAACCAAACTGAAATGAAAAACAAACCAACCAAAAAATCCCTGACA
Source organism: Corvus hawaiiensis (assembly GCF_020740725.1). NCBI lineage: Eukaryota > Metazoa > Chordata > Aves > Passeriformes > Corvidae > Corvus > Corvus hawaiiensis. The sequence continues at coordinate 10,129,116 of NC_063255.1, read as the reverse complement.
CAACGCAGAAAAAGCCAAAAACCCTCTTATTTTGAAGTAAACCACCTTGTGTAAGATATCTTGCACCCCCCCTCTACTCTTTTCAGTTCTCTTGGTTTCTCTACACCCGTAACACTACAAGGCACCTAATGCCCTCCTACAGCTGGGCAGTAAGACCTGGTCATCTTATATAAATATTTCTGCTAAGCAAATGTTCATGATCTGTATGTCAGTGGTGATATTTTTGTTTAAGGTATTAAGATATGCACATTTGGACATGGCATTATCAGCATATACCCAAAGACTTAGTGTCTAGCATCAAAGGTTTCAAATTTCTTTTAATTTAAAATAAATATGAAGGGAAAGGTTTCATACAAATACAAACTGTAAAGGTTTGGCTTGGATTGATCAAAAAATGATACTTTAAAACTTCTTTACCTGCCTCTTTGCTTATTGCTAAAGCAAAATATGCTATGTTAAAAGGGAAAAAACCCCATAATTACCTAGTTTGCAACAACTGGAAATATTCACAGTAAAGCCAGAAATTTTGAGGCTTAGCAGACGTTGACTTTAATGAACATCCTGGGACTGAGTTGTTGCAAGTGTTTATACAAGTCTTTCAAAAAGGAATGGAGCTGGCATTTTTGTCTGTATGGAAATATTTTTAACATTTTTATTCAGTAAAACCCAAACTAGAAAAAAAAAAAACTGTTTAGAAGAAAGACTAGTATATGTCTCAACTGACAGCACAAACCGTTTGGAAGTCCTAATGCTGATTTCTAGAGAACTTTATTTCAATCTATCTTAAGTAGATTACATTTTCAAATTTTGACTGACTTTCTTTTTGCCTAGGTAAGTATCTAATTTCACTTTCAGTTTTCTGTTATATTCGTAACTACAACTGCAGTCTTTCCCTAGCTTTTTCTGATACGTATTTTGCAAACGTCATCTCTCATTGCACAATGAACATGAATTTAAGAATGGTCCAATGGTCAAGCTTTTGTTACCTATGATGAGAAATTATTCAGCATGGACATTTCACATAATTTTGTTTCCAGATATGTTTTACACTTCTCTACTTACTGAAGGGATGGAATGGAGTAAACAAACAAAACCAACAAGCTACTCAAATTCTTTGGATCAGACAATGACTAATTAAGTGTTAGTGTCCATGAAGTGTGTCAAACCAAACAAGGGACAACCAGAGCTAGTTTGCCACACTCTTAAACCTACTTATGAAATATATAACTGGTCATCTTGATAATGGAAAAATAAACAACAAACAACTCATAAAAGTTGGGGGGTACAGATTTTGTTCAACTGAAAATGCTTGGGCAACTCACAAAGAAATGCAAGCTGATCCTGCAAACTCCTTCATCCAATTAATATTCAAACTCAAGAAAATTATCCAAGCAACTACAATAGGGTCTTGATATAAAGAATGTGATCCTTAAAATTGTACACGTCCTCTACTTAAAAAACCAGAAAAGACCACACTCATTTTGAGAATCAAGACTTCATTTGATATATGATAATAAGGTGTGCTACATCCCACAGGCCAGCTTCTAGCACTGAATATTTAACTCTCCTTTTTGGCTTGCATTATGAGTTATAAGACCTTTTCCCCAGTATGTGGTTCCCCTGGGACCAGCAACATCTAACATGTCCAAAAGGGATGTTGGCTACACAGGCTCTTGCTTACAGGGAATAAAAGCTCCACTTAAGACTGTTCTATTTCAAAGCATGCACTTTCCATGTTGCCCTCTGAGAAAAAACTAGTGTCACAATCTAGTTAATTGCTATTTACAGGCAATATTATATCAACAGCTTAGTCAGTTTCAATTAATATGAAATAGAATTCAACTGTCCTTCCACCCACTCTCCTAAAAGAACATTAAATATAAACTTAATTTAACAACACTCTGCCAAAATTTAATAATTTCATTAACTGGACTACCTAACACTCTTTTATTACACAACATACTAAATTTTATAAACATAATTTTTGGCGTATGTGTATTTTACTTCAAAACCAGAGTTGGACAGCACAATGCAACAATTGGCAAATCAAAATCTTATCTTGGCTTTTGTAGTAATAGTGTCCAAACAAAAGTAGACATTTACTGGCAACAGCAAACAGCAGAACTCATGTCTTTTTCTTTTCACAATTCACAGTATCATGTTGGCATTTGTTATACATTTCTAAGCACATTTTGACAGCTAAAAATGTCCCACATCATACCTCACGGTAATGGCTGTTTTACATTATATTTTTGTATCTAATCCACTTAAAAAAATGATGATCCAATCATTTTTTGGTACAAAAGAATTCCTTAGAAATTCTGGTAATTAAATCTAACAACCTGGAGAATTCCTTGAGTGTTCTATGATTTTTTTTTCTGTGACCTCATATAGGCAAATTCAAGACAGCTCCTATGCCAGCAGTGTCCAAGTTGCTTCAAGCATACAAGCCATATCAAACAGATTTAAAAGATTATTGTGCTGCTGCTCTGAAGAAGCAAGAATGAGGTGAGACAGAAGTGAATTGCCACACTTTGAGCTCACTGGCTGACCTTCCAACCCTTCCTCAACTTGTTCCTGCACACTCCAAAGCATAAAACTGCCTCCTCTCTTCAAAAACAGTAAAGAAAATGGTGTTGGAATGTAAGAAAACATTATAACAAGAGATAAAGGGAAGCGGCTACTTGCCCTTTCATTTCTTTGTTTTGCATAAGAGATAACTGATTTAACTGGAGTTTGGTCTGAACTAAAGTAATCTTAAATGATACACGATTCTCCTGAGGACTGTGTTTGTTTGAAAACCTTATGCTGTTTTTAACATAACATCTACATGGATTCTATTAGAAAGAAAGCGATGGTTTATCACGATCTTTGCACCACACTCTTGACAACACTTCTGTTTAAACAGTTTTAATATTTTCCCAATGAAATTTAGCCTTCAGCTAAACAGAGAAAAAAAATTTCTTAAACTTGAAAAAAATGGGCCTACAGAACCTCAAAAGTTCTTGACAAGAACAGTATATGCAGGTGTTCTACCAAATTTACTACAAGCTTTTATTTAAGAAAGAAAGATTAAGTACTTTAAATAAAAATGAACTTTTTAAAAAGGACTGCTTAGCTGTTAAATGTTTGTAGGACAGGTAGGAATCTTTTTGCTTATATAGATGAAGGAAATATCACACAGAGGCTATGCAGCTGACCTACAAATTTATTTCTATGCATAAATGAGTCATGCAAAATGTACAAGCATGTATGAAAACTTCCAAATGCAAGTGCAGGGGCTGGGCAAGTGCAGCTCTCATGGCTTTGCTAATGATAGCTTATCCCAGATTGTTTATGTAGTGTGCTGAGAGTGTCAACTGATGTGGAGAGCACTGGAAACTTTCAGGCGTAATTAACCTCTGCAGCCTCTTAATGTAGTTTCACCTATAATCCACAGGTCCATATCAGAGAAGAGCGAAGAGTTTGTTCAGGCCCAGTTGAAACATTTCACAAAGAACTGACTGATTAAAGCCAGACATACAGACAGTAAAAGAAAAGTAAAAGTAAAAAAAAAACAGAAAAAAAAAAAAAAATAGTCATGTGGTGCCCATTATCTCTATGTATCAGCTGCAACAGTCCACACTTCTTCTGCGACATCCTGATGCATCAGGGGAGGACTAAGAATAGCTTTGGCTGATATATCCATCTTAGAATGACAGGAACAGGTGAAATTATACCTAAAGACTTCAGGAAATAAAATTTTTTGTCACAATATGGAAAAACCCACAACAGTCGATGTATTCTTCTCTCCCCTCATCAACACACAAGCAAGAGACCTGCATTATGTCACATGCAAACACACAACTACACCAAGAACACTGTTTCCTAAAGTTCTTTAATAAATACAGATCTGTTTCTACCATAGAAAAGATACAAATTCATGAAAAATCATCCTGGTTGCTCAGCTTGCACTATATCCAGAATAAAAGGCAGTTGTCTTTGCTTCTCCTGAAAAAAAAAGTCAGGAAAAACAATGCTTTGCTTGGGGAGGAGCAAGCAAGCGTATTTCTTAATGTTTATACTAAATCCATTGATTTAGTAGGAGGAATGAAGCTAAGGAAGTAAAGGAAGTAAAGGTAGAGCTCTGCCTGTTCCCTTCTACATGTGGGACAGAGAGAGAATGACCCACAGGAGGTTTCTGCAAGAAAATCAACAATTCTGTGTACCGTGTTAAGCCATTATGGGTATGTGCTGCAATTCTCTAGTATTTCTAATTCAATAACCTCTAGAGACAGAAGCTACCTAAGCACTGGCTGGAAATGTCTACTCCTTCAGTCATACAGGCATCTGTGCCTTGAACCTCAAGTACTGACTTAGGCATTTTATAAACTGTGAAACTTCTTGCCTGGACCAAGAACTTGGACACAGGCCTGTGCAAAACACAACAAAGTCATTCTCTGCCTTTAGCATTATGTCAGTGAAGAGCTTGATTATTTTGGCAAAGAATACTACAACTGTCTTCTGAGCATTTATTTTTTTCTTCCATTATTTTCCTTTTTTGAATTAATAAGCTGTACATGGAACTTTTATAACCAAACATTATTTCATTTGAAAATATCACTAAATTAATTTCATTTCCCCATAGAAGTAATGGGCTTCAAACAAATTTGCGATTCAACTTTCTAAACAATATGATAAAATTAATTTTTTATACTTCTAAAACAAACAAACATCTTGTCAAACTTATGATAGAGAAAAAAAAATTAATTTGGACAGTTTTCATTATATATTTCTAACTAATTCCCAGAAAATGTCATGCTTCATCTAAACTGACATTATTTTGGACTTTGATTTTGTAAGAAAATGTTTCTCAATATCTATTATTTACTCTATTTGGAAAATGCTTTGGCATTTCAATAGATTTAAGAAAGTGGGGAAAATAAGTTATTTCCCCAAAATATCCATTAACTAACATAGTCCTTTCAAATTTCAAGTGGTTTTATATGCAAATCAATGATATTTACATTTTTGACATTACACAATAAATGCCTTAAATTCACTTTTGTCTACATCACTCATTTGTCTACACCACTGTGTTCTGACCATCAATCTTGACAGAGTACTTCAACCTTTTCAACATTTTGCCCTGTCAAATATACTGTAAACCAGGTCTGGGCCATACTTAGTTTACTAATTGGGCAGAAAGTAGCCGTTATGAAGTGGCAGAAATGAGGTCTGTTTCAGAGGCTTACTAGTTTTGCCAATCTTGGTATTCTTCTTTTAGGTCTGGGACATGGTGCACAGTTCTAGTTTAAGGCCAGGCACCTAGAAGCATCTCTTGAAAGACATGAAATGAAAGCATTACTTCACAAGAAAAGAGTATGTCTAGACAGAGCCAGCCAGAAGATCAACAAGAAATACTTCAAATGAAATTGCTCCAGAAAAGCTGTTAAACCTGGGATTGGAAAACAAGACGTCTATGTTTTCAGGGTGCCACATAGTAATTAAAATGCTCCAACAAGACACATAGCTTATTAGCCTATGTGAATGCTACCTTGCTTTGCATTCAGAACCAACAGGAAGATCACAGAATAACAGAATATTCTGAGTTCAAAGGGACCCACAAGGATCATCAAGTCCAACTGTTAAGTGAATGGCCCATACAGGAATTGAACCCATAACCTGGGTGTTATTAGCACTGCGCTCTGACCCACAGAGCTAAGCTCAGGGTCAGGACAGGGGGCTGTATCTTAGCACACTCTTCTCTGTTTAGGAATGAGCTTAGAGTATTAAATTTAGCAAAGGAAAAGGAGAGAATGCAACTGCCTCCTACATGTACATTTCATAGTAAACTGTAAAGAATAAAGTCTTTGGGTCAATTAAAGACGCTACTTGGGCAAAAGAACTGAAAGGGCAGCTCTGATTATCAAAGAATCGTAGAATCAAGGCTGGAAAAGACCTCCGAGGTCATTGAGTCCAACATTTGACTGAACATCTTGTCAACTAAACTGTAGCACTAAGAGTGATGTTCTGTCCTTTCATGAACTCTTCCAGGGATGGTGAATTCAGCACCTCCTTGGGCAGCCCATTCCAATGTTTAACAAACATTTCAGAGAAGGAATTCTTCCTGATGTTCTACCTGAGGCCATTTCCTCTTGTCGTGCTGACAGTATTTTGGTTGAAAGTTAAAATTATTCGTAGCCCTTAGAGGACTGAGAGTGTGGAACAGCCTATATCCAAGGAACGTGATGAGCAAAGCTACCCAGCGTTGACTGAATTTGTTAAACTTCTCAACAAATTTATAAAATGAACACTGGTCATAACAGGAGCTTTTCTTAAGGTTTCCAGGAGGTTTTATTTGGTCCTCCTTTTCTGTGATTTGACACATTTTTAGTTAACAGACACACAGTTATGAAGTATAACAAATCCCCATGTCAAGGCTGTTCCTGCAACAGAGCTCCCCAATCATCATAAATCACAGAGCAATGCTGTTTCCTTCCTGATCCTGGGACACAACGCCTGCCTGGCTACTTTGAAGTGATCCACTAAAAGCTGATGTTACAAGAAGTGAGGGAAAGATAAGCAAAGATTGTTTTTCATATGGTAAATTCACTGGTAACCTATTACATGGCTTTGCAGAACTTCCCTTTTCTAGAGCAAGAGCCAGAAACCACTTCCCACCTACCCACAGCTCCCAAATAGCCACAGACAGATGTTTGTAGGTGGGAGAGGCCATCTGGGTGTGCCCATCTTGTGGATGACAGTGCATCCTGGAAATGTGGTAAAGAGGCAATTGGTACTGTGCATACTGTTCCACAGAAACTGCCTGCTGGAACTATCCAATAAGAATGGTTCCAATACGGTTTTGCCTTTGAAATTTATGCAGATAATGAGAAGACAGAGTTTCTACAGTAGCTGGAAGGAGCAAAAAATTGAGGAGTTTATTGTACGAATTCAGAGTATTCCTACCTCCTCATTGTATCTTGCAGCACAAAGAATTATTTTTTAATTTCCTTTTGCTTTTTATCCCACAAGTGACCTTTTCCTTTGGCTATTTCAGCTTTCTGCAAAGCTGACATCTGCAACTTTTTCCAGGACTGGCACAACTCATGAAATCAACTGGATATTAACTCCTGGACTAGGTTCTAAGGTGGTATCATAAGGTGTTGAAATGATACTCTTGATAGAAATTGTGGGAATAAATTGACTACTTTACACTGCCAACTTCAGAGAAACACTAGAAATGTGTAACTGAAATCCTGAGTTTCTGGACTGGGTCGAAACACCATCCTCTCTGTTCAGAGTGTAAATGATTTTGGTAATTTTATTTCAAATGTCACTTTACTTTTTTTTTCCTTTTAGAACATCTCACATCCCCTTTATGAATCATGCCTAAAGGGAAAAAAAATCTATACCAGCCACTCTCTATGCTATTTCCCCAGATGGAGCTTAGCTGTTCTGCAAACACTCCAATGTATTCTTGCTTTAGGTAATATAATTCAGACTGGCTGAAATCTTGTATTTATGCCAGTAAAGCTAAGATGTGTGATTTTGCTTGTGGGAAGATTTGAAATGCTAACATGAGCTGGTGAGATTTAGTAACCTCCAGCTGAGGAGTCAGAACGAGTTGCTGGAGGGCTTCTCCTCTACCCACTTCTGGTAATGATTTCCTGATTGCAACAGTCTCTCTTCAGACCTGTTTCTCCTGTCTTTCTGTAGGCAATTCTCCTTGATTCCTGGGTGAATATCTTTTCTTCTATTAAATCTCTCTTAAACATTACCCTACCTATACAAGGTTAACAGTATGAAAAGAAAGCAATTAAAACTATGAATTTAGAATCCATATGCAAAATCTGCTGGTTTTCGGACTAATTTCAAAAAGACAGACCCTCTACAGGTGGTATCTGTAGTGAGTATTTCAACAGCACTATAAACATATATCTTCCCTGATAATTAACTCAGCTCCCAAAGTCTTCCAAAGGATACCATACGGGTTACACGCAGATCCTAACTTTGCTCATTAAGAACACCTAATTATCAGACATTGCCAACTTTATTTACTCTACTGTCTGATGGGCATTTTTACCAAGAGACAACACTTTCCAAAACCACTGCATTTAGACAGAATTGTCTATTTTCTCTAATTACTTTTGTAGACTTTTCTTCTATATTCTATGTCTTTAATTAGTGTTGAATTTGTCATCTAGTCTGTCATACATGTACATCTAGGTTGGAGAAATATTCTGCTATACAAAATGAAGAGTATTTATCTTTTAATTCCCCTTTCTACTAAGAATGAGAACATCATCCTTTGTATTGTGAACACAAAATAATAAACAGAGTAGAATCATCAGTCTATGGATTTACGGTGGAATAAGTTTGAGTGAAGATAAAATAGAGAAAAATACTGATCTTTAAACTCTCTGCCTCGGTCCCTGTCTCCAAAGAAGAGGAAAATAACACAGCCATATTTCAAGTTTGGATTAGGGAATGACTGTAGAGATGAAAAAATCTAATATGGAATAGTGGACCTGGGACCTATAACATATTGTTAGATTTTCTGTAACACATTAGAATTTAAGTACTTGTTACAATTGTTTTTGCTGCAACTCAACAAACTTTCAGCTACTACTACTTATCAAGAGTAACCACGGGGTTATTGTTCTGAATATCACTAAAGTAAAACAGACTGTTAGCCTAACACAGGACTCTTTAATACTGTCTCTTTCTAAAGAACTCTTACCCAGTTGAAAAGTTCACCTTACCATATCAGTTATTTTTGTTTAGAATATATTAACTTTTTGTTCCTAATGGAAGCCAGTTAGAAAAATGAGGGTGAGAGGTTAAACATACATCTGGTCTCCCTATTTAATATAGAGGTTTATCTTTTGCATGTTGCTGATGATAATTTAGAAGGGAGGGGGGCATAAAGGAAAAGCACATTTGTATATTTTTCTGTTATGAAAACGGCAGCCTCAATTTTTCATTTGACATATGAAACAGCTCTGCCACAAAAGCCTGTGCTTTTCAGCTTTGTGTTTAATTGTTGGAGCCAAGAAAGGGACATGAAGAAACAAGGCAGATTTTACTTGGGCTAGTAGGACCAAGTAGGCTATAGCAAGCATGGCTCTCATTATGCTTAAGTGAATTAGTCTGTTTCCTTTAAAAAAAGGAGGGGGGTAAAAAAGGAGAGATTAACAAGCCACCAAGGACCTGCTGTAAGACTTTGACACTTTTAGTGGCTTGTGACAAATGACTTGTGAGTATTAGCTCTCCTTCAGAATCAGAAAACAAATCTACCATTTGGATAAGGAATGCAAAAAAAAAAAAAAAAAGAAGGAAAAAAAATAGCAACAGCAACAAACTGTGCTACAAGGTCATGCTGGCTAGGACTCATTACCAGCAGAACAAGAGAACTGAAGAACAGATAAGTTCTTTAACTGACATAAACTCTGAAATTGTTATTAGATGTCTAGAAGTCTCTCACATTTGTCATTCTTTTCTAGGTAAAGCATCTGTTACAGTCGTTCTGAAGGTATTCATGTGTTCAAATACTGCAACCATGGCAGATATTTCTACTTACTCTCAAGAGGTGTTTTGGGCCTGGGATCAACTTAGAGGCTCTCCTCTGGACTCATTCCAAGACCTAAATCTCTTTCTTGTGCTGGGGCAAAATATAAGTGTGCTCTTCAGTCAGGCCTCTACAGATTCTTTGGAAACTTCATCTTACGTGCTACATTAGTTGCATTGTCCTGCAATCTACCTTTGCATTGTCAGTAGATCTGTAAAAGGAGGTATTTTGCACATAGAACTTCTATAGCTTAGCACACAAAACACATCTGTAAATGAAGAGTTTATATATACATATATATATATATTCATAACTGGCTCTTTGGAAAGCAGAAACATTCTGAAACCTCCATGAAAAAATATTTAGTTGAAAACCCAACAGTAAAAGTACTAGAAAATGCCAGACTGCAATTGACTCAAACACAGAAACTAAGTTCCCTTCCCCATTATGGGTTTAATGAAAAGAGTCTGGTAACCTCATCTAGAACTTCTTGCATGAAGCACAAAGTAATAGAGAGAATTATTGTTTTTATCTACTGTTTTTTCTGCTAATCATTAGATACTTTTTGAGTCTGCACTGCTGTGTGAGCACATGTATGTACACCTCACATCTGTGACCCCATTTTAAAGATTTTAAACTGTGATTAAGGTTTGGAGGTCCCTGGATTAGAGACCTGACTCCACTTCCTCCAGTGACAATTTTTTATAGCATTATTGAACTTAATAGTTCAGATGGCACTAAAGTTCTTCAGGAATATAAGCACTGTGTTTTGGTTTTTTTTTAATTTCATTTTGGGTGAAAGAGTTATTATGAGTCAGTCTGTACTGAAAAGCTGTATCAGTCTTTATGATGTCCTTACTACAATTGGAAACAAAAAGGCTATGTCTTGCTGAACTTTATGGTCTACTGTGTACATGTATAAAACTAATGAAACCAAAAAAAGGAAGAGTTCTGTAGAAAAATTAATATAGATGTTTTACAATAGTGTTTGTCTCTAAATACTCATCTTTGCAAAATGTTTCCTGTTTCATAAGCAGAATCAGCTGTAAGCAGAGTCCACAAACGCATGTGTGGCAGAACTAAAGGAATAAAGCAAGCATGGTGAATTTTGAGCAAATCTGGGTAATGCTTTGAGGAATTATTTGGTGTGTGGTCTGAGGCAAGAAGCCACAGAGAGGCGGAAGTTAATCTTATGTACTCCCCAGCTGCAGATATATCTTTTTGAGAGCTGACTGCAGCAGGAGAAACTGAAGAAATGACCAAGAGACCAGATTAATTCCACATGAGCCAAGTGTCAGCCTCATTATAAGTGTTTTCACTAAAGTTGAAAAGACTTTAACTTGGATGGCTGTCATTTCAAAGCAAAATTGTGACATGTAAAAGTAATTGTAATAAATTAAACTGAAAGAATAATGTCTGTGACACTAAAGGGGAAGTATCAATAATTTAAAAGATGGTATAAAAAAAATAAAACGCAAACAAATAATTCTAGTAGATTAACTCCAGTACATTGACAGCATTTCGGGGAACTTAAGGAACTTCCAGAAATACTTAATACATTAATAAAATAAATATTAGGAGGATATCATGCTCAAATTTCTTTTACTGATAGGCCTGATCCTTGAGCTGAAACACCCTAATGTTCATACCTTCAAAGCAAAAGAAATTTTAACATTGCTTGTGATTATAATGTTCGTGCAGTGGAACAAGATCTAGAGCTCAGTTTGACAGGACAGATCCAGTATGTGCCTCCACTCATGCTATTTGGTTAGGAGCTATGCGGACATTAATTTTTGTTCTATGCTATGCAAAAAAATCTGTTGGGTAATCTTGACAGAATGCTTGCAAGAAGGGTTATAGAGCAATTTTTTTTTTAAACTTCTTTCCTGTTGACAGACAAAAATACCTTAGTCTGACAGAATTAAGAAGTAGCCTATAGGAAGACAAAACTGCCCTTACTATTCCTTATATCCAAACCTTTCAGTGAAGAGGATGATTACCCTCTGGGTGGGTTTTTTTTTTCCTGGCACACATCACAGTGTTACTGGTGTGTTTCACAAATAATTGGCTTTCATAACACCCTTCCTCATACAGAAGTATTGCTAACCTCATTTTATAGGCAGCAAAGAGCCAAGGAGAAATTAGACTCAAATACTCTTAGAAATTTTTATGTACAGTGGATGACAAACATATAGGACCTATTATTTCCTAATACTTTACAGCATTTCTTACACTCAAAGACTGATTCATGTAGACTATCCTTGTGCCAAGTTGTCCAGTCTTGTATCCTCTCCCCTGAAGCAGATTCCTCCTCTGTGCTACCTGACAATCACCATGAGGACCGTGAGGAACTCCAAAGATTCCCTCAGCTTCCTTTATTCCCTCAGTATCTTCACAGCACATGGTGAAGGACAATCATTCCCACAATCCTACATCACTACTCCAGCCCCTATCTGTTTCAGTCCAGTTTTGAGACAAAAATCCACCATGGTCATTAAGAATCTCTCTAATGTTCAAATACCCTGCAACCACTTCTATAAAGCAAGATGGTTGATCTTTTCTTTGCCAACCAAACTCAACTGAGTAGCTGCTCTGTGAGGTATATCATTCAGATAAAAAACATTTTATCATCCAAAGACCTACAGCAAGGTATTTTACACACTACATTTACTGACAATAATCTTTCTGCCTTCCATAGAGTGTTCTTAAAATATTTTCAGTATGTCAGTGCATTCAGTCTTGTAGCTCCTTAATATAAAATAATCATCAGCTTTGAAGTAATCAGCAGTCACTATTTTTGGCTGGTTTATGTCATGAGTAAAGGAAGTACCAAGTAATAACTAATACAGAGTTGCTATGTAGTTTAAATGCCATGGGATGTACAGGCTGGGTTCCAGTTGCCACTCCTCCGGATATTCAGACACAGGAAGCTGTGAATGAAACGGTCTGTTCCTAGCACCTGGAGCACAGATCTTTTTTTTTTTTTTTTTAGCCTTGTCACCTTTTCCCTGTCCTGCAGTATTTCCCATCATGTGCTGGCAATAGGAAACATCATCATTTCCAGGGTGGATCAAATCACCAGTCTGCATGATTTCAGCATCTCCCTCCATCTTTCTTGGCCTCAGACTAGGGCTGCTGAAAAAGGAAAATCCAAGAGAAGCAGCAAAACTGCTTACATTGATTCTACTTTTAAGCCTCAGAAAGGGCATAACTTTTACCTCCCAGTACTTACCTTACTGAATCTTCTATTAGCTGCTTAAGTGGTATAAACAACTCATTGGACTAAGAAGTGAGTCATTCCTTATGTGTGCTCATGAGTGTTTGGAAGCAGAGGTCATGCTGCTTTATCAATAAAAGCTATCAGACATGACATTAAATGTGACCATTCATAAGAACTGTACTTGCTCGTGCTTTCATCAGCATCCTCACCTCTAAGAAGCTGCAACAGTCATAATTTCCTTCCATTTCTTACATGCTACTTGCTTTCTAAGGTATTTCTGCCAGAACTAGTGAAGCGAAAATTTAAAGAGCTTGCAATGGTCTGTATGTCAGAACGGCCAGTGAAACTAGGTTTGTGACAATTTTCTGCTCCAGTTTACACATGGTGGTGCCTTGACTCAGCCCTTCAGCCAAAGTATGAATTATTCACCCATCTACTTGTAAGGGTAACACCAAAACCACACATGTATCTTGTATGGCAGGTTATCTTTTCAGCATCAGAAGAGACAGAGTAACCAGGCCTAGACACCGAAGCAGGTTAACAGACAGCAACCCCAGCTTGGATGATGAGGTAGGCTCTAGACTCTTCTTCTTCTTTTCATGTTACCATTAGTTTTGCAGTTACAGATCCTCAGTGAGCACAGAATTTCTGTGTTGCAGTTATTAGCACTAGTGTTTTGACAAGGGAAAGGTGTCCTGTCATCAGAATGTGAACCACATGCACCATCCTGCTTCCTCTGAGACAGGGCAGAGGGGCAGAGTCATGAGCCCAGGTTACAGTTCAGGGGAAGGTTTTCATTAGCTTGTCTCCAAGGGAAACGTGCCACAGGTACTAAGATAATTCATGTGGATAAGAGAGGTACTTCCAGATCAACTTCCAGATTGCCCTGTGCGGGATCAGAAGCTGGACACAATAGTTGTTGTGAGATCCTTCCAACTCAGGATATTATACAGTTCTATGGCTTTATGACATGGTTTATAAATTTGGTGTTTACATTCAGGAAAAAACATAGAGAAAAAGTAAGTCTCTGGGAAATAAATGAGAAAAAAACTTTGGTCTGTTAAAGTTGAAAGATTGCTTCAGAGAACATCAGAAGCTTTAGCATCCCCTAAAATGTAATAAAAAAATTGTGAAGACACTAAACCTGCAGTCCTGTAAAATGTTAATCATGTTAAATGCAGTCATCTCCTATTCCATTACAAAGCACACATTTTCCCTTGCTCATTGTAGCACCAAATTTGTAACTATGTAGCTGCTTCAAATCTTAATGATGACCTTTCAAAATATGAAATATTTGATAACACTAAACATACCAGCAACCAAACAAAACATCCTATTCCACCCTATTCTATTCTCCAAAAATCAAACCACTTGGAATTCTAGGATACCTTGGTGTCCTTCAGGTATTTGTTTCTCTTAACAAATATAGTGCATAGTATTAGAATAGTGAAAAATTTAAGAAAACCAACCAAACAAAACCCCAACTCTTTTTTTTTCTTTAATACAGAACTTGCAGCTTTTTCAAATAGTTTATTGCTTTCAAGGGCCAATTCACTCACCCTTTTGCTTGCGAGTTGTCCATACTGAATTTGATATTAAGAATAAAGCAGGTTATTAATCCTCTTGAAGAGGATAAAATGTGGAAGAAAACCCTAGAGCAGGTACCAAATAGTACCTAATATCTACAGAATAGGATCAGAGAAGACACAATGAAATTGGGAGTGGAAAGTTCGTACCCTAACACACTTTTATACAAATTCAAAAGGTACCTTATTGTCTTCATAGCTTCAGTCTGTGAGCAAACAGATGTTACAACAAGATCAGACAACACAATTCAACATCACTGGCAGTTCACAGCTGCCAAAAGGGGTCAGCCATGCTCCCCCTCTCCCCACTTCTCTCCCACTCATGACATATGCTGCCCCTATTTCTTTCTTGTCATCCTTTCTAGTACTGATCTGGTACTTGTCACACGTCCCACCCACTTCCTCTAATGCGGGCACAATATCATTGATTTATACCCAGCCTCCACTTAGCACTGTGCCTTAATTCCAATTAAATAACATCCTGAACGATTCCAAAATGCTTCAGCATTCCCTCCCCAACTCCCACACATGCTGACTACAGCTGCACAGCTGTGTGTCAGGAACCTAAAAGAAAACTCACATTTCATTTATTTCTATGCAATGTTCGAACCTCTAGTATCAGTGGCAGAAGAAAGAAGAGCAATGAGACTCCTCACAATTCCCCCTCTGCAACCCCCTCATTTTCACTTCTGCTCCCCATGAAGGAAGACGAGTCAGGAACTGCAAAAACCAACTAAACTTACTGTCCTTCACATATGTTTTCCACCATGAAAGGAGCAGGCATCATATTGCTTTCCTAAATCTAGATTTATGAAAGATCTTTATTTTTATATAACATTCATAATAATTCATTTTTCTACTATCTGTAACCTTTTATTCTCTTGCACAACACCAAAAATTATGGAAGAGGGGAAAGAGAAAAGAAATAAAACTTTTTGTTGTAATTTTAACATTTCCTTTTTTCTTGAAAGTCAGCTTCAATGTGTGTGAAAATTCCTCTTTAACTGTAGAAGATATACACTACTGACAGATTATTTAGAGGTAAATGTGAAAGGGGACAGGCTAATAATTCTTTAGGCTAACTATAAAATAGGGGAATGCTTTACAGCTGACATTGTGAGTATATCAACCCAGTAATTGGATGCACGTGTTAGTAGCAGTAAAAAGGCACTGTCCAGTTGTCCACCTTACATGGGAATCTACTTTGAGCGTATTCTTTGATTTACTGTTGCAATTAGAACTGAATGTTCAAAGAAAGAACACAAGTGACCTAATTTAAAAACAGTGCCTTTAAAGCCACTATTTAGTATGAGACTTGGCTTACTCGTAACCATTTCTTTCCCCTGCAACTTCCATTTGTTGCACTGTACTCACAAAGCACCAAAATCAATTTTATCAATCTGCACAACTAATGAATTCAGTTTTAAAATCCATTCAGTGATTAAAGATTTAGCCACTTCCTCCTAACTCATACTCTTGAAGATTTTAATTCTCTTCATAAACACAGAGAGCTTTCCCAGGGTGACTTTTCAAAACTTCATGAAACACTGTTTCCTGTCTCCTTTTTACTATGTTGTCACCAACAGAGATGTTTTACAACAAATTGGCACAAGAAACAGAAGCAATTAGGGGAGCTAGGAAAGGATCCTTCTAGTTAACAGAACCAACGTTGCAAGCACCATTGACTACTTTTCCATGTTAAAGAATCTGAGCAATGGAAGGATGCAAGACAGCAAAATATCACATCAGAATAAATTGTCAAAGCAAAAGAAAGGAAATTTGTTTGACAGGTACACACAGTTAGACTGGTGGCACTAATACACCTACCAACTGAGAAACAAACATGTGCTAAGGTTAACTAAACCTGTCCTCCAGTTCTGATCTGGTAGATTGGTATCCACAGCCCAAAGCAAGCAAGGGTTACTTTTCCATGCAGCCTCATCAAGCTGACACTGGTTGGCAATGCTGATACACAAACTATTGGTGTTGTTCCAAGTGATGAAGACGTGGTTAGGTGATAAACCCCAGAATATTAGAATAAGGTAGTTCAGTGATGCATGCAATTGCAAGCAGTAGAAGCAAGTGTTTAAAATGAGCAAACTGAAATTTCAACTTTGTGCTACTTCAGGGAACAAGAGACTGTAAGAGCTTGATTCAGAAAGCTCTCCACAAAACAGGAAACAATGTTTTGTTATGGCATATCAATGTCAAGAAGGGAGCATATAAGAAATCCCAAGCTGACCACATAATTTCTCTGCTTTGTTGACACTATTCCTATCAGCCCAAATACTAAGCCTAAAAACAGAAAACGACATTATTTACATATATATTTTTTTCCTATTTAGAATCTCCCTTGTGCAATTATATTACTTTTTCAGAGGAAGAGTCAGCAATCCACACCACATGAGTTGTTGCTCTATGTTCATACAGGTACCTGTAATTTTTAACTTAAGACACTGGTTAACAAGATTTGCACATAGAAAGGTTTTTCTTTTTTTAAAATGAAAGGCTCTCTTCAATAAATGAATACTCCCCTACTGCAGGATCTGATCTGATTCTCATTTGAAGTGAAAAGGCCCCTATTCACACACAGTTCAAAGACATCTGAAAGTCATCTTAAAATGCCTTATTTCAAAACAGAGGATCTTATCCTATGAGTGAATGCATCCAAGATGTTTCAGAAGTGTAAGCACTTTCTATAGTGCTCACTCAGCTAATGCCATCTTAGAGGGAAGTTTTGACCGAGCCACTACCTGTGAACCCTCCCATTAAAACAGAAGCATGGCATCTATAAACCTGTATGCCCCTTGTT
Source organism: Corvus hawaiiensis (assembly GCF_020740725.1). NCBI lineage: Eukaryota > Metazoa > Chordata > Aves > Passeriformes > Corvidae > Corvus > Corvus hawaiiensis. The sequence continues at coordinate 10,111,945 of NC_063255.1, read as the reverse complement.
TTCTTTCTTCTGGGATTTTAAGAACAAACTTCCAGTTGCTCCTAACTCTTTCAATTTTTTTTTTCGAAGTGGATATAAGTTAGATTTATGAAGACAAAAAGACTTCTTACAACTGTGTATTTTGAAAAGATTTATGACAGGGCTACAGTATCAGCATGGAGGGTCCACAAGGCAGGAATGCAGTAACGGTAACAGGAGAGTGTCATGTAGACATTAAATAGTACAATTCTTTCCACATTCATAAATCCTAAGTGCCTATGGTTTTATACTGCTGGTTATAAATTATATAACTGAGTCCTACAGACAATTAAAAAAAAAAAAAGAAAGAAAAAACTGAAAGTGAGAAATCATGACCTTAACAACATATACATTTCACAGTAAGGAACCTATGTTTCAAATTACTTCACTCATTATAATTTGCTATTTTAAGTATTTTGATTGATAAAGCCATAAAACAGAACTCTTTGGAGAGTAAATCAACAAAACATTAATCAGTCTTCAGAAAAGCAGTGAAAAGCTCTCACATTAATTTACAAACACGTACGATAAAGAGTCAATAATCCCAAACAGTTACTTTAAAAAATATACAGTAGCAAAAGAATGTATTTTACCAATTATTCTAATCTGCTTGGAGCTTCATAACCGATGTTAAGGTACCTATGGCACTTTATTTTTTTCCTGCACCTGAGGCATGATGAAAAAAATGAGTATCAAACGAAGTTTACTCCAGCAAAACACATTTAATGCTATTTTTCTGCATATAGCCCAATCTATAATACAAATCTCTATTTATATATCATGTATATATGCACACAATTAAAATCCTCATTAGTAATGTTCAGCATTTCTAGTAGTTAAGAGTGGTTGTTTACAATCTTTTGGGCTAAAGAATGAGGCTCAAAACTTTCTTGCTCTCACTCACTATGTTGTTAAGCTTATCCCACGCTAACTAAAGCAAAACCAAAGACTATCAGGGACTTCGAGAGTCCCTAGTGCTTTGTAAAAAAGATAATTGAATAGTCAGAAGAAAAGCCCGTAATAGGTTAGCTTGTGGGAAGTACCTAATTATTTCTTGCTAGCTCCTCTGACATACACTTTTATTCTGCAATGGAGTGCCTTTGCTTGAATTAGTCCCCTTAGGTTGGTCAGAACGCAAATTAATAGAATATCTGCTGGTGCAAGCCCTTTTGGCTTTGCTTGAACTAAATCCGCTTATACCGTTGAGGATGCAGACCCTTCCTGTCCACCTCGTTGGAGCAGAGGTGACACCAGGCAGTGGCTGTGCCGCCATCTACTGTAGGTTTTGAACAACACTGCTTGGTCCAAAGCCCGCAGTAATCCCTCCAGCAATTCTTCCACTCATCCTCAGGCTCAGTGACACAGACTGCACTCCCTAAACACGTACCTAAGCAAGGGCCTGATCCTGCAATCTTTGCTCAGGTAGAACTCCCTCCACAGACTGCAGGTTAACTGCTACTAACGAAGTATTGTGTATTTTGTTATTGTTCTTCAACTAATAAGGTCTGTCCTGCAAATTTGAAGTTTGTGTGCTTTATAGTACTGTGAACATTTGCCTTAGAAGTCAGCTGAAAAGTGTGTAGCACTGAGACGTACGTTCAAGTTTTCTTGAACCAGTTTATCATATATCATGTAGCTTTAATGCATGCCATCCATTAATCCCAGAGCTTCTCTATCTTAATCAAAAGAACTGTCTGTGTGAGAGCAAAATCAGAATCTGCACACACACACACAGTTCCCTCTCAATTTTAATATATGGCATAAACTTCTCTTGGTGATCCCATAGCTCAAGCAATAGTGAAAGCTTTTGTAATTGCTCTTTGGAGGATTTTTGGATTTGTTTTTCCCCCAGCTAGTATATAAGCCTCCAGAAAACACTACAGCTGTCTTTATTTGTGCTTGCAAATGACTCTGTCAAGAACATGGGCAAGGGACTTCACAGCTGTGATGCTGCAGGACAAGGTAGTAGTTGTATTTTGAGGACCAACTTCCAGATGTAAGGAACAATAAAATAAAGAGTCCTGCATCTATCTAGTGACAGACACCCTCCAGTTATGCCAAGTGCTGCAAGTTCCACCAGTGTTCTGATACAACAGTCAGGAGACACCTGGTAGTCTACAGGTAGAAAAAGGATGATGGAATAGTTCCAAGCAATCAAGCTGAAATACAGCAGCCAGAGTAAACTTTAATTTAGTGCACTCTACACAATATTTATAGAGCAAATCTATGAATGTTGCTTGAGCCATTTAATGGCTGGAGACTAAATTCTGTTTTCTGATGTTTATTCTGCCTTTCTTCAACTGTTCTTTTTACTTGACAGTGCTTAATTGGCAGTGAGCCATGAAAGCTGTTGTCTAATCACACAACATATCACAATCTTACAGACCTACTGATAAGGCTTTACTGCAGCATAAATGGATTTTAAACATTAGCATATGGGAAAATTAGCCTCCAAATTAGAATATTTCAGTCTTGTGCACCAATAGTCACATATTTGTTTAGGAAAACATGGTTTCGGAAAGAGAAACTAATTTTAGAGATTAAATAGCCTGTAATTTAAACAGACTACGATTTAGTGGCCTGTCTGGCTAACTCTATGCATGGCAGAAATCTATTCACATGTAATTGCTTATTTCAGACCATATGAAACATACAGTATCTTTGCATGGAATCAGTCCAGCTGGGGAGAATAGCAGTATTACGACAGCACTGCTGCATGTGATGCTATGAAAAACATAGATTTAGTGAATTCACTTACAACATGTTGCTGCACAAACAGCCTTGAATAAAGGCACAATAAATATATTTTTAAATGGTCTCAGACTGTTTTTACAGAAAACAAAATTTCACACTGCATATTACAATGACTATTAATCAACAACACAGAACTCTGACTTCTGTCAACTGGATGGTAATTGTTTTGTACTGGAGGATGTGCACTAGGTCTGCCTTTGTGATGTAAATGCAGTAGGGAAGCTACAGGTTTTAAGATGACAGCAGTCCTTTCTTCACTGCACATCATCTTCAGTGATAGGATACAATTATGTATAAAAAAGGCATTGTTTTGCTTTTATATGAAACAAATGACATTCTCCTCTCTTTCAGCAGACACTCTGCAGATGTGAGAATAACCATGACATCACTGAGAAGGCCAACTCTTTTTCTGTTGCACTGACTGGGAAACCAGGACACAACATGCACAACCCCTCCCATAGTTGCAGGGGGTTGTTCTTGCATGTAGCCTGAAAAGGTACAAGGATGTCTGTGTGCATTTCAGTGTACTCTACCTCTTCTTGGCAAGATTTTGCAAAAGTTCAAGCATGTGAACAAGTTTACCCACTGAGCAACTCTGCTGGCTAAGTGGGACTGCCCAGATGCGTAGTTTCTTCCCTGAGTACAGTGCTGTCAGAGCGGGCACCTTACCCTTTTTGGCAGCAGTGTTCTACATAGAATGGTTTGGTGGTCTCAGAGATGCACACAAAGCTTTCAGAATCCCATCTTATGGGTGCCATTCTCCTCCAAATCCAAAGGTAATCTAAGAAACGTAGTTCTAGGACCTCATTCCACACAAATTCATCAAAGTTAAGCCTCCCTCACAGCTCTGTTTTTAAAGAATTTGCTGTTCTATGAAATACAGAAAGGGAGGTGGTAAGATTCAGCTGCTTTGACATCTAAAGCATTTACAAACATTAGAGTGCATGATAAACCATGAAGTTGCAAGGTGGAGCAAGTGAAGCAGCAACATATGATACTCCAGCCCCTTTCTCACTGTTTGTAAGGTTATATTATGAGTATTTACTAGAAATACAGCTGAATTAACAGCAATATCTATCATGGCAACCTGCTGAAATACTCCATATTTTATACATTATCCAACAAGGGATCTGCTTAATTCACTTTCAGTTGTTTTAATTTAACAGCAGATTTATTCCAGGTTTATCTGAATTTATGTAAAACAACACAAGAACCAAAATGTGGTTCTTTACCACAAAGGAAAGTCTGAGATTTCTTCGAGTTGCATAACAGAGCTTACTTTCTCAGCATGTTTCTATAGTGAGACATAGTCACTTAAGATTTTCAAGAGAAAGCAATATATTGTGATTTAGTACAGTTCAATTTGAGATTGCACAGGCAGAAAAACCAAGTAAAGGTTACATTTCTAGCACTAACAACCAAAAATACATTACCAGAAGCATGCTATTACTAAGCGTCTAATTAGTTCTAGAGAAAAGTTCGAAACTTCAGCTGTGGAGACTGCCATATGACTTTTGCTCTGAAATAATTTATTAAAAAAAAAAAAAAAAAAAAGAAGAAAGAAAGAGGGACAAGGACAATGAAACGCGTGTGAGGTCTGTGGGAAGGCAGCCCCAGATGTTTACAATGGAGCGAGTAGCGGTATAGCGTCGCTGCAGCCCGGCACCGGCGGGGCGCAGCACGGCACCGCCTCCGCCACACCGCGGGCGGCAGCGCGGCCGCGCACCGGCTCCCAGCGCCCCCGGGCACCCCTGCTGCGGAGAGCGCACCCGGGCAAGACCTCGGCCCTCAGGAATAAACACCCCTGCTCCAGGAGCGGGGAGCAGGGAGCGCGGAGCGGGCGGCTCGGGGACAGAAGCGCGCACGGGCAATCGATTAATTGTTCCAATGCAGCGCTCTCGTCAAGGCACTCTAATGACAAGAGATAATGATTTGCAGATTCAGGAGACAATGTCCCCCCACGCACTCCGCGCCACTTCCTTGCAAATCTTTCTAATTTGCTCCTCTGCTAGGCGAAGAAACAAACGGTGCTCGGCAAGGCCATTTGCAAAACAAATGTAACCGGAGAGATTCGCAGATGCGGGCTGGCGGGCAGCGGCGTCCCCGAGGAGCCGAGCTGAGCCCACCCGACCCTGCCCTGCGCCCCCTCCCCTCCGCGGCGCCACCTCTCCCTTCCCTTCCCTCCCCGGCCGGGGGCTCGGACGCTCGGGACCGGGGCAGCCGCGCCCGGGGGCGCAGCGGCCGCTGCTCGGCGGAGCGACGGCAGAGCCGTACTTACTGAAGGGGCAGTTCTCCTTCTTGGTGCCGCTGACCTTGCCGTTCTTCTCGATCTTGAGAAAGTACTTGTTGTAAGAGTAGAGCTTCCTCTTGCGCACGTCTCCTTGGAGGTGATTGTAGCTCCGCACGTGTCTCCCCGCACTGGAAGGAGAGGAGAAGGACGAGGGGAAGGAGGAGGATGATGAAGAAGAGGAGTTGGTGGCCTCCGGGGACAGCATGTCCTGGCCGAGGTCATGGCAGGTGACAGGCACAGAAGACACCAAGAAGACCAGCAGCAAGCAGCAACAAGGCAGGTGGGAAAAGGCTGAGGCACCATTTGTCAGTATCCATTTGCACATTGTACTGAAACTCTGGGCGCTGGAAAATGTCTTATCAAATGAAACATACTGGAAGGGTAAAACCTGGTAAAAGGCAAGTGGAGAGACGGTGGTTGCTGCTTCTGGTTAGATTCCTCTGAGCTCTGATCTGGCCTGAAGTAAGTGCACCAACATCCATAACTCAGGGGACAAATCGCCTCAGAAGTTGCTGCCTTTTAATCCTTCGAGTCCTCCCTCAGAAAAAAAGAGCTGCTGGTTGTTGGTTTGTTTTGGCTTTTTTTTAGGTGGGGGGGTTGCTGTGGTTAATCCTCTTTCCTTTTTCCCTTCCCCACCCCCCCACATGCATACACACTCCCCAACCTGGTTTGAGACTTTCCAGTAGTTATTTTGTTCTCTTCCTCACTCCTTTCTTCACCATCTTAGATGCAGAAAGGTCTGAAAAATAGATGACAGCAAAGTCAATGACAACAACAAAAATAACAACTAAGATAAATAATAACCAGCAGATAGGGGTGCTGGAGTGAATTTTTCACACATACACCTTTACACACACACGCACTCACACTTTGTGGCTTTGCACCTTCTTCTGATCCCCACCCTCTTGCCTTTTTGCAAATCCCAAACCAGTTGCACAACTCGTCCTTTTCTCACTGACAACCCCAGAGGAGGAAGTTTCTTTGTTTTGCTTTGAATTCTCCAGAACAGTATTAAAAAAAAAATCCCGAGAGAAAGAGAGAGGGAGAAATCCCAACTTGTCCCCCCGCCCTTCCTTTCCGTTCCTTTCCCTCCCCCTTTGGTTGTAAACAGGTTGGAAGCTGTAGCCTAAATGTCAGCGATTACAAGTCAGAGGTGGGATGTGCCTCTGGTGGTCAGCCCTTATTTGCAGGGGGTCAGGCAGCGGTGGGACATCTGAAACCTTTTTGCAGCTGGAGCGAGCGGTGCCTGCTGCGGAGGCAGCCCCGGGAGCTGCCCTCGCTTCCTCCCGGGCTGCGGCGGCCGTGGCAGCCGCCGCCTTCGGCTCGCTGCTAATTGCTCCTAAGGCGTCCTTCTCGGAGCGCCGGCCACCAGCATGGCTTAGAGACTCATGCTTTACTAATTTCCCTGTCTTCCAAGTTGAACCAATCCCCTCCAGGGCGGCTTCCCTCCCCCTTCACTCTTCCCCCACTCTCCCTCCCTCCCCCCAAAAAAGCCCCCCAACCAACTAACCTTCTCCCCTAAACCTCCCCCCCGCAAACTAACAAAAACCAATCCCCCAAAACCCCAACTTATTTTCTAGCAGAGGGTTTTATTTTATTTTTTTTGGCAGAGAAGTGATTGAGAAAGCCACCTGGAGCTTGTTGCCTGCTAGATCTCCCCCTCCCCCCCTGCTGGAGGAGGGGTTGGGTGGAGAGGTTGGAAAGGAGTATATACTACAGGCAGACCCTGGAACAGCAGATTATATGCTGGTCAGAGAGAGTAAAAAGGGAAGAGACATAATTAGCTCCTTTTCCTTCTTCTCTGCCAGCTTCCATGGAGGTCTTTCTCCCTCCTTCAATGAATCACTGATTTCTCGCTTCCGTTGCTGAAATAAAAAGTTCACACTTTAGCCTGCTCTTCCTTTTAAGCCTCTCAAGATTTATTGTGTCTCTTTCCCCACCCTCACTCTCCTTGTCTCAAAAGAAATCAGGGCCCTAAATGACCATTTTCTAATTGCTAACATGAGTCGTTTACTGAATCACGCATCTGACTTCAGAGCAAAAGGGATTTTATTGGCATTGCAAAGATTTCCCCATAAAATCTGCCTGAATATTTTGCTGTCTTTTTAATTTTTTTTTAAACTAATGCAGTTTCCCTTGCCAGAAAGGAACAATTTTTCCATTTTCAAGGCTATTTTAAGCAATTTTTCAAGCTATTATTTTCCTGGAGGGGCATATGTTGTTGCTTTTTCCTATGATTGCATCTCTTCTAGTGGATGTATCATTTCACATACTGAATGTTATGACAGATTCATATTTCTAGCCCATCACTGACCTGTCAACTTTCCCAGTAATTAACAAACATGTTCCATATGACGTATTATCTTTTAACACCAGAATAAAGCATCAGGAACTGACAGGATATGGCCAGCGTGCAATATATTATATTTAAATCAGTGTTCAGCATTGTTAAATACCTGTTTTGGAACACAAGTGGATGGATCATTTGCTAAGAGAATGGAGAATCAGAGAAATAGGCACAGAAACACAGTGAGTAGCTCAATAAGAAAACCCAAAACTTCTTTGAAATAGAGGCTGTTAAATAATTCAGATCAGTGGAATTTCATGGAAAACCTCCTATGCTATTCCATTTGGCATTTGGAGTAAATTTTAGTTTAAACAACAGAAAATGCAGGAAAGAACAAACCGTTCTAAAATTAGACAGATTCATTAGATTAGGATGTTAAATATATTGTTAACTTCACAACAGAAATTTGAAATTATTTTGTCCAATTATGGTGTTTATTCTGGAGAGAGTTGGTTCCTAAATTTATGTGTTCAGCTGCTGGGGGTGACATTTAAACAGCCTTAGAAATGAAACCATTAACTGTTAGAATCAATATGTTTTACAATGTTGTTTATGGTACTTCAGAGTATTTATTCTGCATGTATTTGCACTGAGTGCAAGGCATTTCAGAAATCTTTTTTTTTGCAAATCTGATTTAGGCTTTCTTTTGCCAAAGGCTTTTCCTTTTGGTAATTAATTAAAAATAGAGAAACAAAACAAAATGTAAAGCAAACCCCTCCTTTCTGTGAATGCCTGACAGCTTACATGTGTGTCTAAAAAGCTTATGTCAATGTTTGAGTTCTGCCTGGATACAACATGTTATTTCTAAAATTGAAGTTACTTTGATTCCAACAGCTTAAATTGTAAACAATTTCTATAATATCTTAAAATTTTAGGTTTGAAGACATTTTTTTTTTTTTTGTTTTTCTTTTTTCCCTGTCACATGCTGGAAAATAAAGTGAATTGGCATTTTAGGATCTCTGGTGGGAGTTAAAAATAGTTTGGGGGTTAAACAGGTATAATTAACCCTGAAAAAATAGGTACTGTCTTGAATTTACTCAAGAAGCGTTCTGCTTAAACGTGATTATGTATATATTGGTTGTAAGATTTTGTGCTTGAGAGCAGAAAATTCAACATGTGCAGAATTTCATATAAAATCTGCTTCTGCCAGCTGCAGTATTCAGGGCAGTACTTGAAACTCCTGCAATGCATAGAGTCCTTTTTTATCCTGTGTGATGACAAGGGGGGCATTTACAAAACGGAGTCCAAATGAAAAGCTGACATAGCTTTTTAGATTATATCTCATTCTTTTTTCTACTTTCTGTATAGCCTTTCTTTTATAGCACAGTTGAATCCCTAAATACCCCACTACTTTGTATTGTCAGGTCACCTCTTAGGTTAGCCTGAGAAAGCCTGAGAAAAGTTCCACAGGAAAGATGCACTATTTAACGGAATTCAATCTGTCCCAATAGATTTGAATCACTAACATAAATGTATGAATGTAGATTATATCTCTGTAATGAGGCCTGAATCATTCTCAGTTACTTCAAAGGCCTGAAATTCAACCTTCCTTTTTAGCAGCAACAATCAGACCTTAATGGGTTTCTTTATTAATTGTTCCATTGCTAAGCTTGAAAAGCAGCTACCTTCAGTACAAGCCCTGGACTAGAAATGGTACCTGCTGCTTCAAAAACAGTGCTTCTGTTTTGCCTTTTACCACTGTAAAATTCTGTGAAATATTTCCTGCACTACAGTTTTATAAAAGATGAATTAAATTGACCCATCTAGAATGAAATAAAGAAAACACTTTCTAAAAAACTTTGTGAAAAGTAGAAAATATATTTTAAGAATTTTCTTTTTGAGCTGTTTTCTTTCTAAAGAATGTTCAGGGAAATGAGTTGCACAGGTGAATATTAATGAAAAATAGGCAAAATTTAAAAAAAATACGGCAATAGTTTATGTCATGATTTTGTCTTTTGATCAGCAAGGAGGGATGTTTGGGGTTTTTTGGGTTAGATTTTGGGGGGTTTTTTTCCTGCTCAGTAGGTGACTTGAATCAGACAAGGAATATTTTAATGTAGTTAGAATAAATATTATTTCCTTTAGTCAAGGCCTTATCTTTTTTTGCAATGTAAATAAGTTCTGTGTATGTCTTTGAGTGTTAATATAATCAACTCACTCTCAGATGTCACCAGCCCCTCAGTTTAGATTGCTAGATTGCAATCATGAACATTTGCTGCTTACAGTATGATGAGAGATGCACATGCATTGGGTCATAGGACCCAATCCTGTTCTTATTCAAGGTGTTGGGAAATATGCCAGTGATTTCATTGAGAGGGATTTTGGCCAGGATTGCCACTGCCAGAGAGGCAGCTGTGCCAGAAACAAGATGTAGAATGCCGAATGCCATTGATGGCTCAGATGCCTCCCTCTGTACGTCAATTCCAAACTGCAGAAGTCAATGTTACTGTAAAACACACAATCACAGAATTGCAGATTCAGTTAAGTTGGAAAAGATCCCTGAGATCATCTAGTCCAACCCATGACTGAACACCACTTTGTCAACCAGACCATGGCACTGAGCTCCACGTCCAGCCTTTCCTTAAACACCTCCAGGTGACTCCACCACCTCCCTGAGCAGCCCATTCCTATGTTTAATCATGTTTTCTGTGAAGAAATTCTTCCTAAAGCCCAACCTAAACCTCCCCTGGCACAGCTTAAGGCCATGTCCTCTCTTTTTGTCACTGGTTACTTGGGAGAAGAGATAACCCCCACCTGGCTACAGCCTCCTGCCAGGCAGTTGTGGAGAGTGATAAGGTCTCCCCTGAGCCTCCTTTTCTCCAGGCTAAACACCCCCAGCTCCCTCAGCTGCTCCTCACAGGACTTGTGCTCCAGACCCTTCCCCAGCTCCATTGCCCTTCTCTGGACTCCCTCCAGCACCTCAATGTCCTTCTTGCAGTGAGGGGCCCAGAACTGGACACAGCACTCGAGGTGTGGCCTCACCAGTGCCCAGTACAGGGGGACAATCCCTGCCCTGGTCCTGCTGGCCACACTATTACTGATCCAGGCCAGGATGCCCTTGGCCTTCTTGACCACCTGGGTACAACTGGCTCATCTGTCAACCAGCACCCCCAGGGCTTTTTCTTCTGGGCCACTTTCCAGCCACTCTGCCCTGTGCCTGTAGCACTCAGTCTCTGAATTATGAAGAAAATTGATGGCACCAGCCATCAATAAGACAAGTTGTTTGGTTTGACATACAGTGCTACTTGCTGAAATATTTACACTGCAGTTCATGCCCCCTAACAACAGGGACTGAAGGCCACTGCATTTTACCTGATAAAATATGTCTTAAAGCTTGAGAGAAAAAATTATAATTCCAAATTTTTTCTTCTGAAAAATCTTCAAAATGACAATTTAATCTCTATGTGTTACCATTTTATGTACCTCTGTGCCATTAAAAAAGTGTCAAAATACTGGTATTATTCCAACATTATGTACAGAATGAGGGATCAGATAAACTCTTAAGTTGTCAGAGATAAAGACTGGAGGTGGTGTAACTCATCTGTGTGTTTGTAGCTGAAGTAAGACATATAAAACCAGAATACTATTTTAGCTGCCTGTAGTGGGACTTGGTAATGAGAGCATACTCCCTGGCTCCTCTGTGTACACTCCTTTCCAACCAGATATCCAAAACTGGAGAAGACTCAAGCAGACTTTAGCAAAAGTTAATAAAATGAATGTTTTACCATTTCATTTTTATTTCAAAACCACTTGCGTTTCTGGGTCAGATGTAACAGAGATATGGAAAATGTGTCTGAGATAAAATGTAGTTCAGCCAGAGCTGGTTCCAGCCTAGAGTCAGTGGTGAGAATGGCCGAGTGCCCTGCCCAGGGCTGAGTCCTCTATCATATGAGCGAGACACTACTCACTCTCTGAGATCCGGTGGAAGAACAAAGAGTTGGCTAGGCTGGCACTTCCACAGGTGATAGGTAATGATTAACTGGAATATACCCTGTTCCATGTTTTTCTTTTGAGAAACACACACACAAGGTAGCAGCCCTTAGGACTACACAGGTCATCATCTTGTGAATAGACATATAAATTGTGGGACCAGGAGGGCTTTGCCACGTTACTTGGATTAATAGTATGTGTGTCTTTCTCATGGATGCATTGGCAAAACTGTCTGAATGCTGTGCTTCAAGCAAAAAATTAAGAAAGGGGTTTAGTCTCTCTAAGATGCTTATTATAGTTATTCCCTCAAAATACATTTATAGTTATGTAGTGTCTGCCAAAATTACAAAGAGATGTATGACATTTGAAAATAACTGTATGATTTTTGTTTGGTAAATACAGCTATTAAGAGAAGACTAAGTAAAAAATGCATTCTGTGAAGGTCAGCAAGAGGAGTTTACAGACCTCCAGACACTGAGCTGCAGCACCATAAATAGCTACGTGTGTGGGTTGGACAATGTCTGTGTTTAGTAATGGTCCGCTGGCAGCCAGTTTTGCCTCTCTGTGGCACAAATATAATCAAAAAGGCAGTATTTTCAAGGAGGTACTTTAATCTTAGAGGACTTGTTTTTCTGTTTTCATACTACTATGAATGGGGACCACTTAGATTCTCATATAAATGTGAGCAGTTGATAACAAAACAGCCAGAAACAGCCAAGAAGAGACAAATGTCCATTAGACCTTGGCAAATTATTTTCTCCTCCCACTCAGTGTCATCTAAGCCTACATTTTCAATGGAGAATCCTACCAAAGCTTTGAGGAAATAATTCCTGCATTCTGACATACATTCCACATAAATCTATGCACCTGTGAGTATTCTATGTAATGTAATGTAATGTAAAATGTTAGTGGTAATGATTCCCCTCCCCTCCCTGTTACTGTTTTATCTAATTATTTATACAACTTTTTCTCAAGATACACCGTAAACATTTTCACTAGTCCGGGATCAAGGAACTTCATTCAGCTGAAATAAGGTGTCAGCTCATTGGTGACACTGAAGCTTCCATTCCCTGGAAAAAACTTTCCAGAAACAGAGATAATTTGGTACTCAAATATCATCTTTGGATCTTAGAGTGGTGTCTGTTTACTGGAAAAAAGGTGATTTTTTTTGTGGAGGATGTGACAGATAAAACCAAAAAAGTTACACATACTTTTTCACACACAGGGGGATGTACCCTGAAAGGTGCTAACTGTCCACTACTCTACCTGGATCCAACCACAACCCCTTTCAGAAAGGCAGCAAAGCCATACTAAAACTCCACAGCTCCATCCTTCTTGAGTGCTCCTGAAAGGGAGTGAATAAGTCACTTCCAGGCTTTGCTCGTGGAACTATTTGAAACAGAGCTGACAGCTAGGAACATCAGCCCAACAGCTGAACACGCTTGCCTCACCACAGGCGACCAGGGTAGCCAGCTGGGCTCCCTCTGAGCTGGTTAATAGCTCACACATTGCAGGGGGAGCTCACACATTGCCTCTTCTTTGTCAGTTAATTTGTAGCAGTCACTGGGATAACTTCTGTGAGTAAGCACCTCTCAGCGTGAGGAAGGGAGATGGAAGCAAGCCCTTGGCTAGCAGAGAAGACTGGGGCATGGCCGAGAAGGAAGGGACAGCTCCCTGTGGCTCCCGCGGAGCTGCTGCTCAGCCAGGCTGGGCAGGTGTCGGCTTTCCCGAGCATGGCATCACCCAGGAGATGTGTAGCACAGGGTCTCTCACATGGTACATTCCACCTGCATTTCCACAAAATTCCTGTGCAGGGTTGGACGCCACCTCTCTGAAAACTATACCTTTTCACATATAAGTGACAAATGCGTCTCACCAAAGGTAACATGGAAGAACCAAAAGTGGAGTCAGCTTGAACATATGGGATTTTTTCCTGAAAGCTTTGCAGCTTAGGACATACCAGTACCCCTAATACTGTTTGTAAGAACATGATGACTCAGATATAATTGCCCAGCTAGATACACTCTTATTATTTAGTCCTGGATTTCAAAAAGGATAGCCAGACTCTGCTGCTTTCTAGGCTCTGTATCAAAGAATGAGTCCCCCAAAGTCAGTTTATTGCTGAGTTGTGATCTTTTAAAAGATGATTTTTGTCTGTTATGGGGTACTCTCCAACTGCTGATTATAGTTTTGAAAATGCAGCTTAATTAGTTCTGTATTTATTAGCAGATTGTTTAACTTTTTATTAAGATCAAACATAGAGACAGAGGATGACAATATGGTATCTTCTTTCTAGCATTATTTAAAATGTTTGCAGCATGTTAAAGATTTAAGCAACTCTCTGAAGAGCAGTCATCCATTCTTCAAGGCTTAAGGAGATTATTTTTCTTTATGGCATATGGGTAACAACTGGCCACACAGATCCAAATCATTGCAGATCTTACCATGTTGCCAGTTACTGATGATAATGATTTGCTCCTAAATCCCAGGTTCAGTAAAATTGACATAATATATCATGTATCCTACTTGTAGTTCAAAGCAAGGAACTTTGAAAATGACACACTTTTTTTTTTGCATGCCAATAATTGGTAAAATACCTTCCCTGGATATTTCTAAATACAAACAATACTGCTGCAGTTTTTCTCTTTTGGTGTTTTTTTGTTTGCTTGGTTGGTTTTTTGGTCTTTTGTTGTTTGGTTGGTTGGGTTGGTTTTGGTGGTTTGGTTTGGTTTTTGGTTTTTTTTTTCATTTTCGGTACATCTCAGAGATATGTATCCCCTAAAGCAGACTGGGATGTGTAATACCAAGAGACATTAATAATCATAACAAGCAATAGAAACCTGTATATAGAGTATAAACTCATTCTGAGTAGCTTTCAAAAGTGTGCGAGAACTTAATGCACCCAGAGAACCGAGAACGTCAAAGAAGGAGGGTTTACATTCATTCTTTCTCTTCTCTGCTTGTGATGCTGCCTTGCCTCTCATATTCCTTCCAGCTCTGAATCATCAAGTTCTCCTACTCATGTGATTGCTATGAAAAGAATGTAATCTTGGAGCCATTTCTATCTACCTAAATGATATAAACAGAAAAGGGCAAGTTATTTAGTTGTGGCAAATGTTCACTGTTGATTACAAAAAGCACTACTTACATTCAAAATCCTTTCTAAGCAGAGAGCATATGGAAGGACTGAATAGGTAGGCTAATTTACAACATCCACAGATTAAATATGGGTAAAAAGATTTGCTTAGCTTCTGAGGCATCTAAGACCAGTGCTTTTAATGTGTTCTGAACTTCTGTGAGTCTGTTGTACAAACAGTTTAACAAAACAGTGGTGACCCTTGCTTCAGACTGCCTCAGCTTGGCTTTGCTTGTTGGTGCTTGTGTCAGATATACATCAAAAGGCAGAAAACACTTCAGCTAATTAACAATTCTATTAGTTACTTAGTTAGTTAGCTAGTAAAGTGACAGATTAATTTCCTACTAAAAACTCTAGGCATGAGAGAGAACTAGCTAGGTTCAAGGTTATTAAATGGCAATTAAAAAAAATTAAAAGCATTTACAAATAATGTGTTGATTCAAACCCTAAAATTTGATTACCAAAAAATCTTTCTAATCATGGCCTCCTATGGACATGCATATGATTTTGTCAAGAAATCATGTCATCAGATAAACCACCAGAAGTCATCTTTCTGAGGAAAAGGACAAGAGGGAACTAAAGCTCTTTGTTTCTCTGTGGTTTGCAGTAAATTGTGCTCCTCCAGAAGTCTAAGACAGGTAGCTTGTGCATAACTGTAGTGTTCCCTGGTGGCCTTCAGAAGAAATGTCTTGCAATTGTTTAATATCATCAGATGGGAGCTAGGGAGTAGCCATGCATCCTCCAAAATTGTCTTTGAAGACATGTTTAGAAACTCACAGTATTGTGGACCCTGAAAACAGCCTATCCTATTCCTGTCATGAAATGTTGGCAGAGAAATGGAGGCTGGGATGTTGTCTCCCAATATTTTGATTGATGAATGACACATGTAGATGCCATTTCAGAACACTGAATAGAGCCAGGAGCACAGAGTGGCCTGCCACCTAGAATGACTACATCCAGACTAGACTTCTCACAAAAGCAAATCAGTCAACATCAGCTAATGTGTAAAACGTATTGTCCTCTACAACAGGAGCAAGTGTTGTATACAAGCCATATCTATGAAGAGGTCACTATTGGGACTGATGTCAGAAAAGTAAATACAAGTCAACTCATGAAATCATGACATAGAAGATATAAATAAGGTCCTCTAATCTGTTAGAAATCTTTAGCCAAAACTGGGCTTGGCCCTGCAAAACTTTGAGATCTTTGCTAGCCTTCTAGAAAATTTCTTAGATGATACAAAACTGGGAGGAGTGGCTGGTACCCTGGAGAGCTGTGCAGCCCTTCAGAAGGACCTCAGCAGGTTGGAGACAGGGGCAGAGAACTATCTGAACAGAGGCAAATGCAGGGTCCTGCACATGGGCAAGGAATAACCCCATGCACCAGTACAGGCTGGGGGCTGACCTGCTGGAAAGGTCTTCAGAGAAGGACTTGGGGGTCCTGGTGGACAACAAGCTGTCCCTGAGCCAGCAGTGTGTCCTTGCGGCCAAGAAGACCAGTGGGATCCTGGGGTGCATTAGGAAGAACATTGACAGCAGCTCAAAGAAGGTGATCCTGCTGCTCTGTTCCGCCCTTGTGAGGCCATGTCTGGAGTGCTGTGTCCAGCTCTAGGCTCCTCAGAATGAGAGAGACTTGAAACTCCTGGAGTGAGTCCGGGAGAGAGCTGCAAAGATGATCAAGGGCCTGGAGCATCTCTCTTATGAGAAAAAGGTGCGGGAGCTGGGCCTGTTCAGCCTCGAAAAGAGGTGACAGAGAAGGGACCTCATCAATGTCTGTCAGTGTCTGCAGGGAGGGGCCAGAGGAGGGACCAGGCTCTGCTCAGCAGTGTCTGAGGGCACAAGATACAATGGCAGAAACTGATGCACAGGAAGTTCCACCTGAACATGAGGAAGAACTTCTTTACTGTGCAGGTGACCACACACTGGAACAGGTTGCCTGTAGAGGTTCTGGAGTCTCCCTCATTGGAGATACTCAAGAACCCTCTGGACAAAACCCTGAGTAACATGTTGTAAGTATAGCAGGGAGGTTGGACCAGGTGACCCACCATGGTCCCTTGCAACCTTACTCATTCTGAGATTCTTTGTGGTTCTTATGCCTGTCCTTAAGCAGCTGCATATTCCAGTAAATTTCAACATGATAGCACCCATTTTCAAAGCTACATGTGCAGTTAAGTACTCTTAGGGCAGATTTATTCATAATTTCCTACTCATACTTTCAGCTAGCCTGTAAAAAGTTTCTCAGATGCTGAATTCTTTTTCCAGAAGTCTGGGTATCAGGAGTGAGATGATAAAGACTTTTAAGATAGCAAAAATTACCCAAAATGAAAGACTCAGAAAATTTTTTTTTGAGAAGCACTTTTTCAAGTCTGAAAGACACTAACATTTTCATAACTGGAAAGAATGGTATCAAATTAGCCATTATATGTATCCTCTCAGGAGAAATTCATTATTACGTGCTCAGTGTTCAATTATTTTGGAGAGCATTGGAAAGAACTAGTAGGTTGTATGATCATTTTCATAGGAAGTTTCAAAAGGAAGTTAGAAAGGAATTTGTTGGGTTGTTCTAGGTTGACCTGATCTGGTGTAAGGACCTGTTTAAATGATTGCTGGATTCTTTATCTATAGTTTTTCCGATTTTGAAGAAAACAAATAGGTTTCAGTTAAAAGCTTAACAAAATGCTTGCATTACTAAGTGACAGCTCCTGCAAAACTACAGCCCAAGGAAGAACCGAACAAGCTCTCTCATCCTTTCACAATAATTTATTTTCCATTTCTTCTCATTAGGATCCTCTCTCTAAAACTCTTAATTCTGCTAAACTTGGAGAATAAACAGGACTCAAATTTCAGTTGATGCTGGGCAGATGACTTCAACAGATTCTGTGTGGTTTTCCTGCACTGACCAAACTGCAGAAGATACATCAGTGTGTGGCAATTCTAGAAATTCCCTGGAAATTCCCAGTACTGACTAAGGAAGACAGTAACTATTGCTCATTCAATGTATGCTGATTCTTTTTTTCACTGGAATTGCATTTTTTCCAGTGTCGTATAATTGTGTCGTGTGCACATCCACTAAGAATTTGATTTAGCATTTTGTTTTACACAGTACGCTGAATACTTGTGAGACAGTATGAGTGTTTGATCACATCTTAGTGAAAAAGATCAATACTGTAACAGGAAAAGGCTTCTATTTTTTATTTCTAATCCTTGGGGTTTTTTCTAGCTAAGTAAGGGTTTGCTCTCTGGTAAAAAAAAAAAAAAAGGAAAGAATGCTAACAATCCATTAAATTCTAGGACATGAATTTCCCCTAGATTAAAAATGACATTTGCTTTAAGTACTGGTTTTTTTCCATAATACTTTCTGTGTGATTTTGATTTAGAAAGACAAGTGAACAACATTTAAAGTCCTCAAGACTAACTATTGCATTACTGTATCGTATGAATAACTTTGCTTGTTAAGTGAACATTTGTAACCAATTAGTCTGAAGAATGCATCCTTAGAGCTGAGAAAAAGAGAACCTCATCAACTACTCTTGTTCTGCTGTCTTGGGCATGGGTCTGCTGTGACAGCCTAAGTTGAGCTGTGTGTGATGCACCAAGGTATTTAGCTGGGGGTGGTGGTAGCAGATAATAGTAGGTAGCCTAAGTTCCTTTAACTCCCCTAGTACTGAGCTAGAGGAGGAATCTTTTGCTGGTGATATTATTAGCCTTCATAGAAAGGGGATAGTTAGTCACTATCTCCAAGATATCAACATGCTATCTTACTCGGAGTGGCTTCTCATGTCATGATGCTGTTTATTTGCCACTCTTACTGAAGGCACATTACCAATTCAGGTCCTGTAAATCATCCAAGACCAGTTCTGAAGCCTCTTTGCTCATAGAACCTCTGCGGGTTTGAACTGTGTCAAAAATTTGACCGTGCTAATGGTATTGAGCCAGATTTTGTGCTATTTTCTATGAAGATAATGGATATGAGAAACAGAGAATTACACCAAGGATCGCATAATCAGATATCCAGCATTTAAACAAATAATTCAATAATAAAAGCTCAGGAAGCTGCAATTTATACTGAATCAAACTCTTCAGGAGTGTTTGTGCATACATACACCCTCACTCCCCACCCCTCCTAGCAGTAGCTTTTTGCAACTTTCTAGGAATTAGCTGTAATAAGTGTGACAGCAGATTAAGGTACTAAGGACCTGAACTAGACACATACAATGTTTGACTCAGATTAGTTGTGGATTATAACTTGACTGTCAGAATGTCATTTCTTACTGGTAAGTGTAAGATACATAAAACATTCATTTTATGAGAAAATGTATGAACTACAAAGTTGGAATCTGAGCTGAAACACTGCAAGAACTGCCGAAAATTACATGGTATCTGGAGGCACCTTCATGTCAAGAGGGAGCTCTGTTTCTGTGCAATGCAGCTACTTGGAGCATCTGTTCATAGTAAAGGGTTTCAGCACTTGTCATGTTCGTCATCACAGTCCCTAAGTATCAGATGCTTGGTTCCCCTAGAAGAAGCTACAGCTTGATGCATCTAATTTGTTGTCTGTATAGATAAGAGAAAGCATTCTGTTGCAGTTACCACTCTGTAGGAGGCCAAGGTGCTATTTCTGTACAGGAAGATCCCTTCTTCTCATTTGAATTCATAGGCACTTCAAGTAAATCTTTGTTCAAATTAAGTAGGAAGCAATAACTTGAAACAGATCTGAAAACAGAAGTGGTCATCACTTTTTGCCCACAGTTCTTACTAATGTGATAGGACTTTTTGTTTCAAATCCTTCTTCCTAAAGCATCTACAGTACAAAAAAAGGGCTTAAATCACGTTAGGTGAAATCTCTCTTCTGAATCAATTCTAATGTAATTTTTCTACTTTATGTGCATATGTACAGAAAAACACCAGCTGTGGCCTAAGGCTAAACCTTTCCTCTAGAAGATCTGGGTTCCAGTTATTGCTCCATGGTATGGTCAGGCATTTTATGACTACCTAATGAAAAATGAATCAGCAGCAGTTCAAGCAGGCATTGATATTCAAAGTGTCTTAATTTTCAATCAATTTGTTTGGTTGTTAACACTCAATGGATTGAATATCTCATGGAAATAAGGAGATTTAGTGTTAGAACTCCAGCAGGACATGTGCTGACACCATGATATATATGTATGTACGATATGTATGTACTAGTGTGCATAGTTCCTTGGTCCTGTCCAGTTTTAAGTGCTCAGGTGCATTTTAACACACTAGAAGTTGATCTGTAGGTGCCAATGCACCTTTTTTGAAGCCTGATGCTCCTAGAAGCATTAAACAATTTTTGAGCAAAGGCTTTCAAAAGTTCAACTGATTGGATTACTAAATCTGCCTTAAATCCCATTTTGAATTCTGCAAATAACCCTGGCTTAACATTATTTGCCCAAGGGGAGTATGGTGGGGATAAATTGTCTCCCACATGCCCAAACTATATTTTGTCTTTACAAAGGGTAAGATCACAGTAAAAGATATAAACAATACAATTGAACTATGACAGCATTACCAAGACATCACTAAAATACTTCTCAGAGGAAATCTATGCTACATGCTATGAAATTGAGCTACAAGCTATGCTTGCTGAGGCAACTCAGAAGGCCAGTAACAGAAGTAAGAGCAAAATCTCCAGAATCTAAGTCTGCTACTTCATCTATGCTGCACATTCTTTCTTCCCATATGGTGTCCACTTACTTGGAATTGTAAAATATCCGACAAAATAAAATTTTGCTCATCTGTGTATTTGTTCATTGCTCTTTTACTTATCTGATGTAGTCTAAAATTTTAAGAAATAAACCATTGAATTTGCTTTTCTATTTCTCAACTACATATTTCTTTTTAAATTACTACCAGCCTTGTAAGTCTGTAGCTTTGTACATGGTAGGCCTTCTTTAAAATATGGTAACAAATTTACATCCATTATTGATAAAGCTTCCATTTTTTTCATAAATACTAGAGCCAAGAGTAACTATCATGGCTATCAGTTCAATCTTGTGTTTTAACATATGCTGGAGAAAGTTCCTCTTTCTTGTATCTATCTTCCACATAATTCCTACATCTAATAACTTGTGGTTAAAAGGAACTTTGCAAAAGCCTCCAGTAGTGGAGTCAAGTCAACATTATAAGAAGGAACATGCTTTGAATATGACATCCACTGTCCTCTGGACTAGAAATTTATGAATCTGTACAATAGCCTTACCCCGCAAAAATGAACATTTATACAAAGAAAATATGTTCCAGTTACTTAAATTGAAAATTGGTAATTGTTTAAAAGTAAAATTGGTAAGCAAACTTTTTACTTGAAAGTAAAATTGGTATCTAAGTTCAGAACATTTATTTTTGGATAAAATGTAGAAACTTTCATATTTTATTTTCTGCTCTTGCTGTATTTTTGACAATTTAATCTTCTCCATCACTTAAAAAGAACAAAAAGCTGAATTTGTGTTCATAACCAGCAGATGCATTCAGAAACAGATTTTATCTCTATTTGCTCTTTGTGTCCTGGAAAATTAGTTTTAAACTCTGATGAAAGAAAGATTAGTTCTAATCCTACAGAATGCTGTAGATTTTCTTCAGTAAAGCTAAAGATAAAAAAACCGATTCAATTGTAAGTTTTGTCTTAGAGCATCAAACCTGTGGAAAATATTAAGGTCAGATAAAGTGAGCCCTCACATCTCTACCTCACTGGTCTTTGTGTTAGTCAAAATGTTGCACTAGATCAGATCTTACAATGCTAATGTTTTTTACATGCCATTTTCTTTGGAAAAACTTACTTGCTCCAATTTTGTGGGAAAAGGAAAAAAAACAGAAAGAGAGGAAACAGACATTTACAGGCTTATTGGTTGTTCTGGACGCTTGAGATGTTAGACTTGGGTTTTATTTTCTCCCTATGAAAACGCTAGAGAGGAAGTTTCTTTATAGCAAAGACAAGAGCAAACAGCCAGTTTGTCTTAATTTAAAGTTTCTTGTTGTTAAGTTTAAATGTCAGCAACCATTAGAAATAAACCAAATATCGCAAGAAAAAAATGCACCGAGTATTAATTCATTTCTAATGCTTTTGGATGCCATATACCAACCTTCCCAGGAAAGTGCTGCTGTCATAAACTTTTTGATTTAAATTCACACACTGAAAGAAATGGTAGTCAGACAAAAGGCTGTTTACAATTTCTGAACCTACAGCCTGTTACATCAGCTGGAAAAATGTCTCCATTCTTATGTGTGTATTCTGAATCAGTGTGTAACTTGAGGTTCTTTGCAAGAGTAGTGACCCAGCCTTGGGAGATTGTGGTATCCCAGCCGGTTATTTGTTGCAGTAAAGTAACTCTGATGGTGAGTTTTGACATCTTTCTGTGCCATTTTCAAGACTTCTGAGAGTTTCCAGTGTATGGCTGGCCTGCCATCCGGTTGGCCAAAGTTCCCTGTAGCTGCAAGAACAGCAGCCACAGAAAAGGCATTGACAGGCAATCTGAAAGATTTGAAAAGGAATTTGTTGTGAAGAATGTCTATTTTTACCCCCTTACTCTCTTGTGGGTGGTTGATGACAGATCAACTACGAAGCACTTCAGTAGAGGGGAAGAATCTCTTTCATGCTAGAAGATAGTCCAATGCATTACATTATGCTAAAGTTTGTATATCTCTATAATAAATGACAGTCCTGCTGAGGGACTGTGATTTCCTGGGAGGTTGACAGAAGAAATTATCTTTGAAGTACTCTATTACACCTCCATCTATAAAAAACAAATGGGTAACACAAGCTGTTACAGTCAGATTTATCCCTGAACCAGTATCATGGCCAAGGGGTCTACTGTTGATGTCTTCGATGCAGGACTGTTTTAAAGAAACCTGAGACCCTGCTAATAGGCAGTCGTTTTAGGAGAGCACCTCTAAATCTTCAGTGAGATTCAACATCCCAGAGATTGGGTACGCTGCAGTATTTCCTATTTCTCTCACTATTTGTTCTGTGCTGACAGCCTGAGAAATATATTTTTATTGTTTTTTTGAAACACTGTCCAACTTTGTCCTGCTGGCACAGTTTGGGTCAGAAGAGCCATGCAAGCTTGACTCTTTCCTTATGAGAAAGCTGCAGAGGTAATTGTGCAACTTGGTGTCACTGTTGCCCAGAAGAGTCCCTTAAAGTACCTGTTGTAATTGATGCCTATGTGCTTTCTTTTATCAAAGACTCTCATAGAATCTCATAGAATATGTTGAGCTGCAAGGGACCCCACAGAATCCTACCATGTGCCTGAGAGCGCTGCCCAAAAAATTCTTGAACTCTTTCAAGCTGGTGCTGTGATCACTTCCCTGGGGAGCTTGTTCCAGTGCCCAACCACCCTCTGGGTGATAATCAACCTAAACCTCACCTGACACACAATTCACACCATTCCCGCATACTGATAACCAGAGAGAAGAGATCAGTGCCTGCCCCTCCACTTCCCCTCCTGAGGAAGCTGTTCTTTTCCTTTAAAATCCAGCTTTAACATGAATGGGGCAATTTGTCTTGTTGTAGCTCAAGTGGGATTTTCTACTTAAAGAGACTGTTTTTTCTTTCCAAACAAACAAATAACTAAATAGTACCAACACAAAAGGCTGTTGAAAAACATCACATGCGTGGAGCTTACTGAATGACTGTAAGACCTTTTTGATCTTTCAGCATGGACCTCTGAACCCAACAAAATAAACAACCCAGATTATGTCCTAATTGTTCTTTGTGAGCAGAGCTGCAACACCTGGGTGTGTGGTTTCCCTTTATAAATTTAAAGGTCAAGCTTGCCCCTCCTCCCTTTAGGAAAACATCCTGTGCCTACGCTCTCAGTGGCCTTAGGCAGATAATCAGTTTTGCACCAGTGGGTTAGTTGTGTGTGAGAGACTAGCTTGAATGTAGCATGCCTCTTCCCCCCATTTTAATCTCTACTTGTTTCCTTTGTAAACATTCTTACTTTTAATAATTAAAGGGATGATGCTTGACAAGTGGGAGCACACTCATATCAAGCCCTGAGTGCTGCAGGCATATGATATGAATAAACTGATGAAAGCTGCATAAATTGCTCCTCTAGTGTATACAAGGGACCTTGTCTTGCTCCCTAAGTCTGGAAACAGAGACTCACACAGTGGGTATGAATTTACAATCACACCAGTATGCTCTAACAGAAACAAAATAAGAAGGGAAAATAAAAGTTTCTTAGAAAATGGCAAAAATGGTCCAGGGTTAGGGTGATTATACTGAAAACCACATAGCATGCTGCCACCATTTTATTTTTTTCTTTACAGAGGTAAAAACATCAGACTGTTGTGTTGACAGTCTGTTGCTTCACTTCTCTGTACACGGCATGCTGGTCTTTTTGAAAATACATTACATTTTAAAAATAACTCTCCTTACAGAGAAGATTTCCCTTTGGGAAAAAATGTATTTTGGAAAATAAACAAACAGTCCAAGTGTTAACACAAAAAATGAGAACATCACATATATATATATTTAGTGTTTGAGTCTTTACTCCGCTGAATGCTCAGCCATAGCTGAAGCTCACAAAACCTTACATAATACCAGCTGTAATATGTAGATAATAGTGAAGTGTGGCTGAAAAAATACTTGTTCCTTGAAAGAAAAGAAACTTAATGTGTATTTATATAGCCACTGAATTTTTCTACTAGGCCTTCTAAAAGAGTTTTTGAGATAGTTGGAGAGGATATTACAGTGGCCACCACGTTACATTTACATAATTTTATTTCTGAGATGTGAACCAGAATGTATATTAAGCTGTCTTGATTGGTTTGTTTTGTATGTTTTTCTTCAGAGACAAAGTTTGCTGGTGATGTCTCACAGACTGATCACACTGTTGTCTGAACTCGGTTACTGAGCATCTGTAATTGATGGGGTTATTTTTGTTCCAAAGATATTTGTTTAAATCTTTGCATTGTATTTTTTATTTCTATCCCAACAAAACTCTGCTGGGGTGCAGAGAGAATTTTCCTTCATGAGCAGAATAACCTATGGTATTTCAAGCTATGGTATTTCACTTATCTTAAATTTAGAGTTTTGTATCAACAAAACCTTTCTGAGGGAACATCCACACAAAAATGCACAGGAACAGGGAAAATAGTGGTAGGTGAAATCTGTTTAAAAGTCACCAAGACATTATTTTTCAGAATGTAATGATTCTTCAGAGGCTTTAACTGAAAGATCAATAATCTCATTATAATTTCTATAATGTAATTAATTAATCTGATTTATGCAATATAGAAATTATCCTTAGCTATAGGGCTAAGATGTGTGGTTATATCTCTGTCTATATAGTGTAGTGCCAATGAGCTACTGTGGTTGAACTTGGAATAATATCTCACTTCTCTTTCTCTGAGCTTCATATGCTACAGTGTTCCCATCCTTGTTTGCACTCAAGTTCTTTCTAAAGGCTTGCTACTAACAATGACAATAATTAATGAATGTGTTTCAAGGCTTCTCAGTATATCCTGTCATTTCAGAGCCTGTCTTCTACACTGTAGGGTCTGAGAGGCAGTATTTGTTTTCATGTTTTGTCTTATGCAATGCCAAGCAATTCATTCTCTTCAACAAACAATGAAAGTGGGTGAAATTTTGCTCACTGTTACACTTTTGCAAATCTGAAGTCTTTTAACTCCATATAGAAAGCAGCAAATGAATATATTTCACATGTATCGTTACATGTCGATATGTACCTGTGAAAAGCAGAAGTCTGTCAGATGTCAGAATGAGGAGTTAATTTATTAAACCATGAAAAGCAGATGTTTCTGTTTACTGGCACAAGAAAATATTTTTTGGGTCATCTGAAACACTCTATATATTTTATATTGCTTAAGAAATTGTGGAATCATAGAATCATAAAATTATTTAGATTAGAAAAGAACTTTAATATCATCTAGTCTAACTGTAAACCTAACATTGATGAGCCCACCACTAAACTGTGTCCCTGTGTGCCACATCTATGAGTCTTTCAAAGACCTCCAGCATTAAAGAGCCTCCTTTTCTCCAGGCTAAACACCCCCAGCTCCCTCAGCTGCTCCTCTTCAGACTTGTGTTCCAGACCCTTCCCCAGCTCCACTGCCCTTCCCTGGACTCACTCCAGCACCTCAATGTCTTCCTTCCAAAACTGAATACAGGATTCACTTCCCTAGTCCTGCTGGCCACACTATTGCTGATCCAGGCCAGGATGTCATCGGCCTTCTTGGCCACCTGGGCACACCCTGGCTCATGTTCAGCTGCTGTCACCAGCACCTCCAGGTCCTTTCCAGCCCCTCTGTCCCAGCCTGTGGCGCTGCCTGGGGTTTTTGTTACCCGTGGGCAGGGCCCAGCACTTGACCTTGTTGAACCTCACACCACTGGCCTCAGCCTGTGGATCCACCCTGTCCAGATCCCTCTGCAGAGCCTGAGGCTGATCCCTCCAGCAGATCAGCACTCCCACCCACTCCCACCCACTCCCACCCAGCTTGGATGTTGTTGATGAACTTACTAAGGGTGCACTTGATCTCCTTGTTCAAATCATTGATAAAGTTATATATCCCAGTCTAAACCATCCGACTGGGTTAAACCATGACAGGAGCTTCTCTTCCACATGCTGCAAGAACCTTCTAGACTGTTACCTTTGTTCCTTTGTTTTATATTTTTAGCAGACCCTGCTAAGCTGAAGTCCCCCATGAGAACAAGGGCTAGTGATTGTGATACTTCTCCCAGCTGTTTATAGAATATTTTTTCTTTATCTCCATCCTGGCTGGGTTCTCCATAATAGATTCCTACCAGGATATCTGCCTTGTTGGCCTTCCCCCAATCCTTACCCATAAACACTCAACCCTACTGTCACCGTCATTAAGCTCTAGATAATCAAAACACTCCCTAACATGTAGGGCTACCCCACTGTCTCTTCTTCCTTGCCTATTCCCTCTGAAGAGTTTAGATCCCTATTAGAGCACCCCAGTTGTGCAAGCCTTCCCACCACTTTTTCATGACGGCAACTGTGTGATAGTTTTCCTGCTTCTCAATGGCTCCTGCATTTTGTCCATGCTATGTGCGCTGGTGTAGCTGCACTTCTGTTGGGCTATTGATCCCAACATCTTTTTGGAGTTAGAAGCCCTAATTCCTTTGTCATCATTTTCAGGTAGTTGCATGGTTTCTAACAGATCAATAACCTTTGCATCTTTGCTGTTGCATGGATCTCCACCCCCTCTCTCTCCACTGAAACAGCAGGATTGAAGGACTTTGCTAGCATACTGTCCTCTAGCATTGGCATGCCACTCTCAGGCTTACTCTAGGGAGCCTGATTTTATCCCTTTCACTGTTCAAATCTACTTTAAAGCTCTTTCAGTGAGCCCTACTAACTCCTGCACAAAGATCCTTTTCCCCTTTGAGACAGGTGTGGCCCTCCTGTTGCGAGGCTTAGTGCCACATGGACTGACCTGGGATAAAAACCCCCAAAATTCTGCTGGCTACACCAGGCTCAGAGACAGGTATTGATCTGCTGTGTCTCCCTGATTTTTCTCTCATCAATCCCTGCAAATGCAAGAATAAAGGCACTTCTAAACAGAAAAATGGACAATAATTAGAGAATGGTCCCGGAGTAGGAAGATTTCTTTCACATCTTTAACCTGAGCCCCAGACAGTCCATAATCTTCCCTAAGAAATGAGTCCAGTTTGCATATTTGGCCTCTGTTCCCAAAAGAAAACTTTACAGTTCCTTCTTCCCATTTTTGTCACAGTTTCACACTATCCATGTATTATAATCCAACACTGAAGGAATAAATGCAGTCCCCTTCTTCCCAGTCTCAGTTGAGCTCTTTCAAAGGCTAAAGAATTTTGTCTGACACTTTTATTGTCCAGATGGTTTGTGACGTGTACAGATGTTATATTTGGTAATACACTGATTATCAAAACATGTCTTGTTGCTCAGTTGAGGGTTATGACTTGATGCATAGATCTATTACAAAGATTGATAGTCTTAATAAATGCTAATCAACCAATTCTGTAAGTGCACAGAGATCTTGTTGTTGTTTTTTAAAAGATGCTAGATGGCACTGCTGGTCCAGGCTTTATTTTGAACAGCTGGGTTTCATAAAGCTAATTGTGCAGTTACAAAAAGGGTATGTAAAGTATTACTTAAATTTGACAACTAGTCCATTCTGAGAAATGTACACCAACATGCAAACAATAATGTTTCCACTGTAAGAGTATTGAGGCTGAGGTCTATAAACTCTAGTTAACTGCATTTAAACTTGTTTTACAAATATCCTTGTATTTGCATTTTGTCTGCTGCATTTCTTCTTCATGTGCCACTTCATTTCATAGTTATTGAGTTATGATAGCATGGAATTTGTTTCATGTTTTATTTTTTGATTCAGAATATTGGTTGAGGTACTTTGAAATCTTTTTTAAGTTTAAGAATTAGAAATCTGGCAGTGAAAAAATATACTTTTTATTTACTGGAATAATTTCTTTCATAAATATTATGCTAGCCATGTTGAAAGTAATAAAGTAATTATTTTGCAGTTCTGCGGAATATTTAGGATCTATCTTAAACACTATCATAGTGTTCTTCATTTTATTCATTTACTGCAACTTGTTTAGTCTGTGGTTTATCTTTCTTTTTATGTTAGGAGTTTGATGCCATTATCTGCCAACAGGTGAGGGTCCTGTTTTAGAAAAATATATTTAACAACTAAAACATGAGTGTAGAGAACAAAAAGAAGCAATCTTTGCAGTAACATGCAAAGTCACTCCTGCTGCATAAAGATTTGTGACTTGAAAAAGTTTATACAATGTTATTGACTATTCATTCTCTGTTTAGTTAGTATCAAATTCCCTTCTTTTGTTAATTGTGCAGTAAGCTTACAAAGAAACTGCAAATTCTCAGCCTTTTGGGCAGACAGTTGGATACCGTGTCTGAGCGTTCGGAGCAACCAAACGGAACCTGCACCGTTCTGACCATGGGCTGGGTCACTGGCTGGGGCTTAAAGACTCACCTGAGTAACTCGAGAAATCCCTTCAATCTCCCCTTTTGATTTGCCTTTCACACGCCAGTACTTTTTATTTCTTCTCATCTGTCTGCTATCATGTTAACAAGCAAAGGAGAATCTCGGCAGTTCATTGACAGCATAATAAAATGGGATTTAGATTTCAGTATTTGAAGAATGGCTTGCTTTTAGGGTTTTATGCTTTTGTCTCGTACTTGTATTGCCCCAGTGATCAAAAAAGCCTCAGACCCCACAATGTACGTCATTGGCCCTATGAATTGTTCACCTGAGCTGTCCAGTCATAACTGGCAGAACATATAGTATATAATGACCCTCATGCCAAATTTTGCTTATTTCTCTGTAAAACTGCATTATTAAACAATAAATATACTGTGAGGCTTTTCTCAGGCAATTATTTTCATCTAGATAAAGCTGAAGATGCAAATATGACTCAACATAGTTGAAGGATAGCCCTCTAATAGAGCGCCCCAGCTGTGCAAGTCTTACTACCACTTTTTCATGATTGCAACTATGTAATATTTTTCCTGCTGCACAATGACTCCTGCTTCTTATCCATGCTATGTGAGCTGGTGTAGCCGCATTTCTGTTAGGCTAATGATCCCGTCACCGTCAGTATTTTCAGGTGGTTGCAAATAGCCCAAATTCATTTCTGTTGTAAATTGAGTGAACTGATGAGGTGAATTTGCCCTTGTGTATCTGCATAGGAAAACTCATACTTCCTCTTGGAAACCCAATGCAAATGTAACCTAAGATTATTGCTTTGAAAATCTGTACTAGGTGATGCTCTCAGGTGAATATTGTGCTAACTATTTCATGACTGTTGAGAGATGTTGCTTGATAATGATGTGTTTCATTCCTAGATGAAAATAGGCACTGCTTTGTAAAAGCAAGGCAGGAATGAACATTGGTAGAAGGTTATTTATTGTTGATGGGACAACTACAGTGCAACGTATTACTGATATGTTTTCAAAATACTGCAACAATTTTTATTTTTATAAGGCTGCATTATTTCAAGTGTTTCTTTTTGCATTTTTTTTCTGAAAAAATATAAGGAGAAAGGGCTGAAAGCCAAATTTTCTGACATTTATGGGTAAACTCAATTTATATATACTTTATACTCCATTTATATACTCCATTTATATAAACTTCATGTTTTACCCAAAATTGCAGTTCACCAAGTATGCTGGCTACAACTTCAGTGATGTCTATTAGGATAAACAGTTATGTGTATTAGTTTGTCAGCTGTTCCTAATTCTGCATAATTTAGATGATGTGAACAGGAGAGGTGTACGTTATTTATCAATAATGTATGTGTGGATTAGTTTCATGTGAGAGAAAGCTGAGTAACGAAAACCACTGTCATGTGCTCTATTATTAATCAGTGCAACAGAATAACACTTAAAATATCCTAGTATGCAATAAGCATCAGTAACAATTTTAGACTTGTGACCTATTACGTACTGTTTGTGATCCTTGTTTAAATAATTGTGATGCTATGTCTAATAATCCTGTAATGTAGGACTTGATGCCAATTTTTAAAAATAAATATTTATTCAGTTTGCCTGTTCTTATTTTAGTGTGTGTCAGCAAGGGAAAATTTAAAATTATGGCCTCCATTCTTCAGAAGCTCCTATAACATACTAAAGCACTTGCTGAGAATTTCATTGGCTTCCTATATAGATACAGGGTATAAACAGCAGACTTTCATTGCAAGGTCAGGCCTAAAATTGGCAGAGGCTGAGCACATATTAAGGAAGCTGCATTCTTCTTATCAAACAGGTGCCTGAAAGATAATCCGGAATTAATATTGGTTCCATACGGCAAAAAAACTCAAGATGGAATCCAAACCAGCTTATTAGAGTCACCTAAGCTAGTCTAGGTGAAATGTGCTGAATAAAGTGTTGTTGACTGTAGTATCTTTGTTCTGGTCTTGGATGCTTTAGGTATTATAGTTAGTATTTCAGAAACGGATCTCAATTTGAAAAGCTTGTGGAGTGCCAAGTGGGTGCGACACTCAGGCATGGCCATCTCATGAGAGGTGGGGATGTGGGTTGTGCTGAGAGGCAAATCTTCTGCAGAAAAGAAAGGGTGCATTCGCTTGCTCCTGGAGTCTGCTCAGGAGACTAGGGATTTGCACACCATGTTGCTTCTTGCTGTATTCATCCAACTCAATAAATTTCTAGTTTTGATTTGTTTGTTCATTGGAGCAGCTTCATTAAGAGGGTCTTCATTAAGAAACTATCAGTTCTTTATCTGGCATCATCATCAGACTAGCCAATACCTGGAGGATTTTGGCATGGATAGAAAATTATTTTTTCATAATCTGCATCTGTGCTCTGATCTCTGAGAGTAAAAGGGAAGGCAGCTATACCAGACATCTTTTAAATGAAAGGCTTCCTACTGCATTTTACGAAGGTGCTGCTTCCACTGGTGTTCAGTAGACATGCTCAGAGAATGAATGCTTGCTAACAGAAATAGGAAGAGTGACCCCGAATCTATAGAGTTCTTTTACCTATCTCTAAGCATCAATGTCTGAAGTAAGTGTCTTGTTGACAAAAGAGTGAGTAGAATTTATACCATAGTTCTGAGCAAACCTTGGGAGAAGGTAAGTTTTGCCTGAACTCTTTTACCTATAGTGACACGATCTCCCTTGACCATAGAAATATTCCTGATGGCAATGTCAGAATGGGGCACCTGTGTTGTAAACCCCCATGGCTCAGTGGAAGAGTTTTGGCTCCAGTCTCTATCTGGCCATGGAAAAGTGGTAAGTTAAGTAGGCATCAATACATAACACTTAAGAAAGAAGCTCTTTAGTCTATTCCAAAGTGCAGATAGATATTCACAATAATAGAGGTTCTGCAAAATTAAAGATGGTGTTGAAGAAAGATTTTCAGGGCTATTATTTTGGAATTCAATGCCTAAATTGTTCTCAAACTAGCATCAGGCACCTAAAGCCTATTTTTAACACTATATAGCAATCCTATTTATTTCAACATTTAAGTCTAATGCTAAAGGCCTGATCTGCCTGCCCCAGAGACGGACTTTTGCCATTACCTTCAACAGAAGCAAAATTGCCTTTCATTTCTGCGCACACATAGTAAATCTGAGGTATCAACAAGCCCTTCCTGACACTACAGTACTTTTTAAAAAACTGTTTCATTTTTAACCAATTTAATTAGTTTCCAAGTGAGTAGGATGCTTTTATACCCTCTTAATATTCTCTTTGCAGTGTGTTGGTTGCCTGGGGTTGAAGTGTTTTTAATTAACTATATGCGATAATGAAAACCATGAGAACGACCTTATGCAGAAGTTCTCTCTTTCTGATGTTACATATAAAACAGCGGAAGTCTTAACAATATTTAACACACAGCTTTTTCTTTCCTCCTGCTCCTTCCTCAACACCCTCCAAGCCGCAGCTCAAGCTAATTATGGAAGTGTTAGAAAAGGTTGTATACCGAGATTTTAGTGTTTTGTAAAATATATCTAAGCAGATATTTTGACTGTTTTCACTGGTCAGAAGAGACAGCACAGTCTGATAAGGGATGAAGCAACTGCAGTGAGAGCTGCTTTGCTTACTGCAATGTCCTAGGGTGTGATCATGCATGACAGTCAAGAATGTGTATGCTTAAGGCTTTTAATGAAACAAGTGGGATGCCCTACTCCACTTGCACATTTGTTATTTTTTCAGCCAGCTCTTGTTGACCGTTGGATCTCTCCTGAATCCTGAAGCCTGTGAGATGGATTATAACTAGCCTGTTGGGACTAAATAAGATGTCCAAATGCTAGGGGTTGAGCAAGCAGTACTGACTCTGCTCTGGATTTTGTGATAGAGGCCTCATTTTTTGTGTTAATTCCATTGCAAAAATACATTTGGATATTGATGATTCTTATGTTAAAACATCACAGAGTGTAGTCCCTGGTCAAGATATGAGAGGATCTGATTCTCCTTCTAGGGAAATGGACAGGGGTTTTGCAATTTCCTTTAATTAGGGAAGGACTGAAATCCTTGGGAAAATACACAGCCTTAATAGGAAGGCATATTTTGCTCTCTGACATGAATTTAAATATCTATTAAATACATGAATTACAGCCTTTGCAAATATTTTAAGGCTATTAAGTTTGTACAAAATTGAAAATCTCAGCCTCTTTCTCTGTGTCACTAGTGGGCAGAATTCTGTACTCTTGGGGCTGATGGCAATCTCCCAGCCTGCTCTGTTGTGAGTTCTGAACTCTTGACAGAAATTATTCAAGCTTACTTTGGCGGTGCAGGGGATGGCCAAAATTCCCTACAATAACACAGAAAGGCTTAAAGAATTAGATGTCTAAAAATAATTGTGGCTCTGCTGTTGAAATATATTCAAGGGTATTAAGCTTGCTGGATACTGTTATACATTGTGTCAAGAGGACGTGACACAATGTGGTTTTCTACCCGTGGGATTTATGCTGCAGACTGTCACTGGAGCAGGAACTAGAACCCATGTTTTACTATTTGGCATGTGCTACAGAATAAGATTTGGGCATATGTTGTACATCCTTGTTGTCTAGTTTTTTTTTTTTCAGGAGCAGAGCTATGCTCAAAATGGAAAAGAGGAATCAATTAAAATTGAGAAATCATTGATTCTCTATTATGATGAAAAACGATCTTCAGACTGAAGGAAGTTTAGATCAAAACAAAACCTGCTGTAGATCATAGATTTGAGCATTGCAAACTAAAGCTGAATGTACTCTAAGCATAAACTACTTTGAAGTAAAAATAATTCTGCAGCAATTGAAACTGGCATGTGTAATCCTTCCAGGACCATGGTATTAGGCTAAGAACTTCTATTAGTTTGTTGGCTTGTTAGAGTTAGGGAAACACTTTAGTTAATATGTATTCATTAATTAATTTCCCATCATACAGCAAATGGGTGAACATTTAAGTGCAGGACTATGTGTAATCACCCTTCCTGCAGACAAAAATCAAGAAGGTATCAAATAAAGCTGAAACAGCCATTGTCAACACCAACAGAAGGATAGTGGATAGTACAGTGGTTAGATACAACTAGTTTCATCCTCTAAAAACCAAAAAGGCCTCTCCCTGTCTCATTAAAAACCTTCCTCTGAAACCACAGTTATCTGTTCCTTTACAAATGCTCCACTACAAAAGTGCTAAATTACAGGGATCAAAACCTCTCCATACATTCAGATTAGTGTTTCTCTGAAGTAAACACCACCAAAATGTTCAAAGTAAGAGCAGTGGCTTTGAAAAGGTGTTTGGGATAACTCTAATATTAGTTTTTACCACAGCAGTATCCTGATGGCAAACAGACACATCACAGCATGTCACCTTTTGGCAGATAGCTTCTGGGCCATGATTTGCATGTCTACTGACTCCGTTTGGGATTCCAGAATATAAATCTTTGTAGAATTTCTCCAATTCTGTCCAAAGAACATTGCTATGAGAATTACTGAGAAATTCAGTAATAATTTTTACCATTGGGAAGAAAAGTGGGAGATCATGCCAAATATGACTCAAAGCCAATTTTCAATTTGTATTTAAATATTAGTAGTCTGATACAGCTTAAAACCTCTTATTGCTTTAAAAGTCAAAAGTAACACTTTGTCAGATGTGAGAAGTGTGAGTCAGCTTTCTACTGACTAATTGTAAATGGCAAAACCCATATTTTAAGAACATTTGTGACTAATTTAATGTTACTTATTTGCTTAATTAGATGACCTTTAAATCCAAGCCCAAATTATTTTATAAATATTTAGCTTTCCAATAAAGCTATATCCAGATATCTGTCATTTGATAGGAACCATCTGCAACATTTGAACTTTCTGCATGTTAAAATGCTTTTTTTATTCTTTTGATTTTTCTGAAGGCAATTTGTTTTTTTACCAATGCTGACAATGCAGCACCTAAATTAGATCCCTCCTCTATGGCATGATACATGCATACAACCGAGACTAAAGTCAAGGCCAAGCATGGATAGCAACTCTGAACCAGACAACTGCTGAAACTTCCTGTAGGTCATGCACATTTTGGAAATGTGAGAACTGTAGAAGAGAGACAAAAAATCGCAGATGATATACTTGTTTAGAGAAAATTGTTCCTCCTGAACTCAAGTTTTATACAGTTAAATCTCTGTAGTACATACAAATCTCCGTATTATTTTGGAGCTTGATAACTAATTCTTTTTATAAGGATAGTAAAACAACTCATGACTAAGAAGGTACTAGTGATATTAGTTTTTTATCTGCCAATAAGCAAAGAAACATTTTGCTGGAAGCTACTGGTCTAACGCAGT
This sequence comes from Corvus hawaiiensis, assembly GCF_020740725.1. NCBI lineage: Eukaryota > Metazoa > Chordata > Aves > Passeriformes > Corvidae > Corvus > Corvus hawaiiensis. The sequence goes on along the minus strand of NC_063255.1, from coordinate 10,077,165 downwards.
AACAAATATGTCTTTCAGTCTCTTATGACTTCTGTTCATTTTATCTTTTGTGCCTTCTACTGATACTCCCTTTAATTATAGCAATGCCATCTGAATTTAAAAGATAAGTTATTAACTGAACTATTTCTTACTGCTTCACCTGTTCAAGTTAGATTTAATAAACCAAAATATCCCATTACATGAGATGAAAGGTATGTATTTCCTGACAATAATAAATACAGTTCAAAAGGGCTTTTGTGTTTTCCTTGATGCAGTTTGTGTGTGTTGCTGTTAAGTTTTAAGATAAACATCTGCAGAGTTTTCTTGATGGTGTGATGTCAGGTGCACAGAGTAGGACTTGATCCTGCCAACCTCTGCTCAAAGAAATACTATCAGTGAAGGGTTCTTACCCACAAGCCATGATTTTCAGAATAGGACCACCTCTGTTTTTTGGAATAGTGAATGTAAATTATTTAGCTTGTGGCATGCAGTCACTTCCTTTATAACTCATGTGTAACTGATATTTTACACTAAGCAAACTATTGCCCTTAATGTAATTGCTCACATTAGAAATGGAAGCATTTTATGTAAAGACAAAGGCAGAAAAGCTAAAGAGGCAATTGCTTTTTTACCATCAGACACTTCTGTTATATTTTTCAGTTGTGGTGCTGGTATTTTGTACAAATACCAAGGCATTTTATTAAAAATTGTGTTAATATCTGTGTTAGTTCATTAAATTCTCATTCTTACTTTAATACAAAAAAATACACCTTCACGAAGCATGTTTGGAGCTTGATTGATCCTCAGGGTTTTTATGCTGTGTTTTGTATTTCCTCTATCTTGACTTTTTCAAACAAACTTTTCAAACAAACTTGACTTTTTCAAACACACTTTCCTGTGTCAGCCTCCTTATGCATATGTTTATCTTCTCCAGGTTTTGCTACTTGTAAATAGCTTCTAATTCTCTCTAATTCATAATGAGCATATCTGTTCGAAAGTTGTTGAATCTGGAGTACCTTTACAGAAGTCTCTAAGCTTTATCTGGTTGGCAGAGACTTAAAAATTCTTACTAATGCAAAAACAGGGCACTAATTTCTCCTGTTTTCCCCTTACCCTCGGCACTTGAGTGGGCAGGGGGAACATTATAAGAGGATGAAAAGCTTTAGCATACTCATCCTGCAGGGCAGAGTTAGTATGGAAGATCACAGCTGTCTCTACCTCTTGGATCTGGATCTTATTAGTGTCATCAAGCAGTGAATCCTCTGTAACTATAGGCTGGACTTTTCCTGTTGTTAACAGGCTTCAGAATGAACTGAAGTTCGCCAAACTTTCTGCAGCTAAGTAAACCCAGCATTACTCAAAAGTTTTCTACAGAGCCTAAGACAACAACAAATGGGATAGTTGTTAGTACAACAACCCCATGGAGCTATTTGATGTCTGCGAATTGACTGGAGTGTGAATGTGAATCTCTTGGGGGCTGCACCTCCTCCTGCCCATAACCTGCCCATATAAAACGGAGGCAAAGTTGCTCAGGCTGCAGTCCTGTGGAGGGGAGGCATGGGTAATTCTTGTGCTGTCTAAGCCAGAGAAAGCTCTGCCTTTGCTACCTGTCCCATTCATGTTATCTCTCAAGTGAGATGGACAAATTGGAGACCAGGGAAGTGGAATGAAAAATACCTTTATGCAGGACAAAATATACAAGTAAACAGCCAATCTATAAAGCAGCAGTATGGGGAGTGTGGAAAAAAGACAAAACAAAATCACTCTGACCTCACCCCTTCCCCCACTTTCCTGATTTTGTTTCTTTGTTTCATTTGGTACTTAATAACAAGGGAGCTCATTTTTATGAAATGTGTTCATGATGAATCTGATACCTTTCTTTTGTAGTGTATTATACTTCCTATAAAGACAGTGTAAACCTGTGAATGCAGCTTAAAAAGATATCCTACTGTAATAAGCTGAACTTGAAATGCTTGCAAAAATACAGCTTTAATATCTACAGATTTCCACAGCCTTCTTGTCATGAAAACTGGCTGTCTATTATTAGAGGATTTTTTCAATAACATGCAGTAGTTAAGAACATCATTGTTAATAAGACTAATCACATTGCCTGCCTAATGACAACTTTTTGGAATGTCATCAAATTGCTGGTAAAATGAATGGCAAGAAATAAATCTAAAATAGACTCTCTTTTATTAGAGGTCGTGAGTGCTGCTATGTTTAAAAATCTTGGACTACAGCTACAGTTAACAAGTAAAGCTAAATACAAGAAATTAGTAACTCCAACATATTCTGGGCTGACATGGTAATTACAAGTGACTACAGATGGAAGTATCATTTGAAAGTTACATTACATTAAGCAAGAGCAACACCAAGACACTAAAAGAAATTTCTCATGAAAAGGGGTGGAATCTTTGTCCCTCTCACTGCTGCTTTACATTTTTTTGGAAAGCAGATCTTCTTGCCTATATAAACTCTGTTTATCTATGAAACAGATTATAAGAGACAGTTGGATGCACAGTTTAGTTATGCCAAGACATATAATTTCTTTCAGATGAAACTGAGGTACACAGATAAAAAATGTAAGTGTGTGACTATAGTCCAAGTTTCTGGCTTTCAGTCCCATAAACAAATAGGTATCCTGTCTCAGTGATTTCTTGTTCTTAGATCCTTGTACATCAGTGATGCCTGCAAATAAAGGGGAAGAAGGTAGGTGTAAAGGGTGCCCTGCAAAGAAAGAATCAGCCATATATTTTTGAAGGAATCAGTATATTAGGGAGTAGGGCAGCATGAGTCTGAATTACCTATGGCACAGAGCAAAGACTTTAAATTTTGTATCATTAAACAATTGTTCATACCCATTTGGAGCCTTTCTTCTAAGGGACCCATGGGGCTTTTCTAAATGAATTCTCTGTTGAACGTTTTCAAAGGTTTCACTAACTTTAATGTGATCCTACTTTGAAAGCAAAAGCATCTTCAAAATATACATGAATACCTATATCCTCTCTAACAGCAGAAGTACAAGAAGCTTGATTTATGAACTGAACCAAAACAGAGTGGTTGAAACTACTTTGGGACTAAGATAGCTCGTGCTCTGGAGTTGCTAAAGAATGGGTTAATGGCACAATTTTGTCAAACAGTACAGTGGTATTTGGTAATGAAGAGTTATTTTATTAGGAAAAGAATCTGTTCACAGAATAATGCCACCTAGCACCATATTAGGACATCAATTTCTATGGCTGAAAGAAAGAATGTGACCTATCCAACAGCCCCACTCGCCGCAGAATCCTGGATTGGAAGTCTTCCACCCAAATTTGGCTAGATTTAGCTCTAATGTCCTTGTAAAATGTCAAAGTCAATCTAAGATGGGGGTAGTTTGTGAATGTCTTTAAAAAAAAAAGAAAAAAAAAAAAAAGAAGAAAAAAAAGAAAAGCTCTCTATTTGAAGTCTTTAGCAAATATTTAGCAAAAAGTTGGTCAAGGGGGAAAAAAATGTCTGGCACTTGTAATGAAAAAGCCTGTTCAAGGTTTCAGTGGTGGGTTTTGTGGGACGTAGTATTTTGGTATAGACTGGCTTTTTGAGACAGAAATTCTCTATGCAAATTAAGCAGGGTTTGGAAGTCTGAGTTAAGTTCTGATTTGATATCCCTGAAATCAACTTCAGATATTTCAGTACTTTAGTTTTACTTAGTTAATTTATGATGTTGTTGACTTATAAGTGCTCTTGGCCTGTTCTGGATCATGAACTTGGAAGTCTTTTAGCCACTAAGTAAAAATTTTCTCCTGGAACTGAAAGCTGCTTTCCTAGGGGGGCTTACTGGAATTGAAAGCCAGTTTACTACAGTTTTCCAGACATCACATCTGAAAAAGAAAAGTGAGTTAGGGAGAAAATAAAAGGTTGTAAAGCATGATTTGAAAAGAACTATGTTGCACCTTTTTTTATTTGAAAAGTCTTGGTTTTGGTTTGTAGGAAACAATTTTATTTTTTTTAAATTTCCTTCTATCTGTTGGAGGGAAAGGATAAGAAAAAGTATATTTGCCACCTACCAGAAGATAAATTTAAAACGTTTTCTCAGCAGCAGTTTATAATTTTTTTCTGAAGAATTTAATTCTGATGTCACTGTTACCAGATGAAGTAAGTTTATGTAGATATAACAACATTAGATGCTATTGATTGAGTAAAATAATTGAAAGATGTATAAAAGAATTTTGAGATTTGAACCTTTGTCATCTAGAATATAATGGAAAACACTGAACTGCATCTACTCCTAATTAGATTTAAAAATCCCAAATCAAAAGCCTGAATAGCAGTAAGTCAAGATTGTCAAAATCAGGTTAATTAATTTAGACTTTTAATTTGCTTTTAAAAGAGTTCCTGATAAATTCTTAGTCTCCATTTGGGTTTGCCATAATTGCTGCTTTACAGTCTAGCTACACCTGAGTGTTTCTTCTGCTCAGCTCACACTGGCATGGTCTGCTTTGGGCTTGCCCAGTTTGCTGGCTGGCTTTGGTCTGCAGAGTTGGGTGGTATGGGATCCACACAGCTGCAAAACCAACACTGCTATGGTCTCTCGTTTGAACAGATCAGAGAATGCTGCAAGGAAGAATTAAACTGGTGATAAAAACTGCTATGAGAGTGAAGGTGAAGGCTGTCAGAAACAAATTATCTTTCTCATTTTCTATGTGAGTAAAGTACTACTGCAGATTATTTCTTTGGCTATTCTCTGGTCCTGGGGTATTATCCTTCTGATTTCTTTCAGGAAACTGTCTTTGGTGACAGTACAGTTCAAAAGATTACAGATGAGATGAACAAAGAGCAGAGAACAAAAGTTGTTCTTGTGAAATACCAGCAAAATTAGAAGACTTGCTTTTTTCTTCTGTTATATATTCAACTTGTTGGACAACGGTTTCTTACATGTACACACATTCAAAATGAGGAATTTTTCACCAGACTATGTTTTTGTGCCTTTTCCTCCTTTTTCTATGGCAAGCTTTCTCTTTTTTATTACCTCAAGACTGAAAAGGTAAATAAGAAAATAAGCAGTAAGGGGATGTTGATGCCAAATGGACTCAATATCCTCAAAAAGTGGTGGGATGAGTTGCTGAATCTCATGATTCAGGCAGCCTTTTTGTGGACTATCTAGATTTTGTTTTGTTTTGTTTTGTTTTGTTTTTTTGTTGTGTGCTTATTTGTGCTAAATATAGAGGAATATAGTTCTAGAGGAAACTGATAAACTTCGCTTATTCTTGCTAATTCTGGAAGCCAAAGTCTAAATATGAAAATATGAACTAGCTTGTACATGTATTATAAATGCTACTCCTATTTATCACTGCCTTCTGTAAATTTTCCTTTGAAAAGACCCTTCACATATTTAAAAGTAAAACATTACACAGGCCAGGTGTTAATAACCACACTAAGACAAATTCAGTTTGTGGTTTTATCAGCATAAATACAAAGCTATGGAGTTGCCTTTCAGTATACCCTGGGGAGGAACAATGCCCATCCTCTGAGACTTCAGAATCATTCAAATTGATGTTGTTCTTGAAACACTAAAGTGAATGGTGAAAATGAGGAAGCGAGTGCTGGCCAGAGGTTAGCAAGAGGCAGACAGTGTGCAGCCATGTCCATGCGGCTATGCTGCTTTATCTCCTTTGCTCATGACCTGCAACGCCCTAAACACTCTAGTCCTGGATCTTTGTGGAAAAGCAGTTACAAGCTGTGCCAAACTGTGTGATGCTTTTGTGCTCTGAATACATGTCCTCCAGGGTCTAGGATGAAACCACCGCATTCATTTGCACTTGAGTAAAAACGACATTGTTTTTGCAGTCATTTGGCATCATGTTCAAAAAATATAAGGTCAAATTCAGCTCTAGTGTTGCAACTCAAATGATTTAAATGGCATTTTGCCCACCTACATCAGAGCTGGATTTGGCCCATCATCTGGATCTACTTAGTGAATACTGTGCTAAATTTTCAATGCCTTGCACGGGGTTTTAGTTATGTGCTTACCATTGAATTAAATGGGAATTGTATTCTTAGGATCTTATCCAAATTATGAGACTGTAGGACTGTGAAGGGAACTTATTTTTGTTAAAGTTTGTGCAGCACCAAGCACACTAGAACTTAAATTACTTTTTAAAATTAATGTATGTTAAAATTTTGCCTAGATTTATTAGTTAGTGGATATCTGCAGTTTTGATGAACAAGGCAGCAGCACAGTAAGTCAGAAGTCTTTGGAAATAGATTCATTACTTGTTGCCATGCTTTGAGACAAAAGTGATCAAGTAGTTTTGGTCATATTTGTTTTTCATACAAAATTAAGTTTTCAAATCAACTTCATTTTTCAAGAAAAAACTTCCTAAAAATCCCTTAGGACCTTGTAAATGTTTTCATTTTTGATGGTCAAAATGTCTTCCTTTGGCAGAGCACACTCTTACTGGTTCTAACTCACCTAAACCAAGTGTTTGACATGTGTTCCTCCAAGATCTTTATAAAAACAGTACACTGATGAAGTTTTGGAATGAGAATTTTTTTCCACATTTCTAAGAATCTGGTTAGTCTAAGCATGAAAGCTTTCTAGAAGAGAAATTAGTAGAAATTTTCATTTTAGTGAAAGGAATATAAATTTTGTATTGTCCTTCAACTCTTGGCTGATATTGTTTCAGATCTCATTAAGTCAAATAACAGCAATGATGTGAAATTGCCTAGCTAAGGCACTTAGCTTTAGATTTATCTAGTGGTTGCTTTCATGTAGATGTAATTTGTCTGTCCTACCTAGTTCTAAATTCATCAATTCTGTCCAAATATCTTATAATTTGGGATACTGTTTTGTGAGGTTGAAGCCTTTTAAAAGCTGTAAGTATATGTGAAATATTTGTGCTGACCTTTTTTTTGCCCTGTCTGGAAGCTCAGTTGCTTACAGGGTGTGCAAGGAATAAAGGAAAACATGGCATGAGGTAGGAAGGACACGGTGAACATGTGAGGGCTGAATTCTGCAGCATTTACACATAGAGTATTCTGATTAATTATGGCAAAATGATCCTGTAAAGTCAGTGGGACAACATATGGAAAAGGTCATCACTAGATAAGATTTCTAAGAGCAAATTAAATGAAACAAAAATGCAAGTGCATAGGACTAGTGTTGAATTGAGGCAGTGAATGCACTGGCATGAAAGTAAAATCTTTGCTCCATACAGGAGAGCTCTACTCCTGAGGAATGTATGGTTGGCAATACTGAGGCTGACCAAGATGCAGCCAGTCAGAAAACAGACCAAGGATCCTGGGTTCATTGCAGCTTATTCTGTAAAGGTAATCACCAAACAAGAGCTGTGAAGCTCATGTGAGTCAAAGATCTAGAGGATGTTTTGCAAGCCAAAAAAGCAGGAAGCATCAATCGTAACTAATTGAAAACTTGAGAGATTTGATGTGGTGCAGTATTAGGACAAGCCATAGCATGTTATTGACAGAAAGTCAGCCTGTAGGATTTTATGGTGTATCACCTAAAGATAAAAGAAACTAAACAATGAGCTGATTTGACATCCTTTACAGTAATAATTTTTTACAAGTATGACCAAAACTGGAGGACATGTGTTAATTCTGATCCCACTGGTAGGTCAAGAGAGTTCATAGCTTTCCCCTGTAGCAGACAATGTAAAACACTGGGAACAAAATATATAAAATATATTGTTTGGACTGTAATTAAAGTGAGGAAAAGGTCACTGTGGAATGCTCTGGATTATCAGAGAGCAGTAAGTGATATATCCCAAATCTTGGGGAATAGAAGTACTCTCAAGTACTTAAACTGTTCCAACTCTTTATATGGAATAGAGTGTATTTGGTAGGAACTGGAAACATTCTAAAGGTATCCAAATGAGTGTTTTCAATTTAGAGTTCACTCTTTAACACACAGGAAGATGAAGCAAGTTTAAAGTAATGTCATTTGTGCTACTGCACCTCAAATCCCAGAACCAACTGTTAGAAAGGACTCAGAAACTTCTTCAGGAGGGGAGGAAATTCATGGTTTTCAGAGAAGACGCTTGTACACAGTCTGGATGCCCGGGCAATGCCATTGTAGTACAAATAATTGAGTGACTTTTGACAGAGGAACAGCAAAAAGGATTTGAATTGGTGAAGAAAGGATTTTTATGAACTAGATTGTATTTAAATTTCCAAGTTGATCCCAGTCACTTGCGGCTTCTGTATGGGAAATTACTTTTATGCAATGCTGAAAGTTGCTGTGGGATTTGCACTTGAATAAATTGAGCTTGATTGGTGTGGAGTTTGGAGGCTGCAAATTAAATGCTTAAAGTCTTGGTGAAGACTATAAATGCTAGAACATAAAAATAACAATTATTTACTTTTCTAGTGTTCTATTATCCATTGCTTTTACAGAGCCCATTTTTGTACTTTTGCTTTTTTTGCTAATGTAAAAAGCGCTGGTAATTATCAGAGTCCTCTCTAGGTAGCTGTTGCAATGTTGTTACATATCTGTCTGCAGTTCAGTATTCCTGAATATAAGGCAGTTCTGAGCTGCAAGTAAAGACAGTAAAAGCCCAAAAGAAATGAAAATAATTATGTTCCCAACCAGGGAGCAGAAAATGCTTGGCTCTTGATTAGAAAAAGTAGCCAGAAAAAGAATTCCAAACTTAGACACTTTTGGAGAGAGCCTAACCTAGTAATTAAGAAACTAAACACTTTATTCTTGTTGATCCCAAAAGAAAGAGCTCATTTCTTTGTTGAGGACCTGGTGCAGAAATTTAAGAAACATCCCAGAGGGATGAAGAGGGAGTTTGGAATTATCCCAGCAAGTTTTTTTGCCTAATAGAAGATGGCTTGTGGAAGAGAAATTGCTCAAAACTTGAGAGATTTCCTTGCAGTTGATAGACTTGGCTAAAAGATGCTGATAATTTCAAACAAAGAACAAACAATGCTCTCTGGCAGAAATTTAGCAGAAAACTAACAAAAGTCAGGAGACACGCTACTTGGATTTCAAGAGTTTGGAAAAAGATAAAATTTCTGTATATAATTTTCTTTAAATTAAAGGGAAGAGTGGTAGAAAATGGGTCGTAATCAGAAGTCTGGGTAACAAAATCTACCAGTTCTTACACCACTGTCCTTCTTATGTATTTTTTCTTTTCAAATTGGGAAGAAGGAGATTAAAATCTGTTTGTGCTAGTTGGATTCTTTATTTCCACTGTCCCAATTAATAATTTCATTTCAGTAAGCAAGCACTGTAATATGGAGCTGTAGCAGTAAGGCAGATGGAGGTTTCAGGTGTGATTTTCCCAGTCACAGAGTATTCTGAGTTGGCAGGGACTCACAGGGATCATCAATTCCAATGCTTAAGTGAATGGCCCATACAAGGCCATGACCTTGGTGTTATGAGCACCATGTTCTAAACAAATAAGCTAATCTCAGGATCTCTTTTGTATTGATTATCAGGACTCATAAACGTAGCAGGAAACAACTTCTCAGGTTATATACTGCTAGAGCAGTATAACATGCTAGTGCTGACATCACTGATTTGCACTCAGCAGCTGTTTAAATTGAACACCAATATTGTTCTGAGCACTACTTTAATAGAGATCCACGTACATGCTTTTCAGATACACCGTTAATTTAAAAATCATGACTGGGTGCTTTATATTGGTTCCCCCAAGAATTGAAATCACAATGATCAATACAAGTGATAATTGGAAGGGAGTATAAACACACAGGAAATTTTACACTAAGTAGATGGTGGAATCATTCACATTCAGGCCCACAGAACTGCATTTTCAGAAATCAATTTCAACTTCTGGGCAAAATTTCTTCCTGAGTTTTTTAGACTCTTAATTAGCTATAAAAATACCTGCACTTACATAGCTTGTAATGACAATTTTAAAATATATTTTTTTTTTTTTTTTTGTGGAAATAAGATTAGAGGTTTTCTTGGACTCTCCTTTCAGTTATCCGCTTGACCAACTCAGTATAGAACTGGTTTATGACTTGTTTTGAACAAATACCCTTTAACCTATATCCCTAAATTGGCCTCCAATGTTTTCTTTTACCAGGTGGCTTTTATTTTTAAACCTGGTTGTTCCAGTTTCATGCAGGCTGTGTGAAATGGCAGTCTAACATCTCTCTCCTGTTCTTGTCACCTTTCTTCTGACACCCCATAAAGCCAGAGCACCATCACAAAGGTCCTGCCTTCTCTTTGTGCACTTTCATTCAGACACAGCTGCCTGGCCAATGCTATTGTACTCTTAAGCCTATATAAAGCCTCTGGACCCCTCCTCCAAGCCAGCTGCCTTGCCTTGGCCCTGATTTCACGTGCTGAACCTGAAGAGCAGGTTCCAGTGCTGGTTGTATTCTTGCAGCCAAGGCTGCAAATCACACAGGCTGCCAAGGGGTGATCTCTGAGGCACAAAGCAGTGACATAGCAGGGATCAGCTGGAGCTGCTGGTGTAGGAGTGCTCCAACTCAGGTAACCCATCACCATTGTTTAGAAAAGTCTTTAAGCCCAGCAAACCAGTTTTGAAACATCTGCTCCCAAACCTTTTCTCATGGTAAGGTTTCAATAATTGCCAATCTGTACAGAGGAATACCTTTCAGTTCAGTTTCAGGTTGGATGGTTCAGTGTATGAGAGGAATATTAAAATCAGGACAGGTTTTTATAATTAATAGCTCCATTCATGTCAGTAGAGTAGTGTATGTGCCTTCCTGAATAATTATTTATTTAGTTTTATTGTGATCGTTCTGATACCTTTCCTTGGTCTTAAAATCAAGAGTCAAACATGCTTAGAAGGGAAAAAGGGATTTTACCCTGGTATTTATTTTAAGGATCCTTAAGTGCACTACATCCAGCTCAAACGCACCAAAATGCACACCACAATGCACCCCCAAAAGATCTGGTATAACATTATAGGTTTTACTAATTAGCATATCTATCAAAAATTCCCCAATGAGAAGCTCGAATGAGCCCCTCCCTCCCCAAGGAACCTTCCCCTGGCTGGTTCTATCTTCATTTACAGAATGTGTTCTGGAGAGGACCTTGGGGTCTGGGGCACACTGATCCCTAGCTATGAAGCTTCTAAAATGTTTAGTCTCCTAGCTGAACAAGCGAGTCCAGGAATGTAGGGAAAAAGCACTAAGAAAACAGAAGCTGTAAAAAAGGTATAACAGGGGTATAAAAGAAAAGGCAAAAAATCATCATGGCTTCAGTTCCAAAACCACTGTGATGTGTAAGTAATAGTACAAGTTTGTAAGTGATCATTGTAGGTACAGGAGTAGTTAAAGCATACATTCTAATAGATACTACAGTAATTGCTTCATGACTTTTAAAATTTGGAGTGTATTTCTAATACTTATGCTAACACCTAAGTTTTGTGGTTATAAGCACAGTTCTCCTTTTCTTAAGTATCTCTTCTACCTACTGGTATGTGTTATAATATATACACAGTTACTTTCTTTTTTTCTAGCCTGAAATTGAATTAGCTCTTTTGCTTCCCATTGTGGCAAGAAAATAAGGAAAGTCCTGCTCCTACCCATGGAGAATGATTTCAAAGCTAGATATATCACTTAACATTTCTTAAAATTGCTTTCTTTGTTCCAAAGCAACTTAATTTACAGCTTTCTATATTTACAGTGTTTCATAAAAAGAAACTGTGTTTGGCTTTCTTGAATAAAAGCTTAACAGCTTGAAGTGAGGTATTTTCAAAGTAACAAGAATATTGTGCAAATACTTCAGAAAATCAAATAAAATAATCATAATCAAATGTTGCTCAATTGTGTTTGGATCCTACAAGCTAAACTCTGATCAGACGTTTCAAGCAAAATGCTGCAAAAGCTGGGATGGGTTTACTGGTGTTCTCTCTTCTGGACCAAAATTGTAGAGATTTGTATTCCAGCTAGAATCATTCCAAGAACTTTGTGAACAAATTTAAACAAGTCTGCTTTTGATGCTACTATAAAAAAAATATTTATTTAAAGTTAGGCTTTCATATCTTAGCTTTAGAAAGGTTGAACTGCCTTGTTAGTACTCATGGTTATGATTGCTCAGCTTCGTGTTACTACTTTTTATTGGCAGCCCCTTACATTTAGTGTTGTTTTTCATGATGCACTGTTTCACATTGCTAAGAATCTCATCTTTTGAGAAAAATGTAGGGGAAAGAGAAGACCAATATGTCTTCTGAAAAATTATAGGCATTAGAATATTTTGGTATTAGCATTTCTGCTGTAAATTCTGTATTGTTAGAAAGAGACTCACTTTTGATTTACATTTCTCTGGGAAAGGTATGTTTCTGCTTCTTCTGTATTCCCTTTCTGACACAGGTGTGTTGTCTTCAAAGATCATCTTTTTTCATCTTCATCATTGGACTGTGATGGTTTGTGTGTGGAGGACACATGATACAGGACAAGACACTTTTTCATGTTGGTGTTCTTTTTCTTTCTGTTCTTTTCTGCTTAGACTATCCTGAAGTTTTTTCTGTGTGCTGAAGTTTCACCCAAAGGAAACAAGGTATGCCATTTTCGTCAGCATCCTGGACTAGAAAAATTGATAATACAATCTCATATCTCCTCTGTGTTGCACTAGATGCTCTGGTTAAAAGAGGGGCTTTCAAGAATGAACATGCTGTCGAGAGTGGTCAGAGACTTGTAGCCAAGGAGCAAGGGCTGAAAGGGTGAACTTGGCCCTTCCACTAATGCTTTGAAATCTGTAGGACTGAGAGGTGAATTTTGATATCTCTTCATGAGGAGAGCCACTTGCAAATGTACCCTCTCACAGTGCTCTAGTGCTTCCTTCTCTATGAAGAGCAGGCCAGTCTATACTAGTGAACATAACAGCAGAGTTATTAGGATAGTTTTTCTTCTAGTCTTTATTATTCTGTAAAGAAGTTTCAACATTAAGGGCGCAATTTTGCTTTAGAGACATTCTATAATTTTAGTGTTTATTGATACTTGTGTCTTGCATGATTAAAATGATACATTTTACTAAGGATTTAATTTCAATAAATACTTTGACCATTTCATAAAGCATAAGGTAAACAGGATAATTTCTTTTAAGTGATCTTGCTAGACTCAGAATTTATACTATTTTTTAATCTTACAAATGGTTCTGTGCGGAACTAGCTGAAAAAATCCACAGAGTTATAGTATGTATTTAAAGCTGCATGTGTTTATCTGGTTATAGACGAATAGAAAACTTGAATAATAATTCAGTTCAAAAAAAAAAAAAGAATCCAGAAGTTACTACAGTTTAGAATTTCGTATAATAGGAAAACTCCTTAAAGTTGTAGGAGCGGAACATAAAGTATTCTTAGTTACTAAATTTTTTTTTCTTTTTCTTTTTTTCAAATCCCATAGTTTAAGATCAAAACTGGGGTTCACATCTGAATCTTAAAATGTCTTCCTCTCCAGTGGGCCACACTATCCATGTATGACCTCCCATGTGGTGAAGTTTAGGCACAGCTAAACCTTCTGGAGCCCTGATCCTCTCCTGACTATAACGATATGTGTGAGCCAGCAAGGTGCCATTTGTATTTCAGTCTTGACTTTACTCGTATTACTGCACAGAGCTGCAGAGAACTAGAAGGATTTTATGACAATGTGGGTGACGTTGCCTTTGGGACTGGTCAGTGCACACACTCCTCTGCTCTGAAGGTGCTGTAGCCACCAGGATCAAGCTGCCTTGGTTTCCTAGTCCTACACTTCCGTTGGAATGACTGATGGTCCTACCCATTCGATTTGCACCGTTCTTGGCCCTGCTCCTGCAAATCACTCAGCTCAAGAAGGAAGCAGGTTAAGATGAAATTCTAAATAATTGCTATTGGAAGGACACCTTTCATGTCTTACTAAGAAAGAGCATGGCATATGCAGGTAGGAGATGTTTTTCTTCATTCTAAGCCCTGCATAAACAAAATTACTTCTCTCTTGGTTCACTGGCTCCTGTGGGGCTACTCATTTGATTTAGGAAAGTAGAGTTTCGCCCATATGGAATTTGAGTCTTAGGAGTGACCTCCTTCTGATTTAAAAGTATTACAGTCCATCTGAGTGTATTTACAGTTCCAACTAATTCTTTGCAGGTTCTTTAAACTATATTATGTAATGTGTGTTTTTACTTTTATTGCTCTTCCTGAAACTCTAATGTTCTTGTTATTGCTGTTCTGAAAATAAAACATCTATGTAAGAAGACTATCATATTTTACATTTTTTGGGACAGTCTCAAATTTAAAAAGCATGTCAAGGTGAATTGCATAATAGAATGAGGAATGCAGACCTTCCTCATTGTCCTCATGGGAAGAAGATAATCATGATGCCTAATCTGAAGCCAACTGAAGTGATCTTGGAAAGGGAAGGGGAAGCTTTTCCACTGGCTACAGATCCATTGTGTTCTATATTAGAACAGTTTGAAAGCTGATTGCTTTCATCAACATCACTTCAAATTGTGTATTGAAATCTCAAGTCACATGTGGGAATGCAAAATTTCTTATAGTATGTCACTAAAGTAATTTCTGAGAAAACATATTCTGATTTTGGAACAATGTGTCCTGGATAAAGAAGATCTGGAATCCTTGGAGGTGCTTGGGGAGTTAATTGACTGAATTTTGAGTTAGTACCCCAGGAACTGCATGAATAATGGCACAGAGTCAAACTCCAGGAACCAGATGAACTTTACATAAGTTAGTTGTGAATTGCCAAAATGAATCACTGCAATGGTCATCCAGTCTTCTATATTTGCCATTTTTATTGGCCTTTTTATAGAAAAGGAAAAGAAATTGGGCTTTTGTCCTGGTTTTTAGGGGTCAGTGCTGAAGCTACTACAGAAAAAGAAAATGAAAAAGAACAGAATAAGCCAACAACAGACAGATTGCAGGCATACACACAAGATTTCTCCATGGCCAGGAGGACTTACAATTTCCTTTTATGATTTTTTGGCTGCTGCCAGAAGAGAGAACATGTTTTGATATTTGAAGAAGTGCATAAATTCTATTAAAACTTTTCCAAGAGTCAGAGAACACAAAATGGCTGTCATTCATTGACAAAATGATCATCAGATTGTATTACTTTTTTTTTTTTAAATTTCCTGTTGTTAATGATAAATCTGTCCAAACTAAGATAGAGGTACTTCAACACAAACGTTATTGAAAACCTCATGCTGAGTATTTTGTGTAGGTTTGTCCCTCTATTTATCTACAGGGTGAGTGTTACAGCTCCTGATCACAAAACTGGGGCTCTCCACATCCAGTTGCTACAATCTGTAGTTTGGGATTTCAAGGTCATCTCTTTGAGGGTTTTTTTGTTGTTAATTTTTCTTACTTCTTTTAAAGTAACAACTATAGCTGAACATAACAGAGATTATTAAATACTCAGTCTTAATCATGTGTGAGCTGTTGTCAAAATGTGGCTTCTCAGGCTTCATTCAGTTGCTTCTTACAGCACCAATCATTTCCAGAGTGTTCTGTAATTATACAGTGCCTGTGAAGTCACACTACAAAAATCATCTCTCTCTGTCTTCAAAGTCCTCTTCCATCACTTACCCTACCACTTACCATTTTGGAGTGATAGGCTCAAAGAAACATCCCCAGGAATCTAGAGCCCAGGAATTAAATTTAAGTTCTTATTGAATTCTATCTTACTTCCAGGCCCATCAGAAAAACTGATAATTGTTTTTTAAAAAACCTCTGTTTTTAAAAATCCACCTTATGGTTCATCCTTTTTTTTTCTTCAGGTTTTTTTTTTTTCCCCCCTCTCTGGAGATATTCTATTCTGGTTGTGTGCAGGGATGACAAAATAGAGGTAAGACAATAGCATATGCTTGACTCTGTGGTTCAGTTATAGTAGTTTTAATTTTAATAATTCTAGCTGGACCTAGTGAGAATGAAGCCATGTACAGTGCAGAAAGAGTTGAAGTATAGACTGTCAAATACATGCTTTGGTTAGCATATGCTGAACTTTACACCATTGTTTCTGCTGTGTGAATAGACATAAAAGTTAAATCCCAAAGTCTATTAAATTCTGGAATCCACTTCACCTTATCAGTATGAACTTTTGGATAACCCTTTTTATGCTTACAGAAAAAAAGTCTAATTGACTTAAAGCTTATTAAAATGTATAGCAGTTCTTTTTTTCATAAGCAAAAAGATTATGTAACACCACAATGGACAACTCCTGCCTTCCTGCTCCAGTTAAAAGACTTACCAACTTCAGCAGTGCCTTATCTTAATAAAGGTTAGGCAAGTTTTGCTGGAAGTACTGCCAAATAGATGATGCACATTTTTTTTCTACTACATAGAATAGTTTGAGTATAAAAGACATACATCTCAATCTTTATTAAAAATAAAGGATGAGGATTTCATCCTCTTCTCAGGAACATCATGGACTGAAAAATTTCAAATAACATTAAAGACTTTCAATGCAAATCAGTCATTTTATGGTGAAGAAGTGATGGTAGTGACACTACATTGAGGAGTTCCTATTTATCTTCTGAATGCAGAGATACATGTCTGTATACACCTGCTTGAGAAACCTGCACTAAAATGACCACAAACAAGTGAATGAATTTGAGATGCCTCATGCAATACATGCTATTGCTTTTTGTTGTAAAACTAAAGGAAATCTGAGTCAGTGCAATCTTAGAATGTAATGCCAGACAAATGAGAACCAGACCACAAGCAATGAAGCCAAGTACATCATTATAGGTTGAGTAATGTGAACAACTTACATAAACTATGGCTGAAACTCAAGATTTAGCAAAAGACCATCACCCTTAATTGCGTAAGAACAATTAAAAACTCATTAGTCTGCAAGCTGTCCATCAGGAATAAGAATCTCATCAATTGAAGTCATAAATATTTAAGGAGGGCAATTTTTCATTTTGGTTTAGCTTTTTATCTTACCTTTCTTATGCTATGAATTGCCTTTCATTTATCCAAATGCTTCTCCAAAAAGGGGAAAAACTGCACTTTTTCTTCACCTAGTCTCCATTTCTAGCAAGCTTTTCCAGAAAGATTTTCCAGCAAGTTTTTCAGCCCAGGATTTTTTAATGAATTCCTCTGTCTCTCTGAAGACCTTTCTTGTTTTACTGACAGTGCTCTGTCAGGAGCTTAGTGTTAGGTTCCTCCTTTGCTGATCCATTGGTTACATATAATAATAGTTCAGGTGATCCTAACATGCTCTTGAAAAAAAAAGTGTTATGGCTAGCAGTAAGGTCCACAGGACTTGTGATAACTTTGTTTCTACTCTTCATTTAAAAAAAAGGATAAAAATCACTTATCAACCAGGTCCTGTTAACACTAGCTAACACCACTTCTGCTGTCTGCACTGGAAGTCATTCACTAAGAGGCACCATTTATAAGATGCACACCCACATGATGAAATAAACCACAGATTATCAAAGGCTTTAGGAGTTTTAGAAGACTTTGGATGAGACTGTGAAGAGACAAGGCATCAAACTGAGAACAAAATTTAAGTCCTGCAAGACAGTGTTGTAACATCTCCAGTGTGCTGTCACACAGCCACATTAAGAAACTCTCACTTCTTAAGTTGCCTCAAAGACCATGGAAATTATCTGATGGCAGGAGGTACCAGACACTGAAGTCTTACTAAGAGCAAATGCATCAGGGATTTTTCTAATGTACATTTGAAGTGGTTCTCCATGTGATCTAAATGTGTGGAGGCAGACCATCCCATAAGGCATTTGAGTGTGGTAAACACTCTTGCTGGAGTCAGCTTAAGGGTTATTAAGATTTTCGAGAGATAATCCTAAAAATGTGAAAAGTCCACTGATTTATGAGCTCATGATGTTCCTAACAACAACAGCAAATGGCAAGAGATGATTTACAGGGGTGTAAGTACATTTGAAATGTACTAATTTCAACAAGTAATGTCCAGAGAGTTGAAGAAAAGAGAGCCTTTTAAAGAGTGAGCCACACTAAATTAAATCTGGCGATTGTGTGGTGAAAACATTCCTTGGATTTCATAATCATAGGAGAACTCATCATCAGAATTAATGCAGAGAAGAATTTGTTTGCTGCCATCATGGATAATAAGCAGAACAGAACAAACAGTCTCAAAGCAGTAGCTAGTTCAACTTTCTGCAGCTCAAGTTTTCCAGTTCCCATTTTAAATACCTTGAGCAGCAACAAATCTAATCTTACTTCTGAATTTTCTTCCTAACAAAATTTCTCATAACAACCACCACAGCATTTGAGTGGGAGGCAAGAGATAGGGATTTGTTGGCACCTGCTGAAGAGATATCTGGTGGAAGTGACATACTTTACAGGCTTGTTACAGCAGCTATTTTTCTTTAGTGTCCTTCCACCTGCTTTATTGTAGGCGGATTACCTGGTCTTGGAAGAGAATTCAAATCTTGACTTACTCTTTGATGTAAAACAGAAGCTTTTAACCTAGTTCAGGGAGTCTAGAATCCAACTCAAAGAAAAAGCTCAAGGCTTAAAACCATTTTACTCTATTTGAAGGAGCGAAGCAGAATGAGCTTAGAGGCTAAAAGTGTATACACGTGTATGATTGCCACTGAGATATATGTGAAGTCATCTTATCTGAAGGTAAGAGGGATTCCCCACATAAAATAATCCGATCAATGTCAATACTAACTTGGATGAAGAATACTTGAATGAACAACTTGTGCCCTTGTAAGCAACTCTTGCTGAAACATGCCTTGATAAATCCTGCTAGATTAAATATGCTGCTGAAAGTTTCTGCTCTAGTGAATATTGAGAAACTGGGCATTTGCTTTTCTTCTGTAACTGGTTCTTGATAA
Organism: Corvus hawaiiensis; assembly: GCF_020740725.1. Taxonomy (NCBI): domain Eukaryota; kingdom Metazoa; phylum Chordata; class Aves; order Passeriformes; family Corvidae; genus Corvus; species Corvus hawaiiensis. The sequence continues at coordinate 10,058,426 of NC_063255.1, read as the reverse complement.
CACTTGGTTTAGTATGTTCTCTCTGGGTTTCAACAGAAAGAAGATTTGATACTATTGATTAATTTCTCTGAATTCCAGACATAGCACAAACTGAAATATTAGAAAGTAAAAACCTAAACATACGATTTAAGGTTGAGGTAGCAAGGCATTTTATTTTCTACAATGAGTGTTATTTGGTCTACTTGAAGGGCCAAATGTATTTTTAAATCTGACAAAAATAAACTTTGAGTTTAAGTTAAAATACAAAAAAGGATTTCATTATGTCATTCTGATTTCAGTCATTTTCCAAAAATTACAGACATATAAAATTTTCTGGTTTAATTGCCTGTCGCTCTTCCAGAGATGGATGACACCAACCTGCTTTTCCGATTGAATTGCAAAAGAAATACTCAAAACTAATAACTATATCAACTTTATCCAATGTCATTATTTTTTCTAGATATTCTGTGACATATACTTCTGACCCCTTCTTGTGTTTCTTGGCAATGAAGAGCTGCAAAGAGCTAAAGAGAATCAAGATATTTTCTGGGGTACTTCTGTATTCTTAACAGACAGCAAAGGTTTGTGAATCAGATAAAATGGCTTGTGCTATCTTGGACTTGACAATCATATATATCAAGATTTTTCCCAGAGTTTTTTGGTTTAGTTCCAGTTTTTTGTTTTGTTTTTGGTTTGGTTTGGCTTTCTTCTTTAATTTATAGTATTATCATTATTATTAATATTTCTACTGTCTTGCATTATATCTTCTTTCGATTGTAGTGTATGTGTCTGTCTGCCATACTATAGATTTTACAGTCCAGTTCTTAGAAATATAAATGGAGTATAGATTAAGCAGAGATCAGCCAAAGCACAGAGCCAGCATGCATGCTGATTCTGGAAAGACAGAGAATTTGGCATAAATCCAAAGAAGTTAACAAGTTAGTTAAGCAATATTTTTGGAATGCACCTGAAACACCATTATAAAATTAATGAAAGCCCACTTAGTGACTCATGGCTGCATGATCTTTGATCTAGAACAAGAAACCTTCAGATTTCATTGTGTCATTCAACGGCAATCAAAACTGTGCCTTCAAATGGCTATTGCCCTGTAAAGATTATATATTTGTAGACTTACAAGTGAATTTTTTAAGTATATCTCGTCTAACCTAAAGTATTCACAAAAGATTACAATATTTATCCCAACTTTATAAATACAACATAAACATCAAAATATGAACATAAATGCAAAGACATTCTCAAGTGGCAGTGGAAAGCATTCAGAACTAGGCTTTCTTAACACCTAACAACACTTATTGTTAAAAATATTTGTCACTCAAAAAATTCCACTAAGTGTATCTGAAATGGGAACTAAATTCATTCCAAAGACACTTAGTGACTGTAAAGAAGGACATAAGGGAGTGTGACTATTCTTTATCACCAAGCCAAAATACTTCATAACTCAGTGAATTCCTTAGTTCACCCATCTAAAACTGAGAGTCTGCACTGCAGATCAGCTTTTGTTTGTCCCTCTATTAAAGTAAAGCAACTCTTCTCCCAGGTAACAGGTGAAAGGACATGAGGATGTGGCTTTGAGTTGTGACAGGAGAGGTTTACACTGGGTAATAGGAAAAATTAAAACAGTGAAAGTGTGGTTAGGCATTGGAACAGGCTGCCCAGGAAGTGATGGAATCATCATCCCTGGAAGTGTTCTAAAGGTTGTGAATACAGCATTTGGGCATATGGTTTAGAGGTGAACACTGTGGTTTAGTGGTTCTGGGTTAACAGCTGGACAGAATGATTTTGGAGTGCTCGTTCAACCTTAATTGTTCTATGACTCTATCTTCACATCATCTTTTGTTCATGGCCAAGTGTTTCAGATTCTTTTACTACTTTCTTAAATAAAGTCTAACACACCCTCACCTCTCATGGGTTCAGCTGATTGTCAGCTGAGAGCCACCCCACCCAGGGCTAACTAGCACAGTCCTATTTTTTGTAGGTTGGATATCCGATGCTATAGTCTCCCATAATGATGTAAATTTGTAGTAGTTTTTTTCTCAAATAAAAATACCAAGATTTTTGTTTTATATACAAATCTAATCCAAAGATTTCACAGAGATTTACAACATTAGTCAAGAAAACTTGCACCATCATTCTTTATCAGAGACTGATTTTTTGACTCAGGTCAATTTGCTTTTTATGTATATTAGTTCTTTTTCACAGTATATGTCATCACTAGTGTTCAGTTTGGCACCTTCATCCTCATGTTTCTCTGTTCCCCTAAATCCTACACCTATGCTTCAGTTACAGTAGCTGTTTGTAACTTCTATCATCTCTAGTTTCATATCCTGGACTAGCAGCTCTTCATCCATTTTTTCTCCCAGGTTCCTTGTGTTCATACAATAAAGGTTTCAGGTGTGTTGTATTAATCATGCCTAAAATTTCAGGAGAGCAAGTTTCCCACACACATTTGTTCTATGCAGACTTGGCTTCTAGTTTCATTTTAACAAGAATAGGTCTTTGTTCTTTTCCCTAAGTGTCATCAGACCATAAGCTATTTTTTGTACAGCAAACATAGCGCAAAATCAAATAACATTCTAGGAGTATAGACAGGGCTATGACAACTGCAGTAGGAATAAAATTCAAGTGTCACTGAACCTATTTATTGAAAGACAGTATTATTCAGCTTTGGGTTAATTAAAATTAGACCTGGATTGAGAAGAAATGAAATTTTTATTCCAAGTCATAAAAAACCTCCAAAATTCTTATCTCTTAAATGAATTTTAAATACAAGGACTGCTCTGTACTTGCTGTCTTACTGCCCTACAGCAGAATATGGAAGACTGGAAATATGCACTCACAGGTAGCAGGCAAGGCCAGGAAGCTCAGCCAAAAAGGGGCTGAACAGGGGACCTTGAGCAAGGGCCCTGCCTTGTTTGAAGGCTGCCAGCCTCCAAGGCTCTCCAGACTCCCAGTGCTGGAAGCCTTTCTTTCCTGCCACTTTCCATATCCTCCCCAGAACAATTTGCAAAGTCATAAATTACCATTTTCATCTTAACAACTGAAATTTTCTACAATCAAAATATAAACTCCTGCTTGAAAAAAAAATTCTGAAAGAAAATTCCAAAATAGCTCTGGATTACAAATTCCATTCAGAAATGTCCCTCTTGTATAGAAGTCTTAAACCTGCATTATATTTGTGAGTACTTCAAATCCATCACTTTGGCCCACAACTGGGGAAATAAGGACTATTTAACTTGCATTAATTGAAGATTTTAATTCCGATAAGGCCTGAAAGCATTTTGCCTTCCTGGAACATCTCTCCCGGAGCCATTAAGTTTCAGAGACAACCACCTGCAGCAGGTGCAAATGCAGCTTGCTCAGTTCATCTACCCTATATATCAGAGTACAATGAGACTTTATTTATTTTAATAATTTCCAAAGAGTGATAGCTGAAAGAGACTTCTAGATCCATAGGAAAAGGAATAGATCTGAATGTTAGCTTGGATCTCAGCTCAGGAAAGAGTTAATAATTTTGTTGATTATATGAAAGTCTGGCTCTAAACCTTGGTACAGTGCCCAAAAGCAAAAGCTATGACCTGAATTGGCTTTATGTGTCTGTGAAAGAAATTAGTAGCTAGTTAACAAAGTGATTATGAAATTCTGACTGCTGGCAATATGTCTCTTAAAGGTTTAAAGGCCATGGGTTTAATAGCTGCAGTTTCATAATTAAATTCATATCAGTAATTAAAATACTCACTGTACTAATACAATCACAATTGTTTACAATGTTACCATGATTTTTACCTAAATACTAAGTTACTATTCACTCCTTAGTTGTCAAACAAGTGCAGTGAAAAACAATCCACTGAGTATTTTCAATGATTTTTTTAAAAAGTTGGGCAGATTTTTTATTAGAAGAGATGGAAAACCAATTCTGCTCTTCATTACAATGAAAATACTTAATTCATGTTTTAGTATAATTGAATTTTAGCAGTTGTAATTATTGTACATTAATAACACGTTTTAACATCTGTGGTTTTAGTGATACTATATAAATGTAACAAAGACTAAAAAATTAGGTTATACCTAGTGCAAACTTTTCCAGCAAGGATCATATTACAAGTAGGAAGTCCCAGTAAAGTTGGAAGAACATTCCATAAATACCTACCTGTTGAACAGCACACATTTGTTCCCCTTCTAAATAAATAATTGCGAAATGAAAAATTTTATACTATATCTATAATTCTCATAATGTTATTTTTAGAATTTATGATATGATTTTGTAAAATCCATAAACTAATTTATTTTATAACATATATCAGTAAGATATTTATGAACATGATTTTATTTTTAAAAAAATGTACTTTCTAAAATAATATTATGGAATTGTGACATTAAGTATTAATTTCCTGTAATCCTGTTAGACACATATAGAAAAGATACAAACCATAGACAACTGACCAGATGCAAAAGATTTGCCAACACCATAACATATTAATTTTCAATTTTTCAAAACTTTCTTACAGATGACCTATCGTTGGTAGAGTCTCCCTCTCCTATCAGTTAGTAAATAAGAGCACCCTTCTTAAGAAAATCACCATACTCCCACTTGCATCTGCTTGAGTTTGAGTAGGTGGTCTTTGAGGTCCTTTAGACTGGGCAGATAGTGTCACTGACCACACCAGGCTGGATGATTGCAGATTTAGCAAGGCAGAGTAGAAATAAAGGGCTGCAATTGCTTACCTTATGCTCGCTCATGGCTGAAATTGGTGGAGTGACTCTTCAGCAGGGTGACCACTGAAGCTGATGACTGACAATGGTCTGTAGCTCAGAAAGAAAGTCGAGGAGGTAGCATTGATGTCCTTCTCCCCACTTCCTGAAGGGGTTGGAGCATGCTGAAGTCTTCTCTGAGGGACAGTTGATGCTGCAAGTACAGGTCATCCACCATGGGCTGCACTCAACTGCTGAGAAGCTGTAGCTCACAAATTACAGGAAAGAGCCTTTCTGGAAATGAATGCATGTTCCTGCAACCACATTTAAAATTAATTTGTTAAAATGTATTATGAAAAAAACTAAATTATACCTTTCTATTTGTTGTTGGTCCTGCTTCTTCTCTATAGGGACTCCTGATCTAACTTCATGTTGCTCAACTACCAAGGCTGGTGGACACAGCAATGTGTGTCTTTGTCATTTAAACACGTCAGAATATGGACAGAGGGCTCCAACTTTTGTAAAAGTCTCAACAAATTAGTGATTATTTTGCTGACAGCCACTCTAGGTCACCTGCCAGGAATGATAAACGTTTATGGTGAATCTGATATTGATTTGGGCAGTTGTATTTGCCTTCACGGTCAAAACAGGTTTGGACAATGTATTAAGCAGGAACTAAAAAGTATTAATCTGTTCCTCGACAGGCATTCCTATGTGCTTAGGTAGATTCAGATTAAGGGTTTTGGCACAAATGAATGAAAAAATGAGTGCAGGAAAATTCAGTTTAATGACTGAGCTCTCTTGGGTAATCATCCAGCAGTTACAATATATGCCAGGTTTGGTAACAGGACATAATGCTGCAAACAAGATACTTTAATATAAACTTAGTTATATCACTTTTTCCTGTTTACTAAGGTTCTGGCCTTAAGATAACTCAAATAACTGTACTTGAGACAATTGCTTATGATGAGCCAACTCTGTTGAAATAAAGAGCTTTTGAAATTTCCACTTGCTTTCCCTAGGGATTTCTGTTGTAAAAATGGATTATGATATGACTCTAAGAAAACTTGGTATAGCAGGAGCTTTAAAGCCAAGAAAAATTATGGGTTTTTGGTAAAATAACAATTTGAGAAGGAATTATGGACGAGGCAGTTATATTACAAATATTCACTGTATGTCCAGGATAACCAATTGCATTATTTTACAGTATAGATTTTAGTTAGTCATAAAACCTGTATTTTTGTTGGGATGCAAACTGAGAACTGTCCTAGTTCTTTGTTTTCACATGTTTACTGTGTAAAATGTGCTGAAATGTCCCATGTTAGGATCTCAGCCAAAGGAAACCTAAAGGAGTTTTATCACTTTTTTTTTAAAAAAATCCTCTCATTAATAAATTTTACTTTTAGTGGAGTTACCAACCCTTTGCTATATAAAATAAAATACTAAATGCCTACAGATTATAAACATGCTTGAGTATTTTATCCCAGTTCCTTTGTGATTACTGGATTGGAAAATTTCTACTTTGTCACAACCTGTCTGACATCCTTAGATGTCTGAATTTTCTGCTACTGTAATAATGACTGAAACAAAGTTGAGAAATCCTTGCTGAACGCCATCGGCATCCAAGAAAGGTAAAAAAACCTGATAATGAAAACCACTATTCTTCCTAGCCACAGAAATGGGCTCTTACTAACTCATCTTTTTCTAATTGTGAACTATGTCTGTGACAGTTCCAGCGAGGATTTGTTGGACTGATCCTAGAGAAAGTACATTGTGATCTTCTAGACCCTGCACTCTTTCTTGATTCCTGAAATTCAGAGTCTTAGTCTAACACTGTGGCTGAAATGATTTAAACTCCTTCCACTCTTAGTGCTAAACCTCACATATATGGGCTGACTCCAAACCTACCAAAAAGTCTCTCTCTGCAGCACAGATCATTTTATTGCAGGAAGCATAATTTTAATTTCATGATTTACCACTGTTCTGTATTTCATGTTTGGTATTATAGTTATGCTTTGTATGTTATTTGTTTCCTATCTGGAGCTCACTAAAAACTGGTCATTACAATTGACGGTTTCTCTGCAAGACTCCATTATTGTAATATTTTTCTGTTACTATGGGTATGTTTGTTACAGTAGATGCAAATAAACACTGATGGAATATTAAGTGTGAAACTGGGGCCTTAAGATCCCCTGTGTCTGTGAGGGGGAAAAAAAGCGACACTTTATTTATAACTGATTAAACTTTTTATTATATACAGTGGTCTAACTTAGGCATATTTTTCAAAAGAAGAGGTTGTAGTTTTGGACTCTTACCAATTTTTTTTGGAGAAAGAGACTAATGAATAATATGGTTCCAAAACACTGGCACTATAAATCCCTGAAACAATTGTATATTTAAAATACTCCTTTTCCTTCTTCCACTTGCTCTTTTGCTGAACAAGCCAGTTTTAACTTTTCAAGACTTTTCAGAAAGAATTTAACCTCATTAGTGGCAGCCTCATCAGAAAGCCATAAATATGTGATTATGTTTCCAAATCAGTTTTCAAAGGGTAATAAAGTACAGCTTCTTCCATTTTAGCTGTTCTGGATAGACTTGACACACTGCAAGCAACTTATGTCAGGCTGTGCTGGGAAGTTAGACAATGACTCATATTGTAGCTAACTAGTTGAAATAATGAAGTCAGTCATCTCTATTTTAGTGATCTCTGTTCTGGTAGTACTGCACAGAATATTTTAAGTATAGATCAAAAATATACTAAAAGGGAAAAACACCATAAAGATAGAATTTGTAACACAGTTGATAACCTGGCAAGATCAGGTAGCAATAGGTCTGGTGAGGGCCCTTTGTAAAAGCTCTCTTCCTGCCAGAGAAAACAGTGCTGGCAGAAGCAGAAAAACCTTGGCTCACCACCCCAGGTAGGATGTGTGTTCTCCTAAGAGGGCTCTGTTCTTGCAATCTGGTGCTGGACTCTCCAGGAAATACATTATTTTAGTGTCTGTGCTCTGATAATGGGCTTACCAACATATAACCTGAAATTATGTGATGCAGTTTTACTCTGTTGCTTGTTTTGGCTACCAGAAACTGCATTTTCCTTCTCAATCACATTTAATGTAACTCTTACATTACTATACACTAGCCTACTCATTGATTTTTGATTGCAACTGAAGCTATTAATTAGTGGCAGCAAGTAAACTCTGTAATGGAGCTCGGAAGTTACTTGAATATTGACCAATTACCCAAATTGGTTTGAAATGGTTCACAGTGAAGCTGGCAGTTAATTTGTTTTTATTTTTTATGGGCTGGGGTAGCTGTAGTGAAATCTAGGTACTTCAGGTAGCTGGCCCATGTGCAACTGTGGAAAAACCTCTGGGCTTCCTGATGCAATCTCAGTCCCAAATCTCAACCAATTCTTCCCAGACCCATCTTCTGGACACCACCCTACAAGGCATGTGCCTAAGGGATAAGCCTTCACAGGCTTGAGAACAAATAATCCTCCCCCCTGGAGGGCATCTGGAGTCCAGGTGGGAAAGGCCTAGGAAGCTGAAAGATAAATTTCTTCTAATCCACTTCGCTCCGACTCTGAGGGAAGTTTGATGTGCCAGGGTGGGTGTGATAATGTGTCTGAGGCCATCACCGTAACCAGACCTACTCTGAATACTTCATAGTTCAAAACTGATTCTGGCTCTTTTTAAGGCATACTGCAGCTGTGGAAGACTGCTACCTGCTTAGGATGCTTTACAGAGTACTCACAGTACACCAGATACAACTTGGTTTTTCTTTTGTTGTCATGGATCTCCGATTAGTGATCACTCCGATTAGTGATCTGCACATAATGCTTGTGTGCACCCACATTTCCCTCTCTTAAATGTGACTGTAGACATTTTCAAAGCTAAGAGCTCTAAACCAAGTCAGAGGTGCACATTCCAGAGACTCCAGCTGAGCCCTAAAAATGATAATGGTGTTTTATACAAATAATAAGGGAACAGAATTTCACCCTGGGAGTTTTCTGCTATGAGTACCACAAAAGTGGAACAGATGTTTTTGTCAAAAAAGTATGCTCTGGAAAAGTATGATCTTGTATTTTAGATTTGACCAAAGGTGTTGTTTAATCACACTTGTGCTTGTGTAAATATGGAACAATTCACTTAAAACTGATGTAGTAGTCCTGGCGTAATTTCATGTAAGACAGATAATTTTCAGTTTCAGCCAACTGCACACGCTTTTTTAAGTGTGGCTGTCTCAAGAAGCATAATTTTTCTTGAGATGTGATGCTTTTTCTTAACCTTCTCCCAGGTTCCTTGTGTTCATACAATAAAGGTATTGTAAAAAACTGCACTGTTTTCCAGTGTGATACTATGTTTAAAAATTACTTCCTTCACTGGTAAAATTTACTGTTTCTTTTCAATCTAAATACAGTAAATTTCCCCAAATTTGAAAAAAAAAATCAAACTAAACCAAACCAAACCAAAGGAAACCAGTGCAGTGGGGTTATACTAGTGTAAGAATGAATCTTATGCCACAGCTTCATGTCTGAGAAGAACTCAAGTCACATCATTTGATCCAGATGTGGGTCTAAAACATCCTCAATCCAGACTCAGGAAACACTAAAATTTAAGACTGTTTCCACAGTGTTTACTTGGCCAAGTCATACACGTGTTATTTTCTATTCCTGGTTTCCTTATTAAATGGAAACCTTAATGTATCATTTTGTTATTTATGGTCTACCATAAAAACTACAGGATATACAACGTGAAGAGTTAAAACTAAGGAAGTTAAAGCTTAGCATTTGGCTTTCCTGACTTTGCATGAACGTTGCTTTATTTGTGTTAGCTCACATGTATTTTCTTACATAAATTTACTTGCTTTATGGAAATTGTAAGAGCTGCAAGGCCGCTTTTGGCTCTCTCAGAACGGTTAGTCTGTTACCTCCTTGCTCTTTAGAAATGATTTCATGTCTGTTTACGGCACGTCCCAGATGTGAATTCTGACCAAACGGTTAAATAAACAGTGATTATTCTATTTGACTAGTATGAAATCTACTATGAGGACAAGGCGAAAGTAATTATTCAGTTTAAACCATCGCTTGCTTTAAATCCCCGTTTTGATTCTGTAATAGACGGGACGGGACTTCTCCGCGCAAACCTGTTCCGCACGTATTGCTGCGTCCCTGAACTGCGCTGGGCAGCTCCGGAGGCCCTGGAGAAGGAGAGCTGTGCGCTCCCTCTGCCGGCATCCAGGATCGGCTCCTCCTGCTCGGGGAGGGGGGGATCAGCGGCTCGGGGAACCCCTCCTGCTCCCGCCTGCTTGCGCCTCTCCTCGGGCTCTGGCCCTGGTCCGCACCTCAGCCCTGCCGCTGTGATTCAGAAAGAACAGAGAAAAAGAGAGCGAAAGAGGAAGGAAGGAAGGGAGGGGGAGGGAGGGACAGAGGAAGAGAGAAGGAAAAAAGGAAGGGAAGAAGGGAGGAAATAGAAACACAAAAAGAGAAGAAGAAAAAAGAGAAAAAAGAAAAAGGAGGAGAAAGAAAACCTTGCTAGTGCAAAGGCGGGGGGGGGGGGGGTGTAGGGGTGGAAAGAAATAGCTGGTGGTAGAAAAGAGGAAGCAAGATTGCTTTTTCTGACAACCGTTTACGATTAGATCAGTTCAGTGGTAACATCAAGCTGCATCCTTAGATAAGAACAGGACAGTGTAACTTTAGCTGCATGTTAAACTTATAAAAAGGGTGAAAAGTTACTTGTCAGAAGGAAACTAACAAGGTGCAGGGAAATGCTAATTTCCAGTTACTAAAAGAATCACTAGCAGTAATTCCAATATAGATATGAGGTATATACTTGAGAGTGCTAGAAAAGAGCACTATCTTCGCTGTCCTTGACTGGAGTTGGCTTTTGTGTGACCAAACTGCAAATGGGATGTCTGCTTTAGATATCAAGTCATTTAATTTATTCATTCCTGGTGTAACTCCAAAACATATTATTTATCAGAGAACATCTTCCATTTTGCTGTTCTACTGCATTCCTCTCTTCAAGCACTAATACAATGCGGAGGGAAACAGAAAACCCTAAAGCAAGGGGGTAGAAACTGCAAGACAAAATAGCCCTGAAAAAAATATTCATGCATCTAAACTAGGCTGAGTTTTGGTAGGACTGCTGTTTATGCTTCCATCCTGATAGACCCAGATTGACATTCTTGGGTGATGGGTACAGTTCTAGCATGCAGAGTTAACTAAATTAATATGTTCTGCCCTCTCCATGACTCTATTTCTTTCCTCATCACTCTCCTTGCTTCTTCTCTTTTGCTTGGGGAAAACCAAGAGAGTGACCCTTCCTGTCTGGATCTACTGTAGTTTTTTTCTTTCCTGGCTCACCTTGTTTCAGTCCCTTAGTGCCTCTCCTTTGCAGCTAGATGTCATTTCTCTCTCTGGGATAATTGTTAAACTGATATTAAAATTAGCAAGGTGTTTCCAAAGCAGATTGTGGAGCATAGCAAGGATAAAATGCAGGCTTTCAGGAATGAAATCAAGTACTGTGTAAAACAGACATAAATTATAGCACTGTTACACTGCTACTTACGGTATACAGTGATTTATGTTGTTTTTCTGGTTTCATGTTCTGTCCAATGTAATGCAAAACATATTGCTGAAAATTACCTATTTTGCTGTTATTTCAAACAGGCCTAAGATTTGTATTCACTTACTGCTCATAGAGCTACATTTTATATCGGTGCTGCAGAAATGGAAAAAAAGATCTTTTGGAGGACAGCTCTATTGCGAGCTTTGCTAGATTTTTTTTTTTTTTTTCTGGGACTCTTCTAATTTACATACCTTACAGGTGTGCCTGAAAATCAGTGTAGTGATCAGATACCTAAATCAGATACCTAAATGTACCTGATTAGGGGGCAAAAAATTATGCTCAGACTAGTCTAAACAGGAAAGAAAAAGTTAGGAGGAATCAACCAGAGGTAATGCATAAAATATTAATGGATTTACCTATTATTTGAGACCTCTTACAGAAATAAAGATGCTTTTATTTATTTAGTATAGGATTAGCTTAAACTCAAATAAAACCACCATGGCCTTGAATGTGGCAGTCTAAAGGGAAAAAAAATCTTAATGCACCTGCACATTAAATTAATAATTTCAATTGATTTGCCCTATATTTCCTAAGAATACTTGTCTCGAAAAGATCTTTGTGATGCTCAGTGCACATACTACTTATAAAAGCTATTCTCAAATTTCCATGACTTCTGAATTATTAACTAAACTATAATTAGTGTTGCACAGGAGTCACTGGAACATGTCTTGATTCTTTATGCCAGCTTGGGAAATTATGTGGGAAAATGAGAAAAGAAGTGAACATTTTATATATTAAAATTCTTCCGGCAGTTGTCTTTTCCTCAGGCTGACTCATAGCAAGTTAACAATGTATTTTATTAGTATCCAACAGGTATCGCTCAGTTAACAGGGTTCATCTTCCCAAATAAACTTGCCTAGAGGCCTGGGTTAGCAAGGCTGTCAACAGTGTTCTCTTCTGTTCCCATTTTGCAGGTTCAGTCCTTATTTAGGTCTATGCTTGCTCTGCAAGCAAAGCCTCTCCAACTTAGAATAGACTAACATCTCAAGTCTAGTAAATTTAGAGGGCTAAATCCATATCTGATTTAAAATACTTCTGTGAAAATGTACCAGGATTGTATTAGACATGGAAATTAGTAATTTCCCTTAAATCTGTATAAGTGTGGGTGTAGGTGTTATGTCTACACACACACATGAAATATATGTTAGAAGTTATATAAGATCTGTTTGGTAAATATTTGTTGGTCACTTTTGCTTAAGCTATATGAATGAGAATTGCATTTAAATTTTTATTAAAAATACTTCTGGCACTACATCACTTATGGCAAAGTTAAAGGTAGCAGGGAACCATCAGAGGAGCTGTATTCTCTGCACCCTTGTCTTTGTTTGACTAGGTTTCAACACTTGCCTAGTCTTAATTGTTTCCTATACTCAAAGCTTGCAATACATTAAGAAGTTACCTCCTCCCTGTAATCTAAACAATGAGCAATTACGTACCTTATGCTCTAACCCAAATAAATCAAAGTTTCTTAGAGATTATGTTCTACAAAAACTTGTGCTTGTTGCCTCAGCGTTTCCTCTCTACTCTCAAATATATTTAAATCTAAACTCTGTGAATGGCTTGGCTTAATATCTTGTTGCAGTGCGAGTTGTTTGTTTGTTTATATTTCTGTTTTGGTCTGGTTTGGTTTTCTTTTGTTTTGCTCCAGATCAGTTTGGATTAAACTAAAAGAAAAAATGATCCACGTGGCTTTTTTTTTTGCAGCAATGCAACAACATTATATCTTCAGCAACACAGAAAGTTTAATGAGGATCTAAATTCCTTGACACTGGGTTATTTTCTTTTTGGCTAGTACAACATACAGAAATGATATGAACAAAGACATTGTGTATAAATTTAATAATGAATAATGCAAGTCTTAAAGTAATACCTTAGGTATTGTCTCTGAAGTGTTTTGTGCTTCACTGAAAAATCTGCAAAAGCTGGCTTTCTATAACAAGGTGCACTCTACAATCTTGTTTGCAGGAAGCTACAGCTACATCTGTTTATACCAGACATATACATTACTCTGGAAACATATAGAACTTTACATGAAGACAAAAGTTGAAAACAAGGTTCTAAGAAACTCAGTTGCACAAATGAAGTGATGAATAATAAAATAAATGTAAATAGTAGGGTATTGAAATATTTTTTAAAGTGCATTCAATCACCCTCCTTAATGCTTGGGTTAGATGAGAAAGATTTGGTTTTTCTCAAGAACTAGTAGTTTGACTGTTGACCTACTCCACTTAATTCCATTCCACATTCCATAAGATAATGATAAATGTAATTGGAAAATAATTAGAAATTCTAGATTGGTTTTGTGGGATATCTGATCTGCTGCTTAATTCAACCTAAGTTACATTCAAATGTTTAAAATCTGAATATCTTTTACTCTTTCATATATTAAGGAGCTAACACAGCATCCATAAAAATTATGTGCTGCATAGAGATGACAAAAGTAATTTCATACATGTTTGCAGCACTTCTGATGGAACAGAAGTGTCTTTCTTTTGGAAGAAATAGAGGCATAAGCAGTAATGCATTAACTACTTTGTTTCATACTGGATTAACATTATCTCCTGTTTCAAGTCTTAACTTTAATGGAGATATACAATGTTTCTAATTTATAAAAGTTGCCTTTTGAATGCACTTGGTTTAGGTGTATACAAGGAAGAAGAAGGGGCCAGAATGACATCCTGTGTAGGATGGTGCTAATGTGTGAGGAATCAAGCTACACCAACCTGTCTTCCGCAACCAGCTGATGACCCATCATGCCAATATTCCACACTTAACTATCCTGCAGCTATGATTCAGAAACAGGAAGTAAGCCTTGGCAGAGCCAGACCACATGTTATGCCATGAACTCTATGAAATACAGACACATTTATGCCCCAAACACACTCAGGCCTGAATGATGAACGCTTTCCTCAGCTGGCCTTCCTAGTAGTTTTCCTAATATGGTCCAGATACTAGTATTTTGTGCCAAATCAGCAAAACATTAATTTAGCTTCCACTCTGCAGCAATCTCATTACAGCAGATTTAATAAAAATTAAAATAATAAAAGTACTGCTAACTACCACTGATAGGCCTCCTCATATACATATAGGGTTTTTTTCCATGGTTTAATACCTCAGATATGGCTCTGTATATAATTCTTGCTACTGAGTAGACAGAGCACAGATTTATGCCAGCTTGCAGGAAAGAAGCTATCTTATAAACAGCTGGACAAGTGTTATAAAAGCAAGTTGTATGACCACAAGACAAAGTATCTTCTTTAGCCTGAGTGATGAAAAAAGATTTTATTTTTGTAGGACTATATTTTTTGCCTGCAAAAAAGACTCAAGTAGGAACTGTACTTCTGGAAACCATTTTAACCAATAGTTCAGCTGAATGTTATTGGGGCAATCAACAAACCATGTAATTTCTCACAATAATAGTTGGCTGTTTTCTGAACTCTAGATATTCATGGTGTGTTCATGAATCTTTGAAAAACAGATCTCTGCAGTGGCAAAAGAAGTTATGTCAAAATAACCATAGCATATGGTAAAGTTTCAGTATTTCTAGATTAATTTCCTTTTTATATTTGTTCTATGAGAAGAAATTATAGTTTGAACAGCTGTGCTAAAATACTGAGAAATAATTTTTGATGGAAAATTGACAGCAATCTTGAAGTGGATATCAGTTAGGTCTAACATATGAATTAAATAAAAATAATAGCTGGACTGAAAATTGCATTGGACCACAGTTCAGTTTGTCTTTGAAGCAATCCTATGTATTGCTTCTTTGTTTTCTACAAAATCTTTTAGTTGGTATAGTTACAGCAGATAAATTTTATGCATGCCTCTGACAATATAGAAACAGGTAATAATGAGTTTTTTCTACATTCACAAGGAATTGGTCTTCAGACTCTGTGTCCTAAAACTCCTCGTGTCCTATCTTTGCAGTTCCAAGCTTTCTACATGAAATGTTCATATTTCCTTTATTTCCAGAGATCAGAGTTAACTGCTGGGAATTGCCTGCAGTCAGTTGGTTGGTTTTGTTGATTTTTTTCAATTCTGCAGTGTTTTTTCTAAGATCCATTGCCCTAAAGCTTCTTAACTTTCATCTCTAGTGCAAGATAGAAGTGCCTTTCCCTTTCTTCCTGTATTGGTATTCAGACACCACTGACCTGATCAAGTGTAGAAGCACCAGATACTGAGGAAGTCAACATGACTTCCATGGTTGCCAACATGACATCAACAGGAGTTTCGGTAGTATCATAAACTTTTACAGTCAGATTTCTTGTGTGAGGTTCTTAAAATCTTTCTGTTTACAATGTCAGTGGAGGCTTTTCTGTTTGATGAATAGGGTGTAAAAATGCTTTCCACATGAGGGTATGCACTGTTACAATAGGCAGTCAAAAGATGCCTTTCTTATGCCATTATTTCAACACTGAAGTACTTAGTCAGGCTCCACCCATGGTACATGGTATGTGTCTTCACAGTCTCAAGTTTGGCAGTAATTCATCCTGTGCAGACAATGCACCCTTCTGGTCATGGAAAGGATTTTTAAGTGAAGAACATTTCCTATTAACAATATTTGGATAAGCCCATAAACTAAACCTGAGTACCTTCTTGAGAAAGCAAATGTAACTTTGATTCAGCTGCACAAGTGTTTGCTATAATAGTGAATGATTACCTAAATAAGCTGAACCACACGGGGCTGTCTCCTGACTGTGTCTCAGAGGTCAATGTTTAGAGACCTGGATCTGAGGAGATTCTTTTTCCTGTTACTCCCTGCCTCCAGTGTGACCTGTGTATACTGTTGGGGTGAGATTATATTCACCAAAATGTACTCTATGGTGACAGTTTTGTTGACTGCGCAGTGATCTAAAGGAGTCAAGGAAGCAAGGTAAGAGGCAGTAATGCTAGACTCATTGCTGGAAAGTGAAGAAAAGGAAGCTTTTGGGCTTTGTTCATTCATGTGCACAAGATCCAGTGGTAGGTGAACTCATTCACAGAAGTGAAAGTAACAATTTCCATCTTGTGTTGCAAGTCCCAATTTCTGAATGAGTATTAGGAGACAGATCACACTTTAAAAAAAAGACAAAAAAGAAGTGTACTTTTCCTTTCAGTATATTGTAAAGAAAAAATGGAACTTGGCTTATAGGATAATTTTTTGATTGTTTTAATATGGTACATCATTTCTTCAATGGCATAGCCCTGCTTCTGTGAAATAGGTACTTACAGTAGATAGCACTGGCTATGTACTGTCTATCTCTTCAGCCCTGCATCATTCCTGTACACTGGAAGGTATAAAAATCAATCTGGGTTCAAGTTCTAAGCAAGAAAGTCTCATTAAATAGTTGCATGAAATCTACTAATGTTAGCCAATTTTATGTAAACAAACTTATGCCACAAGCATTTTTGCCTTGCCTTCCTCACAAACTGTTAAAGGAACCCAAACTCCCAACTTCACTCTCTAAGAAAATGCTGACACCTTTTGGTCTGGATTTTTATTAACTTTACAATTCTTAATGATTATTTTCCCCTCATCTTTCTAGCCAAAGAAGAACCTACAGGATGCTAAGTTTATATCTACTTTAAAAACCTCTCCAAATACCATAACATCTCTTATGGCAAGCAACATAACACTAGCCTGTGACCACTAGGCAACAAAGAAAGCACAGAAAGGTCCCTGCTGAGGCACTTGAGTCCCTGAGACTACATTTTAAAAATCCTGTAATGCATGGTACAAGAACTAGGAGCATCAGAGTCGTTGAATGAAAATCTAGACAAAAAGTCTGCATAAATAACACTTCTGAAAGCTATGGAATAATTCATTTATGGAAGATTTTTTTTCATGTTGCTTTATGGAGACAACACTGACTAAACACATGAACTGAAGTTATTGAAAGCATTTTAACTATTTACTATGTGAATAGGCTTAGAGGATAATTAGCGATATGTTCAGGATGTAAATTAGAAGTTTTGGAAAACTCAGTGTGAGTTCAAGAGCTGGATGTCACGTTCATGTAGATAAAACCTAAATGATATGAATAGGCAAAGATGGAAAAGAAGTATGGATCAAACAATGGACTTGACAAGAATGATATTTGGTGTGCCTTTTTCTCCATACTCCAGCAGCTCTCACATCCTGTTTTGCTTCCTACAGCAAGCTGACAAGAAACAGACATTTTCTTCCTTCAAATGGTAGATGGAATGAGGCAATGAATATCTGCTGCTGTGACTTTCCTCTCACTGTTTGAAATGGACCTTCTCTACATTTTAACTGCATAGTTCATAGTGTCCTGCAGAATGTGAGATTTTCTATTGATGAACTCAATGTCTATAGAAAATTATTAGGGTGTAGAGGTTCCAAATTAAGAACATTAGCTGTTAACTATAAGCTCAATTATATACAGCTAAAGTGAAAAAAACCCAAATCCAAATTGCAATAAAAACCCTCAACCAACCAACTAACCAAACAAAAACCCCTCCGTTATATGCTGGAAGTAAAGACTTAGGACCAAATCTAAAAAAATATAAAATGGCACTCTATCTTTACAACAGAAACCATATTCGCTTTGTGTATGTATGTGTATCTAATCTGTGCTCAAATTTAGGCCTCAAGATCATATACAAACCATAACACTTTGACTATACACACAATTTAGTTTTTTATCTTGTGTTTTGTCTCTTTTGATGGTCAAGTCCAACTAAATTTCCAGTCAAGGAAATTTAATTTTGAGAAGAGGGCAAGCAGACTGATTCATATTCAGATTTTTTTCCAGGACATGGCTGGGCTTGCCAGGACAAGGGGGAGGGACGATGGTGTGCCATGGCAGCTACCTCTATGCCATGCTGCTACCACCTTCTTCTTCCTCCTCCTCCTCCTCCTGCCTGCAAATGGACCACAGGCAGCCGCACTGCAGGAAGAGGAGCACCTCGAGCTTCTCACTGCCAAGGCACAAGAGACAACAAAGACAGCAGCTTTTCCTGCCTTCTGTGAGCAGGCAACAGCAGCATGGACAGAGAGCGAGGCAGCTGCCCTGCACTGCCCCTGCTACCCCCCAGCCGCTCTCCAAGCCAGCTGGACGTCCATACCCCCAGTGGGCAGTGGGCAGGGACAACAGGGGCAGCAGGCCTGGCAGCACCAGAGACCGAAGAGGGGGCCTTGTCCAAGGAGAAGGAAGACTGGCAAGACTACAGATCCCACGACCTGTTCTGAGGGGAACACATAAGAGACAAAAGCTGGAGTTCTACAGAAGAGATGCTCCTTGTGTCCCTCACATGTGAGGCATGGGCAGAACACTGGGACCTTCAACTGTGCACAGCCACAGTCCATGGCCCAGCCCTACACATCAGAACCCATTATATTGGGGGAAAGACCATGACCTTGGCTCTGTTTTTGTTCCCTGGACACAAGCTGCTGTCCACAGAACAGTGGAACCTGGCCCAAAGCACGGATGTGGCAATGGCAGCAACATCCACAGCAGCAAGGGTAGAGAGCAAGGCAGCTGCCCCGCACTGCCCCCGCTGTGCTGCCCCCAGCCCCTCACCAGGCCAGCTGGACACTTGTGCACTCAGCAGGCAGAGCTGGCAGCAGGGGCAGTCCTGGCAGCACTGGAAACCAAAGCAGGGGCCTTGGCCAAGAGGGAGAAACAGTGTGAAAATAAGAGGCCAAGGATTCTTACAAAGGGAAGAAAAATGTGACCAACCACTGTCCCCTGGAGAAGAAAACAACAACAAAGAGCTGCTGTAGGAGGACTGGAAACACATCAATATCCACTACCTGAGTCAAGCCCTTGTACTTGGAGGGAGGTGATTGTCCCACTATATTCTGTGTTGGTGTCACACCCCAAGCTGGACCCAGGACTCGAGGTGGGGCTGCACCTGTCCCTAGAAGTAGATGCAGATGTGTCACTTAGGGTACTGATTTAGTAATGGACTTGACAGTGTTAGGTTAATCATTGGATTTGATTATTTTAGAGGTCTTTTGCAACCCTAAAGATTCTATGATTCTATAATGGCTGATTAGGGGGAGAACAGGCATGTGGCATAAAATTTCAGCTGGCAGAAAAGGGACAAAACTACTGAGAACCAGAAGGCAAATAGCATGTTAGAAGCAATAGAAGCAACTTAAGAACAAACTCATCAGTTCCAGACTTACATATTTTGTTATTATTTCCCATTCACAAATATGTTGTTTATTTTCTAAAAAAAATATTTTCCATTTAATGATCACATATATTTGTTATGAATAAAGAGCCAAGGAGAAACTGCTGCATTTAAAACCAATCTCAAACTCCAGTTAATTTCAAGTCATATTTGTGATTCATTTGTGGATTCTTACACATGAATTTGTAACTGTTTGGTGTTTCATAAATCCCTTTTATTACCCTGTATGGTATGGCTACCAATGGGAAGACAGATAGTGCCTTAAGTGGAATCTGATGAAAAGTGGAGTGACTTCTTACATTCATATCACTGCTGTTCAGTGTGAAAGTTATAGATGATTGTGAACCAAGGATGATAGGGGAAGCATAGGTCAAAATCAAAATTATAGCACATTTCTGCATCTGCATAATAGACATAAACATTCGTCCTGTTAGGCTACATATAGAAAAAGAAGTGTTTCTTTTGAAACATGAACCATGTAATTTTAGCCCACTACATATTCTCCCTAAGATTGTGAAGAAGCCAGAAAGAACCACTGCACTAAATCACGCAAGGTAGAGAGAAGAACCAAGAGGAAGCTCATTCAGAAAAACAACTAAGCAAATCTTTAAAATTACATCTCGTTTAGTACAATTCGTACAATTTACTTTCTTTGTTTGCCATCACAACAGTGACTATCTTGTTTGTGATGATTCTTGTTCAGCTGGAGCTGGCTCTTTAATACAGAGTAAGCCTGTGAAGCCTGGGTATTATCTTGTTTTCTTGCTGTTAACTTGATATATTTGAAAGCCCTTAGCCTCAAAATGAACATGCCTGAACATACACTAGGCATATGAATAAAAATCTATAGGAAGTGTAATGAGAGAGGCCACATTTCTGCCAGGATTTCTTCAAGTTGTTCAGGAATAGAATCACTGAGATTCATTATTTGTGAATATACAATGTAATGATTAAATTAGGGATCTCCTGGGATCCTTAGTTTGGGATGTTTCCCATGGAGACATCCCAAACAGCCTCAAGGCTAACTTTTGCCCATGGAACAATTCTCTATTTTATTTTCAACATGCAAGAAGAGCAAGATCTGGAAGGAGTAGAAAGTCAGCTACTTCTTTTGTACAGCTTAACATTTTGCATGGCTGTGGTCCTTTTGGAGACCTCTGCATACTGCTATGCAAGTTTCAAAAACAACACAAATAATTTCACATTCTGCTTATCACCTTGTCTTCATATATGTCAGGACTTTTCTAGCTGAATATTTCAGATAGGCTTTCGTCTCTTAGTTTTTCACTCATATCTTCTATTATATTACAAACCACAGAAATTATGAATTATGTTCAAAGATTAATTTTAAAAAGCACATATATATTCAGCATTATCTTTATTTTGTCTCAAGCATCAGAAACTAGGTGAAATTGAGGGGATGCCAACATAAGTAAAGCAGCCTCATACTGAAATATGTTGCATTGGGGTGTCCTTGGGGTCTCATGCAGAAATACTAGCTTGTATCCAGCAGTGGTATAGCTATGTTATATAGTGTTCCAACTGAGCTAATCATCCCAGGAGGAATGCCATAATGATGTGAAAAAAATATTTATGATTCTGGAGTTAGCTCAGGCATCTCTTCATCATGCTGCTTTGTAATATGTAGACATAACCTTCGAAGCTCATGATATGCAGGAAGTCAGATTAGATAGGTGACCTGGAGGCCAGCTTGGGCCCTCAGTTCTATTAATCTATCTACATATCAGAACAAACCATAAACATATTAGAGGAAGCAGTAAAATAGCTCCATTAAACACCACATTAAAGGAACAAATTTCCACACAAGCCCAGGGAAAAAAAAAGAAATAAAAGGCAAGACATTCAAAGGTTTGTGTTTAGATAAGGTCAGAAAAAGAGGAAAAAGACTTCACAATAACTTGCCCATTTCTTCTACGGTATATAGGGAGAGTGAGTCAATTAAATCGGGGAAAATGCTGCTGTGAGGAAAGGGAAAGAAAACCCAGAATTTTTTGCAGAACAATTGCACTTTCCTAGGCTTTGTTGCTGCATGTGTTTTATTCTACTGTGTTCCATACGATATCTTATCACCCCAACATTTGAACACCTTCCAATAATGCATTAAGCAACATAAGTAACATCTGCCATATGTTCATTCTCACATCTTCTCCTCAGTGGCATATGCACAAGAAATGCTGTGTCTAGAGTTCGTTTCAGTAATAATGTTGCTGCATGTTTATAGTATAGGCAAAAAATAAATGCTGAAGAAATTACTTTAGAGCAGAAGGTATTAAACTAGTCCTTCATTTGTAGGTAAAGCATTATAAGCCATTGGATCATCTCCTGAAAATGCCTATTGCTTCACAGACAGTCTTTAGCCTTTCTCTAGCAAGTGCCATTGCCTCAGGAGCAGGAATTTATTAAAGGAAGGCTAGAACTTTAGGTGATAATGTTAATATACTGGTTTGGGGTTATTGAACTCTTTCAAACTTGATGAGTTGTTATCTTTACTGTAGAGAATGGGATGCAGGTTTGAGTCATATACAGTAGCCAGTATTACTAGAAGGACAATCTGAAATGTTTTATACCACTTTGTGTTTCCTAGGCACTTAATGCTTCATGTTGAACTGAAAGGTGATGAGAGTTTGAATAATTTAGGCTAAATCATCATCTGCCAGTATGTGACAGAATTTGGACAGTGACACTCCAGAAAGCACAGACACTTACATTGTGTAAGTTTTTCATCAAAAAGGAATATAGGAGTAGTCCCAAACCCTGGACTGAATTGACCCATTTTGGGTACAAATACCTTCAGACAAATAAGAGTTTAAATTTTACCAAGTCTTTTCTTTGCCAGAGCATTGGCCAAGACCAGCAGTCATTCATCTGGTAGCTCATCTAAGTAACTACACTACCAAGGATCATCCATGATAAATATTCCTCTCCCTGTTTAATGTACTGTTCTGCTATTGATATTGCTATTTTTACTTTCCTTTTGGAGTAATTTTGTGCAAGCAGGAAAGCATATGCATGCAGTCATAATATGTTTGTTTTCAGAGCTTACTGTATTTTTGTCTGAACATTTTTTTTTGTGCAGACTGAAGTACCTGTGCTAATAATAGTTTCTGCTTGGTGTGGAAAAGCAGCTCTTTGAAGCCACTTACCTAGGCAGACAGGTGGTCTTCAAGAACCTGGCTGTGTGAAACTGCATGCTTCCCTAAAATTATGAATAGAACAATTCCCAGCCCTTCTTTTCTCTTGCCCTTCAAAAATAAATGGTTCTTTATTTAGCTGTGACTGGGTTTTTTTTGGTTGTTTGTTTGTTTTTCTCTTTTTCTTTTTTTTTTTTTTTAGGTCTGAATCCTATATTTCTCCCTGATTTATGACAAACCCACCTTTAGGATCTCCTTTTTCCTTCTGTTTGGGTGATCTATGGATGAATCTGTTGTGGGAAAAGTAGTGGTCCCAGAGTTTCCATAACTAGACCACAGGAAAATAAGACTGCTAAAGAACTTAAACTGTACCATCAATGGAAAAGAACCCCACCAAAAAACCAGAACAAAACAAAAAAAGCCAACCAACAGACCCAAACAAACTAACTTATGTCACTATGGCACAGGAGATTGTATTAAGCAGCACAGATTTGAGCAGTTGGAGCAGGATCAGAGATGGGTGAAAGCACTCTTCTACACAGCATGGGGGACACCTGACCCTTACTGCCAGAAAGTCTTCTGCAAGGAAATTAATCTAGTCACTTTTTCTGGAATGCCAATATCTGATCTCTGCCTTGCTCCCTCTGATGCATTCCACTGAAGATTGGTGCTTCCTCTTGTTTATTGTGAATATTTAGAGCTATGGTATAACAATCAGAAGATAACCACAAAGGATTGTGAATCAGGCAATACATAACGTATTGTGTAGCAACAAAAAGTTGCACCTCAGGCAAAATATATATATTACATATATTTTAACATTTTCCTAAATGTATGTTATGTTAGTACACAAAAAGTTCTATGATACATTCTTGGAATAAAAATGCATATAGAAATTATTTATTTTTATAGAGGATTCCCCCAAAGAAGTAAAGGAGAACTACATTTTAATCAGGAGTGCCCTAGTACAATAAACTAACTTCCGTTAAACTTAAATTGAGCCTATTCTACATTCTATCACTGTGTATTTAAACTCAGGAAACAAGGAAAGTAGGGACACTTTGGCGGGCTTTGAACAGTATACTCTTAGCATCCAAGATGACGATCACTTGTTAAAACAGGAAAGATTCCCAGATGTTTACTGGTCATGGGCTGTTCAGAAGACTCAATCTATGTGTAGCTCAAGTAAACAGAGTAGAGAAGGCTAAATGGTCAGGTTCATTGATGTTTCCACAGTCAAATGAACATTTGAATATGTTTTACATTTAGGTTTGATCCTACCTCATGGTATTCTGGAAAAAACAAGCATATAAGAAATAACAGCATTGCTTTTCTTGATAACCAAAAGAACTGAGGTAAAAGCTGACATCTCTGATTTATTTAACACTGGGTTGTTTTTTTTTACTACTATATTTATCTTTCCTCTTTGTATTTCCTTTCTTCATAATGTTCTACTACTTGCAGAGCATTTGCTTCTTTCCCATAGACTAATGAACATGGAAATTTAGCATTATGAGCTGAAATCCAGGTGAAAGCAATTAAGTAGGTCATCACACTTTCAAAAATGTCAGTCTCAATAGAAGATGCTGCCATCTCAGCCCTTTGGAAAAGTCTAATATACAGCAGCTTTACTGTAGACTCAGAAGCACAAATTTAGATACTCAGCTCGCAATAGCTTCACTAATTTTCCTTTCATGTTTTTGTTTTTATAAGTTTATTGTAGTATGTCTCTTGGTTTTCCAGTTCTTTTGAAAGTATTGGAAAAAATATGATATGAGTCCAATACTAATTGTTTTCATCTTGGAATATTACTCATCCTTTCAGAGAAAAGCATCATTTCTAGGCAACATTGTGTTCCTTATTTGCACAGTTGTGTGTTGGCTGCATCTCACTCCCATACATACATGCCAAAGATGAGTAGCTGTATGCATCCAAATGTATTATTTGTTTATAGTATGCGTGCAAATTGTACAAAGTAAATGTACTGAGTAAGTGTATTTAAGTCCTTTTCTTCTAATCTTGTATTTTCCTTAAAACATGCATTTCCTTCCTCAGTGTTCTTCTAGCCAAGATTTTGAGAGTTCACAGCTAAGTAGATGAGTAGAAAAATGTTCTAGAGTCCTTGATTTGCTGTCCATGAATTTTTGTAAGTGAAATCTCCATTATTATCATCTTTCTTATCTTTCCTCTACTTAGGAGGAAGAATTTCAGATACTTCCAATAAAGGAAAATCTAAGTTTTATATGCATCGCAAGAAAGCATAACTGCTTGATTTGATATTTTGGTTTCTATGTGATTTTGTTAAACAAAGAACATTCACATTTTTGTCTCTTTGAGGAGTTGAATTATTTGCTACTCATTTATTTAGGTCAACCTTTTTAAAAAGGACAAAGATACCCAAGATCAGAATCAGAATGTATTATGTCTGTGTACCCAATAAAGCTGTTGATCTTCTTACTCCACTCTTCTGAGAAGAATCCATAGCTGGAAATGAAAGAGCAGAAGGAAAACAAAGGCCAAGAATAGCAGACCTCCCACTGGGATCATAGTCTTTGTCTCGTTCTTTCCATTACAATGACTTGGAATGGTAACAGAGTCCATGATGTATCATTACATGTGACTGGAGAGTCCCTGAAAGATGGTCAAAGACACTTTTGCTATTCGAAATAATTATTCATTTTGTAGATGAACAATATAGTGCTACTAAAATGTCCTTTAACTTTTAATTAATATTTCTAAGTGAAGGATTTCTTCTTCTTTATATAAACACTACTGATGAAAGTAAAATTTCAATTTTGAAACTGTATTTTCTAAATTGACTGTCTAGTGTACTATCTTTAAGGCAGCTTTAGGGCCATATAATGACTAATAAGAACAATCTGCCACATAGAAACAGACAACAAAGGTAATTTTTCTTAGATGAATTGTGATCCATTGTCTAGTGGTGATGCCATGAAGATTTTTGCCTTTTCTTTTATACCCCTGTTATACCTTTTTACAACTTCTATATTCTTAGTGCTTTTTTCCCTACATTCTTGGACTTGTTTGTTAAGCTAAGAGACTAAACATTTTAGAAGCTTCGTAGCTAGGGACCAGTGTGCCCCAGACCCCAAGATCCTCTCCAGAACACATTCTGTAAACCAAGATAGAACCATCCAGGGGAAGGCTCCTTGGGGAGGGGGGCTCACTTGAGCCTCTCATTGGGGAATCTTTGATAGATATGCTAATTAGTAAAACCTATAATGTTATACCAGATCTTTTGGGGTGGGCATTTGGCGGGGTGCATTTCGATGCATATGACCTGGACATGTGCACCTAAGGATCCTTAAAATAAATACCAAGGTAAAATCCCTTTTGCCCTTCTAACCGTGTATGCCTCTTGATTTTAAGACCAAGAAAAGGCATCAATGGTAGTCACTGGAAGTGATGTTTCTGCAAATATTGAGTGTTCTGAAGGATGTTTGTGTTTGTAACCTGTTCAGATGTACGTTAAAACACAGACCTCCTGTCTTTAATGAAAACCAACCACTTATTAAGATTTCTCATCTATAATTTTGAAAGTTACTATTTTGCAGACTCTGAATAATAACAAAGTATTTCTAACAATATAGTGAAAAAGCCAATACATAAGAACGAAAAACAGCTTTCAAAGTCTTTTCCAGAGTTACCATCTGAAAAAGTAACACCTGGCACGGAACGGGGCCTATCATGTTGGCAGATGCTCCAGATTCTACAAGAACATGCACTGCCTCCTCCCAGTAGTGATACCAAATTCCAAAAGAAATCATGGGTGACTTGAGTCAAGAACAGATTTTCTTTCCATATCCACCCAAATGATGACTGAGCATTTGTGGAGTCCTCAGGCTTGTGTAGTCCCAAGGTTACAGTGCTGTTGATTAGCTGGTTTCCTCTGGGATAGAAAGATTTTGCTTTACATTAGAAATGATAGTGTGCTCATTTCTTGTTGTCCCCTTATGTAAGGCCCTTCATCCTAAAGCATGCTGTTCAAAACCATGTTCTCAAATAATGCTGGCATTTCTTTCCAAATAATCTTTAGAAAACACTGTAAAGTCTGCTTAGTTATACTACATCCCAAATGTTGCTTTATAGGTGATTTACATATTTAATGATCCGCAAAGTGATTTTTCAAAAATTAGTTATATTACTGGTCTGTGTAATACCCCTAGTGTACTTTGTATTATCCAAGAGATGACTCAGTCATAGTGAAATCTAATATTTTAACTTTTGCTGTGTCCCCTACTTTTGTCCCACAAGTATGAAGTTGCATTATTACATGCCCTTTTTCTTCTCTGTTCTTCACCCTTTTGTATTTAAATACACAGAATCTGAACTTAAACCTGAAATGTAAAAACATTTTTACAGAGTAGATCCATTACATAAGAAAATTCTCTACTTAAGGGCGACTTCTTATTTCATGAATGTGAGGTCTTTAGGTTAGCAAGCTAATATTCCTACTGGAAAAAGTGACTGCCAGATGGAAATCTAGAGGGTAACACAGAATCTCGACCCAGTTTCCACGTAGACTTAACAAGAGAATTAGTAAGACATTCCATATGAATGTTTCCAACTGCTTTTAGCCAAGTCCCACTGATGTTGCCTTTTCTTCATCTATGCCACTGGGTAATTACCTCCTAATTTCTGCTGCTGACTCCTCTCTCCAGCTGCAGCACAGCTCATTAGCTCAGGCTCTGTTACACTACCTCTCTGTCTGACTGTCAGTGCCATAGATTATAAATCATTTGAGGTCATGACTGGTACTTTTGTATGTTTTCTACCAGGCAAACCAAACACGACCACCAAACATTGGCATTAGATCATATTAATTACTTTCATGAGCCTTTAAATGAATTTTTCATTATGGTATTTAATCTGGATATATATTAAAAGGAAAGTTTGAGTAATTACGTCCTTATTTGACAGAGACACTACATAAAGAAAGTATATTTTAAGTCTTGTACATACAGGAGTCAGAAAAGCGTAAGTGTCATTGACGACTCACTACACAGCTTCTATGAAAGATGGAATCCAGAAACACAATCTGCTTTTGGAAATTGACAAAGTGACCAACCAAAAGGGGTCAAACCAGTTCAGTCCCAGAGCAAGGAGCAGATCCTAGTAATTTTCCCAATAATCAGACTTTCCATAGCAAATTTGACAAACAAATGTACCTAGTGTTAAATGCCAACATGGAAACTTCAATTAGATGCAGCTAATGGGAAACTATTTTGCAGGCCCTTCAGCAAGAGTTGAGTAAAAGGTCGGGATGTTTCTTTGCTGAAGTAGGTTTGTCAAAATTAGCGACTTTTCTTTTTAATTTTATATGCTTTCAAAAGAGTCACAAAAATGCAAAGAAGTCCTGCAGCAGAGAGAGAAGCAGCTTTAAAAAAGTCAAGTGAATTCAGCTTAAATCCTCCTTTCAACTGTTTTGACCACTAAAATGCTCTCTCTCTGTCTGCAAAATGTAAAGCTGCTTCAGATGCAAAACATTCACAGCATCAGCAACAGAGTAAGACAGGTGAGATATGTTCTCCCAACTGGCAATGTCCTGGGTAATTATATTTTAAGGATCCATTAATATGAATTCTAGGGTGAAATACAAAATATTGCTTTTGTCAGAGGATACTGGAATATTTCAAAAGCAAAGGAAAAAATGCCTTGACAAACTAGATCAAAATGCCAAGCTTTGCCTTCCTTAAACTGCCTTTTATCAGATGGATTGATACGTTACAACCATTTGAGAAGACAAACCAGTCCATGTAACAAAAACAAAACATCTGATTGAATCTGGTTTGACTTTAACAGCGAAGGGAAATGGTTTTTTCCCTTGTCAGTAGGCTGACAGAATTAGACAAATATTGGCATATGGATTATTTTAAATGAACGTCATTAATACAAAAATCTATTGAGAAAATTACCAATAGCAGAATGGACAGTGGCCTTTTTATCATTTCAGTCTTCCTCTCCCCCCCATACCCTCAAGCAACCATGACTAACATGAAAATTTTTTTTCCTTAAAGCTAGCTGATTAAAATTAAGTTAGTAACTCTTTCCACTGGCCCTTTTCAGACAGCACTATCACTGCTGTTTTTGTTTGCATTGCAATGTCGATCAGATTAAAAGTCATAAAGCTTAGAAAGATTTGTCTAGATTTTCCTGTATCTGAAAAATTATATAGCTAAATATCAGCACTACTAGCCTACAGCCCTACTGATACACACACGGGTGGTCTACGGAGGAAAGATTCCATTTTAATAATGCAGCTGTCAGTTTCAGCCAGGGCCTTCATTAATAACAGAAATGACAGATGCATGCCACTGACAGGTTGCTTCTTGGTCACTTCCTCTTTCTCATCTAGCAAATAATCTCACATCACAAATAATAATATCAAATAATATTTCCAAATCTGTTGCATTTCTAATGTACAGGCATCTCCATATTTCCTACTAATTAAATTTTTTTCTGTTTTTTTCAAAATAATTTATAGTAAAGGCTATGTTTTGTAAAAACAGTTTACCCTAAAAAACCTCACTCCCTACACGTTGCCTGTAAATGTCAACATGATTGTCAGCATTGTGTAATAGATGAGTAATTGCCATAGAAATCCTAGTTATGGAACATCAAATTCAGGGCAGATGATGTCCTTGAAGCACAAGATCACTTAGAAATGATAACTTAAACTTGAAAACTCTTCTACTGTCTATTTACCACCTTATTATTGTGTGATATTTTTCATGCATCCTCTCATTTTATCCCAAGAAGATCTGTCACATTCTGGGGAATAGGACCAATTTAATTTGCTGACTATCTCATCACTTTGACAAAGCTCGGATTTGTTCTAAACGTAAAAATGCAGATAATGAAAGAAACTGCTTATATAACAAACAATGTTGAAGATGCCAAGGTACTGACTTGAAATTAAAGTGAAATGAAAGCAATAAAAAGATAGAAAATCTTATAAAACAAGGGGAGATATTCCAGTTTCTTCTTTCCAAACATTAAATTTTTGATAATACATATTGTACTCTCTGATGTAGAAATTTACACCCCTCCATCTGTAAACAAGAACGATATATCTTCTTTTCCTAGCAGAAGCAAATGGAAAAGAACGGAATAGCTGCCCATTTCTTTTCAGTTGACTGTTGGACAGGGACTTGTGCAGGTCATGAACACATGTTGAAACATGCATCAATTTGTCATGGAACATACTTCATTTAAATGCAATCTTACTAAAGAAGGAATGAAGAAAGTTAATTTTCTGTAAGGTTTAAATATCATTTGTGCATTTGAAAATCATGCTTAGAAATGTTTCCTCTAATCAAACATAAGCAGCAAACCCTATTTTGAGGGGCAGAGAACTATTTAAAGCACATCCAAAGCACAAGAGTACCTAACATATGAGACAGAATTGAGCAATCACAGAGTCTCCCTTTGGCTCTGGGATAGGACAGTGAATTTCTATGCAAAAATATTTCTATGAAGTCCTGAATTCCCAACACATATTAAAAAGTTCACACATATACATTTTATTGGGCCCACTTTTGTTGAACTCCCAGTACAAACAGAAAAGTGGGCTCAGACTGTCTTTATATCAGTAATGTCAGGGTTTGTTCCCTTTGGTTTTTCCTGAATATAATCAAAGACATTAGTGGTGAGATCAGGGGAAGGGTGGGGGAGAAATACAAGTTGCTGCAAATAACATGGCCACTAAAAGAAAATTTAAGTCACTGTCCCAAAGCTAACCCACCAAAATCTGCAAAAGGGTCAGGAGGGAGAAAGGGCAGTACAAACATCAGCTAACCCCCAAGTTCTGATTTTTTGATTCTGTTCTACATGCTTTCAAATAGTTAACATAGTTGATGTAGTGAGGTGTATTAGTACCTATTGGTTAGGATACCATTTTACCACATATTTCAGAAAGCTGTACTAAAGAACATCAGCATCATAGGGGTTGCTAGATAGTTGGAAGGGATAAGAAAAGTGGTTGAGGGGAAAAAAAGACACACACAAGAACAAGGGAAAGATTTACCCACGTTATACAGCTCTAAAGAAACTTCACCCTTCTTTACTGGCAATCTACTGGTCTAGCTGCTGATTGAAGCCAAATCTCATTTACAAAAACTTCATTTTTATATCCTGATAGACATGCAACCCAAAGTTTCTATGTAAATGTTGTTTATGGAAGTCTGCTTATGCAAGAAGTGTGACTCTTTTTCCAATAAGAAAAAAAAAGAAGGAAAAAGAAAAAAAAGCCTTAAAGAATGTCTGTGGGACAGAGAAACAGTGTTGATCCTATGAGCCAAATGCAGATCTCTATCTCCAGCACAACTAAGGAGCACTATGAAAACAACTCAGAAAGGTCTCCTCCACTAACAGGATGTAGAGAAAAAGACTGGCTAGAACATGAGGAAGAGCCAGCTTAGGGGATGGATTAAATGGAAGTCTTCTGTGGCCTCCGAGCTAATTAACTGTAAAGTTTACTGTAGAACACTTTAGATGCTTACTTTCTGGCATCAGGGTTGTATTTAGAGGCTAGGGAATAATATCTTTAGCTGTTTTTAGAGTTACAGAAAGATTTTGGTTCAAACACAGAATAAGTCCAGAGTAATTGGCAACAGATTGACTGAAATAGTCAATAAATATTGTTTCATCTAACTTTTCATACTGCAACAAAGAAAGAGTTTTCCCCTAGAGAAATGTCATTGTAGGTTTCATTCTCATATAAAATAAGCTTTTATTACTCATCTAATTTAAGAAACATTAAAAAAAAAAAAAAAAAGCACAAATGTAATCATCCTCTTATATGCTACGAGTATCACATAATTATGCTTTACTTCCACGTTATTACATATGGAAACTATCAATTCAATAGAAAACTCTTTCCCTGAAAAATTTAAAGTAATCATCCCAGTGCTTTAATATTGCTTATATGTTCATAATTCTATATAAGATCTCTTATTTTCAAGCTAAAACTCAGCAGGTTATCTGAAGATATTTTACTCTACCTTGTAAAGGAGTTTGTTTTTCACATGTATCATACCGTATCAAAGCTTGTGATATGACTTTTAATTTATTTTACTCTCTCCTTTATGTTTGATGCTAATGACCTCTGGATTTTTTTAAATGCACAGAATTTTTAACTATCCCATTAAGTCATGATGAAGTTTACAATAGCTGAGACATCTGGCCTGGATGTGACATATATGAAAGGTAGTCACCTCACAAATCAGCAGTCTGTGGTGCTTGAGAGAGATTAGTCAGGAGGGCTACTTTAAAGCTTCCTTGGATAAAGAGATCAGACACATCTCCCAGATGTAAAATGCCTCTCTCTCTTCTGGAGAATATATTGAAAGGTAACTATGAAGGAGAACTGGGTGGCCCAGGAGGTATGGTAGTAGACTGTGGATCTATTAATCTCCAAGCCATTTTTTGGAAACTACAAATGGCCTGTAAGATTTTATGCAAAGCCAATGAAATAAAAATTGTTAAATACACTGTTGAGTCCTATTGCATTTGTGGAGGCTCTACTATAGCAGTTAACCTTAGAAACCAGGAATAACATGCATTAGAAATTACAATGCGCAGTATCTAGCATTGCTTGCAAATCGTTGGGGTTAGGTCCTGGTAGGATTTTGTAGCCCTGTTTTCTCTGACATTTTTAAATAAAATTGAGCATAACAAAAAAGGGAGGAAGTGTCCATGCATGGCATTTTGTACATCACCTCCTCCTTCAGTAGAACAAAGATTGGCTTCATGGAATTGAGAAAGCAGCACAACAGCAACAGTCACTTGTTCAAAAATACAAGGAGAAGGGCAGGTGTCCCGATTTATTTACAGCATTTGTTCAGAAAATGTGGGGACGCACCTCAGCCTGGAGGCTTTAAATGGTTAAATTACCAGAAGAGTGCAACAGTCAGGCAGCCAGGAAGTAGTTTAGATAAGTAATGGCTACTGAAGCTACAGGAATTGCAGGGGGAGAAGACCATTTTCTCTGACAGTGCTTTGGAGGGGGAGAGCTGATGCTGGATAGTTGATGTATTTCACTCTACACAGCCAAACCCAGCTTTAAAACCAAACAAACTCCAGGACTAAGGAAAGATTGGAGTTTAGAACTGATCACACTGTCTCTAGCTCTCTTTTCTGTTCATCAAATGAACCTTTCATTTGTGTGTGGTTTTTGGTTCTAGCCCACTTAAGTAGCCAGATACAGGGCAGTGCTCATGATGCCTTTGTAGCTCAGTGGTTAGAACATTTTTCCAGGATCTGGGTTTGAATGCACTCAAGCTACTGCCAGGTAGTCCCAAGCCTCCTGTCTTCCAGATTAGTGTACTGAACAGCATTTTAGATGATTATGTAAAAGTAATAGCCAACACAAGCCCTTTTAAAATGAATTATTCCTGCTCATATAGGTACCTAGATTAGGTAGTAACTTGACAATAATGGATGCATCTAACATTTTACAGATTTAGGCTTGACAGAGGCATGGGAATTGCCTCCTACAGACATACCCCTACACTGAGTGGTCCTCGATGCCTGACTTTAAATGACTTCATACTCTGTGTGAGGTTTTTGAGGAACATTTTTCAGTGGTGTCTGTATTGACATACTGTGTATATAAGGTGCCGTCTATTTTCTTATCTTCTCTAAAGTGGGCTGGTGTCTGACATCTGAGAACATGTCCCTTGTTTTGGAAAAGCACAGAGCATTGAGGTGCTGGACCATGTGCCAGGAGTTACAGAATCTGCAGGGTTCTGTGAAGTAGAGACACATCCCCGTGTTAAAGAATCACTGAGTAACACATAATTTCAAGAATACAGAATTCTAAATGCTGAGGCTCTACTTCCACAATTCCCAAAGCAGGTGATATTTATAGAGCTTTGCTCTGACTGTGTCTGTGCTACGAATAGCCTTATAAAACAGGACCAGTCATTCTAGTGCATTTTATAAGCATTTTTTATATGGATCTTACTTTATTGCCAGATTTAATTAATTTTTGAAAGGAATATAGGGCAAATGGGTTAGATATTCAATTAGCTGGAGAGAACATAGGTATGGGAAAAATAAAATAACTGTAAGGGTAGAGGGGAAAATGGAATGAGGCAGAACAAACATGCTTTCTCCATAATTTTTCTATTGTTTTGATGAAACTGAAACTGATCCACAGGACAAATGTCACTGCAGCCATTTTGGACTTTTTTATGTCTTCTTTCTCTCTATAAAACTGGAGCCAGAGATCTTCAGGGAATGGAATTATCACACACTTGGTGGTTTTGCCTCAATCTCCAACTATTTTGGAAATGAACACATGTTTATATCTCAGAAATAACTGAAGAGCCTCTAGTATTTATTAATCAGCTATTTACTCCAAAGGCCATTTATCTTCTTATTAAAATGAAATCAAATCAACTGTTGCTGTTGGCAGCTCAGTGTGGAATAATGCAGTTTTAAGATAAATGAAAGGCCTTCAGAGTATGAAAAATGTGGTTAGAAAAAGCAAAACAGAAGCCTTGAGACCCTTTCCTTGGAAAAAGTGTCACAGTAGTTTAAGGTCACTTTGTGTAGCTGTATAACAATATCATTCACTATTCCCCTTCTAATCCTACCAAGTTTTTCTGAGTAATTTTAATTGACAATACATTTCTACAAGTTGGGGGGTATGTTTATGCTTTATGAGCCATCAAACAAGGTTGTTTGAGATGGATATGTTTAATGATACTCTGTTTTATGGACTCAGCCTCTGAGCTGGCCCAGTTTGGCTTCTTTCTGTCACAGAAAGATTGAGACTAGTAGTGGGTAGTTTGGGTTTACTGCGTAAGTGGAGCTGACTGCCAGTACGTTTGTATTTGAAGCTTGCCCAAAACAGATTCCAACTGATATGGAAAGCAAAAGTAATTATGGAGAGTTTTATGTGAAGAAGCCAATTTTACAGATTTTGGCTTTGGAGGTTTTTACTTGATTACTTGAACATAATAATAAAGGATCATCCAACTTTTAGCTATCCTCAGTTCTCAAGAATAATAAGTGTAATCAAGTATGGCTTTTGATTGCACACACTAGTCACTCAAAAGACCACATAAAAAAACACAGGGAATGAAAAAATATATTACAGGAGATAAAGAGCAAATGGAGGTAACACCGAAATTTTTCAGAGACCAGAGAGCAGACCTGGAATGAAAAAGACTGTCCAGATGCTGCCTCTTCTAAGAAACCAGTTTTCCTTTTTGATTCTGCTAGCCTCTTTGCATTTAATTTGTGGGTTATGACTCAAAAAGTGTGTCTGGAATGATCCATTCCATTGTGTCGTTTACCTCTCTTTGGGAAAAAAAAAATAGAATCAAGATGTCATGATTTTTCTGCTAATAATGACATTATTTCTAGCTGGCCTCTTTACTGTAGTCTTCGGCCAGGCTGCATTCTTTCAGGCTGCAAACACTCAGCTTATATGAGTTATACAAGTTGAGTTTATGCAAGCAGTGTTGATTAAAGATTTTAAAGATTTTCCCTGGCCTAAAGGGTTGCTTAAAGGGTATGGTAAATATTTGGCATTACAATATCAAGCCTGAGATCCTGAGTAATTTATGACAAAACACCTGCACAAATGAGCTGAAAGAAACTGAGCATGCTGAATTATTGCATGAGTTACTAAACTCAAATAGCTTCATATGGCCACACAAGAAAGCTGAGAGGCTAAAAATATAATTACTTTCAGTCATTGTGAGGCATGAAAAATAGGTCTGTTGTGTGGTTTGGGGTTTTATTTTCAATACAAAATCACAAGTCTGTCTGATAGAGGATACTGTTTTTGATATTCTATTCCTAAATTTCTCCAAGTAAAATGACTGTACTCAACATAAAATTTTGATTAAAATCGTTGTATCAAATAAACATAATGAAGTACACATTCATACCCTTCTAAAGGAATGGAGAACCATGCTATTGTTCCCCCTCCCTCCCTCACCCTCTCCATTGCCTTACAACCAGAGACCCACCTGCCAGGTAAAACTCAGCGAGCAAAACTGTATTCATTAGCTGCGGCCAGGATCTCTGCTCTAGACGCTGGAAAGAAAGAGACCTATGATGTGGAAAGTAGAAAAAATTGCAATATTGACAAAAAAATGCTAATTTGTGAACTCACAGTTCACATGTTGAACATGTTCATCATTTTGAATCTTTTAGCTGGTGGAACCACATTCAGTTTTCTTTTCCCCGGTAAACAAAAGCTTTCAAGTTTTAATTTAACACTTATTTTACAGGGGTTTAAGTAAAATGGGAGAGCCAGCTGCTTATGACTTTCATAGAATTATTTAATGACTAAGTGCCTGAAGCTTAGTAATGATGTCATGTTCTTGTCACCTTTTTTGATCAAGTTCTGTGTGTATACAGTATCAAACCAGAAGAAAGAGAAGGAATAGCACAATACATGGAAAGGCTGCAACCCCCGATATCTGAATCAGAAACATCTATTGGAAGACCTCTACACTACGTAAGTCCATGGAGACCCACAGTTTGATGGAAGCAAAAAACCTTGTTGAGTCATCTGC
Organism: Corvus hawaiiensis; assembly: GCF_020740725.1. NCBI lineage: Eukaryota > Metazoa > Chordata > Aves > Passeriformes > Corvidae > Corvus > Corvus hawaiiensis. Next base: position 10,022,255 of record NC_063255.1, on the reverse strand, counting down.
AAGAGATTCCTGGGAAGCATAGTTATGCAGTTGCCTGTGTAATGTGAGATAAATCTGATTCAAAGAAAGGAGAGATGGGGAGTAAAAATCAGTTAAATAAGTGATTATCTCATTTTTTTTCCACAATTCTAGTTCAGGTAGTCATTTGCTCAGAGCATTCTGCGTTACTCATTTCTGTTTGCCATTATGAGTTAGGTCTGCTGGTATACGTAAAATAAGGGATTGCTTTTGTCTGCCCTGGAACAATAGTGTGTCACTCTACAGATGCTGTCAAATGAAAGAGCAGTTTCCTCAAACCATTTATGTTTGATCAGGCTGTCAAAGCCCAAAGACAGAGAAGACCCTTGTGCCTGACCAGCCTGTCTATAACCTGTTATGGGGACCCCACTAAACAGCCAGATATATCAGAGGGGGCTTCTGGGCTGTGCACTGACAGCTTATCAGAGTCAAATCCTTTATATCAGTTTAGAACAGAGACCCCTTTCTGGATTTCCCCACTTTTAGTTGGCAAATAACCAGTTTTTTCAGGTACTTTGTTGACTGTCAATGACTGCTAGAGGCTTTGAAGGACTCACACTAAACACTTTATAGAATAACACATTTTATTAACAAACACAGTGATAACAGTAAACTGTGATAGATTAAATTGAGAGACTGGTGTTGATAGTATACTGACTGGCAAAAATGAATTTAAAGCAATATACAAACAAGTTCTAATGCCCAATGAAAGACAGCTCAAGATAATTATTTAGCATGCAGAGAATAAGGTTCTTACCCTATAAATGTCCCTGTGGAGACAGAAGAAAAGACAGGTACAGCTTGTCAATGATGCCAGAAGTTACAACAGAGTCTACTCTGACCTCCCTTCCCACTTAAGCTATATTTATATTATTTTCTTTGAGGGAGGGGGAAGGTAAAGTTACAGTTGATGTAATTTCATGTTTAGGTGGATTTTGACTGATTTTAGTCATTAGTATTTGTAGAAACATGAAAATTAATATGTATTTTAAAGTTAATGAAGCAAAGCTCAGCTTTCATTCACCACCTGGCACATTCCTTTGGCTTTTTTCCCGTTAGGTACATTGTTTTCATCAGAGCATGATCACAACCCCATTGTGTTGCTCCATTCTCTGTGTCACATGTGCATTGATTTCAACAGAGCATGACCACAGTAGCTCCGTGCCACTCCATCCTTTGTTTCATGTCCCCCTTAGAGCAGTACACCAAGCTTCCTTGGTGTTCCTGCTTCAAAGGTGTACAGACAGTTTGTCCCTGGTAAACTATAGCCAATGTATACATTCCTTCTTGCTGAACTTTGCTTTTCAGTATTTTCCAAACAGTTGCAACACTTTAATTTTCATCATCCCTTCTCATTGTTTCAGCAAACGCGGATTAGTAGGCCGTGGAAGATTGGCAGTGCACGTTAAGAACTGTGGTTGTTGGCAACATATATAAAATGATGTACTGAAAATGGCTGATTGAAGGTAGGAAATCACTGGTGCACCTAACGCATAAGGAGCGGCTCTGAGAAAGGAGTAGCTTTCTTTTGGTTTGGATCTATGAAAATAAGGCAGGAACAGATGTCCAAAATACTCTAGCTCTTTGAAGTGGAGGTTTTCTAGACAAAAAAATAAAAAAGGTTCTAACTGTCTGTTGGTCCCAGAGATAGCCTTTTTACACAGATGGACCCCAAATGAGAAGGGCAGTGTTTGATGGACTGGCTCCAAAATCCAAAGAGTGTATTTAAATCTGTATGTGTACAAAGCACATGCATGCACATGTAAGTACATTCATATAACATGTTTCCACCTAGGCTTTAAAGTCTGAGTGATGCTTTACTGAAGGCAACTCATGCTTTGCTTACGTTGGTCTGTATTTGAAGATGTATTTTGTGTGCACTAAATGCACTGGGCATTTTGTATGAATGTATGGATGAATGCAGACTATAGGAATGACTTCTAACTTTCTGAACCTGAACATAATCATCTGGCCTATGATCAGTAGACCTGACCCCGCAATACTGAAGGAAAAGCAGATCTCCATATGATGTAATAAACTTCTGATTATTACATGGAAACATTCCTTCTTTTGCTTTTAAACAGCTGTGGGAAGCAGAATATCAGCTCCTGGAGATTGCTCTCTCCAGGAGCCAACAGATCACTCTCTTTTGCCCACTCACTGATAGCACTGGATCCTACTATCCATTGAACTATTCATGCCAGGGAGAGTTAGCATCAGACATTGTCCAAATTCTGCCAGTGTCCCTAAATCTAATTAGGTGAGAAACAGACAAATCAGCAAGCAATCCATGCTTAGCACTACAGAGGAAGGCAGAAAGTCTTGCCTGGCAATTAATTCCTTCACGGTTGCAAAACTAGAAATCTAACTTTGAATATGTGAGCAGAAGATGTTGAACAGGTGTCCCAGGGAAAGAACTCCTTGCATTGCCTGAGACTAGTTATCAACTAAGTGCTGAAGAAAATGGAAAAAACTTAAAATGTAATCACTTTTAAAAAACACTAGAGAAAATACATCTACTCTAATCTTACCAGCTAATGAACTGATACCTTTAAGGCTGAGACTTCACTAACTTACAGTTTCCAGGCTCCTTCATGAAACCAGGGTTAAAGTGGGGAGTTTAGTGACTCTAAGCTCAAATATGACTGTGCAGACCAACTGCTACACTCCTGAGCCACAAAACTTCTCACAAAAATTAATAAAAACATGTTTAAGAAAGATTTATATAATAATAAAAACTCCATGAACTGGTGACTTTATCCATTCTCCTTTTCTTCCAACTTAAACTGCTTTTGCTTTCATATTCCAGTTAAATTAAAATCTTACTCAGTATCCTACTGATCTATGATTTTTTTTCAGCCAGAACGAACAACCCAACCTTCCGGAAACAGATGTGCAAGGACCTATACACAGAATTCAGATAATCCCTTAACTGTATTTTGATGATCTAGATATACCAAATATCATACCATAATGACTGTTTTCTAGTTTCATTAACATTTATTGTTATGTTGTTCTTTTCTTCCCTCACATCTTTAACGATTTCATATTTAAATTTGAGTACCAGGTCTAGAAATGACACTAATGTCCTAATTTTGATTGTATCAATACTGTGGCAAGAATTCCTGCTTCTATTGCACATTTTTTCTCTTTACGTAACCAAATATCAATGGAATGACATTCTCATCTATGACAGTAAAAGACCTGTCCAAATCAGTTGGTTTTACATCAGATTCTCATTCTTTGTAGATACAAATTGTGGACTTCATGCATGTTGTCTGGTACTGGTATACAATTAGAAACAATTCAAAAATATGTTTCATTTGAAATCAGTTTCCCAAATAATTATAAATCAGATTCACTCAGTTCTTCTGCGCAGAAATTGAATAATTCAAAAACACTGCGATTTTGAAAATTTTGGCCAACGAAAATTTTTGCCTTTCATCTCAGGTTTTGCACCAAAATACTTAGGGTTAGATTGAAAAAAAAAAAGGTTATACATAAAATAACCCTTTTAGAATATCTGAGAGAAGGACAGAAACCAGACCTAAAATTCAGTGGGGGCATTTTTTTCCCATTATTTCATGTCTTTGACCTAATTCTAAGAGGGAATCACACTGAATGGGAGTACCCCCCATCTGCCAGCACTTCATCTCTGGTGTCTCACCTTTCCTAATACCTGCTCATGGAAGAACCTTCTTAAATGTGGGAGGAGTGAGACACACAAAAAGCCCTAGGTTTGCTCCCTCATAAATCTCAAATTAAAATCATGGTTGTACCCATCCATCTCAAACTTCATTCTCCAGTCTTTGGAGAAGCAAAGACTTTGCTCATTTTAAAAATAGGAGAATTGGTTCTAACTGAACTTGACTTTTTTGTTTTATTTCCTTACTCTTTTGTTGCTAGTATCTCTTTGGACCACCCAACATAACTCAGCTATTTTTCCTTGGCATTCATGCAGTCAGAATCCTTGCAAATGTCCCTGTTAGTCATTGCTTGGCCCAGCTACAACTGGCATAGTGAGGTTTTTGGAGTATATTTTTAATTTGCAGTCAGTTCCTTTTGACTCTTGGACATGAAACCAAAGACAGTATATCATACACTAAATCAGTGTAATAATTAGCTTGATATATGTTTCTTAATTAGTATAATTTTAATTGGCAAAAAACTCTTATGTTTTCATGACACAGGGGTTAATGATGTATATAAATTATGGTGACGCTGTCCCATTAGTTGGAGTCCCAAAGCCATCTCAGTGGAGGGCATACATAGCAGAGCTGTAATTCTCCCAATGGTCTAGTTCTATGGTGGAGTTCTAGGATCTCAGTAACTTGCAAGAGCCTGGGTGGCCAAAAGTCACCATTTGGGTGGCCCATGGAGCAGAATTTCACTGTTCTGAGTAGTCATGGTGTGTTTAGACTGACAGTGTAAATGAACACAAGAGTCCATCACAGGCACAGAAGACTGGGATAGCATGCAGCTGAAGGCGCATTGCTCCTCCAGGATTTAAAAACTTCCAATTTAGTACATTGTCTACTTCTAATCCTGAACGCACATGGCATCAGAAATAGTTGTGCTTAAATTAGAACCAAGACAAGATGTACAAGCTGAGTTAAGGCTCCTGCAGTCATCCTCCATTCAGGGTTGCGGACAGACAGAACTAAATGCATGTGGTTCTATTTCTGCCTCTTCCCTTTGCTAGCTGAAACCCATATGTGAATCACAGTGTGCTTGAGATGTTCTGCTATTATATATCATTGTTCAAAGTGCCATGTGTGCACTTACTTCATTTAAATCTCTGTGTTCCTTAAGGGATAGTTCATTTAAAAGTTGAGAGAGGTAAGATCCTCCTAAATGTGAACTGTTCAGGTATTTCCAGATGAACTGGCAGATATGGTAAGCATTTTGATGAGACCTGAAGTCTAGCACAGGCTTCTGGAAGCCAAGTGGATGATTTGCAAGTTATCAGTGCAATTTGGATCAGACTCTTCTTGAAAGAGAAACGTGCTGTGTTGGTTACCGGTGGTACTAAAGAGCATAGATGTGTTTCTAGAAGGATCAAGCAATGCGAAATCAGAACTGGAGTTTTTTGCTGAATGCAAATAGGGTAACAGGAGATCACACAGATAGCAAGAAGCTAGTTTTTCCTAAATATGTGGTAGAATCTGAATATATATGGAAATATTTGACTTAACCTAAGCTGGAAAAGCACAGAGCTCTCTGACATTGCAAAAAAGCAAAATATTTCTGGCCATTTTTATATTTTTCAATTGCTGTTGAATGTTGAAAGTAGGAGTATGTTGTTATAAATATGCTCAATTCCTTCCTTTGTGTCCTACATACTTAGCATTTTCCAGGAAATGTGGGTTCTCTTGATTTATGAAATTCAAGTCTCTGCGGACAATCTCTTTGCTTGCAGAGGACCATTTGGTTCCCTTGGTAAAACACCTATCTCCAGAGGAAAAAAATCAGTGAAAGATTAAAACTGACAAGCATCATTTATATGTCAAGAACTTTCCCCTGAGGTTACTACAGAGCAAACCAAGCTGTATGCTAGATTCTTTGTTGTTTTAACTATACTGTTTTTCAAAAGCTGTGAATTTTCAGCATAATTGTGTGTGGTATAGTTCTCATCACAGCAACCCAAAAGATCTGTTAAAAAAAGAAAAGAAAGCCAACTAGGCAATGTACTTAAAATTGCGTTCCTGTGACTGTGTGGGGTCTTTGAAGTGTTTTTAAAATGGCAAAATGGCAACATAACTGTGTTTCTATGACTGTATATAGGCATTGGCTCCAATTCACAAATCCCAAATTCCACCCAATTCTCAGTGCCTGGTGTTTTCTATTGGCAGGACACTTCCTGCACCCTACAGCCAAGCAACAGGAAATATTAGGGCTTGGATGGATTTAAGATGCCTAAATCTGGAATCCACTTGTGTTGAAATTTTTGACCCTGCCTTTCAGTCTCAGGTGTGAAACAGAAAACCATTAAATTCTGTCCCTACCACTCCTGTCTTCTATCTCCTCTTCCTCTTTTAGCATACAATTCCGTTGCTTCAGTGGAAGAACAGCAAGCTGGAGGGCAGTGATTGATATAACAGCACATACAAATGGTGGTCAAGAACATAATAACTGTGCTGCTGCTATCAAGAGACTGAGCCAATTAAATGCCATATTTTAATACAAACTTTTGCCAGGACTGTATTTGCTTTATTGAAGTTTCTAACAAGCCTTTAATGTTGTTACAACAGGATATTACTTTTTCTTCAGATAAAATATAAATGTTCTGCTAAAAAAGGAGTAAAAATTGTGCTACAAGGTTATGTGTTAAACAATTTCTGCATACTTCCAAGCAATGTAACTTAATCTTAGCATAGTAGGGGCACAGGTTTTCTATGGTGCAAGATGTGAAATGTTTATATAAACCACAGTTAAAAGAATTTCTAGGCTCAGTTCAAGAGTTTACACTTTTAAAGTCATTCCACCAGGGCATTCATCATGATCACACAATTGCTTTGTCTGAGTTCTTTAATTCTTTCACCCCTCTGAAATTGTGTATTTAAAAACCTATGACAGGATTCCTAAACAGACAAGGTCAGCTAGGTGTTGTAATCACATCTCTTCACTAAAAAAGCCATATGTAATTGGTTGAGCTTTGGCTCCAAATTGTTGTAAACTACCAACTCATATGAGTATTACTGGGAAGAGACCTAGGGAAAATGTCTGTAATATCCACTGTCTGTGTAATAAACAGAGTTATGCCTATCATTAGCACTCAAGCAAGTAAATGTTGGTGCTTTTATGGTACCTAAATAGTTTTTTTCCAGTGGTGGTCAGGACTGTTAGCCCAGCTGGTGCTCAAAGGGCTTGGATACCCTGGCCCTGGTGTCTGGATGCTGAGAGAGTAGGAGCTATGCCTTCTCTCTTGAAGCATATAATTTATTGGCTTTGAGAGGCCAGGTTTTGGTAGCAAAGGGGCTGCAGGGGTGGCTTCTGTGAGAAGATGCCGGAAACTACCTCCATACCTGACAGAGCCAACTCCAAGACAGATATGCTGCCAGCCAAACTGAGCCAAGTGACAATGCCGGCATTCCTCTGGGATAACATACTCAAGAAAGGTTGAAAACTGCTGCACAAGAGCAGCTGTGAGAAACAAGTGAGAGCATGTGAGAGAAAGAGCCCTGCAGACACCAAGAGCAGTGAAGGAGGAACAGAGGAGGTGCTCCTCCATTCTTCTATACCCTCCCAATCTTTTCCTTAGACCTCCTTTACTATTAATGTGCATTAAAAAGATCTTGTTGTCTGACACAACACTGGCCAGCCTCAACTCTTAATTGAGCTTTGCCCTTTCATATCCTCTCTCAAAATGTATGAACTACAGCTCGGTAACTTTCCTTCAAAAATTCAAAAATTTCCTTCCTGACCTTACTTCGACACACATAATTTCCTTTCCCTCTTGAGTTTCAACATGAGTTCCTTGTTCAGCCTGACATTGGACACACTGGAATTGCCTGGTCCTGTGCTTTTAAAAGGTGGTTCTTAAGAACTGACTGGCACTCATGGACACACAAGCCCTCAGAGGCAGATTCCATTGGGACACTGCTAAGTAGCTCCCTGAGTAGCTTGAAGATTGTCCTTTTGAAATCCAGGGTAACCACTCTGATTACCTCTTTTTCTCATCAACCATTTTGTCACCACTGTGGCCAAGTCACCTATCACTGCAGCCCCCAGAAGTCCTTCTCTATTGAGAAACAGCAAATTTAGGAGGGCAACATTCCTACTTGGCTCACTGAGTACCTGTGACATAAACTTCAGGAATTTGCCAGACTAGTCAAAGAAGTATAGTATTTGCAGTAGATCTCTGGGAAGTTGAAATCTTTGGTAAGAGCTTCCCATTCAGAAATTTACCATAATTGCTTACAGGAGAACATATCATAAGACGAGTGGAGTTTCCTTCCCAAACATGGAATCTCAGAATCACAAAATGTGTACCTGAAGGAAGAAGTGGTCAACAAAGTCAGAGGAACTCACCAGGAGTGTTCAGCAGGGCCTATGGCCTGGGGACAGCCACCGTGCAGGACACCCAGCACCCAACAGCAGGGCAATGGGAAGAGAAGCTTGGGAAGGGGTGGCCTTAGCTCAGCACCCAGAGCTGCTGCTCTTCCCAAAGCTGACACTCAAGCCCAAGCCCAGGGTCTTGCTCAGGTGTGCACACTGTGGGTGTGCCCAAAGGAGCCCTGAGCACAATGTGAGGATGGAGGCAGTTATGGTACATGAGGCCCCTTCTATGTCAGTGTGCTCTGTGGCTGCACTGGGTTTGCAGTCCTTGCATACCCATGGTGGAGCCATGTCATGCTTTAACCCCCAGCCAGGAGCTCTGGTGCCACACTGTTGCTCACTCACTGCTTGGTGGGGGAGAGGATTGAAGGGTTAAAGGTGAGAAAACCTGTGGCTAGACATAAAAGCAGTTTAAGAGGGAAAGCAAAAGTCATATATGCAAAGCTGGCCCCACCCTCACTTCCACAACCACTGCCATTGCTGCTGCAGTGGGCTCCTCTTTCTCTGGTCTGCCTAGTCCCACCTCTCACTGAGTATGACAACCACACCAAGGGGAGAAAGTTCCTGCTTTACAGGATTCTGGCTGTCATCACACGGCTGTGCCTTATGGTGGGTTTAGGGTTTAAGCACAGGCTGGTTGCCCAAGCAGGAGGACCTGGTGGTGTAAGAAGTGTCTGTAGTGGGAAACCCCCAGAGATGACAGAGCACTTAATGCTGTTCGGGACCTGTGGAGACTTTCTGATCCCAAATCGTTGCAGAATCAGGACTACCTAGAGCTGCTTGCCCAAGCCACTTGCCCAGCCACTTGCCCATGACTGTGTCCTGACATTTTTTGAAGTTGTTCAAGACTGGTGATTCCACAACTTCTCGGCAACCTATGGCAATGCTCAGTCACCCTCTCACTAACAAATCTTTCCTGTGGTTCATTTGGAACCTCCTGTTTCAATATTTGCCCATTGCCTTTTGTCCTGCCCAATGGACATCTCTGGAAAGAGTTCAGTTCCATCATCTCTATATCCCTCCTTCATATATTTGTAAACCATGACGCAATCTGCCCTGAGCTTGCTTTCTGGTAGACTGAACAGCCCTCTCAGACTTTTCTTTTAGGGAAGGTTCTCCAGTCCCTTAATCATAGTTGAAGCTCTTTGCTGGATTTCATCTTCAGTGTATCTCCATCTCTCTTTTGTACTAGAGAGCCCAGCACTGGACCCAGCACTCTTGAGGTCACCACACCAGTGCTCAGTAGTGGGGAATGATCACTTCTCTTGGCCCTAGCAACACCTCTCCTAAAGCAGCCCAGTATACCACTGGCCACCTTTGCTACAAAGGAACAGTACCACCTATGGTGGCTCTTTCTAATTGGACACCCAAAGGACAGAAGTCATGAAAAACCTGGATTCATGCAGTGTCAAACTGCTTTAAACTCCACATAACATACTTGCTGTTCAGCTCATCCTACTGTATGAAGATACTGCTTCTATGACTGCCTGGAACGTCCAGGGACTAGAGATGAACCCTGATTTCAGCATGTGTGTGTGTGCTTTTTTCCCAGGTTCTGTTTGATTTGCACTATCTGTAGTAGGAGGAGATTCTTTCTAACAGATAAACCAACAAGGTGGAATTCCTAAAATAAATTTTAATCTTCTTAAATTAAATCAGAGCAGCAATACTTTTGAATTTTTTGACTTCTTGTTTAGTCACAGGGTGCACAAATATGAAGTCTTTTCCTGGCAAAATAAAAGCTTAGGAAATATAAAAATCTGAAGTGGTGCTTGACTAAATTTTACTAAGAGTAAAAATACATGTAAATAATTTAGGAGTCTAAACAAGAATCCCAGAGGGCTTGAGATACCTACTGCTGCATTTTCAAAAGTAGTTCAAGTTGGGGCCTAGAAGTATTACAAAGCTAGTAGCTGTCTTTGGGTATTAATTGTAACTAAAATCCATGACTGCAGTAATCCATCTTCCTGGCTTTCCATATATATGCCTTGGATTTGCTAGGCAACCACTAACAAACTCTACCAGGTGCACAAGGGTGTAACTCCATGCTCCTCTGGTCAAAGTCATTTCATCTTGGTAGCTATGGGGGAAAGGGAGAGTTACACAAGCCATGTTCACCCAGCCTGACAGTTTATGTGTGTTTTTCACAACTACAAGGGTTTGTGAATTGTGGCAGTCGGAATAGGTAGACACCCACTTCTTCTGACTCCACTACAGAGGAAATAATCGGCAGTACAGGAGGCCTTTGTTTTAGTACCCTCTAGTTCCTGAAACAGTTCAGGACAGCTACATTCATTAGTGAGTAGATTTCCATGGGAGTGAGGTGTGTACATTGAAGCTGATGATTATTATCTCTGAAAAGCTCAGTTTGGTGTAATCTGGCCAATTTTTCCCATAAGCTTTTCTTCATCTCCTGGCATAGGTACAGCTGCTCATCTGTCACCATTTTCCTCAGTGATGACCATCTCCCTGAGGAAGAGAACGACCACACAAAGGTAAAAAAGGAAGAAAAGTAAAGCAGAATTATTAAAAGAACATTATATTGACCTGGTGATTTCAACAGGGTGGGTCCACCTGCACAGAGATGTTCGCAGCACTGGAGCCAAAAATGTGACAAAACCAAGTTTTCCTTGCTTTCAAGTCTGCAGATGATTATAGAAACAAAAATGGTACTAGAAAGCTGGAAGCAAGTTTTAAGGGCCATAATCAAAACCAAAAGATGAACTGAGAAGTATTTTAACCTGCCAGAATTTGTGTGCAAAAGTTCGGTGTTTCCTCTGCATGATGTGATAATATTTTTCCCACTTAGCAGAGGATATTGCAAATACTGGTCTGAGTGCAATCAGAAGATTAAGCAAAAGGCAGCCCTGGACATGAGCCTTGTCAGTCAGGTAGTGAAGTAATTGTTTTTAATATTTTATTTTTATAGGTAAGATCATAATTACAGACAGCTCTTCAAACTTCTTACCTCACATTTAACTTATTGATTTGCACTCCTTTTTTTTCACTTTTCCTCTAAAATGTAAACTAACTTTTCTCTTGCTTCCTGTTTTTGTTTAGAATCATTAAATTAAGCAAGAATGTTGTGGCATGCTATTTGAAATTATTCAAAGACTGTCAAAGGCAGAAGGATTTTTTAAAAAATCAGGTTTGCATTGGTTTAAAGGAGAAAGAGTATCTAATTTTGAAAATTCTACAAGGTGTGTATTTATACTCTTAGATAAAAGCTTTGACGTATTGACCTGTAGTTTGCAAATTTAGTTCTTAATCTCAGGAATAGAACCTATTTAGTCCAATTTCTGCTGATTTTTTCATTAAGGAAAAACCCAGCTGATAAAGTTTATGATTTTTTTGTCATCTCCCTATGTTGAAGTACCATAGAAACAAATCGGTATATTGAAAATTTTAGTTTTATATACTTTTGAGATAATGGTTAGAATAAAATTTTCAAATCAAGATTTCCATATCATAAGATTAAAAAAGACCTGGGAGACTAGAACTACAAAGGTTACTTTTGGAAAAAGTCACATTTGTTTTGAACTGTCTGGTGTTAATTACTTATTTAGTAATCCTAAATTTTTTTTTTCATTGCAAGATATGACAGTAGAACTACTTCACGAAATTTCAATGTAAAGTAATGACAGGCACTAGATCAATGTAACCAGAAAAGGACTGAAACTATCAATTTTTAGCTATTATAGCCTGATATATTTTTAATGATTTTAGATAACTGTTATAATAATTTAAAAGTATTTAATTTAGTTTTACAACAAAATGTTGCTCTTCTAGGTTCTCTTTAAAGAATGAAAAGATTTTTAATATGAGGTTGGTATATTCATTAACCTTAGTTTTTTTTCTTCTAGTACATGAATACAATCTCTAATTGTGATATAAATCTTTTTCCTTTCTATATTTTCAAACTAATGATTTCAATTCCAATTTCATCTTTGGGTGCCCTTCCCTAAAAAAGTAATTGATGTACAAATGAAAACATCTTTTTAGGTTCCATTAATGTCTTGAATTAAATACAGTAAAACAAGTTCTGTGTTGGTTTGGAGCCTGCATAATGAAGCCACTTCCGTGAGGATTTTTCAGGTTGTAATTCAGTACAGTATCTAGCCTGAGTTCTTTTAATAAGATGCATAGGATAAATGTTGGTTTATCAGAGCCATAATTCAAAATTCTATCTAACCTATAGCTGAAGATTTGCTCATATAAGACAATATCTAGTTTTAAAATATGCATTTATTTCAATGAGTGGGTTGAAGTGTGTTTACTGTACAGAATAATTTTAAATTAGTTATTTTCTTTTGTTACATAAAGCTTCTAATGGGCATTTTTGCTCACCCTGGTATTATCTAATCACATAACTATAATAGGTATATATTTCTGAGTATTTGGATGCAGATTGCTATTTTCAAGATTGTGGGGTTTTGGTATTGTTTGTTGGGGTTTTTTATAATCCAGTGACAAACTGAAACATCTTTTAAACTTCTTTGATTTTTTTTAGGCAGACTGTGAAAAGCACCCACACTGTAACTGGATATACTGCATCTGTATGTCTGAAAATATCTTATTTTCCTATAATGTCCAGTTTTCATATAATTTGTTTATTACCAGCTTCCATTTTTTTTCCAGATTTATCCTGAGTCCATGACCTGAGTCTTTTACTTCATAAATTTACAGCATATAAGTATCACCATATTCCAAACAATTTACATCCCTAAAGTGATGTCTAATACTCAGCAATGGGATCTTTTAGCACAGCTGAATTTTCTCATCTACATATGCTTTGCATGTCTTCTTCATACAGCCACCCATAAAACAGGTACTTATATTGCACGTACCTCTTAAAATAAAGTATTCCTAGAATAGATCTTCCTGAAAAACATTTCTAGGAACTATATTGAGCTACCAGAGTTTTCGTCAACTGCAGATTTTCAGAGACAACACAACAGTAAGAATTTGGGGTAAACAGGGATGTAGCGTTTGCTGACTGGTGATCATTTGTCATGTTTCAGATAGAATGAAAATGTTCCTTGGCTTTGTTTATTCCCTCTTGTTGTAGGAGCTGATTGGGAACAGGACACACTGGCGTAGAGAGACACAAAGTGAAGAGAGCTGGTGAGTGTGAATGCAGACTCACTTCTTGAACCTCCAGGCCCTGCATGCAGTGCAGGGGTGCAGACTCTGCCTATCCTCTCTTCCATGCAAGAGAAGACAGGCGTCCAGGCAGGGTTTGGGCTAAAGGTCCCGAGGCCTGCCTCAGGTCATACAAATAACATGGGAAACCTCCAAGCCTGTGGCTGGGAGAATGTCCAAATATTCAGAAAGTGCTAATTACAATATTAGAAAAATTCTCTGGGCTTGTGAAAATTGTGGGTGCGACCTGATTACCTCTGCAAACTGTAAGGGATCTGAGACACATGGGCAACCACAGTGGAAATTAGACTTGAACCATCAAGTCCATTCCCCTGCAGCTATACTTGCATGTCTGCAAGACATTTGCTGCAGAGAAGTCACCAAGATCACCCACTTCCATACCTGTACTCAGCCTCTTTCAAAATCGTGTGCGATCCTGCAGAGAGTTATGTAATCACCAGAATTTGTTCTTAATTTGTAGCATTCCTCTGTCTACAGTCCCTCAGACCACTGTCCTCCTTCCCCGAACACTTTAGGGGCTTCCAGGGAAAGATGTATCTATGTCCAGCCTTTGTAGACCAAAGCCTCCAGTTCGGGTCCTATAACTGGTCAAACAGGGGAGACTTGTAGCTCTTGGAGTAGAATTGGTTGTGATCTTTTCTGCTTGTTTTGAACTTCTGACATGTTTGAGGCTGTGGCTCCATGGTGCATCTGTGTCAACGAAAAAGATTTGTCACAGCATCTGCTTCGCAGCCATTTACCTGTTCGAACTTTTCCATGGACACACGAATATGAGCTGTTGCAGTGAACCACGACCAAGCCCAGGGCCAGCCCCAAAAGCCTTGAGCATTCACAAGGCCGGGAAGAGCACACAAACCCGCGGCTCCGCTTTCAGCCGCGCCCCGCCCTTCGCCACGCCCGGCCGCTCGCGCACAGCGCCGCAGGGCCCGCTCCGGCTTTCTCGGCAGCTGATTGGTCCTCGTGACTGCTCCCCGCCTACCGCCTCCCCCATTGGCTGTAGCCCCTCTCCCCGCCCCGCAGCGCCCCCTGGCGGATGTGTCGTTGCTTACTCTGCGTTTTCCGCGCCTGCTGCTCGGGGTGCGGACCCGCCCTGCCCGGCCGCCTGGTTTGCCTTTCCTCGTGGGTTTTTAGCCTGCTGTAAGCTCTGCTCCCCCACATGGAGTCCCTCCGCTTTGTCCTGCCTCCTTCGCACACGAGCCGTCGGGGCACCAGGCGAACACGATCGGAGTCCATCTGTCCCGCTCAGAGCAGGCAGCAGTTTGCTCGGTACCAGGACAGTGTGCTAGCTCGGGAAGGTACTGTAGCAATGACCCAGTCCTCTGTTTCTCAGGGGGGAAGCTGTAGGTAGCTGAACCATCTGATTCAAAAGCAAACATGCTGTTCTCCATTTCATATGGTGAAAACTCTGCAGTAAATGAACTGAAAGGAACATGAAAGACATACCAGAAGGAAAAGTGTTTGCAAAGCTGCTGTTTCTTGGCATAATATGGGTAAAAGAGCTGTTTTACTGTCACTGGCTTGTACAAAAAGATGAAAAGGTATATCCACCCTGTCCTTGTATATTTTTCTTTTCTCCACAGAGCTTTTCTTGGAGACAGATGGGGTAGGCCTGAAGAATAGAGCAGGTCCCCTTACTGTGTTACATGCACATATGGGCTGAGGCAAGCGAGAATATGAATTCCCTAGTCTACACTGATTTCTCCTCTTCAGCAGAGCTGAAAGAAGTACAGCACCTTAGCATTCAACTGTGCCTGTAACATAACAGATCATCTAGTCTGAACAATTAGTATCAACACAAAATAACATCTTCAAGTATAAACAGTATTACGCATGAGGGAATATATTGTGTCAGTCACAGCACCTGTGCTTGACACTAAAAAAACAGTATCAAGGTATTATATTTAAGATGGAAGTGCCAGATGTTGGCCAAGCTAAGGCTCTGTTCTCAAAGGATTTGAAAAATGAAATCTATTTTCTTTACTAGTCAACATGGAGAGGAGGGGTGTGGATAAAGATTATACCAACTTTTATTTCCACACTGATAAACTTTTAGGGCTTTGTATGCCTTCCCCCGGTAAAAACTTCTTCTGCTGAGACCATAAGCATCTCAACTTGAGAAAATGGTTCCAGATGGGAGATGAGCATATTGCTCTGGAGGAGTTTATAGATACTCTACTAGAGAGACAATCTACTAGACAGAAGGTCTGTCATAGTTTTTCCTCTTTTTGTCTTTTATTTTTTTTTTTTTTTTAATTTGCCAAAGTGAGTAATGATGAAATACAAAACTAATTATTAATGAACCTAGTTAGCTGACTATCCAGAGTGGACTGCAGCAGGTTCAAGTGCATGGGCTGAGGAAAGTCCATGTACAGTGTTTATGCCAATAAACAGTGACTATGAACTGCGTAAGATAATCAAAATCACTCTAATAAATCAAAATGTCTGCATGCTTATAATATCCTGCAAAGCAGCCTCTTTTTTTACCTTCTTTGATTATATCAATGAAGATTGAAAAATGTTAGAGGACAGTAAAATTTTACACCAGAAAGTTCACAATATTCTACACTGTTTGGACCATTTTAACCAAGTGAGACCAAATGGATTTTCCTTAATTTTAAATTACTTGATGTTACTTTTATTTAAAAAGGTATATTACAACTTTAATATATATTACAACTGCATTTTTCCAAGGTTTTTCTAGAGACCAAGGTAGGTCTAACGAGCAAAGTCTTCAAAATATAGTGTGATTGAATCTGATGAAATGATCTGTAAGCCTGACTCAGTGGGAGTTGTCTTGGTAGATCAGACAAAGTCAGTAAATAGGGGATAAGGACAGAACTGATTTACAGTACAATAGCAGTTTTGTGATACTTACATGTGACTGGTTCTTGATTTCATTTCACATATTGCACCAATGAACTACCCTCTGGATATTTCCCTCATAGTCCATAGACTAGAAAAGTAGTGTGTATACCTTAGGGCTTAAGCTTCATACTCAGCTTTTACACAACCAAAATTGGGTGAGAAGAATGTCTGCCTGAATGGGAAGCACATAAAATAAACAAATTAGGAGAAATAAATTGGTATAGAAGAATAAATCAAAAATTTATTCTGTGATCCAATCATCAGAGCATCTAAACTCACAGAAATTCTAGTGGTGCTTGTTTATCTGCCTTTTTATCTAACTTACACAGCAAATCTTCAGTTTGCTTATATGGCTCGTACAATATGTTTGAAGAAAGAGGCCTGTAAAGTATTTTAGAAATGACTGGATTTATGTTTCACCAAGACTTAGTTAAAAAATTAGCTCCCAAAAGGGTTTTAGATTCCAGAAACATTAAGAAAACGAAAAAATTCTAAAAAACATTCAAAATGTTATTTTGAGAGTCTGGATAAATAAAAAATGTCTGGCAGATGTCTTTGCAAACTTTCCAGAACAATGTACTGTCAACTAAGGTAAATGATTATAATATTTTATCCAATTTTTAGTAGTGGGAAAACCAAAATATGTCCCATAATGAGAAACAAGCTTACTTTGTTTATGATATTCTCCTTTAGCTCTGATTTATCTTTAGGACAGCTAGGGTTTGCTTTATTTAGAATTTAAGATTTATAAGCAGTTAGTGAAATATGCTTACAAAATTATTATTGGTGAAGTATTTCTATTGCACATTCATTTCAAAATGATACTTACTTAAAAGATCTTGTTTTTTCTTATCCTACTGTGAAATGAAACCAAATGTCAGAACCTTAAAATATTTCACTATGTTGATTTTTCTTCATTATATTGCTTCTAATTGCTTAATGAAAGTACGTGGAATTACACCAACAGGATGCTTTAAAGGCTCAGACCCAAAACGTTCCTAAGATTTGCCGTAGTTTGCTATGCAATAGTATAACAATAACCTCGTTAGTATCACAGAAGATGTGTCCTATGCCTGATTAGCACTTGAGGAGCCGAATATGCACTAATAGTTAATCAAGGCTATAAGTCCTCTGGACTGAAATGTTTGCGCCTATTTGTAATTATTTACTAATAGGCTGCCTTTTTTTTTTTTTTTTTTAATGTAATGGACACCTACTTATTATGTTAGTTTTCAGAGATGAACTTTACTACTGTGGAAAACAAACATAGACAGCTACATTTTCCCTTATTGTTCTGGTCATCCACTACAATAATTTCCATGAAGGTGTTTCTGTTCATTTTTGTTTGTTTGTTTGTTTCTTTTCCTTTCAAATTTCATACCCCAGGTCTGTGATCTTGTTTGTAGGAGAAACTGCAGAAGTAAAGTCTGCTTTCTTTGGGGAAAGGTAACTATGAGTTGTTTTGACTGAAGTATACAAAATTCAGAAGCAAATAAGAAGGCAGATGTGAGGTTTTGCCAAATGTGCAAGAACTCAGGGGCATGGTTTATAGTAGAGAGGTCAAGCCTGCAAGGACCTCAAGAGGAATTTCTTTGGAGATCATAGACAATAGACAGAAAAGACAGCAGTCAGCAATAAAAGTAATTACAACAGAGGAAGGTCAAAAAATGTTTAAGATACAGAGAAAATGTTGGACAAAAATCCTATGCTAAAAACACAGGAAGGACTGACCCATCTGCTACCTTCATGCTGTGGTCCTGACCTAAGTTCTTTTACAGTACACAGAAATGCCTGAAATGTTTTTGTAGCACGTAACTTCTTTTTTCTCTCTCATTTCTGGGCTATGTGGTAAATCTAAGCATATTTATTCATGTGGAATATTTCTGAGTATTTTTGCTCATTTATATCGGTTTGCATACAGTCCTTAGTATTATTTGTTATTTCTAAGTCAGCTACAACATACAAAATGCTTTGCAGTGTAAAAATGTACAGCATTCCTTTTTGGGGAGGCTGTGAGAGAAGACTGTAATGCAGGAAGGCAAGACATGAATAAATTGCAGGAAGGAGAAAAGAAGTATGAGCACAACATATCTTACATAGGGGAAAATATTGTTGGCAAATTTGATCAGGGAGGTGTAGGTAAAGAAAGTGAAAGCAGATTAAACCACAGAATATCTTCTTGATAATTTCTTTCGAGTATAAGCATTAGTCCAAGTTTTGTCATGCATTATTTTAACCTTTATAAAATGGACTATTAATACAATCTTTCTGACTTCTAATTCACAGCACATTATCAAAAAAAACCCCTGTCATTTCCATGAAACTTCTAAGACAGACTGAACCTTTTCCATGAAACTTCTAAGACAGACTGAACCTTACAAAACTTGGAAAAATCATGCCATGGAAATTATTTGGATAGAGATGATAGTGAGGGGGTAGAAGGAATGTTGTTGCTAAGTTCCTGAAATGGAAGTTAATAATCCTAACAAGAGCAATGCTTTGTGCTCCTCCTATGAGTATGTTCTGGCAGAGGAGGAAAAAGTTTGGATTCAAAGACAGTGGGAAGAGAAGAGAAGAGAAGAGAAGAGAAGAGAAGAGAAGAAGAGAGAAGAGAGAAGAGAAGAGAAGAGAGAAGAGAAGAGAAGAGAAGAGAAGAGAAGAGAAGAGAAGAGAAGAGAAGAGAAGAGAAGAGAAGAGAAGAGAAGAGAAGAGAAGAGAAGAGAAGAGAAGAGAAGAGAAGAGAGAAGAGAAAAGAGAAGAGAAAAGAGAAGAGGAGTAGAGTATGGATCTAAATCAACATGGGATGAATCAAAAGACAGCTCATTTAAGTGTCTGGCTCTCTGAGCTCTGCCAGTGACATACAGAAGGAAACAGCCTTAACTTTATTTACAATGCCAAAAGGATATATGCAGAAATATATGGGAAAAAAATGAATGGGTCCCTTCCTCCAGCTTCAGGCCTTCTCAGTTTGAAAGCTGGATGGATTCACACCATCCCACTTGAGGCACAGAGTTTGCTAGCTACATTAAGCAGTCTCCCTGAGCACCCTCACTAGTCATGGGAGACAGGTAGTTTTCTGTAAAGCCAAGGCAAAGTGTTTAAGTTCAGTTCCCAGTTAACAGGAGTCTCAGGAACCAGTTGCCTAACTTTGCCACAGCTGCTGGTGGTAATATTTCTCCTCCGAATTGAAATGCAACAGATTTTATGTTACTGGATGTAGAAACAGGCATTTTTGAAGCTCAAAGCACAGATCTTCACTACTGGGGTCAACGAGTCAAACTAATGAGCTGAGTATGGCAATATAAAGGGAATCTGTTAAACATAGTGACAAAACACACCACCAACCCCTCAGGAGCTAGCAAAAACTAAAGGGTTTAGAGCTCTAAGGCACTCTAAGCTATAGAAACTATTAATCATGTAAAGAAACTAATAGGAAGACTGAATTGGATGCACTGAGGTGAGGCACAGTTACACACCAAAAATGCACTAACACCACAACAATTGTGCCACTAGGTAAGGAGGTAAGCTTTAGAAATTACTTCAGGACAGAATGCCACAAGAACTATGATCTGAAAAATGAAGGTCAAGTAGCAGGTTACCTGCCAAATTGTCAAAACTGCAGACTAGGTGCCTAAGGCATGACAACCATAAATTCTATTAGTTTCGTAATAGACGCCTGCCTTTAACTTGAGGGATCTAAATTAGCTGAAGCTGTGACATCCAATCTCAGTCTACTTCCCAGTAAACTGACTTCCTCTCAGCCGCTAACTTTGTCTTCAAGGGAAAGACTGGGCCTTTGATATGTGCCATGCCTGAAAAAATCTTTTACAGAATGTAATAAAACAGTCCCAGCAGAAGCTCAGAACCAATATATTAAAAACTATAGAGTCTGAATTCTAGTTTTGCTTTTTAATGGAGCGTTCATGGAGACCTGTGCCAGCAAAATTCCAATGCATGTGCCACATGTCGTAATTACTTGTAATCTGCTTTGAAAGAACAGAGGATGATACATTTCCATTCTATTTTCAAGTGATCAAAACCTTGTGCCTATGCCTTTGATCCATTTTGGATCTGTATGTTCTGCCACTGCACAGGAGACAGCATGTATGTCCCCAGTAATAGCATGACAACAAACTCACTCCCAAAAAAACCATTAAGATGGAAAGGAATACAAAAGAACCTTTAATATTTAAGATTGGAGTTGCAAAGAAATACTTCATAGCCACAGACATGCTTGTTTAATGGAAGGGGGAAATAATTTCTTGCACTGTGTGCCTGAAGATGGTAATAGAGGAGCACAAATTGCTGCCACCTCCCCTTGCATGTAGTAACCACAGTGTGCATTGCTGTGAGCATGACCACAGCAGGGGAGACCGTGTTCCTTCCTTTCCTATCAGGGACTCCTGCATGAGGACCCCTGTCTCAGGGAGCACAGGATTTCTTAACACTTGAGCAGAATCTGCACCAGTAGCCTGCACAAGATCAGCAACAGGCTGGGCATAGACTGGCAAAGACTGGTTAGTGCAGCACACAGTACCTGGCTTTCATTTGAGTAATATATTAAATTTCACAGGTCAATTTTTCTTTCTCTCTCTTTTTTGTTTATTTTTTTTTAAATAGCAATGGTCCTTTTTCCAAACACATTTATGACCCATGAATGCGTTCTTTACAGCTCCCTTCCCTTTGCACCTTGCAGCATGCTCTACATGAATAGGTGTTCATGGCAGAAGCCTGTCTGCCCTGTTTGGAAGAACTGGCAGAAACTCCACCATCACCACAGGCAATCTATTCCTGCATCACTCAAATATATGTTAATACTGGAGTTTATAAACTGCATGCTGTTCTGTAACCCTGATGAATCCTGAAGGGTTATGTGAGATATCTTATAAGCTGTACCTCCATACCTCTGTTCATTAACATTACAGTGTTTGCATTTCTCTTAACGGTCTGCTGCTGTTGACTGATCCTCTGTTAATCCCTCGCTATTTCAACCCTTTCTTTGCAGAACTGCTTCCCAGTCTGTTGTTGCTCATCCCCTATTCAGGTAATGGATTATTACGGTTTGTATGCAGAGCTTCAGACTTGTCCCTGTTGAATAGCACTGTTTTGCATATATCATCATCTAAGTCACTGGTGATTCTAAACAGATCGAGATGCAGTCCAAGTGTATGACATCTACTTTTGTGTCACACTCCAGGCATTTTACTCGTGATACATCCATATAATTGTTAGCCTTTTCTCTGTTTTCTTTGCAGATGACCATGAATAGCTTTGTTAGTTGCTCCAGTATTTTTCTATGAATTTAATTGAAGTAGAAAAGCTGTAATTCCACATGTTTTTTTCCCAGATTTTGAAGACCAGCACTAAATTTCCCCTCTCTTCATACATTCACTTTTAGTTTTTTTTACAGATGATTGCTAATGGCTGGTAAGTTGTGTTTCGTGGTTCTTTGGTAATGACAAATAAAATTTAACTGTTCCTGATAATGTGAAAGTATTTAAGATGGTCTATTCCCATTTAAAGTTGAGAATTTTTCTCTGTTGGGTCACTAATTGTGAAAACACTATTTGTTAGTGAAAATTAGTGGAAGAAATATTAAATGTTACGGTCCCCTTTATCTAACTCTCACTGATAAATCTGACCCTCTGAAAGGAGCAGGATTGGTCTTTTCCCTCCTATAAATACTCTTCTGGTTTTCTGTTTTACCTGATGGATCTTATTATTCTATACTATTTGTTTCTTGACCTTTTCCTATTTGTTTGAATTACATGTTTATTCTGGTCCTCATACTCTGCAGATGAAGTCACCAGATACCAAAAGTTCTGTTTACTCCTTCAGGTTGCTGTTGTGAATCTTAAAGCCTCTGAGCTGTGCAGATATTTTTGTGTGTCACCAAGGCTAGAGGTTCCCCTGTCACCATCACGGCATAGTAAGTGTGATCTAACAGCTTTCCTCCTGATCCTAATTTTAACACATGGCTTTCCCATTAATCTCTAACCCTTGGTGGCTGTGTTGTTGTTACCATGCTGTGCAATGGAAACTCTTACTTCATTCTGGTTTTAGAGAGCACAGTAATTTTATATTTTAAACCATTGGAAGTATAGGAAACACAACTGGAATCTGCAGCGTATCTAGGATGAGCCAATTTTAACTAACTTCTTTAATGTCTCCGTTACACTTTAACATAATTCAAAACACAGACACCTCCCCAAATAGGGACACACCCTGTCTCAAAGTGACACCGGCATTTAGGCACAGAAATAATTCTGGTTATCTGGACTCTGGATATTTTGAAAGTCAGTGGACACAGTACACTAAAATATTGATAAAATATCCTTTACTTTTTGCAGTAGCACACACACACCCCAAACCTCACACTACCAGCAATGTTTTTTGGCAAACTGTACTATTAATGCAAATTAAATTAGGCTGCATGACATTAAGCCACTTGGGATTTCTCCAGGGCATCAGTGTAGAAACATGTGCTTTCAATCTCTCTATGTTCTGTTCCCTTGGAAACCAAAAAACCCCCAAACCAAAACCCAATAAATTAAACATGAGCTGCAGCTTTTGTGTGTGTGTGTGTGCAGAAGTCAGGGTTAATTTTCTTTTTGAAAATCATGGGCTTGCCTTAATTTCAAATATTATGCTTGTATTTTTCTGAATGACGAGGAGAATCAGGAGTGTGCAGACAATTCCCTGTCCGCCACTGAGGTCTTCATGTATTGTTGTTCCTTGTTTGTCTCTTCCTTTTTCATGCTGCCCTGTATGCCTTTTCCTTATTCTTCCAAGCACAAAAGTCTCTTGTACATGTTTCTTTCCCCCCGCACCTATGGATATTTCTGCTCAGAAGACAAATGCATTGAGACCTCAGTATGAAGGGAAACTAGGTCTTATCTAGCAGAGATTTGAGGTCTCTGGCCACACAGCTGTGGCAAGCCTAGACTCCTGTGAAAATAGGCAGCTGGATCCAGATGGGGTCCAGATGTGTTAGTGTGCTAAGGCATCCAAGGTAGGAATCCACTGGATGAGATTAGTCCAGGTGCAGTGTCTGACTGACACTGCCAGACTGCATTTGGACGCAGGCTGGCTTATGTCAGCCTGTGCAGATGTCTCCAAAACTTCCAGTTTTGGGGTCAGTGACAGAAGATGTCTCCACATTTGTCAGTGTAGTGGCACTCCAGCATGTAAATGATGCCAAACTGGGTCATGCTAGTCCCAAACTGTGATTCCTCATCCATCCATTCAGGTGGAAGCACAACTTTCTTGGTGCCTCACTTTGTGAACTTATATGTCCATTCCCTGATCATCTCTTGAACAGACTTTTAGATCACAGATATCTCAACCCTATTACCATGTAAGAATCAAAAACACCTAGGAAATGTGACAGTTTCCCTAGAGGCTCAATTGATTAGTTGTTATTAGAATGTAAAAGGAAAAAAAAAGAAGCATTAAAAGGCTATTTTTTTCCCCATAAAACTTGAGAATAATTGGAAGAAGGAGGGGGAATGGAGAAAAGAGGCTGCTATCTGCAAACTGTGAAAGTTCATGTTTGGGCCTGGGACAGAGGACTGGCAGCAGCAAGGAGACTTATGGCATGGCAGCACTGATGTGGTTGTATACATCTCTGAGGTAAATACAAGGAAAAACAAGCTAATCAAAAAAGGAAAATATCCTGGAGCAAGGGAAGAAATTAAGGAGAAAGAATTGTGAAAGCCTGTGATTTTCTCATTATTCTTGTTATTTTTATGTCTTTTTTTTATTGCCCTTCAGTTCTTCAAGCCTTCTGCAAGTTTTCAGTGAAATGTAAGATTTAAATAGTTGCAAATAAATGGAACTCTGTTCTCATTCTCCCTGCAAAACTCAAAATCTGAAAGACCATATAAACACAATCCCAATTTAGATGTTCTTGAAGTGCATGTTTTTTAAACTAATTTTATTACAGGGAGGGAGATGGTGGGCTGGCACACAAACTCTGACTCTTTTATTCATAAAAACTAGTGCCTCACAAATGGCAGTGCTCATAATAATGAAAACTTGCACACACAGACACACACATATATGCACATCTGGAAGGTCCCGAGAATGTGAAGCAGGGATAACAAAGGGGGATGAGAACAGAAGAAATGAAGGGTATTCTTTTAACAGGCTTTTACAGAAAGCTTGTTTAATCTCATGCTTACTTCTAAATTAGGGGTGATTTGGCTGTCTCACACAATGCAACCTCCAAAAATGTTTCCAGAATGTCGATGGTGAAGGCAAAACACAATTATGAGTACCACCCCTGAACATTTCTTTGTCCAGGCTATTTTCTTTTGAAAAACCTGTTAGGTAATTTGTAACCTTTTGTGAGTGTTATCTTTGAAGATGTCTTTATTTCACATTTTGTTTTCGTAGTTAAGAGCACTGTAGCACTTTTTAAGTCTCTATTACTTTATTTTACTTTTAGGAACGTATTCTTATTAATCAAAATCATCTGTTTGGCTTACAGTCTGTTTTCTTTGCAGAAGTGTTTTTGGAAGCTTAACAGTGTAATTCCAGGGATGATATCGGCCCCAATGCTTTAGAATCTGGGCCCACAGAGGGACTTTATATAGCTCTTTGGGAGGAAGAACTTACACTGCCAAAACAAAGTTCTTCGCCAGAATTAGACCCTGATTCTGTAAACTGCCTTCATTATCTAAGTTTTTGCCTAAGCATGTGCACGCTAACATGAATATTAAATACTGAATTCCTTACATGTTGCAGCCCACAGAAGACCATACCAGCTCAGGACTTGGGGAGAGAAGGATTCTGAAACTATGCACCAAGTATGGCAGGTGATGATATGGGAGTGGACTGCTGCTCAGAGGCCACACCCCATGGGCCATGCAGCTCCACCTCATATGGGTTCCTTCACTCCTACATGAAGAAGAGGCAGTGAAAAGGAAAAGGCAGGGAGTTGGCTGGACAGGCAGAAGAGTCTTGTTAAAATGTTGTGGTAGCCAAGAAATGGGCTAGTGTTGGCTTCAAAGTTGGGTAAAGTTTTATTTTACCCCAGGGAGCTGGGGATGTTCAGCCGGGAGGAAAGGAGACTCAGGGGAGACCTTATCACTTCTTCAACTGTCAGACAGGAGGGTGTTGCTAGGTGGGAGTCAGCCCCTTCTCCCAGGTAACAGGCAAAGGACAAGAGAAGACAGCCTTGAGTTGCACCACAAGAGGTTTAGATTGGATATTATGAAAAACGTTTTTACTGAAAGCATTGTCAAGCAGTGGGACAGGCTCCCCAGCAAAGTGGTGGAATCACCATTCCTGGAGCTATATAATAGATTAGATATGGCACTTAGGGACATGGTTTAGTGGTGGACTTGGCAGTGCTGGGTTTTTGGTTGGGACTTGCTGGTCTTACAAGTCTTTTCCAACACAAATGATTCTGTGATTCCATGAAATACAAAGCCTTTGATGTTACAAATCTTAGTGCACATGTTCTACCATTACTCTGCCCTCCCTGCTGTAAGAAGTGAGTCCAGGCACTGGTTTCTGCTGGTGCTTTACGACTACTTTTTGACTTTGTGCTGAGAAGTAAGACACCTATGTCCAAGGATAAGTCGAGACATGCTTGTAGTAATAAGAAAGACCAGGCTTGCAGCTATACTTCTCTCTGCTTGAATGGGAAAACTGGGAGCTTAGACACTCAAAAAGTAAACTGAAGGAAATCAAGCTTTCCAAAAGCATTTTGGGGATTGAATTTTTAAAGTTTTTCTGAACTCCCAAAGAAGATATGTCTTGGAAGACAGAGTTAGATTTTGTTAAAGAATGGAAAGTAAAGGTAGAGCAGAAGTAAAGTAATAGCAGAAGAATATGTATTTTTTAGGTTAAAGCCCTAAACCAAACTGTTAATTTGAAATGGAGCTATTTTAGTGTGAAAGAGAAATAGAAGAGCAATAAATGCTATAAATATTATACTATGGACACCATGCTGTCAAATAAAAACCAGAAAAATGAAGGACACTGTCTGGTTCCAACTGCTGACTCCACTTCTTTCGGAATCAAACAAAAATATAATTTGTTGATATATAACAGGCCATGTGTGACAGCAGCACGATTTTAAAAGTGACTTACTTCTAAGAAACATGGGAGTGAATAAAGCAAATCAGACTCAGTGTTTAATTTAACATTTGAGAAGAAAAAAATTGGAAAAATTAATGAGGGGAAGTACAAAATGCTGGACAGAAGGAGAAGTACAGTAAAGGCATAAGGAAGTCTATCAGAGAGCAAAACATCGCAGATGTCATTCTAGTAAATGCTCTAAATTTAGGGGAAATGAGGTATATTTTCCAACAGGAAAATCTGATTTGTTGAAACATTCCCATTCTGGACTGGTATGAAAGTATTTTCTTTTTGACGAAAAATAAGTGTTTTATAGGAAGTTTCTGTCTCATAATACTTACAGAGGACTATAAAAACAATGTGTTGTGGGTGACTCCAATGTTTCAAGATTTTTTAATTCTCCCTTCAGTTTTGATAGCTGAAACCTGTTTTATCTAAATGCTTTCTATTAGTTAATATCTGACTAACAAAAACAGTCTTTTCAGAAACCTGAATGATGACCAAATCTAATCCAGAATATTCTGAATGAAAGTGCAGACTTTTCACTGCTAGCTATAGGTTTGGGCTGTACATCAGCACTATAAAGGCAATTTCCTGGAGCTGCACAATTGCTGCAGATACAATGACCCATCTTCTTTCTTTAGATAAATCTCAACCCCAAGGTAAGCCAGCTGCTGCCGGCATGGCTGTGAAAGGGGCAGGGCCATGCAGAGGAGATTACTTAGAGAACCAGGGCATTCTCTCCAAAAATCAAACTACTGCCTCATTCTCATTGTAGAAAGGCCTCATTCATGTCACAGTAATGCTTGAGTTTGCTCACACTGCTAAAACACCTTTAGCCAGCTTCTGTCCAACCCTGATGGTGTCAGCTGCAGAAATGGTACTACCTTTGTAAGGACGGATTCAACTCTGATGTCTCCCATGTGTGTCTGCTAGGGTGGCTGGATGCATAATTTCTTGTTTCAGAGAATAGCTGAGAGCTTACTCAACAGAATAAATGTGGTGTCCACTCCTCAGAGAGAGAAATTGCCTTCTGGACTCCACTGACTGTTTACTAGATATCCTTGGATTGCATGGGAAGCTTGGACAGCTTAGCTAACCTAAATATCTGCTTAGGTATCGATACCAATAAATTGATGAGATTTACTTTACCCAAACTCTTCTTTAAATTACATAAAATACATCATATGTAAACTTTAAAATTGCATTAAGTAGAATTTGTTAATGTCTGTATGGTTAGCCCTAGGGCTGCCCATTTGAACATCTTATACCATGGTTTTAAAAGCTCTTTTAAATCTTATTCTTGACAGAAATCTTATAAAATATTAATTTGACTCTTTCATCCTCACCTAAATTGTCATACAGATATGTTAATGAACTTTATCACAAAAAACTATGGAGTTACTCTATTTTGAAAGTATCTCTTTAATAGTTTTACAAATACATGCCATATCTAATATTGGAATATAAAAAATACTGCTTTGTTCATTTTGGATTATGTAACATTGAATCTGTCTGTTTGCAAGAAAACTATGCATTATGGGCTGTGATTTTATTTACATAGTGCCTATTTTAAATTGGAGTATGTGAAATCTTATGCAGGTTTATTGCCGTTTTTTCTGCAGTCTGTGAATTGTCTTCCATCCTGTGCTTCATTCCAAACTGAGCAGCCTCTGGGGAACAGTGCAGACTACTACTTTGTGTTGTCACCTAGTGTGCTGACAGGATGAAGGAAAGTGTTTGGCTCAGCCTTTCATTGGTAACATATACTGATAGACACAAGCGTGTCTCAGTCAAGCCGTTCAACATTTAAAAGTGTAATTAAATATAATCACTATCTGTATTAGGGTTGACAGTTTATGCTCTTTTTATAGTAACCTTTGTACTTTTTCTCATCAATCACTTTTTGTTTTTCTATTAATTCATACTGCAGTGGTAATGGGAAAGGACATTTGATTGAAAATAGCCTTTTTTTTCTCAAATCCAAAATATGGTATTCCCATCAGAAAGTAAAATTAGCCTTTTATGTTTGGAGTCTTACCTGCTCATACCTGACAATATATGAGCTCAATATAGGAGCTCAAGGAGAGGATTACTGCAGCAAGTGAGGAGTGACTGCCAGTGGGAAAATAAGTATTTATGGGATGCAGGTTGAATAAGCAACTAAATATATTGGTTGGAGTATATGTACATGATTTGACTTTAGCTATGGTCTTGTCTGTTCTGGATATTGTGCAGTTATTTTTGTGGTTTTGTCTTTAAAGCACAAAAGCACCTAATGGAATAAGATAAGAGAAAATTCGGATGCAGGGAAAACTGCATTTGCTCCATTGTCTTATTAAAAATGAAAATAAGTATTTGGTATTTCCCCTTAAGGTCCAAATAGGCAGATCTATCCATGAGAAAAGAAAGATCCCGTCAATGAGACATTTTTATAAAGTTCCACTTAATTGTATTTCTATGGAAGACAATGATGAAGCAAGTAAGTAGGAAGCCCCAACTTGGATCAGAGCAGATAAAAGACAGCTGGCCTATCCAGGAGATAAATTGAATTCAGCTCCTATCTGTATCAGATATGATATTAAAAACTTAAACCTGAATGCAAGGTGATGTTACTCATTGAATAAGATGAGAAGGAGCAGGAACTGATGACTTCAGATATGCCATACTAAATACTTCCAACAAGTCCTCTAACCCTAGCCCTGACTCTAGGGAAGTTTCAGTGACTGCTGAGTATTGGGGTAATAACTAAGACTAGATTAGGAAATGCATATCTCCCTCCAGTATTTTTCTCAGCTGGACTTAAAAACCTATTTTTTTCAGACCCTTTGTGCAATACCTGTCACTGAATTAAGACAAAGATGATCCAATAAACGACATTAATAGGCTTAGTTCCTGTGCTAAGGAAACTAGGGTTTATAGTAAAATACAAACAGAAAAGCCAGGGTGAAATGGCTTGCCAAAGTCATAGAGTATATGAGTAAGAGATGGAAATAGGATCTTGACTTCATACTCTCCAACAACCCACTGTCAACTGGGTTGGGCTGCAGTATTATTGAGTGGACTTACCCAACAGTGTTTCTTCTTAGATTCATGAATCTGAGCTAAGCTCAATCCTGAAATCATGTTTTCACCTCAAAATTAGGATTTTAGGACTATCTAAACACAATGCCACCAGAAATAAATGATAACACATAGATTTTGATTGGATTACAAAGCAACAGAGCTGGCAAAACATAAACTTGAAACTTCTTCTCAGTGTGGTGTTGGTGGAACCAGTGGTATCTGTAAATCACATCAGGCTGGTTGCTGATGAATTTTTGGTGGAAGGATGGTGACATCTAGTGGTGCTGCTCTTCTAACAGCCCTTCACAACATGTCTCTAAGCATGCTGCCAGAAGTACAGCAGTGTAATTTTTCAGACTTAATTCATTCTCTTTCTGAAAGCTTTAATACTTTATGCAGTATCAGCTTTTTATCAAACTGTCCACCTCTGAAAGTTCCAAACATAATTGCCCCTTTTGTTATTATACTAGAAAATAAAAGTGGTCATAAAGGAATGATTCAGCAATCTGCAAATAAAGCTGTATCATAAAACACTGCAAATACTGCAATAACAACTTAAGACTTTTTCTTTCTAAACTCATGACTTATTTCAAGAGTTACTTGCCTCGGAATGACATGATAGGGTCTGTTTCAGTAGGGCCTTAGGGAGTGATCCAGGGAGTGACTTAGTCCTCCTTTAAAAAAAAAAAAATATTGTTAAGAAAGGATGTAACAAATCATACATTAGGTGCTTTTTGCTCTCTGGCTTGGTAATTATTATAGACTAGAGATCTAACTGCAGCAGTTGAAATTAATAAGATATATTAAAAAACAACTATCAAAAAGCCCTTAATAAAGTCTAATCTGTTCCGTCATTGAAAAAACTACTAGAAATGTGTCCTAAAGAGAAATTTGGACAATGAAAGATAAAAGATGTATGTAGAGAAACCAAAGTATTATCTATAACAGAAAATTGAGCAGTGCCAGGGTTTGTTTGTTTTTACTTGAGGCCAAATATACAAATTATTGACCTGCCAGACCAGCCCATGATTTGGACTGTTTGAGGTGGCTGCTGGGCATGGGCAGAGGATTCACAGTGAGCTATAAGGGCCCCTTGGTTTGGGAGCTAAAACAGGTTCATTGATGGAGGTACACTATCCTGTGCCAGATGCTTTACTAGAACATATGTAACCTGTTATTCTAATGTGACAGGTATCAGTGAGATGGTCTCCAGCTCCTAGCTCTTAGCCAGCACGAGAAAAGACTGGCCCGGCTGAACAGGAAGCTTTCACAGGGACGCAGGGGGGGAAAAAAAAAGAGGGTTTATGACCTTTGGAAGAAGGGACAGGCAACTCAGGAAGAATATGAGGATGTCATGAGGTCATAGAGAAAGAAAATTAGAAAGGTGAAAGCCCAGCTAGAACTCCATTTGGCCACCATGGTAACAGATAACAAAAATGTTTTAACAAATAAATCAATAACAAAAAGAAGACCAAGGAGAGTCTCCATCCTTTTTTTTGCATGCAGAGGGTAACTTTGTCATAAAGGATGAGGAAAAGGCTGAGGTACTCAGTGCCTTTTTTTGCCTCAGTCCTTAACAGAAAGACCAGTTATCCTCAGGTATCCAGCCCCCTGAAGTGGTAGACAGGGATGGGGAGCAGGATAAATCTCCGTAATCCAAAAGGCACTAGTCAGAAACTTGCTGTGCTACCTAGACAAGTGTATCAAATTGGGTGGGATCCACCTGAGGATATTTATAGACCTGGCAGAAGAGTTTGCTCTTTCCGTGACTTACCACCAGTCCTGATTAATCAGGGAGGTCCCAGATGACTGGAGGTTGGCAAATGTGATGCCCGCCCACAAGAAGGGCAGGAAGATCTGGAGAAAAACAGGCCTGTCAGTCTGCCCCCAGTGCAAGGCAAGGTTATGGAACAGGTCATCCTGAGTGCAATTTCACATACTGTGTAAAGGACAACCAGGGGATCAGGCCCAGCCAGACAGGTTTATGAAAGGCAGATCCTGCTTAGCCAACTTGATCTCCCTCTACGGCAGGGTGACCAACTGAGTTTATGAGGGAAAGGCTGTGAATATTGTCTGCCTGGACTTCAGTAAAGCCTTTTACACCATTTCCCACAGTTCTTTAAATTCCACCTTCATGACACCTTTCACAAACAAACACTTCCCACC
This sequence comes from Corvus hawaiiensis, assembly GCF_020740725.1. NCBI lineage: Eukaryota > Metazoa > Chordata > Aves > Passeriformes > Corvidae > Corvus > Corvus hawaiiensis. The sequence goes on along the minus strand of NC_063255.1, from coordinate 9,990,830 downwards.
TCAGTAATACCATACTGTATTAATATTTATATTCCAGCACTTGTGTTCTTCATTCATTCCTTCATTATCACACCTGAGCCAGATCTACGCATCAGTCTCCTCTTTGCATGATCCCTTGAACGCTATAGCTGGGTCCACAAATTTTCTCATAAAAGCGAATGTTTTTCACCAGCTGGATATTGTAACTGTGCAAATGACGAGCTCTCACTGCAAATATTCAACCATCACTTAGCTATCACAGCAGCATCTAAACAGCTCTACACCTTCCAAAATGACAGTATATTATTTCCTCCAGTCAATCAATTTTTTTATTTCAGAACCTTTTTCTGACTAATTTCACAATAAAGATTTCTCATTTAGCTCTAAGTTATCTCACAGAGTAAAGGTTAAAATTAGATGGATTTTCTGCACATACAAAACAAACCTTGGGAAAACTGTGTGCAAGGGGCTGAAACAGCCCACATGGAGTGTCCACTATTTAGATGTTCCCCAAAATGCATGGGAATATGTGAGGTATTCTTTTGTAACTACAACAATAGCATGAAATACTATATAAAACTGGCTAAGAAGTCTAGTTTTCCCAAAGGATTTCTGGTTTTTTTAATCTAATGGGTATTAAGGCAGTGAAACTAAGCCCTGTCAAAGCATGTCTTCAAGATAAGCTTTTATTTATACAGCAGTATGAAGCCAGAGTGGTCTTAAATGTCATCACCATTCTCGACTGCCCTGCTGTAATGGCATGTAAAGCCACAGTGGGCAGAAAGTGCCTGTGCACCTTCTGAATTCCCACTTGGAAGGCTCCTTGCTTTTAAACAAGGGACTTCGTTAAATTCATCTAAATTCTACGCTTTCACATGAGAACTGAAAGTGGACTAACTCTGAAGTTAAATAACTTTTTTTCCTAACTAAAATGAAGCTTGGGCCAGAAACTTACCTTCCCCCTTCTTTCTCTCCCTCCCCTTATTTCTATAGTCCTGTAACAAAGGTGTTTTGATTTTGGTTTAAGTGGGAATGAGGGCTGGTGGTGGCTGGTGGTGGGTGTGTGGTATGATCTTTGATCTATAGATGAACACAGACAACTTTAGGCCAAAAGGAATTTGTTTGAGGAACTACATTAAAATAGCAGTTGAAACACAATGCAGACTTAATTCTAATTTATGCTGTTTGGAGTGCTGTGCAGTTCTAGAAGTACTTTGATTTTGAAGGATGCATAATGGAAGACTTCAGTCTGTGAAATGCATTTTATATTCATACAAAAATATTTGGAAATCATATAAGAAATATGCTTTTATCCACAGATAATGATGAGTGAAGACGATAATGACTTTTCCCTACTGCATGTATCTATGCTATGAGTTGCTTTATGTTACCATCTGGCAGCTGTTGTTTTAACATATAATCTGTTTTAAAACAAGCTAAAGGCGCAAATCATAAAATAATTAACATCTCGATAGTTAAGACTGTGTCTATTGCAGTATGTGGAGTTTTACATGGAGAACACAGACCAATGATGCGACCTAAGCTGAAAAAGGCTGCAGAGAAAAAAAAAATTCTAAACATAGTATTACAGCTGGTGGTGGGGGTCAGCGGCTCTGACCCAGGAAGAGATGACCGGTCCGGGCAGATGGTCCCAAAAGGAATTGCCTTCCCGAGGCCCGGTGTCTTCCCTCAGCTGCTGGCAGGAGGGCCCTTGCAGAAGCTGTCAGCTCTTTAGTGATTGTCAGCTCGTGATTCCAGCTCAGCTCTGCAGGGCAGCCTCCAGGCCAGACCAGAGAGAGAGACGAGAGGCTCATGTAGCTGTTCCGCATGAAGGTAGCTTTATGGTTGGTCCCCTCCGGTGAAGGAGAAAGCCAGGGACGAGAGCTCTCTCTCACAGGGGCAGAGGACTAGCTTTTATAGGGTTACAGGGGATCGGTAAAGGCCAGTGGGTTACAAAGGATCTGCATAGGGTCTCCTAAAGGATTGTGGGTCTGTCTTTTCTCGAAGTGACCATAGAAGTGGTTGCCTTTCCAGGGAGTCCTGCTGGGCGATTGCAAAATCTCTTATCTCAGCAGAGATCCCTCCAGGGCAGGGGCTGGGCATACCCCACAACATAGAAATTTCATCTGAAGCAGGCATGAAGAAGCTGACATCCTCTCCTTAGGCATTAAGTCAGTCACAGAGAGACACACTGTAAGTATGGATATGACACTGTCTCTCCACTGTGGGATCCCTGTGATCCCATTTGGGTTGTGTCTTCTGGTGAAGATTACTGAGGAAGTGTGTGCACTTAAGCAGCTTCTACACTTGCATATAGGAGATACTGAGCCTGCCAGTAATTAATGTCTATACAATCTCATCTCTGAGTGAGTACATTTAGTGTACACTGTCTCATTTCTAAGTTTCAGAAACAGTATGTATTCCATCCCTTCCTATGGACTAGTTTCAGTAATATGAACCACACTACTTTCTGGACTTCAAACTGACACTCCCCAACGTCCTTCCTGTTTGAACTGAGATACAGGGTTTTTTCTAGTTTCAATTTTAGAGATTTAAGGTTGTGACACTTATTTTGGCATTTGTTCTGAACATTTTAGGCAGGGTAAGTGTTGCAGTGGGGATACTGCAACACGCATATATCAAACCAGGAGTCCCGTGGAAAGGAAATATATATGGACAGACAGATTCTTGATAGCTGTTTCAGAGAGATGTTTATTTCTCCAGCCGCATGGCCGGGGCTCTGCCGAGGAACTGTCCCAGTCACGGGACCAAGGGTCCTTCTGCCCGCGCAGGGAACACAAACCAACCAATGGGAACGAGGCTGAGCAGGGGCAGGGAAGCCCCGTGTCTGTGCCCTCAGGGCCCCTCTCCCAGGGCTACACGGCAGGGGAGGGACCCCAACACCTCACCCGTTTTATTTTAATAAAAGGAGAATGAAAACAACTGGATAAACATAACAAGAACAGTTTCAAAACAAAACAAGCCACCCTCCTGAGTCTTTAAATGTCCAAACAGATTCTGTGGAACATCTTAGGGCTGACAGAAGGGAGACAGAACTCTGAGCATGCTTTGTGGGGAAACTGAGGCAGGAGAGGGTTTAACTTCTTCCCTCCCCCTTTTCATCCCCCACTCGGCATTGGAAAGGGATTTTTGGGGAAACAATTGGCAAAAGCATGGTTTTGTGAGGGAAACCATGGATGAAAAAACGGATTGGGAATACACTGGGGGTAATAGGACATAGGGTAAAAGGGAAAGGTGGGATTAGGAAAGGGAAACTGTAGGGGGGGCTTACAATGGAGATACTGTCTAACATGACTACGATTTTTTGCATATATACTGCCTTTTACAGGAACACCATCAGGCCCAGTGACCTGCGATGCTTGTAACCCTTTTCTCCCTAGTACAATATTAAATTCCACCACCTCTCCATCTCCCAAGCTTGGGATGCATTTTTCAGGGTTATTCTTTTTAATAGCAGTTCTATGCACGAATATGTCTTGCTGGTTGTCACACCTTGTTATAAAACCATAATTTTGCTTAACATTATACCATTTTACTATCCCTAAGATCTTAGTTACTATGATTTTTTCCTTTTTCCGAGTGGCTGCTGTTTTCTGTCTCGCTGCGTCTTTGCTCTCTCCTTCGGTCGCTCCCGTGTTGGAATTCTCGGGGCTGCTGGTGCCTGCGCGCTCTTCCCGGGGTCGCGTTCGGGGCTGCGCGGGCCGGGCCGGGCCACGCCGCTCAGTTCTCCGTGTGTCGCCTCCTCTGGTCGCAGCTTCGCTGCCGCTGCCGGGCGCTGCACTCACGTCTCGGCCGGGCCCCCGAGCGACGACTCCCCCGCGCCCCGCTCCAGCGCGCGTCTCGGCCGGGCGCGGCTCCGTTCCACCGCCATCGCCGCCCGCCGCTGCCCGCGTGCCGCCTCTCTCGGTCGGGCGTTCCCGGGGCTCGCTCCACCACGCGCTGCACGGGGCCATTCGGGCACCGCCGGGTCCCGCCGCGCCTCGCTCCGCCACCGACACTGCGGCTCGCGTGGCTCCGCCCGCGCGCGGGAACTGCCTCGCTGCTGCTCGCAGAGCGCTCGGCGCACGTGGCCTGGGCCGCACGGTCCCTGCGCCAGGCTTCCCTTTGCCAGGACACAGCTGACATTGCTCAACAGTCTCGGTAACTAAATAATATTCACGAAAATATTCTTCCATCGGCATATATTTTGACTCCAATATTAACTGTGTCCAAACGGTTTTCCAAAAGCCCTTGGTAAGAATTAAATCCCAAGAAACATAGAAAAAGTTCTTAAACAACCATGCCAGGAAGTGTTTCAGTTCTTTTTGAGCTTGAATCAAGCTAAAATTTACAAATCGTTGTTCAAGAATCATTTTAAGTTTAAGATAAATGTCCATATGCGGCTCTGAGAGCCAAGAGTCTTCCCACGGTTCCTCCATAGTTTAGATATGGAATAGCAAAGCAAAACCAAAAAGAGGAATCCAAAGTTTCCAGGGTTTACTCACACAAATCAGTCGCTTAGGGATCGGGGATCGTTCTGCTCACAAATCTCCACCATTTGTTGCAGTGGGGATCCTGCAACACGCATATATCAAACCAGGAGTCCCGTGGAAAGGAAATATATATGGACAGACAGATTCTTGATAGCTGTTTCAGAGATGTTTATTTCTCCAGCCGCATGGCTGGAGCTCTACTGAGGAACTGTTCCAGTCACGGGACCAAGGGTCCTTCTGCCCGCGCAGGGAACACAAACCAACCAATGGGAACGAGGCTGAGCAGGGGCAGGGAAGCCCCGTGTCTGTGCCCTCAGGGCCCCTTTCCCAGGGCTACACGGCAGGGGAGGAGACCCCAACAGGTAAGCTTCCTAATCCAGGTTCTTTTTAAGCATCCATTTAACCATTACAAAGATGCTCTAGGTTTACAGATTTAGGATCATTTGAATATTGCAGGTTATCTCAGTAAAGAAGGAACATAGACCCTTTTTGAACTGTCAGTTTGCTTCTTCAAACTAAGAGACCTGTGGCTGCATAATATACTTTTATCAAAAGCTTATGACAGAGCTGGCAGCAAAGCACCCGAATACATTTAACTAGACTGTCTATTGGGACATTTTATCCAAGCCCTTGCAGCTCCTACCTCAAGATGAATGATACTAGAATATATGCCAAGCAAATAAAATTAAATTGTGATGGAAACATCGGTAGTTGAGGGATTTTAAGTGCAGGTGAAAGCATAGCACTGGTTCTTGACATCTCTTATCTAATGTTACAGTCGGTATCAGCCCTTGAATGAAGTAGGGAAGATAAAAATGGTTCTTTAAACATTCATTTACTTCATCACTTACATTAAGTTTCGTATTGAACTACTTGAGGGTTTAAAATAATGCATGCAAAAGTTGCTCACAGTATCATATAGCTTCAAGGCAGGAAATTCTGATTTGACAACATGATGAAAAAGGTTTTTAACAGTGGTAAAATGTTAGTAGTCCTGGCGTGGATAATACAGTCCCTTGTATGAATAAATGGGTTCAGTATGGTCACATATCCCTGAGACAAATGGAAAACTGGAGGAAATGCAAGAAAGGGCTGTTAAGATGATCAGGGAAATGGAAACCTGCCTGTGTGAGAAGAGCTTGCTTAGTCTCTGTCAATGAGGACTGAGAGGTGATGCGACTGGTCTCCATCAATATTTCAGAAGGCCAACATTGAAGAGAACAAAAAGCTAATTAAACTAAAGGACAATGTTGGCACAAAAACAAGCAGGTATAAATTGACTGTGAATACATTTAAGGATGAAATGGAAAGAATATTTCTAAACAGCAAAGGAAACGTGTTTTGAAAGAGGAGATAGAGCAGCAAAATCCCTAAGAACAGTACATGGTGATTTTCCTCAACAACTTGTGTAAGTCTGCCATGGCTGGCTGTGATCACAGGGGGAGAGATTCAGTATCTTTTCTTCGGACACATCTGGCCAGTGTCCTTTATCAATCTAGAGGAAACACGCTTTTGGGTGCACTTGGAGACTGCAGTATGTGGGATGAGGAAAAGGAAGGGTGCTTGCTTTCCTAAATGGTCAGTCATCTGACCTCCGGCCTTCTCCCTTTACCCATCTGGTGAAGAGAGTGTCTGGATTCAGAATTAAAACATCCAGATTTTAAATACTTGATACTGAACTTCGTTGCAACTGAACATTTAAATCTGTCTTTTATAACACACCTTGTGAATCATAAACTAAAGGATAGTTTTTGTTTAGCTATGGATTAACAGTAGTTTAATTTCTATTTTACTTCCCCTTAAAGAAGACAATGGTTTTATATTCTATATTCTTTGAAAATCTCAACCCAAACTCTGGGTTTATACCTCTGTCATTTACTCCAAACATGCCTCTAAATTCCAAAGATTCCACCACTTCAGCAGTGATCATTAGTTCAGCAGAAAGCTAAGCAGAAGTTGAAGAAAGAAAGCCGATTATCTGGGATGTATGTAACGTGTCTCCTATCCCAATCCCACTCAAAATTTCCACTCCCACTCCTAGCCATGCACAGAAATACAGGAAAAAACAACCAATTTCCTATGACTACTGCAAATAATCAAGTTTAAAAAAGTAATGACAGAAGAAAAGTTTTAAGAATAAATATTGAATTTCATCTGTCCCCTGAAGAGAAATACCCTCAACTTTTCCAAGTATCTCTAAGATAAACATGCTGTTACTGTGACATTCTTGTGGTGTCAGTATGCCACTTTTAGCTCATTTCATTTCACAAACAAATGCCGTAACAGATCGTATTTTAGCAGAGTTTAATTCCTTTATTAAAGCCAGACGTTGCAGACCGCGATGTCTCCGACAAGGAGTAATTTCAGTTTACACTCGGCGCTGTGGGTACCCGGTGTCCCGCAGAGCCAGCCCTTCCCTGCAGCACAGCAGAAGGAGGCTGAGGCACCCAGGCTGGGTCGGGCTCCTCGGGCCCTGGGCCTGCGGAAAGCCCGTTCCAAGGTGTCCTTTTCTCCAGTGGAAGCAGGTGGACGCTCCCTCGCGCCTTTACAGCGAGGGACAGGACGAGAGCACATAGCCTTGCGCTGCGCCAGGGGAGGTTAAGTTTGAACATTAGGAGGAATTTCTTCACAGGGTGATTAGATACTGGAATGGGCTCCACCGGGACGGGGTAGAGTCACCATCCCTGGGCGTTTAAGGAAAGACTGGGCGTGGCACTCGGTGCCAGGGTCTGTTGACATGAAGGTGTTCGGTCACAGACTGGACTCGATGATCTCAGGGGTCTTTTCCACCCCAATGGGTTCTGTGGCTCCCACCGCCACACAGCCGCCGCAAGAGCGAGCTCCCACTGGAGCGGGGCGCGGCTCCTGGCGCCACGCCCGGCACTTCCGGGCCGCCTCTCGCTGAGCATCTTGGGATCTGTAGTTCCCGCGCTCCAGACGCCGTGCTACCGCTATTGCGCACGCGCAGAAGTCCCTCAGAGCAGCGCCGCGGGGGCGATCGGCGCCCTCCAGGCACGTGACTCTCAAGGCCCCGCCGCTTCCTGCCCCGGCAGCCCCCGCTGCAGGAGACTCCGCTGGCCGACCGGAAAAGCGGCTTCTCACGTGGTGCCCAGAGGCCAATCAGATGCCGCGTTTTCCAGGCACCGCCCCTTCGCCTTCCCGCATTTCCGCGAGATGGCGGCGCTGGGGGCCCGGCGGCTGCTGCGGCCCGGCCGGCGCTGGTACTCCGAGACGGTGCCCGTTCCCCCCTCGCCGCCCGCCAGCCCGCTCTACCCGCCCGTGGTGGCGTCCTTCACGGCCAGGAGCAAAGCGGCCAAGTCGCGACGCCTGCAGCGCTTCAAGCAGCGGGTGCACGCGGCGGCCACGGTGGAGGAGAAGCTGCGGCTGTACGGGAAGCTGCAGCGGCCCAAGTACACGGTGCACCCGCAGACCTTCGCCCTCAACGCCGACCGCTGGTACCGCAGTTTCACAAAAACCGTCTTAGTGCCGGGCTTGCCCCCGAGAGCCGCGGCCGCGAAACCCCCGGCAGCGGCGGCAGGAACGACCCCCGAGGCTGGCAGAGCCCCGGAGCCGGGAGCGGAGGCGCCGGGGGCTGCGGAGGCGCCGGGGGCCGCGAAAACCCCGGAGCCCGCGGCGGGAGCGGCGGCGTATCCGGATATGGGCGAGTTGCGCTCTCTCGCTTGCGATGCTCTCCTGCAGGAGAGCTTCTATCAGAACAAGAAGCGGCCGTTCCTCTACCGCGACCAGGATCACACGCCCGGCCCCTTCCTCACGCAGCTCGTTTCCACCCTCGCCGCTTTCCTGTCTGGTCGCAACCCACTGCTGGCTGCTTCCTCCCTCGGTACGGAACGGGGCTGGCAGGGAAAGGGACGTAGGAGCCCTTGGGCGGCGGGGCCAGTCTGTGAGCCGGCACGAATGTCGCTGGTATATCTGAATTGTTCAGGCCATCACTAGTGGGTAGTCTCTATCATTACACATGGATTTTGGGTTTTGTGTCTGACTGCAGCTGGAGAAGAATTGGAAGGTGAAGAATTTAAATGCAAGAGGTGAATTACTGTTTTTCTGTGTTCCTTTTTCTGTTTCAGATCTAAACCCTGAAGTTAACTATTACTGGCATCATGGTGAGGAAGTTGTTGTTCATGGACACCGAAAGGGTAGACTTGACCCTGTGCGATTCCAAATAGATGATAACCCACACCTCCAGATCCGTGTACCAAAGCAGCTTCCCGAGGTGTGGATGTTTTCAACAGCAAGCTAATACTGTGCATTTTCACTTTGGTTTCTGATAGCCATTGAAACCATGCAGAGGTAGTCTGTGGAGGACCTAGTTAACAGTATGTAGCATATTTGGGTATTTTTCAAGTCTTAATACCCTTGCTACGATTACATGGTAATGGCTTTGTAGATATTGAGATGGTCTTCTAAACTTCTGGTTCTCTTTGTACTTTAAATTTCATGTTGTTACATTTAATTAAATGGAATTTTTAACATTCTATGCTTGGAGACAAGAATAAGAAACGTGCTGTGGAACATTCTCACTGAAGGAGAATAATAGGAGTGGAGGTAAAAAAAAAAAGAAATAAAAGCATGTATAATCTGAACGTGAGGGTTCTTGTCTGTTGTTATTACTCAACAGTTGCTTTCTTGAATGCTCAAGTTCTCTGGAAGTATATTCTGTTTCAATATTGTAGTGTTTTTATTGCGGGTCTATACAGTGGTAATTGTGTAGCCAGTGAGGGTCTCTGTTGTCCAGTTTCCACCACAGACAGAAAACTGTTGTGCTTTCTGTAAACACAGAACCTTTATTGGTGACTTAGTTGTACAATTTGCTTGGGTTAGTATTGTCAGATGCTACAAACCTTGGCATTTTTGAAGAACTGTCTAGGCAATTTAAAACATTGTGTAGTGCAGAAAACCAAATCTGTAAACTTAGTCTGCAGGTTCAAGTTAGTTTATTGGCTGCTGCTAGAAATGTTTTTACTCTTTTTCCATGGAAGCAGATTCTGGTTTTGAAGGTAGTAACAACTATCTTCAGCTTTTTTAGCATCATTTCACATACTCTTTGTATGTTGTGGAAAAATTAATCCAACATGACTGTGCTAGAGCTCGTCACAAGATGAGCAGGTTTCTTGCAAAAAATTTTCATTTAAGGTTATCTGTATGGTGTATGTAAGCAGGACTTGCACTTTCTGTTGTCTGACTGGGAAGCGGTGTATTACATTGGACCTGATGGCAGAAATGTGTCTTACATCATGGCTTTTCTTTCTTCTGCTGTCTTCAAGGTTGTACCCCTGGAGTCAGATCTTGGAGATGTTCCTGTTATTGATCACAAGCCATCCAAACTGCCATTGTTCAAAAAGCAGTACGAAAACAAGGTATTTATAGGTAAGAGTTTTTAATTGTGAAATATTAACTACTTTAGAAAGAAAAAAAAAAAACCAACCCAACCAAACAAAAACCAACTCCAAAACTAATTCCAACTCAATCTTTCTTCTCCCATCAACAGAAAAAAGTTGTGTATTTTTATCTATAACTGTATTATATAAATATATGTAGTGTAAAATCTCTGTTGAGATTTCTTGTCAGTTAGACAATGGGGAATAGCATCCTCCTGTGCATGTGGTACTGTGTCTAAGAAATCTGCTTGAAGAAATTCAGTTGAATAGAAAATTTACACAAAACTTTGAATTTTGATACATCTCCAGGGAAATTCTCAGAGTCATTTTAGCATGTGAACTTCTGCCTCTTGGAAGTAGGCAACTCCTCACAGATCTACAGTAGAGGTTCTAACTTTAGAGTCTCATGGTGAAGATGTATGTTTGTGTGCATAATTGAGAGTGTTCTTTCTGTGACTGATTGTTTCATTTTGGGGAACACAGGATCAAAGGTGGCAGATCCATGCTGTTATGGACACACCCAGTTTCATCTTCTTCCTGACAAACTGAAACGGGAGAGGTTTATAAGAGAGCGTCTCGAGGATCAGATCGAAGTTGTTTATCGATCGAATGGAATTGCAAGTCTTTTTGCGTGGACAGCAGCACAAGCAATGTATCAAGGTGAGACAGTCAGCTTGACAAATTTTTCCTGGTTATGAATGCCTACTGTAATGTTCTTTAACCTTTTCTCCCTACCACCTTTCTCTCACGCTTTTTGTTCTGAAGACCGTCTTTTAAGTAAGTCTTTACAGATGTAATTGAATTGAAAAGAGTTAGTTAAGACTTTGTCTTTGAGTACTTTGATTCAGAGGAATTAATTACAGAGAAAAATATTTTTTCATATATAACAGTAAGCCTGTGCAAAAACCTCAATCCTGCTTTCACTTGCTCTTTCCGCCTTAAGAGGGAAATGTGGTAGGTAACAACTATGGAACAACTACGTTGCTTACCCCTTGTTTCAGTAATTTCAATTCCATGAAAATACTAGGAATGAAAGAAAAATGTCAGCAGCCTTACATTTAGAATTTTATGCCTATGTTTGTCTAAAAAAAATCCAAGAAGACCTGGATAGTTAGACCAGATCAGTCTTTCACTTACTCTCATAAATATAATTATTGTCTAGTGTTGCTGTCGGCCACCCAATGGCATGTAGTTTCACTTGAGAAACAACACATGTAAGAAAATCCTTTGACTATGGTGTATATAGCTGGCTCTGCATAAAACTTATTTGGTAATGGTGTCTTAGAAAGCTTAGCTTCCTTTGTGGATGTAAAATATTGAAGTCAAGTAAGTCTTCTCTTCAGCATTGGTCACAGCTGTAAACACATCATGAGTTGTAAGGACAGCATTATATCTATGACTTTTTTTTATTCTGTAACAGTTTCTAGCATTGTTGCACGTGATAGTAATATTCTTAAAAATATCTGTGTGTGTACTAGTGCACATGCATAAATATGTAAATATTTTTAACATGCTATTAGTGCTCAGTCGGGTTTGTTTAAAACATTGATACTTACTGACATAGTGTTGGTGTCTGGCTGATTACTATAGCAGTTATGCTCATGCTTACATATGCATGCCTTTGTCATGAAACAAATGCTCACTGCCTCTTGAGAACCATGGAATAGTAAAAAGACATCTTTCCTCAGCTCAGTTGCAGGATTTTACAATGCATTAGTAATTTAACTGTTTTGGAAAAGTCACTTGGCTGATCAGTGACTGGTGTTGACCAACTGGTAATAGGGAACTCTATACAAAATGCAAGTATGCCACTGTCCCTGATCTTGGACATAACCTTTATTGGTGATTATGTTTTGGTTATTCTGTATGAAAAATACTTGTGTTGGACTTTTTCCCTACTAGGCAGCTGCTGCAATTCGCACTGTTTTTCTGTATTTCAGGACAAGGGTTTAGGCATGTGTGCTGATAGAAATCTCAAGTTATGTTGTATTTGTTTATTTTGTAGGATTCTGGAGTGAAGCAGATGTGACCCGTCCTTTTGTATCGCAGGCAGTAGTGACTGATGGAAAATACTTTGCTTTCTTTTGTTACCAGCTAAATACTTTAGCACTAACTGCAGAAACTATTAAAAACAACCCTCGAAAGAATATCTGTTGGGGTACAGACAGTAAGCCACTGTATGATGTTGTGGAAGATGGTAATGTGAAAGGCTTTAATGATGAAGTTCTGCTTCAGTTGGTTCGTTTTCTACTAAACAGACCAAAAGAGTTGTAAACCATTAAACCACATGTAAAGTATGTGCCTGAACTTCATTGTAACTCCTAAAGTAGAGCTATATTATGCCTTGATATTAGTCAGGTATTTGTCTAGCAAACACTATATACATATTTCATTTGGGCCTTCTTCCATTTTTCTATTTTAATGTATACTGTACACTGGCAAATAAAAGGCTGGAATACGTTGAAGTTTTTTGTATATTTACTCTTAAAAGCCTACTGTGCTAATTCAATGTCATGTGAGTATGTTTCTTTAGCAGATCCACAGGTCCATGCTGAACTGTCACAACAAAGTATGAATTCATATGACCATCTGATAGTATCACTAGGGAGACAGCTGTCTTGATACTCAGCACCAGTGATAAATTTCTAATTTTGTGTGCCTGAGAGAAGTTAAATACTTATTCATTCTAAAGAGTAAGTGAGCTCAGAATAAAAAGTGTTTATTAAGGAATGGTTGGCAATTTAGTTACATAGTAAGAGAAGTCTTTAGATGTGGTAATATAAACATGATGAAACTTGCATCCAAAGACTGTGTTGTGAACAAGCATACACAACTTTAAGCTGTCACCTCCAGAACCACGGAGAGAACTCTCAAATGCATTTGGAGTCTACAGTTTTCCCTTTAGTGTGGGTCCTTGATTTCAGCTGTTGGTATTTTGAGGTTTTCATTGCTGATACTTGGATGTCTTAGGAGTGTTTTTAGTAGACCACAGCTGATCCCCAGCCACAGCTGTCTGATTCATAAAATACAACATTATACAATCATTGAGTAGTTTGGGTTGGAAGGGACCATTAAAAGTCATTTATTCCAAGCCTCCTGCAGTAAGCTGGGACATCTTCAGCTAGGTCAGGTTGCTCAGACCCTGTCCATCCTGACCTTGAATGTTTCCAGGGATGGGGCATCCATCTACCACATCTCTGGGCAAACTGTTTTACCATGCTCATTCTAAAAAACTTTTCAGTATCTAATCTGAATCAACAGAAAGGGTGGGAAGGAGGAACCTGGTAACTACAGGCCAGTCAGCCTGACCTCAGTACCTGGTAAGGTAATGGAACAGCTTGTACTGAGTGTCATCACACCAAATTTACAGGACGGCCAGGGTATCAGACCCAGCCAGCATGGGTTTAGGAGGGGTAGGTCGTGTTCAACCAACCTGATCTCCTTTTATGACCAGGTGACCTGCCTGATGGATGCAGGAAGGGCTGTGGATGTTGTCTATTTGGACTTCAGCAAGGCCTTTGACACTGTCTCCCACAGCACACTCCTGGAAAAGCTGGCAGCACATGGCTTGGATAGGAGCAGTCTTTGCTGGATTAGGAACTGGCTGGATGGCCAGGCCCAGAGAGTGGTGGTGAATGGAAATGCATCCAGCTGGTGCCCAGTCACCAGTGGTGTCCCTCAGGGGTCTGTCCTGGGGCCAGTTCTGTTCAATACTTTTAGTGATGACATGGATGAGGGAATTGAGTCCTTCATTAGTAAATTTGCAGATGACACTAAGCTGGGAGCTTGTGTCGATCTGATGGAAGGTAGGAGGGCTCTGCAGAGAGACATGGAATGGTTGGATAGATGGGCAGAGTCCAACAAGATGAAGTTTAATAAGTCCAAGTGCCGGGTACTGCATTTTGGCCACAACAATCCCCTGCAACGTTATAGGCTGGGGGCAGTGTGGCTGGACAGTGCCCAGGCAGAAAGGGACCGAGGGTGCTGGTCGACAGCAGACTGAACATAAGCCAGCAGTGTGCCCTGGTGGCCAAGAAGGCCAACAGCATCCTGGCCTGTATCAGGAATAGTGTAGCCAGCAGGACCAGGGATGTCATTCTTCCCCTGTACTCGGCACTGGTAAGGCCACATCTTGAGTACTGTGTCCAGTTCTGGGCCCCTCAGTTCAGGAAGGACGTCGAGGTGCTTGAGCACATTCAGAGAAGGGCAACAAGGCTGGTGAGGGGCTTGGTACACAAGCCATATAAGGAACGACTGAGGGAGCTGGGGTTGTTTAGCCTAGAGAAAAGGAGACTCAGAGGTGACCTTATTGCTCTCTACAACCTCCTGAAGGGTAGTTGTAGTCAGGTGGGGGTTGACCTCTTTCACCAGGCGGCAGCTGATAGAATGAGAGGACACAGTCTTAAGCTGTGCCAGGGGATATATAGGTTTGATATTAGGAAAAAGTTTTTTACAGAAAGGGTGATAAAGTGCTGGAATGGACTGCCTGGGGAGGTGCTGGAATCACCATCCCTGGATGTGTTTAAATAAAGACTGGATATGGCACTCGATGCTATGATCTACCTGAGGTGCTAGGGCATGGGTTGGACTCGAGGATCTTGAAGGTCTCTTCCAGCCCAGACATTCTGTGAATTCTGTGAATTGTGAACTCTCTTTTAGTTTAAAACATTACCTACTTTGTCATATTGAAACAGGCACTGCTGAGATATTACAACTGGTATTTACCTATCAACAAAGTGTAACTGGTTCTGAGGTAACTAAATGTGCCTAAAATTTTACGTAATTTCATCCACTATACTCGACCTTTTTGGAATTCTCCAGTGCTCTTGTGAATTGGCAAGTAGTTTGTTGTTAAACAGAGAGTACTGACTGAATCATTGAAATACTGGCCTGCACATTCTTCAGCGTGAGCAACAGCCCACTTCTTTTTTAAAGTGGTTTACAAAATATTTTGGTAATGGAAGATTAAGTAGTTACAGAGTTTTACTTGACTGGTACTTTGTTATGTAGGAAAGCATTGCCACTTTCTCCACCATCAAGAGATAATGTAAGTAAGATGTGTACAAGCACTGGTTATTTTTTAAGAGTAGTCCTTAAGTGCTCTTTTTGTCTTAATGCATGACTGTTACCAGTTCTGATAACTGCTGATCCTTGGATTACATAAATGTTCCTTGTAGTAACAGAAGATAAACTGCTGGGTAAGAATGTTGATTATAGAGAATGGCCTGTGACCTAGCTTAGAAGGGAGTGGTTGATACTTTAGTCTGGTCTGATTAAGGGATGATACAAAATGAATGGAAGGATATGAACAAAAGCAGTTGGATGTTCTGACCCTATGGCAGTTTTTACAGTTGGTGTAATATGTTACGCTCTTCAGCTTGAGGTTCACTTGAGTTGCATACAGCTAGGGATTGTGAAAACTGACATGTACAATCAAAGAAACTCCTGCTTCCAGGGATAAAAACCACTAATTTTTCTATGATTCAGCCTTTTGTCTATCTTGAGGCTTCAGCTGTAGTCGAGCAAGTTCAAAGAATTTTCCTTTGTGTAGCTTTCCTGGTGACTGAAATATCACTGTACATGTGTCACCCGGTAGTAAAATTCTTCAGCTTTCTGCAGCAGGCGATACTCTGGAAAAAACTGCGGGTGGCACTGTTTCACCTTCTACTGGGAAAAACTAATGGGCATTGTTCTGCTTTTTTGTCACTGACTGAAAAGTTGAGACATTGTAATGTATGCAGCTTTGTACAGCAATCTTTCATCTTCAAGGCCTGGTTGGATGGGGCTTAGAGAAAGCCGTTCTAGTGGAATGTGTCCCTGCTTATGGCAGGTGGGTAGGAAGTATATGTGTTTTAAGGTCCCTTCCAACCCAAACTATTTGAGGATTCTGTGATCTTGTACTCATCTGTACAGGATGCTTAATGCTGCCTTACAATGATAAAGTAAGGAAAAAAAAGAGAAAAGGTCTGGGTTTTTTTTTGTTTGGGCTTTAATTTTGTTTCTTCAAGTATTGTATATCTATTAAAAACTAAAAAATTAGAAAGCGTAGAAGCTGCAGTGTTCCTGTTCTTCAGCTTTGCTGATCAGAAACCCCCCATGATTGCACTCCTCTTAAGTCTTGTGGCAACGTTGTTCTTTAGCACTTTACGTAGAGTTTGCTGTTTATAAGAAACCAAAAAAAGGTGATTCAAAAACACAGCTTGGAAATCTCCAAGTTTGGATCCATTCTCCTGTATTAATTTCTGCTTAGGCCAAGTGGAGTGTAACACAAGGGAACATAAGGTGGAATCTAAAAATAAGATTGGGTTTTGCATAATGAGGCAAGAATTTTCTCTAGTACCTAACTATTTCGCTTAAAACTTTTATCACCTTCAAGTGGGTGACTGATCTGTGGAATTCTGCCTGCATTGTTGTTTCGTATTATGAGGCTGCGAGTGGTGACTTGGAATGCTTAATTCAAGCAGAGAGGAAGAGATGGGGCGGCCAAAACTTTATTATGTCTACTCAGGCTCATGTTGCACCAAGTTGTTGTGATAGATAGCTCTGCATCCTTTCGGACAGGAGGAAGAGCTTCAACATTTATAGTCTTTGCTTGGTAATACACAAGTCTCTCCTGATATTTCTTCTGTGTTCAGGTGTTCTGTTGTTGGAGAAGACACCCACTCCTTTTATCACAGACAGAGATGAAGTTTTCCCTCTGGAGCTCCATAGAGTGGGTTTTTCCTGAGACAAGAGCAACTCTTGGAGTCAGCTATTGCTGAGAGAGTCTACTGAAAACTTGACATACTGGCAGTATACCTCTGATGGACATAATGAAAGTAGCTTTCCACTATAGTATGAAAGAAGGCCATCCTGTTCTGATTATGGAAATACTGGATCATGAACTGTTGGAGTATGTTAGTAAATGGAGGCCAGTAATGGTTACAGGGGTTGTGCCTTCTCTAGTACACTGACAAATTGTGTAAAGTTTACATGTTGATACACAGTAGAATAAATTTTTTAGAACCAAGTTTCTTGAAAGATCTGGCTGTCCTACATCTAGAAATGGATTAAGAAGACTTACAAGCTACAAGGAGTTAGTATATGCCCACTACTGATACATTTATTCATGCATGTTGAGGTGCAAAGGGAAGAAGTTGTGGACCTCACTACGTACTCCTACAGGACCAGAGCTTTACAGTTAGAGGGCTTATTTGTACCTAATTCAGAATGAAAGAAGCTAGTCTAAAGTCTGCCATGCTCTTCAGCCAGGTAACTAACCCGTTGGTCTTGAAGCAGGAGTTTGAAGATGTGATGTTGAAAATTGGTTTTTTTTGCTTTGAAGATAATCTGGGTAGGCCTCTTACCACTGGTAACAGATACTGTATGAGTTTATTTACAACCATTTAGAAAAACGGTTGAAGAAGGCAAACAGGCAGAATGTCAAGACATGCTTTTTTTTATGTCTCTGCAGGACTAAATGCCCAATAGCTTATGCAGTTGGAAAGATAAATAATTCATCTATACAGGACAGCAGGTTTATGGTGTCTCCTCAGTTGTATTTACCTCTAAGTATCTGCAGTAGTTTTTATATATCCTGGTTCCTGCATAGTTGGAAGCATTTGTTTTTAGCTAAATATTCTACGAGTGAGCATTCATTCTTCATCTTTGCTCATTCTTGCCTTTTAATAATTATTTGAAGCTCAATTTATTGAACTAAATCTCTTGCAGAATCTTCTCTGTATTACCTTTCTCATTCCTGCTAAGTTATGCTTGATTTCATTTCTTTAGAATGAAGAATTGATCTTAATGTGTCTCCTTTAAAGGAACTCTTCCTTCTATTTCTTTCCTCTTTTTATGCTTTCAGCATTCTTTTAAATCAGTAATCAAGTCAGTACACGTTATCACTTCCCTCCAGGGACACAATATAGGATTGTTTTCACTGTTGGAAAGCGTAGCTTATAACACAAGACTGTCTGCACTGCAAATGTGCATGCTTTTGTCAGTGAGATGTCCCAATGCAGGTCTACATTTCAACCTCAAATTTCAGCCTGTAAAGGCTTTTTGTTTGGTTGGGTGTTTTAAAATCAGTTCCTGGACCAACACATTTCTCTAGGTAATTGGAGATTTTTATGAGTCAGAATTTTAAAACTCAGGTTCTGTGATTGTCTAGCTTGGAGAAGAGAAGGCTCAGGAGAATTTTTATCAATGTGTATGAGAAGGAAAGAAGTGAAAAGATTTGGGTAGGCCTATTTCAGTTGTTTCCAGTGAGAGGGCAAGAGGAAATGGCCAGAAACTGAAAACCAGGAAGTTCTACTTAGAAGTTTTTGTTTGGTTCTTTTCTTTCTCTAATGGCAATTGAACTCCAGAACAGATTGTGCTAAGAGGGATGTGGAGTTTCCACCACTGGAAATACTTAAAACCAGATGGCTCAGAACTGGCCAACCAGTTGTAGGTGACCCTGCCCTGAGCAGGGTGAGTGGACTAGACAACACTTTTACGACTCTGTGATTCTGTGGAAATAAATTAGTGGTCACCTTGTAGATCAGACACTATAAACATGTAGGAGGAAACGATGTGCAGAGATTTGGGTAAATAGTGGGTATTGGCCTGGACCTACTGGTCTTTGTGTGGCTATCCATGTTTATGCATTTATTCAGCATAAATTTTACTTGATCCGCAGCTGCAAGTGACTTCAGCAGAAGACCCTTACATTACATCTTCCTTTCTTGACACAGCACTGACACCAAGAATACAGTTAAGGATTTACACTGAATTTCCATGTCTCCAAGTTTATGTCAAGGCATGTTTGTGTCTGAGCTTCCTATCAGTACTGTAATTCCTTACATATGACCTTTGACAGGCCCAAGTATCTTCTCAGTTTCAGAAACCAGCGTTAGGCAGGGGTGGCTTGGCCCCTGTTGCCTGTATGGGAGTGTTGTTGGTTTATTCTGCATACAAGCATAGACAGCAAATTCAAACATTTCCTTACACTCCCAGTGCCCACTGTTAGAGTAGAACACCTCTCTTTCTGATGGTATGTAGTGTTTTACCTTGTGATTAATGATCCCCTCTAATCCAGTTAGGGCTAAGAAGATCATGTCAAATATTTTACTGTTGTTTTAGGAGCAGATATGCCTACTCTCTGGAAAATCCTATGCAAATACATAGACAGAACTATGAATGCATATGAAAATTTTCTCAAGTTGATAATGAAAGCAAATAAGAATGGGGAAAACAGCAATGCTTGCTTCTTGGAAAAATTATCCAGTAGCAAAAGGTAAAATTGAGGTGGAGTTAAGAGTAAGACTCTTTGGTAGGATAATAAGATTTAGGTTTGTAACTGTGTTTACACAAGAGATATGCACTAGTAGATTATTTTATAACTTTAAAAGAAATAACAAGGTATAATTTTATGTTGTTTCTTAATAGCATGTTATTATCGATTTGGAATGGGCTGTTATCATTATTATCATTATTATATGTTATTCTCATTTGGAACTGAATATTAAAAAAACCCCCAACCTGTATACCTAATGTTTCAATAGTGTAGGCTTCCACAGGGATTTTTTGAAATATATAACAGGTTTGATTCCTAAATCCTAGTAGTAATTTTAATGGAATTTTATTTTAGATTTATAACATACATAAATGTTTTGATGATTTTTGTATTTCTGAAGACACTAACCTGCCTTTTGAAAATGTTCCACCAGATTTCATTACCATACAAATCTAAATAAAGCTTTTGCTTGAACTGGACAGTACAGAATTTCTGAAGCGTGCTGCTTTTCCCTCTTGTAAGCATATTATTATGCTGACCATGAGCTGAATTAGAACACAGCCAGCCTGGCATTCAAGAGGTACTAAACAAAATCAACATAATGACTGTGTGTTTGGACAACTGCTGTCTCTGGAGATATACCTACTGGGCTTTTTTGAAAATGTCATATGTGCACAAAGAATTATGGCTTAAATAAATCAACTGTATTTTTGTTGCAAGTCATTGGATTGAATCCGTGGATGAATGGAAGGAACTGGGATGAAGTTTAAATGTCAAAATGTGATGTTGCCATTTTACCTTCCATGTTAAGAGATGCCTAGGAAAGCGCAGGATGGACTGAAGCACCTTACTGACTACTATTTGAGTTCAATACTGTAAAGAAACTATTGGGAAGACAGAGTCAAGTCATCAAAAAGCAAATTTTAAACTAAGTGAATTAAGTGTGAATTGTGCATCTTGCAACTGTAAACAGAAATGCCTGTACAGGAGGGGATAGATTATTTATGTGATCTAAAAGTTATTACCATGAAAAAATATTAGCTAGAGGGATTAACTAATGCAAAGTGTGTGGTTCCATTGGTTAGGTAGTAATATATTTCTTAAATAACAAAGTATCTCTGGGCTAGACATGCCCTTACTAAAACTCGTGACCAAAATCCTACTGACACACACTAGGGAACAGCCTGACTGAAAGAGGGGTCTGCTATCAGGTGTGTGAATGTGTTCAGAGACAGGGGTGAGTCCAGAGCATTCAAGTGCTGTGAGTAGAGGAAAGGGTATGGGTGGGGAGCCTATAGCAATCAGATGGAGGATTCTGAGAAAGAGGCTTTTTTTTCCACCTTCACCCTTTCTACCCTCAGGCTTTCCAGCCTTCAGGAGCTTCCCTGGCTCTTGCCTGTCTTCCTTCTTGAGGATGTACACCCTGTTTCTCCCAAACTCCTTCTGGATGCTTTTGGGCGTCTCTGAACTACACATCTTTCATTTCAGCTCAGGAAAAATTGCCAGGGCAGCAGCCTCCCCTGTCAATGCTGACAGCTCAGCCTCATAAATCCTCTAAGGGGTCTTCTTTCTCTTGTCCCTTAAAGTTACTTCGAAGTTTAGGTGTCTAGATATGGTTGTTAAAGCAGATTTCAGAAGTATTCAATAGAGAACAGAAACGTATCTTCCCTAATGAAAAACTTTGATTGTTGTATGTAGTAGTTTCACCCCTTTTGGAGTCAGTGGAGGGAGAAACCCCTCTGAAGAACAATTTAATCCTGAGATTTAATGTATCTGCCACTGCTTGTTCAAAGATAGTAGTGATACTTTCAATCTTTCTCTTTCTTCTAGTGACTGTATCTTTGATTCTTTCTTTCCTGTAGGTTTTAGTTTATTGGAAGTGTTCTGTAATGCTTAAGATATAATAGCATGGGAAATAGGTACTTTATGGGTCCTTCTGAGCTGGTTATCCCAGTCACTACTGTTCAAAAGGAGACTGGACTGGGTACCCAAGCTGACTTCCCCCAGGCATTCATGCAGAAATTTCTGAATCCTTCGGAACATAAGGCATTGTTGTAAGCAGAAGTAGTATCAATTATTTTTAAAGAATCATAATAGTATCTGATTTTTGTCTTGGTCTCAGCCAGCGGGAGAAATAGACTTCTAAGTGTTATTTGTTGGTTTTTTTAGTTCTGCTTGTTTCAGTTTTGTGTCTATGACTTGACTGTGGTTTTTGACTTTTTTTTTTTATACTGTGTTTTTTCCTTTGGCACTCTTTTTTTTTACTTGGCAGTCTTCAGCAATATTTGAAGGAGTGGGAATGTGGCATACTGAAAGCTTGAAAGCTATCATGCTTGGGAAGGTTACAGAATTTCATTAGGGAAAGTCAAGGGAATTTTTAGCTACATTCAATACTTCAAAATAAATGTGCTCAGTTGCAGGCTACAGAAATAGGGTATTTAATTTCAAACCAGTTTTGAGGTAAGCAGTTTCAAAATCCTTTAATGTTGCAGTTATTGTTTCCTGTGGAGGCTAGAATAGTTGTTATGGTACGTAATCTGTTTGGCAGAAGAGGACAAATCATCACAGGATGAGAAAGAGCACATAAATGGTGTACCAGGCTGGAACTGAAGTCTAGATGGATGCAATGTTGACATCAGTGACAGAAGACTTAAAAGAGACTGACAGTATTTCCATGGAACTTTTACTGCTAAATTTTAATTATTAGTTGTTACTTTGTAACTGTTTTTCATGGTGATGTGTACTGTTAACTTCAAACATTAGTCCCTATTGTTTAAATCTGATGCAGGTTCCTCATTATATGTAGCTTCAACAAAATTTGAATAAACTATAAATTATTATAAATAAATTTGTAAATTTATAATTTTTTATAAATTCTGATGTTTTCCTTTATGCCCTGTAAATATTAGAATGTAAGAAGTATTTGCAGCATGACTTTCAGATGAGAACCTAATGGAAGCAGAGCCCCTCCCTTGAGCAAAAGAGTAATTTTTTTCCTTCAAATGAATACCCACTCATTTCACTTTCTTCTGGGGAAAAAAAGAAAATTAAAAAAGTGAAATAGAAAAATGTTTATAGTACTGTAGATACAATCAAGGAGGTCACCTGCAGTTGGAGGTTAGCCTTATGTTCCTTCACTCTCACTTCAAAGAAGATGTTCTGAAAAGTTTCTGCTGCAGTTAACAGAATGCAAATTGTAGTCTCACTTACACTGGTATAAATCGGTAGTTACTCTATTGAAGCTTTTACTGGAGTAGCAATTCTAATACTTGGCTTCATGTGTTACTATATGTAAATGTATAATTAAGGTGGAAAAAAACCCAACAGAACTTAGATTCATTAAACAATCTAGGAAGAGTGGTGAAATAAACAGCATATGATAAAATTTTGAGGAGAGTGCAGAATCACACAATTCCATAATTAACCATAATTAGAACCAGCAACCCATATATCAATTTCACCCACTCTCTCCCCCACCCCCTTGTATAAAAAAATACATTACCAAAGCTATGTAAGAAAAAATACTTGCTAAACAGTGTCTCACCAAATTTGCAAGTGGTAGCTCCAGAGAGTCTGTTTGCAAGAAAGAGCTTTAGACCTTCATGCAATACATGACTTTATATATTTCCAGATGGGTTTGGTCTAAAACTTTATTTATGCCTAGAATTCTCTTCTGATTGCAGTGGTACAAGGAGTAAAGTACTAATAGTCATGTTATTCATGTTTGTTTCTTGCTTCTAAAAAACAGAGAGCTCAATGCTTTGTGTTTACAACAAAACCAAAAATACCCAGAACCAACCAATCAAGCAAGCCAAGAAAAGAAACCTGAAGAAAAGAGTAGTAACTCATATATAGCCAACATCAGTTTGAAAATTGAAAATTGCCAGTTCCCTCTTTCTTGAATGTTAACATATTCTGTCATGAGATGCTTGTAGGGAAAGGTTAGAATGAGAATTGAATGTAATAAAACTTTGAATTTAGCTCAGCTTTGAGTAGACATTTGGACTAGATTGCCTCCAGTGGTCCCTTCCAATTTACATCCATCTGTACTTTTACAAAGGGAAGAAGAGGGAAAGTGAGGGTAAATTGCTGGTCTCATGAGTGAGACCTGTTTTATGTTACTCTCAGGGAATGTAGTTTGTATAGTATTGCTTCCTAGAGGATGTATCTGAAGGCATTTCTGCTACAGAACTCTTAAGTTATGTAAGTTATGTAGAGTTATAAGGTGGGAACAGTATTTTTAGGGGAAATATTTGTTAATAATTGGGATTGAATGTTTAGGTAATAGCTCATTAGCTCACTGAAATTTTGAAAATTTGTAGCAGAAGAAGGATGACCTATTTATTATGTGCTTGGGTAACCAGTTGTTCCTCTCTAAAAGAAATTTTAGGCAACCCCTCAGGAAGGAAAACTAATCTGTTTTGATTTAGGCAGCCGGTCACGCAAAGGGCACACAGGCAACAACACAGTTCAAAATGTACTTTCTGAAAAGAGCCCCATGTACTGAAATAATTTGGAATCAGCTTTTGGATGTTTCATAAGCAAAACCAAGGTTTAACTTCACCAAATAAATGCTCCACAATGAATAATGCACCCAGCTGTAGCAGTAAATGCCATTTGCTCAACTGCTTAACTATTCATCCTTCTGACCAAGGTTTATGGTGGTGTGAAATGCAGCTTAACTTTGCAAATATGGAATGTATAGTAAAATTATCCCCTTTTGTGAAATTAGAAGGAATAAGCTTCTGATGGGTGTTTATGTACTGTGCTGACAGATTATAAAAGATTAAAAGGAAATTTTAATGAAGTGAAAAGCAGCCCTTGCAGCTTCTAACCCTCATGATTAGAGGAGCAGAAGCTAGGGGATTTGGGAGGATTTAGCAAGATGAGATAGATGGGGCAGGGAGATTATGACCTGCAATTGGAACCAGTTGCTTGTCTAACTCGTGTTTCCTTAGATAATGCATTTAGGGCTCCAGTTCTTTCAAGAACAGCGAGGGTGAGATGAGCAGAAGAAACATAGTCTTGAAATAGTTTGAGGCTTATTTTCACTAATCAGGTAACAAAACACAAAAGGCAAACACAGAGTCAAAACAGTGTGTCAAACAAACACAGAAGAATGCAACATTTACCTTTACATACAGGGAATGTTGCAAGTCACAGGGCAATGCAATTATTTTGCATACTTTTTGTAACAAAAATCACCAAAAAGGAGCCTAGTAGAATGCTTGGGATTATAACCTGAACTCTTCATTGTGTTTGAAGTATGTTGTCAAGAACAGAAACTTGGTGTGTAATACAGGCATAAATTGTCGTATAAGTTATTAAAAAGGAAACATTTGGTTTAGACCATAATTATGCAGCATATGTATTACAGAATACTGAAAGCATTTGAAGAATATAAAAGGATTTCGATGAATAGCATTTGTCATTACTAATGAATCAAAGTTCTTAGTAAAAAGCTTAGTCATTAGAAAAAACTAAAAGTATTACTGCCATGATGCAATTTTTATAAAACTGCTGAAGGATCACAAAGGATGAGTACAGAGCAGTTATTTTGCTTCCCATGGTTATATGGATTATGCCACTCATTATCCATCTCAAGTTCTGGGCAAATGTCACTTTTGCAGATAGGCTTATTTTCTATCCTTATAAAAGGCCTGCCACAGCAATGCCCCAAAATAACTGGCCTTCCTCTGTCATCAGTGGAGCTTCCCATTTTGCTGCAGTCACAGGCTGTCTTGGGCTAAGAGCTCTGTGGAGAAGTTTTTGACATGGTACTTACTATTTTCCATTTAAAATCTCCATATTTTCCTGGAAACAGGATAGATGAAATTAGTTTTTGTATCATGCACTCAGTGTAATACAATTTCAGACCATGTACTTGCACTTTCTTTTTTGAATGATTGCAGCTCTTTTTTGAAGAATTTTCTCATTTCATACTCTGTCTCAATACAATCTCTTCTTCAAATCCTAAAGAAGAAAAAATATCTGTAAAAGAGAGTTTAGAGATCCCCTTAGGGTCTTCCATTTGAAAAAGCCAATACAAACTGTCTTAAAAAGCAAAGCATTAGAATTGCAGCAAATGGATTGTTTTATTCAGGTGTGTGGAATGAGTAGTATGAATTAGTTTGGACATCTATATATGCTTCTTCTGACCATCAGAGTAGTTAGATACATACAGTTTTTAGGCATCTTTAGATACCCAAGTGACTAGGTTTATGTCATTAGAACCCTAAATTCTCACATCAGTTGATAATTATATGACTGGAGTATCTGCCATTCAACTGGTACAGAGGTATTTAAGGACTGAAGTCCATGCAGGCCACTTTAGAACCATATCTAAAAGCAGAGATGCAGAGGCCACCCTCAGCAATTCTCAGATTCAGAGGCATTCTCTGGTCTATTGTGCATGTGAAAACAATTCTGGAGAAATGCAATAAAATAGAAGTGGCCTTTTCTGAGGCCAAAAAATGAACTAGACTTTGCATAACTACTCATGGCTAAGGAGTTGTAGAATGCAGAAGGCCATTGCTGAAAATCATGCTGACCTGGGTTTGCAGAAGAGTTTTAAATCCCTATTTCCCAGAATCTGGAGAGATTCTTAATCACTGGAACATTGATTTTGAGTTTTGCACAGTTAATTTTTATATAACTTCAGAAGAGGAACTTGAGCGAGATCTTTTGGAAAAAAAATGAAGCAGTGTCAAAAAAGCTCACCTTGGATTTATATTCAAAGCACCAGTTTGGAGTAAGTATATCAGATATGGAGATGAAGATAGTCTTGCCATGGCCTAATTAGGGTACTACTCTCCGAGATGATAGATATTTGTGATGTCTTCACTTCTTATTTTAGGAAGTTGAGTACTTAATTTCAGGATTGAAGAGGCTGATTAACACAGACGATATCTGGGTAACAGAGGGATTTCACTGTGGCCATGATCTTTGTAAGCAACAACATCCCACACCCTTCCTAATTGTTTCACTCCCGGCTGGTGTAGACGACTTCAAGTCACCTGGGTTCACATGCCTGATTTTGCTGAAATTAGATGGAAGATGTACATCTGAACACACCTCTCGAATTGGAAGCTTAGCAATCAACTAACAAAATCTCCACTGTTACAACTTTCAGGAAAACTGAGAATCTTGGTTTTAGAACCTGAGACAATTGTATTGTGTTTCCTGAGACCATCTATAGTGTAAATGCCAAATAATGAATATTAAGCTATTCCTTAGATCTTCAGAGCATTAAACATGCAAGCTTTAAATCCAGTTTTACAAGATTGAAAGAGTCAAGAAAATTGTGCTTAGTGCTGGAGGGAGTTATAGCTCAAGTTTTAATTTCTGTTCATACAGCGTAGTGAATTATTTACCTATTTACTTTTGAAATGTTCTGTGTAGGTAACTATATCTTTTTTGCTCATCACAGCTGAAATTTGGCAATTCAGCAAGAGGAAGAAATAAATAAGTTTGCACTAATGGGAACTGGCTTTAGAACTATGATTTGACCAAACAACTTCTATGGCAAGTTTCCCATGATCTTTAAGCTTCAAATTATATCTCCACAATTGTTTGAGGGAAATTTAATTCAGAAAACACTGCAGACCTGAAGAAGTGTCCAGAAGCTTGTCTAATTTTATTCTGGCTGTATCATTTGGTCCAAACAAAGATACTACATCTCTACAAACTTGCCCATCTTAAATTCTCACAACACCCTGAGTGAAGCAACATCATTATTATTATTACTATTATAAGTATATAAAATGCACTTTTTCAAGTAATGGGGATCACATCAGTAGCTATGATATCCTCTGCACTTTAGTCCTAGAAGAATCAATAGGAATGAACTTACACTGATTTTCATGAAGTTGGAGGGTTATTACAACTAGTACTTGAGCTAACTTGTTCAGTGTTTTATTGGTGTCTGTATGCTAAATTATATATATTTTGCAGATGTGTATAAAATTAAGTCTTTTCATTTCTGTCTGCTGATACCATGTATTATACTTAAGCCTGAAAAGGTATCAATAAAGCTTGATTCAGTGAATTTTCCTATTTTTGTGCTCAAGTAACTGATATTAGCATTTGGCACAACTGCTTTTTGGTTGTGCATACTAAAGGTAAGGGGCATAGTGTGCTGTTAAAGGCAAGAACAAAAATAATTTATGATCCTGTTTGCTCAAGGCAAAGTTGAGGTTATCTTTGTCAGCTCTTTTCTGAGAGACAGCTATAGGATAAAATGGTAGGAGACAGCTTCTAGAAAAAGTCACAATAATATTCTGAACAAACTGTACTTGTACAGATAATTGAACCTTATGAAGATTCACCTGTTGGGCATTCATTTTGTTCCTCTTTATCTTTCCATTTTCTCTGTGAGATTAGTTTTAACTTTATAAACTGGAAACAGTGGTATCTCGTTGAAAGTGTTGCAAGTCCCTTGTTAAGACATTTGAATGTTTTTGATGTTATTGTAACCTTCCCACTGAACCAGATGTGTTCCCAGCTTTCACTGTTTTTGTTGAGGGCTTCTATAAAATTCCTGAAATAAGGATGACCTGTTGGTGTTCTTTTCTTCCTTGATGTTTAAGAATGAACAACTCAAATATTTAAAACCACCCTTTTTACAGTCAAAGCACAGTTGTGTGCCAGCCTGATGTCTTTTCTCCACCCGTGAGGAAGACTAGTGAAATACGGATCAACTAGAAGAGCCCAAAGGTATCTATAATGCTGTATTGGTGATGAATGACTACTTGAATGGTTTTGATGTTTGTTTCACTCACAATTATATGGGTAGTGGTATGATATTCTGAAACAAGTTTAGGTCTTGGTGCTGTTCTCCCCTGCATATCATGCATACAGTTCACTGTTCTTCTGACTTGCTTTCTTTCCTGTAGTTTCCCCCTCTACATAACATATTCACACAGGAGCTACAAAATACTTTGTTAGAGTCGCTCAAGAAGTACATCGTGCTTTGAGATCAAGCTGTGAATTTGACTATGAAGAGCTTATAGAATGCTTCAAAACAGAAATAGTTTTATAAGACAGTGAAACCATGAGACTTGGACACATTGACATATTCTCTGTCTGGATTTTTTGCAATTGTTGAAAGAGCAGTTGCAAAATCTGAAGTGGTTCCCACAGTAGTGAACCAAGGAACTATTGGGATGGTATAGTTTAAACTATTATGTGACCAGTAGTAAAAGAACAAATTGGGAAATCCCCTCTAAACTGGAGGGGTTTTCAGCCACTGGGAGCTGGCAGAAGGGGGTTTTACCCCTTGTGTGCTGACACAAAGAAGCCCAGAGGTCAATGCTGAAACTCCTCTGGAAGGCGGCACTCAGTGCCCAACACACAATGAAAAAGGGGTAGAGTTCCTCACCCAAAAGGGGCTGGATCTTTCTGTCGCTGTTAGGCAGCCACGCAGGCGAAGGCAAAGAAGTAAAGAGAGGGGACTCTCTGCATGTGTTCCACGCAAATGTATTCCGCTGAAAAGACAGGAACAAAGAGACCTACTGATGGGAGGGTCCAGGGATCTTATACTGGGTACAGCATAGGTGGGGAAAGGGATCTCAGCCAATAGGATAGAGACAAGCAGGTGGGATTGACAGGAAGAGAACCAATGGGAACAACACATAGGAGGGACTCAGGGAAGGATCCAATGGGGCATGAGCAACAAGAACTTTCTAGAACTGATACATATTAAACAAGGGAAATGAATATACATAACCTAATACATGAAACAGAGAGGAGAAAACATTAACCAATTGGGAGAAAACATGCAAAAGGCAGAATAAGGTACTCATGGGTTCTCACCATGACTGAAAGTCACATGCTAAACTTGGGTTGATGACCGCCACAGCTGGTTGTCTGTGTTCTCCTCTGGAGACAGAGTGGCTGGAGCTACTCACTCTGCCACATTAAATATATTTTATTTAAAAATGTGTAAAGCTATCTACCCTAATCAGCTTTGTCACAGTAATTTTGCATTTATAATAGGAAGAAGGAGTCTTTTTTTTGTGGTAATGAGTCCTTTGGGTCTGATATTTAAGTTCAGAAATGTCCTAAGACCTTGGGGGAGCTAAACTCCATCAGACCACTTTGGTTTAATCTTAGAGCTTGATGAAGTTCTATGAGAACATTAAATAAAGAAAAAATTAGTTTATAAGGCTGGAGTGCTCACCATTTAGGAGAATGTGTGTCTTGCAGTGACTTGGAGTCCTCAAAGATTTAGCTTCTTCAAATGCTAAAACATCTTCCTGCATAGAGGTGCTTTTTACTGATGGTACTGAAGAAGAGAAAGCATCTCTTTAGACATTTGGTATATGTAGGAAATCTGTGGATGAAAGAGTGCATTTCTGCCTTTTTTGAAAAACAGGATGCTAATTTCCTTCTTTCTTGTGAAATCAAACTTCAAATTGAGAGAATCTTTCCTTTTACTCCTGACCCATTTTTCTTGACAATACATGGGTATTGCGATTATCTGGGAGAAATAGATGTACTAAAACTTCTTATAAGTGCCTAAAAATACTTGGATGACAATTTAACCTTTCACGTTTACATTCTTGTGATTTTGTAGATGTTATCATTCTGATTTAGGAAAGGAGCAAGAAGTAAAGCTGTTTGGATAGGTTGACAACAAGCTAATTCATAAAACAAAACCTAGATAGGACTGGGCCATTGAGAGAGACAGTTTTATATCTTGGAAAGCAGAATTTTATTATTAGTTAGCATATAGTGTCCAAAAAGATCTATAGCTGGATTTTGAGCTGTACGGAGCGGCTTGGATCATTTTGACTTCTTGAACAACAAAAAAAAAAGCTAAAAGAAAACCAAAGGAAAATGGATTTATTTTCTTGAAGTGAAGGAGAAGAGGGAGTGTGTCATAAGCATTCATCCCTTCTTGCCTTAACCCTATGGTTCAGAAAGAAGAAAGGCAAAAGAAAAAAGCTGAAATAATGATTAGCCATTTGAATAAATGTTATTTCTTTCATCTAATATTATGTCTACAGTACTTGCAATTTATAGATAATTCCATGCAGCATAAAAAGAAGCTAAAATAATTATTTGCTCAGTGCTAGTTATGCAATTGTTCATGGTGCTGTGTATTATGAGGACAGTGATATATTAGTTCCAGCAATTGTGTCTTAAAGCAAAACTGCAGTCAGCTACTGTGCAAACTCTTTGAAGGTGCACAGGATTTCCATTCAAAATCACGGCATGAGCCTCTCTGGTGGGGATTTCATGTTTTTATCCAAATTAGAGAGAAGGTCAGTGCTCAGTCTTTGCCACCAGTGGTCTTCAGAGAACATATTACAGGTATTTTTTCAATGTCTGAAAATGAGAGGTGTATCATACAGTCACTGCTGACAGAAGTAGTTGGGAGTAATTTACTCAAGTACTTCAAGTCATTTTTTTGTCTGAGACAAAATTTGTGCCTGTCAGAATTGCTGCTGGAAAATTGAAACAGCTCTGCTTGCTTTTCATCTCAGACCGGATGAGTCATTTTCTATTCCTCTGCTTGATGTTATAGAGATTTTAGTAGTGATGTGTTAACAAGAAATTCTGATTATGGATATTTTGGCAAGAAAAATTTTGTATTCCCTCAGCTGGTGACTGAGGGATGCTGTGGACAGGTGCAAGTGGACAGGTCAGAGGTGCTGAGGGTGACCTTGTGGAGGAGGCTCTCCCAAGCCAGGCCTTGTTGGGGTCCCTCCCCTGCCGTGTAGCCCTGGGAGAGGGGCCCTGAGGGCACAGGCACGGGGCTTCCCTGCCCCTGCTCAGCCTCGTTCCCATTGGTTGGTTTGTGTTCCCTGCGCGGGCAGAAGGACCCTTGGTCCCGTGACTGGAACAGTTCCTGGGCAGAGCTCCGGCCATGCGGCTGGAGAAATAAACATCTCTGAAACATCTAGCAAGAATCCGTCCATATATATTTCCTTTCCACGGGACGCCTGGTTTGATATATGCGTGTTGCAGGATCCCCACTGCAACAAGGCCTTCCTGCAGCACTCACAGTGCAGAGCCCAGCTGACAGAGGAGCTTTTTCTGGCCTTGACCTGGAGCCCCTCTCTGGGTTAGGATGCGTAGCCTGGTATTTCGGATCTGCATTTTGAATACTGTGGGACAAATATATTTCTCAAGCTCCCTTTATACCTTTCCTCCATGCTTAAGGAAGGGAAAAAATTTCTGTCAAAGTAATTAATTTTCAAAACTAGGTTCTCCCTTTTTCATTGGCTTTGTATTAGCATGTGGTGACCTTTTACAGTACAATAATGCAAAGGAGAGATCATTGTGTTTGTGTTATGAAATAAATTGCCAGTGATATTCAGTGATTATCTGAATAAAGTCATTATTTCAGTTGGAAGAAAGTGTTAGATCATGTAAAGATTTATTGCTTATAACTCCTAAGTAATTCCTTTTTTCATAAATGGAAACTCAGATGAATTTTTTCTTTTTTCATTTTTAATGAATGAAAAAGCAACAGGGAAGGAACAAGGGAATGTTATGATTCTGTTTTCCTTTTTCTGTCTTTGTGTCTGAAAATGGTCATTATTTTGGCTGTGAATATGATAGGGTATCACTGAGGGTTTATTAGAGTGAGAAGTAAGAAAACAGGAATAGAGCCTTGATATTGCTGTGCATGGTGATGTGGGTATCCTGAAGGAGAGCTGCAGTATTAGGCTCCAGTTGTGTTACAGATGAGGACAACCACCTCCTTACTTGTCTCCCTTACTTGTCTACTCTCTGCTTGAGTCCTTTTACAGCCAGATAAATGCTACATCATAGCAGTGGGTCCCCCACAGAGAGGAATTTCTAGGAATGAAATAAAAAGAAGTGCAAGCTGGACGATAAACTTCCCTTGTGTGACTCTCTTCAGCCAGTGTTCCCTCTGCCACCTAAAGAATGTTAGATCATATCTGGGCACAGGGCCCAGCTGCCTCTGTTCCCAGTTAGGGCCTTCAGTTTTGGTTTTGCTAGGGAAATGCTGTTCTAAGCCAGCACTTCTGAATATTATTAGCTTCATATGAGGCTTTGATGCCACCACAGGGCAACAGTTTTACTGTCTGATTTTTAGAATTTGGGAACTTTTATATGCCATTTACATGGGTTGCTACTGCTGTAATGAAAGCCTTAGAGGAAGCCTCCAGCTATAGAACTGGCACACTCTGGAGTTGGATGTAGTCCTTGATAAAGAGAAAAGTCAAGCAAGCTGTCATACTGTAGCTGAAATTTTTAGGAATAGTTTTCAGTGCAGGTTTGGGGAGGGTTCCTCACAGACCAGGCTGTTCATGACAATACTAACTCAGTGTATTTTATCTCATCCATGATTGACTCCCTGGAGGGAGTAAAGCATTAGAAAACCAAACCACTTTAGTACTGTATACTGAGACCCTTGATATATGTGGTACCAACAGATTTTTACTTTTTAAGAGAAAAAGCAAGAAAAAAATTGTGCTTGATCTAGTGGGGAATAATGAAACATGAACAGTTAATAGGCTTTAATAGAACATACCAAATAGTTAATAGCACATATCAAAAAGTAATAGAAGGTATGAAATACCTGAAGTAAGACCATTCCTTAGGTTGCTCAGCCAAGCAAAACCCAGGTCTGTCTTTGATAAGGTCAATTAAATTTCAGATCCACAAGTACCAGAGCCATGTTGTGCAAATGTGTCTTCTGAGCAAATCTACAGTCTGTCCTTAAAAGACTTATTGGTAACAGTCAAAACCCAACATTTTCCCTATGACAGATATTTTTAGACAGCTGTGACAGCTAAGAGTTCTCTGAAATCCTCAAAATTTACAATAGCTTTTAATTGCATCTGACTGGCATTCTGTAAGTAAAATATTAGTTCTACTTGCCTGAACTAATACTGCTGAAAACAATCTGGGTTCTGGTACTTTTTGGTGATGATTTTTAATTTGACATCAGTAAAACCAGTAAGTAAATTATATGCCAGAATTTGGGTCATAAAATTCCAAAAACTATTCACATCTGTATAGAAAAATAATGTATTAAAAGGAAAACTGCAGAATGTCAGGTCTTAGATGTATCTGACTTGATGGAAACTCTTAACACAACCTTATAATGTAGTTAAAAATAAGACACACAAAACCAATGAGTATTTCAAAAAGCTTAGGTTGAAGCAGGTCCCATCTTTCTTTCTGTTCTTGGCTCTAACAGAGTTAGCTGGGTGGGAGGAAGGAAGGGAGACTTTCTGAAATATACTACTTTCCCCCTACTTTAGCTTCTAGGAACAAGGCTATGTGATTGTGGTCAGAATGTGTGTTCAGATAACACAGATATGAAAGAATAAGGAAGACGAGCTTGTTCCACTTCTGTGAAAACAGCAAATTCAATAAAATACAGAGACACTACAAGTGCAAGAGCTGAATAAAAATTTTCAGAACTAGCTTATTTTTAGGAAAGACCAGCCTTAGGAATACCCTCATTATTTAATAGGATGCCCAAATCAATCATTAATCAAATGCAAAGCATAATCTGTAATTAATTAAGCATGGGTAATTCAGAACCTCAGCGAATTCTTCAGCTTTGCCTGAATTATGGGTAATAATAATTTTTGTCATCCTTTATGAACAGAGATATAAATTCAAGAACCTACTGTAGCCTCATAAGGTGTGAAGGCAGGCAAATCCTAAACACCAGTATGTAGCCATTGCAGCCCAGTAAAGCATGACATCCTCAGGACTGTAGTTCTTTCTCTGAGGATTGATGTGCAGATTAATTGCTTATTCTCTCATTATAAGAGATGCTAATAAGTGATTCCATACAGCTTCACATGCCCATTTGTTTAAGAACAGACATTTTGGTTTTCAATAAGGAAAAACCGAATTAAGGCAAGGTATTGATAATATAGTTTTCTTCCATAGAATAAGGAAATCTTATTCCTGAAATGAGTTTAGGGGTTTTGCCCTCCCTCTATTGGGAAATAGTTTCAGAACGTATTTCTTTGGTAGATCAAGAACCTTGTTGTCATTCTGAGACTTAACTTATGCACAGTTAGTTTATGCAGATTTATTCCATTGCAGGATATGATCTTGTAAAAGGCTGAGTGCTGCCTGTGGAAAGCCAGGCAGGTCCAGCTTCCTTAAATGCCTTATGTCCAAAGAAGAACCAAATACAGAAATGGGAAAAGAATCTGATTAGCACAGAAAAGTATATCTTGGAAGTCAGAAAGAGTAGGAGTAAAATGAGACTTGTGTGTAGTGAAGCTAAGTTTAGCCCTGCAAATGAACCCAAAACAAGTATTTTGTACATGGGGTTTTTGTTTATTGTTTGGGGTTTGGGTTTTTTGGTTGGTTTGGTTTGGTTTGTTTGGGGTCTTTTTTGTTTTTGTTTTGGTTTTTTTTTTTGGTTTGCTTTTTTTTTCCTCATTGCTAAATGCAAAGAGAGCAACATAAAAACAATTGAGTGTATTGGCCAGAAAGGATAGGCCATGACTAAATACACTCTGGACAGGAAAATTTATTGAATACCTTTCTTTGCAAAAAAGAAAGCAAACATTAAGGTGAAGATAGACTGGTAAAGGACACAGAGGAGGGCATGAATTTTACCTGTATGTGAGGCAAAGAGGGGTTCAACTGCCTGAGGAGAAAAAGGAACCTGATTAAGTCCATCCCACAAAAGTGAGGGGTACTGGGTTGTTTCCAGCAGCACTATTGTTGTTTAGGACCAACAGGTAAAAGTAAAGGGTAGAGAAGCGGTTCAGGTGATTACTTACTTGTTATATTGTTCCAATAATTTTTAATAAAAATAATGCAGGGGATAAGGATGAAGACAGAGAGATCATAATTGACTTCATTTTCTCTTTACCAAAAGGCAGGTTACTTTGTACTTAGTGCTTTTCAGGTCGAAATGATTCACTGAAAACAAGAAGCCTGCCTACATTT
Source organism: Corvus hawaiiensis (assembly GCF_020740725.1). Lineage (NCBI taxonomy): Eukaryota > Metazoa > Chordata > Aves > Passeriformes > Corvidae > Corvus > Corvus hawaiiensis. The sequence goes on along the minus strand of NC_063255.1, from coordinate 9,955,794 downwards.
CATTAAGTGTTTGACACAGTAACAGCTATGATATTAATTACACTAGAGGAGGAGGTTAGTGAGGAACTGTAAGACTGAGGCTTATCTTAGCATTGGTAAAAATGAGCCTTGTGTGTTGATAAGATATCTGAAATGGATGTGTGCTGATAGCATCTCTGAAACGGGTATCTGGTCTGAAAGGCTTTCTCTCAGTCTTTTCTTCTTATGGTCGGTGTCATTTTATGTTTTCATTAATGATTAGCATTGAAGGGCAGAGAATTCTAAGAATTTTTTGGAGACAAAATTGGGAGAAATCATCAACACAGAAACCAGTACCTGACATGGTAAATACTTAGAGTATTTGAATACTGAAGTTCCAGAATAAGATAAATATTATTAATATAGTTTGCAATGTTTCACACATAGGTGATGTCATAAACCGGGGGCTCCTAAGTAGAAAGAAAAACAACCCAATCTATTTGTCAATCACATACTGACTGTAAACAATTGCCTATTGCTTTTGTAGGGAGAAAACAAAACAAAAAAAAGCATGTGAGTGCAAAACATATAGCAAGGTGTCTTTACATACACTTAAAGGTACAGTGTTAGAGGTTATTAACAGCAGTGCCCAAGCCAGTGATAATATTTTGGAAGACTGCTGTTCAGTGCTGTATTTGGAAAGCGTGGTCTCAGCTTTGGAGCAAGTGCAGGAGAAACGGAAGGATTTTGTTTAAACTGTCAAAACAAAGGCAAATAGTTGCAACACACTGCAAAAATTACAGAGAAGGTTAAAAACTTCTGCTCTTGGAAAGGCATTCTGGAACTGGAAATAAAAATTATGTGCTTGCCCCAAAGTAGTCAAAAATTCAAAAGAGTTTCCAAATTTCTTATACATGATACTGCTGTTTTGTCTGTGTTTCATTAGACCTACGCTTTTTACCAGTGTAGCTAGTGAATTCAAGTAATATAGATGGCTTCTAGACAAGAACTGAGAATTAGGTTATTACAGAATACTGTTGTTTTTAGCTGTCTCTGTCATTAAAGCACAGAAGTTTAGTTGCTACGTGAGCTGACTGGACATAACACTAAATGTACAAGTAAAAGATCTTAAAGCAATAAGACTTTAAACAGATTAACATTGCTATATTATATGGCTAAGCTAAAACAAGTATTCCTCCTCAATTTAATAGATGTTAATATAATTTGCTGATGTGCATTTCACCCTAAAATGTGTCCATGTTTTTGATCAGTGACCATTCATCATTTTCTAAGGTCAAAGTCTTGTGGTGCAGTACTGTTGGGTCTATAGGACAGCAGAAGTGAATTTTCTCCAAGCTGCATGTATTGGCCAGAAAGACAAAAGCCAGGAAATGGAATTGGCAGCATCATAATTGAGTGAGGGAACAGCCTGGATTTCTCAGTGATTAATAGTGGCATAACAGCTGCTAATTTGTTAAGGTTGTACCTGAAATGACCTTATTTATATAAGCATGGTTTTTAGGAAATTTTTATGGAACAGAAATCTGGAAATTGGAAATGTGTCATTAAATAATAGCTAAAACTTGGCATAGTCAAAGTATTATTACTTGAGAGGCAATAAGGTACACTGTGGTCCTATAATCAAATGGCAAAAATGAGTGTATGTGGACACACTTGAGCTGTAGAGATTTCTGAAAGACACCAAAATAAATCCAAATATTTTAGTAATCCTTTCATCTGAAAGTCCAAGTCTTTTCCAGGGCTTTGTATAATTGTTATATTTATCTTTCTTTTATTTGGCTTCATTGCCTTGGCCAAAAACACCTCAAAAATGTATATCAAAGTAAAAATTAAATGAATTCTTATCTAATTCTTTTTTATTGAACCAACTTCTTTTGACATGGATAATCCTGTCATTTTCCTATACTGTTCCACTTTTCCGTTTTTTGATAAATCTTTATTCTTTCTGTTCTGCTGGTTTCCCCTTAATCCTCTGTCAATTGCTTAAGAATCTCCTTTAACATCATCTCTTCTTCTAAACTTGAATTCTTTCACATGTATCCATGGGTCCCTCTTTCCTTCTCTTTTCCCTCCCTATTCTTAATGTTTGAATAATATAAAGCACTGTGAAAGCTTTTGCTGGCTTCTCTTTGCAGGCAACTCCCAAGCTTACCTCTTCACCCCATTCTGTCTCTCTCAATTTAGTTTCACATTTCAGCCTGTCTTCCCGGATCTGCTGTTCTCAGTTCAAACTCAATATTCTGAAAGTGAACTATCTTTGGAGGTTTGTTTTAGATTATCAGTGTTGCTCAGATCTTCATCTTAGCTGCTAGTTTTGTTATTTCTTTGGTGATTTAGACTGTGGCATGTGTCCTTTTTCAGCTGCATTTGCGCTGACTTGAAGAAATTACTGTTGTCTGTCCCCAAACCACCTCTTTGCTGAAAGCATTTGTCTTTCTCACATCCAGTGTCTGACGACTTTTAGAACATATCATTTAGTCCCAGTCAGAATGAACCAGGTTATTTTAAAAAGTGAATTTCAAGTTTATTTTGATGGAACTGTGTTGAGGAAAAATCACATGGGCATTTCCTGTTGATGCTAGTCTGGTCCATAGTGTCTTTCAGTGCCAGGCAAGAAGGAGTTGTCTTGGAGTGTTAACTATAGCTAGTAGCAATCGGTATGCTAAACTGTAGCAATGGCATGTTCAGATCATAATAGTATCATATCAGGACAAGGGTTTTCTTTTATTTATTTCTTTTTCTTCACTCTTATGGTAAGATATGTGTAACAGCTTCAGTTTTATTTATTAGTTTTCTGTCATGTGGTCAAATTTTTTTTTTTTAAAGGAAGAAAAAGAAAGAGAGACAAATGGCAGCACAGTCTGGAATAAGAGACTGAAAGAGAGGATTCAAATCTTCCCTAAGCTCGACAACTGGGAACTCTCCAGGAAGGGAGAGTCCTAGAGATGTCAGAAAGCTCTTTGTTTCGCTGTCCAGGACCACGCTTCTGTCTTGTGTTTGCAATGCAGGATTTTCTTTTGAAGCTAGCTGTGTAAGGTTTGTCTGTGCAGAAAGTTGAGTCAAGGAGCTGATAGTCTCTTTCAAACTGGTGTAAGAAGCAGGCATTTGTTTTTGTGCTTTGTTTACAGCTCAGTAGCTGAAGAGATCTCCCCAAAATGTGAGGGTCCTATGCTCAATTCTCCTCTGATTTAAGAGATTCAGGCCCCAATTTCTTGCTTTGCCCTGATCAGCAGACAGTATGTGTTTTATTCCTAAATTATCTTGTGGATAGGAAAATACGTCTTTGCTTGGGACGATAACAAACTGTTTGGGCACTTGGGCAAGCATTGTACTTCATGCTCCATCTATTGATGATGTTTTAACCTTGCCTTTAGAAGGCCAAGAAGGAATTTATCCAGTCTTTTCTCTCTTTGTGACTGCTCTAGCCACTGGACTAATTAAAGGCTAAGAGAGCATGTGAGATGAGGAAGAAGGGATGAGGAAACATCAGCTGCATGTATCTCTTGTCTCTAAGGTGAGCTCTGAGAGAGCACTGGCCAATTCACAAAGAATTTCTTAATTGAAGGGGTAGTTAAGGAATGGAGCATGCTGCCCATGGAAGTGGTGGAGTTACCATCCCTGGTGGTGCTCAAGAAACACCTGACCTGGCACTTAGTGCCATGGTCTAGTTGGCAAGGTGGTTTCCAGTTAAAGGTTGGACTTGATGATCTCGGAGGTCTTATCCAATCGAAAGAAGTCTGTGATTCTGTGATTCAGGAGAGAGGGAGAGAGAGGAGTTGCACAGCTGTGTGTATTCAGAAGACATTTAGATATGCAGGGTGCTCCACAAAGGCAATGGTTAGTTTTAAGTATCAGAAGGACTAGACAGAGTCTGAGCATGGGGTGAGCCTGTACCAGGCCAAGGGAAAGGCTGTTCTAAACAACACATTCTGTGATATTGCATAGTAAGGGAAGCCCGGGAAGAGGATAAGAGTATGCAGTCATATGTGTTTTCATCAAGCCAGAGATGTCTTTGTAATTCATCATCTTTGTTGTGTTATTCCTCAATAAATTTGTCCAGTTGGGGTTCTCTTTAGAGACATTGAAAATTTAGTGTCCACAGCATCCTGTGGCAAAAACTTTCATCATTAGTTGCAGGCTGTGTAGAAACCACCTTGTCATACTTGTTTTGAACTTGTCCTCTGCTATTTCCAGCTGATGCCTACTGGAGCCTGAGCGAGGGTTCCCCCCACTACCATGTCATCTAGCATGTTCCCCAGAAATACCTGTACCAGGAAGTGAGTGAGATACCTAAATCTCTTTTACTCACACTGCACCATTATACTTGAGAACAAGCAGGGCCAGTACATTGACAAGAGTTGCTGAAAATTAAGTGAAAATTTGCAGTTACATTAAAAAATGCTCATCTTTTTTCCAATATGCCCTGATGCTTGTGCTGTTTGCATGTTTTCATTACATATCTGCAGCTATGTCTATAACAGCTAATTCTTTCTAAGATAGACTAGAACTGCATGCATTTTTCCACATGGAAACACAGAATCAGTTTATATATAGCATTATTTTAACAGCAGAAATGCAACTAGTTTTCATATCCCATTTCATCTCACATTTTTCCAGAGAGTGGACAGTTTTTATTGCTTGCAGGTCTGAATCAAAAGAGATTCACAGAGAGAGGTGGTGGTCCATTAACACTGCTTCATGGAACAAGTTCATTGGTAGAACCCTCAAGCCATTATGTGTTTCCCTTCGCTTGAGTCTGTGTGGTTTTCCACTCTTCTGCACAACTGGGTAGTATATTGTTTGGGCATGATTTCGATGGCCAAAGGTAGTCTGGGCCATCTGTTACTCATTTAGTTCCCTCAACCTTGGTATGTGAGCAGCTGGCTTTTCCTATTTTTCTCATGTTTTCAATGATTTTTTTTTTTTTTTTTTTTTTAATTTTTATTAGGTTTGTGTTAGGGCCATCAAAAGTTCTCTGCTTACCATAGCTCTTCAATATCACAAACAGAGCAAACAGCTCTACTTATACTAAAACTAACCAGTAACATATGCAAATAAAGGAGTAGGAGTTCAAATATTTTAATTCTGAGGATGTGGAAATCCTGTACATGTGCTTTAAGGACTGAAAATTTTTACTTAATTGTTGATTGAGGGAAGGTATTGGTAAAAATTACTTATAATTAATATTTCATTAATAGAGTTTTCACCTTCACCAATAATCATGTGATATCTAGAGGATGTAATCTAATGCTGCAAATGTCCAGTGCAATTATCTTCACTTTTGTAGGTGATAATTATCTATAAAATGATGTTTTGCAGCCTTTGATTTGTGTGCCTAAGTTTTGTTCTGTATCTAGCTTTTGCAGTTGTCTCTAACTGTAGATGACACTCTTTCCAGCAGAGGGTGATGCTACATTTATGCTCAGGCAGCTGATTACAGGAACTTGCAAACAGGGCCAATTTGTACTGATGAGGAAGGATATGAACATACACACATTTCTGTTAAGTACATTCCTGGATGCTGATCTGAATGGATACAATGTAAAACATTGCCTACGATTATGGGGATTTTATTACTGATCCAGATATTTAAAAAGTACATCTGTGAACACCACAACTAAAGAAAGTTTTTATGTGGTGTCCCTCCATTCATTGATTGCTTAACTGAGTTATAGTAGGATTCTGTGTTGTACTTACATTTACCTGTAACTTTCCCTTTAAGGGCAGTCCCCATCAGCCATATGAGTGTCGCTGGTTTTGACTGCAACAGTAGACTGAGAAAAATTTATTATTTTTCTAAATGTATATCCACATGTCTGCTTTTTACAAAGATTACAGGGGCTTAACTGATCTTGAGACCTCATTGTCTCTAACATGTTCTTGTGGAACTGTCCAGAGTTTGCAAATCTTGTGTGGGGAGGAAGGGAACTGGAATCATCTGAAGAAAAATACATAATATTAAGTCTTGTTTGCACAGGAAAAAAGCTGTTGAAAGATAAATGTACCTAAAAGTTATGGGTATTTCATCATCATTAATACCAGCATACTGTACATCCTTTAGTAAGTGCTCTGAGATTTCTGAATATAAGGTCTGTGCAGAAATACTGCAAAGCTTGGCTGAATTAGGATCTGGCATGATTAGAAAAGAAAAATCACAAAAAATCCACTGGTCAACACAAATACAAAAAGCAAAAGAACTACAAATGTGAAAAGTGTGTATCTGCTTTTCATCACACTGAGACTATTGATTTCATTGTCATTTACTCATTAGTTCCAGTTAGTTCATTATTAAAATGATGTCTATTAGTGAATGGCCCCAGATATATTGCATATTAGTACTCATGTTGCAAATCTGTAATTGATCTAGATTCTTTTGTGTGTTGTAGAGCCAGTAGTTCAACAAATATTTGCTACTTAAATCTTCAATACCTCAATGTGTTAACAGAAATATAGACTTGATAAGATACCTTTAACCAGAAAAAGGTTAATGTCAAGGTAATCCTCCAAATAAAATATTTCTGTACGTCCTTTCAGATCTAAAAATTTATTAGAACTTTAATTTGCATGAAATTTTTTTCACTTGCATTGAGTTAATTCTTTTATTTTACGGCACTTTTGTTTGATTGCCATATCTATGTTTTCAAGTAAGTGTACATCTGATAACTAATGATTGAAGTACAAGTACAGAAATTCTTTTTTTTGTGCACTGTTTAGATGAAAATCTTTCAGACTTCTTAGGTAAAGAACACTGAGTTCTGAAATAGCAGCTCCTTGCAGAAAAGCACTTATTTTCTACTGTGTGAATGGAAGTTGAAATCCAGAATAGAGTGCATTTGGGGAGAAATCTGTAATTGTGGTATGATGGTAATTTAGCTGTAGAATGAAAAATTCATAGCTTTCTGCTGTGTATAAGCAACAAATAGCAAAAATTGATAACATCTTTACACACGTCCTTACACAAGAAGAGGTGAAAAGATGCAGGGCTAAACCTAACTTTTACAACAGTCTGCTGGTTGATTCTGTCCTTTAGCAAGTCACACTTGCAAAGAAGTTGCTGGAAGGAATTGCAGTAGCAGATGCTGCTGTTTCTTTACACTCTTTTGGGCTGCTAACCAGCTCATGGCAGATGTTATAACTTTGGTGCTTCTAATTGAATTATTTTGGATAAATTATTATTTCATACTAATGCATCTATTTAAGCACCTCACAATCTTTTAGTAGGGAGCTCCTGGAACTTCATAATGGATTACTGGAATGGTTGTCTTCCTTAGTCTTCTGGTTACATAGGAAAGAAACCTCATTAATTTATGCCCCAAGTCTTAAAATAGTTAATCCAGTCCTTACATGTATGCTCTGTGGCCACAGGATCAACACACATACATACGTGTATATGTCTTTATTTGGGTAACAGTATTAGATTAACCCTCATTTTTGCAAAATGAAAGCTTGTGTTTGCAGACTGAATCTCTTATAAACCTACTGAAATTCTGTGGCTGACTCCATTGCATCAGGGAACCAGAATTCCCCTTTGAATCTCATGTTCCCAGTTGGGCCATGCAGAACCCACGTGCTGAGCGAGACAGGCTCAGGGTTGGTACTCCCCCGCAGGCTGCAAAAGTGCTTTTTTCTCTTGAAAGGAATACTTGACCTGAATATTTTGACATGATTTGAGAATCTCTGACTTTTTACCAAACAGGATTTTCTTTCATGTATTTTAGTCACTGTTGCTTTCACTAAATAGAAGGCTAGATTATTATATCTTTAGTACTGAAAAAATAAAAATACAAGGGTATACAGAAGTGAGTCCAGGAAACAAGACACTCTACAGACAACAAACTCTAATGAAATTACTTTTCTAGATCCATAGAAATACATGTTTGATTTACATGCCTGCAATCAGGAAATTCATTGCTACAGTTATATTTTTCTGCCTATGTTAATTTAATTGGTCTCGATTTTCTGAATGTCTGAAAATGTAGTAAAGTCTGTGAGGTGGGAAAATTTGAAGTTTGCGGGTGCATGTGGAGACACAGAGACATGACATTCTCAGTCACATAGACCACAAAATGTGTTTATAGTCATAATGCTGTGCGTTGTTGAAGAAACAGCATAGAGCCAAGCTAAAATCCAAAGAAAGTGATCCCCAGCTCTACTGTCTCACCTTTTAATAGTGTTTTGGAGATGTTATCAGGCATTTTCTTACTGCTTATCTCTGGTGTAATAAGTGTTTATGATGCACTTGGACTTTTTAAAGTACCTTAGCTGTGTACACTGCATGCTTTAAAGCTTTTTAGTGAATCCTTTCATGGGAGACATTGTAACTTAGCTTAGTATCTGACTGTCTTGTTTCTCTAGTCCCTTCTTTATTTTAACTGCACACTCTAATAATTAGTTTCAGGCCATCATAAGATTGCTTTAAGCTGACATTGAAAACGTGGGCCATCCTTCCTATCCTAGAAATACTTTTAGTGTACAGACAATCACAACAATATGGTTTTATTTGGGTTTCTGTGTAAAGGGAAAAAAGGGAAGGAATTCTGGGCTGGTGTTCTTGGTAATTTTTAATATAAAGAAATACTTTAAAATTTTATTACTTAAAGCTTTAAACATTTTGTAAAATATCAAAATCCCATTTAAAGTTTAAATGTGAAAACATGAATGAATAAAATAAATGACTGATCTGAAAAATAGTTCCAGCAAGCAGAGTACATGGCGTTTGGTAAACTTCACAGAAAAAAACAACTACAAGAAAGGTATAATCTGACTCAAATTTGTACGGCTAATACAGAGGGGTTATATGGAGTGTACTCCATATACTTGAATGTTTTCAAATGGTGCAGTTCTTTAATGTCAAAACTATTTTTTTTTTGTCTTGTGAGCTACTTCTGAAAGAGTGTCTTCTTTAAATTCAGTCCCATCAGATAAACACACCCATATATGCATATCAGTATTGAAGTAAAGAAATTCAGCCAAATTAAATTTCATAAAGAAATAGATTTTATTCCGCGGCCGAAAGATCGGTCACACAGAAAGCCACAATTGAGAAAAGCAGCTCCGAGCCCGGGGTTGGAGCTGGGTGAACACACAGAGATCTGATCTGTATCGCACCAGACCTCCCAAGTTCACGGCTGCTGCTTCGGCTGGTCCCTTCTTATACAGTTTTTGGGTAGAGTCCGAATTAATTCTATTCTTCTTGTAATTTTAGCATATTCATGAAGTTTTCTTGTCCCGGAGTTGGGCCGCACAAAGCCTTTCCTGGGTCCGATGAATTGTCCATCCTGGGTGATGAGTGGGCCATTTCTGCTGATGGATGGGCCATCTCTGGTTCCTGGAACAGTTATTTTTAGTTCCCGGAATGTCCCGATTCCTTATCAGATGAGATGTAGATATCAGAAGGTGGTAATCAAGTAGTCATGGTGCAAATGTCCTGGTGATAAGATCTAACCGCACCTGGGTGGAATCCTCACTTATTGTGAGAGAACTTCTTTTAGTGGTGTGAAATTTTTCTCTCAGCCAAGCTGGTGGAGGGATTTTGAAACTGTCTCTACATGGTCTGATTACATTCTAGTTTTATACATAATAGCACGAATTACATACTTTATTTATAACAGTATTTACTTTGAAACTTTGCATTTCATTTAGACACCTTTCTGCATTCTTCAGCTACCACAGTTAACTCAGCAGCTTGCAGTCATTTGCAATTGAAGAGATATGAAGGAATACCTGAGCTGGCTTTGACCTGCTCACATGCGGTACATCAGCAGTGTGAGCAGGACAGGAGCTTGGCAGGGCTGCAGAGTCCATCTGGGAAGTAAAACAAACACCCATGCTGTCAGTTTGCACTGAGCTCCAACCTGCAAGCTACATCGGTATTTGAACACGCTAATTTAAAGCAAACAAAATATGCCCATAGTGGGCTGCACTGTAACCTCTTTGATGCTGAAAGGCATCAGAATAAAGGAACTTTTTATTTTGCAGGTGCAGGAGATTAAATGAGTCAGCAGTGGCAGTGCACTTTGAGTTCCCCATGGAAAGAGTTTTGTCTTACAAGTTGCATTTCTGGGAACAGGCTTTTTCCATCTGAACATTTTTCTTATTTGACTGAACTGTGAAATTGTATTATTTTATGTGAAAATCCACAGGGGGAGCAGAGGGAGAGCAAGAAGAAAGGGGGAGGGTGGTGTCAGCCATCCAGGAGTCTTGTGTGAGAATCTGCTGAAAGTGCTGGTCTGAGAAGTTTTTGTAGATGTCGGTTATTTACACCTTTTTACTCAAACTACATAACAGCCCATGTTCTTAATCTTTAATTATGTTTGCAGGATATATTTTACATTGAAATACAACAGGCCCAGCAAACACCCTTAGAGAATGGTGCTGCCTGCCTGAGCTGATTCTCTTGCTACCTGAGATGAGCTTTTACTTTAGAAACCCTTACGTTTAACTCCAGCAGTCACTGCAACTAGGTTACAGTCATGCAAAGGGAAGGACACTTGGAAAACGAGGAGCTGGAGAGATTCAGAAAATGGAAATAGGGCAATTCATTAAATTAAATATATCTTGTGAGAGGCTCATTTTAAAGTTTGTGAAGAGAAGGAAAGAAGATTGGAATTGCAACAGGAATGTTCTATTGGGGTCAAGAACAGTTACCCTCTCTCAGATGCAGAAGGAACTGTGGATCCCCCGGTCTGACTGACAGACCTCCATTGCTATAGTTTGGGGAATGCTGTGATGAAGACTATGGCTGTAGAAAAAAAGATGTGCTAATGACCTCCAAAATATATTTTAAGACAAAATGTATCCTCTTTAAATGTCTTCAGCATATTTAAAACTTAAATACATTTCTTCAGCTCCATTGTTCAGGAAATATTAAGTCAGCACATAGGTGCAATTTCAGAGTCTTGGACCTCTGTGTAATACTGCAAGGACACAGAGGTTATCCATGCCTGATAAGCACTGTTGGGCTGGGTTCATGTGGAAATCAGGCACGTCCTATTCCATTTGTCTTGCTCTTGTGTACAGGCAATAGCAGTGCCTCAGAACAACAAACCTAACTCTTCTTGGAGTTAGTGTGGCCATCAATTGTTATAAAACACCTGTTTATCAAGAAACATGGAACTGAAGGGGGTTTTTTAGGTTACTGAGTTTGTTTTCTACTATTGCAGGCAGCCAGGGTACCTTTCAGAAGCCAATCATTGTCTCAGAATTTTAACTGTCCTCTTGATTGCTTTCTCCTAGGATCCCAATTCTGTTTAAGATAAAATATTGTCCTTCTTGGATAGTAGCCAGAATGCTGTTGTTTGCACTACTTGGCATAAGACAAAGTTCTATTTTCTCTGGTGCTTGTGGTTGATGTACATCTGGTTTTTCTTAATTTTCTTTCTGCTAGATTTTACTCAGCTTGACTGCTAGGACTCCTCACTTTCCCTTGAATTTGCTTGTCTCCAGGATGCTAATCAATACCTATTCTCATTATTTCTCTCCTCGGTTTATTATCTACATTAATCTGGGGACAAATATTTGTCTAGCTTGGTCTGTAATCCTTTCCCTGCAAAAACTTAGCCTCTTTTTATTTTTTGTTGTTTAAAATTGGAAATACTGATAAAACTTGAACATGCTGTCATATCTTGCATCATTTACATGATATGGAATTTAGCCTTATTAAATACAGTATTAGCTGCCAAGAGTAGATAGTGCTCTAATGTACATATATGCATGTATGTTATTACTGTATTATTATTTCGTAAGTGTGGGCTCATTTTATGCGCATGCTTCTATGAGCTTCACAGTGGAGATGCAATAGTCTCTAACTCTTGATTCAGACTCAAGAAATCAAGTCAGATTATTGCTGAAGTCTTCATTTTGAAAATATTAAAATGCACAGTAGAAAATACTTGGCTGTTCCGGCTCTGGGAGTTATTTCTTATCAAAAAACCATTGCCTGGCCGTCCGAGAAAATAAAGCAGTGTTAGGTTCCCCTCTGCAGCTCTCTTGTATTTTGAAACTAGATATGGTAAAGAAAGTGTCTTCCTCTGGAATGCTGCCTCGTGTTCCACAAAGCTGGGTAGGATCACTTCCCTGTGTCCTGAGTGCAAGAACATGTCTTTCGTTCTACTTCTAAAATGTTGCATATGAGCCTGTATAAAGCTGGAAGAGTTGGTGTGGTACAAAGAAACTATGTGTGAGACAGAACATTCCACTCAGAATGTTAACAGTCTGTGGTTTTTGATAAGATTCTGCTGTTGCAAACCATGTTTATTTGATGCATTTGGTTGTGTGGGGTTTTTTGCAGTACTGCTCTGAAGTTGGAAGCATAAGTGCGCTGGGACAGGAGCTGCAAGATCACTGAAGCTAGTGCATTTCTTCTACTGAAAGAATTTACAGCAAATTTCTTTAAACACATCACCTATATTTGAACGGGGCTGTCAACATAAACAAATATGTTAGGAAGCTTTTGATTTTTTAATGAGTTTCTCAAACCACTCTGAGTTCAGTGAGAGAAGTCTAATTTGGCAAGAGTCCCTGCAGAACCTCTCTACAACCTGCAGGTTTCCCCCAAGATCCTCAAAAGCAGTGCAGGTTGCCAAGCAAAGCTGACTCCAAGGGAATACAATAAATTTACAACTGTATATTGCTTTCACTTTCCTGTCTGCTTCTTTTTTTGTGATATTTTGAGTGGAAATTGGGCATCTTTTTTTATATATGAGTGGTAGATTCAACAATCAGAACCTGGCTGTTTTCCTCCATCTTAGTCTTCACGTTTTAAATATGTTTTACTTGAGACTGGGTATGAGAGTCAAACCCTAATATTTTTATTCAGAAAAAAAATGTCCATTGAATTCAGTAGTGTTTCTCCTCCAGTGGATAGAAATTATCAAAACCTGAGAGTTTAGTCAGTGTACAGTTATGTAATTCTGTTTTATAAGTGCCACATCTATGTTTAATGTACCCCTTGGTTGCATAAAGGGACTCCATGGCTATAAAAGGATAAAGTGGCTCTCACCAGGAGATCCTGTTGCCTGAGTGTCTGCAACTGAGTGAATTCCTGTAAATGTCTGTTAATATGATTCTCTCCCAGCCTGAGATTTTTTGCTTTGAATTACCTAGCAAGTTTTGCATACTTCAGTGTGAATATAAATATGTACCCTAGCTGTCTGCATTCACTGCCCAAAATTTAATGTATTTCAAAGGAACTTTCTTCTTTAGCATCTACTTTTTTTAATGGTTCTTATGCTGCAGTTAATTTTGATTAATTTCTTTGTATTCACATTCAAGAACCCTTGAAACTTGTGTACTAAGGTTTAGTCATTTACAAAGGAAAGAACAGCAGCAACCTCAGCATGCCAGTGTTGAAAATTATGTTTGGTTTCCTGTTACAGGGCTATGAATCATGTTTAATCTTTCAGATTTTAGTGCTCTCCGATAGGAATAGGATGAGGGTAAGGGGGGTGGTTTTGAAAAGAAGATGTGTAAATGCTTCTTTTTGTACAATGTAAGGTCTGTGATTTGAAGCACATCAGGAAAAGGAATTTGAAATTATGATCATTCCACACTTTAGTGTTTTATAACAATTTTGATACAAAAGTGATTAGGTTGTCTCAGCCTCTGTGAAATATTCTAAGTGAAGTTACACCAGCTGCATTCTCTTAGGGCTGATTATTTTCTTTGGATAAAGGGCATGTCACACAGTGCTTGGATATGACTTGTCATTCATATATGCCACATGCCCCTCACAAACAATTACGAAGAATTGTATCTTCTGTGGAGCTGTAATACACCAGGGCCTAGGGAAAGAAGATATTTCATCTCTTGAAGTTCACAATGAATATGTGAGAGCTGTGAAGAATGCCTTATTGCTCCAGGCAGGTAGCTTAAATGTCAGATGATAGAAAGTTATGGGAAATCAGCCTATTTTCTGTTATATCTCTTCCTGCCTGGAAAAGCATTTCAGCAAAGAGAAGATAAGATGGGGATTGTTTTAGACAAATCAAATTATTCTAAATTTACTTCAAGACCTGAATAACACTGTGTTCCATTCCAAACCAATTGTCCTCAAAATGGGAGTTTAAATGCCTGGTGGCTGGTGTCAGTGCCTGCAATATAAATAGGGCTACCTTGCTCTAATAAGAGGTATTCAGTGGTTAGGAATCTTTGTGTTGCTGTTTTCTTCCCCTGGCTGTTGGTCACCATAAGTGGGCATCCATCCTCATGTTCTTAAAGCTAACCCTGAGGAAATATCCAGTGTGAATGCATTGCTTATTCAAGATTAGCTACTGTTTGCAAACTGTTTGCATTCTTCCATGAAAAAGATTTCTATTGATCTGATAGAAATGTTGGATCAGTTTCTCTGCTGCTACAAAAAGGTACTACATTTCCACATACTATTACTCATTCATGGCATTATTCAATTTAACCACCCACCATGAACTGACATTCATACCAACCCCCATGAGCTGCAACCGTGCCCCTCTCACATCAGTAACCTGCAAGTGTGCACTTCTCTCACATTCCTAAAGTTATTGTTGTAGCCCAGCATTGTGGTTTAATCCATGAGAACAACTGAGTCCATTACAGCTATTTGCTCATTCCTGCCTCAGTAGAATGGGAGAAGAGAATTGGAAGGTGTTGGGGTGTTAGGAGTTCTCCTGGGGTTTTTTTTTCTGTTAAAGGAATTTTCCTCATACGTGTTGCTAGGGGGACAAATTGCTTGGTACTTCAGAAAAACAAAAGAACTGGCTGGCGCATCAGTCTACTCTTTTGTTTCACCTGGGTGTGTGGACAGTCAGTTCCTGGTGTTTGGATGGAAAAGGAGGCTGCTTCTTCGGCTGCTTTTCCTTCTGCCAGAGAAACCCCGGGATCCCAAAGCCGCCTTCCCCGCCCCACTCAGAGCAGGGCCGTGGCCGCCCTGCCCCGCCGTTCCTTGGAGCCTTCGCTGCGTTGTAGCCCTGCTCGCTCTGCCTGCCCAGACCTCCAGGGATTTCCCTGTTTGGATACATCGTGTCTGCCGCCCGGATTTGTGCTCCTCCCTGCCGTCCCAGCCTGCTGTTCCTGAGGGTCCGGCCGGACACCAGGATCGGCTGCCCAGGGGTTTGTGAAGCTCCTTTGTCCCATCCCTTCCCGGGATCCCAGGCCGCCGGTGCCGCGTGCTCCCCGAGCTCGCTCCGGAGCGCCCCCTGCAGCCGCGGGGGAACCATCGCACCTGCCCTGCTCACCGGCAGCCGCCAGCGCCCCTGCCGGCTGCGAGCGGAACTGCACCCGAGGGGAAAGGGCCTGACAGCCGAGAGGGCTGGGACTGGGTTTGTGATTGTTTGCTGTTACTGCCATAGTTGTTGCTGTTTGTTTGACTGGTTCTACACATATAGATACATAATAGTAAAGAACTGTTACTCCTATTTCCCACATCT
This sequence comes from Corvus hawaiiensis, assembly GCF_020740725.1. Lineage (NCBI taxonomy): Eukaryota > Metazoa > Chordata > Aves > Passeriformes > Corvidae > Corvus > Corvus hawaiiensis. The sequence goes on along the minus strand of NC_063255.1, from coordinate 9,940,414 downwards.
TTGCCTAAAAGCCTCTTGATTTCAAAATTACAATAACTCGGAGGGAAGGGGGGTTGCATCTGCCATTCCAAGGGAGGCTCCTGCCTTCCTTAGCAGACACCTGCTCTTTCAAAACCAGACAGAAGGGTAAAAGTGAGAAAATTTGTGGTTTGAAATAAAAACAGTTTAGTAACTGGAATAGAATGAAATGGCATGAAATTAAATCTAAAGTAATAATAATAATAATAATAATAATAATAATTATAGTTTGTAATGAAAAGGAAAATAGCAAAGAGAGGGAAATAAAGACAAATAATGCAAATAATGGTTTGCCCCCAACTGACTGATGCCAAGCCAATGCCTGAGCAGTGGCACTTCTGCCAACTTCCTCCCTGCTTTATATACTGAGCATGATGCCATGTAGTATGGAATATCCCTGTGGTCCTTCGGGGTCAGCTGTCCCAGCTGTGTCCCCTCCCAACATGTTGTGCACCCAGAGCTTAATCTCTGTTGAGGTGATGTGAGGAGCAGAAAAGGCCTTAACAATGTGAAAGCCCTGGTCAGCAATAATGAACACATCATGTGTTACCAACACAGTTTTCAGTAGAAATCCAAAACTATAGGATCCAAACCAGATATTGGGAAGAAAATTAACTCTACCCCAGCCAAAACCAGCACATTCAGTAATCCCCAGGTAATGTTTTTGTGGTTTTCACCAGAAAGAATTGGAATTACTTGGGATAGAATTGCCTGCTTTTATCACCCTTTCCACTGGCCAGCTGTATGCCTGTTACCCACCTTACTGTCACAAATTCCCCATATTGCCCTCTTTCAGCATTCCAATAGAGGCAATGTTGTCTACTATTCCTTTGTAAGGGTTCTTTGAGTGAGGTAATATTGTCTAGAGCTCATTTGTAAAATGCTTACATTTACTGACTCTTGCAATCCGATTTAAACCCAGAAGAGCAAAGAATATTAAGTCTCTGTGTATAAACTGGAAAGAACTTTGGAGGTTCAAAATATACCCAAAACTGAGATTAAAATCAAACGAGCTTACATGTTGGTGCCGGAAAAAAAAAAAAAAAGATGTATTTTATTTAATAGTAAAAGAGGCAAAGAGACAGAGAAAAGAAAGAAAGAATGAAAGAAATTGAGAAAGAAGTGTTTGGGAGGGGGGGGTTGGGGGTACAGGGAGGGGTGATAGGGGTTAGATGGAAGCATATCACCCTTCCAGGGGTCCCAATGACCTCTCGTTGCTCCCCTCCATCTGGTCTGCTGGTGGTGAGGGTCCCCTGTCGCCGCCACATGCCGCCACACACCGAAGAGTACAGAATCCTGTGGATTCATATACGCTTTGGGCAGTTGGGAACGGCCATGTGTCTCCCCTGTAGGGGGCCAGTTTGACACTGTCCCTTGCAACACTGTGGATTTTAGTCCAGAGATGCATCATCTCCGGCGCAGGGTCTGGGGACCCCTTTGGGGGGGCCTTTGATGGGCCGTGTCATCCCCTCTGTCCTTCATGTGGATGCAGCTTCTCCCTGGTGAAGCGGTCCCTCAGCTGGGCTCCTCTGCACAGTGCAGGATGGGCAGTCACTGCATCTCACCAGAGGCTTTGCCCCCACACACCCAAAGCCTCTCTTCCCCCACCCTTTGGTGGAGAGTCTGTGTGAGCCTGGCAGCTGACAGCCAGGGGGCTGTGGTCTCCACCTTGGAGATGTTAAGCTTGTGCTCTGTGAATGTCTCCAGCCCTGAGTTGTTACTTTATCTTATCTTCATCAGTGAGAGTCCAGGGCCTCTCAGAGCCCCATTCAGGCTGTGGTAGTCTTCTCTCCAGCTTTTGTAATACAGTTTTGCTGTAAGTCCTTCATGAAAATGTTTAAGTCATAAACTATAATATTTCAGTCTCTGACACTGACTCAAGGTGCTACAAGACATAATGATTGGGGTTGTTTTATCCTTCAGTGAATTCAGAGTTTCCATGAAGAACAAAATTTAGAGAAATGCAAATTTTAAGTAATATCGGGAGGTGATGCAGATAAATTTTTGGATGTTCAAAGGTAAACAGGGACGAATGGTATCTGTGAGGTTATATCAGATGAGTGTAAGTAGGTTGATGTAGTAAGGTAAAGGGTTGGTTGCCTTCTGTGGTTGAATCATAAAAAAGTTTGACTAGGTAAAATTTGGCAGACACTAAAATTTCTGTGCAGTTGTATTTTGTATTAAAAATTTTAAGACTTTCCTACGAACAGAAGTACTATATCCATCAACAATGAGGGAAGCAGTCATCAATGCTTGTGAGTTCTCTATTAACTCTAGAGAAGAGAACATGCCATGACCTACTTCTGTTTATTTATTTTAAGAAAGAATGTTTACAAGTTGGAGTCAGCACTTTATTAAGATGAAGAGACTGTGATACTATATTAAAATATATTTACTGGTTCTGTGTGTAAGGTTAATGCTTAGCTGAGAAAGGAAATCTATACCTTAAGGAGAAGAATACTTAATTTACTGTGAGTTATACCATACCAGGGAGTTAAATATGTGCTTCCAGTCAACTTCAAAAAGAAGCTGTTCTTAGAATGATAGCTATATGACGCTAATATGCCTATTTAGTCATATCTTCAAATAATCTTGACCTAAATAGATTCCACAGACATTTTGTCACTCAGTTACAGGCAGTATTTTAAGAGAATTTGATTATATTTCTGACAATGAGAGTTGTAACTTAAAAGCAAGTTGTAGCTTATAAGCAAACTGCCAAACCTATTTAAAAACAACTATCGTCAATGACATCATATAATTATTTTGTTTTATTTTTAAAATCAAAGGCAAGAAAATAATATTTAAAAACTGAGATGAATATGGTAAATTTCTGAGTATCTGAAAGCACAGGAACTTCTGATGGTGCCATTATGCTGTGTAAAACACGTTTAGTTTAGTAACTCATTTAATTAGTCTTCTCATACATCAGTGCATTGTTCATTAAGGTTTATATTTATGTCCTGGATAATGTCTGTGGGACTTAGCAGTATGTTTTAGAACATGAAAATTACTAAGTTTGGTGGTGGGAGCCCCGGGGGAGGTGGTGGGAAGTCATCTTTCCATTGTATAATCCTTCTGGTCTGAAAAAGAAGTGACACGTTAATGCTATGATAGGTCCAAGTCTACTTTGATTTTATCAGGTGATTTCAAAGGAAAGTGGGTTTGACACTAATGGAATAATACTCCCTGGGTTTGTATCCAAGGGGATTTCAGTTTGTCTTCAACTATAAATATTATTAACTATAGAAAATCAGTAGCTGGCAGTTTTCCTTGGATATTGTATTATTTTGAGTTATGCTGTATATTCATTTATGTTTGGTCAGAGCTAATGTTACTCCACTTATTCAGCAGTCCAGGGGAAGACAGATGATCTGACTCACAGTTCACAGCCAGAGGAATGGAGAGGTGAACAAAATTACTATTTTTTATTGAGTTTATTCACAGTTTACGATCATCTCCCAGTCTGTGAAAATAAGATGACTCTCAAGTAGGACTCTTAGCTAACAAGTAATTTTTCAGTTTTAAAAAGATGCTTTTAATTTCCCTCTGAGAAGTTCAGGATATTATTCCCATGTTGTATGTTGTTCTGTCAGTCACAGGAGGTGTTTTCCAATAGACATCTTGAGTAGCTGGAAATATTTTAATATTAGTTTATTGGCTTTGATCCAATCAAGACGATAAAAGCAGATAGAAGAGAGATGCAAAAAAAGAAGGAAACAATTTGGCTTCATTTCAGGCTATTAAATATTTGGCTTCATGCCAGGTAGCTTAATTTCAGATGGGCTAACATACTTCGTCTCCATTAAAGGAAAGGCAAATTTAAATACAAGAAAGGGAAAAATTAGGGTGAGATTACCTCCTCTTTATTTCCTTTTTCATCAGAGCTATTTTTATGTAATCTGGAATTTAAAGTAACAAAAGTGAGGGGTTTTTACCCCTTCTGGAATAAAAGATTGGTGAGTTGCCAGAGATGTCTTAGGTACTTTGATTCAGCAGCTGAGATGGCCTGGCAAGTAATGACCTCTGGGATATTCAGAGCTGAATGTTACCCTCCATCGTTTCTGTATCTGCCTCCTACTTTTTGCTGTGAAGAACAGAAAGCTGAGGCAGCACCGTGTATATCACACTGTAGCAGTCTGAAACAGTTCAGTTTGGCTTGGGGGCTCTCATGCAAATTCTTTCATTATATTTGTTGAAGGAGTGTGGGTTTGCAATCAAAACTACAACATTTGAGATACAAGTTTAGGGCTTGAATAAATTCAAACTCTTTAAGCGCAACTTGTTCACGACTGTGAAGTTCCACTTTGCTCCCAAACCACGTAGGACTGTGAGTTGTGCATGATTAGGATGCAGCAATAGGAACTATGAATCATTTGCTCCAGTTTTATGAGTCTTTGAAGATTATAGATGTGCGGCTTTCGTTGGCTATGATGTGCTTTATATAGTTTCTGGGTCTGTTCCAAGCTGTCCATGTGAAAAGACATGGCTTCAGATCAGTGTAACTTTTCTAAAAGACAAAGATTTGTGTCAGTTTTAGCTGCCTTTAAGCACATTGTGTGATTCCTTCCTTCAGAAGGAACCCAGTCAGATCTACAAAGAACCCATTCAAGTGACAGATTCTCCTTGGACGCACTTGTCTGCACTCTCTGGAGCCAGGTGCCTTAGTGTTGCTAGATAGCTGGGATGCTGCACACAGTTGCAAGTTATTTTCAAACAGCTCATTAACAGGAATTCTCATTTATCAATATCCATTAAATGCAGAAAACTGCTGCTGAACCACTGATGTCTGATGGAGGATCTCCCATTATAGTCAGTGAACCATTTGTGCATCCTCTGACTGCCTTTGGCATAGGAAGACTCTGTTTTGTTTATCAGAATTTGGATTCTTCACTGTAGATTTTCCTATTACGTTATGTTATTACTGACCTCTGAAAACTGAAGAGAAACCAATGCTATTTCACACATAACTACTCTCTTGTGTGATTTAAAGAAAGTATCTTCAGCTAAAGAGGGGAAACTTTCTGAATGATATCAGTGATTAAGAGAAAAAAATATGCAAAAATAATGTTAATTGGAGGGGCTTTAAATTTAAATTTAGCTTTTAGGACCCTACCAAGTGTTTTCTTCCCCAGTCAATTACAAGGACATGAGCAATTTTTCTGTTTTCCATTACAAGACCATATGATCATATAGGTTTTGACAACTCTACCTCAGGTTAGTAAATGTCTCTTGTTTCTGAAAATATATTCACAACCAGGAGCATCAAGGAAAGAGTTCATTGCAGAGATTAATTCCAGAAGAAGACAACAAAGGTGATGTTACTAAATATTTTTGATTATTGGAAATATATTTTGAAAACTTTATCAACTTCAACCATTTGATTTTGACTGTATCTGCAAACCCAGATGGCCTATTTGGGCAGCCAAACAGAGCAATTGGTTGTGAATTGTAATTTTGCAAACTTGTTATATATGAGAATATTTTTTCAGGGTTGGCTGCAGCTGCAGTGAAAAATTGCAGAATTGTTTGCCAGTCATGATGGGGTGCAGATGGGAGCCTGAATTCTTGCAGCTTCCCATTTCCCATTCAGAGAAATACGGAGTATTTCCTTTACCTTTCATTTATGACAGTACCACCACCACATGTTTTATTTTCAGTTAGAAAGTAAAAAGTAAAGATATGGTTTAGGGTCCACTGCCTTTAGGAAAAGACCTCCATTACCTTGTTGTGGGAACCTTAGTTCATGTCATTGAGGAACAACATAGTCTAAGGCATCATAATTTGTTGCATATAACTCAGATGAAGGAGGTTCCTTATTTAGGGATGAAACACTCTTCGGTGAAGCAGTGCAAAGCACAGGCATGGTGACATTATACAGTGAAGCACTGAGCTGTTGTGGTTTTGAACTCTGTATAAAACCTCCTATAGATTAGGATAGAAAAATACAAGGATTAGCAGATGTGCCATGCTTATGGTTTGCATAGGAGTTACAATTTAAAAGAACTAAGAAAAATTGCATTTAGCATGTAGTTATTACATGGATACTATTTCAGACTGTTTTTAATTTGTGTACTGTCTATCACTGTATTTATTTTTAGCTGGATTTTAGCATACGGCTAAAACCTTTTATAATGTGTATATTATTAGCGGGGTGGTGCTTTTAAGAAAAGGATAAAATAAGTTATAAATTTTCAGTGCTTCTGAGTACTCTGTTCATTGTGAAGTTGGAACACAAAATGCCTATTCTGCTTTGATTGAGAATGTCATTGTCTCTCTCTATATTTTGTCTCTATTTTGTTGTTGTTTGGATTTTTTTGTTTGGTTTTTTTTTTTTAATTTTCTGTATGTAGTTACCTACAGGGTAGTAAAGACAGTAGTAGACAGCTGGCAACCATCAAAGAAATAATGAAGCATTTCCTTTAGAGGCTGTAGAGCTGTTCAGAATATCACTTGAAGGCTAAGAATAATACAGAGAATTTAAATACATTTCAGTGTTGGATTTTTGTGCTACCCCTACAGTGTGAACTTTTTTTTCCTTGGTTTAGGAAGATCCTATGATTATTTGAATCTATGGAAAACAGTTACTGACGTATGAACTCAAGAAGATGTTATCTGGGGACAAGGAAGAATAAAGGCCCCAGGAATCAGAAAGACAATGTTTCTCTCTCATTATTTTGGGTCACTGAAGATTACATCTGAAAAGGATAATCTCAGATAGGTATTTCTAGGCTCACATATGGAGAAGTAGGACAAGAGATTATTTAACAGCTCAACACAAAATTTGTTGGTTAGGGTAGCTGGTGCCAAATACTCAGTGTACTTGGCAATAAATTGCTTTTTATCTAGCTTAGTCTCTTTGCTAAAAACTAGCATAACTAATGCATACTCAAAAAAATAATTTAAAAAAAAAGGAAATGTTTCTTCTTGGATTAGGGCATGAAAACTGATTAAAAATAGCATCTCTTCCCAGACTCTGGAGTCCAGAAAGCAGGTAACCAGAGGAGAGGGCTACCCGTAAAGGTCTCTGCTTTTTCAGTGTCAGAAAGTTCCCTAGGACTTAGTGAGGCACTGTTGTGTCAGTAAATGGAAATTCAGCTAACAAACATGCCAGTTCACTTCAATAATAGCCCTATTCCTGTAGGCAAAACAACAGTGTTAAAAAAGATACATTTGTGAAGAAACGGATTTTAAGATTTAAGAATTAATATGTCATTGGCTCAATGAGAGGCGTTTTAAGAAAAGTCATTTGTCATCCAAAATGGTATTGATGTTGCCTCTGGAAGTGCTTTGCAATAGGGTTGTAGTTAGAGTAATACCTAGGTTTGTGCCAACATAGCATAAAAGACAATAGCCTCAGAAATCTGGCTTTGACTCTTATACAATAATAGACTCATGTGTTTTTAATGTATTTTATGTTAAAAAATCCTGTAGAGTTAACCAAAATACTCTAGAACTCAGTGACTGCATATTGGAAATTATGCTCTCTTTTATATTTTGACATGTATGAAGATAGTGAAAAGATGTGATGCTGTGCAAACCAGACTAACATGGAATAAGAAAATATTCAGCAAATTTAACAAATAACATTCTATTGGTTCTATAGGTGTTCTATTTTATTTACTTAATATGATATATTCAAGATTTTTCCTTGAAACCAGTAAACAGATCTATCCCAAATGTGCCTGAAATCAAAGTGTAAGTTCTCTCTCATGGTGAGCAAGAAATACTAACTTTTGCTATACAGTCTTCCTGAAATGATGGAAATTGGTGTGCGATACAAAGCCAAAAGTTTAAATAAAGTGATGTAGTGGTTTGGTCCAAAATACTCATTACTGTTTATCTGCTGTGAGATAAGAATTAGGAGAAATGCAAAGCAGGCACCAAACTTGAAAGAATATAAAGAAGTTTATTAACAGACCTAAAAGAGGGAAAAAAAAATTATACCACCTTCAGAACTCTCTGAAGACAACCCTTAAGATGTTCAGTCTGTTTATCACTTCCATAATAACCTTGTTCAGTCCATTTAGAAAGAGAAGTCTCTTCTTGCTCATGCTATGAAAACATTATCACAATGAGACAGCTGCCCACTTCCAAATATTGTTCAGTCCATTTAGGAAGAGGAGTCTCTCTGCCTGCGTGTGAGTCCTTTCCCCCGACTTGCAGCTTTTCCTGCAACTGCTTTCGAGGGTCCACTCTTGAAGTTTTTTGGAGTACAATTTTAAGGTTGAGCCCTTCAGGAACAAAAACAGAGGCCCTTCTCCTTCCCTGGGAGCAAAAGGTCTTCATCATCTTCATCTTTAGGACTATCTCTGGGAGCATCTCTAGGGACTGAGGTTTTCTCCTTTCCCATTTGGAGCAAAAGTCCTCATCTGGTTCATCTCTCCCTGTCCAAACTTCTCATGAAATTACAGCTGCGTCAGCATCTGCCTATCTCGGCGCAGGTGCTTTTGCTCACGAGTTGAACACTCCACCCCCCATATCTTCATGAAATTACAGCAGGATACTCTGATATATCATAGCTTCACAACAGAATTTCAGCTTTAAGCATCTCCTCTCTCTCTTCCCTCAGGTTTTCAGCTCTTCACAGCAATAAAAGGGTTAATCTCACCTCGGCCTTGCAGCTTTGCAGCTGGAATGTTGAATTTTTCTTATCGAAGTGGAGAGGGGGGAGCCGAGCCGCTCCGGCTGCCCATGGCAAGGCAGTGGGGGGGGTTCCATGGCTGGAACAGGTCCATGGCTTCAGGATGGCCGTGGCCCGGCCCGGCCTGGCCCAAGCAGGGCATGGCTGGGCCCGCTGGCCCCCACACGGGCCCCGCAGCCACCTGTGCCAGCGCCGGAAACGAGAGAGAGCTTGGAGGGGGAGTTTGCCTATTCTTAAATGTGGATTACAGAGGTGGTCACAACTTTAAGTGGCTTAGAGAATTGTCCATATTCAAACTAGCCAGCTGATAGGTTCTATCAGTTCCCAGAGGAAGCTGTAAGCATCCCTTAGCAAGGACATCCCTTCCGGGACTATGCTTGCTAACCTATGACAAGTGAGTAGCTCAGTTGGCTCATGAGCACCCCACTTCCAGCAGCTGGCATATTCTTAATAGAAAAGAATTTCAGTGGGATATTTTTTCATTAGTGCTTTTGTCCTGGCAAACAAAGAAGTAAATTGCTTAGTGACTCACCCTGCAGCTTGATAACATATGAATGAGGTGTCAGGTCATGTTCTGCCATCCTTAAAGTCAATACCTAACCTCATAGGCATTTATTTGCTCTCTGAAGGTGATTATGATCTGCATTACAACACCAACACTGCTGGTTTTAAATCAGCAAATTAAATTATTAATTTATTATATATGAGTAAAAAACTCACTACACAGTCTGTCCAAGAAGAGAGCACTTTCAGGAGCTCAGGTGTTTAAACTAAAGATGACATGTGAAAGTTCCTGCATCTTTAGTTTAAAAAAGCAGCTTTTGAAGCAATTTTCATAGAGTCATAGTTGTGAAAGATTCAGAGAAAAAGTTTTACAATTTGCAAGTCTTAAATGCCTGGAAAATGTATCTGGAGCTTACAGGCATCTCCATGATGAATACTCAAGCTGAAAGGAGATTTTCATCTCCCTGTGGCACGCACAGATAGAGCTGTGATTCTCACTGAATATTTGTTGTGCTGCTTTCATTTTGTTCGGAAGGGTGTGGATGGATAGCAAAACAATGTTCTAAAATTAAAAGCTCAGAAGACCTTAAACTGACCTCCTAAGTCCACATAATAACAAAGCAACATTGAAGGCCTGACCTCACAAACTCAGAAAGCACAGTGCCAAATAATCTTGTACAGTATAGGAAAGCCAAAATATTGAACCTTATTTTAGCTCTGCTCTGACAGATGCACTGCAGCCTTAGGCCCAGGAGCTTTATGTGCTTTTCTGCTCATGAGTAACATTCAGCTCAAGTTTGTGGGAAAAAAGGAAAAGGAAAAGAAATCCTACATGTCCACAAGTGGAGGTCCTCTTGCTGCAGGGCTGAGGACACGGGGAGTGCAGATTCTTGTAGAGCTGGGGCAAGAGGTGCAGAGTGCATTGCCCTTTGGGTTTTTTCTTTGCTTGCTTGGGAAAGAATGGCAGGAACGAGATACAACTGAGTAGTGAAGTGGCAGTCCAGGAGGCACTTTTTGTGTGCTTTGCTGGTGAAGGCTGACAAGAGGTCCATGCCCCTCCTCCGGCGTTTGTTGTTTACAAGAAGTCAGGGTGGAACTCTATCACTTCAAGTGACTGTGTCTATGTGAGTTGTGTCAATGCAAGACTATATGCAGTGAAGTAGAAAATAGAAACCTATTTATATTAGACCTAGGGACAAGGATCTGTGAGGGTTTCATTCCAGATCCCTTCAAAGGTCCTTCTTAGCTCAACCCTGAGTCTGGGTACCATGGTACACTCTCAGCACAAATATAACAGCTAGAAATTTTTCTTCAGGATTTAGATATATTTGGTGAATTGCTAAGGCCATTTTCTGAACTGTGGAGTCAGTCCTAAGGACTGAGTTTGATTACCTAAATTCACTCTCATCTCTCTCAGATGGAGAGACAATTTAAATGCTACTGGATGAAGTTATCTGCAGAGAACTTCATCTGAGCTGTCTCTTCACTTTGAGTATACTTGACTTGCAAAAGGTCCTTATAACACAGTGTTAACTGCAAAGTGTGTTTGTAGTGACACAAATGTGTCTGTTTAGGGCTCTAACATGGGAAATATTCCTGCTCAAAAAAGCTCTTATGCTAGGAAGATTGTGTTCTGACGATGTGGTGCTTTTATGAGGATAAAAGTACCTTGGACATGCTTGGCTTCTCCTCTATAAGATATGCAGCATGCATATTGCTTTTGTTGTAAAATATTACATTTTTCTCTTTGTAATAAAATGGCTAAAAAAGTTAAATCAGCAGATACAATAGAAGTGCTGCAAATGAACTGTTTAGTTTTCTGCCTTGTCGGTCCATGCATAACGTTCTGCTTTACACTTTGTAATTGGATTGCTGTTTATTTAGTTAAAGGGTTTTTTTCAGTTTGGAGTGGAGAGTAATGTTTTGATCTTAGTTTAAAATTGGGGAAATAATATAAAAACTCTGAACTTTCTAAATAATGAAATGGGGATGGTTAAGTTAAAAAATGGATGCATATTTGGAAATCAGATATCAGAAATTTATTTAGAGTTTCATATTGGCATTAAAAATTGTCACAATGGCAAATGACAAATATGGTATGCGGAACGCCGTTATATCTTCTATATGCTGAAATTCAAGTGCAATTACTTCAGGATACCTTGGTACTTGAAATTTGTCAGGAAGTTTGTGGGACAGAGCAAGAGGAAGGTTTGCATTCCTTTCAGAGTCAAGATGGATTATAATGCCTGGTGGGATTTTTATCCAGAGACACTTGCAGTCATTAGCCTTGTCAGGATTTTTTTTAATCTGAGCAGCAGGAACTGTGACTAACAGTGTGTACAGTTACTAACAACATTATGATGGCAGAACTAGGTGCTGTCAGTATTATCTCTTATAATACAGATATTTCTTAAGCCATGGGTACACAGGGTGGTGTGTGATCGATGAAGGATGAGAAGACCTGAGAGGGATATGGATTTTTTTTTCCAGTTGAGGCAGGAAGACATCTGCTCCCAGACCTTCCACACTGTGATTGTTTTCCCTAGGTTTTTGGCACAGCCTTGTCCAGGCAGCAGAACCATTTGCACCATGAAGAACTGAAAGGGCTTGGCATTATCGTAGTGTTTTATGGATGCAAAAGTCACTGCCACTTTGTCTGGGTGTAGCACAGAGCCTGTCAAAGGTGGCCCCAGATAAGGTGAACTGATGAGAAGCTGAGAGCTCATCTATTCCCATACACATCTGAAATTCCAGGAATGTTATATCAGTGTGCTTCACCTTGCTTGAGAGGGCAGCAGCTATAGGAAATGTTGCAGAATTTGTCAAGCCTATGAAAGGATACATTGAGTTCGGATGGTGTACAGCTTTATCTTTTCATGTTCTTGTGAAAGGGTAACTTGCAATGCTGGGAGATTTCAGGCCTGGGGCATTACATAAAATACTTGACAAAGAATGTTAATACTTGTCTTTTCTGTTCTGGTCAGTTGTCCTGAAAGTAAGTCCTGTAGACTCCATCTGGCCTTCCTTATGTGACTTTGAAGAAGTCAGCACTATAAACTTCATCTGACTGTTAATTTATTATGGTGGGGTTTTTTTTCTTCTCCAGACAGATGGAATAGTAAGAAAATTCCCTTTGCTGCCAAGAAACAAGAAAAATGATGATATCGTATTCAGGTGCTTTCCTCTACTCCATTTACTCTGCATTGCAATGATGTTATGGAGGGAAGGGGTAAACACACATATTCTCTGCCAAAGTTTCCCTGCATGTGGAAGAATGAAGAAAAATAGGGGAAAAAAAAAGTTGGAGTTTGTCTTGTTTTGTTTTGTTTTTTGTCCAGAGGGATGCATTAGCAGGACTTTCATGTATAAGATGCAAAGGTGGTTGTTGTGTTATTCTTGTCTGTGACCCTTCAGATGGACAAATATGTCAGAGATGGATCTTAACATGGTTATTCCTTCCTTCTTGTTGGAAGGTTAAGTGATCAGTTTGCCATTCCCTCTAATTCTGCCCTTTCTATGAGTTTTACCTTGCACTTAGGTATCTCTACCTAGTCTTTTTAAGTGAGGTGATATTTCCTTTATGGTAGGATAATGGTCCATTTCTTACCATTTTTTGAGGTGACAAGGCAGCTATCTTCCATAATCTATATTTCTGCATATCTCAGAAAGTAGCCATCAGGCTTCCATTTAGGAGCTTGAGAGCTGACTGTTAATTGCTGTTAGTTAAAAAAGATTAAATCCATGGACTGGAGAAGCCTGTGCAAGATATACAAGGAGTTAAACACACATGCTGGTAGATGAATGCTAGCCACACATGGAAATGCCAGTAGATTTTGAGCACAAAAGCCTCAACTTTGCTGTAAGCCTAAGGCAAAAATGATTTCCAATTTTTGCAAAAGAACAATATTTTTAGCATTTTATATTGAATTAGGTACTTCCAAATTTAGATATATCCATATATATATATCAACTCTCAGCTCTGTTCTGTGGCTCTTTATGGGACTGCTACAGATGGGAAACCAAGGTAACCAGCTTCCTACCTGTGCCCTTTGTATCCCAACAAAGAATGGAATAGTGGTAGTGAGGGGAAGTTGTCAGAAACTACATGTTCAGGAAATCACAGTAGCTGCTGCTGCTTCTTGAGAGCCAGTATAGTCAACTGCAGCTCAGGGAAGCCATGGTTTAGTACCAAACACTTCTCCAGAGAGTGTGTTTCTGAAAAAAGTTTTAATCTAAATTAAAATATTGCTGATTTGACTTGACTAATGCAAACTATTTCAGCTTGTTCTTTATGTCCTTGATAGCAATTATATTATGCAGTGTTCAATCTACCACTGCATTTTCAGTTAAGGTTTGAAACTAAAAAAATGCCCTCGTTGTCTGGGAGATGACTTAACACCACCCTTTATTGCTTTTTTTTTAAGGAAATACTTTCCCCACTGACTATGTTTTGATTTTTAGTAATCGCTCCTCCCACAAAAAAATTGGAATTGCTATCTCTATTTATCAGAAGGTTAGCAGGCAAGAGATGAGGTAAATATGTATGAATAAAATGTAAAATCTCCCGAAAACCAACATACATTCAGAAATTTATGAATAGATTTGGAAATGCCCAAAATGCTCTGGTGTTCTTAAGTATTCTTCTCCCAGTTCATTGAGCACTTTGGAAAAAGTTTCCAAAGCCTTCCACTGATGAAAATTCCAGACTTCTCATTTGAACTATATTCCATATTTATATTAGAAACTTTGTTTAATACCTCACTTTGTCTTCTTTGAATCTTGTCTTCAGCAAACTTGGAGACCAACACATCTGTACTTTAGTGGTGTCTTCATTAAAACATCTTATCGTTTATAACTGAAAACATTTTTTCCTACTATATGTATTATATTTTTCTACTGTATGTCTTGTTTTCTTGACTACATCAGAATTTTCTCAGTATCTTTTTTGAAATATGTGGCCTAGGGCTGGACCCTAAAATCATGCCTTATCACACTTGGAAGGGTTACTTTATCAACCTTGCATATAACACTCCTATTTATATATAGGTATTTTTGTATCCCTATGAAGATGGCAACACTGATTTATGTTTAGTTTTGATTTATTAAAATATTGGTGGGTTTTTTAATTTCCTTTCTCTTTCTCGTTTTTAGAACTGCTGTCTCTTCATTTGCTTTCAATCTTCTATTTGTCATGGCAGTTTCTGCTGAAATGGTATATATGCTATTTGTCCTAAACTAAACTACAAACTTTTTCTAGCTCTTTCTGCAGTTTGTCTGGGTATTTTACAATTCTTAAAATTGTAGTTTCCAAAGCATTTTCAGTCTTTCATAGAACCATAGAATTTTTAAAGTTGGGAAAAACTTGGTTGAGTCCAACCATTGACCTAGTTCTGTCCTGTTCACTGATGCCTTAGATTTTAACTTTTATATTTTTCAAGTCTTCTACTGCCTAGTGTGCAACTCTGAAGTTTTGTGTGGCCTGTTAGCTGCTGTTCTCTCATGCTGGTTAGACATAACAAACCTCTCTAGGTTTCCATCTCAAGGACACCAGGCCCCAAAATATGTAAACTAAAAGCTTCTGAAGGGGGGCAAACTTGGGGTAATTACATCATGAACTGAGGTTATAACTGGACAATTAACCCTGATACACAAATGAACCAAACTTATAAAAGTGTGAAGAATTTTTGACCCAGGGTCCATCCTGGGTGTAGCCTTTTGACAGCCCAGGGTGCACCTTTGAAGGCCCTTCAAATAAATACCTACCTTTATTCTCTTATTCTTGTCTAGTCTCTGTTTTTAGGTGGCCATCAGCACCATGAAGCTGTGTCCCCAAGTGCCACACCCACATTTTTTTTCACTCGTCCAGGTATGCTGACTCCACCACCTCACTGGTGCATTGCCTGTTGCAATGGTTGACCTCTAAAAATATTCTATGGTTCATCATCTCTGTCTTTGATGAAAATATTTATCAAGGTCCAAGCCCACAACAGAACACAGACTTTCACAACTAATTATTTGTAGCTCTTGAGGATGCTTTTTAGTTTACTTATAAAAATATCAGGTCATGCAGTGTCAAACTCCTGACTAAATTCACAAGCTCTGTTTTCCCACTGGGCATAAGTTTCATACCTGTTCATTTCTTAGGTACATAGAAATAATATAAATAAATACTTTGTTGGATGATCTTTTCCTGTATTTTTTTCCTGGGAATTCAGTTACAGATCACTGAGTCTAAAATTCCTAATTTCTTGCTAAACCATAATAATAATAATAATAATAATAATTCTTTCTTTTTTTTTTTTTTTTTTTTTTTTTTTTGCCTCCTGATTCACCTAGATTCCACACAGGGGCAATGCTAGAGTTCAGACAATACCCTCAGCAGGCCTGGCCAGCTCTGTCAGGTGTGAAGTGTGAGGTCTCCCAGGCATGAGAACCTAATTTCTATCTTCAGCAGCACAAATAAATAATAAACAAGAGACACAGGCTTGTAGGTGAAATTTAGTTCCTTTCACCCCTGGGCTTGACTAAGCACAAATGTCAGGTAAGAGAGATGCTGTCCTTGAGGACCCTGTTTCACAGACACGTTGGGAGTTTGTAGCAAGGAAGTGGAGGAGATCGTGGTGCTACAGCTGAGGTACCCAACCTACCTATGTTTTAACAAGAGGTCTTAAAAAAATTGAAGCTACAAATAATTAGGTTTGCTTGCAGAGAGGCTGTATAGGAAGTGGAAACCTGTAGCACAAGCCACCTGGTCATGTTGAAGGTCATCTGCTGGCAGTGGTCCCTACTTAGGGACCTGCAAACATGAGGGTCTGCAGTCACTTCTCTTCCTTCTGTGTTGTACAGAGCTATTTCCTCTAGCATTGTGGCCTCTCCCTCTGTGGCCACCACTTCCACTGATGCAAGTGAGAGGCTTTGGATTTTGTACCCTATGACAGGATTTGGTTTGCCTCAGCAAAACTCTGATGACTGACATCTGAAATCCAGCTGGGGTCAGTATCAGACCCTTATAATGTTTGGGGCATAGAAGAAGAGCTCAGCATCCTCCTGCAAAAATTCTGCTCTTTGCCCTCAAAAAACCACCTGCTCTTTGCCCTCAGAGACAACTGGCAGAGCTCTTGCCAGTTTGAATTGACTACAGGTACTCAGTATGAAATTGTTGGTTGTGCTTCAGGCGACGCAGAAGGGGTCAAATATTCCTGATGACTATAATTTCTCTGGATATATGAATGACACCATTTTATGAATAAGTACCATTTCTTTTTATGACTGATTAGCGTTACTGTGCATATATGAAATATAGGAAGACTAATAGATAATTTTAATATTTTTAACTGAGAGTGCAGGAGCAGAATAGACTGGTAGTCTACTTAGCTTAGCATCCTCACTTTTGGAGTGGTCAGTAGCAGATGGTTAGGGAAAACTTTGAAAAATTATACAAGTTGTAAATTATTCTTCCTCTTGTGATTTTCTCAGGCTACAGCAGTCAGTATTTTAAAAAATTCCTGGAGGTTGTATCTGTTCTGTTATATTTATGTGACCATCAAGTGTGAAGTCAATTAACATATTTTTTAATCTAGAACTTGTTGGCACTGTTATGATCAGTAACATTTCATGGCAATGAATACAATAATAATAGACATAACAGTAGTAGTAGTAATAATAGTAATAATGATAATGAAAATAATAATAATAACAAAACCCCCTTGAAAATTATTCTAAAATCTCCTTTTGTTTTACACCCACAACCCCAAAATCTCATAGTGGAAAATTGCTTTTCACAAGTAATTTGCAGTGACATTTGCAGTTTGACAGCTAGACCCTAACTACTTAGTCATCTGTTTTCCTATGAAGAGCTCCTGCCTACTTACCTCTTGTAGAAGTTACTCATAAGTTGCCCTGTACACATCACTCACTACCCACTCAAAACGTTGGTTTTCTCAAAAGACCACAAAAAACCAAAAATTAAAACCCCAAAAAACAACCAAGCCAAAAAAAAATTTTTTTCCTTGGGGAAGTCGTGAGTATGATCTAAATAGAGCTAAAACCTCATGAAACTGGGAAATTCCCATTTTAAGAAGCTCACTGGGTTGAAAGCCTGCTGGGCTTTTTGCCTGGCCGTCAGGGTACCTTTTCCATGGTAAAAGCAATAAATAAGTGTATTGTTTAATGGAGAAGAAGAAAATGCTTGCACCCTCATTGGCCAGCATCAGAAGCCTTCAGACATAAGCTCAACCTAGATCTGAGTTTTGAAGATTTCGTTTCCTCACAGGTGACTGGTCCTTAAGTCTCACAATGAGATAACATCTGGCCACTCACCAAATCTGACTGACAATAGGGGACTGAGGGTAGGAAGCAGGTGACCTGCCACTGTCATGCAGGTGATTCTAATTCAATCTCCTGATTCTAATTAGTTTCTTAGAAGCATTATCTTTAACAAACTCCAGAGTGAGTATATAATGCATTTTATAACAATCACTAGCAACATTATAGCATAAGAAGTTAATGACCTAACTTTCCATTGAGCTAAAATTACTTTTTTTAAGGAGGGATGGCCATATTTACCAACTGACCTTTAGAGCCATGAACCAGAATATTTGTCTGGCTGGGAGCCTCATCACCTTCTCCGTGGAAGTAGAGAGCCAAGGAGATGGAGAGCTCCAGGAATAGCAGGACACAATAATAATTCTATCACTGCATTACATGTAAGTGAGTCATGTAGCAGTATCAGCCTGAGCAGTTTTGCTACTTTATTTTATGCCACAGCTGAGATTTGGACTACCTGACCACTCCTTCTTGGCTAGAATTTCACTGGGACATTTGGCCCAAGTGACACAGGTTGATTGTATCTGATTAAGGAAGACCTGCTTGTAGATAAGCTCAGGGAGACAGCTGATTGCACCTACATCACAGACGTGAAACTGACTGAACTGCAAAAGCAATAATCTGAATAGCCTTTATGGAGCGGTACAATGCTCAGGGCACTGGTGCAGGTTGAATGTCAGTGGTCAAACCCATGATTTAGAAAAACTTATTTCTGAAATGGCAGATATATATGTGGTCATCTTTCCCTGTGTGAAGGCACAACTAGCTGAAGAATGATAAGTGATCTCTGTTACATGTCAGATGTTTCTTTCTTATAGATTTCTTAACTCCTACATAAATATCATCTCTTCACATATATATAAAGTATTTTATAATTGTTCTCATGCATGTATAGCTGAAAGGGTAGAGCAGATTGATGCATCTTTCATGCAATGGGAAAGAGCACTTTCTAAGGGATAGTCAAGAATTTAATGTAAAATTTATGTGTGGAGCTCAGCTTCTGGAAACTGCAGGTCATAATAATGGCTTTCTTCTGGTGACAGGTAATACCACTATTCTTTTTTGTAGCATCTTGGCATTGTTCTAATTTTAGTCAAAACAGTTTCCACTTTTAATGGAGTCTAAAGTTCAGTTAGCTATTGATTTTCACTACCATATTTTGCAAATTGATGCAGTTGGTTATTTGAATTATAAATTGTTCAGGACATATAACTACTTACTAATATGAAAAGGTCCATTTCTGACATCTAATTCCAGTTTATCAGCCAAACCAGTGAACTGATGGCCCTGGTCAGCACAATAGGATGATAAAACCCAGCTTTGAAGTATATAATCCTCTTATTAGTTATATAAGACAGGCTAGCAGGAAATTTCCCAAATGAGGTCTTAAACTGTGTTGTTTTCCAGTCATTTCAAACCATCCTAGATTCTCGGTAATGCCATTTCAAATGTACCTTTGGGTGGAAAGGAATCATCATAATTTTTGGCATATTTTATTACTCAGAAATAATCCCGTCCTTTCTATTCCCTCTGATTTTTCAGTTGATTATATATATTTTCTGTTTGTTGCCAAATCTGTCTGCAGCCACTCTTTAATAACTCTATTCAACTACATTGGGGCCTTAAAGAGTTATTTTTTCTTTCCTCCTGAACACTGTTTTCAGTGGGAAGAGGGGTTGAGAAAGTATTAGGAATACACCCACCAGCATGTTTGTTCCTTCCTTAATTTTTTAAAGTTACTTCAAAGAGAGAAACTCTGTGGCAGTGTACTGAGTGTGCTCCTAGTTTGCAGAAAATTGTTGGATTTAGCTGTTAGAGAGACTCGTTCTCTCATTTAGTGTTCTAAATATGCAACATATTTTAATTCACAGAAAGGTCATGCTGATTTAGCTGATAATGATTTCTATTAATTCCACATGCTGTACCAATTAAAATCTGGGCATGCAAATTAGAATGTTTATTCTGGATGAATGGGAGATAGGGGAGGTTATAAACCCCAAATGCTTCTTTGAAGCATGGTTCTATTTGAACAGAAAAAGCTTCTAAATATTATACTCTGGAAGTCTGTGTGTATTGTGTCTCAAATCAATCCTTATCAAATGCTCCCAGGTTACAATAAACAAGGTTTTTATTTCCTTAGCTGCCAGCTTTGACAAGCCAATGCAGTCTGTCAGAGTCAGACTGGTATCTTTCCATCACACATTACATGACCAGTAAGAAAGATTCTGTGAGCCAAAATCTGTCCTCAGTTGCACTCCTGCAATCCTGTTACCTCTGTAGCGTGTCCTCAGTGACACCAGAGCAAATCCTTCCTGTGCAAGGGAGCTCTTCTGTGGGACATGCAGGAAGGGTGTTAGAGGTAGCAAAGAGATATGAGGAGGCAACTGGTGGATTTTCCTTTTGTAAAGTTTGTTCTTTATCTTTTTTTTTTTTTTTTTAATATAGATCCTTTCTACTGGACATCACAACTGACAAACATTTCATAGGATCACAGAATATGCTGAGTTGGAAGGGACACACAAGGATCACCGAGTCCAGCACCTGGCCCTGCACAGGACAAACCCAAGAACTCCACCATGTATATTCCTGAGAACATTGTCCAAACACTTGAGCTCTGTCAGGCTGTGACCACTTCTCTGGAGAGCCTGTTCCAGTGCCCAGCCACCTCTGGGTGAAGAACCTTTTCCTGATATCCAGCCTAAACCTCCCCCGACACAGATTCATGCCATTCCCTCCACAATACCCTAGGCCTAATGAACATTTAGTGAACAATTTTGTAGAAGATAAGATGAACCAGAAGAGCCAGAATACAAGTTCATCCCATGGTTTCTCTCTCTGAGCAATGTTCTTTGTATTTCCATTGTTTTATTAAATGAAAAATTGCTTTCAGGAAAAAAAAAATTGTATTTTAACACCAGATTTGCAATATCAGATGTTCCACTTTCTTAATGGAATACAATATACTGTCCCCAATTAGTTTCTTCCATATAAACAAAGAGCTTTTATAGTAACAGCTTTTTGTCCTGTAGTTTTTGACAAGTGCTGGTTAGTTAACACATTGAACATATTCACTTACTCCCTTTATATCATAGAATCATAGAATGGTTTGGGTTGGAAGGGACCTTAAAAATCACCAACCCACCTGCCATGTGCAGGGACACTTTTCACTAGACCAGGTTGCTGAGAGCTCCATCCAAACTGACCTTGAACACTTCCAGGGATGCAGCATCCACAACATTCCTGGGCAACCTGTTCCAGTGCCTGACCACCCTCACAGTAAAGAATTTCCACCTAATATCATATCTAAACCTCCCCTCTTTCAGTTTGAAACCATTTCCCCTTGTCTTACGAGGCATTACAGGCCTCGTAAATAGTCTCCCTCCATCTTTCTTAGAGACTCCCTTAAGGTACTGGAAGGACACAATCAGGTCACAATGGAGCCTTCTCATGACTGAACAAACCCAATTCTCTCAGCCTTTCCTCATAGGGGAGGTGTTCCACCCCTCTGATCATCTTGGTGGCCTTCTCTGAACTCACTCCAGCAGGTCCCTGTCCTTCCTGTGCAGGGACCCCAGAGCTGGATGCAGTGCTCCTGGTGGGTCTCAGCAGAGCAGAGCAGAAGGGCAGAGTCCCCTCCGTCCCCTGCTTCCCACAGGGCTCTGGATGCAGCCCAGGACACGTTTGGCTCTCTGGGCTGTGAGTGCCATGGCTGGGGCATGTCCAGCCTCTCACCCACAGCACCCCCAAGTCCCTCTGGCAGAGCTGCTCTCAGTCTGTTCATGCCCAGCCTGTGCTGGTATCAGTGGTTACCATGACCCAGGTGCAGCACTTTGCACTTGGCTTTGTTGAACTTCACAAGATTCCCATGGGCCCACTTCTCCAGCTTGTACAGCTCCCTCTGGATGGCATCCTACCCTTCAGGAATGTCAGCTGCACCATTCCGCCTGGTGTCATCTTCAAATTTGCTGAGAGTGCACTCAATCTCAATCTTTATATCATTGATGAAGATATTAAATAACACTGGTTCCAGTGCAGACCCCTGAGGGACACCACTTGTCACTGATGTCCATCAGGAGTCTGAGCCATTGACCACTACCCTCTGGATGTGACCATCCAACCACTTTCTTATTCATCTAACAGTCCACCCATCAAATCCATATCTCTCTGTAATGCACTGTGAAAAAATAGACATGTATTTTTAACTTAAATACAAGCCTTGGTGGTGGTTTGTAGAATTTGCTTTTCAAAAGGGATGTTGTTTCTATAAAATGTTCAGAAGAACTGCAGCTTCTTCTAGGAGAAGAAGGAATTGTTCTTGAATTAAATTAACTGTTCTTTTAAATAATTGAAATTAAAAGGAAGATTGCTTCAAAGAAGATCTAATTAGAGATTCTCTGGGGCCATGAAACACCAGCAAATCCAGCAGACATAATGAGTCTTCAAGTGTGCATGCCTAGGATGTTGTAAAAATACTAGCCATCACTTGCACTCCGCTGGTGACATTTGTAAGTCATCTTTAGTTGTTTGTATGTAAAAAATTACCTGATTTTGATCACTATGTCTATGCTAAGAAGTGTTACATGCCTGCAGTAAGCCATAAATCTTTGCATTCTTGATATAATGATGGTATTGTCATCTGATAATAATTTTAATGATTTTTGTTTTACTGTATCTAATAATTTTTGCCCACTATTTGATGACTTCCTAAAAATCCTCATCTAATGCCTAATGTCTGTCTAGAAAAAGACAAAGTTAAATGGCTTTCGATTCAGTAGTAAGCTCACCTAAGAGCATTCAAACCTAAAATTTATGAATAAAATAGTAAGACATACTTAAAATTTCATTGTATTTTAGTTCTAGAGAAGTAGTACGTCTGCTTCTCTGCTGTAGAGTTATTCTGTTCCTGTGTGATTGAGAATAACTGCAGCTATTTTCTTCAAGTTTACTTGGCACAGATTCATTTAAAGCAAATAAACTGTCTTACATCTTGTGTTTGGATGGAGTAATTGTCCATTGCTTGTGCTACCTTGCACTTTCAAATAGCTTAATCAGCATGAAAAAAAACCATAGCCTTAGACAGTAGAAGATAATTTAAAAAACAGAGGAACACTTAACGTCCACCTGAAACAAATCAAAAGAAACCACCCCTTTGTCTGTCTTTGTATTTGTCCATAGTTGGCCATCTATATGCCACTTAGTAATTTTCAAGATACTTATCGTGCTTGCCTCCCCTGAATATCTGTAATTCAGAAGTATAAACAAAATCAGGACTTCTGAAAATCATGAAGATTTGTAATGTTACTGTTGCTGACAGCTCCTCCTGGCAGAAACTTTGTGAAAGAGAGAAAGAATTTTGTATTACAAAATTCAGCAGTATTCAACATTTTCCTGGAAGGATGTTTTTAAATGATTTCTCCTTTCCTTTATGTAGACTATTAATAAAGCTAAAAGTACATTTATATATACTACTATTAAAAATATAGCCTCCTAAAACTTGGAGAAAGGGTTCTGATCATTTTATGTAATGACATTCCTGCCAGTTCTAGATACTAAAATAGGGGAGGGAAAATACAAAAAAGCATTAAAAAAGCTAAATTTTCTTTTTTCAGCCCTGTTTAAAAGCTTAGCAGGATAACGCTGATTAAACACTTGGAAGAAGAGAAATGGGTGTGTCTGGGTGCAAAATAGCCATATGTTTGCCATGAATCACTTCAAAGGCCTTTTAAGTTGGGAACTCATTTTTCCTCACATGCAAATGTACACAGTAGGCTGACAGCTAAGTGCTCAGAGGCCTTACCATAGCTGACTTAGACTGGAAACAGCAACAAAAAACTATCCACAAACCTCAAAAGGACACATGCATTTTGGAAGAACAATTGAAACACATTTTTTATGCTTGCAATTGCTAGACAGTCCATGTAATAGTGAAAGAGTAGTATTACTGTATTTTCCAAAGTAAGAAAAGCATTCATGTGGCTTTTTTTTTTTTCCCTACCTATCTTAGGTTTAGGTGTTCAAGACTACACTGAGATGCAGGGAATGCTTACAGTTTGATTTATAAATTCATATTGGCAGTCTCATCCTGCTTGGTGCAGTTGAGAGGAGCAGGTGCATCCACCCACAGACCTCAGTGATTTCCTCCTCTCCAGCCTGTGATGTGAGTGCAGGAGATTGCACTGGCCTGTAGGAATTGCTGGGGGACCCAGGCTAACCTGGCTCACCAGGCAGTTGCAGCTTGTGCCTTTATCTCTCCACCATCTGTCTCAAATACCTGACTTGCCTTTCCTGGTGGCTAATTCCATCAAGGATTAGAAAGGAATATAGTTGTCTAGACCCCACATAGCTCCCAGTGCTACCACCTCTGCTAAGGCGAGCTCGCCAGAAGTGGGTGGAAACAGTGCTAAATCTGGTAGCATATGAAAGTGTATCTTGGACTTAGGCTTTCTTCTTAATTAAAAGGAAGAAAAAACATGTAACTATCTAAGCTGAATGAAGCTTTTCTGTTGTGTTTGGAGGTTGTTTCTTGGGGTCCCAGCAGACAGCCCCGTGGTGTGAAGTGCATCTTGGCAGTCTGGTGCAGCACACCAGGGCCCATCCTGCCTCCTCCTCTCTTCAATACAGCAACTTTGTATTAACAAATGCAGAGTAAAA
This sequence comes from Corvus hawaiiensis, assembly GCF_020740725.1. Classification (NCBI taxonomy): domain Eukaryota; kingdom Metazoa; phylum Chordata; class Aves; order Passeriformes; family Corvidae; genus Corvus; species Corvus hawaiiensis. The sequence goes on along the minus strand of NC_063255.1, from coordinate 9,916,272 downwards.
TACCCTTTTTTTTTCCCTCCACAGATTTCTCCAATGTGATTTTCTGGTTTCTATCAGCAGTGGTTTATGATTTCTTTTCAGGTGACTCTGAATCCAGACAAAATTGAAATGGCCTTTATTTTAGGAGGTTCAGCTGATACATAGCTACTCCCCTTATTCCAAATGCATTCTTACTGAATTCCTAGTATATTTTCCAAACTCTTTCCTGCTTTGTTCCTTTCTACAACTGTCATCCTATACCATAAAAAACTTTTCTGTAATAACCACTTTTCCATGAAGCTGCAATAACATTAAACATGAGGCCTCAGACTAAAAGTGGTAAAGAACTAAACACTTAATTGGATTAGACTCTCGAATCAGAGTTAGTAAGGTCTAAGGAAGGAAGAAAAAAACCACCAGGTTGCTTACTATAGGAGGAAACATGACTTAGAGGCTGCTGTAGAAAACAGAATTTAACATCAGGTACAATACCCAAGGAAAAATGTCACAATCAGTCATGTACCTGATGTAAAACTTGAAAAATACTATAAAAAACTAAAAAATCCCCACTGTTTTTTTTTTTTTCCTGTTGTTGATGCATCTGTTAACTCCTTTTCTGTTTAGAAGGATGATTTAAAAAAAAATACTGATTGTTACTTATTATTTTAATGTGCTCAGAATTTTATTAAGCAGTTTTGAAATTATATCTTCGAGAAAATGTCTCTGCCCTGATTGTCTCCTTCAGATACATTTATCACAGTAAATATGACAACAACATGGGATTGCTTTTCATCTCCTCTCACCTCTCCAGGTTCTTGGCCTTGTAAAGGTCCTGGCCACCTCCACATAACCTCGTGCAGTTTTATTTGTCTGACTAATTCCCTGCATTCGAACATTTCTGCAACACATTAATACTTTGTCCCTTCCCCTCCACATGGTCTCTTCCCCTCCACATGGTCCCTTCCCTTGCAGAGGATAACATCAGCCAGGTCAGTTTTACCACAAAGAAGTTGCTGTGCTCTTACAAGCAAAATAATACCGGCACCTTGAGCTCCAGTTCTGAGAAATGACTACCCTACACTGCAATTACTGTTCTTAACAGAGTGTTTGGCATTATATTATTGCACACCGACTCAAACAGTGTCTTAATGTCTAGATTTTGTCAGCTATCCAGATTCAATCTATTGCAAATGTTACTAACTCCCATGGTATGATAAAATATATGTAAATAACAACACTCTTGTGGCCTTATTAAATTAAAATGATTTACTAATGCTGTGTAGGAGGAGAAGCAGAGGAAAGAAAAGTGGGAATTAAATAGTGTGGTATACTAGAAAGATTTTAAATGACAGTTTAAGATTCAGGCCTTGCCATGCATGGATACCAAGCTGAATATTTTAGCCAAGAACAGAATTTGCAGGTATGTACTGCTGGTTTTTTTTTTTTAAATAACGCTCCTCTGGATCCTTCTTACATGATTTAGGGGACAGGATTTCTGGCTGCTGCTATAGAGTCTCCGTGTTTTAGAAGAGATTGCTTGTGACTGTGACAACCTCCTGTTGCTGTCGTTATTATCTGAGAAATTTTACCCTCTGCCAAAGCTGATACCCTTTAATGACCTATCACAGGCTAATGTTAAGCATTGAAATCAGGCTTGTTGATTTAGGTTGTTCTGGTTTTTTTACGTTGTATAAGTACATATGCATTATCCTTTAATGAGTCAAGTTATTTAAATTTCAGATCAGATTGGGGATACAGTGAGTGTGATGGTTCTATATTCCTCTACCATCTGTCACTGAGAAGCTTCTTAAAGTTGCAGCCTTGGTTAGAAGAACAGCTTGGTCCTATAATCTCTCTGCCGCTGTTTCTAAACAAAGACTAGAGACAGGCTTTTCATCTACTGAGAACAGTTGTTTTGAGTGAAACCTAGTGGAGACACTAAGGCTATGTGGAATATTCAAAGACTGTTGTGTTGGTGCTACAAATATGTGTACCTCAGGGTTTCATACCGCTATCTCACCTCACAAAGCACTAATTTAATGGAAATCCCTGGTGCTGAGGCAAAGTAGGTGAGTGGTCTTAAGTTGCACTCCCACAGGGAAGTGAGGCATCTGGTCTTACTGTTTTTATTCCTCTTTGGTAGCCTTCAGTCAGATCACACAACACTATCTGAGGCAGTGGAGTTGCTAAATAATTTTGGGAGTGGAACAGGACTGACTAATCCAGACACTATGCAGACATGGTCTGAGGTACTTCAGCCCTAGAGCCTCTTTGTGGAATTTGGATGACAGTCAGGATTGTTTTCTGAGTACTTTTCCCTGTCATGTTTTTGTTCTGAATTTACAGTACTTTATCAAATCTGCTGGGTGTTGATTCAGGCTGCCCTCAGCCTCAGAAGACAGTCATTTTGCAGGCACTGAGTTAAGTCAATCTTGCTCATATGGATTGTAGTGGACTGCAGGCATCAGTTAGGAGAAGGAGCAGGGACAGTTTGGTGGCCTGCAACCAAGGTGGAAAGTCCTTAGAGAACCCCTGATGGCACCAGAGGCAGAAGTGTGAGTGCTGACAGCAAACAAGAGTGCTTGACGTAAAGGAAAAGGGACTGGCCTTCAGTTAGTCCTGTTTCACCCACAGGAGTACAGAAAGTACAGAAAGACTTCCTTTTTTTCCCCTGAAAACACCTGTAATCCTTCCCCTCTTCTGCATGTTATCTGATTGTGCTGGTCTTGCTCGGGAAGAGGCCCAAGGGCATATCTGATAAGGGCTCAGGAGACTCCATCCAGTATGTCCTGCCATGAATGTTAACGATTTCTGCTATCCCATTTTCTGTTATAGAGTTAGTAACATCTCCAGGAAAATCTTGTTTAAGGCACCTGCATATTTGTTAGGGCTTTTGTAAAAAAGAAAACCAAGCCAAAGCCAAACAAATATAACTTGCATTAAGATGTCTGAGAGCAGAAGAAGGAAAGCTGTTGTGGGCAGAGTGGCAGCTTCAGACAAAGCTTGTTAAAGAAGTCCTCCTCCCAATGAGTCATGAGGTGCAGAAAGGACCCCCTTGCCTTCTAAACTCTTTGTCAGAGAGAAGCCTGTATGCAGCTGGATCCAATCTTAGTGTCAAACCTTGTCAATGGTTTACGTCTAAAGGATTATGCAGGTGTAACTGAACATTTATACAGCTTTTTCCTGCAGAATTAAGGATGTCAAATCAGATACATTTATAAATATATATATAATTATAAGGATTAGACAAAAATATTTTAATCAGAATTATTTTCTACAGAGTATAGGAACTACAACAACTGTTATAGTGCAATATGAAGCAATATTAAAGCAATTATATTAAAGCAATTTTATTAAAGCTAGAAAAAACTATTATGAAGCAGATATTGGTGTTACCCAACCATATTGATGACTTTGGGCAAATCTTTTTCTCTCAGCCTCAAGAAGTAACCAGGATAAATGACACATATAAACTCTAACTACAGGGCTACTATATATATGAAAAAGTCACACACACAAATTAAACATGATATTTGCTAACACGGAGGTCTTGGAGTACTGACGTGAAGTGCAGCATTGATATCAGCAACCAGAACCATGAACAAAGTCATAATCTTCCTCTTACATGCATATTCATGATATGGAAAAAACGGATGCCACTTTCTATTCTCCAGCCTTACTCATGTCTCACCAATGTTCAAATAATTTTTGCCTTTACATTTCTACTTGGCTTCATGCTGCTGTTGAAATTGTCATCATATGAAGCTTGCTAATTGTTTCCTATGAAACTTGTCCTGAATTGTTAAAATAAAGCATTTTCACATGTTCCTAAGTCTTTGACTTCTTTCATTCTTTGGATTATTTTTCTCTCTTCAAAATTATTTTGCTTAGTAATATTGACTTACCAAAAAAATGATGTTTTCTGCAGAATAAGTAGGACAACAATGCTGTAATTTAATATATGTCACTAATCACAGTTGTGATTTCACTGCTGATATTGAAAATTAATAACATTTTAAATGACTTTTTTTTACTTCTCTGTTCAATTTAAAAATATAGTCTCTAGTATATAGATATTTTCCATTGGTACACTTGTATTTCTGGAAATTATGAGATGAAAAATATGTGCTAGATTACAGTTTTGCACAGTGAACATGACTTAAATCATGTACATCAGAATTTTTTTTGTGTCAGACTGAATACACACATTGACAAAATTAAGTCAAGGAGAAAAAGGAGATTATTAGAATACTCTAAAGGCAAGACTTTTTTTTTTTTAAAGTACTACTTACTATTGAGATAAATAAATTAATTCCCATTGTAGTTACCATAATGCAGTTTTACCTAAACTTCTGTTAGTTCTCAGTACTCTGAGTGTAGAAAGTACTGTATACAATTGCATATAGTTATTTCTAAAGACTTTGTAGTGCTCCGACATGACATAAAACCCCTGCTGTGCTTTGAAACAGAACCTTGAACAGCCTGGCTTAATGGAGAAGAAAGGGTGTTATTGCTGTATGAAGTGAAAGAAGGATGATGTAAATTCCTAAGAAGATTACAGAACTGTAAAGGAAATTTCAAAACTATGAAACAGCATATGAAAGGAATCTCTAGGAATAGATTAAAACATAAGAGGAGGGAAGTGAAATATGTGTGATTATTGAAAACCTACCTGCACCTTTGAGGTGAATATTGCCTGCCATTTCCGTTGGGCAATGTAAAATTGCAGATTTTAAATGCCTCATAAAAGTACCATTGCCCCCAGTCCTACCTGCTGTGGCAGACACCTGCACTTTGGGAATCTGCCTTCCTAACTCAAAAGGCAGCCAACTGTGATGTAAAGAGTCACTCACCTACCCTGCTGCAGTTCTAATGCATTTAGGTCAAAGTTACACAGGGGTTGTTTTTATAGTTTAAAGAACTTTAAAGAAACAATATGGATCCTCACACAAATGACTGTTGCAGTGTGCCCAAATCATCCAGGTCTATTCTACATCCCTTGCCAAAGCAGACACCTGGCAGTCTCCACTGCTCTCAGAGCAACAAGACATCTCTCTAAGGCACAAAGCAGTGCCTTCCTCCCTACCTGCAGCACTAACATTATCTCTGCTCTGAGGCAGCAAAATTTCTGCACCTAGAAATAATCTATCTGCATCTCAAGAATGATGTGTCATGTATGTGACCCAAACATTTCCGAAACCTTTTTCTAAATCTTCCAACACCTGTAGAGAAAAGTGCACTATCACTTTTTAAAGGACAGGGAGATGGAGGTATTGGAAGAATGAGTTCAGTCCTAACAGGAGAAATGATGTAGCTACTGCAGGTTCTTGTTTGTTCATCCAGATCTACCTTCAACAACTGTCTCATGCCGTGCTCCCATTCCAGTTTAATTCTCTTAACTTTGTTGAACTGACACAGCTGTGGAAAAAGCTGTGGCCTCTGTGCCTCCCGAGCGCCGTTAGCAGAACTCCTTATTGAGGTCATGTCCATCACAGGGAGGCATTGGGGTTGCACTATTGCCCTCAGGGGACTATTTGTTTGGCAGATATCTTGTGCAGACCCCAATGCTCAACAAGGGCAAAGCCTGACTTAGGAGTAGAGAAAAATGACCCCATTTTCTTTTAGTCACAGATTGAATAAAACTTTGAAGATATATGCAGATGATTATAATAGCAGACTAATTCCTACTTTTCAGAGCAAGTTCATGATAACCAGGTAAATGCTTTCATGATAACCAGGTACATGTTTATTTCTCCCCTGAGTATCAAGAAAGAGAGTGACAGATAAAAGGCAAAGTGTTACAGGAGAACTGATACAGGAACAATTTTTCTGAAGTCAGGCAGTGAGTGGGTCAAAACCCAGGTGAAACTTTGTTTCTAACAGCTGAGTACTTGTGAAGCATGGCTCAGTGGCTGTACCATCTCATGGATACTCACCTTGCTGTATGGAGCTACCAATCCTAAACTCCCATTAAAGATATAAGGGAGAAGTAGGTATATTCAGAGCACAGTCCTAAAAGCAGATGTCTAAATCAGATAACTCATGCCCTAAAAGTTCCTGTGCATGCCTTAATGACAATAGCTCTGTGTGAGCAGTTCAGCTCTATATCTTGGATTACTAGGTGTCTAAAGTCATAAGAAGCAGAATTGATCCATTTAATTAAAAAAAAAAACTTCAGCCTGGTATGTTGGACTTTTCTGTTTTTTTTTTTTTTTATCTTGCATTTGGAAAATGAACTCTCCCCTCCCCTATCCTCCTCTTCGCTCTCCTCTCTTCTTTCCTTCTCCTTAAGTAGTCATATGTGTAGGCTTGCTAGTAAGTGGAAATTTAATGTAGACAGTTTTTTGGCTAGTTATCCAATATCTCTGACTGCAAATTTCAGACTGATGACAGCTTGACATGATCAGGTGAAATGTACTACATATGTGGAAAAACTAACATCCATCTTGCATGGATCTCCATGAGTATGCATCTTCAACAGAAATATGGTAACCCTCATCTTGTTCAAGTGAAAAACTGGAAGTGGAAAAGAGGCAATGAGTGCATTGATAAGGAAGTGAAGATAAAAGGGGGCAATAGGGAAGGCTGGTGGAAAGCAGAATATTTTCAGACCTGAAAGTATTGACTTCATCAGCCTATTCAGATAAGTTTTGAGCTACAGATTTTATATGTAAGCTAAATCATTTTTTTGTTGCAGAGCTCTTTAAACAGAGGTGCAACTTATGGCTGTGTTCACGTTGTCCGTCATCACTGTGTCAGTGTGTGGGATTAATACCCTAACCTGGCCTGACACTTGGGCACAGACCCTGCTGCTTCCCAGCAGCATCCTCTGCCAGCTTGGCAGCACAGCCTTGTCCATTGCTCTGTGAGCCCTGAGGCTCCTTTCCATCACATCCTGCTTTGCACTTACTTTGCCCTATTTTCCTTTCTCTTCCCTACCATTGTATATTTTTTCTCCTCCTCCTCTTTCTTACCATCTTTAGGTAAGTTTTAGTTCTCGGTGATGGCAACTATTTATTTATTTTGCTGCACTGCAAGTTTTTAGATATTTTGAAAAGTAGTTGAATGTTACCTCTATCTTGAAAATGGTAAGGTGACTTCTCATACCTGTGAGAGGAATGATGAGAATTAGCACTTACTTTAGGGGCATCTCTTCTTCCTTCTCTCCCACTGTTTGCTGAGTCCCTCTAGCCATCTGCTCTTTCAGCATGTAGTTGAGGAGCACTGGCTATTGTGTACCTTGTGTGACTGTACTGCCATTTCACATGTCTCTGGCTGCAGTGATAAAGCTGGCTTTATGGAAGAATGCTCATATTTGTCCAAGTCCTCTCCTCTTTTTCCATCCAACTCCCTTCCCCTCTGCCTTTCCCTTAGCTGTGTTGTTACAGATATTTGTGGGGCTGTACAGCAAATGCTATCAGTGAAATGAAATGGTTGAAAAAAGTAAACCTCATTTGTACCATCAAGTGGAGAGTACAATAAACAATGGTGCAAGGGAAAAGCAGCTGACAGGAAAGTAAAATTGGCCTGCCCACCAAAGGAGAGCTTTGTAATGAGTACATTCTGTATTACCCAAGATGTTCTTGGGCCAGGATGGCAGATTCACTGTAAATATTGCCCTCTGCATTGAAATTGTATGGAGAAGTGATTCACGGCTCAGCTTTGCCAGTAATCAGCTTGCCTTCCTCTGAGCATGAATGGAGAGTCCTCTCATGAAATTTGTGCAGTGGCTGGGGTCAGGTTAAACCTGTGCATCCCTCCTATGACCCAGCTGCTCCTGGAGTTGGAGTGGTTCTTAGTCCCTTAGCTATTCACAAACTCTTCCTGAGCTTCTCCTCAGACAAAAGCTATTCATGCTGTCCTCAAGAAAAGATGTCAGCTTAGTGAGGCTATGGTTTCCAAAGAAGTCTAAGTGATTTGGGCACCCAGTTTATTTGAAAATAAAAGTACATGTTCAAGTTCAGATGGCTTTGAAAAGTCCCAGCTGGAGTCTGCTTACTGGTAGAAAACAGACAGATCGATAAAGCAACCTTGGCCATGACACTGAAACATGGCTCAGTACTGTAATTCACCACAGAGCCTCACTTGCATTTAACAGTATTTATTTATTGCTTCTCCTAAAATTTTTTTCTTCCTTCCTTCCACTTGCTTATCAGAGACAGATTTCTTTCAGATCTACCAGAGAGAACATTTCTTTCAAAGACATTCTGGAGGAGTTGTTTGGACAAAGCTGATCAAAAACTGAATATAAAAAAACCCACCACAAAGTTCTCTATTTAATATGGAAATACTAATAGCAAACTTTCCACAATAACAAACCAAAAGGCAAATAAGACATGCAACCTTTTAAGAATGATTTATTTAACACATGGATTGCTTTTCAACACTGCAGACTGTCTTAATCTGAACCACAATGGTTGAGAAGTAGCAGTCTTTGTTGTGAGTGAAAAGGTTATACTTGTTTCAGGAAGGTGATTTGTTTGAGTGTCTGGGACATCCTCTGTGCACAATGCCATGTGACACAGAGACATCTCAGCTAGATCCACATGCAATAGTCTTACTATCAGAAGTGAGGTAGCTGGAAGTTCACACAGATGCATTTGTTCTAGTTTTCACTGTTCAGTCATCTGCAATGCAGACTTGCTTTATGAATCATGGAACAAAATGTTCTATGTCCTTGCTTCCAGCCTATATTACCAGATAAAAGCTTTACAAATACTCTGTGAACTGTGTTCATGCCATTTGTTAATGAATTTCAGGCTCTTTACTCCAGTGAACAACTTTGTGTTGCAAAACCAAACCCTAGAAGATGAGTTTTTCAAAAAATAAAGCAATGCCAAACTGTATGTTAGGTAAACAAGCCATTATACTCTTCAAGGCAATGAAAGCCATTGAGTATGTAACTGACATAATCTAGGTCTTCTCAACCTCTAGTCCAATTTTTGGTGTTTATTTTAAAACTACCTAATAGTTTTTAAAGCATCCAAGTAGTTACTTCACAAAGATATTAAACAGCATATCATTCTTTAACCTAAAATTTTCCTGTGGGCTTCACATTTTTGTTAGACTCAATTGCGTAGGAGGCTGTAAATTTCATAAGTGTGCATTTGATTTAATTAGTTGTTTTGGTATATGCACTTGTGTCTGCTCTGAATGTCAGACCAGAATGGCAGCTGATCCAAAAGGGTATTTTTCTATTGCATCCAAAGGAAGTACTTGAATTTGCATCCTCTGATTAATGGGAGCTCTAGTTATATTGTCAATGGCTATATAGAAATCCAGAACCCGAATCCAAGTGATTGGTGAAAACCTGAGCATTGAAAAAAATCACGGTTTATACTCCAGTCTGAGTGTTTTCACTTGATCATGTGGTTGGCGGCTTCATGCTTCTTGTACTCTACCCCAGGCTGGAAAGGAAAGCCATTTTATGGCAGCTGTAAATCCAACAATCATCCTTTTAAGATCTATTTTCCTAATTTCTTTCTACTTTTTTTCTGATTTCCTAAGGCCTCCCGAAAACTATTTTGATGTAACCAGAGTGGTTTTTTTGCATTTTCCATGGTGTACAACAAGAACAACAACAATAAACAACAACAACAAAAGACTGAATAACTTATACACAAATTTTAAAGCATAGAGGGACACTTTAAAAAAGTACTCATATCCTTTCTTGTTGTTGCCAGAAGAAAAATTGCAAGACTTTCCTAGGTGCCTAGTTAATCACATTATTCTTAAAATGTATCTCTCTTTGAACCCCCCTTACAGTAGGCATTTGTGTCCACAGTGCCAAGGTATTCAGCAGAACTCCTCCTACAGCACTGCTTAACTGTGACCTGGAGGTGCTGAACAAAGTGTCCAAACACCTGATCATATACAGTGAGCCTTTGCATAAAATGAATCAAACAAGAATCAGGGATGGGCTGGAATTACTCTACTCACTCTGTACAGCAAATTGAAAAGTCAGAGGCAAGCTATCCCTGCCCTGCTCTACCTATGTGCTCTGGGGGTGCAGCTTTGGGTTCTGAATTTGCAGTGAAGAGAACCTGCCTTGGGTTGCATTGAACTTTTCCCCAAGATCCTTCAGCTTAAGTCTAAAGAAAAGATATTTTTCAATTCTTGAATTGATCTCCTCTTTGCTGCAACAGTAGCCTAGTTTGTTCTGCTCAGGGTACATGAGAATCTGGTTGAGGCTGTATCTGATTGGGACAGGGAGTAGTAAATTTTTGAGCTATTGTGTGGGTGAATTTTTATGAAATTACTGTGCTAGTCAGAAATCCTTTGATAGAACCATTTAGAGAATATGATGTTATACACTTACATATTCGTATTGCTTTCCTCCATTAGCCAAAGTATTAACATGTCTCTCTCTTAATAAAGAAAAACAACACAGTTGGAAATGGTATGAAATGAACTCATATGGATCTTTAAAAATGGTTTCTGCAATAAATGAATACTCTTTCACTGGCTTTGCAGTTATTCAAGTCTCAGATAGCAAATTAGTAGTCCTAAATGTTACTTGTGCCATAGGATTTTTAATCAAGGGGCTTCTTTTGAATTTGCATCTTCCCATCTTGAACTAATGCTACCTACTTTTTGCTGCCAGTGTGAGTACGTCAGCAATTAATGGCAATTTCTTGATAATTTCTAAACCTTTTCTTGATAATTATCCACAAAAATTACAGTTCTTCATTCCCTCCATTTAAACTTCTGCAGCACTACAGATCAGTAGGCTCAACAATATTGAAATGCTGTTCTGCAAGGCTGCAGAACTGAGGCTGATTTACAAGCCCTATGGCAATATTAAGCAACTTGGATGTTTTCCTGTAGTCTGTAAGCAAATTACTCTTCCTTTCAAGCCTGCTGCATTTGATGGTTCCAATGTTTACATTTGGAATATTTTCATTAATATTAGTATATGCTTCTGATTTACATGAAGATCTTCAAGGTGTAAGTTTTCTGCAGTTACATGTTATTAATGCGTTTTGGCTACCAAGCTCTTGATTATCTTAGTTGAAATTGAGGCTGTTTGTAGGGCCTGCAGCCAGCAGCAGTAGTGGCCATTGTATTTTAACACTTGCACATGTGCAGAGCAGAGATTTTCTCACTCTTCTTTGTATTTATGCAAATACATTAGGCATGGAAATACATATTTCTTGCTTTTCAGATCCATTGTTTGTCCTAATAATTTAGACCTGACTTATCTTAAAAGTAAGCACTCAGTTAAGGGGTCCCAGAGGCAGCGCAAGGACTTTCTCACTTGAACTAAGCACTGTTATTTTCTGTGTTTCTACGAATGCAGATGGTGCTTTCTCAATATGCTTCCCCGAAGAAGGATCACTGAGATTATTCAGTGATGCCAGCCTCGTTGTCACTTCACAGTGACACATGGTATTCTCCAGGGTCTGCTCCAGCTACCGCTGGTGTGTGAAGCTCCAGCTGGCACGGCAGAGGCTTCCCTAAATGCTTACAGGTGCTGTGCAAAGCCATCCTCGCTGGGGCCTGACACAGCTGAGCTGTTCACAGCTGGTATAGCCTTCCTGGGACCAGATCTGAATTTCTCTGGGTTTTATTGTTGTTGGTAATGGTGGTTTTGCTGTGTGGTTTTAGCTCCTTTGGACCCCATCTTTGTCTGTGCTTTTTTTCCTAGATAAGGCCTCAAAAAAGAAAAAGGCAGCTAGTTTGAGATGGAGCCCAATGAATGCAGGTTCTATCACATGCCAGTAGAGGAACCAGAGCAATTCTTCTCTAAGCATATATCCTAAGCATGTCAGTGTAGCATATTACTCTGTTTCTCTGGATTATGAAAAATTAGACTTCATCCAAATGTTGAAATTTTCCCAGGAGGCACAAATGATTACACCACTTTCTGTGCAGAACCTTCAAACTTCTGGTTTGCTAAGAGAGTAGACTGAATATTTTTTTAGCAAAACTGTTTTCCTATTTATTTTTCTTACAGTCTGTAACTGAGTTCTCATTTTTGTCTGACTGAATGATTAGCTGACTGTTGAAATTCTATGTAGATGAATGCAAAGTAAGTTATTAAAAGAAAATACCTTTTTAACACATAAAAAAATTAACTGAAACTGAATGAATATTATATTCAGGAATATTTTTTTCATTATGGGTGTTTTGCAGAAACATGAACTCATTACCTAATAAGGCTCAACTGCCCTGCAACTCCTAAAAATGTTATAAGTGACAAGGGAAAAAAACAGAAAATCTGATTTTTCTGGTGTATGATTCCATGGTATGTCTGCACCTTCAACAAAGTGTGCAATTCTGATCATGCCAGCTTAGAAAGATGTCATAGAAGAGGGAAAGATTTAGAGAGGAATAATAAGGATGACCAAATTACAGAGGGGTAGTCATACATGGCAAGCAGACTAGGACTTTTTTTAAATTATGAAAAGGAGAGGTCTATAGACTCATTAGTGATCATGAAAAGATGGTTTGAGAAAAACTGGAAGTTGGTTATTTTACTATGGATGTCTTTGGTTTGAATTAATACAACTGTTCTTTTGGAAGAACAGAAGGACATAGTAATGATACTTTAAAAGACATGACTTTTCTGTTTTAATACACTGTTTCAAAGTGATTGGAAACTTGAGTCAAATTTTATTTTTGATAAGGCTTATCAAATTCCTGCAAAATTTTTCACAAACAGCAAATTGTTTCCTGAGGCACCAAGAGAAAAAGTTGCTTTCATTTTCTTTACCTTATTAGTGGGTAACAGATTGACCTCAGTAAAACTTTGCCATACACTTTAATAGTGCCTGGGTTTCTCCCTTGAGTCTTTCAGAGTCTGGCATGAGGACCTTCAGCTATGAAGCTGTCACTGAACATTGATATTGAACACTTCTTTTTCCATATATTTCTGGGTGGTAATTAATCAGCATGATCTGATGCTTCCAGTTCTGTCTCTAATATGCTAAATCCTGAGAAAGGAGGGAAAGGGTAAGGTCTGGAGGCTAGCAAGAAACCTTCAGTTACTTTCCAGGATAAATGAAAAAGCAGATGAGTGTAGTCTGATCACAAACATTAGCAGTCAAAGGGTAATCTGTCCATCTAAGAATGTAAGAGTAGGCAATTTTAAAGCCTAGTTAAAGGTTTCAATCACATCTACCCAGGCAGGTCTCAAAGAAAGGGAAGTTGTCCTTAAAACCTCACTGCTCTATAAGCATGCAAGAGTAATAGCTTGCTAGAGTGATGCCAATTATGAAGTGCATTCTATTTCAAAATCATTCTTCAGAGGACATTTTGAGTTTTGATAGGATTTCACAGAAATAATCCAATCAACTCCTTATATTTCAGCATTAAGAGACTTTTCGGGGGTTTTTTCCATTAATAAATTACAACTACTGACTTTCATGCCTATTGCTAAATCAAGCTGGAAAGAGAGGAGGGAATGACTAGGAGTCGCCACTGTACTTATCCTAGTACTCCAATGATTGCAACTGATTGCAACCAGAGTAGAACAAGATCAACTGGTTTAACGGTGAGTAAACAGGATCTAGTTTTTGTGAGGTCCCAGCTGACCATCAGGATCAGCTTAGACATCAACATATTTTCTCATCCCTCTTCTCTGTGACATCTCTGTGACACCCCATGGGGTGCAGAGCTCTCTTCTTGCCTCCTTTCTGCTCTTTTTTTATTGTTGTTTAATAAACCAAATTCCCCCAAGACATCCTTTCCCCATGCCACAAATCTGCAGTTTCTCAGGGATAAATTAGCCACAGGAGAAAGATTCCTGGCCAGAGAAGAAAAAATAAATTAATAAAAATGAGTTAATTAAACTTTAGATGAGGGTAGCATAGTTCAGGGAATTTGAAGATCTTCTTTCATGATGTTTTATATTTGCATGAAACATTTGCCTTTAATATCATATGCATTAAATTTTCTGCCCCAGAAAAAAAGGGACAGTGAGAAGAATTAAGGGTAGTTTCCACATTTTTATTAAACTTTTAAAAAAGTTTTTTTCTGTGTACATCACTGAATAAAATAATAATTCCATGGAACACACAAAAAAGGTAATATTTGGTCAGCATAAGGAATAATCTTTCTACAACCCAATTTCACTCAGCTAATTTACATAAAGATATGAGCACTGTTTCTGAATTAAGGTGAGGGGAATAATCTTCCCTTTGAGAGAACTCATAAGATACCTCAATTTTCATCTACATAGCTTAATATATTAAGTCTTTCTAAAAAGTAATAAGGTTTCACAAAAATATCTCAGTTCTAGAGTGTGAAAATCCTCGCTGTATATATTTTCATACAAATATGGAGGAGAAAGCTACAACAATGAAGAAGCACCAATATTAAAGTACCACGACCCCTAAGAGCAATAAAGTGTGTGAGCAATGGGAAAAGCCTGTGCACAGGCACTTCTGCCTCTGGGCATAGCACAGACCAGATGACTGCTGAGCACCTTTCCAGACTTGATTTTTCTTGTTCTGTGAGTGCAGGGTGAAACACAGCTGTTGGATCCTTGTACTTCCACAGCCACGGTGTGCAGCCTTTCCCTTGGTGGATTCCTAGATATTTTCCAGGGGAGACATAGGCCACTTTTCAATGTGTTTGACTCCCTTTATCTGATAGGCTTGTATTTTTATCCCTCCTTGGAGTAGTTCTGCCTGAGTGTAGTCAGCAAGACAGACTGGGTGCTACAGAGGTAGGTTCTGGCTACATATGGCTAATTTCTTGTACACGGGACAAATACTGCTTTCTATACCTTAGTGAAATTCCTGTGCCAGACACTTGCCAGAAGCCGGTGTACTGTAAGGATGGAAATACTCCCTACAAATGCTGGCGAGCAACTGATTCAAATTATCCATGGCCCCAGAATTTCTCAGTTTGGATATTGGCAGCAAGACAAAGTTGATCTCTAGGAAGTGGATTTTCCTCTGTATGCAGCAGAACTAAAAATTTAAAAAAGCCCTTGCTTTGTGTGGGTTTCATATGAAGCAGACATGCTGGGTTTTTTCTGACCTTTTAGTAAAATCTTGCTATATTAAGTTAAAGGGTTGAATGAAGATGTCAACAGTAAATACTTTTTCAAACACTCATTTTCACATAAAGCTCCTAGAAATTTATCTCTATTTATTATAATAGAAAGGGAAAAGTTCCAGACTGAAATAGCAAGGATTGTTTTATTAAATTCTTGGGGGAAATATTGACAAGTGTTTGCATAAGGCCTCCTCCTTCTAACGCCGACTCTAACAGATAGGTGGATAAGCAGAGAAACAGCTCTCTGAAATGTGCGTGTTAGAAGTGGCTGCCATTTCAAAGACATTCTCTCTATACATTGCTAGCCATGAATTCTAAAAATAAGCTTTAATCTCTATCTCTAAGTTTCCAATAGACTGCTAAGCAGCCAAAATGTCAAAGCTTCAAAACCTGTAGACAGTCTTCTGTTTCCCTGGCATGCCAGAGAAGAAAGTAAATCCCTGAATACTGAGCTGACGCTTCCATCAAATACTTGTTTGTGGTAATGTTCAGATAAACAATCTTTTCTAATAAGTCATCATCTTTCATCTCCAGACCACTATGGAGCTCATTATAAGCAAATTCTTTTGAAGTGCGTTGCTGAGAAATAAATTCTAGTGCATTTTTAAAATTTGAACTCCCAGTTACCTTGCTGATAGTGACACCAGCTAGTCTGGTACTGGGAAAAAAATCCTTCTGTCAGATCAAGTGATATTCTCCTTTGTAACAAAACTGACTGGGCTTGCTCACTGTGTTTTATAAATCATGCAGAGTGTCAGGATTTCCATGTGTTTTTTACTTGGGGGAAGGAAGAGTAGAAATTTTGGGAAATTCAGTGAACTCTTTTTGCAATCATTCTTCACTGAACCCTTTGTTCAGTTACGGATGAGAAAGGAGAAGAAGGACCATAGAAAATAAAAGACAACTTGATTTAACAAGATTTGACCAATATATGTGAGATGTAGACATGAAAACAATTTTATTTTTGTAGCCAATGTTTATGACTCTTGTTAGAGTTTTAATTACCTGAATGAGACTTAAGGAATAAGAGGAAAAAAAAAATTAAAGATGGTTTTTATTCTCCCATGTCTGACTTTCTTTCTGGTCCATTTCTGATATTTGTGTATTTTTATTAGTTTCAATGGCCTGCAATTCATTGACACATTCAAAATAGGTTATATAGTTATTTGTTGTGAAGTTCATGAAATTGCATATGAAATATCCAAATTGTCAGTGAATATCTTAGCCTCAAATGCAGCATTTATTGTTCAGATTCTTGTTCTTCAATTTTAACTGTAACACACGAGATTTTGCTAATTATATATAAAGTTTCAAAGTGTTAAGTATTATTGGCTAAGCTTAGATGGCAAGAAATCCATTACAGCATGACAAACAGAAATGCATGGATGCCCAAAAAATGAAAGAGAGGAACATCAGCATGAGAAAAACCCTCTGCATGCCTTGCACCATGTCCTATTTTATGCTAGTAATATTAAAAAACACAAACCAAGTGCAACCATTCTTGCATTTTTGTGCAGAAAAGTGCAACTGTGCTGCATGGGCAACAGATACATTTATAATAATATACAATTTTATAAATTTTATAATAACAAACAATAAAAATTCTGTGGTTTTAATATGCTAATTTTTATTCTCTGTCCATGCCTTCTAAATTTATACATACATTCTAGAGATGGAGAAAATATTTAAGCATTAATACTTAAGTACTAAGTCCAGGCCTCTGAACTTGAGCTTTGAAGGTGCTTTATCCAATACTGAAACACCTGATAGACATCTGTGGGTGCACCTGTCCTCTTATAAACTTGTTCAGCTCATCCACTCATTAGTGCTGTCCAAGGCTGAGCCTCCTTTAATGAAAACACTTAATTTCTAATTACAGGTACAACTGTTGGTTTTCTGGTCTTTCAACTCACTGTAAGCTTAATGTATTTATATTTAGGTGCTGTGTAATGTCCTGAATAACACACTCTTCTTGCATCACCTGGCCCACTAATAATAATAATAATAATAATAATAATAATAATAATATGCTTAGAACAAGATTACTGTTTAGATGGAAAAATCAGATGCCCAGAAGTAAAGAAATGTCCCTTTCACTATTGTCCATCCAAACATATCTCCCTTTACTGACCATTTGTTCCTCCTGTTGTGCAAAAGCAGGCAGAGTTCAACTTGCATAGCAAAGCAAAAGAACTCCAGCTGTCACTATTTTAACATAATATGCTCATATTTGTGTGGTTTTTCTAAGGGAAAATAAATAATTGCATATTTTAATGTTAAGTACTGTTGAGAATAATGGCTTGTGGATCCAGAACTTGCCGTGATTCCTGAAAATTTAGTAAGTACCCACCTAGCACTTGAATTGTGGGACGGACTTCACAGCCGTACTGGGTTATTCTGGTCTCCCTGCTCCTGCAGCAGTCTCCACAGCTATTTTAAGTGCAAAGTCTCAGCTATTTTGGGTGGCTGTTTTGAGCCACCTTACCTTGGCAAAATCTTTCAAGAAGCACAAGCAACAGAAGGAAAACACTGCTTTTCCCTCCCTTCAAACCATCCTGCAAAATTTGGTTGAAATTGCATTGCATAAATTTAAATAACATGTTACCACTTGACTATTTCTACTGCTGATTTTTAAAGGATGGCAAACACAGTGGCCTTCAGTACAATTCTCAAAGTAAATTTTCCTGCTGCAGTGGAAAGTATCCTCTGCAGTGGAAATTACCAAGTGTTTTAAGTGTTACAAAGTCTCCCTTAAAACAGGACATGATTATATACTTATTACTGAATTGAGAAAATAGTATCTTCATTTACAGGTTTGATTTGAAATTCTGTAAACTGAGGGCTGGCTGTGTCAGCCTTTGAACCTGGTAATATTTTTAACTTCTTTGAAGGCTTAGGATATTTATTTGTGTATTTGTGGTCTTCTTCCTAGTGCTATGTTGTAATAGGATTAAATGTCCAACTTGAGTAAGAGCCCTTGCTTTTTGTCCACCTGTCAGCCTCTATATCTACCATGTAAAATCTGGGATATGACACTGTCCTTTGTTTGAAAATATGTATGGACCTTGTTGAGGACTAGGAATCCATTGTGCTAAGGGGTATACGACCACACAGCACCAAAAAGAGTCTGCTCTGTAGAGACTTTCTGCTTTTACTGTATGCTGTGTTTGTCTCTGCAATAACTGAGTGCCTTCCAGTAGTGCACTGAGCAATGCAACTACCATCTGGCATGTGTTTTTTCGCTCACTGTCTCCCCAGGGGAAGAAGTATGTGCAGTGGAGTGTTATGTTTCTGAATTTTCATGCATAGATACTGACACGTGCTTATGCTGGAAATGACAAGGTCAAAATACGTGCCTTGTGCTGGGAATGAAAAATGGTGATATTTTGAACGTTCCTTAGTTAATTCTGCGTGTGTCAGCTCTTAAACAAGATCTCCCTGTTGCATAAGAAGACCCATTTTGAATTTAATGCCGCATTTTCCCATCCTGCATAGCCTCTAGTCACCCTCTGTCTTCAGCAAGGAGTTGCCAGGGGCTTCCATCCCTTTCTCCAGATGGTATTGGGAGCTGAAGGCAAGAAAAGGGAAGAGGAAAAGTTAAATTTAAAAGTGTTCATGCTCACAGAAATGAAATCTGTTCTTCCTGAGACAAGGAAAAGTCATGACACAACAAATTCCCCACTCATTCGCATCCTGTGCAATCCCATCGAATACAAGATGCTGTTCCATGTGTAAATACATGCACCATTTGGTCATTACAAATGCACTGGTTCCTCCAAAACTTGGAATCAAGTATCATCTTTACATCTATAGTATGTGCTAAAACTAAACAAAAAATTCTTCATGATCATTCCCAAATGGGCCCCAAATTGAGAGAATAATTATTGAAAAATGAGTTGTTCAAAGGATGAGTGTTCTTAATCTCCCAGGTTCTTACATATAAAGATAGTCTGTTGCACTGTTGCATTAGCCTAGCTGAAATGCCAGTGATGTGTATTTCTGATAAGACAGGGATCTGTATTCTTTTAGTTATTTCATAACTCAGAAAGGTGTCATGTGGATTATGGGTACTTATGCTTGACAAGAAAGAGAAACCTCCCGTGTATGGATTTTTTCCCAAAGAAAATTTTCAGAAGATTTCTCAAGAAGTCAACACAAGTTCGCTTGTAATCATTCAGTAGCCCCTGGATGTGCTGCAATCAAGAGATCTCTTCCCTTTGTATAATTATATAGATGGAATCACTATCAGTTCCTTAATTCTTTTCCTCTACAGTTATTTTTTATCCTCCTTCCATGGAAGTTTCCTACTTAGCTGTGCTCTTCCAAAAATCTCCTATTACAACACCTTTTTTCCCTGTAGATTTTTTGTAAAATGAATTTAGCAGCAGAAATTGATGATTAACTCATTATTAACAGTTTGGGAGTGGAGAAATTCCGATTAAAAACTATGATACGAGGGACAGAGCAGGTCACTGGGGGACAATACTTTGAAATTCAGTCCTGAATTCTGCCAGTAATTTCCTTTTTGGTTTTAAACATTTCTGAACTCCTTTGTGGCTGAATTCACCCATCTGTTCATAAAACATATCACTTTATCCAACAGAGATGCTACAACATTTAATTTTGAAATTAACTTGCTCACTTTTGATTCTATAAATGAAGGTTTTCTCTTAAGTCTTTGCTGGGCTTTTAGAGTGAAAAGTAATTTGGAGTAATTTTTATGATGCTTTTGTGGCTCATGATACAAGCTAGTAGCAACCCTTTTCAAAGGTCATTAAAAATGCCTTCAGTTTACTGTATAATTTAAATTTGTGATTTTCAAAATCTCACATAAAAGATCTTGAACCTTTCATCTGCTCTTTTACTTAATGGTGGTATAAAGTAGAAGGAATATTAATAACTTTTCCTGTGTCACAGAATATACTGTTTTCTGTAAACTTTTCTGTGAATTGCACAAGATCATCCTTAATCCCAATTTAATCCCATAAAATTAGCTTTGTGGGTTTTTTATTCATGGGAGTGCCTTTGTAAGTGCATGAGTTCTTAATTCTGTGACGGAAATCAAATTATTTTTAGTTGTGTATGAACTAGTGTATTTCATAGTACTTTTTGTAAGTATTGGTATCTTTTAATTTAGGTGGTTAGGACAGAACAGTTGAACATCTAAATTTTTTCAGTTCTATTTTAATTGATTGCTGTAGGGTTTTTTTGGCAAATATAGGTTTGTTGTGTGTGTATTTTGCTCTTGTCATGATGTTTGTCACAGGACTAATGGATTCTGCTGCTTATCCTCTAATTGGCCTGGATGCATTTTGAAATGGCAGTGTAGGGCTAGAGTAATGTCTATTTTACATGGTAGACCACACAGAGAGGCCTATATAGGCACTGGTGGGATCAGTGCTTTGCCTGTAACTTCTTTCAGTGTTTGAAATCTGTTTATTCTTCTTATACTAAGGGCAAAATGTAGGCAACAACATCCTTTGTGTGCTGTGCAGTTTTGCAATATCAATCTGCATACATTTGAAACAATTTTGAAACTGCAATACCCAGATACGAGCTTGCCAATATCAATTGCAGAGGTCTGCAAAGTCTGCACTGAAGCCCCATCGTCTGTTCTTTACTCCTGGCTTCTAATCCATCATCTCCCGCATAAGTGTACTGCACAGATCTTGGGGGTTTTAATTTCCTTTATGTCATAAGATGTTATTACAGGCATAGTTGGTTTTTTTCTTGAGTTTACAAGTATCCAGCACAAGAGATAGTCATGCCCCTGTTTTGTCCACTCAGCTTGGGAGTGTTTCACTGTCCTGGAACTTCTGTCTTAGGAAAGTTTGGCAGACCCTCTGGTACCCAAGCAATTACATGTGGGGAGTGAAATGATTTAGCTTCTGAAATATGTAGTCCATTGAGTGATGTACTTAAACCCTGTTGCAAAGAAAACTGGGTAATCCAGTGAAAATCGCAGTCGGTCAGCTATCACTGCAGAGGAGAATGATGGCTTAAAGACACAGATGAGAAATAATGATTACAAGACAATTTCATTCTAAGTGGGGTCATCTGAAATTCATGGACAGTGGCAGGAAGTGCTGGAGAGAGGTGACAAGATGCTGCACTGCTTACCTTCTTCCCATGTTTCACGATTTGCACCAGCGATGCTGGGATTCCCATGTGCCAGCATACTCCAGTGCCTTCCAGGAAGACTGTTCCTCAGCCATTACTCATAATTTTGAAAATAAAGTTTTACACAATTCTTTATAATTTTAATTTTATATAGACATTTATAAAATGGTACAGACAAATTTTCATTTGCTTCTCTAGATGTATCATATCTGGGTATTGCTAATTCGGAGCAGAGATTGTTATTCAAGTGAAAGCATTATCAAAATCATGGAATAACGCTGCCAGCTATGCCATTTCAAGCATAAAACATGGTTTTGTTTCAAAATTAATGCAAACCTTCTCTAATATGTTTACACTTGTGGGAATATTTGTCAGAAAGAACACAAGCCAGTTAAGCATTTCATTATGATGATCCATTACAGTTCATTCTAAATCAGCTATAAATATTGTTCCATTTAAATTGTTATCTGCTACTGTCAGTCTGGGTCTTTCACAGATGAATCTTATCAGAGTAAAGAGCTGACAGTACTTTTTAAAGTGAACTATGCAAGTCAGGGTTATAGTCCATAACTTCAAGTGTCCTCCCATACCCTTAGTATCTACTGGATGAAAACTGTTACTTAATTCATTTGACACTTTCATCCATTTTCACTCTTGAAGGGGATAAGTAGAACTCGACTTTGTTTGAGTCAGATGAGATAAAACTGAATATGTAGCCTAGGAAACCTTGACAAAAGTGTATGTGAGCTTTATTTTAAAAAATAAAAAATAAAAATTTCCAATTTGTTTGAAAGACTTGAATGTCTTATATATGAAGGAATGTTGTGAAAAGGGAAGTAATTGACGTTAAGAGCCATGTTGTGTTCAATACTTATAGCAATGTCTAGATAAACTAATAAACTTTTCCATTTTTTGAGGAGTGCCTAAAGGGAAATGATCAGTCACTGGTAGCCTCTAAAGTCCTATTAAGCCTCATATCTCTACGGAATGCAATCATTTCTAATAGTGACAGTCCTCAGCTTTTAAAGCGGAATTGAGTGTGTTAAGTGTAATTATTTTTCCATCTTTTTGCTGATCTACTAAAGACCAGCACGCAACTAGGTTTTTTGTCCAGAAATATTCATTTTGTTCACAATGTCATCAGCTTTTCTGATTGGAAACCTCTTTCCATTTACATTTTCAGGTTTTTTTGAAGCCAAGGCAATGTAAAGCAAGAAATGAAAAAGTGCTGACTCCAGACATATGGAGTAGTGCCAAGTGTTAAGGCAAGAGAGCCAGCAGAAACTCCTTTTCCTCCCTCTTCCACTGTTTCTTCTAGCCTTTTTCCCTATGACCCTCAATTCTCAGCTAAACAATACAAGGGCCTGAGTCCAAGCCACCAGGTGGGAAGTGAGTTGGCCTTTCTCCAAAAGAAGGAATGGCCAAGTTCATAGGGAGAAATGGTTTCTAACATTTGCCAAATTTGCCTGAATGGGTGCCAATCTGACAAAGGGAGGAAAAAGGAAGAGAAGAAAATGTCTAAATAGTAACTAGTCATGCATCAGAGAATAGTGTTAAGTCCATATTGTTTAAGTATTTTAGTAATTGGATTAATATAACAGGCCAAAACATTTCAGTCTGAATGAGATCTTGTATTTCCTTTACTGCTTTGAGCTCACACTACGTCCAAGAAAGTTGCACTTGCTGCTGTTCAGTGGCCCAAATGAAGCAGAAGTTTGCATTTAAAGATTCTTTTTAGTAGATGTGGATTTGTTAGGCTGAAGAGGGAGCTAAATTTACCTTTATGATGCACTACTTTAAAAAGAACATCACGAGTAGTACACTTTATTATACTTGCATAGGAGTCCAGAGTGACATCCATTTTTTTTTTTTTAATAGATCAAAATATTATGCCGGAGTGAATGGGGAATAAAAAATGCTTACTTGAAAGGCAAGACTTGCTGGATTCCACTAATAGGTCTGGTAGGATCTCTGAAGAAAGTCAGAAAACCACAGTGAAGTCCGTAAGTGTTCTGGCATACAAAGAACCTGCAGTCATATGGAGATGATTCTGTACTCCCGGGCTGGAAGCCCGTGTGCCTATCTTTCTCATTTCCTCCCTGTATTGAGAGTCTATCTCCTCAAGGATGGTATCAGTGCCCAGAAGCTGAAATATCACAATTCCTATCAGAACAGACTGGATACAAAGAGCTGGTGACTGTGTAGGCATCACAGGGGCAGGGAAGGCAGGTAGGGAGCAGATATCTGTGAATTCTCAAAGCAGGCAAGTTAGGTCAGGAATAGCACCTCTGCAGTTACACTTTTGTCTTCATAGTGGCTTGAGACTTTCTGTTTAGTGTTGCCAAGCACTCCAACTAATTAAAGAGTTATTTTTTATTTTTCTTTTTCATAGGACTGGTTAGGCTAATTTTCAGCTACCTATAAGCAATAAATAATTTACAATTCTACAGACATATGCCTTTTGCTGCTTGAGTAGTCACTTGACAACTTGTTAAGTGGGAGCTGAGTAATTGGGAGCTGAGAAGATCCTATGGTAGCAGCAAAAAATTATATAATTTAAAAGAAGCTTATGAAAAGATGAGAAAAAAAAGGTAATGGATTTAGTATCCTTCAAGTGTAGTTAGAAGGAAAAAAATCTGCTCACTGTGCTGGTACAAGGGGCTCAGAGTATAGTTTTGGCAGTGACAGCGGAAAGTGTATACTTCAAAAATAGCCTGTTGATCCAGGACACAAAAATGAAAATAGTCATAAATAAAAGAGTTATTTAGTCATTAATAAGAGAGTTATTTAACTCCAAATAGTTGCAGCACAACTAGCAAAATATATAATGTACCTCTGGGCAACAACTTCATCCAGTCAAATATACTAGCTGCAGAATGAAACATCTATATCTATGATAGGGAGAGCTGTTTAATCTGTGTTCTGTAACAGCCATTTACAAACACTGTTGAATGCAAGAATCAATATTTAATCAGAACCTCCAATAATTTGTCTTTACGTCTCAGAAGTCATGATCCAGTTTCAGAAAATGCAATTTGAGTCCCTCTGACACTTCAGAAAATATGAAATACTGTACACAATCAAGGCTGTCAAATGTGAAAACCAGAAAGTGTGATTGTGCTGCTGGAACACTGATTTTAATGATACATGTGGCTGCTTTCTCCCCCTTCTAAGGAAATAGAGGAAATATCTAATCTGACCGAACCTCTTTTTTAGGACTCAGCTATCACTGTGCTGGATCAGCATCCCACAGTCTATCTCCAGTAAAAGGCAGCATTTGGCTGCCTTGGTAAACTGACCTAGAAACAGAGCAGACCCTGATTAGCTCCCAGCTTGGTCACTGGCTTCTCCTCTCAGTATTTCTCACTCCCTTCCCTGTGCTAATTCTCCTGTATCACCCAGGGTCACCATGCATCTTACAATACAGACGTGTGTATTTCACTTCTCACAACAGTTGAAGTGTGTGTAAAGTTATCCTTCAAGCTGTTTTTCTTTGCAGTTAGTGCTGGTTCCTACATCCTGTTGTTCCTTTGTGCAGGACTGGGGAGAGATTTATGTCTCCAGTGATACTGAAAACGCTCCTGCTGAGAGGAGAGCTTGCAGGGCAGAAATTGAGATTCCTCATCTGTTGTGATGAGTCTGTGCTGAAGGCTGAGCTGTGTTGGTTTCATCAAGAACTGCTTCACACTCATAAGCACTCAGTGATGTTTTTCACTACATGGGACATGCCAGAGATTTGTGCTTAGATTAGATTAGTGTCTTGTTGGTTGCTAAGGTGCATGGGCAGCTCTAATTCTTTCAAAGCATCTTCTAGAAACATTGGTAGGAACTGGACCAAATGAGACACAGATCTTGAAATGGTGGGTGAGAGAAAGGTCAACATAGTCTGAAATCTGACTTACTAGAATTTAACATCCAGTTGTCATCTCTATTGCCATGTAACTTGTCAGTAAGAAAGTTTGATTTGAGGCATCCACACATTACAGAGGATGTATTTACTTATATGCAGCAGATAAAAAAGACTACTGATTGATGGGGATTTTCTAAATTTTTTTTAAAGTGGATTTAAAAATTTTGGGAAAATAAGAAACGAGCATGTGGCAAGGGAAACGAGTCAATGTGAGAGCTGAAACACTGGAGGAGAGAGGTGAGGAAATGAGAGAACAGGCAGACCAAGGAAAGGGACCAGGACGAAAGGGTAGACACAGGTAACAATGGCAGATGGTCAGAAGAGAAATAGAGGGTGATTTCCAATGTGAGGTTTTCAGACAAATTTCCAAGTTTCCATGCCAAGATGTGGAAAGCTGATCTGATAGGCCACTGTCACATCAAGCAGTAGGTTATCTCCTCTTCACAGAGTCACAGAATCACAGAATCACAGAATCACAGAATGGTTGGTCTGGCCCAACCTCCCTGCTCAGGCAGGGCCATCCCGGAGCAGATGGCACAGGACTGTGTCCAGATGGTTCTTGAATATCTCCCGTGTGGGCAGCTCCACAATATTCCTGGCTGTGTTCCAGTGCATGATCACCCACACAGTAAAGAAGTTTTTCCTCATGTTCAGGCAGAACTTCCTGTGCTTCAGTTTCTGCCTGTTGCCTCTTGTCCTGTTGCTCAGCACCTCCAAGCAGAGCCTGGTCCCTCCTCTGACCCCTCCCTGCAGACTCTGACAGACACTGATGAAGACCCTTCTCAGCTGTCTCTTTTTGAGGCTGAACAGGCCCAACTCTCTCATAAGAAGATTCTCCCATCCTTTATCTTCTCTGTTGCTCTCTACTGGACCTGCTCCCAGAGTTCCCTGTCTCTGTTGTACTGAAGAGCCCAGAACTGGGCACAGCTGTCCAGATGTGGCCTCACCATGATGAGTAGAGGGGCAGAATCACCTTCCTCAACCTGCTGATGATGTTCTTCCTAACACAGCCCAGGATCCCATTGTCCTTCTTGGCCACAAGGACACACTGCTGGCTCATGGGCAGCTTGCTGCTCACCAGGACCGCCAGGTCATTTTCCACTGAGCTGCTTCCCAGCAGGTCAGCCCCCAGCCTGTACTGGTGCATGGGATCATTCCTCCTCAGGTGCAGGACCCTGCATTTTCCCTTGCTGAATTTCAGATTGTTCTTCTCTGCCCATCTCTCTGACCTGTCGAGGTCCTTCCAAAGGGCTGCACAGCACTATGTGGTATTGGCTGCTCCTCCCAGCTTTGTGTCATCAGCAAACCCATTGGGGAGGCATCTGCCCCTTCCTCCCAACCATTGGTGAATGAGTTTAACAATACTGGGCCCAGTATTGATCTTTCTGGGGCACCGTTAGTGACAGGCCTCCAGCTAGACCCTCTGGCACTGATTACAACCCTCTGGGATCTGCCATTCAGCCAGTTCTCAATCCACCTCACTGTCCCTTCATCCAGTCCACACTTCCTCTTTTCCTATGAGGATATTGTGAGAGAGACAGTGTCAAAAGCCTTGCTGAAGTCAAGGTAGACAATATCCACTACTCTCCTCTCATCCATCCAGGTAGTTGTTTCATTATACAAGGCAATCAGGTTGGTCAAACATGATTTACCTTTAATGCTGACTACTCCCAATCACCTTCTTGTCTTGTGTGTCCTCCATACTGGAGGACAGATGTCCTCCATAATGAGGCACTCCGTCACCTCTCCAGGGAAGTTGAGACTGGCTGGCCAGTAGTTCCCTAGGTCCTTCTTCTTGCACTTTTGGAAGACTGAGGTGACATTTGCTTTCTTCCAGGTCTCAGGCACCTCTCCTGATCTCCACAACCCTTCAAAGATAATCATGAGAAGCCCCACTATGATGTCCACCAGCTCTCTCAGCACTTATGGATGCTTCTCATCATGGCCATGAGTTTCTTGTCTCTCTCCTTCTCCCCATAAATTTTCTGCCCATCTTTGTCATGTGCTATGGCCACTCATACCTCCTCTAGTGCACACTCATCCCCTCCATGGCTCCTCACAAATTTGGCAGGAAAATTATCTAGAAAAATACAGGGTAGTCTTCTGCGTAGATGGATTCTGCTTCTTCTGCAGAAGGGTTCAGTCAGTGCCTTAGCTGGCTCAAGAGACAATATCACCTGGAATGGGTATGAGTAGTGAGAGAGTGAAGAAACAGGAAGGGATGGGATTGCGTGGCATAGAATAGACTTAACCATGTGTAGAGATGTGGTCTGAGTCTAATTTATGTCCATGATAATTTGTAGGAAAGCTAGGTTACCACACTTTTCTATTCGAGACGAAACATAAAAGCAATCTGAAAACATATCAGCAGAAATCATAGCTCTTGACACAGCTGCGGTCTTTGCCAAAGCAAGGTCTGTTAGAGGGGAAGCGTGCTTTCTTGTGAGATGGTACTGGTAGCTGTTCAGCAGAATCCAAGAGGCACTGATGCTGTGTAAAGAGTACCTGTCTATGTTCCCATTCATTTTCTTCCCTGCAATTCCCACCATCAGTAAACTCAGTGGAAGTTCTTGTGCTTGTTCAGATGGAGCCCCTAAATCATTTGCATTGTGCTTCCCCCTAGCAGTTATAAGGATAGAAGTCTTTACAAGACCTTTGCCAGACATAAATACTCTGGTTTTGCTGAGCTAGGAACAAACCATATTTCTGTGTGTGTTACAGGCCTGTTGCTTCTCTGCAATTAGGAAAGCTATCAGTGAAGCATAAACCAAGTTTAAACCAAATTATCTAATTGAAGTCAATTTGTCAGTGCTATACTGGTATAGATAAAATATTTCCTTTGTATTTGTACATCTGTGATGTACTCATCAGATACCTCCAAAGCATGACAACACTCCTGTTTGGGATTAGGACTATCTGGGACATATTCTCAGGAATTTATAGACAAATTCACTTAAGAACTTCGACATAAAGACTGTTAGTATTGTGGTATGTCAGCAATGGGAACCATCCTTTCTGGACTTGGATATAAGTGAGTCAGTAAAAGATTTTGTTTATGATGAGTCCGGGTAGAAAGGCCATGGAAATGAGAAGAGTTCCTCTTGTGTGGGACCAAGTAGACAAGAACTTCTAAAACAGTGGAAGTTGGGCACATGAATTGCTTTCCTGTTTATAGTTTCCCCTGGTTTTGTTCTTACTCTTGCACATACCTGCTGAGACCTGTGAGTCTCAGCTAATTTATACCATTTTTATCTTCTTCCTGTAGATTAAATACCTGCAACAATCCTGCAAGTTCTGTGGCCAGCTCAAGAGGGAAAATCAATTATTAAGATGGGATATAGACAGGTGGATTGTATGTATCTATAGAAATGGCCTTATTTGAGGTGATCTTGAAGCACAGTTTTATTGATTAACACTGGTGATTAATTAAACGTCACTCACTATGCTTCTGCTTTATTATTCCATACTACTTTTCTTTCTTCCATTTCAGTTATTGTTGTTGAGGTTTGAACTACTTTTTATTTACTGTACTGTTGTGGTAAATTAAAGCATGAATACTCCTCACCATGCCGGTAGAACATGACCTTAAAATGGCTGAACAGAGCATGAAAAAATGATGATTGAATAACTGGGGATTTCTGCTGTGAAAGGGACAGAAAATTCCTATCTGAACATGTAGGATCACCACCTCTTGTATTTGAATCCACTTTCCACAATGACAGAAAATTCCCTCTGAAACTAAGGAAGCTGCCTTTTATTTTCTACACAATGGAATTTATTTTCTGCATCTGTTATGGTGACTTTTTGCTCAGTGTGTTGAGGCATGTCTCACTGTATCATCAACTGTCGAGTCTTTTCAATAGACTTGGCCAAGTTCTGTTCTGAAATAGTGAAAACCTGAAGTAACACCAGTGAAAGTACACAATTTATGAGGTTCAAATGCTTTCAGGATTTGCTTCTTTTACAACTAAATTATAATAAATTTGGAGGTCCTGTACCATTGATATGAGAGGAAAAAAAAATATCTCTCAAGAATTGTGAGAGTTATCCTCCTAATAGCAGAGCTTTGGATATATCTTTGCATAGGTGAGGTTTTCTGAGTATAGAACAACATTCTCCGGCTTATAAGTCTCTACACTTATGCCAAAGAAAACAGGTAAAAACAAAACAATGAAAACCTATGATAAATGCCTCTTATACAATTGTTCCTTCACAAGAGTCCCTTTCCCTAATACAGTATTAAGGACCAAGCCCAAATGCTTCCTCAGTGTCCTGAGAGAGGTCTTCAACAGTAGAACTGTGTCACCAAAATCAAAGAAGAGGCTGACCCAGGATCTGTATAGGAAGGAGATGCAATGTCACTTTGTCCTGATTTTGTAATGTCTTTTGAGGTAACATCTAAGATACAGATTTGAGCCTATTCATCCACTGGAAGAGAACTCCTACTGCTTTCCAGAACTTTCATTTTATATTACTTTCCCAAGTAGGCTATTCTAGAATAAAGTAGAGAGTGTAATAGAAAGTCTAAGAGCCTGTAAAAAGTCTGCCAGCTTTCAGCTAAGTTTTAGAATTCCTGGAGTGACATTCAGAGAAACCACTGTATGGGGTTTTCTACAGTGACATGAGGGCTATGCTTCACTTCTTTCCTTAGTACCTTGGTTCATGAGGTCGGAAACAGACTTTCCCACATTTAACAGTTCAGGAGATGAGGGCACACAAATGTTTCTTCGTTTAACTGTGTTTTCTCATTGTCTATGCTTGAAATTAGAAGGAAGCTAGTAAAGAATAAGGGTTCCATATGGCACAACTTTTCACTGACATACTCCTGGGGAATTGCATCGTCTGAAGCTGGACTTGTCATGTCACACTCCTTATTCCTCTTATGTTTCCGTTACATTCCTTTGTGTAACAAATTACGTTGAACTGTGGGAATGAGGAATTCTCTCAAATTAGAGAGAATGGAGAGTCAAATCTGAGCCTTGAACATCCTAGGAATGATTGCCTGGGGACTCTGCTCTGCATCCCAACATTTGTAAAAGTTAATTATAGTTGGTTTTAATTTTCAAGTCTGTTATTCCAACAACACTAAAAGGGGTAGCTCTCATTTTGTGTGTGCATCTCTGACAGTTTGTCAAATAGTTTGCTTTTATCAACTACATTAAATTTGCTGTAGCAGAATTCATTACAGTGTCAAAAAAAGCCTCGCAGGTTATCAAAGGAAAAAAATGCTAAACCCAACTGCCCCGAAACAAACAACATAATTTAAAATTAAGGATGAGAGTGGCCAAACAATTTGGATGTGAGCAACTTCTATGTGACCTACTTTCTTCAGAGAACTTTTTACTGTAAAGTAACATTTACACTGTCAGTTCCTCAGCATTATCAGTGTCATTAATGCAGCCTTCCCAGCAGCAATGCATTGAAGGATTTTGCTGATGATGCTAGTTCTCAGAGCTCTCAATGACTCATTGTCTGAAATGTTCTGCTAACCGAACACACCATTTCCAAAATCCCTTCTTGTGAGTAAACTCAGTTCTGTTCCAGCACTGGACCTTGACATATGATGTGTGGAGAACATATAACTGTACATTTAATTAAACAAGAAGTTTTAGCAGACTAGACAGAGGTAAATAAAATTTAGCCATCTATTTCTCATTGTTGTCTTTAGATTTGGTGAAACTGTGGCCTCTTTTTATTTACCTTCTCTTTGTCATACTCTGTATTTAAAAAATATCTTGTAGCATTCAAAAATTTCTTCATTTACCACTCATTTTGAACCTATTTTCATCTATCTTCAATTTTCCCATGATCAATATAAACCCACCCCTCTTGAGTCAGTCTGTTAATCTGAAAGATTTGGTTCTTTTCTCTGCATTTTATTCCATTTCATCTTTTTCCAGTCAGTTTACAAGCAAGTATCTGTAAACCAATTAATCTGTAAACCAATCTGTAAACCAGTTTGAGCAACTCCTCTGAACCAAGAGGCCGTGATAGCCTTCATCTATAAAAGTAGGACCCAGGTACCTTCACCTATGTTGATAAATTAATCTCAGAAAGACTATTTCTGCAATAAGGCTTTAGCTAGCAGCAAGAGGAGCACCATGTGACTTGAAAGAGATTGCATATCTTGCACTATAAATACTTTAGATAAAGTATCTTAACTGGTGACACTTTGATGTGGAAATCTGTTCTGTTACATCCTCACAGACTACTGCTCTCACTTCTGAGATTATTATTTTTAAATGAAAACTGTAGAGAGAACCTAATGAAGCTTTACAGCTCAGCTTCCTAGCAAATGAAAGATAATTTTTGGACCTCTGACTATTTTATTGATAATTTAACCATGGAGATTTCCAGATAACACTGAAACATTTTAATTCAGCACAAATTCTAGGATTTACCTAGGCTTTGAAGACCAAGAAAAACCAAACCTTCAGTCCTTGTTAAGGAGAAATGTAGAAATTATGGCACGAAATTTCACTGCAGAATTAGTTATTGTGATGTTGATGATGTTGACATAAAACATGAATGGCAGGCCTCTAAAAGGTTTTGTGTGAAGTTGTTGGAATGGTGGTTTAGACTAGTTAAGGACTGGGTATGTTTGTTTGGTTTTTTTATTTGGAACATACAGATTCACCAAAATCTAATCTGCCTGTAAGAACGCACTGATTTCAGTTTGTTTCACCTTTCCAAAATGTATTTTTAAGGGGAAAAAAAATTAAAAATTAAAAATTGGTTTGAAACAGTTTAAAAAAGTTTTTGTAAAGCCTTTAAGACAAAACCAGTTTGAAATAATGTTGTTATTTTATAACATAAACTATTATAAACAACATGTAAAATTTCAAAATTGGTGGATAACCCTGTGATAACCCAACCTGATCATGGGCACAATTTTTTGTTGCTGTTTTTGAAAATTTAAGTGTTTCCCAATTAAAACAGACAAAATCTCAAAATTACATCTGAAATATTAATTTTTCCTCTTGAGGAAAAAACGTAATCTCTGAGGTATGTGGATATCTACATATTCTTTGAAATAAGAAACTAATAAAAGTACTGTTCTTTATCTTAAAAAAATACTGAGGCAATACATCAGTTAGTTCATTATCTTCTAATAACAACCCATATTGATTAGGAAGGCAAGCTGAATCTAGAGGAAAATAGATTAGTAACAGGACTTTCTATTAATAGTAACATAGCAGTAATAATAGAAATAAGATTATCTCTAGATTTTCTATGTATAAACTGATACTGAAGTCCTGTTAGAACAGTGTCTTTTTTTTAAAAAAAATATTATTCTTCTCTTAATATATCACTGTATTTACAGTTCTCATCTCTGGAATGCATAGGGTAGTATGAATTGTATTTTTTTCCTAAGGCATCAAAATGCTATTAAACATGACAGTAGAGAAAAGATCTACCATCCATGAAGAGAGTCAAGAATCTAGACATGCCTCTGTATTTGCTCAACTACATGTTTGTGCTATTTACTGTTGAACTAAAAATAGCGGAACATCCTGTCACATGAGGGACCATAATGAATTCTGTTCAACAGGCCCATACTAATGTTTATTTTCCTTGTGATTTACATTAACAAAACTAACAAAGATTCTAAAGCAAAATGTGTAGTAATACAATTCTAGTATAATTTAGAACATAATACAACATACTTATTTTCTGGCACTCTTTAAAGTTGCTAAAAAGGTTTCCCAGTGCATTGTTCAAATGAAGAAAGTAAATACAATAATTAGGCTGTGCACAATAAGGTGACATTAAAAAAAATACTGCTACTGAGTTTGGGTTAGAGTGGTGGTACATTCCTGAAGTGATTCTGGCTTCTGGTAGGTACCCATATTTAATTATGTATGTGCTGGAATACACAATCCACAAAGATGGAGTACACATTCCTTGCTTAACAGAGCAGGTGGAAAGAGCCTGGCAGTACTGAAAATCAGTATCTGTAAATATAGGATGGAATGTGATATAGAATATAATTGACATAAGTGTATTGTAGAATATGTGACTTAGAATCAGAACACAACTGGATATGGCAATAATGTATAAGGGATGTATATCTCCAGATTTGGGATAATAATAATAGTAATAATCCTCAAAAGGAGAAGAATTATAGAGGGAATAATACTAAGTATGTCATTTCACTAACACTGAAAACAGCTTAAAAGTCTATTTGTATCAGAAGCCACTATTGAATTTAATCCGGGATTTTAGCATATACGTATGTATCTGAATATATGTGTGCGTATGTGTACAAATGTGTAGATTTTTTTGTGTATTCTTGTGGTTCTTTCATTTATGTAGACATGCGGACAGTTCAAAAGCTGATGCAACAGCTGAGCATTGGTGATATTTCTGTTGAGTTGATTTTTCATAACATATGCATTTGAAAAGAAGTTTTGGTCATTAATAGAAAGGAAGAAAATTGTGGTTCTTTAAAGAAACTAAAGACCAGACATGGTTTTGCAATAGTCATCAAAGATTAAAAGAGTTTAAATGGACATTCCAAAACCTGTGATCATCCAGATCTGAACTGAATATTCATCAACAGCTAAAATTTGGAAAAGACTACATAAATTGCCCTGCAGGCTCTGTGCCATGTCAATGCATTTTATCAATTTGCTGTCATTTTTAATGTTGATCTATGGGAGATACTTTTACACTTTAGGTTCGTAATTTTCAGATCATTCCAACAAATACGATATAATGACTATTAAATTGTTCAGTTTTTATCACTTCCCAAGTGAGAATGAAGCAGACCCTACACTGTTATTTTACTTTGTTTATCTTCCCATTGCTGTTGACCATTTATTTACTGTATTTTACTTTTTTACTTATTTATGTGCCAGCATTTACACACTTGTGTTATTTCATAAAGTATTAAGTATGGTTTTGGACACATTCAAGACCTGCCTTGTTGCAAATTTACAAAATATTCATCCATGGGAATATTTAGAAGGCCACATAAATTTAAATTTATTTAACAGCTGAACTAACCCTCTACAAATTAATTGATGAACACTTAGTCTA
The DNA here is from genome assembly GCF_020740725.1 of Corvus hawaiiensis. Lineage (NCBI taxonomy): Eukaryota > Metazoa > Chordata > Aves > Passeriformes > Corvidae > Corvus > Corvus hawaiiensis. Next base: position 9,882,215 of record NC_063255.1, on the reverse strand, counting down.
ACACTGTCTGGGGCCAACTGTATATTTTATTTCTTTAGTAGAAACAATACATAGTATCATAGTATCTTTCAATCTGCAGAAATTATTCTAACACTAGTTAAGAATCACTCTGAGTGGATTAATTATAAGTATTAATAATTATAAATACTAATAATGATAGCAATTTCTGCTAGGACAGGGAGAGGATGCTATCAGGTGACTGAAATAAAGAAAGAATGAATTTTTTGCTAAGATTTTTCTCATCTTTCTTTCAGATGCATGTTTCAAAACACTCTTGAATAGAGTCCTAAAATGAGAAAATCTGCTCCCATAATTTCCATTTTCCATGGTATCTACAGAACTAATTGCCATATACTTGTAAAGGTTTGCTCTGTTGTGTGTATCCCAAATCCTGTTAAGATCAGAACAAATCATATCAGCTGGTCCTAGCTGAGTAGCTGATGCTACATCAATTTAATATAATCACACACGTTTGTTCTTTAGCACAAGTTGTGTTTTGCATAATCTTCACACCTAACTTTTTGGCTGTTGAAGATTTGCTGAATAATATTCCAGTTTCTGAAATATAAACAGTCTTTCACAAGACAAACTGATTCTGTTTAAAGCCATTTTCTGTATAAATTGTTATCCCCAGAGAATGAAGAGTACCTAAGATTTGCGAAAGCACAAAACCAATCACAGACACTACAGAATCACAGGGTGGCTGAGGCTGGAAGGCACCTCTGGAGATAATTGGTCCAGATTGCTGCTTCAAGGAGGGTCACCTAGAGCTTTTTGGTCCGGAGTCTCTCTAGTTGGGGTTTTTCCTCTTCACAACTTCTCTGGGCAACCATTTCCCATGTTTCACTCCTCTTAGAATAACAAAAAAGTTTATTTTTAAGCAGAATTTCCAATAATTCTGTTCATGCCCATTCCTTGGTGACTGGTAGCTGGGCATCACCGAGAAGGGTCTGGCTCTATCATCATTGAAATTAGTTCAGTCTAGACTGCTGAAAGATTGCCCGGCAGCTTCTATTAGCCAGCAGCATCGTTAAGCATCCTTAAAGTCATAGAGTTACTACATCTGGAAACAAACATCTTACACAGGTGTGACATTTCCACTGACTAGACAAATTGTGTATGAGCCTCTAGACAGATGTTTTGTTCAGTAATAAAGAACCATCTGTCCAAATATATTTTGGGATATCATTGTTGTGACAGCTGACCTCCGTAATGCAAAACTGCTCATGTTATCTGCACAGTGCCACAAACCAGACATCCCCACCCCTCCCTAGCTAAACAGCCAAGTCAGCAATTACTAGTTATTTTCCTGCTGCCTCAGTGAGGATGTTCAGACCGTCCTCCTCTCACCAAATTTCTTCTTCATCTTCTTAATCCTCTTACTGTCACTATTTGGATGTCTGTTATGGCAATATCAGCAGGGAGTGAGATATGGGACTGACTGGGACATTCCCAGCTTGCAGGAACATAAAATAGCTGAATCATTTCTACACTATTTATGCAATAATTAGTCTTCCTACATTACACAGAAATTAATGCAGAAGATTGAAAGAATAGCTCAAGCTTACACGACACCAGCCAGGCAACTCCAGTCAATATGTGCCTGGCATCTGTTTTGTCTACCCTGTAATTTTGCTTACTGTTTTTTGTAACCATTAAAGGATTGTATGAAGTCACCTACTACAAGACGTGAACCTGAAATTATTTTGCTAAGTTCAGCTAATGCCAAATAAATGCTGATGAAGTCTGGAGAAGGAGCTAGGCATTTTAATGTCAGGCACTCAGCCTGATTCTGCATAGCTGGAAGAACTCACGGCCAAGTCAGAATGTCTGCCCACATCTGAGGTCCAACTTATTAGGAAAAGTTAAAAAAGAGTGCAAACTACATAATGCTTGTGATTTTGTCCAACAGAACATTGGTGTGAATGTCATCATTTGTCTCTGTTAAATTACTTTGAGACCACCTTGGGCTTTTGGAGTTATTTGGAAAATAGCGGCCCTTTTCAGATTGTGGTAAATTTGCCATCTTGAGGAAATTTGACAGCAATAGTTAAGCTAGTTTTGGACATTCATTTTTCTCCCCTGTACTTCATGAAGCACCAATATTTTTGAATGAACGTGGAAATACTTACAGCTTTTTACCGGCTAGGCTCATAGTTCAATGCCTTAGAAAGCCTCGGGCAGCCTAGAGAGGTAGCACAGGCAAGCCACCATTTCAGTAGCTCTAAAAGCAGCAGTAGTAGCTGCAAAGCTGATATCACCAGCAGAAGCAAAGAGAGAGAAATATAGCCTTCGGTTTGCCTAATTCCTGCAATTAGAAGCTTTCAAACAGAAACACACGACAAGATGTTCGCAGAAAGGGCGCAAGCCAAAGAGGGCGGGCTCCCCCCTTGGTCCTTTCTTTTATTCGGAGAAGGGGAAAGGGGAGGGCTGGGGGCGGACCCGGGGTGACCGGCCAATCAGACACTGCTGAAGAGTTTGAGTTACATTTGGTTTTGCCCAAACAAATGGTTTGCTTGGAACAAAGCTGTTCAGAACACATGGCAGAGGCAAGTCCTGGCTTGTCTTGGGGAGGGGGAAGGGAAGCTCAGAACAGGCAGCAACAAATGAGATTTTAATATTTTAACATTTTTGATTATTTAAAAGCTCCTATCATCATATATAGAGTAAGACATTTACCTTTCCATTTGTTAGACAAATATATTTGCCAAATTTTACCCATCGCTGCGAAGACACTTTACTCTTTCATATTTGCCAGTGATGGGAGTGTGTCTCTGCAGCTAAAAATGCTGCTTTATTGAAGAGCCAGCAGGTAATCAAGGAAAAGAATGGGAGGAGGTGACCTCACTGAAGAAATGAGATGGGTTATCATTGTAAGTACATATCTCACTGACTGGGGATTGGAGCTGTCCTATTCTTTGGGTTTAAGCAGAAGGTTTTGGATGCATACTCTTAAATATAGCATCTACAGTCTAAAACCCCATGTTCCATTTTGTCTCTTTTTGCTTTCGTTCAATGTGTGAGAGAGATACTGATTTGCTTGTTGTAAGAATGCAAGTATGCACTGTTAAGGAATTGAGGATGGCAAATATTTTGTCATAACTCTATCAGTAACAAAGGGATTTAGAGGGGTTTCCAGAGCTTTTGTTCCTGTTGAAAGAAATTAATTTGGTGACTGTTGAGAAATCTAAATGTAGTAAGTGTTTCTACAAAGAAATGCCCAGTGCTGTTCAGACTCTCTGTTTCTGTACATCTACAAAAGGCAGTCCATATAGAAAGTTAGAAAACCTTTTGGTGATGCTAACATTTTCAGTTTGGTGATAAAATGTCTGTAGATTAAACAATAGTCATCAAATATTAAAAATATCCTCTCATATATTGCAGCAGAGTAAAACATAAACCTGAAATGAGTTCAATTTTTACTTCTGCTTGTCATTTCTGATGTCACATGAAGCTGAGGACACCCTGTGTGGGAGTAATAGATACCTTCCATGAGCACAGTTATCTCTTCCCCTCTTCACAGGAGGGATTGCAGACATGTGCCTGTTCTCTTTTCCATCCTCCAGGGTAATGTTTCTTCAGGGACCATATTTCACAGGGCCTATTTTGATCTTATCTTCATGCTATGTTTGTTGATGCTGTCTGAGTGAGTAGGCCAGAAGACTTCTGATGTGTCTAAGACATTCAGTAAAATCAGGAAGACCAGAAATGTGTCTTCTAGATAGACTTTTCTAAAATAAAAATAAACATAGATCCCTGTATGAAATTTAAAAATAAATATATGAATGAATTTTGCTATATTTTGTTTGTTTTGCCATACTGTAGAATTAAATTACTAGCTGGAAATGCAGTAAACTTTAATATTTCAAGATTATAACAAAAAGCTACACGTAGAGTAGATGCTAGAGAATACATCCATGACAATTTGTGTTTGTACCATTTATGCTTTTACAACCACACCCTTGATTCTAGCAAGGGTTTTCTGGTTAAAAGGATTGACATATTTAACAGTGTGACAGTTCAGAACCTGTAAATGTGAATACCTGTAGCCTTACCTTTTCTAGTACAATGAATAAATTGTGGGCTACCAGTGGCCTATGCACTCTGTTTCTCCTACACTGTGATGTTAGTATTGATAAAAGCAACGGCAGTTGTGCCTACCATAGTTCCTTTGAGCCACCTCCTTTACTGAAAATTATTCTTACGGTGTGGGAGACAGAGGAGTAGAAACTCCTGCAATTAAAGGAGGCTTTGATTTACAACCCTGGAAGAGACTAGGTCTGGCTTAATTGACAGAGATTTGTGGACTTTAAGCAAAAGGATTACAAACTTGTGTTCCTATCATTATAAGTAAAATTGTACACTGGGTGTTTTGGTGAAGGGTTTTAAAATATAATAGCGTGATTTTATATAGTTTAAGTTAAGAATGTAGATGGTATAAGAGAGACATCTGTGTGTACGTGACATGAGAAGTTATTGGTCAAGACATAGCTGCCTTGCAGTGAGAAGTGCCACAGGTGATAGGTCATTAATCTAAAACAAAGTGTCGTTTTAAGTATCTATTGGATTAGAAAGTTATAAATTACGATGTAACCCTAAATCTTGTGACTAGTCGCCATTACTCGGAGGTGTTGTAAAATCTCACGCCTCGACTGATGCGTTTGTTATTTTAAACAATAAATTCGTGTAATTGCATAGTCCCATCCCTTAAAGTTATTTTCCTCCGACACGTGAAGCGCGGGAAACGGACATTACGGATGCTTAATTTTTTATTGCTGCCACCTCAATAGTAATGCTGTTAAAATGTTTGTTTTAAAAGAGAGTCAATCTCAGCCTTTTTAAATGGATCACTTTATTTAGCATCATGCTTTTCTTCTTTTTTTTTTCCTTTGAAAACTTTTCCATTGCTTTTTCTGTGAATCCCATTCAATTTTCTAAGCTTATATATATTTTAAAAGAAGTTTTCATGTCATGGACATCTATTGTCAATGCCCATGGTTCACCTCACATCAAACAAGCATCGACTGTCCCTACACAAGGTCCTGTCCTGTCACTGCAGGGGAAGTGGTGCAGATGTACAGAAATAAGATACACCAAATGGTCATGGCCACAGGCCATATGGAAGAGGTCTTAGTGGGCCACATCTGAAGCTGTTTTAATCAGCTGCAGCATCGTGGCTGTAAGGGAGATACGTCATTTTACACTGGCTAAGGATCTACTTCAGAATGAGACATGGTTGGGGATTTCCTTTAAAGTAGTATTCATCCATAATATGTATAGCTGTCTCACTGCCAGTTAAGTAATATACAATTAAAGTGACTAGGATAATTAGAGGATTACTTTTCTTAATGACTTTGGGGGGCTTTATTTCATCAGATATCTTGTTAGTTTACAGACAGTCATGTAGTATTTGACATTCTTTCCCCTTAGTATCCAACACCATGTGATACAGTGCCAAGCACAGATATTTGACCTAGCTGTGAGCAAGGTTTCTTGGGTGCTAGCAGCAGCATGGCCATATTCCAATGCATGATCTGAGCCTCCTCGGAGTGGAAAATTAGCCCCCTGGGATTATTCCACTAGGTTGCTAATATGGCTTCCATAAATGGGGCTAGTAACTGCACAGCCTTGTTCTACTTTTGACCATGTTCAGACCAGGAACCGCAACATTTTGAGAAGCATCTACATCTCTCTGTATGTCTTGAGGTCAGTAATAGAAACTTCTGCCACTGAAGCTTTAGATTAGTGAGAAATAATAATAAAAAATCCGCTTGAAAAAATAGAAACATCTGTTACAGTCTCTGCTTTTTATGTTTTGTGTCACAGCAGTATTGACCCCATTGCTGTTTGTATTTCAGACTGGCATTAATTTAATACAAAAATTTATAGTTAACATCTGGTCTCTTTTCTTCTTGTCTGTCACAGACCATTCTGACCCAAAAGCATTGCCCTGGTGGGTGGTAAACAAGTACAAGAAAAAGTAAAGCATACCATCTGCCTCCTTTTGTGTTTGCCCATAATTTGTTTTCAAGTTATTTATTCACTAAGCAGAGTCAAGAGCTTAAGTGTGGTCAAAAATATATAGCAAGATAGATTTGATTAATGGCACAACTTCCATAAACACAGTCTTATGAACTGCAGAGTAGTCTTGACAGCAGGCAGCACGGTCTAGAAAAAAGCCCTGTATCACAGTTTTTAGTCTGGCTGGGAACCTACTTGGAGGGTTATTTTGAATAACTGTATACCATTATGGAAATGGAAGGGGAACTCAATGCAATTCTGTAAGGGGTGTTCTAACCCTGCTGCCATTCAGTGGTTTTGTAAATGTCCAGATGCTACTGGAAGGTGCAAAGAGCCAGAAATGGTCTAGTGGTATGTTAGCTGAGAGAATTTGAAATTACATTATGTGGAGAAATTGGAGGAATAAGCAGGAAAACATAAATTTGCATTTGACATGGGCAAACATTAAATCCCAGCCTTGGCAGGGATAAGCAGGGAGGCAGCTGCAGGACATAGTATTGGCACTGTAGCTGCCTGGGGGTTCAGAGGTGTCTGGATTGTAAATTGAATGTGAGGCAGCACTGACACCTTACAAGGTAAATATCATGCTGGAAAACAGAGTAATTTGAGATAAGCAATTGGTATAACCTTGTCCTATGCAAAATAAGTAACACATTAGTATAGAGTTGGTTACTTCATCCCGAGGGAGACTTGGATCACTTGAAGATAGGACAGTTGGACACAACTCCTAGGCATGCAGAAAATATTTCCTACAGAAAGACTTATAAATGAAAGAATGTTTAGACTGAGGAAGAAATGGTGGAGGAGGTGTATGTGAAAGGAGTCTGAGCTTCGTAAGAGAAATGGTAGAATTTTATTGATGCAATGAAGATTCAGACCAGGGAAAATTTTGTGACTTGAGATAGTCAACCTCTGTATAGATCCTTTGGGTAGAGTAATGAGGCTTTATCTGTGTAAATATTCACAGCTATGGTAGACAAGTAAATGCTGAGATATGGTGGTATAGCTGGTCTTATTTTGTCTGTATGAATGGACCAAAAAACATCCTTTAGGGATCCTTCTAGCTTAACATTCCAAGATCCTGATAGCAAATTAGCTTTCACATATTGTTCAAAAATTGTTCCTTTATTAAACAGACACAGAGTAAACATAAAGGCATAGACAGCTGTATTAACCTTTTTGTTCCTTTGCTTTTACTCTGTCAACTACCCTAAGCTGCTAATTTACTTAAATATAATTCTTCTATTATTAACCTATGCATCAGACTGTACATGTCTTACAATCCTGGCACTTGCCATTAACTCACTATATTTTTGTTCATTGTGACTGGTAAGATAATTTTTCTTCCTAGAAAATTAAGACTGAGAAGACCATGGTTTAAAGAAAACACAGCAGAGTAATGATAGTCTTGGTGGTAAATTTTAGGTGATTTAAAATTATAGAAGAAAACTGGTGATCCTTTAATGAGTTTGAAAAAAAGCTAAAATGCATACATTGCTTCTGTGAACATTTTCCAGGAAGAGATATTTATAAAAAAATAATGTAAATTTGTAATCTAGTTATCAATGAAACATATATTTACATGAAAAGATTAATCAGCCACACTCAGTTATTTAGTATTTATTAAAACCCAGTATTACTTTATTCTACCTGCAAACTTTTAAAAGATCTAGATCCTATGAATGTGGCAATTTGTTTAGATGTCTCCTCTCTGGTATGAGGGCAATGACTTTGCAGCTTTTGCTGAAATTTGCCCTGACAGTCATATGAATTATTCCCTTGCAGGAAGTGAGCTATGCCTTTTGTGACTGAGAGAGATGGTATCTATTCAATTATGCAGCTGAAACACCTCCCCAATAGCTTGGGAAGGCACACCAGCCCTGGAACAGCCAACTTTATTAAATCAGTCTTTATGTATTTGTGTGGGTGCATCAGATAGTGCTCTAATAGTGCACAATGTGGAATGTAAATAGCAACAATAAGCCAGAGAATTATTGGCTATTTAAATTCCTCAAAATAGATGTTTGACATGGAAAGCTCTTCAAGCTATGGAATGATGCTCATGCAAGTACAAAATCATTATAGAGTTTGAGATTATTTAAAATGATTACTTTTTTCTTTTTTTCCCCCATTTTTTTCCTGCAGTTACATTTGCTGTTAGAAGTGAGTTTTTTCAGTAAATACATCAAATTTTATTTTTCCCTAAAATGATATGGTTTTTAATATCATTAAAAATTTAATTTCTTTGCAAGTCTGCAGCATAAATCTGAGTCAGAAGATGAAGATAGGAATACTGAGGTAATTAAATAAAGTGCTTTTAATACTCTTTTCACGCCCTAAGCTATTACAGTCCTGTTCAGTTTTTCTCCAAAAAGATAAATTATTTAATTTCATTTGACATACTATGGAAATATTATAGGAATGCTATATTTTTTAAGAAGTCATGTAAAAATATATTTGATAAACTCACTGTGTTGTTCAGAGGTTTTGGAAAGTAATATAACTCTAAGAAATCGTATTAATTCAGTAATATAATTTCTAGAGAAATAGCTTTACCCATTAATTCTCCCTGTGAAGATTTTTCAAATAAATCTTTAATTTTTCATAATATCTTTTACAAATTCTTGATTTGCTAAAGGAAAAACAAAATATTAATTTATAATGTTAGATAAAATCTAAGTTACATATGGAATTTTTCTGGCTAATTGAAACTAGTATAATGCTAAATGTACTCGAAACTTCATAGAAAAAGATGTCAGATGTCAGTAAAACAATTTATGATTTTTATAGATTTATCATCATATGAATTTATTGAATAAGTTTCAGTAACTTTGGATTCTATATAGAGAAAATTTCTTACAGAGACATGTTTTATAAAGTCATTTTTATGTTCAGAAGGGACTTAGGTTTCTATGGAGGAAGGGCCATTTTTTAACCATTTGTAAAATATCTTCATCAAGAATTGATGTGTTGCTACTTTGACATATATTTCATTTCACTTCAGAGTAAAAACCAAAAATATTGAAGCTCTTGCAGAAAATGTTTTTTCATGCTTATTAAAATGAAACATTTTGGGTTACAAAATCATATTTATTGAATCTATTTCATTTAATTATAATTTGATTTCAAAAACGTTGCTTATGACCTCTCTTCTCTTCCCAATCTCTCTTCTAGGTGTACAAATACAATGCTTCTAAGTGGCAGATGTTCCCAGGGCAGGGGCACAAGGTGTGGATGGAGCCTTAGGAACAGGGCATACTGAACTGAGTCCCATCATTCTTAGTGACTTTCAAACTTCAGAAAAAGGGAAAACAAATCCCTTAAGTACAGCAATCCTGAGCAGGTTGTTCTTTTGCAACTTTTTTGGTGATGACAATGAAAATAAAAATCTTTCTTCATTTGACAAGAGTAGATACCAGTTTTTGAGTCCTGTCTCTGAAAGGAAAAGAGCTGGAGTTTTCATTGTACTGTTACATAACTTAAAGTCTCTGTGATTTGCGATAGATTTGTGATTTATAAGAGAAATTCAAGTTCAACTGCAAAATATGTGGTTTATTCTGCAGAGAATTTTTATGTACTAAAGGGTTTCTTAGACATTCTAGATGTGGTGCCAGGGAGAAACAACAGGTTATCTCAAACACATATGGAAATATCCTGCAGGTAGGCTCCATGTTTTAGATATATTGTAGGTTTATTCAGGAGACCTATCCTGTGAATTTGCTCTAGAAACTTAAGATAAAGTTCATCTCACCTAAAAGTCAGGTGTCTGATCTAAATTCACAGCATTAAAGTGTTACAGTGGGGAAACTGCAACATGAGTATCAATCAAAGAGGCTTGTGGAAAAGAAATATATATATGGACGGATTCTTGATAGATGTTTCAGAGATGTTTATTTCTCCAGCCGCATGGCCGGGACTCTGCCGAGGAACTGCTGAACTCACAGGACCCCAGGGTCCTTGCCTGCGCAGGGAACACAAAACATCCAATGGGGAACGAGGCTGACCGGGGGCAGGGAAACCCCGTGTCTCTCCCCAGGGCCCCTCTCCCAGGGCTACACGGCAGGGGGGAAGGGACCCCGACATTTCACCCGTTTATTTCTAACAAAAAGAGATTTAAAACTTAACATTGAAAACAACTGGATAAACATGAGGTAACAAGGACAGTTTCAAAACAAAACAAGCCACCCTCCTGAGTCTCTAAATGTCCAAGCAGATTCTCTGGAACATCTTAAGGCTGACAGAAGGGAAACAGGACTCTCTGGGCATACTTTGTGGGGAAACTGAGGCAGGAGAGGGTTTCTTCCATTTGTACCTGTTGGAACTCTAAACAACAATAGTTAATTTCTCCCCTCCCCCTCTTCATCCCCCACTCGGCATTGGAAAGGGATTTTTGGGGAAACAATTGGCAAAGGCATGGTTTTGTGAGGGAAACCATGGGTGAAAAAATGGATTGGGAATACACTGGGGGTAATAGGATATAGGGTAAAAGGGAAAGGTGGGATTAGGAAAGGGAGACTGTAGGGGGGCCTTATAATGGAGATATTGTCTAACATGACTATGATTTTTAGCATATATACTGCCTTTTACAGGAACACCATCAGGCCCAGTGACCTGTGCTGCTTGTAAGCCTTTTCTACCTTGCACAGTTTTGAACTCCACCACCTCTCCATCTCCCAAGCTTGGGATGCATTTTTCAGGGTTATTCTTTTTAATAGCAGTTCTATGAACGAATATGTCTTCTTGGTTGTCACATCTTGTTATAAAACCATAATTTTGTTTAACATTGTACCATTTTACTATTCCTAAAACCTTGGCTACAATGATTTTTTCTTTTTTCCGAGAGGCTGCTGTTTTCTGTCTTGCTGCGTTTTTGCTTTCTCTTTCGTTTGCTCCCGTGTTGGAATTGCCAGGGCTGTCAGTGCTACCGGGGCTGTCAGGGCTGCTCGTGCCTGCGCGCTCTTCCTGGGGTTACATTCAGCTTCCCGCATGCCTCCACCTCTGCTCTCAGCTGTGCTGCCACTGCCTGGGGCTGCGCCCACGTCTTGGTCGGGCCCCTGAGTGACAACCCCCCCATGCCCTGCTCCAGCACGCATCTCGGCTAGGTGCGGCTCCACTCCACTGCCACCGCCACTAGCTGCTGCCCGCGCGCCACTGCTCTCACAGGGCTCGCTCCACCACGCGCTGCGCAGGGCTGGGTGGGCACCGCTGGGTCTCGCTGCTCCCGCCGTGCCTCGCTCCGCTGCCGACACTGCAGCTCACGCCGCTCCGCCCGCGCACAGGAACTGCCTCGCTGCTGCTCGCAGAATGCTTGGTCCATGTGGACAAGGCCGCACGGTCCCTGCGCCAGGCTTCCCTTCGCCAGGACACAGCTGACATTGCCCAACAGTCTCGGTAATTAAATACTATTCACGAAAATATTCTTCCATCGGCATGTGTTTAGACTCTGAAATTAACTGTGTCCAAACAGTATTCCAAAAGTCTTTGGTAAGGATTAAATCCCAAGAAACATAGAAAAAGTTCTTAAACAACCATGCCAGAAAGTGTTTCAGTTCCTTTTGAGCTTGAATTAAGCTGAAATTTACAAATCGTTGTTCAAGAATCTTTTCAAGTTTAAGATAAATGTCCATATGCAGCTCGGAGAGTCAAGAGTCTTCCCACAGTTCCTCCATAGTTTAGAGATGGAACAGCAAAACAAAACATAGAAGAGGAATCCAGAGTTTACTCACAAATCAGTCGCTGTCCTTAGGCATCGGGGATCGTTCTCCACGGCTTCTCTACCATTTGTTACAGTGGGGAAACTGCAACACGATGTATCAATCAATGAGGCCCGTGGAAAAGAAATATTTATGGACCGATTCTTGATAGATGTTTCAGAGATGTTTATTTCTCCAGCCGCATGGCTGGGACTCTGCCGAGGAACTGCTGCAATCACGGGACCCGAGGGTCCTTGCCTGCGCAGGGGAACACAAAACAACCAATGGGGAACGAGGCTGACCAGGGGCAGGGAAACCTCGTGCCTCTACCCAGGGCCCCTCTCCCAGGGCTACATGGCAGGGGGAGGGCCCCAACATTAAAGTTCTTGTAGTCAATGGAGACAAGCATTTTCAGCAGCACTCCATTCATTTGTCAAGCAGGTATGCAAAGCTGCAGGAATTAACACCTAATATGGATTTTGGGTGATAGGAGTCAAGTGAGTTGAATCCCACTGGTTTTGCTCTTTTTATTTATATTGTACAAGTGCATTTATGAACAACTTCATTTTGTGCTCTCACATTTTTTCTATAGATGACATCAACACTGCTCTGTTATATTGGATAATCTAACTACTATTGTTAAAGTAAAATTTGGATTACACTGTTGAATTGAATGGCAGGGAATACCTGCCAAAGTTTTCAAACCTTTCACTGTCAGAGATCGCTGGGAAGTCTCCACACGTGATAAGAAGTGTCAGACCCCCCGAAACAGGACTCACAAAAGAAATTATCTCTGTGAAACATATCTCAGTGGTTTAATTAGTATTTTATTTAAGTTTTTCAACTCATTTGAGAGAGAAATAGTCATATGAAGAACCTTGACACAGATTAAGACTGTTTAATGGTAATATCTTTGGAGTTGTAAAAATACAGATTTGGAATTCCAATTTTTGTTGCAGATATTACGGCTATACAAGTATTTTATTGCTATAGAGGGGATCTCAGCAACAGAATAATTCTTCTGTGATCCTGAAAATGTTTCTGTGTTTACTGAACTTCTTACTTGATGCTTTGTAATGGACATACAGAAATGGAGGTCCCCTACCTCAGTTACTCTTGATGCAATAACTTGTTCTTTTAGAGACCGAGTTGTAGATTGTATCTTTGTTACACTGGAGAGCTGTAGGGTTGTATTTTTATATTGTTATTATTATTATTATTAACATCATTGTTATTGTGATTATTTTTTCATTTGGTGTAGTATATTGAATGATATTTTTATTGGGCGGTAATCATTCAGTGGATGTGATTCTCATTGTAGTGCCTTCTTTTTAGTGACCCTGTGAAGAGTAACCTACCTACCTACTGTAACATATAAGATCTTTAAGATCTTTTGCTCTTAAATAACCTTATCAGATCGACAAAAAATCTTACACGAAACTGCTTAGGATTGCATGTACTCTATGTACAAAGACCCCATAATCTGCCTGGATTTTTATAGTAAATTTTCCTAAATACATATTCCAGGAAATTTTGTATGACACATGTAATAAAGATCAGAATGATGCATTTTTCTCACTAGCTGTGAGAAAATATATGCAATGTTGAGTTGGAAGCTCTAAGTAGAGTAACAGAAATTCTAATTATTTTGGCAGCAGTTATATTGTACCAGTGACACTTCTTTTTTTTTTTTGTGGTTTTTTTTTGTTTTTGTTTTGTTTTGGTTTTGTTTTGGGGTTGTCTTTTTGTTGTTGTTGTTGTTGTGGTGGTTGGTTGGTTGGGGTTTTTCGGGGTTTTTCTTTTTTTTGGTTGCTTTTTGTCATTTTTATGGAATTGCAATGGAAAGCTTATTTGAATTAATTGTGTTCATAGCAATTTTTTAGATGATTGACTAAGCATGAAACTCATGGAGCCATTACAGCTCAAAGACAGTGGAAGGCAACATGAGGAAAGAAAGCCCAACTGAATCCATCATGATTCAGTGAGTTGTACAGAATGAGAGGGATTCAGACAAAACTGGCATCAGGTAAAGGAATATTTGATTTTTCACCATTTTATAGGGGAGAGAAATGGCAGCATTATGCAAGCAGTACCCTGATACAAGTGAAAGCTCTTGGGGCATCCTTGCAGATAGTGTCTGACTCAGAACAATTTCTGTCTTGCACTCTATCTTGTCAAGCTGTGCAAAAGGTCTCCATAATTTTCAGAGTTGCTTCCTTTTGTTTTTTATCAGTTCTACATTGCTGTTGTTAAGTAATTACATGTCAATGGAAGCTGAAATATGACACAATATAAATGAAAGAATTAAAACTGAGAAAGAATTTTTGATAAATAAAAATTCATGTGAATATTCAAACCCTCTAAATTTCTTTTAGTTATTCACATGGCCCATATTGGAAAGAGAGGGCTTGATTTTCTAGAGGTAAGGTTCAGAATGATGAACTTAATTCAAGAATTAATAGTAAGAAGTTAATAATACAGATGACAGTTTGAAAAAATCTCTTTGGCTTGCCATTCCTGAAAAGAAATTTATGGAGAATTAAAATAATAGGAGAAGATGTGTATAATAGTCTATCTTTTTAGTGACTTAAAAGCGTATAAGGATTGAAACTTAAACCATCAGAGAAGAAATGCTAGGGGTAAGGAAGTTGGAGACATTATGAATTCTGAGTAAGAAATGCGTTTTTTGCAGACAAGTTGTTTTGTGGTAAATCGAAGGAATTTTTAGAAAACATACGTTTTCCAATGAAAAATTAATTTCCTCAAAAATCTCTTTTCCTTCTGTCAACAAAATAAAATAATTTTTTTAGGCTTCTTACCATCTTCAGCGAGTAAAATCTGTACCAGTGCACTACTGTCAAGCAAATGTTCCTGTCATCTTACCAGCAGAAAGAAACAGAGAATATTATTTAATCAATAAAATTGAGACTTACATTTATATGGGGATAGCAAAAAAGAGGAACTTTCTTTCTCAGCAGTCACTCTGAAATTCAGCAAAATTTTCTCAGCTGACACAGAAACCTGTTGACAGCTATATAAAAATGAGGGCTGTCTTAATAGGAAAGATGGCGTCATCATGCTCCAAACTCTGTGAGAAAGCAGAATAAGATTGGAAAGACCTTTTGGTCTGTTTTGTGGGTGACCTGTCGAAGAAGACTGCAGTGCTTCATTTTTCAGGCTTAGTAATTGTCCTGAAAGTAAATGTATCATTTTTCTGCTGCCCATCTAATATGACTTTTAGAAAAAGTTATTGTGTAGAGGAACAATCAAAAGATAATTTCAAACTAGTTTGCAACTGAAAAATGAGTTTTCAGCTAAGATTAAAATTTCAAGAGAAATCTCTGCTTTCTTTAGCTGTTTTATTTTTTTTTTCAACTTCATCAGAAAGCTCAGCGATGATTTGCCAGGAAAAACAATCCAGTGAAAGTGGTCAGATTTTAAAAGATAATTAGGTCCTCCATGCCCATTGATGGTGAGAACTAGAAACTGAAATATCTTTAAAATAGCTTATCTGTAGTACCTCATCTCTTCCAAAAAACTAAAAAGATAGGCACACAGACAGTGAATATTTCTAGAACTGATTTTCTGACAAAAAATCTGTAACTAATCAGGAATTACATGCTGAGGTAGTGATAGATGTAGAAGAAAAAGGTCATATGCTGGAAAGGATTTTATTGCAATTAGTAAGTTTTGATGTCTCTTAGATCTTTCCCTGCTTTTGAAATATATTCTGAGAAATTCAAGGGGCATATTTGAGCTGAAGGTTTACATTGTACTTACCCTGTTAATGTTCCCCCATCTTGGGATACTGGAAGTGGGAGGATAGGTGACGGTATCTAATGATGTGCAAACCTATGTGAATTATGTATAAACCATGAGAGGAAATTGTTTTCAAGCTAAGACTAACTCCTGTGTGATAGTTTAGGTCTGCATTTCTGCTTTTAGAAATATCTGTCACTGAGTTCTTCTGTGTCTCAAAAAAGGACAAGGAACTGTTTTCTTTCAAACTAACATGCCTGTAAATAAGCATTTTACATTGAGATTCAGCTTTTGAATTGTGCAATCCTCTCACAAATCTTCTCTCTTGTGCAGTTTGGTTCACTGCGTTTCCATCACAAGGGACAAAAGGAATCTTTCTTTAGGAAGAGGGTTTAACAATGAAATGGAAAGATAGAGATTTTGGATTTTTCAGCACAGTAAACCTCACTCAGCAGAAGGCAGGTGTCTGAGCATTGAGGTCTCTCTCAAATTACCAGCTCATCCTTAAAATACTGACTGTCAAGCAACTTATATTTTTCTTGCTTTCTTTGGTTTTCTTAGGATCATGTTACAAGGACATTAATAGGTGAATGTTGGTTTCTGCTTTATGCTTTTTTTTTTTCAGTCTCCCAACATTCATATAGACACAAAAATAGACATTAACTTAGAACCAAAACCATAATCAAAACCATATTCTCTCAATTTTTTTGTTCACCAGACTTACATGAAATCCAAAGGATCTCAACACTTGTATAGAAACGGTGATTTCCATGCTTGGGTGATGATCTTTCTACTATTTAATGTGAAGTTCACTAAAATTGTATTATTTCTTCACTTTCACTGACTGGAGTCTATTCTGCCAAAAATTTTTTCCATTAGTGTGCCACTGACCGGTCCTTTTGAATTACTATGACTCAGGATAGCAGAAGTTTGGATAAAAACTCATGTATTGTAGCTACATGATAAATTTATCTTCACAATTTAACAGGAGAGGAAGAAAACTGCAGTGCATTTAAATAGCCTGTCCTTTCTGCTTCTCCCATCTTCTGAAATATTCCAATAACTTGACACCAGAGAGCAAGATAGGACCAATCTCAAGTCACCACTTTTTTTAAAGATTGCCATACATCTTGAATTACTTTTGTAATGAATGTATATCTGGCATAAAATACTAAAAGAAAATGAAAATGTCTTTTAAAAGCCTTTCCGTCCCTCCTGTGTTTATGCTTAAATATCAGGAATATGGTCTGCTTACAATAAAGGAAGGAGAGAAAATACATATGAAATACATATGAAACGTAACTTCATTTATACAGCTCAGTTCACCTCATATATTCCAAAACATTTCACAAATTATATGCACATCAGGAGCAAATGTCAGCAGTTACAATGAAATATTTGATAAACCTATGCCATTAGAGGTACCAAGGAGTTTCTACTTTGTTAGTAGCCCTGGAACAGTTCTATTGCCCATGAAGAACGCAGCAAGCATGATGCCATACGCAGGCATTTGGAAATCTATTTCTCTCTCTCTTGCTGTGTTTTCCTTGATCTAGCCAGGACTATAACACACATGCAAAATTACTGGGGCTGCTCACCTCTTTTGGATGTGTAAAGATAAATGTATGACATTTTTCCTGAGTCCCAAGTTTGGATACAAATCCACAGCTGCAAGGTGTTCAACAAAACAATTCTGCTAGTATTTTTGATATATCTCTGCTTCTATGTATTGCTCAGTCGTGATACTCCCTTGTTGCTACTTTGGCATCTGGAAGCATTTATGCCTGCAAATAACTGTCAGAGAGAAAAAAAGCTGCTGGTTCTGAGAATCAGCCCTTGACTGTGTGACCTGCTTTTCAGGAAGCTTTCCATGAGCAGATATACTTTCCTTGCTGCCTTTACGGCACAAGGCAGAGCTGATTCTGCCTAGGGCTGCTGGCAAGTATGGCTCTGCAAACATTCATTAGTGTGACAAACAGAATACTGTGGCAAAATGAGGACAAAATGATTGTGCAAGCAGCTTTAACTGGGGTGAAAGCAATACTCTTAAGTTTAAGTCATTTGACCAGCATTTTAGTACCACAATTCAATATTCCCAGCAATAATTTTCAGTAATAGAAGTCAGATAGTGCCAGGCTTAGAGGCAAATATGGACCTGATAAGGAGGATATCCACCACAGAGGGACATTGGTGAAATGTGAATTATTCACTCTTATCTACTCACTCTTCTTTATTGTATTTTTATGTCTTTATCTATTCTATTTCATCCCCTCACAAAGAATAATTGGAAATGACATTTATATGCCTGTAACTATGAGAAAAATATGCAAAATTAATTCCATTAGAAGTAAACAACAATAGCATTGTCCTTAGGATCTCATTTCATGTTGTCCTTAGGTCTTAAACACCATCAGCAGAGATAAAATTAAAAAGGCTGCAGAAATTGGAGCTTACTTTCATATTGAGCTTACTTTAATATTGTTTCACTCTTCTAGGCTGTGACTGATTGCACATTGAAGGGCAAAGAAGGAGAGGGAAAGTGGAGGGGAGAGAGGTGACTTTCATGTAGTCTAGATACCTATAAAAGGCTGAACTGGAATTTCTGTTGCAGCAAGCTTTTATCAGCCTGGCTTTATTATCTAAGCAGCAGTAGCAGCAGCGGTGGTGGCTTGGTTTTTATAGGGTTCAGAGTGTAGCTGCTTGGATAGTATTTAAAATCTTGGGAGTAATTTTCATCAGAAAAAGACTGATCAAAACAAAAATATTTTGTAGGAAGTCACCAGTTCTGATAAGTTTCTTGTTAGCCTTTTTGTGCATTCTTGAATGTTTTGAAAGATCAGAATGTTCTAGCAGCCATCTTAAAAATGAAATTAAAGTCCAAAAGTAAGCTTTTTACATAATTGGATTGTAGATATTTCTTCTAGTTATAGCACCAAAATACTGAAAAAGTGAGATAATAAAAAAAAATATTTATTTTGATTGGTCAGATATTATTTCAGGATATATGATTTACATTAAAGTTTATATTATAAGTATATTGTATTATGGTTTAAATTTTTGATAATTTGTCTTTATAGGAATTATTTTGGTGAAAAACTGAATCGTTTTTAAAACAGAAACAGTTTTTCTACTCAGTTGAGGTGACTGTGTTGAATATGAGGATTCAGAGAAACCTAATATTAGCAGATAATTTACCATTTACTGGAGCTATAATTTTTCTTACAGAAGACTACAAGGGTCTTGTATTGGGACATTTCTTGGGGAAACATATAAGAAATTGCTCTAGTATTCAAGTATTTTTTTGAAAAGGTAATATAAACTTTTGCTAACTCGATGAATTTCAGTGTTGTGGAACAGAATCATGAGATATTTATGCTGGAAGGAAACAGTGAAAATTGGCCAGCCCAGCCTCCCCAGTGAAGCCAGCTGTGAGGTTGCACCAGGTTACTCAGGAAATGGCTCTGTTGTATTTTGAGCATGTCCAGGGATGGATACTCAGCAGCCCCTCTTGGCAGTGAGCTTCTCCTGCAGCAATCTGTGTCAGTAGCCCCTGATTCTCACTGTGCACCTCTGAGGTTTTAGGCAACCAAAACCAGTTGCTAGATCACTCCCTTGGCCTTCTTCAGGCTCTTTCTCAGATTTTTGAACTGATTTTTTATGTATCATGAATGAGGATCAGCTCTGAATCTTGATGTGAATCTCGATGTGATCCTTTGGTTTGACTCCAGATCAGTACTATCCAAAACCTGCTCTATGTTCCCTGCATGACCAGTAAAATAATTTACGTACTATGATGGTAGCTGCATGCTAATGTGGCATGGAGGTACCTGCCAAAGAAACCTGGGTTGGAAGTAGAGGGTTTAAAACCACTCAGTCCTAGAAGCAAGAAAAAGTGTTAGAAAGTTGGGACAAGAATTTTTTTTTCAGTTCAGACTAATTGCAAAAGATTTGTTCTTATAAGTGTACTAATTTCATCATTGATTTAATGTAAGCAATTGATATAATGTACTACAGGGGTAAAATTTTTACTTAAGGCAATATTTACATAAGGAAATATTTGGGGCAGCCATATCGATGCTGCTGTAGAAAGCCTAAAGATATAGCAGTCTAGTGGAAGAAAAGTGAAAAGGTTTATATATAATATGCTTAGAATCAAACTATATCTATACCAACATCCAGCCTGAAGTGATTTGTCTTCTGAATAAGGGATTAATAAAGAAATGGCCTAGAAGCACAGTGATGTTGTGTTTTACATTCCTTAATCTTGCCACATTATCTCTACATGAATGAAAAGAACACGTAGAAATTATCCTGACAGTGGACTATAAGACCACAAAGAAAGTGAAAAAAACCAATTACATCATAATCAAAATATATAAAGCAAACAAAAAAAAAAATTAAATCAAAAAAAATTGTTCTTAGAGGAAAATAAAATATTTTCTAAAAATGTGGTTTTTATGGTAAGCTGGGTACTATTACAGACTCAGAAAACTACAAGCCCTTACCTTCTCTACTGGGAGAGTCAGCTTTTTAGTCTACTTGCTAAGGTTCTTTTCTCCCCTCAAAGAAATTCAGCACATGTGAATTCTATGAAGCCTAATATCCTAAAACACTTAGTTGCAGATTTTAAGACATAACAAAAGATGGCAAACCAGGAATGGTTATATATCTAATACAAAGATCTTGTGTAGGACTGAGAACATATATAGTGTTGACAGCTACAATGTGATTGGAGAACATGTAAAGCAATTTCAGATATACCTCTGTGGAGTTGATTTGACAGTGAAAAGTGGTTGTACATACCTTGGAGCAAACTAAAATTCCTTGGAAACTCTGTCTAAACAAGGAGGAGCCTACTCAAACTATGCAGACCTTCACCAACAGTCTGTAAAGATAATGAAAGTCAGTTTTCTTGATTCCTGCACCCAATGTACATCTACATTTTTTGGGCCCACCTCTGTGCCAGAAACTACATGTTATCTGTGCAAACTACCACAACAGGGTTTAAAACTAATTATTCACAGCTATAAATAACGTATTTGATAAAAAGGGGGTTAAAAGTCGTGATATTTTGGTAAACTGTCCTCCTGGAATAGACTTCCTTCTGTTTGCTCTGTTTGATGGATGAGATCTTTCAGTGGCATAAACCAGTATGGGCTGTTAATTTTAAGGTATTAATTCCCATAAACCAGGGCGTTGGCATTATGGAGAGTTCCTAACAGATGTTCAGTTTGATGCAGATTCTGAAAGAAGACACCAAACTAATGCACCAGGGTGTTTGGCAGTAGGCAGCCAGACTACAGTCAGGATTTGTCAGTCCTTAAAACACATATGAAAATTCACTTTTATTTAAACAGGAAGGTGTCAGTTTTCACAGAAGTGTGAAGGGATTCTTGAACATGTTACAGTTCAAATTCACACAAATCTTTGAAATGTATCCAGTTCTAACACAAAAAGCCCCAACGACCTGAGTAAAGAATAGTAGGCTTTAACAGTTCTTTCCTTTTTCTAGGGTAATGTAAACTGAAACAGAATCACACATTAGGCAACAATTATGTTGCTCTCAAGTGTGTGAAATGACAGATTCATTTCAGGTAATCATATTTCACAAGTGTGCTGTATTTCCTGGGAGAATGACAGATCCTTGCCAATTTTAATGACATTGTTCAACTGGCAAATGATTGCCTTTCTTCAACCAAAACAATTGCATACTTCAAATCTGTACAAACATGATAGTGAATACAAATTATTGTGTTTCTATTTTTTTCAAAATTGTCAACTTTTTGGTAAGAACTCACAGAATAATTTTTTCTCTTTTGTTTTTTTAATGACACGAAATAGAAAAAAAAGGCATTTGAGAATACAACCATAATGGAGTAATAAAATTAATTTCAATACCAAACAAAAATAATGTCATATCTTTAGAATTAGAAAACTTAAACTCCATTCACAGGAATGGGAGCTTCATGCAAAAGCTACACAGCTGAAAAAGCCTTTTCAGTTTTGCTAATGAACAAACAGATCCACAAAGAAAGTCTATGTTAGTGCACAGCTCTTAGGGTCCCAGCAGTTATTTAATGATCTGACTGAGATTACTATATTTCATATGTGTTTACTGGCAATGTTAATGAAGTTTCATGCTACCACCAAATTCTGAGTACAATTATAGGCTCCCTAACCAACATGAAATTGTGAGGACACAGATGGATTGTAAGTCAATCTTTCCCAAGACTGAGGCATGCTTTGTAGAACTGAACACTGTTTCAGAACTATAAGATTATTCAGGTTGGAACGCACCTCTGGAGACTGTTTCTCTCTCATCTTCTGAGCAGGGCCAATTTTTAAGATGTATCCAACTTTGATATTAGATAAGGTTGCTTAGGACCTTTTCCACCTGAATTTTGAACTTCTCCAAGGGCAGAAATTTCACAACTTCTCTGGGCCTCTGTTTATTGTCTCTTTTTGGAATTTAAAGATGTATTTATTAATTTATGAAATACAAATAAAAAATAAGCGCCATTACTAAGGCAATCACTGTATCACATGGTAGCCTCAGGTTCAAGACTGTCCTCCACTGAAAGCAAGCCCTGTACCACCATCTACAGAACATTTTACAGTGGTGGAGGGAAGGGAGATGTGGTCGTGGGAGAAGACAGGCTCTAGAAGCTCTTTAGTTTCAAAATGGCTCTTGAAGCTCTTCTGTTCTATGTTACATAAATATTACCACAGAAACAGAGATTCAAGATAGAGAAGAGCCTTTCTCTTTCTCATAGGAGGAAAGATATGCTTTTCTGCATAAAAATAAATTTAAATATCCTTAAATGTTATAAGTTTGAATAAGGATAGCTAAAATTAAGGATCATTATACTATAGGTTCTTCTTAATGAACACCTATTTCTTGTAAAGTTGGATCAACTTGTGAAGGAAGGGCTAAAAGGGAAAACATAAAAGATTAGGAGAAATAGGTCTCATTTTAAACTGGCAAAGATAGAACTTGACTTAGCAACTTTTACTGCTGAACTTGGATAAAGGGTACTTTGCAGCAGGGAAGGTAATATCTCTTTATTTCGCTGACCACAGACAGTTGTACTTTAAGAGTACCAATCAGGTTAAGCAGTAAAGAAAATAAGCAGGTCTGGTTTATGTCTTCCTGCAGGATGTAAAGGTGAGCTGGGTCCTAACTTCTGAACAGTCATAAAAATAAAATAACTTAAAGTAAGATTAAATTTGCAGCTATTCTGAAAAGTTTTGGAGGTCCTTATGAAAAAGTGAATGTGTATCACTCAGGCAGCAACTGACCTTTGAGGATCTGTCAGCTCCTAGGGTGCTCAATATGTGGAAAAGTTGCTCTCACTCTAGCCAAAAACAAATAAAACTTCTCTCTTTTACATAGAATAAAAGATTAAAGACACTCTAGACTATGTCAGTGTGGAAATACCAAGGCAATATTAGATATAGATATGCAGCTATGCTTGGTTTGGTTTGATGTCTCTTTGTCATTGCCAAACTACAAAAAGTTTACTCAAGCTTCATAAGTTTCAGGAAGAGCAATAAAAGTGATCTAAGATGTTAGAAATAGGTTTTCAGTAATACTGTACAGAAATTTAGCCCAGTCATCCACAAAAAATTAACCGGGTGATCTTATCATTCCTATGTGGAAAAGAACTTTCTGGCAGTAGACAGACCTGTATTTTATCAGAAGTCTTAATGGTTACAGAAATTAGATTAATCTATAAAAAGTAAGGCACTTTTTTTGTTTTTAACAATGAGGATAATGAATCATTATATTAATCTCCCAAGGAATGTTGTTTTTTCAGTCATTCAAGGTCTTTAAATCAATAGTGGATAGTTTTAATTTTAAGTATGCTTAGATAAAAATGAAAGTTTTCACAAGGAAATTACAGCAAAAATGTCCTTTGCCAATTCCATAAAGAAGGAAAGGCTACATAATTGGATTTGTCTCTTCTGTTTTCAAATAAATTGTTCTATTAATCCAACTGATTTTTCTTTCCCCCAAAACCATGGCAAAATATGTAATTCTAATGCATATTTTTTGGTCAACCTAAATACTACCCTTGAAAAGTGACAATGTTAAAGTAGGAAAAGGTAAGGTGAATTAACAAAACAAAGAACAACCAATTTAGTAACTGGGCAGTGCAAATGGCTTTCCAAATGACCTCTATGCTTAAAAATCACTTTTTCCTGTATTAATGACCTGTGTTACTTTGGGCCCAGTGAGTCTTCCTCTCTCTGAGTCCTTTTGCCTTAGCTCAGTTTAAATGCTTTGCAAACTGGTAGTTAATTCTTCATTTTATTTTCCAATATGGTCACTTGCTATTAATTGTGTAATCTTAGACCAGAAACTAAATGCTAAAGCAGTTACTAGTCACAACATTACCCAGGTTGTCACTAGTAGTAACATCAGGAAAAAACTACAGGTTTAGTAATTCAAAAATTAAGTTCCCCCCAGATCTCAAAGTGTAGGCATAAGCGAAAGGAAACTTTATTACATCCTCTGGATTTAGGGAAAGAAAAATAAAAATATAATTATCTATTATACCTTTACTTAAAACAAGTGCTGAGTTTAACTCTGTGAACCAAATAGCACTGTAAAATGTATAAAAAATTGAAGGAATAGATAAAACCCATCAAGAGCATTTAATGCTAGTGATACTAAGTTGTAATCAGAACATTCACTTATAGAACACCACAAATAACCCATATCTACTTATCACTCTAGCATTATAATGCATCCTTGAACACTTTTATCTTTAATAGAATAATAATCTTCAAAGATCCAAGGTACAGTTTATAAAAATAGGCCTATATAATTCCTATAATAGTTTCATAAGATTTTTGATTTACATAATTCTTAACAGGAAATTTAGCAGCAATACTTGCTCTGAGATATTTAAAAGGTGATAAGCACACTTCATATAATTCCAGTCCTTTAGAAAGCTGTAACTAAACTGATTAGAAATAGTTCCAAGTATGTGAAAAATTAAGACTGAGGCAGTCTGTCAAGCACTGTTAAAATGTTATAGTCTGATTAGAAAGTCTATGAAGCAATGTCAGTTAATATTCAGGGATTTCTTTACTCTTTCAATTACTGATATTTGCTGCTTTCCATGAAATTGATGTCTAAGATATATTTTTCTGCTTTCTCGGCCTTAATGGAAGCATCTTGTAGTGTTGTGCTTGTTCACGCTTCTCTTTTTCTTCAATTAGAGGAATTTTTGTAATTTTGCTACTGACAATTATACTCATACATTACTTGAATATTACGATAACTTACATAATGAATCATGAAACCAGAGTTACAAAAAGAGTTACTTATGCTAAAGTAATTAATTTCAATCTCAATCTTTATCTCATCGTCATTTAGAAGCAGGAGAAATGTGTTTCCACACTGTAGTTGATCAGTTACAGTCCATGTTTTATGCAATGTAAAAAAAAATACCTCCAAACATCCCATTCCAAATGGAACCACACTTTATTACTAAATAATTACTAAAAGCCATATACTTTTTATCTTCACCATGTGAAAGATCAGGCATTATAAGCCAAGCAGAGTGTCAGCATGCCTTATCTCTTACCTATCATTATCAGCTTACATTTAATGTTGGGCAAAAAGAAACTTGTTGCATGGAGAGTATAGAAACTTGGCAGAAAATAATTACCCTTGTGTTCCAGCTGCTCCTCAGAGATCAGAGGAACTGGGTGTGGTTGGGATTAATTCTCATTATAGCCCATTTGGCACTACAAACCTGGTCACGTTCAATAGGAACCTTCACAATTGTAGATTCACAAATAGTATGGTTCATTGAAGCAACAGAAATAAAAGTTTAGAATTTTGCACTTAATGCTTTAGTGCTAAATCTTAAAAAAGAAAAAAACAAACTGAAACCACAAATAAATGAACCAAAAAACCCCCAACGTAACTGGGAATTCATTAAACTTAACTTTACCATTAATTAAGCTTAATTTCACCCATGCATGCTTTGAGACATGCAGAGGTGCAAGTCTTACCAAAGAGGCCTCCCTGCTCTGGGGAGAAGAGAGGAGCAGATGTCTCGTCTGCAGATGGGCCTGTATTCTCATCCCCTGCCATGAAGCATTCCAAAAGTCAATTTATACTTTTGAAAGAAGAGGAGGTGAGACTGTAGTCAAATGTCCTGCTACTGCATCACAAATCGGGGGGCAGCCACTTTACATGTAAAAAAGGGCTATTGATAGTTAAAGAGAGACAGATTACAAAGGCTGTGGGCTTTGCATAAGGGTGCAACAGAACTATGACAGAGCAGAATTCAGAACAGAGTAGAACAGATCAGAAAGAAGTCACCACATATCTCACAGCTTTAGGCTTTGTTCCTACAAAGCTGTAGTGACAAGTATAACCACTGGCTGTTAAATTCTGCCTTGATATTTAGGGGAAAAAGTAATGGCTTTTATTTTTCTGAAATAGAAGTTTTCATATCTAGAGCTTTGGGTGATAAACTGCAGTTGCACCCAAGTCATAAAACCACATTAATAAATTAACTTTTCAGCCATTGCTTTAGCACTGAGAAGATGTTAGAAACCTTTTTTTGGGCATATTTAAGAAGAATATATTGGCTTACTAAAGAGAACACTATATTTAACTCTCTGGCCCATATGCAGAGTAGAATTTTAAAAATTGTCATCTGAATGTGGCTTAACTGAGATATTTTTTGCAATCCATTCTAGAAGGGTGCAATCACTCTAGCTTTGATTTCTTATTAGACCACATTGACTTACGTGTATTCTTTATAGAATGGATGAGCTAGCTTGTCTTGCTTTGGTCATAAACCACATATACAGGAACTATGTGGTCAATTATTAAGGTGAAGGGGCTCAAATGTTAAAGATACTTCTCTGTGCTGCAGTTACAGATGATGTCCATGTACTAACAACAGATCTCACAGTTCCTGTTAAAAGTGAGATAAAGTAGCAGTGAGGAATGCAGCTCTATCTTCAGATAGAGCTGGTAACAACACCACCAAGCACCTTGAACCAATGGTGATACCAGCACGGTGATACCCTTTTTGTCCAATCCCAGTTAACACAACAAAAATTAGAGATTGCAACAGTCTGCCAGAAATATGTTCCTGCTCCTGCCAGTAACAATGACCTAGCAACCTCTGTTTGGTCATCAGAGGAGTTAAGTCACCATCTTGTACACAAAACAGAATTGAGAATAGTTTCCTGGCCAAAAACTGAGCACAATGGATACCTAGAGGAAAATGGGTTTGAGCTGTCTGACAGTCGTTCTCTTTAATCTGTTCATTCTCCTCAGTGAAATTATGCTTGAACGAAAGGGGAGATTGAATTTCGCACTGTAGGGAATGGTTAAGAAAGTAACTTCCTGTATACACAGAAGCATCCTGTTAGAAGGAATACGGGTCTCAGAGTGATTAGGATTAAAGAGAGAATTGCAACAGAAAATCAGCAACAGACCAGAAGTACAAAGCCTGATACAGAGAGTACTGTACAGAAAGAGAGAGCATGTGTTCATGCCATGGTGTAAGCCCAGACAGAAGTCAAGGCCCAGGCAGCCACCCACTCACTCACTCCCCCACCAGTGGGATCAGGGAGAGTTGGAGTTATAAAAGCTGGAAAACTCATGGGTTGAGATAAAGACAGCTTAATAGGGAAAGTAAAAACTGCACATACAAGGAAAGCAAAGCAAAGAATTGATTCACTACTTCCCACAGGCAGACAGGTGTTCAGCCATCTCCAGGAGAGCAGGGGCTGGTCACATGTAATGGTGACTTGGGAAGACAAACATCATAACTCCAAATCTTCCCCTCTTCCTCTTTCTTCCCCCCCAGTTTAAATACTGATCATGATGTCATATGGTCTGGAATATCCCTTTGGTCAGCTGGGGTCACCTGTCCCGGCTGTGTCTCTTCCCAGCTTCCCATGAGCCCTCAAATTCCTCGCTGGAGTGGCAGTAGGAAAAACAGGAAAGACCCTGGCTCTCTGCAATCTCTGCTCAGCAATAACAAAAACATTTCTATATTATCAACCCTGTGTTCAGCATAAATCCAAAACAGAGACCTGTACCAGCCACTGAGATGAAAATTAACTCTTCCCCAGCCAAAACCAGCACAGTTAGGAAGGTGAAGTAGAGGTGTAATTATTAGAAGAGAAAATAAATATTATGTAATGAATTAAATTATAAATGAGCTGAAGAGGTAATGAAGTTTGAATTTTACAAAGAAATGAAATTAAAATGCTCCTTCTACAAGAATTTGAACAATCACTGTACAAGCAAGGCATCAGGGAGTCCTAATCCTATTAAATCTAATCACCACAATGTCTGTTTCTGCATTCACAATGAGTTTGCAGAGAGGAAAATAAATTAAAGCACATTACAGTGTGTCATATTTCTCTCCAGACAACATGATGGGACAAATTCTGCCCTTCTAAAATGCATACACAGTCACAACTTCTGATACATTCATATCATTAAGAGACTTATGTGTTTCTCAAGTCACACATGGTGTGATGACCTTCTCAGTTTACTTTTTACACTTACTCTGTAAATGTCAACAAGTCACAAAGATTCTGTGCTGTGATTACGTACATATTGCTTTCTAGTAATACCCTCCTTCTCTCAGCTAAAAGAAAAATTCGGGGTTTTTTTCAGCTAGCTGGAAGTGGGGATAAAAATGACAATTTTAGAATCTTCTCCATGATCATCTCAGGCATCATTTTTATGTCATAATATACATGATGACTGTACTACAGATCATAGGTTTTTCCTAACTCCTTTTCTTTCTCATCTTTATTTTCAGTTCCAAACCACTTTCCCAATCTGGTAATAGAAAAAGATAAGAAAAGGCATCATCCAGACCCAAATCTACTTTGGCAGATGGTTGAAAAATCATTCTCTGTAATTATTGAAGCAGGTGTGACATAAGAGAGAAGAAAACCCCCCCAGAAAAGAGAATGGAGACAGGAGAGCTAGAGAATGATGGATAGATGAATGAAGCTGCAGCTTTTTAAATCTTTGTAAGTTTTCACTGTGGACTCTTGTGGGACTGTGACCAAGTCTCTGATTTTGAGCATATGAACTGATGAAAATTTGAAAAGTGGTTTTAATCCCTTTCTCTCAACTCTGAGACAAGAATAGCTGATTTCATCTTCTCCAGTATGAACTGTTGGCTCATAGAGACAATATTCTTAGTACAGCTATATTTAGCATGACCTTAATCCTGCATGCACTTAGGCACCAGCTCCATTGAACTTGATGTAAGAATATTTCATGGGTGCTTCACTATATCCACTGTGAATGTCAGGGAAGAATTTTATTAAGTGGTCAGGTATATTAGCTGTTCTACTATTTCTATTTTTGTCTTCACTCTGAAGCATCAAAAATACTCTCTCACATGAGAATGGGATCATGTATTTGCTGTAGAGAATGAATATACTGATTTTCTATGACAAATCCTATATCCCTTCAAAGGTGACATTTCATTTCTTTTTCTTGGAGCATTTCTCTCTTGCTGCTGGCACTGACTGAGTTGTATAGGAGTGGGACTAGAGAAGACATCACTGGAATAAATGCACATCAGTTTTCCCTGCAGGAACTGTAAAACCTAATATTTTTGCAGATGGGGATTTAGCAGAAAAAAGCCTCTACCACAATAACTATTATAGATAAAATCTATCTGGTGTGACAATCACAGGTATAATTCTTTTAAAGTCAGTTTCCCCAGAGAATATACCACTGATATCTTATTCTACTGGTATTAGTCCCACCTTTGGCCTTACCTGGGATCTTCAGAGTGGTTTGGATCACAAGACATAAGAATGAAATTTGAATTAATCCCTAGAAGAAATTTTATGAATTTGGATCACTGTAAGAACATGTGACTTTTGTAGGAGTGAAATGGTCTTATAGTGGTATGGTTCATTTGGGTTGGGAAAGAAATGTGAATTGTTAACACATATGATCAGGGTATATCCGGATCACTCTGTGAATGCCATCTTGTACTTATCAAAGAGAGATAACATTAGACATATCTGATAACTTTCTTTGATAAAATAAGACCATGTAAAACAAGGAACATGAAGCAGATGTAATCTCTCTGGATTTCAATAAAGCATTTGATGTGACAATCGTTATTTAAAAGACAGAAGATAGGGATTACTGCATGAATTGTGTGGAAGATAAGGATGGGCTAGAGCACAAAGAGAAACCGACTGTGATGAAAGCAAAAGAAAGACGTTACTAGTGAAACATGAGAACAGTTCACAGGGCTGAGCTTGTTTAATATTTACATTTTTGAACAGCTTGAAAAGTAGCAATGTGAAAATGAAAATTATAGAGGTTTGCAGCGATTTAGGAGGATTTCACTCACAAGGAAAAAAAAGAAAAGAAGAAAAGAAAAGAAAAGAAAAAAGAAAAGAAAAGAAAAGAAAAGAAAAGAAAAGAAAAGAAAAGAAAAGAAAAGAAAAGAAAAGAAAAAGAAAAAAGAAAAGAAAAAAGAAAAGAAAAGAAAAGAAAAGAAAAGAAAAGAAAAGAAAAGAAAAGAAAAGAAAAGAGAAAAGAATGGAAATGAATGTCATAGTAATAATTCCCAAACTCTTTGAAAGACTTTGCAGATGTTAGCAATAGAAGTGAGATTCTGCTTCAAAGTACAAAGCAAAAAATTTTAGGATTTCATGGAATTTCTGTTTTGAACTTAATGTTTTCATTTGCAAATTGTAAGGGGAAGAGCTCTTTGAGATAGGTCAAACTGAAAGAGGTGTGTTTCACCTGTAACCATCTACAGACCAGTGGGGAGAGAGCAGCACCCCAGAGGATGGTCCACGCAGCCTTAAAATATTCATGGTATATGGCAAACATGATGCAGGTCCTGCAGAGAGGAATGTGGCTTAGGACATGCCACAACCTCTGTTGTTGCTGCTATCAAGATTTTCCTAGGGGAGCACTCTGGAAAGTATGAGCTATCAGCAGAGACCAAGTGAGTTAGGACTGTTAGGAGTACAGACATCAAGATCAAGGCTGGAAAGCACTGTTTCTCTGTTAAGTGGTTGCTGAAATTAGGGAGGAAGCAATTTTGAGAAGGTTGGAATCTTCTATCCAAAAAATCGGCAATTATCTGTCAGAAATTATGTATTGATTCTGGTACTGCCATCCTTGTAATAATCTTGAGGCCATTTTCTGTTATTATTATGCATTGATCTTTAAAACCTTTTCAAGATAAAAGCAGGAACATTGACTCTGGCTGACTCTCCAGCTCTTAGAAGTCCATGCAAAACAACTGTGTCTCCATACAATACCCTAAGAAAGACAGGAAACAAATTTGATGCCTGAATATGCATTCAAAAGGATATTGCACTTCAGAAGGACCACACAGGGAGAGGCTGGAAAGGAAACGGCTTGTAGGATTCCACCTAGACTGAAATGTGAAAAAGTGTCCCACCACACAGGAAGATGAGACTAAATGAGAGACAAGAGCATTGCAGAATATTTGCAAAGGTTTGTAACTCTTGTCTTTAGAGTAAATGTATACACACAAAATATCCTTTGTTAACCTTTATTCCTAAATTTTCTGCTGTATTTCTCCAGAAGGTGCAAGTCACAGTATCTGTCATCTTGTAGATGACCTCTGTGGGCTTCCACTTTGAGAGGCATTTTCAGAGAGTGTATGGAGTATCAGGTTCTAACATTGTCTAGATAATGTTCATAAACGATCCATCACTAGAGTGATGGATCATAACTACAATTTTCTGTAATTCATTTCTCATTTTTCTCAATGTTATTGGCACATCCTAGTGATGCTCTGTAATTCCGGTGTTGAATTCACAGATCTCTACAGTGGTTTGAATCAATCCTTTCAAAGGACACAAACCATGAGTCATTAAACTACTTACGAAGAGTGAATCAAAGATGGAAAAAATGGTCCTGCCTTCCACTGGGACCAGATTCTGTCAGGGCATTAGGGTCCTATCCAGAACAGAGAAAATTAAACACAGAAATTACAGCAATTCAATAGTCCAATCCTAGTTGTTGATTCTGGTTCAACCGTGATCCAGAAACTTCACAGTGAAAAAGTGATTTTTCTAAAATATAATTGTGAAAAATGGCATCATTTTCACTAACAAATCTAGTGAGAAATGAAGAGAACTCTCTCTTCCCTGAATTTTAGAAACCATGCAGTGTACAAGTCACTATGATCAGGGTGCAATGTCAGCATTTTGGATGCACTTAAGAGCAAGTTAATTCAATTTACGAGCAGCAGCAGGGGTGGCTGTGAAGATCCCTGTACCTGTGCAGAGCTCCTGTGACAGTGCAGCACCTTTGGGCTGCAGAGACAGTTACTGATGGGGATCAGTGCAGATCAGAGCAGATCACCACGTTTGCATCCCAGGTGGTATAATGAGCCAGATCCAAAAATAAGATTTAAATGCTTGATTCAGTTCAGCTTTTCTCTTAAGTGACATAAATCCTGAGGATAATTTAACTTGCATGCATGAGTCCAATTAGATTAAAGGTGCTAGTGCTACTGCTAATTATCTTTCCAACAGCTATACCAATTGCCATTTAGGATGGCCCTTCTCTCCTTTAATAGCAGGATTATTCTGTTGGGTTGTTTACTTTGGATTTCTTTCTCCATCCACTCTCTTTAGAAGCAGATATTAATGTAAACCTATTAGAAATGTTGCATACATGTAAGACATAAATTCTTAGCTAGTGTAATCCTGAATATTTTTAGCCACTTCTGTAAATCTGCAGAATAAATTAATCTGAAAAGCTGGCTGAGTAGTTTGAATTTGCTGGGGCTGAGTCTGTGTACCTCTGGGTTTAGTACCTCATCACTAAAACCATTTGAGTTCCAGATTTTTGAAAGTGCCTGTCACTTAGTAGTGAATCAGAATTTTAAAAAGAACTCAAGTCCTCATGTAGGATATGTTAATTTGCCTTTTGAACTATTTGACTCAAGAGGTGAATCTTCAATTCACTGATCTTTTCAGTGTTCCCTGCATTTTTTATAGATTCCATAGAGACAGAGTTCTACTACCGATTTTCTTTCCAGACTCTCTCTCTTGTAGACTTCAATTAACAAATATATTCAAGCAGCATTTTCATTTCAATTTTCCATTTCTTTCTATTTCCTTCCCACTTAAATATTTTTTTCTATAGATTGCTTACATTTAATGTAATTACAGTAATAAAATAGCTTTGCCCGGGGAGTTTAAATTATACATGAAGCCCATGTAAGTGCAATCTCTTAAAAATACACACCTAAAAAGAAGGAAATTGAATGTGGAATGCTAAGGATTAGTGATTTACAGTGAATTCTGGCTCCGTGTGAAATAAAATTGAGCAAGTAATTTTCCATTCTCTTATTTTTGTTAAAAATGCCATATATGAAAATAATTTAGCTGCATATTGGCAGGTAATGCCTTTTGCCTCAGTTGCCCACTAAATAGAATTTAAAAGATTGCTCAATTAAAGACTTTAATCCCTTAATTTTTATCATTTTCCTCCTGGTAGAGAAGAAATATGTCTCTCCTTTGAATTTTTTTAAAATTAATCTGAAGAATCTTTCCTATCTTGACATGTCTTTATGGTAAATCACAACTGGTAATATTTACCAAGAGTAAACCATTTTTATTGTACATTTTCTATAACTTCATTTTTTCTATTATCTATAGATCCCTTACATAACAGAACATCATGCTGCTTCAGTAGTTTATGTTTCAGGGATAAAAATCAAAGAGTTTTAAAATCCTCCTGAAAAAATTGGAGATGGTTTTAATCAACTACAATATGAAGTTCTTTGCTTCTGCTGAGTAGCTATTTTTTTGAAAGATGCAGATTAAGCATCGTTAAAACAAGTTCTCATTTCCAGTGTTACATCTCTGAGTGAATGCATCTGCTCTCCAGTCCCTCGGTGCACACAGATCCAGAAACAAAAATTAAAAAATAAAAAGATTTGAAAGCAGAGATACAAGGTATTTGTTCAGAGAAAGAAATTATAAGGGAATCTAGGAGAGAGGGAAGGTAGTACTCAATGGGCTTGGTACATCCTGAATTTGTATTATCTGCTCAGGAGAACCAGAGATTTTTTAGATTAGAAAGATATGAAGAATTTTGTGGGGGTTTTTTTTGTCCAGAACTTACCCAAGGGAACCATCTTCACTGGGTTTTTTTAAGTATTCAGATTAAGATTTTGTGCTTAGACTTTCTTTTAGTCTAGACATACCTTGTAAATAAGATTTATTTTTGATTAAAGTTCTCAGTCTCTAAGTAGAAATACTGCATCTAAAGGCAACATCTGTACTCCAAAGCACAGGTCACACACCTGCTGCTTAAGTGTGTTGTAAAAAATCTGATTTTACATGTTTGGAAATTCTAAAAACATAAGAAAAAACATGGGGTTCTTTAAGGAAAAACAGTATATGTACATGAGACAGAATACATATACTTGAGATGCATTTGAATATTAAACAAAATCAGAACTTTGAAAATACAATTTTCTCTTCAAAATCTGGAAAACAAACCTAGTGTTCTACATGCCTAGAACTGACTACTCCTTTGTGTAGATTGTCTTCCCCTTCATCATGGGAGAGAGAAATGGCAGAAAGGAGGAGAATAATCTGTCATTCAGTCGGGTTATCAGGTTTATCTGGACATCCTCACTCCACATTCTGCTCTGAAATCTCTGACCTTTGATTTTCAGATGTCTTTTATGTTATGGGGCCCTCTTGGATCTCCACAGAAGATCTCACTTTGGCTTTTCCTGAATGTAGGATGCTTTTCAAAACTTGACACATTACAGGATGGGGCAAAGGCTCTCTGTAACACCCTTTGAAAGTCTCTGTCCTATGAATGAAATCATGTGCCCAGTGAAGTTCATCAATAATGGTCAAGGTGTTTTAGCATGTTTAATGCTATTGCATGACTTGCACTTGCTACGTTGTCCTGCAGCAGAGCACTAAATGTTAGGTGGAGATTCTGCATCTGTCAATATATATGATTAAATATGTTTACAATCACAACTTAAATAGGTGATTAGAATGAAATGAGGAGTCACAAAGAAGAACAGTCATAATACAAGGGTGTAATTTTCTTTGTTCTTGACTGCTAAACACAAACACTTCACAGAGGTTTCTTTTTCATGTTAAGGCCCAATACTATTGAAAAAGACGTCTTGGTTTTTTTCTGTTTTGTCCATCTCCTTCGTCCATTTGAGGTTCACTTCTGCTATATTAAAGATTCTTAAGCAAGACTAGCAGGTGTTTTTACTTGAGCTATTACTTCAGAATAAATATTGGTACAGTGTTTTTAAACTGTCATTAGAAAATGTGACTTGTCTCAGTTCTTCCTGAGGATTTAATAGACCATGTGTGATCATTATCTTGTGGTATTCCTAACACTCTGCCTGAAGTCTGCACATTTGAGGCAGCTGTTTTCAACTTCTTTCTCTTTCAGAACATATTTTTGTATGGCTGGCAGAAGGAAAATGATGAAATTTGGCTCAGGCCTGCATGAACACAGCTCCTCACGAGTGCATTCTCTTCTGGTACTTTATAGTATAAATTGTTCTCACAAGACCTTAGGCAGG
This sequence comes from Corvus hawaiiensis, assembly GCF_020740725.1. Classification (NCBI taxonomy): domain Eukaryota; kingdom Metazoa; phylum Chordata; class Aves; order Passeriformes; family Corvidae; genus Corvus; species Corvus hawaiiensis. The sequence goes on along the minus strand of NC_063255.1, from coordinate 9,847,138 downwards.
CAGATTTGCTTATGCTTATTTGATCTGGCTAGTATTGTCAGACTAATGCAAGGTGTTTTACATCTGCTGCTACGTTGCTGATAACCACAATTTGCTGAAATAATAACATCTGATCCAGAGACCCTGAAGTCCTGGGTAGGACTAGAAGGGTGGGTAACCAAAATAAGGAACTGCCTTTAAAAATGACCTTGCTACTCTGCAAAGTTTTGTAATGCTGTGGAAAGCCTATGGAAAATTAAATCACTTAGTGAATGTGAGCTCCCATATTTAAAGAGAAAGAAGACACTGTGAAATAGCACTGAAGACTGTAGAGGTCATAAATACAATGTGCAACACTGTAGGAATTCACCCTGACTGTCTTTTGGTACTAAAGGATGAGGCTGCTCTTATTAAGCTACCCAGGAAGAACAAAAGGTGTTGAGAGAGGGTTTCCAAGTGCTTATATTACCATCGTGCCCAGTGCCTGAGAATCTAGTCTATTATCCCAAGCTCTCCAATACTGACCAGAATGAATATTACCCCTTAAATAGCCCTCTTGGCTGTTGAATTTTCAGTGGAGGAAAGTACTGGATGCCCACAAGCAGTCACACATTCCCATATTACATCTGGCAATTATTTTCCTGTTGCTTGTGTAAAGTTTTCATAACCTGTGACTTTTCATAATTAATGGTTAAATCAAAGCACTGGTGTAGAAATAGCTGTAATTGCTGACAGAGTTTAGCAGAAGGCTCTTGATTTAAATAAAATGTCATGTTCTTGAAAATGTCTTTCTTGATTTTTTAATACAATCATCTGCACTAATATCATAAAAGTCCCATTATTGTACAGCATTGGAGTCTAAGGTGATTTTGGCAGAGGTATTACAGAAAATCTAGGTAAGTATGTAAGTCCAAATCTGCTCGGCAGTTTACCATAGCAAGACTCTACCTTACTGGTCTATGGATATTTCATTCATTAGTGCCTCCCTAGTCCTTAGGGAATTATTTAAATGCCAAGATAAATGGGTGTTTAAGAGCTGCTATTTATGGCAGTATAATGTTTAAATCAGCTTCTTTTCCAAACTGAGCACTTATGCCTATTTCAGATCTATCTCATAACTGGTCTGGTTTGAATGTCTTAATTTTCTACTTTTAATGCACTACAAGTAAGTGTTAGTTGGTGTCCTTATAAACGTAGCTAATGTCATAAGTACCCTTATGAATGGGTTAACATCTATTCAGAATAGCCAACCTGTCCGAATACATTCCACTGTGAATGTAAAGAGATTACCTACAGAGTACTGGATTCATCTCTGCATAGATATAGTTTCCATTATCACCATCAAGAAGCTTATGTGTTATTTATTACTATAATGGCCATACAGCTAGGAGAAAAATGAGGGGAAAAAAGGTATTTTCATATACAAAAAAATGAATGGCAGTATGATATTAGATCCTCACGCCTAAAAACATCCTTCTATACTCCACAGCCCCAAGTTACCACCCATAAACTCTGAAAATTTACATTTTTTATTTATTATGACAATTAAATACCTAATGTTTGATTGCTGAATAACTCATCAGAAGCAATATCTTAACAAATGTAGGTTACTATTAGACGACAGATTATAACAGTCATGCTGAGCAAATCAAGATTACTTGTACATTCCATTACTTTTGCACTCAAGGTGTAAACAACTTGTGATGACTCATGAAGGTGAAAATAATGAAGGTTTTGCTGAATCACTAACATGGAAGCTTCCAAGTTTAATAGAAGTCACAAATGCTCTAATGGCCTATGGGTTGTCACTGAAATATGTGAGAAAACCAGTTACAATTTACAAAGTATTTGGAAAAAAGGATAAAGTGACTGTCACCTGTGTAGCATTCTCTTAGACATATGCAATGACTTTAGTTTATTTCTGAAATAAATCCAGTGGAGCCAGTCTGGGTCCCCTTTCATTTCAGAGAAATTACAAGGCAGAAACTTAGTGGTGCTGAACAAATTTATAGAGTTTTTTTAAGTGTCAATATATAGACAAACTTAAAGGACTTAAACTTTGCCAGGGTTTGTTGTCCAACTGTCCCTAGTAAATATGAACTAGCTTTGATATTGGCTCTGATATCTTGCTGGGACTCATTACATATTATGTCAGATATACTTGCAGTTGCAATACTTCTCCAATAAGTATTTCACAAATGGCACTCTATTTTGGTTGGGTCAGCAAGGTGTGATCCTACTCTGTAGCTGGACATTATTTTTATCACATGTATAGGTTAGGGTTTCTGGTTTTGGCTGTGACTGTCAGTTGTCCTGCAGCTCTACAGTGCCAGTAGTGGCACTGCTGGCAACAGACCCACGCTTTGTACTGAGTCTGCAAGGCTCCAGCACTGAGACTTGTAATGGTTGCTTCACCTGAACTTGGCCTACCTGGAGATTTGTTCATTCTTGTTTTAGCTATAACAGCAACTTTTCTTAAGGCTATATCCAATTTCTTTTACTTTTCTTCACAGTATGTTAAAACAATGCATTCTTCACAGAATAAGAGATTTATGAGGTCGGTATAAAGACAAACTGTGGACAAAGAGAGTCATGGTATCATAAGTGAGGCCTTGAGAAATGGGAGCAGAGAACATGATATACAGGTAGGGGCACAGGCTGGCACTGGAGATCTCTTGTCTATCACATCCCACCAGTGCTCAGGATACGGGTTAGGAGAAACTGAACAAAGAGTGAATATGAGCAGCTACATGAAAACCACCATACATAGTACATTGGAAGTAACATGAACTCACAAACCAATGAAGAAAAAGCAAATTGTAAAAAAACGTATTAGCAAAGTTAATAATTACCCAAAGCAGGTCATCTATTGAGAGACAGGACACCATAAATATCGACACATATATTTGCACATGGCAAAGGACATAGGACGGTGATGACCAGCTGTACACTCCATTACCACCATCAAATGGACACTGTCAACATTAGGACTCTAAGAGCAATGAAAGGGCTTGCATAAGATGAAGGAAAGGAATAGACATCAGGAAATAATTATGTGCACGCTGTATACGAATTTTAATTTTATTATTTTGAAACATTTTCTGTAACAGTGTTTAATTTATTTTTTTCATTAAAATAGATCATCTCTAATAATATCTTGACCATTATATTGTTAAGATTTCATTTATACTAACAATAAATTCATAGCTTTATGTATTCAGTGTGTTTTCTGTTTGCCCTTAATAATCTCACAATCTGATTTATAAAATAGGCTAGAAGAATTGATGTATGATTAGATATGACATTGCATACTGAGTTGTCAAAATCTGAACAGGTTAACTTGGATGTTCTTGAGTAGTCAAATGGAAAATTAGGGTACATCCTAAGTATATTGAATTGTGACTGGCCACCAGGGGCACAGATCTGATCTCTGCAAAGCAGGAGTTCATTCTTGATTCAGTTAACCAAGTTAAAACTTCAGTGTGTGTGTTGGCAGATTTTATTTTCATGGTGAATGAATCTTGTGTGCTGTAAAACACTAAGCTGTTGTTCGTAGGACATGAAAACCTTGACAGCTTTCTAAAATCAGTCTGTTGTTATATTAAAAGTATTTACCATATGGGTAATAGGTTTCCTAATTTGGGGACTTAGGATCTAAAGTCAGAAAAATTTATTCTGGAAAACAAGAAGACTGCAACACAAAGATCAGTGAAATTGGATGGCTTCCAAGTGATGGCATCATAAATTTAGTATGTTGGTTGGTGGAGAAGACAGAAATTCCCTGATACTGGGGATGCAAGTCTGATGCACAGATGGAGAATCTGAACAACCTGAAGGCACCACAATGATTCTGAAGCTATAAAGTCTTCCTAGGAATTCAAATCAGACTGAGAGTGTTGTACCCACATGGCGTGGGGATAATTACACCTGGATGAGAGCTCATGTCGTAAAGAGCAGAGTCCTTCCTCAGGACAGAGGCACTGACTTGGAATTGATCAGACCAGTTCAGTGCAGACAGGAGGTGTGTTAAAATGACTGGGAAACATCTTGAATTGGTGGATTAATTTTCACATGGATTATTCAGGGAATAACATGCACTTTTTTTTTTGTACCAGTTCTGGTTTCTTGGTCTTGGTTTTGGTTAGGTTTTGGGTCTTTTTTAAAAAAATAGATGTTTCATACAGTATTTCCTCTGTAGTTAATTGCTCAATGTAAGCTTAATTTTGTACATTAAAATTTACTGAGAGAAGTGAAATTATGAGTTCTCTTCCAACAAGAATGTAGTATTTATTTTTCACTTTCATTTATTGACTAAAAATGTATTATTTCTGTGTTCCTTCGGCTGCTTATCAATTTAGTTCCTTTAACTCCATGATTCAATTACTTTTATTTTAGAGTAATTTCCTTTTCATTCTTTTTTTGCATAATGTATGCTTTATTAAAACTGTTGAATAGTCAAGACTGAACTCATTCTTCTTATTGCACAATAATCTATTAATAAGTCTACTAGAAAGAGAAAGTGAATCTCAAGTGAACCTACTCCTTTTATTCATGTGTTAAATAAGATCTTGCTGAAACCTCAAATTCATGTCCATCAAGCTAAATAGAAACATCTAAAGTGTGTGACTACAAAAAACCAAGACTCACATCACAAGAGATTTGCAAAAATTTCATAGAGTGTCAATCAAAGTAAAATGTATTCTCTTTTTTAAAGATATGTAAGAAGGATCCTTATAACAAAGACAAGATTAAGAAATAGTGACAATTATATACCCACCTCCTGATGGATTTTTGGTCATGATGGTCATGGGGGCCAGATTTATTAAGAGATTTAAGTACCTAAGGAGCAATTAGCTAATGAGATTTGTCAAAGGTACCCTGGTGCCAACGAATGCACTGGCAAAGAGTGAAATTATTGCTACTTTAGTGATTGAGGTCTGTTAACACTTGTATTCTATACTTTTCAGCTATTAAACAACTCTTAAGAGCTTAAGTCTCTTGGCTTATTTGTCAGTAAAACACCTTGTGTGGTTAAATACCTACTCACATGTAATTAAATATCAATTTGACTGAGGAGAGAGACTAAGGATATATTCGCAAAATAAAACAGCTCTCTCACAGTTGGCTGAGACATTGTTACCTCTGCTGGAATGAATGTCTTCACGAATGTTAATCTAAGAACCTCTTACGTGCGGGTAACCTGTACGTGAACATAAGCATTTGTATGGATCAGGCTGTGAACTGTTTCCTATTGTTTAGGTGGCTGGAACCACCATTCAAAAAGAGCAACACACTGTCACTTTACAGTTAGAGGTTGTACTTAACATTTTATTTTGGCAAACCACAAGACAAATTTCTATCAGCGAGATCAAAGGAAATTGGAGAGACATTTAATCCCTACAGTAACTTTATTGGAATATATATAGTTAAGCTTAGCTGAGACCTATTGTGTTGACATTTTTTTGATCGCAATTCGATTTTCATGGCACCAGGCCTGTTGGCAACAGGTGAGGTACACGTCTCAAAGGGGAAAAAGATCTTTGCTCAGGGGTTAGCCTCCTCTCCCAAGTAACAAGTTGCCTCAATTGCACCAGGGGAGGTTTAAATTTGATATAAGGAAAAATTTCTTCACAGAAAGGGTTGTCAGGCACTGGCTGACAGGGAAGTGGTTGTGTTACAATTCCAGGAGCTATTTAAAAGACATGCAGGTATGACACTAGGCGACATGGTTTAATGGTGGACTTGGCAGGGTTAAGGGTTGGACTTGGAGATCTCAAAGGCCTGTTCCAATCTAAATGATTCTATGATTTATTATTCTATGAAATTACTCATAGAACTTTACAGTTAATATACAAACACCATGCTATTAGTTTTTAATCTAATTTTTAATGTGGAAAACCAAAATTGAAACAGAAGGCATATTTTTAATATGTTTGGATAATTTGGCTTCAAATTAACTTAGCAGAATTTGTTGCACAATTGTGATTGTCAGGGGGTTTATTTTGCCATTCTGCAAGTCATGTGTTCCGGTTTGGCCAAATTTAGAAATATATCCTCTGAGAGAAGGCACAACCACCCCTTCCCCCCCAGGTTCGTGAAAAAATAAATTTTCCTCGAAGGAAAGTGAAGGAGATAAAACTATTTATTTACCAAACACATGGGAAAAGGAAAATAAGGCTAAATAATAAAATGTTTTACTGTGGAGGAAAAACCTGGGAAAGTGTTTGAGTCCTCCCTTTGGTCTCCTTGGAGCTGGGGCTTGGCCCAGGGCCAGGCCCTCTGTGCCTGATGGAAAGTCCTCCCAATGTGCTCTGAGGTTGAAAGCAGTCCAGTAGAAAAGGGAGAAAATCCGGAATTCCAGAGAAGGAAGAACAAAGTTCAACTCTCAGTCTCTCTCCGGAGAACAAGAAACTGAAACAACTGGCCAAAAGCTGACTGGAAAGCAGCAAGCCGGGTGCTTCCTCGCTCCCCTGCCGCAGCTGGGGAAAAAAAAAAAAGTGCTATCTCTGTGTGACCTTGAACAAGCTGCAAAATGCTTTGAAAAAGTTTTGCTCAGTTTTTTCCTTCCCCCTCTCAGGCTCAGTTTAGAGGCATAGAAAGACACAGAAATTAATTTCTGGGCATAGGCAGCGATATGGGATACACATCATAAAGTCACCCCAAGACATTCCACCCCTTATCCCATATTGGTGGCTCAATGTCCAAACTAAGATATTCTAATTCTACACACACATTTTTATATATATATATATATATATATATATATATGTATATATATATATATACACAGCTGTATACAAACAGTGACAGTGACAATCAGCAAGCAGGGGTATACAAGCATTTCACACTACAGGTGGTTTTCACCCAACAATCAGATCTCCCTGTGGTACACAACGTGTTGTTCCATCTTTCTGCATTACCCACCATGTGCAACCAGGTCCCTGAGCAAAGACAACCCCACGGATGGGTTTGTCTGTACTCGAGGCAGAATTTATCCACACAGTCTTTCCTAACAGACCTCTGACATGCACTACTGGGACCTTATCTCCATCTGTTGTATGCAGGGATTCAGATTGGGCTGGAGCAGCTCTATTGGTGAAACCTCGAGTGTTAACTAACCAGGTGGCCTTTGCTAGATGCTGTTCCCAATTTTTGAAAGTTCCCCCACCTAGTGCCTTCAAAGTGGTTTTCAACAATCCATTGCACTGTTCCACTTTGCCTGCAGCTGGTGCATGATAAGGGATATGGTACACCCACCATGTTCTCTAGCCCAGGTATTAATAAGGCTATTCTTAAAATGAGTCCCATTGTCAGATTCAATTCTCTCAGGGGTACCATGCCTCCAAAGGACTTGCTTTTCAAGGCCTAGGATGGTGTTCCGGGCAGTAGCATGAGGCACAGGGTAGGTCTCCAGCCATCCTGTGGTGGCTTCTACCATTGTGAGCACATAGCGCCTGCCTTGGCGGGTTTGAGGCAGTGTGATGTAATCAATCTGCCAGGCCTCCCCATACTTGTATTTGGACCATCGCCCACCATACCACAGAGGCTTCACCCGCTTGGCCTGCTTGATCACAGCGCATGTCTCACAATCATGGATAACCTGGTTAGATCCACCCCATAGATCCATGGTTAGATCCACCCCTTGATCTCGTGCCCACTTATAGGTGGCATCTCTGCCCTGATGGCCTGAGACATCATGGGCCCATCGAGCTAGGAACAACTCTCCCTTGTGTTTCCAGTCCAAGTCTACCTGTGACACTTCTATCTTTGCAGCCTGATCTACCTGCTTGTTGTTTTGGTGTTCCTCATTAGCCCTACTCTTGGGGACATGGGCATCTATATGGCGGACTTTCACAACCAGCTTTCTTACTCGGGCAGCGATGTCTTTCCACTCTTCAGCAGCCCAGATTGGTTTTCCCCTACGCTGCCAATTAGCTTTTTCCCACTTTTCTAACCATCCCCACAGAGCATTGGCTACCATCCATGAATCAGTGTAGAGGTAGAGCTTTGGCCACTTCTCTCTTTCAGCAATGTCCAGGGCTAGTTGAACAGCTTTGAGTTCAGCGAGTTGGCTTGATCCACCTTCTCCTTCAGTAGCTTCTGCAACCTGTCATGTGGGACTCCATACGGCTGCTTTCCACTTTTGTTTCATCCCTACGATGCGACAAGAACCGTCGGTGAAAAGAGCATAATGTGTGTCTTCTGATGGCAGTTGGTTGTATGGTGGAGCTTCTTCAGCACGTGTCACTTGTTCTTCTTCATCAGTGAGACCAAAGTTTTCACCTTCAGGCCAGTTTGTGATTATTTCCAAAATCCCAGGGCGATTCAGTTTTCCGATACAGGTGTGCTATGTGATGAGAGCAATCCATTTGCTCCATGTGGCATTGGTGGCGTGGTGGGTAGAGGGAACCTCTGCTTTGAACATCCACCCCAGCACTGGTAGTCGGGGTGCCAGGAGGAGTTGTGCTTCAGTGCCAATGACCTCTGAGGCGGCTTGGATTCCTTCATAGGCTGCCAAGATTTCCTTCTCTGTTGGAGTGTAGTTGGCTTCAGACCCTCTGTAGCTTCGGCTCCAAAATCCCAGTGGTCGACCTCGAGTCTCACCAGACATCTTCTGCCAGAGGCTCCAGGACAGACCCTGGCTCCCGGCTGCAGAGTAGAGCACGTTCTTCACTTTGGGTCCTGTCCTGACTGGGCCAAGGGCTTCCGCATGAGCGATTTCTTGCTTGATCTGGGCAAAAGCTTGTTGCTGTTCGGGGTCCCAATGGAAATTGTTCTTCTTGCGGGTAACCAGGTAAAGAGGACTCACAATCTGGCTGTATGCAGAATATGCTTCCTCCAAAAGCCTATGGCACCTAGGAAAGCTTGTGTTTCCTTCTTGTTGGTTGGTGGAGACATTGCAGTGATCTTTTTGATGACCTCAGTGGGAATCTGACGCCGTCCATCTTGCCATTTCACTCCCAGGAACTGGATCTCCTGAGCAGGTCCCTTGACTTTGCTCTTCTTGATGGCGAAACCAACTTCCAGGAGAATCCGGATAACTTTCTCTCCTTTCTCAAACACTTCTTCTGCAGTGTTGCCCCACACAATGATTTCATCAATATACTGCAGATGTTCTGGAGCTTCACCCTTTTCTAGTGCAGTCTGGATCAGCCCATGGCAGATGGTGGGACTGTGCTTCCACCCCTGGGGCAGTCGGTTCCAGGTGTACTGCACGCCCCTCCAGGTGAAGGCAAACTGAGGCCTGCACTCTGCTGCCAGAGGAATGGAGAAAAATGCATTAGCAATGTCAATAGTGGCGTACCACTTCGCTGCTTTGGACTCCAGCTCGTACTGGAGCTCCAACAAGTCCAGCACTGTAGTGCTCAATGGTGGAGTCACTTCATTCAAGGCCCAACAGTCCACAGTCAATCTCCATTCTCCTCCTGATTTGCGCACAGGCCAAATGGGACTATTGAAGGGTGAGTGGGTCTTGCTGACCACCCCTTGGCTCTCCAGCTCACGGATCATCTTGTGGATGGGAATCACAGCATCTCGAGTTGTCCAGTACTGTTGGCAATGCACTGTCGAGGTGGCAATTGGTACTCTTTGTTCTTCCACCTTCAGAAGGCCGACTGCAGACTGGTTCTCTGATAGCCCAGGCAAAGTGTTCAATTGCTTAATGCCCTCTGTCTCCACAGCAGCTATTCCAAAAGCCCACTTGAGTCCCTTTGGGTCTCTAAAATACCCGTTCTGGAGGAAGTCTATGCCCAAAATGCACAGGGCCTCTGGGCCAGTCACAATGAGATGTTTCTTCCACTCATTTTTACTAAGGCTCACATCAGCTTCCACCAAGGTCAAATTTTGTGATCCACCTGTTACACCAGCAATAGAAACAGATTCTACCCCCACATGCTGCAATGGGATTACTGTACACTGTGCACCAGTGTCAACCAAGGTAACGTATTTTTGTGGTTCTGATGTACCAGGCCAACAAATCCACACAGTCCAAAACACACGGTTTTCCCTGGCCTCTACCTGGCTAGAGGCAGGGCCCCTCTATGCCTGGTTATCCTTCTTTCCCTGGGCCTGCACCTTAGAGGTTCCTTCATGGGAATTGGACATGCCATCGTCTTTTCCATCATTTCTGGCAGTTTGGCTACAGGCAACTGGAGCTACTTCCTTTTTGGTAGAACTTCCTTTCTGAGACGTGCGCTCCTTCAATTCATGCACTTGTGCTGCCAGAGCAGAGGTGTCTTTGTGTCTTCCCCACTGTCATACAGGAATTTCCACAGCATAGGCATAGGCAGCAATATGGGATACACATCATGAGGTCACCCCAAGACACACGTGAAATGATTTTTGGCATTAAAGTGCATCTAAACATAAAAGCCAATTGTAGAAGTGCATGGTGAAATCCATATTCTGCACACTCCAAAGGGAACTGATCAAAGGTTCAGTACATATACACCTGCATGGATGGCGAAAGCAGAAGCAGGTTACTGAGTTCAGAAAATTACGTCATCCCATTTTCAATACCTTGATCCATTTACTCCTTTAGTTTCCATTACTAATCCTGTCATATAGAGAATGGAGACCAATTCTGAGGTACTCTCAGAAACATTCAGTATAATTTAATAATATCTTCCTTAATTTAATTTCTTCACACATGTACAAAATTTCATACCTACAAAGTAATAGCAATGTCAAGTTTCAGACAATATCAGGCTAAATGACACGGATTCTAACCCTGAGTAGGTGGCAAGGAAAATTTTGCTTGCAACAATTTCTGCTGGTTAAAACTCACTTTATGTAGGCAGCAGCTTTTCCTTCTGAAGGACAGGTAAGTACACAGAAGTTTTTTGGATTTTTTCAATTCGAAGAAATTCTGTTTATATATTACATTTTCAATCTAGTAACTTTATTGAAGTTGTGAAGAAATCAGGTTTTAAAAAGCAACAGACCTAGTTCACTACATGCTTTGATGGTGAATAAAGTGGGATGACTTTACTTTGAGGGAGTACTTTCCATTTTGTGAGCTAAGTAGCAGAGAAAAGAAGTCTCACAATGCCCAACGATGTACCCATTTCCCAGGTTTGCACTGTTTAGAGCAGTTAGGAAGAGAACAGTAACTGATAAAACCATCATGAGGCAATTCCAATTAACTTGTGTATGTCCAAGGAAATGCAAATGAAATGTGAAATCGCTGGAATATGGCACTCACCACATACAAAATCTGATTTTAACTTCCACAAAAGCTGGTGGGTGATTGATGTCAATAGGTTGTAGATTTTTGGGGGGGGGAAGGGGGGAAATTTAAGTTATTGCAACGCACTTAAAGTACTTACAATACATATAACTTGGTAGTGACAAGTAGTGACAACATTTTGGATAATCTGGACACATTCCTTTCTCACACTTTATTATTTATATCTATCATTTTGCACAGTCTTAAACTTCAAACCCAAAACATTGTGGTTTTAGAAGTATTACTATGAGACACAAGAGTAATTCATAAAAATGGGTTTGCCATGATATGAGAGGTATGGAGGCATAAGAAGGAAAATGGAAGACTTTTTGGCAAGGTACTCCTAGAAAAGTAGTTGTTAGTGTCATAACCTCCTTTCATTAAAAAGAAACCAACTAGCCTTTTTCTCAAAAATTAAAATTCTTGTGTACTTTGTTTTGTGGAGGGTTTTTTGGACATATCATAATATCTAACACTGAAATGAGTTAACATACTCGTTAAGTAGGATACTAGTTTTTCAAGTACTTAAACAGCTGTCTTGCATCCAACTAGTAATGTGGAGACTGAGCATTTTTGTAACTTTTAAAAACACTCTGAACACCATCAAAGAAGATAAACAAATCTTAAAGTCACCAAGAAGCTTATTTTGTGCAATCTCAGTAAACTCAGCCAAAAAGTTCTTCTAATGCATACCTCTTAGCTGAATTATCTGCAGGAAAATGTTTACTTTGCAGACAGAAAATTACTAGACTTAATGGGCAGAAGGCAAGCTTTGCAAAGGTGGCATTTTAAATGTGCATCTAGAAATATCCTTGCGTGTTTTAAGTTAGGCATCTGAAGTACATCCATACTTGGAAAAATCATAGTAGAGAATAACTTGTGAACAGTTTTCAGTGTCAATCAAAAACATGTAGTCTGAAAGCAACCTCTAACTCCTACTCAGAGTGGAGATAATTCCAAAATTATAGATGTTTGTTCAGCTTAGTTTTGAAAATCTCTAAGGATGAAAATTCCAATCTCTGTGAGAAACCTTTTGCACTGCTTAGTGACACTGACTTTCTTCCCTTCCTTGCGACCTTTGACTGCTGCTTGCCCTATTGCTCCGAACCCCTGAGACAAGTCTGCCTCTGCTTTCACTATCATTTCTCACCATATAGTGGAAGGCTGTAAGGAGATTCCAACTCCTCCCCCTGCATCTCCTTACAAGTTACCTGATGACTTTACTTTTATAACGCAACCACAAAAGCAGATAACCTCTGCCACCACAAGGGCACACTGCTGGCACATGACATGACAGGCACTGGAGATGGTCATTTAGCACTCAGAAAGGATTACAGGATTCCAGCAGACTTGAATTTTAAGAACTGACCTTAATTAATAGCAATGGCATAAATTTAAAATCTTCTGGGATTTAGCTGGAAAAGAACAGAATAAAATTTTTTCCTGTAACTATTCCACAGAATTTGCCTATCCAGAGTTCTTCTCATGTGGTCACAGGAAGTATCTCCACTATTTTTTGTGGAATAAAAAGTTAAGGATTCAAAGGGTACTCCTCACATCATCAAGTCAAATCCTCTTTCAGGGTTATAATCCCAGAAGTACATTTAGTAGAGTTTCTTGTAAAATCTAGCTCAGGCTTATGTTTCTGGTGCTCACACTAAGAAGTGGTTCGACTACACTGATGGTTAGAAAAACTATTCTAATTCTCAGACTAGATGTATTCAGCTCAAATTTATAACCATTCGTAACTGTGCCAGTGTTGCCTTTTAACTGTAATAGCTCTTTATCCTCCCCAGTAATAACAGTCCTGGTGTATTTATAGATACATCCCTTCTTAGCCTTTCATTTCCTGATTTCAAAAACTGAAAATCACAGTGTGCAGCAGAGAAGCTTTTCTAAAATATTGTAGAATTGTATTAACCCATATTATGACTCCATCTGTTAACAGTTCCCCTAGTGTCTCTCATCACCTGCACTGCTTCCTTTTACCTCACTCATTAAACACCTGACCTTCCCCCTTGCTCTTTTGCAATACTGACAGGTTTGTTCTGAAAGAGCTGTGACACTAACACAGCGGTTTTATTTCACCTTCCTTTTCTCTTTCTCTTGGAAACTTTGAGTTGCTCAAGTTTTGGGTGGGTTTTTTTTCCCCTTGTCAGCTGCAAATAAAATAGATCTATGTGATAGATGAACAGTAGAACAAAAGTGAGATGATCAAATGTGTTTCTATTGTTCTATGATGTAGATGATAACAGTGAATCTTCTTGTCAGAGCTGTCATGAATTATTTGAGTGAAATTCTCAGGAACACTTCTTGTACTGGAATTTGAGATGCAGAAGAAATTTCTTCCCCATAAAGTTATTGATCCAAATTTTAAAAGCAGTTTTTAATGTTTTAAACACTGTGAACCATTTCTCTTAGTAAAAAAACCTAAAAGGGTCGATATGCAAGTGAGAGTCACAGTGTCACTAGAATAAATTTCACAATATGGTGCAAAATCTATGGAAAGGTTGTCTAGAGATGTTCAACATGGGTTACAGAAAATTAATGATGTCTCCACAGCATGGATGGATGAAGAAATCCAACCATCAAAAGCTATGAAGATGAAGAGAATGTCAGAAAAGGACTAAGTCAGATATTCCTTACTAATTATCCAGTATTAATCTTTCAAATTAGTTGAAAAATTGTTCTGTATGAAAAACTGTGAAAACAGATCAATTTCTAGGAAAATGGAATTTGCATTAAGATACAGAAAGCGTGATTCTCCTGCTGCTTTCTGCTTTTTCTTTGCAATGCTGGAAGGATGTGTACCTTTTCCATTCCACATAACACTAAAGAAAAAGATATGTATAACGAGGCTGAAGACAGCAGCAAGCTTGATGGGAGAATACCATCATTACTGTATAACTGAATTTTATGAATACATTTTCAAGTGACCTATCTACATCTTAATTTCAATATTTCTACTGGTATCAGTAATAGACAAAAAAAAGAGCAAGTTTCACTTTAAATGGTGGCAGAGTTGTGTCTTAATATTAATAGACATCTGATGAAGTACCAGTATTAAGTATAAAGGAGAAATTTTAAAAAATTGTGGCTTGTAGTTTTAGAAACACTAATTTGGGGAGGGCGGGGGTGTGATTTTTGTGTATTTTTTTTGAAGTTTGGGTTTTCAGTTTTAAAAATGGATTTTGTTTCTACTAAGTATTACCAGGTAATTCAAGGACACATTAATTAATATTGTCCTACGATGTATAGTCATGTCTGTTAGCAGGAGGAAAAAGGGTTGTGGGTGTTTTTCAATATGCAAATCACATGACTCCTCTGAAATTCAATTGTAAATGAACATTTTTCATTCAGACAAAATGCTTAAGGCTAAATTAAATAACATCAAGGACAAGGGATATCCTTACCTCATAAAATTGGGCACTCACTTAGAAATACAAATAGATCCAAATAGTCACCCTGGATCTAGACGTAAATCTACATCATGTTTTTCTACTCATATATTGCATCTTGTGCATCTTGATGCACTTGCAGCAAAACAATACTGGCTGGATATGAAAAACAGAGGCAACATTCATTTGAAAAGGAGACTGTGGCTGTTCTGATCAATTGAAGTGCTGGCCATTTAAACATATATCTACACTTTCAAAGTCCTTCATGGAGTTTTACTAGCAAATCTTCTCATCCTCCCATAAAATCAGAAGCTGGTACTAAATGTTTACAGAAGAAGGTATCTAACCCCCAGAGGAGCACACCTCTCAGGCTGATGACAGGTTAAAAGCAGAAGTAACTAGCCTTTAAGATTATGTGTTTTAACATGAAGAAAACACATTCAACTAATATAAGATACCTGAGACATGGAGATTTACTATTCTCAAGCCCATGCTATGCATCCCTTTTAGAAAAAAAATTCTGCTTTTGCAATAATTTTGACATAAACATTAGGAGAGGCAAGACTAGGATTTGTACAAGATACAACAAAAAACCTACCCAAGCTCATAGCCTTCTACCACAAACCAGCTTGTTTGTCCCCAAATCTAGGTGCCAAAATAAAAGCCCACTGATTTTCAGACTTCAGAGTTAACAGACATCTTTCCTCTGCCCCATCATGTTTTCACTTTAAGTTCCCTTCCTGCTATTGGATCACTCCTGCTTGTAGCAAGAAAACACATGGACTGCTCAACACTTACTAATATAAACTAATGAACAGTGGTTTGTCTGAAGCACAGAAAATGCAACCAACTAAAACTACTGGAGATGCAAGTAGTGACTTTCAATTGAGCTACCAAGATTTACAGCTTCATTTTCCCAGACACTTGATTTAATCTCCACTGGTAGCTCTTACATAAGTAATAGTCCAGCTGACACTGATTCTTGCCCTGAAGTAGGGGAAGTGAAAGGTGTGAACCTAAACCCATAACTGCTTTTCATTGTAACACTTCAACTTTATACCACTATATTTTTATTTCTGAATGTGAATATAAACACAATGTTCCTCATCTCAAAAGGCATATTTTTAAGACCAAAAATGATATACATAATTATTAGCATTGTAAAAATAAGACCTCCACTTTTGAAACATAGATTTCCTTCTTTTCAGAAATAACTTTGCAACTTTTCTGCTTTATATGTTAATATCCTACAGAAAAGCAACATGTGTCCTCTAGCTGAATATACTGGCTGTCAGGCTGCAGAGATGCTATGGTTTGCCCTGTTTTCCCTTTCCCTGCCCCTATGAATTTTGAACTATCCTGTTTTTTCAGGAAAGCACAATTTTAAGACAAGCCAGTCACTTAGCTGCAGGCCACTCTTTCACCTGATCCGAGCTGTGGGTTTAGCCACCTTCTGGTTGATACAGCTCTTCTCCTCTGCAGGTAATCATACAATCCATTATGTCTTAGGGTTGGAAGACAGGCAGTTGCCTTCATATGGATTTTATAAGAAAACATATTTGCTCTGTTCTTCAAAAAAATGGTTCAAGGTTACAGCTTTAGCATAAAACTGTAGGCTGGGATGTCCCAAAAAGGTAGAGGAACATACAGATAGTTCTGGATCAGGCATCCCAGCTCCACAGAAATGGGATTTCAAAACAGAACCTTTCTTCCAGGTTTCTTGTTCTTCAGCACAGGGCCCATTTCTGCTGAATAGCTTCTTTCTGAAGTGCTTGACTTTCCTGGGCCCTGAGATACATCACAAGGTTGAAGCAGTGAAAAACTAAAAAAGGTGGGTTTACTTTTTAAAATCTCTCTTTAGGTTACAGCAGCAATCTGTCACCTGTAAAAGGGCTTGGAGTAACAGTGGATGCATCAAAACCTCTGTGTGATGAGCATAGTGGTGGAGCACTAAAGGTCATGGAGGTGAAAAACTCATTTGTATTTATTATGATGACTACATTACTTGCAAATGCAATTAATACTGGATTAATCAGCTCATACTTAGACCAGTTTTGTGTTGCTTTACATTATGTTATCCATGAAATTTTCATTGTTCCTCAGGAGTTGTAAGTAGCATTTCTCTTCAGTTCCAACGTAAAAGCTGATTCTGAAAAATCTAAATTAATCTTCATATTAGCAGATATTTATAATAAAATTAATTTGAATAATATTGTTTCACAAATTCTTAATTTTATCTTAGTACATTATTGTTCCTTTTTTCTAAACTTCCATCACAGACTTAAATTTCCCATATGATCAGCCTATTTCAATCTTGTACCCTTTATACAATATATAGCAGAAGTCCTTGGGAGGAAATTTCTAGGGAAGGATATATCAGGTTCAAATGACAACTAATACCCTGATAGTTTAAGCAGAATTTTTTTTAAGAGCTCTTTTACAAAGGAAGAACATCATTCACTGATCATCATAGTATGTCTGGAAAAAAGGACATTGCAATTCATCACAGAGTGCCAAAAGCAGAAAGTATATTTTAGACAGTAAAATAGTTGCACTTCTGTCTAGTGAGGGACAGATAAGAAAGGCTTTTCACAGAAGTGATTTACAGAGATTGTGTTAGCTAAAAGTTCAGGTCTGATCAAAATTAGTCCTGCACTTTCTCCTGGACGTATTTTGTTCTGTCTGACGTGATTTTTCTACAGGTGCTCCATATATTCCTGGTGGATGTTAGCCCATAAAATACAATACTGGTCAGTGGCAGTAAGAGAGGAGTCCAGGGTCCTGAGGCAACAGTGGGAGACTGTGGCTCAGGCTAGAATGCTTTATTGTTTTTCTTAGGAGAATGTGTTCTGAATAGATAAAGCCAAGAAATTTCAGGGTAAAATGCATAGGCCATAGAAAGACAGCCTTACCATATTGAAACTGTAATCTATTTTCTAGGTTGTTCACTACTTAGTAATAACTTGTTCCAGGTCAGCTAAAACATGCAGCTTTTGGTGTGGGGAGGTATGTTTGTTGACCATAAATAACATAAACATTTTGTGTTTGTGGCTCAGAGCAATCTAAGTGGGTTGTAACTCAATGACATTATACTAATTTTTCAGCTTTCTGTGTCCAGCCAACAGAGAAAATGATGCTCTGGAGCCCTTCAGTTCTTGTCTAGTCTGAAAACACTACATACAGGCAAGAAGAAATGAATTCCATTCCAGAAAACCCCTGGTCTGACTGTTTTCTATTTCCTGCCAGTAGTATCTATATTTAAAGAAAAACAAACAACATCGTCAAGTAAATTAAAGGCATAATAATAACTTAGATATTCAGCAAAAATACTGAATTAAAATGTTCTGGATGTGTGCACATAAATACTTCTCTTAAATAGGGGATATAATTCTGCTACTGTTATATAAATTATTTAATAATAATGGTAATGAAAAGATGGAAGTAAGGGAAAGCGTATTGGAAGAAACTCTAATACATGCACATAGCTTTTTTTGGCAGAGTTACAAAGGGTTGTACTGACTTTGCAATAGTTATATGCATGCTCTTCAGGGACCTTGATCCTGAATTGCTCCACACCAACATAAATATTATTACAGACAGGAACTGTCACAGTGGAGCTCTCTACAAGAAAAGTCAAATAGGGATGCACAAGTTAGTTCTCAACTTTCTTGAAACTTGCAGTTTCTATGAGCAGCAAAGGTAGACTAGGTATTCATTATCACAGGGAAGTACAGAGCAACTGATCATAAAAGATCAAATGATCTAAGAGTAAAATACACTTTGTAGTAGCTTTATTCATATTTTCTTTTTCTAGAACTAAAGAGCAGCTGTTCCAATTAATGTGATTTTTTTTTCCTTTTTGTTGTTACAGCTTTTGAATTTTTCTGGAAACATAGCGATACATATTATATGAAGTGTAATCAACAGCAAAGTTGAACTGAGGTTAGAAAACACTGAAAATATTTCAGTTTTGTGAGAAAAAGAATGGTGATTGCGTGGCCATAAATGCCATGAATTCCATTGCTACTAAATAAAACCAATACCATTATGTACTTTTTTATACACTGAGTGACCTTGAGCCTGCAAAATGAGACATCCCTCTTTCCCCATTTTTCAAATGAGTAAAAAGTGGTCTCCTATACCTTCCAGGCAGACTTCCAGGAGTTTAACTTCCAGGTTGAGGGAAAAAGGTGTAAAATAAAAAATTCAGTCTACTTAAAGAAAAAAAAACCTGCCTCTGTAAACAGAAACAGAAAACAAATGACTAGAGTTATGGATTCTGAAGATAACAGGATCATTAGAAATATTATCCTGGCTTTCTGTATACCACAGATAATTTTTCATTATTATTTATAATTATTTATTCTTTATTGAGTGTATTTTTTGTTGTTGTTGAAAAATTGTCCTTTTTTTGACTGGTTGCTTTAATTTTTGTTCATTTGCTTTCTTGAAAGTATCTGTCTTATTTTCTGTTTGAATTTAGTTGTACCAGGTTTAGCTTACTTGAGACCTGCAGTTATGTGAGGCTAAAGAGATTACTTTATCCTCTTGATGGTACTTGCCTTTTGTAACACAGAATTTCCAAGACAGAATTAAAACAAATTTAGCGCCATATTTTTTCCTGAATTATGACAAAACTATTTTCTAGCAGACACTTCCGATCTCTGACAAATTCTGTTAGAAATATTCCACTTTGATTCTTATTTTTATTAACAATTTATTTCCGAGATCTGTAAGTTAACTGTTTTTTTAATTAAATGTGCGGAATTTTTAGTTGTGGTATTATCTTGTCACATATAAAGTCTCCAGTACATTGTATCTACATAGTTGCCTTTATTAACCTGTTTTTCTGTCTCTTTAGAGAATTAGGTGTCTTTGTAAAAAACATTATCTTAATTGACATTAATCACACCCCTCACCTTTAATTCTTATTAAATGAATCCTCTACCATCTTTTCTGTTTATTTTGTCTGTGACAAATTTCACTTGACCAACCAATAGGATCATCCTGTTGCCTTGGTAGACGAAGCATTTCTCCAATCTTGGCATTTCCACTACTTAAAAAAAAAAAATAAAAGCTGTGTAGATTTAGTAATTTTGCAAGTTTATTCCTATTAATGCAGTTTAGCATACTTCCTAATTGCTAATCACAGAAAGGCTTCAGAAGGTACTTCTTCAGGGAACAGCTTAAATTTCATTAGTATTTCTGAGGAGAAGTATCTAGAGTTGTTTATTCATTTTTTAACCACCAATTTATTAACAAATAAAAAATTGACAAATCAGTGAAAGCCTCTTACAACAACACTGAAATTGCCTGTTTGTTTAATATTCTTGGCAACACAGGCAGTATAATCCCAGTTGTTAGGAGCATGAAAAGGTTTGATCTTTGCAAGCTCCCCCATTAGGAGTCTGAGAGCCGTGAGCATGGAGCGGTGACATTTACAACTCTGTGTACCTGGCTATTGATTATTCTCATATTTATGAGTTCATACAGGAACAGATGTTAGTTGACATTTTTTGTTTAATCTTACAAACATGATGAAATTGCCCTTGGAGAGATGGGTGAGTATGGAGAGGCATGTTACTATCAAAAACTGAAACCACGTGGAAATAAGCCAAGAAGATTTTTACTCTCGTAGAGGTATAGAAGAATCTGGGGCAATTTCTGATCAATCTGAGCTCATCACTACAAAAACTTTCAGGAATTTTTTGTATTGTGCAAAGTCAAGGGCTTGCCTCACCTGGGATTTAATTGCAGGTCTAGTTCATTCTAGTTCATGAAATAAAAGGTTAAATTATCCCTGTTTTTCACATGAATATATTGCTGTTTTTTCACATACACACTGAGAAAGCAACAATTCTCCATCTAGAACGTAAGCTCCTATATGGCCTTCAGCATGCTTCTCATAGCCTCCCATTAGCATGAGGACTTGTAAAACCCACACACCTTCAGAATGGATTTGAGATTTTAAAAAAAATCATTATTCGAAATATTGCATTTTTATATGCCACTGATTGCACCTGGCCTTTTTGTAGTTACTGAATGATTCATGGACTGTTTGGAAGAACACACATATGCACACATGCACACATGCATACAAATATTTATAACTCTACATGTCTTGTTAAGCAAGGTTGTTGGCATCCTTTAATCAAGAAATTTAAATGTTTTGTGCTGATTTTTGCATTTTACTGGTTGTTTAAGGTACCATCAAGGCTTGAGTGAGATTTAAGATGGGGGTTGTGATTACTCAGTTGCAAAACTGAGCTCTGTTGCCCTTTGGTGGCAGCATCTGTGTGTGTATTAGCTAACTGCAAGCTCTAATCACGAAATTGCAGTAGTCTGTGGTGTTTAACCTGTGGTGTTGGAAGAAGAGGAATATGATTTCTGAGACCGGGATCTGAAAAG
Organism: Corvus hawaiiensis; assembly: GCF_020740725.1. Classification (NCBI taxonomy): domain Eukaryota; kingdom Metazoa; phylum Chordata; class Aves; order Passeriformes; family Corvidae; genus Corvus; species Corvus hawaiiensis. Next base: position 9,826,126 of record NC_063255.1, on the reverse strand, counting down.
TTACCTTTTTTTTCTTGACCATGTTTGAAGATGGTGGAAAGTTTAGGTCTCAAACAGTACAGTTCAGTGTCTTGTAATAAGTTTCTGGGTGTCTGCTCATGCAAGTACTGTCATTAAAGTCTACAGCATCACTAGGCACCCTGATGCTTCAAAACCACTCTTATTTACCACCTGACAGCACAGTTTTGGAGCAACATGGCCTTCATGTCTGCTTAATGACCACTCTGAGTTTTTAGGAAATGCTTTCAACATTGTTCCTCAACATAGGTAATAAACTTACATACATATTCTCAGCATCTTACAGTTCTTGATGTTTGCAGAGCCATTCATTTGCACATGATTTGCAGCTGCATGAAGCTGTGAGACAGTGACAGGTCTGTATAAAGAAACACAGGCTTTCACCACCAAGATCACTTGAGAGAACAAAATTAGCATGAAGCAGCACATAGCCCACAGCTTACTGACCAAGTTCTAGATTCACTGGGCAAATTCCATCTTTCTATCAAGGTACAATTCCCAGAAAAGTTCCGCTAAGCAGATCTACAAGACAGGTGAGGTTGCAAAGAAAAACTCTCAGTATTCCTGGATTTTTGAAGAGGTGGAGGGAGGAAAATGCTCCATCTTGCTGCTTGTATGTTTACCTCTTGCTGCTTGTATGGTTACCTATGCTCCAAATGACTCCATATTCATACCTTTTGCTAGTTTTCAAAAAATTTATTTTAAAAAATATTCACATGCTGCGTGTAAGTTCTCTCAACATGAATATTCAGACTACTGTCTTTCTTGGGATACAACACTGTGTAAGCTAACATACAAGCACAGTCTTCTGGCATGATGATACTAATACCTGTGTGTCTTACTAAAAACTAAAAGTAGAAGAAAATTTAAAAATATATATTAATACTAAATATCAATTGGTAGACTCTAAGGAGCTTGTGGGTAAAGCAAAGAAATGTTTCGCTGCAGCATATCTCTGCCTTCTTACAAAACAGAACTGATGGACTGAAAGGCGGTATTTTGGAGATCTGACCCTTCTACTCTGCATGTAATGCTGAAGATCTCATTCTGTGCAGCTCTGGGTTTGGGCAAGTGATAGTTATATTTTTTAAGGGAAACATACTTTTCCTAATTCCACATTTTAAGATTTATACTTTCTTGAAGTTGGAAGGAAAGCTGTTCAAGATAAAATCCATTTTATTTCTGCCTTAAAGGAGAAAAGCAATATATAAACCCCAATTCTTCTGTATCTGGCGCCTTAGTCTGTTTTTCCTTTGGTTAATTCATAGGCAATTAATTCTCCAAGACTGCAGGTTTTTTAGAGCAAAACATAGAGCAACTTCAACTAGAAGATTTACTTAAATGTTTAAAATCTTTTTAAACTTGGCAAGTGTGCCAGAACAAGTCCACAACCAACAGGAGCAAATCTAGTAAGATTTAAAATTATTTATATACCTTATATCTGAGTGAAAGGCAAAAATTTGTTAGTATGCAGTACTTAGAAGTACAGCCAATCAGCTAAGGGCATTCTTTCACATCTGCTTGCAACATAGCAAGGAGTTTCTTATTAATAAGAAAGTGAGACCCAAAACCTGTATCTGTTTTGATCTGTGGAGGATTTCCAGGACTACTTCTTCCTCTGTGTCCTCCAGGAAGATAACATGTTTATAACAGTAATAATAATTTATTTTGCCAAGTACAAAGCTAATTTTCATTGCACAAGTGGAGGTTCTTATGTTAAACACATAAGCCTGTTCCTGGGCAAGCAACCTCAGTAATTCTGGCCTGTATTCAGCCTTCTGGAAATAATATTTTGAGTCCTGGCTGACGTTAAACTAAGTAAGATGGACAGATAAAGCTTCATCTCACTTAATGTCCTTATCTTAAATATGCTTGCGTTATCCAGATTTAAACAATATGAAATTTGGACCAGGAAAATGTCAATGCCTGACTAAATGGAAGTAGTTTTATCTGAATTAGAAAATGGAAAAGGAAGAAAAAGAGGAGACTAGCTGAGATTTTCACTTTAATTAGATGGAGAAAGCCCATCTACCCACCTGTATTTCAGGAAATACTCATGGACTACTAGAAAGGAGAAAGCAAAATAAGGGAGTCTTCCTGACAGTCTGATACAAAGCTTTAAGAAATGTGGGCTGGGTCACAAGGATTGTTTGTGAAGCGTGAAGTCATTCTTCACCACTTGTACAAAAGTATCATTAGGAATAACATGACAAATTCAGGTCTTCATTATGTTTCATAGCGTTTGATCATCTCCTACTTGAGACAGAGACAGAAATGAGAAGCCAATGATGTGCATGTGCTCCCTCACTGCCCCAAAGATAAACATCTATCACTCTATGCTCTCAGACTACATTTACTCTCACCTGGACCCCTGGCTTCTAAGTTTTCCTGTTAATTCTGCATGATACCTCATATACCAACAGAATAGATTGCTATCTGTTTTCCACTCAATTTGATGCTCTTGCCATCAGCCTACTAAAAAAGAAATTCCTTAAATAGTAATACTGATTTAATTAATCACACTGAAAATAACAAATACAAACCTCTGCTGCTGGGTCCTTTAGTCCTATGAAAAACAAAACTGTTGTGGAAGAGAGTCCTACATTTCTGTAGCACTGACAGTGAAAGCTGGTCTGACGCAGAGTTGTGCAGTTTTTAAACGCAAAATTTGCTGCAGGGCCATTGAAAAACGTGTCATTAGATCCATAGTAAAATCTGGGGTGGGGGTGTGACTGGGTGTTTTATCTTTCGTTTTTAATCTTTGTGGTTTGTATTTGTAAACACTAAGAGTAACCTCAATTGCTAGTAAGAGGCTGACATTAATTACAATAGTTGTGCTGACGACATTGGACTTTGGCTGATGTGCACCAGGCAGGATCTAACTTTCAGAAACTTTCCACTCAGCAAGGATCCTTTTACTTCTGTAATACACTTTTGTGCATTTCACCACACCACATCCAGGAGGATCTATCCTTTCAGTAGGTGTCAGCACTTTCTGAACACTTGCTGGTTATTCTTTCAGAATTTGCAAGGGAGAGGAAGAAAAATAAAGCAAGCAGATTTATAGGCTTATTTCCCTCCCAAATTACATCTCTTTACCGTATACCAGAGTATTATCAGAGTTTTCTGGCATATTTTGGAAAGGTCAAAATCATGCATTAAAGATCTCACTTTGTATTTCACAGATTAATCACATAACATTCTGTTTCTATTCTAAGTAATCTAGAAGAATATGGCAAACTTGGTGCTAGAAAAGTGGTAACTTCTTTGAAGATTTAGGTTCTTGTTTCTTTGGGGCACAATGTACTCTTCATGTGCCCTGTCTGTATTTACAGAGTATTTCCAGGCAGGGGGAGGATGTTCCTGAGCCAGGACAGGGAACAAAAGAAACCTAAAGTGGACTTTGCCTGAAACCTGTTCTAAAAAACCTGTGCTTTTAACATTCAACAGTGTTATGGCTATTAATTAGTACATCTACTGCATTGTACTGAAATGGCTTGGCTTGAAAATATCATAGCTTGTAGACATATCAGCTGATAAAAAGAAGATCTTAATGCCTCATTGTGCATGTGCCTGCTAAGATTAATATTTAGCTGATACTGTTTTTCCATTGTGACCAATGAAGCTCATTGGAAAGCTGTTCTTGCAGGCACCTGATGAAGTATTCTTGCTTCATTACTCATGAAGTACTATCAGCTGTGATCAAATTCAGATAATTTTCTTGACATAGAAAGATTTAGAAGAGACATTTATAATATGAAATGCTTTATGATATATCAATGGAGTATCTTTATGAAATCTTTTACATTTTCTCGCTCCATGACTTCATCTGCCTCTTATTAAATTAGGATTAAAATGCTACAAGTAGGTTTAAGTTGTTATAATATAGGTCCCTGGAGTTTGCCTATCCTTCTGGGCTCCTACAACACGTATCCACACAACATCTTTGCATATGTAGGGCAATTTACAGCTGTATAGTCAAATACTGTAGTTTTAAGTGTGCCATGGATTGCTTTTACTGTGCATCCCTGAGAGACACAGTTATCCATTGTCTGTGGCCACAAGGCCATGCTCTCACTTGCAATTTTGCTAGGATTCACCTGCATGCTCACAAAGTTCTGCCTAAATTCTGAAGAAGTAAATGAATAAAATTAAATTAAATTCTAAACAAAAATTTTCTCATTCTTACCTTGGGCTGTACATTATTACTTCTGTTTATGGCATAAAGGAATTTTAAAGACTAGAAAACTTGTCTCCTCTTGCTACTCTAGCTAATACCTGCTTCAACAGCAGGTATTAGCCCTCACAATATGTAACTTCAATACATCAGGATTTAATTTAAATATAAGTAATCAAATGAAACCTAGCGATGAGGTGATGATCCATAGTGCTAAAAAAGGTAATTAGAATTATCATTTTTGTGGTATCAGAAGAGCCATGCAGTGACATATATCAGATACTTAGCAGTATGTCTAGGCATTTCCATTAATTTTGCCTTAATTTTCACTTTGAATTCATACAAACTCAGATATGAGTGTTACTGTAGAAACTAAATGCCTGTGCTACCTAACCTGTCATATTGGATTCCTGTAGAGAGTACAGTTATACTCTGTATTTCTATCAGCGAGCACTGGAAAATGAAATGTAAGCACAGATCAGAAATGCCCCTTACCAACACTCTAAAGATTATTTCTTGAACAACTTGGTAGCCGTACAGGTTTTAATTGGTGCATCTTTCCCGTTTCTCTGAACTCATTTCTACCTCTGTGTGATGCTTACATTTGCATTTGCGCTATTCCATAGGCATAAATTCCAGCAAGAGAGAAACACATGCATATCCTTTGCCTGCCCATATATACTCCACATCATCCTGTTAATTGTGCCTGAAAGCCTGGTGAAAGTTCAGGCTGACATAGCTCATGCAGCAGGAGTAATGTCCTGACTAAAAGAGACAGATATTCCTGTTAATTTTCCCTCAGGATTTGTTTTTTGATAAATTAAACTTCTGAATGAATGCCTACTCCCAGCTCTTTCCAGGTCCTGGTTCATTTCCAGTTGAGTATATTATGTGGGGTATGAAATTAAAGGGCTAAGTCTTGCCAACAGCTAAGTCTTAATAGTTTGGATTTCAGTACCTTAAGGAAAGGATGTGGCTTGAAAAATAGCTCTGGAAACAAGTATCTTTCTTTCTGAGAAAAGCCCACAATATTTACTGGGGCCCAGTGCTTAAATTCTCACACATTTGCAGCATCTGGTTTTAATCAGCTGGTTGAAGACTTGATCCAAAGACATCAAGACTTGTGGTTCCAGGGACATAATGACTTAAATCCTTATTATGAACAAGAGCACAATCTGTCTTTCACTAAAGTCTTTGTAATGAGGATGGGCAAGTTGGTTGACCTAAGCAGGCAGCTTCTATTTTACAAGTAAGTCACCCTGTGACACTGCCCTTGTGCTGCTTTGTTTGGTGGCTCAGAAGAGCACAACACAAAGCTGGGTGTCCTCAGCCATCCTGCAAGCCTTTGGAGCATCTTCAGAGCCATTCACATTCCCATTGCATCAGGAACAACTGCCTCCTCACAGCATGTCTACTGTATCTAAATATGATACCTGGTTCTGCCAGTACCCATCCCAAAGCAGGGTTTCTGCAGGGTTCCAAAGGAGGATGGAAAGCCCATATTTCACTAACCTTGCCTCATGACATTATTTGGAGAAAAACTATAGAAGTAGGAAAAGCTAATACAGATATTTTGAGTAAGGTGCTGTACTCTTAGCATGCTCAAGCTGGTTGGAAGCTAGGAAGAGAGGGCCAAGGTACAGCTGTTCCTAGCTATGCAAAACATCACAGATTTCTTGTCATAAAAGTCTTGTGATTTTTCTGACATCAGTGTCACAAAATCTTCAAATAGTATTGCATATAATTAATAGCAAACTTAGATACTAAGATTATCATTCAGCTTCCTGACGTGCCATAAATGTTATCCAAGGGAGTATTTCCAATGGAGTAAAACCAAATTGTTAAACCTATCAACAAAATAACTACTTTCCTTTCAACAGGAAAACTTAACTACTTGTCTAGGATCATGTTACGATGTATACTTTAAGCACAAAGAAGATTGTTTTTCCCTTAAGCATGCATCTCTTTTTTTTTTCCCCTAGTCTGCTACTGGAACCTTTGCAGTGTATTTTTATTTAAATCATACACAACATTATTTTTTTCAATTTTTTTTTCAAGCTTATTGTCAAAATGTTCTTTTACTTTTAAATTGCTTTCATCATTCAACTTCTTAGATTAAAACATTGCAAAGATTTCACAATAATACTTTTTCTGGTTTCATGGAACTTTCCTATGCAATTGTCTATTTCATTAATAAATGAGGTTTTTGTTCCACAGCATATTTGTATCTCAGCCAGGTCTCACTTCTCCAATTCTTTTTCAAACTAAGGATGCTTACAATAAAGAATAAAATCCCTTTGCCCTTCCCACAAAGAAAAAGCCAAAGAATGCTGGGTCACAGCTCATCTCCTACATCCAAAAGAGACATTATATGACTAGAGGACTAAAAATTTAGGATGAATACAACCGAGAACAGTCATGATTTTAAATCAAGCAAGCAGCCTGACATTAAGTGTTCCTTTTGTACCACCATAGTATCCATGCAGTCTTGGGCAGACAGAAACGTGCTGTTAGGGATCCCTCACATCCCAGGAGGTCACTCTCCACTCAACATACCTATTCCCTCACAGACTCCTGCCAGACAGGAGCTGCTGTGCTGTAGGTCCACTCTAATGGCTCCTATGGGATCACAGCTAAGTTAAATATTAATTTAGAGCAGCCCTGCTTTTTGCCATTTCCACTGAGGCTGTTTAGGACCATGTAAATGTAGAGGTTTAGGACCAAGGAATGGGAACTGCCTTGCTGTCACTTATTCAGCTGTACCCAGCACGGGCTGGACACTCCAGGCAAATGCTGAAGTACATGAGGTAATCTTCTGAGCAAAAATCAAACAAACCTCTCTAAATTATTTTCATTATAGTTTGCTCTCTACTACCAATGCTAGCAGTAGTTTCCAGTTGCTGTAAAGCTGTCTTAGGAGAGCAAAGGACTGACTAGAGGGGAAGAGGAAAGCAAATAATTTAGAAGACAGAGATCAAATCCTAAGATTTTCTCCCTCACATTGCTAAGTGCAGTGATAAGTAATCATTACCTATTTATGCAACAAAATAAGAGAGAGAAAATAAATGTTTCCAAAGTGGAATAGATTTGGTTTGTAAACTATAAAAGGCCTATATATTTTGCTGACCAAGATACTCCTGTTATGCTGAAATAAGCTTCAAAATAATGCTAAAACAGAATTTAGGTGCAAGTACTCAAGTACCTTTAAACATAACTGCCTTAACTGAAAAAACCAAACAGCTACACCATGTTTAGTCACTCTGAGATTGTAGGAATTTTAACAAAATGCTTCCATTGGCAGGAAATACTGAAAATTAAATTATCCCTCCTTACTGTGTTTGTTACAGATATCCTATATAGATCTATCCATATATACCATTCGACTGGTGTCTACCTGTATATATAGATATATATATCTATATATCTATATCATCTCTATCTCCATATCAATATCTCTACCAATATCTCTATCTATTTATATCTGTATAATCCATCTAAATCTATCTATATCTACCTATATCATCTATATACCTATCTCCCATATTTCTACAGTGCGTAGAAGTGCTATATATTTGGTTAGAACTTACTCATTACTAGCTTTGACACATTTTGACATACTGCATATATGGTATACATACAAAGAATTCAGCTTATAAACAATATGATCAGAAAATGGATAATACCTTAAACTTGAAGTTTCTCTAGGATTCATGTGACTTCTGTATGGCTGAAACACTCGACAGTGTGGATTTTCTTAGCCCCCATGCACAGGATGGTTGACTTAAGTGACTGGAAGCAAAAAGTATAGAAGTGCACTCTGACCATAGCAGCACAATGTGGAGACTAAAATAAATGTTGAAAGCTTTCCCTTTTCAAACATCTTTTCTTTTACTAATTGCCATTACACTTTTTATAAAGCTAACAGGGAACTATAATTACTGGAAGTACTAATTTGAATTAATTTCAGCTATGAATGAATGGCAAAAAAATTTTCTTTCCTCTTTTGTAGGTCACAAAATGAAGGGGAGGCTATGGCATTTAAGTTAAATAGTTAAAGTTATAACTTTATAGTTATAAATTAGTTAAAATAGTGGTGCTAATTTTAACCTTGATAGATGATATAATGATCCCACTATAAGAAAACTACAGCATTGTTCTAGTTCTAGTTTTCTCATGGAGCTGGGTATCTCACCAAACTGTCAAGTGGAAGAGTGGCTGGAGGAGGATGTGTGATTGGACTAAGCCAGGGAAGGGAGCCTGAGTTGCCACCACTCATGGCAAGGCATGAGCCATAAAAGAGTGTAATGGAGCTGAGACCAGGCCGTGCTAACAGGGAACCACATAACACCCCCACTGAGGATCACTTAGGTCACATATGGATGGACTTGAGCTTGTTTAAATAGCAACCTCAAAAAATTTCTTTTTCCTGGTAATTCTGTTTATATAAAGGCTTCTTTTACACTATAATTTACACTTGCATAGATCCAGAAAAGATAGGTAAGGTGAAAATACCAAACATTTTGAAGCATCCCACAGGGTTTATGGTGTTTCTGTATGTATTAACAGTCATAGGAGCATGAAATAGCAAGCACCTCAAGCATTTCAAATAAGATATTCTTGCCACTGCATGAAAAGACCACACAAACTCATCTAGAGACTTCGTAATCTGAAAAAAGTCAGCTGATTGTCAAGAGAGCAATGACCCTAACATTGCTAGATGACCTGTCAAGGTTTACTGAAATTCCAATTACCTGAAGTCATTCAAGCACTCTCTGGTAATAATTATATCCTCTGCTACCTAGTAGATGGTACTGAGCAGGAAATTGGAGGGAAAATATAAATCTACATTACATTCTAATGACTTAAAATTTAGCGAACAATCCAAGGAAAAAATGACTATTTCCAGATGATTACCCCTGAACTTCATGAATAAAGATAAATATTAAGTATCTTCATTGATGCACAAGAAATGAAAACACAGCTGATAAACAATCGCCTACTCTATGTCTTAATAACCATGTGGGTGCAGGTATTTCTCATTATCATGGTTTGAGAAGGTATAGGGTTTTTCTTCTTCCTCAGTCATTATGGCGTCATTCTAACATTTTAATGTTTAAATGAATCTTTATCTTTCTGTCCAAGAGATCCAGCTAGTTAATGATTGAACAGCAATTCTAATAAATGTGTTGAACAAAGTAGATGATCACCACCATAATTTAAAATAATTCCATAAATGCTTTATCAACATTGTGTAATATTGTAGCTTTAGAGTGTGTTTTGGCAAAGCTTGCACTTCCATTGTTACCCTGGCCTCAAAACAAGAAGCTCATTAGGAAAATTGCTTAAATATTTTATCTGGCAGTTAACATATGCAATCTAAGAGTGGTCATCATTGACTCATTATGGTAACAAATATGATAGCATAAATCTGATGAGACAGGGAGATTTATGGGGTCAATACAGGTGGATAAAAGAGCATGGGATGAATCCAAATTCATTAGTTGCTATGTGTCTGCGGGAAGATGGAAGATCCTGGATGGCAAGTGTTGCAACCAAGCAGCAGCCAGCACCAACATCCATCTGGAGAGCTACAGAGATTTTCAGAATGGTAAATCAAACTTTTAGCAGTTATCTCGTGGTTGTGTACTCTTGGGGGTAGTAGATACAAGGTAGTTAAACTCATCAGGTAACTTGTGTGTCCTAGTACACCTTCTGCTATACAGAACACCCTCACCTGCACTGACTAATGAGAACAGTCTCTGACCTGTTCCCTCAACCAGACTATGAAGCAAAATGGAGAACTGGAGGCAGAGCTTGAACCTTTGACCAGGCTCTGTTCGGTCTGCAGACTACTGCATCCTATCTAATTACCTCACAAGTGCATTTGTGCTGACACAATTTGTTTCAGCACACCCTTAGGGAATTTACATTAACAGCTTTGAGTTTATATTTCCACAATGTCACTTATAGAGGTGATATGAAAGATAAAATATTCAGCCAATATATACATACATCAGAATGTCTTTCAAGAAAGAGAGATGTTTATTCTGTGCTGTTCGTGAACTCAGTGTCAAATAGCTCATACCAGAATTTCCCAAATATGCTATTTCCTCTATCAGGTTTTCTCAGTTTAAGGAAAAGCACAACTAGTGAAGTACAAAATTAAAAATTAGGTACCCATTGGTAACTTCTTGAGTACGAGAAGTGGGTGTACTTAGTAAGTGCCCACACTGTCTCACAGTGAGGCACTGCAAGGCAGGCAGCACATCAGCTACTTGGGAGCACTTGGGCCACCAACTCTCATGATGGCATTTCCTGAGGCTCAGCTATTACAAGGTGCTGGAGCTGCTTTTGGCTTCTACCTTGGCAGTCGAAACAGACAACTCAGGCCTCTCTGTTCTGTTATCATTGGTCATTATGCTATCTAACATGGCCAGATGTTGTTCCCTTTTCTATTTGTCTCTCTTCTCTTTGTGGAAAGAAAGACTTTTGCTTTCATTATCACCAGGGCCTGTGACATTTTTGCCCATCACAATCTCTTTAGACAGCTGTATTTAGGTAATAAATAAGATTTCTCAATTTTCTTTTACATCCACAAGTATTCAGTGGAAGTTCTATTAGGTGGCAGTGGTTCTGGCAAGTCTTATAAATTTTTGACAGAAAAGAGAAAAAGGGAAAGTTGGGACACAGGGTCACATACTCATTCTCAACAGCAGTTTGGGCAATCACCATCAGTTTTCCCCATACTATTGGAAAGGCAGACTTCGTTTTTTCTTTTTTAAACCGATTGGCATGCTGTGCTGGGACTCTGTGCAGACACAGCTGTCTGCACAATCTTCTCAAGGAAAATACACCCCCAGAATTCTCAAGACTTTTGAATCAATAAATCTAGAGATTTTTCACAAGTCACTCTTGTGACACACACATTAAAGAATAACTAACTCCTTAAACAGAAAGAACAAACAAACTAGGGTTAAATAGATGAAAATGACAGGACTTCTTGCAGAGAAAATTCCTTCCTTCAGAGGCACTGGTATTTCAGAAAAATCTGTGCACCCTTTGAGACCTCTCCTTTCCATCTTGGCTGGGACTTGACAATGTAACTGCTCTGTGTCTTGCTGGGAACTCTTCCTGGCCTGTGCCTGAATGTCTGAGCAGTGGCTCAGGGGATCTCTTGCTCTCTGCCTGCCCTACCCAGCAGCCAGAGAAAATACTGAGAGCAACGTGATCTTTTGCCCACTACACAAGCAATCTTTTGGCTTTGTATCACTTTGTATTTGCCTGAGGCTCCAGAAAATGTATTAAAAAATAAAACAAATCTTACCCAGGTCTGTATCCAATCTGTAAATCATGCAATTGCATCTGAAAACAAGCAAGAATTAAATTCCTTGGCAGGCTTTCTTTCTTGGTTAAACCTCTCTTAGCTACAAGTATAAATGTTTCTTACTTAGCTAATAATTCTTACTTAGCTAATACTGACCTCCTTTTAAAGGCATGAAATATTTTTATGCCAGTGCCCAAGGACCAAAGTCTAGTTCTCCATTTGAATAAACTATTTTAGCAAGTACAGTGGTAGATAAATAATTTTATATTGTAGTGCTTCTGGGCATCATTTTATCTTGCATTTTATGCTACAGCATGAACAACTTCTGGTACTGATTTTGTTGATCCTGAGTTTGAACAGCACACGGCTTTCTCCCACAGGTCTATTTTCCTTCTTATTTTACATTCTCTCTCATGTCCAAACTGCAGAGCCACTATCTGTCCCTATAAACATCAGACTGGATGAAGCAAACTCCCTTGCTTGCCAGATTTAATTACTTTGTCAAAGGCAAATTCTGGATCTTTCTGAATGTTCTGCCTCAAATCCTGTAATAATGTGTTCCCTTAGTCAGAAACTCTTCTCAAATATTCTTTTGGTACTCTCTTAATATCAGTAAGAATACACGTGAAAAGTTTGTTTGGCTTTTTTTTGTTCTTTTTCCGCAAGTTAAAAATAAATGCAACACTTGACTCATACAGTTTTGTCAAAGTTCCCTATTCAGATAACAGCTCAATGGCCTATAAATTATGACCATTTTTAAGGGGAGTTTTAGATGGATGACTACAATCAAAGTTATCAGATTTCTAGACTATAGGAAAATTGGTTCATGAAAATTTCCTTTTAACATCTTAGTCTTCTGTTATGTAACAATCTCTGTCTTCCCTTAAGATGAATCAAGTTATAAAAAGCCTTTTTGCTGGAAAAAAGTTATGGTCAATTTTAACTCTCTTAATTTATGATTTCCTCTTGGTTAAAGATTTCTGGGTACATGGTCCAGAATTCATTAAAGAAGTTATAAATGCTGACCTTGATCTACCCTTGCCTCTGGTGATTCTCGTATCTGCTTCCCTGTCCAGAGGAAAGGATACTAATGTTGAAAATGTATTAAAATATACTTCCACAAAGATTCTTGCTAATTGGCCAGATTTTTCCAAGATCAATAGCAAGCACACTGGGCTGCACTCTGAGTGCTTGACCTATGAATGATAAAAAATTCCAACAACCAAAACTGACAGGTTATTAAGATATGGTCCCAGGACCCCAGAATACTTTTCCTAATTACTAGTTTATCCTGCCCAAAACTTGAACTCATGAGCTTCATGTCTCCTACTGTAACCTGTGGCACCATATTATAGCCTCTGAGATTACCTCATATTTTGTTCAAAGGTGGTTTCATTTGGTTGTCTGGCTTGTTTTGATGTGTCCTTCAATTTTGTGGAAGCGTCATACATAAAATTAATCAAGGCAAGCTACAGAGGAAATGCATGAATTTAGAATCTCTGCCTATGTTTTCTGTCTTTTGTTTCCCACTGTACATGTTCCCACTTTCTTTCTATCTGAAAAACACAGTTCTGTAAACAAAAATATAATAATTTTGTTTTGAGCTTGGTTTTTCCTTTGTGTTTGCACTGTAAATGGCAGCTCTGCTCTGGTCTCCACTTCAGCCACCAATACGTGAAGAACAGCAACATTCCAGCCAGAAAAGTCAAAACTGAAACTGTATCTTTGTTTGGAGGGCACATCCAAGACAGGATTGTTCTCAGCTAACATAAAATGTCTAAAGATGTCTAGACCTATGCAATTGCTTTAAGCTCCTGTACTGGTTTCGCCAAATTTAGAAATACATCCTCTGAGAGAAGGCAGGTCACCACCCCTCCCCCACCAGGTTCGGGAAAAAATAAATTTTCCTCAAAGGAAAGTGAAAGAGATAAAAACGATTTGTTTAACAAAGACATGGGAAAAGGAAAATAATGCTAAATAATAAAAATCTCTCCATGTGGAGAAAAAACCTGGGAAAGTGTTAGAGTCCTCCTGTCGGGGTCCTTTCCTCCCTGCCATGTAGCCCTGGGAGAGGGGCCCTGAGGGCACAGACACGAGGTTTCCCTGCCCCTGGTCAGCCTCGTTCCCATTGGTTGTTTTGTGTTCCCTGCGCGGGCAAGGACCCTCGGGTCCCGTGACTGGAACAGTTCCTCGGCAGAGCCCCGGCCATGCGGCTGGAGAAATAAACATCTCTGAAACATCTATCAAGAATCGGTCCATAAATATTTCTTTTCCATGGGCCTCCTTGTTTGATACATCGTGTTACAGTATCCCCACTGTAACAAACGGTAGAGGATTGCGAGCAGAACAATCCCCAAACCCTAAGCGACTATGTGTGAGTAAACCCTAGAAACTCTGGATTCCTCTTCTTGTTTTTGTTTTGCTGTTCCATCTCTAAACTATGGAGGAACCATGGAAAGACTCTTGGCTCTCAGAGCCACATATGGACATTTATCTTAAACTTGAAAAGATTCTTAAACAACGATTTGTAAATTTTAGCTTAATTCAAGCTCAAAAGGAACTGAAACACTTTCTGGCATGGTTGTTTAAGAACTTTTTCTATGTTTCTTGGGATTTAATTCTTACCAAAGACTTTTGGAATACTGTTTGGACACAGTTAATTTTTGAGTCAAAATATATGCCGATGGAAAAATATTTTTGTGAATATTATTTAATTACTGAGACTGTTAAGCAATGTCAGCTGTGTCTTAGCAAAGGGAAGCCTGCCTCAGAGTCCGTGCGACCCAGGCCACGCAAACCGAGCGCTCTGCGAGCAGCAGTGAGGCAGTTACCACAGAGCGGAGCCATGCCCAGCCAAAATGCGCACTGGAGTAGGGTGCAGGGGGAGGTCATCACTTGGGGATCCGGCCGAGACGTGGTTGCAGCACCAGGCAGTGGCAGCGCAGCTGAGAGCAGAAGTGGCGATGCACAGAGAACTGAGCGGCGCGGCCCGGCCCGGCCCGTGCAGCTGCGAATGTGACCCCGGGAAGAGCGTGCAGACACGAGCAGCCCCGACAATTCCAACATGGGAGCGACTGAAAGTGAAAGAGAAAGCAAAAACGCAGAGAGACAGAAACCAGCAGCCACTCGGAAAAAGGGAAAGATCACCGTAGCTAAGGTTTTAGGAATAGTAAAATGGTATAATGTTAAACAAAATTATGGTTTTATAACGAGATGTGATAATGATGCCATGAAGATTTTTTGCCTTTTCTTTTACACCCCGTTATGCCTTTTTACAGCTTCTGTATTCCTAGTGCTTTTTGCCTACATTCTTGGACTTGTTTGTTAAGCTAAGAGACTAAACATTTTAGAAGCTTCGTAGCTAGGGATCAGTGTGCCCCAGACCCCAAGGTCCTCTCCAGAACATATTCTGTAAACCAAGGTAGAACCATCCAGGGGAAGATTCCTTGAGGAGGGGGGGCTCACTTGAGCCTCTCATTGAGGAATCTTTGATAGATACGCTAATTAGTAAAACCTATAATGTTATACCCAATGTTGGGGGGGACACGAGAAGAGAGACACGGACACAGAGATAGATTCGGCGGGGTGCATCTCGATGCATATGACCTAGACATGTACACCTAAGGATCCTTAAAATAAATACCAAGGTAAAATCCCTTTTCCCCTTCTAACCGTGTATGTCTCTTGATTTTAAGACCAGGAAAAGGCATCAATAACCAAGAAGACATATTCATTCATAGAACTGCTATTAAAAAAAAACAACCCTGAAAAATACATCCCAAGCTTGGGAGATGGAGAGGTGGTGGAATTCAAAATTGTACAAGGTAGAAAAGGGTTACAAGCAGCAGAGGTCACTGGGCCTGATGGTGTTCCTGTAAAAGGCAGTATATATGCTAAAAATCATAGTCATGTTAGACAATATCTCCATTATAAGGCCCCCCTACAGTCTCCCTTTCCTAATCCCACCTTTCCCTTTTACCCTATATCCTATTACCCCCAGTGTATTCCCAATCCGTTTTTCTACCCATGGTTTCCCTCACAAAACCATGCCTTTGCCAATTGTTTCCCCAAAAATCCCTTTCCAATGCCGAGTGCGGGATGAAGAGGGGGAGGGAAGAAATTAACTGTTGTTGTTTAGAGTTCCAACAGGTACAAACGGAAGAAACCCTCTCCTGCCTCAGTTTCCCCACAAAGTATGCCCAGAGAGTCCTGTTTCCCTTCTGTCAGCCTTAAGATGTTCCAGAGAATCTGTTTGGACATTTTAAAGACTCAGGAGGGTGGCTTATTTTGTTTTAAAACTGTTCTTGTTATGTTTATCCAGTTGTTTTCAATGTTAAGTTTTAAATCTCTTTTTGTTAAAAATAAATGGGTGAAATGTCGGGGTCCCTCCCCCCTGCCGTGTAGCCCTGGGAGAGGGGCCCTGAGGGGAGGCACGGGGTTTCCCTGTCCCTGCTCAGCCTCGTTCCCCATTGGATGTTTTGTGTTCCCTGCGCAGGGAAGGACCCTCAGGTCCCGTGATTGAGCAGTTCCTCGGCAGAGCTCCGGCCATGCGGCTGGAGAAATAAACATCTCTGAAACATCTCTCAAGAATCCGTCCATATATATTTCTTTTCCACAAGCCTCCTTGTCTGATACATCGTGTTACAGTATCCCCACTGTAACATCCTCCCTTTGGTCTCCTCGGAGCTGGGGCTTGGCCCAGGGCCAGGCCCTCTGTGCCTGGTGGAAAGCCCTCCTGATATGCTCTGATACTGAAGCAGTCCAGCAGAAAAGAGAGAAAATCTGAAATTCCAGGGAAGGAAAAAAAGTCCAACTCTCAGTGTCTCTCTCCGGAGAACAAGAAACTGAACAACTGGCCAAAAGCTGACTGGAAAGCAGCTCGCTGAGTGCCTCCTCCCTCCCCTGCCACAGCTGGAAAAAAACCTGCTATCTCTGTGTGACCTTGAACAAGCTGCAAACTGCTTTGAAAAAGTTTTGCTCAGTTTTTCCTTCCCCCTTTCAGGCTCAGTTTAAAGGCATAAAAAGGCACAAAAATTAATTTCTGGGCATAGGGCAGTGATCTGGGATACACATCATAAAGTCACCCCAAGACAGCTCCCTCCCTCATCAACATATAGAACACTCATGTTCAAGCAGTGAGTCATCCTATCTATTTTAGGCATCTTAGTGAGACTCTGGAGATGCTTATTTTTCTTACTTTAGAGAGATTTCTTAGTTCTGTTAGATAAAATTCTATCAAGGCCATCAGGAGTTACATTTTCAATTGGCATGTATTAGATTACATAAAGTAAGATAAAATTATATTAAATTCTATCAGGTTATTAAAGGTATTTCTTTGAATAACACTGGAATGAATGACCATTTGATCTGGTAAGAATAGGACACACAAAAACTTCCAGTGTTTGAGATTGTCTTCTGATTTTTATCTCCATACTTGATACATTATCCACTTTTTAGCATGAAACCTGTAACATTTCCAACACTTTATCATAATTGTGTCACAGGAAATGATAATTCCTATGACAAACAAATGATACTTTAAAAATACTTTTGCAAAATGAATTTACGTTTTTCTTCCATCTAGAAGTGTTTTGTTGAATTGGAAAGCAGACACTGCACATACTTCCTGATTCATCTTTAAGGAGAACCTGTATTGTTCTTTAAGGAGCAGCATCTTTCTCACCTTCTGTTCTGAAATATGAGGACATAGATAAGTGGGAATTTAAGTGAAAATGCCTGGGGAATAAAAAAACTGACTATACAGCTGCTCCCAAGGGTTGCATGTCAGGAGAAGCACAAACCTCAGGGGGAAATGGTTTGGTGCTAGGAAGAGCTGAGCCCACTCCGAGTCAGCCTGAGCTGCAGGAGTTCGTGAACCTGCAAGCTTATGAGAGGAGAGGAACAAAAAAGCCCACAACACAAAACAGAACACAAGCACACCATATCCCACCTGCCCCTAGTGACCCAGAGAGAAATGTGCAGTTTCAGGCAGTCAGAGAAGTCATGGAAGAGCACTGGGCTAACATTAAAGGAAAAGGAACAGAGAGCAGACAGAGATTTTTTTTGAAATCTTTGTTTAAGTCTTTTCAGCAGGAAGACATAGTTCTCTCCATTTCAAAAGTGACATTTTTTTCTAGTATAAATACACTAGAAAATTCTTACTTCAAGAGACTGAAAACAATTGCTGGTTTCAAAGTGTTCAGGGAAAGGGAAGACTATAGTCCAATAAGTTAGGGACTCACCAAAAAGAGCAAAACATTCTTTAAAATCCTCAGTTATTGCCACATTAACTTAATATTTTCATAGTAACAAGATACCTGGTCCTTATAGGTCCTTATATAAAGAACCACTTTGTAAATGGCAGCTCAAGATATTTTCAAGATATCATTGGATGGATCAGAGCATTTATGTTTTCTCTGTGGAAAAAACTTACTGAATGTTCCTGAATGTTGTTGACGTATGAATAAAACAAGCAATAGGCTTCTATTAATTTAAAAGGTCCTTCACAGTATCCCAGTCAAATACTTCATGTGCATTTTTCCAGTTCTGAAATCCTTAGCAAGGGATAGTCTTCTTTCTTGTTCTGGGTTATTTTATAAATACCTAGGTTTGAGGAAAAGACAGGGAAGTCTCCTTAAATTACCTACTACTTTGATCTCAGATAGCCCTAAATCTGGTGTGCACACAGAAACTCAAGTTTGCATACATAAAAATGAACTCTCTTTGGTGTATTGAAGATAGCAGTAATTTTTACTTCAGGTTATTTGCTTTCTGCTTTAGTATTAAGCCTGTTCTGAGCTAGACTTCAGTTTGCTTTAATTGCTCTCTTTCTTCTAATTTTATTTTAATTTTTAATATTGAAGAGATTCAGCAGAGTAAGGTAGAAACAAAGGAAACACTCTCCTTTTCTTTCAATGTTTTGCAAAGAAATAATAGGAAGAAACTGGCTTTGACCATATTTCACGAGGGCTGTAAGACACCTTGGGAAAGGTTGCCTTTGCCAAAAAAATCGCAAGTGAAGTTTTCAGTTGAAAACCACTGGAAAAAAATATCCTGACACTCCAAATTACCTATATAGAAAAACCCAAACAAATGAACAATGGCATTTTAGTTTAGTTTAGGAAAAAGAATTCATACCGAAGAATAAAGTCACTGACTTTCCAACTGTATTTTCAGTGACCAATTGTAAAATCACAGAAAAAAAGATGAAAAAATGGACTGAGAAGGTCACCTATTTTACCTTCAGGTTACACCAACTATACCTAACCAGTCCTGACAGATGTTTCTCTAAGTTGTCCTTAAAATCCTCCAGTGATAGAAAGGCTACAGGCTTCCAACGCAGTCTCATACACACCAATTTATTATGACAGATAAGTAAACACTTTAATCAGAGATTACATTTAATGCTCTAAAAGAAAACATGTATATAGTTTTGAAACTGCCTGAATATCATCCAGGCTGGCTTGAGAGAATCACAAGAAGATGTATAATTGCAGTGCACTCCAGGTCAAGGCCAGAACTCAAGGAAGTACATCCGTTTGCTCAAAACGATGATGGATCAATTGCTGAATGCAATTGCAATACAGAATTACAAATTACTGGCAAGGGTACAGCATTAAATCCATGCAGTACCTGGTAAGTACACATGCACATGCAGCCTCACAAAATGTCAGGTACCCTAGTTGTCATGTATTGCGTGGGAGGAGACAAAGAGAAGAGGCTGAACACAGCCCAGTAATGTAGAACAGCTGATTAAAAACTCTCACCCCTGTTTACTTAATATTTTCATGCATCTATACACACAGAATGGATAAGATAGTGCAATATATTATAATCTTGATTGTGCTAAAGATTTTGAGAAAAATATAGAGGGCTTCTTTTTCTTGGTGGTTTTTGTTTTTATTTTTCTTTTATCAGGGTTTAGCAGGATTAGCCCACTGACCATCGCATGGGAGTCTTACACTGAGAGCCAGATGCAAAAAAATCTGGAATTTTATAAGAATTTAATAAACAACCAAGGGATTAGGTGATACCCAAATTTCTCTGAACTAGATAATAGGTTGGCTATTGTATAACTGCACTGTAAAATAAATACATTACTGATATTTTTCAGTTCCTCCAGCTCTCCCAGTATAACTTGAAAAAGTCTGACCTGTGCATTGACTTGCACTGGACATAAGAAGGTCTTTGAGCTGTGAAAGTGTTCTCAGTCTCTTGTATCATGCGTTTTACATCTGTTGCAAATGATAACAAATTCACGACAGACCACGCCCTTCAGAAAATGTTGGCTGAGGGAAGATGTTGGCTTAAGGACAAAGAGGACAGCAATAGTTGGTCCTTAAGCTATATCAGGAGTAAATATTGATGTGGACATCAGCTTTTAACACAAAAGGGTCTATTTACACAGACTATACACTGCTTGCACAGGGACCATAATTCTACAAAAGAAGAGTAAAAGGTTTTACAGATGACCTGTAAGACAAGATAGAAGATGCAGGAATAATTTTGGAGGAAAAGAGATGATTAAACAAGGATAAAAATGAAACTAAGGGACATATGGGCATTTCCTGTGAATAGGAAAATAGTTTAATTGTCAATAGGAAAATTAATGAAGGGAAGTTTAGGTTGCAAAGTACAAAAGCAGGGGGAGTTAGGTAGCACTGGAAAATGACCTCTTGGCAGACAGAGGCTGGGGAAACCTTGTCTCCAGATGTTTGTTTTAAGACCCTGTTAAAATAAATCTCTGTAAAGGCTGCTTTAGGAATAGCTGATCTTAACTTGGAGCAGGAGACTAGATCAAAACTCCTGCACCTCTGTATTAAACAGAGCAGATTTTTAAGGATTCAAAACACTGGCTTGTTCTAGTACAAGTGACACAATGTAGAATTTGTCAGTAAAGACAAATGAAATTTAAGAAGAGAGTTTCCTCAATTGCAGAGCTAACAGACTCTTCCATTACTGCTTGGTTGCAGATCCGTTACCAGTTTATAAACTTGCTTGTAAGTTTGCCTCAAATGCAGAATCACAGTGAAACTGTACCAATGAAGTCCTAGCCAAGTAGCAGAGAATGAAATCAGGAACAAGGCACTACAGACAAAGCAGAAACTTTTGAACAGTTGTGAAAGGAATGTGTACAAGTGTAGTCTGTTACAAAGGCTGTATAGTTGTATTAAATACACTCCATTTAAAAACCTTCTGAACAATGTTATTTTGTGAAATGCATGAGATAAACTATTTCTTGGCCTGGACATAAATGGATAAACTATTTCTTGGTCTAGACATAACCTGGGATGAGCCACTACAATGTTCTATGGAAATCCAAATCAGTGGGACTGACACGGTTCCTTCAATTCAGTACGTCCTTTTGCCTCTTCACAAGGACAAGGACAAGCTAGGCTTCACTTCAGGGGATTTCTTGTTTGCTTTTGGAAAATTTTTAGTGGGAAAGTTAAGCAAGTAAATGCAGTAATCCATCTACAGCTCAAGTGTATTGCACATTCAGATAGGCTAGTAAGTCTCAGACCAGGTCGAGCAGGCCAGTGTTTAAATACCCACCACATGCTGAATACCCCAAACATTTTGAAAAACAACTGACTAATCCTTCATGACAATCTGCAGAATTGATCACAGATTATGGATAGAGGAATTATTTATTTTTGTAAACCTCGTAGTACTACAGGGTCTTATTTTAAGCCAGGAATTTTTTATTTGTAAGATTTGAGTGCTAGGTGACTTAGCTTGTATACTATATGCTTTTAGTAACTTACTGAAAACATTTCTGGAAATGGGGAGGGGGTCAGGCATGCAAATTCTCTCCTTGGAGGGCAGAATAGTCCCACTGTAGCTACCAGAGAATACAGAAGGCACAAATGGACAATTATTCTCATAGTCCTCTGAAGCGACTGCAGGATCAACAAACTTGCTGCTGTTACCGCAGCTCTATCCTGATAGCTACACTGAGCAGTCTCCAAAGAAAAAAAGGATTGTATATCTGGTCATATCTTGTCTCTGTGGGGGATTTACTTCACAGCACAATGCTGCACCTGCCAGGGGACTGGTGTTCCCTGCATGGAAATTTGGTGAAGTTAAAACACACCCGTTTTAACTCCTCCTTAGTTCGGACAATCACAGAGCAGGAGAGCATCGTGCATCACGACCTTCTAAAATTGAAGGTAATCAGTAATCTGTATGCTATTCTCAGTCTATGAACATATCTGTGTTACCATGTGTTTAAGCAGCATGAATCTTTCCTTACATCTGCGAATTTAATTTCAATTAATTAGAAAAAGTGCTAATCCTAGCTGGATTATGCATGGATTAAATACAGAGTACAACCTCTAGCAAGAAGCTTAATGTTTTTGAATGTCATGTTTCACCACCTAATAACTGACCATTCCCTCTGGGTTGTATGTGTCACCAGGAAAGGGTCATACTTACAAGGTCAAAGCACACAGTAAGATTTAAGAATTATTAAGAATGATTAAATTTTAGAAACTAAAAAAAAAGAAAAAAAGCACTGTATTTTGATTTTATCCCTAACAAGAGCCATTATCAATTCAGAGACAAAATAAAACCCAACAAATTCCCAGGAATGTTACTAAAAGCTTAATGAATGTACTTGAAAAAATATAATAAACTAAGGAATGAAGTGCCCAGTGAACAAAAAAAAGTAATGTTTCCCTACCTGGGTAACTATTTTAGGAGAATTCTGCTGCTTAATGATCTTACCCTATTTCTATTTCCAGTTTTGCAAGTACTGCTTTTTGGGAGTCTCACAGCATTTTATACTTTACAGTGGTGTGTGCTGTCCCAGATGTGTCGTTCTATATGCTAAAATATATTTGCAGTGTTGCAGGTTTTGTTCTGCTGACTCTTAGTACAGTATCAAAGGCAGGTGCATGAAGGATTTGGACAAAAAATTGTTAAATACCCTTTTTATTTTTTTTTTGTAGATATACAAACAATTTCAATACTTCATAGGCTGCAGGGATGAGAAATGTGAAGACTCTAAAATATTAGAGTTGTTTTTGCAAAATCCCAGGCAGTCACTTGTTCAAACAAATTTTACTATTTTGTTAATCTTACGGATGAACCAGATGCTTAGGAAAAGACTATTTGGTGGCAGATTTGAGGGCTGGATTGTATTGTGAAATCTGCCACGTGTCTCTGGAGCTTTTTTATTAATGCCCATCACTGTAGGGGATGGAGAGGATACATGACTTGTAAACTCTTAGAGGAAGATAGAAGTAATTACCAAGCCAGACCTAGTCCTCAATACTGTTACTATTTTAGCTCATCTTTCTTGAGCCAGATCATCTGATATGTAAAAAAATGTGGGTTTAGCCTGAATATGTTTAAGCACTCTAGACTTGTTCCTGTTTCTGAGTGCTTTTGGATAAGAACCACTAGTTATTAAATTATTATTTTTTGTTCTACTTTAAGCAGAAAAACCTAAGTGTGGCTAAATCAAAGTTATAGGAATGTCTTCAGAGAAGCTGAAGATCAGCTGAACTGTTCATTTCTTCACCCCAGACAGTTTGTATGACTTTCAGAAAAGTATCTAGCAACAGAAAACATAAAGATACAGAATAGGTTTTTGTAGTAGGTATTTAGACATCGACACTGATTGTGCTGTAATCAAATCTCTCCTGATGGGAGAGTTTTTAAAGTCCTTGCCAGGAGTTTGTTCGAGAGACAAAAGGAGACTTTTCAGCCTTCACTGCTGCTAGATAGTTGTTTATTAAGTCTTATCAGAGAAACAGAGTCACTAGCGTGACCCAGACACAGCATAGAGCAGAGAATGAAGGAGAAAAGCCTAATTATCAAGATTTACACAGCCTTTTAAAGATAAATTACCCAATGAAAACTTAAAAAGCAAGATATTTTCACTTTTTTACCCATGTCCAAGAAGTTCCTAAATCATGTAGACAGGAACTGCGGAATTCTTTATCAAATCATCCCAGACCACTATTGCTGCAAAATATGGAGTTAGTGAAGAAGGAGAAAGAAGCTTTTAACTACAACTTATCCTCCATTTTGAGGTTTTCTACTTTTATCTATTTACTATGCAAATAGACCTAAAAATTCTAAATTTTTCACCCTGTGATAATATCACATAGTATTCTATCACCTAATTCACACCAGTATATTTTCTAATTCTTGTCTGAGGGTTGGTAGTTTTTTCCAAGGTTGGAGGTCGAAACAGGGTTGTTCAGGGGGGATAAAATCCCTTCAGAACAGGCAGAGAAATATTCTCTGCACTCTGGGTTCCTACAGACATCATTCTTCTACAAAGTTCCTGGTCATTAAAAAATCTCATCTCTGTAATAATGACAACAAATCAAAGAAATCTTTACTGATTATATCAACCTTTGTAGCAACTTTCCCTTTCCCTCCTCTCCACTCCCCCCCAGCACATGCTTGGCTCTGATTCATCCTAATTCTCTTATACGATAAATTCCTAAAGCTGTTGGCAGGGAGAGATGTAATAAAAACAACAGGCGGGAGAGGTCATTAGTACTTCTAACAACGCTGTCACCAGATGACTTCCACCAGAGCTGTAAACATGCTCCCAAGGAGGGGTTCGCCAGGCTGCTTCCCCCTGCCCACAGTTCAGCTCCAAAAGGGAACACAGACTGAGAGCAAACAGGGGGAAACAAACACAAACCTAGTAAACAGAACAGACAGGGAAAAAGCCACGGCCCCATTAGCCTGCTCCTGTGTTGATTTACCTAGATAGCAAGGTTTGTGGGAATACATTCATCCCGCCTCCAAGTGAAATCCCTCCTGTACTGGTGAGCCCAAGAGTTGCCAGGTTCTGTTGTGTTTTTGTCAAGACTTGTGTGTGCCTGGAGACAGCAGGTCCCGAGCACTGGCTCGGAGCACCTAGCCTGCAGTGCTGGACTCTCCAGTTTCAGGTTGCCTCGCCCAGCATGATGGAGTGCCTGTGTACACTGAACAACAAAGGAAACACATATTCCACTGCAACAAGCAGTTGGCCCAGTTCTGTGCTATTCAGTGAAGCAGCAGTTCGTGGCTTGGAAAATGAATTGAGCAAATACCTGAACAACCTAACAATGCAATCTGCAAATCATCATATTTTTGCATTGCCCAATCCCACGACCCTGGGATTAAGAGTCCCATGCTCTACTGACTGAGCTAGCCGGGCAAATGCTGAAACACGGCTGCGGTCATCACCCCCGCCGCTGCCGATCCCGCTTTACTTCCACGTTTGGAACACCTTGCTTCCACGCCTGCGTGGCGCGGCATAACCGCCCCCCATCCTCAGGTACTGCGGTTACCCTGGCAACGGCGGTCGGTTTTGACTGCAGTCATGTTTCAGCATTTGCCCAGCTAGCTCAGTCAGTAGAGCATGGGACTCTTAATCCCAGGGTCGTGGGTTTAAGCCCCACATTGGGCGCCATTTGACACTCTCCGTGCTGTAATTGTGTCTCCCCTGATGGGAGAGAATTTCACAGTCTTTGCCAGGAGTCCGAGAGACGAACGGGACTTTCAGCCTTCTCTGCTTTCAGATAGTTGTTTATTAAGTCTTATCAGAGAAACAGAGCCACTTAACGTGACCCAGACATAGCGCAGAGCAGAGAATGCAGGAGAATGCCCAATTATCAAGATTACACAGCCTTTTTAAAGGTAAATTAACCAATGGTCACTAAAAACGTACGTTATTTTTACTTTTCCACCAATGTATAATAAATAATCTAGTCACGTAGACAGGAGCTGCGGAATTCTTTGTCCAATCATCCCAAACTACTTTTACTGCAGAATATGGAGTAGTAGAAGAAGAAGGAGGTCTGGAGAACAACAACAATCCTCCTTTTTGAAGTTTTTTGCTTTTATCTATTTACTATATTAACAAACCTAAATCTTCTAAATTTTTCACCCTGTGACAATCTTACATAATATTCTATCACGTAGTTCACACCAGTGTAGATTCTAATTCTTCCCCGAGGGTAGGCACTTTTCTCCAAGGATGAAGGTCAAAAAAGAGTGTTGTCCAAGGGGGTAAAACCCTTCAAAACAGACAGAGAAATATTCTCTGCACTCTGGGTTCCTACAGGATACGCACAAACGCTAGTAATCATCTTGCCTGAACAGGTACAAGGAAATGAAATGAATTTGCAGCCCCAAAAAAACCCCTCAAAACCCCCAAATCAAAAAAAACCCCAAACACAACCAACTAAACAAAACCAAAAAACAAGACCAAAAGATAAATCTTTGGAAACCGAGAACCTGGAAAGACTTAGAATTAAAGAGACACACACGAAATAAGATAGAAATAAAATATTGTATAATTAAAGTATAAAAATGCATTTTTTCAATGCTTATAAGTTCTGGAATCTTTTAACTGCATTTAACACTAGGTAAACAGATGTGGATAAAATATTATCTGTATCAGTAAAACCACCAAATCATTGAAAGCAAATTAGATTTTTAGATTGTACTAGGACAGGAGCTTTTGGTTTATTATGTATATTCCTAAACAGGAGTAGACATTTCAATGGGCAGGACAACCCTTAGAATGAATGCAACCTTTCTATTTTCATGACTGATTTGTACATTATTTTATTGTAGTTTAGCTGACAGACAAGGACATGAAAAAAAGAAAAACTATTCCACACATTGAAGAAAATGTATCTGTAATTTCTGTCAGTGATAGACTGCATTGTCATACATATGTTGTATGTAAAGAATACACACAAGGAAAGTGCAGAGCCTGCAAAACACATAGTTTATGTTCAGTAAAAAAACACTCCTGAGAAGAAAAATACTATTAATGGCAAAGACTCCAAGAATGATTGTGGAAGCACAGTTTCCCCATTTCCTGCTCTTTTTTCACTTCTCTTAGAGGAAGAGTAAGCTAACTATAAATAACACTTCACAGTATCTATACAATAATTCTTCATCAACTCAGGTAAGGAAAGAATTTATCAGATAATTTTCAGGCATTTTACTTCTGACGCTGAAATTATGTTTTAACTTCACTTAGGCCCTACTTCAGGTTCAATTTTATCTTGAACCTCTTGCTGGGTGAGACAGAGATGCAATTTTTAGTGAGATAACATATTCACTTAATATTTAAAATTCTGGTGAATAGTTTGAAATAAAGTTAGTGGTATTTTCTTAGCTTGGATGTTTTCTGAAAACTACTAATCCTATGGGGTTTTTTAGGGCTGTATATGAACCATCACATGTTCAGAGATGGAACTGAAAAGTTACGCGTCTTTTTCCTCTAGAAAAAACATCCAAATTACATTCTTACTTTTAATCTGACTATAAAGAACTGTAACTTGGTTATATAAATGTTGAAGCCACTGTTAAGAGTTTAATGTTATAAACCATTGTGAAAATATGCGGGTGTCTTGGGGGGTTCACCCTGTGTCAGTACTCTGGGAATCCAGGTAGGCAGAAGCCATTGCTCTCCCCAGGTCACTCATTTCATTGTAGGTTATTGGGTTGGTCAAACATAATGTCCCCTTTGTGATTCCTTGTTAATTACTCTTGAAAACTTTATTGTCCTACATGCGCCTGTCAGTCTTTTCCAGGTTTAGCTGCCCCACCACCATCCCTAGGCATCAAGGTGAGACTCGGGCACCTGAAGTTCCCAGGATCCTCCTTCTTGCCCTTTTTAAGGTGGGAGTAACATTTGCTAGTCCTCCTTTCACTATTCTAATCAATCTTCTTGTCATTAACTGTAAACTGTTTCATAACATGACATGTTACTCTATAAGAAAATACTGATGATGACCTTTTTAAATATTCTCAGGACAAATGTCTCAATTAGAATTATATGGATGCTGTCCAGCTTAAGATAGACAATTCTCACTCAATTAAAAATTATATAAACAAACCAGTTTGTTCCTAAGATTGCATCTGTGGAAAAAAATAAGTTAGCTCTTTGACTTTTTGTGTGGAAATTACATCCTCAGTCAACTTCAAAACTGTGTTAGAACCTGCAGTGGTCCTTTTAAATTCATGTGGACTGAAAACAGACACTAACTGTCACAAAGGTAAAGCTTTATTAGATGGCCTTGATCACATCAGTGCTACTGGTAGTAAATCAGTAAAAATTCTGGAAAGAGAAATGGAAAATTCAAGGAAATTCAAAAGGAACTTAATCATTAAAAGAAGAAAAATGTCACTTTGTTAGCTATTTTTGTTTTCTGGTAAACACTTGCCATCTAACTTTGTTATGCTTTTTTTTTTCTCTGATATGATGATGGAAGATTACATAGCAAGATGAGGAAACAGAGACTTCAAGAAAAACTTGCGAAGTCTTATACATACATATTAAAAAGTGCAAGTGCCAATTTTCTGTAGGTTCATAACAAACAGAAATTTCTATAGAATTCAAATTTTTGTAGAATAGATGTTTTTATAAAACATCAGGAAGAACTGAATAAAATGAGTCATAAATACTATCAGCAGGAACATTGTGTTTATATATCACAATATGTTCTTTACTGAACAAATTGCTCTATCACGATGCTGGAAAACACTTGAGGAAAACTAGCTTCAGATATGTGAGAGACAAAGGATGATATATGTTTATGCAGGAATGATAACAGAAAAATCAAGGCTGCAGAAAATAGATGGGAATTAGAACCTGTTTTTTAAGAATCAACACCATAAACCATTGTGTAAGTGCTAATTTTTGCTCAAAACTTAGAAAATGCTCCTGGAAGATAAGTAGCTACTGCTCACATGCATAAGGGAGCAAGAAACACAGAGCCTGTCAGATCACTATTTCATTTTCAAAAGAACTTTTCCCTTAAGAATGTAGAGCCTCCTTACCGACACACCACCCTGGGTTATGGTCCCCCAAAACATTAGGAAGTGGAGACTGATGAACTGAGCACTGCAAACTCCTGAGATAGCCATACACTTGCTAGTCACAAAGGGAAAAAAACAATCAAACCGGGCAAGGACAGAAATGAAAGCTATCTTCTTTCTTCTCCCCTGCAGTTTGCTTTATTTTGACGCCTAGTTAAATGAGGCCTATTGAAAGAAATGCTTTCACCCAGAGGCACTCAGCAAAATAGCAACTGAAGAGAAACCCGCTACTTTTCTGTACCTGAATTTGAAATAGATACATCTTAAGGAAGATGTGTTTTATAGTTTCAGGGATCTCAAATGTAAATAATGTGATAACACACAGCAATCAAACTGTAACACTGCATATTTAGAGGTTGTGTTTTATAGTTTCAGGGGTCTCAATGTAAATAATGTGGTAACACACAGCAATCAAACTTTAAAACTGCATATTTAGAGGTATCATATTTCTATGGAAAACCCGTTCATGAAGAACACACAGCACCTGACCAAAAAAAAAAAAGGGGTATGATGTAGAATTCCAGCAAATCACAAATGATCAGGAAATTACCAAGGATTAGTCATAAAAAGATGAAAAATAAAAGAAAAAAAACAACAAGACAACAAAACAAAAAGCACTGAGGATATACTTTATTCATCATTGAAGTCTGTAAATTGTCATTAATAAAAAGTGACCAGCATTGGTTGGCTCAGGTATGTGATAATAAAACACAGAGTGCAGGCCTTGATCAGAGAGTATTGTCTTACACAGCCAAGGAGGGTAACATCTTTGAATGCCTGATGAAGTAATTCTTTTCCATTAATATGCTTAATTGAAGCTTCTGAATCAGAAAAAATGTCTGGTTTTTTGACAACCGTCACTTTGAATCTAGTATTTCCAGCATCTTTATAATAAAATGTATTCTTGACATAGAAAATGGGACATGCAAAATGGAAAACTAAAAAACAATCTCAGTACTGAAGAGTCTGGCATCCACTAAGATATGCTGCAGCAGACATAGATGGCAATGGTTAATAAGAGACCATACAAAAAAAGCACAGGGAGAAGATGTAATCAACTACCAATGATTTAAGCAGAAGAAAAACAATGTGTTAAAATTAATTTTGACTTCTGAGCTGGGACTGAAGAAGATGCAGTTAGGTGCCCTAGGGGATTATAGGAGGTGTGCAGGTCCTACACAGAATTGGATGGTATTTCCAGCAGCCCTGCTATTAAACCATGAGCCCATTAGCTATTAAACAAGTACCTAGTAGACTCTTTTCCTTCACCTACATTATGAAGGAAGGAATTCCTGGTGATGGGAAAACCCATATCTAATATGAACTGTGACTAAACAGCTGGGCTGTGTATCTAACTCAGTCTAAAGCCCTGGAAGTCTGCAGTGTGGTTGCACATTTGGGACATGTGAAGATTCTATGCTTCCTTTGCACTGAAATTTTAATCCAGGCTGTGCTTAATTCCACCTACTTGGAAAATGTCTCATCCAGCAGGCTGTGAGAAAAACACACCAGAGCACTTTTACCTGGAAGTGTTAAGAAAAATCTCCCTCCACAATATCCTGGCGAGAGAGGCGCTCAGGACATCTGTGTCACATCACTGCCCAGTTAAAGTGTGTATTTGAGGTTCAGTCCTTTAAATTCCAGATGATTATTTATTCATTTATCTGGCAAAAATCCCTAGCTCCCAGCCAGAAATGAAGGCCTAGCTTTGTTTAGGCACCAGATGAGGTTCTCAGCTCTGAATCCTCAATGGAGGAAAATGCTTCTCTCTGACCTAGAAAGGGGTATGTGGCTCAGCATCACTTCCTCCAAGGACAGCTTTGGCTCTCTTGGCTCTCATTTCTCCTTGAAATTTTGTTTCTGAGTCAGGTCTTCCCCTGCTTAGTCACATGCCTTTTTGTGGGCACATGTGTTGTACCAGGGAGCCCCGTCAAGGTGAATACTGTGAAGGACAGCCTAAAAATTTGATAGTGTGCAGTGTGTCCTAGAGAGCTTGCTTCTTTCTCAGCTAATGAACAGCAGTTTTCAAGAAACACTGCCAAAATATGCCATTTAAAGTGATTTACATTGCTAATGAAATGAATGCCAATGAATATCGCATTTTCACAGCCATCCAAGGCATGGTTTCCAAGTGTGTATAAGGATAGCACATATCAAAAAAATGTGCTTGAATATTTCTAATAGGAACATAGAGTCAGAATGTGACCGCCTCAACTCCTGTAAATAACCTTTCATTGTCTAGACTTTTATTTATTTGGGATTTTAAATTTATCTTCTAGACTTCAGGGGGAAGGTCACTCCTAACCAACCAGAATCTTAAGTAGGCAGCTACTTGGAGATCAGAAATACCTAAGAAGTTGTAGCGGTGTAACAATCAAATGTGATAGAAATCAAACATTTGTTTCAAACCCTGTAATTCTAACTGACATACAGAATGTTAATGATTGAGTAAGGAACAAAGGCAATGGAAGCTTCAACAAATCCTCATGCAAAATGAATAGGAAACTTTGAATGAACATTTGAAATTAATACAGAAAATTTTTACCTGTACATGAGGTTTTGCATTTGTATGTGACAATGCTTTTCAATCTGTCTTCCTTAGTCAAGGAAGTGTGAGTGAAATGGGGGTGGGGAAAGGCAAAAAAAACATGTCTTAATGCTGGGAATCAGCTTTTTTATTCTCACTCTGATACTCGAAACTTTAAGCGTTGTTACTGCCCCAAAAAGAAACCCTGAAAAATAATTTCAAATTTCTCACAAACTATTTTTTTCCCCACACTCTTTGTCTGGCTGAAACTGTATTATATTAGGTGCAAGGCTCACACAATCTGCATATGTGCCTACATAGAGATGACTATATATTACCACACGCGCACAAAGGCCTCACAATTTATTTACAGTTGGATAGCACTGAAAGTAGATGTCAGTTGCCCAAGCATTCTCATCATCAGAATGACAGCTGGGGTAAAGGAATTGCTGGTACTGTTTAATTGTTTACCACAAGAGGCCTTTAATAAAAAGAAATGAAGATCCTTGCTCTTGGCAGTGTATAAAGCTATTACAAGATGCTCCGAGATTTACATTTACCAATATTTTGTTAATTGTTGTTCTACTTCTGACTTAGCTGGTTGCATCTAATTTCACGGTTGAATTCCTAATATAATTTCTGAGCTTTATTAGTAGTGATCTGGTTATTAAGAGACATATGGTGAATTAAAAAACCCAGTAGCTTGCTAAAAGGGGACCGGATGTGCAGTCTATTGAAATCAGTGGAAATTTCCCTTTGACTATGGACCAAGCTCAAGGGAAGCAGCATCTCAGCCACCAGGAAGGCTGGTAACTCACTACCTTCCCACTGTCTCCCTCCAGCAGTGTCCTGAAAGCAGTTCCCTGTCTGTTGTCTGCTATAGTTTTGCAATCTCACTATTAAAGAAGGCCATTCTATTTTGTTGGTTTATTTATGATTGCAACAATTTTAAAGCAGACACATTTTATTTTACAATACTCATTAACAATTCATTTTTGCCCAGAAAACTTAAAAGTGGATTCCAAAAGTCTACCTATTGCCAACACTTAAGAGTAATTTCTTGACTTATAATCAAATTTCCTCCATTAAATCAATATTTTTATTCCTTTTCTCGTAAAGCACATGGATTGCAAAAGCCTGTGATTTCAAGCAGCCATTGTTACTGCAGTGAAAAATTAAAATTTATTGCAAAATCTGGAACAAGTGTAATATGTTATACCACTAGTATGTGTCAGTCACAGAAGTCTTACTTAACATCCCAGTGTAGACATATATCCTTTCTTGTTCTAACTTAAATACATAAATTCACCAGAGTAGAATAAGATCCCACAACCCTCTTTATAGTAAGAACCACATTTCAAGAGCATTCTGAGCTAGATTTTCAAAGAAATTAAATTCACCACCCAAGAAAGACCTTTTGTATTTTTTGTTTTTTTAAAAACTTTTTTGACTTCATTTTTCTTCAGTAATTCAGAGTTTAACATGCTGAGCTTTTTAGGAAATGCTGCTAAGTATGCAGCAGGTTTACAGTTCCCAAACTACTTATTAATAGGACAGTCATAAACAAAGATTAAATTTTAATCAGTATTTATTCCATTACAGCAGCACCATATATGCATTTAGATATGAATTACAGAAGCAGAGACACTGAAATGCCTGCCCCCAATTCCTTTTTATATGCTTTCCTGGGACTTCCAAAACTACTGAGGCATGTTGATGGCAAAGACCTGGTTGAACTTGGCAGAGAGTATTGCCAGGTGAAACTGTATGTAACTAAAATATTATGAAGTGCTTCTTTGATTAAAATGATACAGAATGCCCACATGAACATACAGAAATGGAGCAGATGATAGAAACAAGCAGGACACTCGAGGCTCTGTGCACTGCAAGCACCAACATGGAAAATAGGCACACAAGCATGGTGTCATGAGCAGACATCAGATGCAGTGTCAGACACTGGCTCTGCCTCAGTGATGCCTTTTAGCATCCTCCTGCTCTATGGGGACACATAGTGCCCCATTTTTCACAGAGGACACTCCTTTGACTTCATCAAAGGGTGTGATTAAATTAGCAGGGAGTTGCTGACACTGCAAGTTTGGGCCCTGACCACACTGCAGTGGCTTGTAGCCGTGTCTGTGCTGAAGCAGTATTGATGGTCCTACACCATGAGCTTTCATTGCTGTGTATGACAGAGAACAAGCACAGACTTGGTCTGTAAACAGGCTAATTTGTGTCTAGGGAGGCAAAACACAGCTTACTGATGCCTTTACTCCAGACTTCAATCCACTGAACTTGTGGGAAAGGTGTTCTCCTTTTCAAAACTGCCCTCGGGGACAGCTTCCACCTGAGAGCTGAATGCTGCTAGCAAAATGAAGAGTATGGCACTGCCTGAGGCAAGATAACAGACTTAAGAGAAACTGTGTTGTCTTGACACAGAACATTTCCTAAAATGTAGGTACTTCTAAGGAAAAAATCATACATCAACCATTTTAAACCTAAAAATGTCTGAAATTAATGTAAATTAACTTCAGAAGCCCTCTGTCAAGCATAGCCACTCCAAATGATAGTGAGGGGAGCATGTAATAGCCTCTGGAAGCTACCGGTGCAATATCGGGGAGGCTGAGATGGAATTAGATAGCTGGCTTTGAATGCAGTCTGCAGTGTGCCCACAGTCCACAACCAGACAGCCCAAAACTCCCCCACCAGCACACAGAGAAGGAAGGAGGCCAATAACGCAGAAGAATGGAAGCTTTCAACGCAAGGACCTGCAGGACGAATGGACTTTGCCCACTGCATGAGGTGCCCTTGCAGAACCACTTCACTGCTCTTCAGACTGAAGACCCACCACATCAGGAGAGATGCTGGGGCTGGGTAAGGCAGCCTGGTCTGCTTGCTGTATAACCAGAGTAAAGCAGCCTGATCTGCCCATGTAACACCCAGCACAACTTGGACAGGTTACTCTCTTCTGGGAGGAGCAGAGGTACCCATATGCTGACCTGATGTACTCTGTAGAGAGGTGTGCTGTTTATTGGGGGATCATGTCAGGGATGTCACCAAGAGACTGAGCCCTGTATAGACCACTTATTACTCAGTGCTGTTGTTTTACATGGACAGCAGCGATACATATAGAAGCAGTCTGAAGAGAACCAAGAAGGATTACAGAGCCCTGGGAGTGAGCTTGTCAGTCCTTCTGGTTAAAGGGAAGGGGTTTGAAGGAGCCGTCTTCCTCATACAAGAGATGTGGCAGTCCTCTAATCATCTTCCTAGCCATTTACTTGATCCTCTCTAGTAGTTCCCTGCCTTTCTTGAATTGGTGCTGGACACACTACTCCAGACATGACCTCACCAGGGTAAAGTAGAGGGAGCAGTATCACTTCCCTTTACTGGCTGGTCACACTCTTTGTAATGCATTCCAGGATACCATTGGCCTTTTTGGCCACAAGGGCACATCAGGACCCACAGGTTCCTTTCTGCAGAGCTGCTTTCCATCAGGTCAGGCCCCAGCCTGCACCAGTGCATGGGGTTGTTGTTCCCCATGTTCAGGATCCTGCATTTGCCCTTACTGAACTTCATTAGTTTCTCCAGCCTGTCCAGTTCTTACACAGCCTTTGGGTGTGTCAACCACTCCTCCCAGTCCTGCGTCATCAGCAAACTTGTCCCTTTATCCAGGTCACTCATCAATAAACTGAACTAGACTGGATGCAGTACTGACCCCTGGGGAGCACCGCTGACTACAGGCCTCCAGCTGCACTCTGTACTGCTGACCACAACCCTCTGAGCTCTGACAGTCAGTTCTCCACCCAGTTAGGTGCCACAATATAAAAAACACATTAGAGAGCATCCAAATGAGGGCCATGAGGATGGTGAAGGGTCTGCAAGGGAAGTTGTGTCAGGAGCAGCTGAGGTCACTTAGTCTGTTCAGCCTGGAGAAGAGAAGACAGAGGGGAGACCTCATTCCAGTCTTCAGCTTCCTCATGAGGGAAAGTGGAGGGGCAGGCAATAATCTCTTCTTGTGACCAGTGACAGGATCTGGCTCCCAGAGGTGCTGGTCTATCCTTCAAGGCACAGCAGAGCACTTTGCAGGCTCTCAGCTTGTCACTGTAATCCTATAACTCATTTACTACACAGTGCTCTTAAAATCCACCAAGAAAAATCTATTATGCTTTAGAGAAAGGCTTCATAAGGGTTTGAATGCTGCAGCAGCCTGTACTCCAGTATTAAGGCAGTTACTTGCAATGTGACCAGCTATTTTTCAAATGGCCACGGCCTACTATCTCTGCAGGAACAGCATCTCTCATGTCTGCCTCCACCTTGTCATGTGCTCAAACTGAAGGCAGCTCTCACAGCACTCCCTTCAGCTCCTCAGAAATGGGTGAGCAGAAAAGCATTTGTAAGTCTCAAGAGATCACAGGGAGAATGTAAACACAGAGAGAAGTAATCCAGAGGTAAAAAGGTTTCACAGCATTTAACTCAAAAGGGATGCTCTGAGTCAGAAAATGGCTGCTACCTGGATATTTTGAAATTAAAAGCTGATGAAAAATGTCAATTTATTGTAAGTTAGGTATAGGCAGAGATGTATTTTCTTTCATAGAAGCAATAGCAGAGCAGCATCTGAAAGGCAAGATAGATCTAGTGTGTCTGCTCCTGATGAAGCACTCATTAATGTATTAGCCCAGGTGAGCACAAAAGGCTGTCATCTCAGCCCCACAGCTAGGAGAGGAAGCCTGAAATACCTTTCGAACACCAAAATTACAGACTCAGAATACCTGAGAGTGAATGGCACCTCTGGAGAGGAACTTTTCCATCCCCTTTTCTCAGAGCAGGGTCACCTATGACACATAACTCAAAGCCATGTCCAGTAATGTTTTCAATATCCTGAAGGCTGCAAAGTCAACACTCCTCTCTGGGCAATCTGATCCAGTGTTTGATCACCATCACAGAAATAAAAATGTCCTTCATAATTCCAAGTGGAAATGCAATTTGTGCCTATTTCTTCTTGTCCTGTCTCGGGGTACCACTGAGAAGGGTATGACTTCATCTTCTTTATTTCCTTCCATCATTAGACAGTTACAGATTGATAAGATTTCCCCAGAGCTTTCCCTTCTCCAGGATAAACCCTCTCAGCTCTCTCAGCCTGTCCTGGTATTGCTGAATGCTTTAAGCCAAGCATCAGTCATCTTAGTGACCCATTGTAAGACTCTTATCTAGTATGTCCACATTTTTATTGTACTGGGAAGTAACTCCAGCTGAATCTTACCACCGTTGAGTAGAGGGGATACCTTGCACAACCTGCTGCCAACAGTCCTAATGAAGCACAGGATGTTTTTGGCCATCTTTGACGCAAAGGTCGATTCCTGGCTAATGGCCATCTCATCATTTACGAAGACCCCCAGATTCTTCTCTGCAAAGCTTTCTAAGTCAGAATTTACTGATGCCAGAGGTTATTTCTCCCAAGGTGTAGGATTTTCCATTTGCTCATGCTTAACTCAACGGGTTTCCTGTTGACCCATATATTTTGAATAGCAGCAGAAACAACTGGCGGCAGAAACAACTGGTTTATCAGGTACTCTTTCCAACTTTTTATCATCTGAAAACTTGCTGAAAATGCAGGTTCATCACCCAGGTTATTAATGAAGATGTTAAATGGGATTTGTCCCTGTATTGGAGGGAGGAGGTGGCTCATGTTCAAGGATGGGTAAAGTATGAAACAAATAAGGGAAAGTAGCAAAAATCTAGCCTTTGATCAGGTCTTCTACTATATAATTCATCTTTTTACACACTCATTAATGCAGCTGGTTTGTGACAACAATCAGTCTTTCAATGTAAGTTTTGATTTCTGTGGTCTGATGTTCTGTGACTGGGACTTACTCTTGCAAACCTTTGTACTTTTAGATTGCATCCTAAACATGCATAGATAGTCTAGAACTATTTAACATCTAAGACCAAAGAACAAGAGTACTCATCCCAGTATGCCCAAATGTAATACACTCCATGACAAAAGACAGAGAAGGCAAAAGAAGCCACCCAATCTTTTCCCCACACAACCCTTTGGAGAGCCAACCAACAAGCAATTTGCTATGGTATCAACAAATCAGTAGGTTGAAACAGCTGCTGCTGAGGCCAAAAGGTTGCAAACTCAAAGGCTGCAAAGGTAACTGAGCCCTTCTGCAACCAGAACCAACCTGGGGAATTATCAGGGAAATTGCTTGAAAACCACAATTGCTCTGAAACAAAATCCTAATGTAGGCACAGCCTAAAACAGACTGCAGGGACAGAATTTGCTCTATCTCCGAGAAGATGCAGTAACAAAAGTAGTCTGAAACATGTGAGGGAACAAATCTCTTTTTCCTCAACACCTTAACATCATTTGTCTCTAGGAATAAGGAAGTAGTTTCTGAGGGGAAGGAGGATAAGAGTCTAGAAAAACTGACAAGTGGCAGCTGCATATATATAAATATAAATAAATATATATGTGCACACATACATGTGTGTAAGTCCAAATGCATAATTTTAGCCCTTCCTCAAAGGTCATAAAACACAGGTCATGTAAGTTCTTGTTCTTTCTGTATTGTAAAGATATATATCTGGCTCTTTTAGACACAGTGTAGAATTCTCTGAAGTAGTGGAGAGGTAGCCTTGTCAGTTCAGTAAACACCTGATGCGACCCATATATTACAACAAAACACAGCATTCAGAAGTCTGGCCTACTTTGCATGAAAAGCTGAGAACACAGCCATCAATAAGTATTTAACATTGCATAAAATTGCACAAAATTAAGTAATTGATTTTTTTCCTTAAAAGAATCAAGGAAAGAATGTGAAATAAGAAGTCATGCTTACAAACTCTAATTGTTTCATAACATATACAAATATGTGTATAACAACTCTGAAAACTAGGTTTCTATTAAAATCCCCAGTGGTAACAAAGATCAAATTTACCTTATTGAAAAGCAAATACAAATAAAACTAATATACTGAATATCTTTAAAAGCCATTTTTACTTTTCACAAATGTTTCCTTAGACTGTTAAAATTATTTCAATTTAAAATTGGATACTTACCTCCTTATCAGCTGCAGATTTGTTATAGTAAGCAATTACGGAGTTTAGTGTCATCCATCAATAATGGTGAATTTTCTCTCACTGTAACAATTCACATTTAATAAAATTAGTGCAAAAGTAGCAATTGGTTCAATATTGACCCCAAGAGAGTATAAAAAATTTGACCTGCCTTTTGTACCCCAGAATGTAATTAATCAAATAGTATTAGCACTCTGGAATACTGAAAAATAGCCCACTGCCATTCTTAGGATGCACCATATTAGGGACAGGCTACTGGCCCCAGTGAAAAATGAGATGGCAAAGTGAAAAACAAAATGCTTTTTGTCCCTCCACCCATTCACTGGTTGCAGTGCCACCAGGGAATGAGTGGGTGTCAGTCTGTCAGGCTTTCCTTTTAGTGCATTCAAAGAAGACTGACAGTGACAAACTTAAGCTTTCAAAAATCATGCATTAGAGCTAAGTAATAGTGAAACTCTGCTCCTTTTCTTGTTTACCTTACATCCTGAACATATTTTCAGCTTGGCTAGATTTACTTTATTTTTCTTTTAGTGGAGCTGACATGCTGATATGTTCATTATTCTAGTTTTAGGGCTGCTATGAAACTATGAAATAGCAGAAGAGTCACAGTAAATTAGTGAGGATTGGTATCACTGTACCATAATGACTATAACAAACACCACTGGGCACTGCTGTTTGCATAAAAATTTTATAAGAACTTCCATTAACTATGTTCTTCACATTCGCTTAGATTGTTCGAATCAAAAAGAGATCCATTTAGATGTAAAATCAAGGCTTATTCAGTTGGCACTAATTCTGCAGGAAGATTCAAGATAGAAAAAGGTTTTGACTCAGAATAAAAATTTATTGGTTATTGGAGGGTTTTTTAAGTAATTACTTAACCATTTTCTGGGCAACTATTTATTCTCTTGATGGACTACCCCTTTTTACCTTACTCTTCACCAAAAAGTCTTGCAGAGTGTCACCTAAAATAGGAACTGTAAAGCCAAGACATGGAAGTGAAGGACATACGCCTGCATGCTGCTGATTTTTTGGACATACTCGTTAAACCTATGAGAGAGTCTTTTGTCTGCACTCTCAGTAGGTAGCCTAACACCATGGCAGAGGCATACAGCTGACAAGTGACACAACAGAGCACTGGTGTGAAGTGACACAAGCAGCTGAAAGGCAAGGAGACTTTTTTCTGTGCCTTGCTCATGCGCTTTCTTTTCATGTTGCGAGATCTTAATTTAAAGGTTGATAAATTATCTGGTTAACAAGGAATCTCTGAAAATGGATCTTGGTCTTCAAGCAGCCAAGATAATGTCAAAGAAAAGAAAGTACTATCTCCTAGTTACTTCTCTACTTCTTTTGTCTTTTGAGCTGATTTTTACTGGAGTCCAGTGTCTAAATTTTGAGTGTGCCTGAGGAGGATTGTTTCCCTGTTTCAAGCAGGCCTGCATGTTTTGCGACAACATTAAAAGATACTCCTTCCAGTGAGCATTGCAACATGTGTTGGGAGGAAAGGGTTAACCAGAAGATTTGGTGAGGAGTGAATAATTTGCAGCTGGGAATACTAGGAATACAAATGTGGGAAAACTCCACTTACTATGCCTAGCATTCATCCTCTGCCTGTTCTGAGGAGAATTCCTGTGCAGAGACACTCTCACAGACATGCTTGCTGGGGGAGAGCGAACATGAAAGCATAGCCTTGCAATAAAGAGCATGTGGCAAAGCTCTGCTTTATATGGGGGCACGCAGTGTGGCCCCCTCACTGTCTGGAGGATGAACTGAGCCTGACAGAGCCTGTGTTCCTCTGTGTCTCTGCCCACTAGGATAACCTGAGCCTGACAGAGCCCACATCCCTCTGTATCTTCATCCACTACAATGACCTGAGCCTGATGGAGCCTGTGCCCCATGTATCTCTACTCACTAGGATGAGCTGAACCTGTGTCCATGTGTGTCTCTGCTGCCTGGTGTTGTTAGCAAGGTGATGATATGAATCTACTCTGCCTTCTGGCTGTGGTTTGGTGGTCTTCCTGGCTGCCTGTATCTGTCAATTCATACACCATGAAATACAGGGCATAACTTGTACCCAACTGATACAAACCCCTGAGTTTTCTTATATAAGCTGTCCAGTTACGTGAACCTCGGGTGTTTACAGCCACATCCATGAAGACAATTCTTTCTGCATTTAAGCAGACATGTTGTAACAGGCACTGGAAACTATTTGCACATGCAGCGAGTTATTTTTCCTTGTAGTGTGTTTTATTGGAGCCTGGTGACTACAAGCAGCTTACAAAGCTCTTACACTATTTCAACAGACAGAACAATATTCAGGACTTACATGACTTGGACTTACTCTCTTTTGAAGAATAGCGTCAGTCTAGAGGACTTATGTGATATGGGTTAGAGAGACTGACACTATAAGCCACAGGTACTGTCTGAAGCAGAGTGAAATTTGTGCCCTCTTAAAAGCAAAGCTTGTTTGACTCTTGACTCTGGCAATGATTTCTAGTCCTGCTGCTCTGTTCCTTGTCTGTAAATTCAGGGTAATGACATTTCTTTGTTTCCTGAGTTATTCCAACAACTGTTCAGAAATTGCTAATATCTTTGATACATTGACTAGCAGGAAAATTGTTACCTGTAAGACAAAAGAGGATGTTAGCAAAATACAAACTATATAGGAACAACAGTGGTATGAATGTTAGATGGAGTTGATTTTTTAAATCATCAGATATGTAATGTTGTACAATGTTCTTTCAATAGGATGAGTTAAGGATAAAATTTGCTAACTAATAAAGAGATTCAGGAGAAAATAAATTCCGTGGGCAAGGAAGACGACTTTCAACTCCTTCTTAGTGTTTAAAAAAACGTGTCTCAACAGCACTCTTTAATTTCTAGGGCTGTGTAACATATGCCCTATACTTTGCCACACATTTTAAGAAAAATGCATTTCAAGAAAGCTGATTCTACATCACTGAAAAGAATCCTGATTAATTTTAGGATAATTACTAGTAAAATATTTTCTCAACATAAGGAAATGTTTGACAGAAACCACGGTGCATGATTTTGGCACTATTGTAAACTCCCCAAAGCAGTTACATGTGCTGCAAAAAAGGAGTAGCTCTGATATAATAAAAGAAAATTCATGCTACTTCCTTGAGTTTTCTTGGGTAAGGCAAATTGGAAGTTATATCGGAAGATATGTGTTCTATTCATACAGAGATCTTAATCAACTTTGTTCTTATGTTACTATTTTGAGGAGAAAAATATCTACTAAGAACTGAAAATAAGTTTAAGTATCTCATTTAAGCTCAGGTCTTTTCAGTTTCAGAAGCCCCAAATCTAAATGCTGTCTGTCATATCACTAAAACCCATGCCCATACTTGCTCCTCTAACAGGACTTTAATGAAGCCACAAAAAACTTTGAAGATATAAACCATATGTAATTTGCAAAGAGTGCAATTAAGAGAAAGGAGAGCAATCTCTTCTGAGCTAATCACACCCAACTTGTCAGTTTCCATTGCACTAACAGGTCTTTGCTGACACCGCCTTTTCAACACAGAACTATTCTGTCACTGATATGAACTGTGTCTGATACGTAATTAACATGGCTTGACTTCTATTTCACCCAGAATGAGCACAACCACTATCACAAACACTGTAAGATGGGTTTATATAATTATTTTCCTGTATTTACAAAGTGGTATATGATTCTTAAAACAAAGATTTCTAGGCCCAAGAAAAATAAAGCTTGACTTGTTTTGGAAACAGACTATCTGTTTCCAAACAGATAACAGAAAGCATATCTTCAGATCACAGATTAGATCAGGGAAAGTTTGTTCAAATGGTTGACTCTGTGAATTCTAATGAAGTCACTAGAGTTGCCTATGACACTTGTTTCTTGAGCTTGCACTCCATTGTTCTGCAGACACAGCTGCAACGAAGGTACACAGAGTCCCTGAGCTGCAGGATCCCTCTTGGACAAAAACACTGATCAGCAAAACTCTACTGTTAGCAGAGCTGCTTATTTCATTCACTGGATGAGCATTTTGCAGACTGTATAGATTGAGACTGTACCTTTCCCATTTAGAGCACTTATCTGGGAAACCATATTTACATTTTAGTCAACAGTCTCAGCCCCTACTTCAGTATGTTCCATGGGATTTTCTTGCATCCCATTGCACATGATAGAAACTAGAGAAGCAAAACTTGCAAGACAGCTCTCACGTCACAGGAAAAATTGCTTCCTGTACATCATCCGTTAATACAATTGGATTTTCTTCTGGAATTTGGGTATAGACACTGCTCATCTGCACACGGGCCAGGAGAGCTATTAAGATGTTTCTGTTTCAGCATCAGTCATTTGGCAATGTATTTAAGGCTAAGTAGCATTAGTAAACCTTATGGCAATAAACAAAATTGCCAGATTGACTTTACACTTTAATTAATTAGAAGGGCTTGCAAATCATCTTTACATCTTTTAGATGTAAGGCTAGCATTAAGTAAAGAAAATCATCATTAATTTTTAAGAGAAGTTGTTAACAAAAAGCATGGATTTACAAAAAATAAAGTAATTAAAATTAATAAAAAAGGACATTTTTATAATGGAGACAGAAATGAATGCAAGGATGAGAGGCCAAGGAATCATGGAAAAAGAAATTTTAAATAAGAGAGTGGCAGTGCCAGGTGCATATATTGCTATTTGAACTTTCAGACTTCCTTAAATTTTTCATTGCAAGGAATGAAGGAAGCTGACCACTGTGTATTTTACAAAATAAGGAATGT
This sequence comes from Corvus hawaiiensis, assembly GCF_020740725.1. Lineage (NCBI taxonomy): Eukaryota > Metazoa > Chordata > Aves > Passeriformes > Corvidae > Corvus > Corvus hawaiiensis. The sequence continues at coordinate 9,783,382 of NC_063255.1, read as the reverse complement.
CTATGTGGGGCCACAGAGTGTAATGCAGCACTCTGCAATTTTTTATGCTGTATGACAGATACGGATTCCACACAACCCAAGATGTAACAAACTGGGAACAAACATCATTCTCGCAAAAGTGACCATAAAAACTCAGCTTTTTAAGGCTCTGCATCTTATGTGTCTCAAAGGCTGTAAATCACATTTGTTCAAAGCACAACTTGTTTTTTTCTCTTCCAGAAACATGGCCAGAAGGCTTCCTTTGGGATAAGAATATTCTACTGTTTTCCTTTTGGCTTATGCATCATCCTCAGGAAGATGATTCATTTGAATACGTATTTCTGAGTATGGTAGGCAAGCCAAAAGGGAAGTAGAAGTTTCTTGTAATACTGACTACTTGCAGAAACCTTTACTTATAACATAATGATTCAGAGCTGACTCTGAATGGTAGTGGAGCACCTCACCTGGCTACTTAAGATTAACTGATGAGGAGAGTTAAAATGGTAATATGGTTACCATGGTTATCTGCTCAGTAACTAACTGAGAAAAAAGGCTTCAATTTTGCAGCATGTACCTGAAAGCGACTAGAACTTCATTTGACATACACGGAGAGTCTACCACCAACTTTGAGATAAATAATAATAATAATAATAATAATAAAAAATTTGCAGCAATATGCAGTATACCACTGCTTCAGGCTAACATTTAAAATCCAAATTAAATAAGGTACTATTAAGAGTAGTATTCAACTGCATTGAACAGCAACTCCTCTCTGGGTCTCTTCTTAGCTTGCTTCTGGATGCAAAGTCTGAGAACTGGAAGGAAATGTTTGAAAAAGCCTTGAGTCTGTTATCTGAAGTAATAAAACAAGCTCAATAACTTATGGCAGCTTTGGTTTGTAGAAAACTTTAGAATGTCACTCAGCCAACAAAGACAGAGAGGCCCCTCTACTACTCAGATTTCAACCAGAAAGCACCTTTCAACCCCAAAAATGAAACAAAGCTGATAACCATCTTTTTGAAGCCTAATTGAAACCACTTCTTGAATGACAGCAACGGCTGTCACATAATCCAGGCATGTCTGGAAGAAGCACACAAATGGCTGTCTCCTCACATACCAGCATTTAAAAGTACTAGTTCTCCTTCCTACTTCTAATTTTTTCAGTATTATTAGTCTACAAAAATCACTGCACCTGCACAAAATCAGTTTGATTTGTAGTTGAATAAAATATTTCATTTCCTTAAATACAGAGCGAACATTCAAGGCTATGTTCAGCTTGTGTGCAGAGACAATACATACAAAATAAATATACCCTGGTTTCTGTACTACGGATGAGTATCCTGGGCTACAATGCTCACAGAAGCATAAGCAAGATGCTTCTACCAGGTTTAGTGTCACCTGTTGCACTGCTGCAACAAATGAAGACTGAGTTTTGGCTGTATAACTACAAGTTTGCTGACAGTTTTTGTTCTGGTTTATAGCAGGAGACAGAAGGTAATCCAGCCCAGCCTGCTGGCACCATAGTATTAAGTGTGAGAGATAGTAAAGATACTTGTCAGCTGAGTGAACAGAAGAGGCTTGAGTGCATGCAGAAATAACACTGCCTGAGGAAAAATTTGGCAGTTTTACTTAGGAATTTTCAAGCAGGAAGGACACTGTATTACCTGAGACATTTCACTGCTTTTCCCCCACTCCCCTCTGTTCTTCTCTTTCCTGCTTTTAACTCACAGAGTGATTCCAGGGAACTCCACTTCTCCTAAAGCATCTTGTACAGGGCTGCTCTGCAATGTCCAAAGGTCTCCATATTAAGAACAAAGCAGCAGTGGCTTTGACTTCGTGACATAAGGGCATTGGATGCAAACTTGCTCAGACAAACTGGCTGGTGCTGAGAGGGCAAGACAGGTGGGCACAGATGGTGACATTATAATCACAAAATCATAGACAAATTTAAGTTGGAAGTGATCTCTGGGGTCTATCCAGTACAACACCCTGTTCAAAACAGGTCTAATTAGATCAGGTTCCTTGGGGCAGTGCTCAGCTTAGTCTTGTACACCTCCAAGGATGGTGATGCAACAGTTTCACTCAGCTTGTTTCCAGTATTTGTGTGCCCTATCAGCAAAAAACATTTTTCCTTTCTATCTAGTTGGAACTTCATATGTTCCAACTTACGTTCATCACCTCTCAAACTACTGCTTGCATCAGCAAGAAGATCCTGACTCCACCACATCTGTATCCTCTGATCAGGTATCCACAGACAGAAATAAGGCCTCCCCCAAGGTGCACCCACTTAATCTTTAGTCTAAACAAGCTCAGCTTGTTCAACCTCTCCTTGCCCATGCCCCTGGATACCTTGTGTATCCTTTGTTGGACTTGCTCCATTATTCAATGGTTTTCCTGCATTGGGGAGCCCCAGGCTAGACACAATACTCCTGTGATTTAGTCCCACAAGTGCTGCATTAAGGGAAAACATCACTTCCCTCAGCCTGCTGGCTGCTGCCCTGCTAATACAGCTGAGCATGTCAAGTGCTGCCTTTGCTGCCAGAGCACAACCTCGGCTCAAGCTCATCTCGTTATCCACAGCACCCTCATGTCCCCAGCTCTTCTACAAAATCATTTTCTACACAGCCATCTCTTGCGGTGGCTAAGTCCACTTTACACCCCCATGTTACTACGAAGTGGTCTCTCTCCACATCACTGTGCTGGAAAGTTCTTCCTTTACCAAGACCCTGCTGGTCGCTGGTTCTCGCCCACCTCCCATCCCTTCTCCCATTGGCTCCTGTTATGTCACTCACCCTTGCCTCTGCCCCCTAGCCCTCAGACCATTGGCTTCTGATGCTTTGCCTGCCCCTGGGACGCTTTGGGATAAAACCACGTGTGCGTTTCGTTCTTGGTTCTTTGTCCCTGCTTCCTTCGAGTGTGTTGGTTCCATTAAATGCCTCAGAACTGCATGCAGAGAACCCCTCTCGCCTCTTCATCTCTGGCTCGTGCTTAGACTGTGTGTGTGAGCAGCTGTTCACAACTACCCTGTGAGGGTGAGATTGTGTGCACGCGTGGGTGCTGGCAGAGTGCCGCCTAAGCGTCTCCACGAGGGACCCTGTGGAAAAAACGCAGCATCGATTCACCAAAGCCCTCCATTACAATAGCCATCCCTCAGACTGTAATGTTGAATAGGGTATTCCATACCAATTGCAAGTCTTTGCACTTGCTTTGTTGACCTTCATGACATGTCAGCCCATTTCTCCAGCCTGTTGAGGGCCCATTGAACAACCTTATCCTCTGCCACATTAATTGCTTCCCCTCCCTGACCCTGTCAGCTGTGGGGTGCTGGCAAATTTGCAGAGTGCACTTTGTCCCACCATCAGAGTTATAAGGACATGAAACCATATTGGCCTGAACAGTGATCCTAGAGGGATGCTGCTCATTACTGACTGTCAGCTGGACTGTGCACTCATCCCACAACCCATGCAAATGGTTTTAGGCATCAGATGAACTGCCTTAAAAGACAGGGAATTGCAGTAAATGGCCAGTGTTCGCCCTGAAAAAAAGAGCAAGAGTTCAAGCTGGACCAGGGAAGACTAGAAAAAAGGCTAGTGAATGAACTGCTAAATGAATAATCCTGAGCAGAACAGATGCACCATAGCTGAAAGGCTGGTACTACCATGAGACTTGGGGAACAGAGGTGAAGAATTTGTTCATAGTGCCTTGTACAGTGTGAGATTTCTTTACTCCATCCCTTAAAAGAAATCTCTCTGTTCAGTTCTATTGAGCTAGGGTTTTTTTTGTTGTACTCCAACACTGTTCTCTAATGTCACCATGGAATATAAGAAATTAAGGTAATAATCAAAATCCCTACTGATGGAACCTTAATCTTAGTATATGGTATAAACCTAATATATGATCTGAGAGTTCTACTTGCTGAAAAAAATCTAAAATGAAATGTCTGAAGTATTTTATTTAATATTTTTATAACCAGTTAACAGTTTAAGATTAGGAAATACTTTTGGTTAAATTATTCCCCTGCACCTAAAGTTTAAAAGAATAGTTTTGAGTACAACATTCTTCTGCTGGCTGAAAAACTGTCCCATCAGTCACTGATGGTATTGCATGCAGTTAGTAATGGCTGGAGGCTACAGATGGCTGTAAGCAACTTAACATCCAATATGCAGTCTCTGGATTCAAGGTATAGAACACTGGGCTATACTGCTGTCTGCATAAAAGCCTATGCATAAGATTTAGATATATGTAGATAACTGTTTTGGTTTTGTTCGATATAATTTATACATTACTGAATAGCTTTCCATCATTTTTGCTGTAAGGGCATATATTCAAGCTGCTAGTACCAATAAAATTTCAACTAATTTACATGAGTCCTATTGAGATAAGATGCTCCATCACAAAATGCAGTTTGTATGAGTGTTCTTAGATGTTAATTGTTAAATGAGTGACATCTCTTTTCCTCCCAAAACTCATTTGTTGTAGGGTGGTAGGTGTAGTCACTGGGCAGTATATTTATTTATCCTAGATTTGCTGTTATTATCTGGGATGAGCTTGCTGCTCCCCAGCTATAGTGTTAATGTATAAATAGATAGAATTCAATCATATTCTGGTTATTTTATTCTTGATGGACTTCAAAATAATGCCTAGCTCTCTTTAAGCCTAATATTTGCAGGACATACCATGAAGCAAACAACTAACCTTCCCTGATTATAGTCTCTGGCTGCCAAATACAGTTTTATCACAGTTTTCTGGGGTACTGTCATGATTTGTTGACTTTCACCATCAGTACAGTGTTCTGGCGTCACTCCCAGAAGCCAACAAATGACTTACAGGATGTGAAAAAATAAAAAATATTAACCAACCAACTGAACAAACAAACAAAACCAACACGAAGATAGGGTGATGTGTAGGATCTAAGTTAGAATAAATCTTTGGAAAAAACTTTGTTGAAAATCTCATATGCTGTGTCCCAGCCTCCACCGAGCCCTGATCAGTAGTATTTTTTGGGGGTTATTTGGACTGATTCACACTAAACTTGCTTCAGCCTGTTTTGAAGTTTAATTAGCAATGTTGATAAATCTTGTACACATTTTCCAATAATTGTAAAAGTAATTGTTAGACACAGAGTACAATGCTATTGTAACAAGAAAAATAATTACTACAGGATTTTTTAATGTAGAAAAGGTGCTACAAGGATTCGTTATATCAGTGACATAAAATGCCCAGAATACCCACCAGTTTTGTGATGTTCTTGACCATTTCTGTTACATCCTTCTTCTAGCAGGCCCATCTCTGACATCAACAGAAGCAACCAGCAAAGTGGGTCTACCAACTTTCAGTACTCAAAACAAACAAAACAAATTACCTAAAAGAAGTCCTGTATTTGTGATAGAAACAAGAGAGATTGATTTCTCCTGCTCCTCCTGCTTTATCGCTACCCTCATGGCAGAGCCGCTTGGCAGCCTTAAATAGGACGTGACATGTTGTCATCTTTCCTCCCCTATCCCTTTCATGTCCTGCAGGGAATCTCAACACAAATGCCTTATTTCAAGGAAATAATTTTTTTTCTGCCTCTGGCAGTTTTCTTTGCCTTTCATCTACTCATTGTTATTGTTACTTTTGCTCTTTTCATTGCGCTTTGGTGATGACATCAGTGTTTCCCGTTACTACTGAGAAGCTTCTCCAAACACATGAGAAAAAAAGGAAAAAAAACCCAAGACAACAATCATTCTACTTGATGCAATGAATTTTTTCACCCATCACAGCTGAAATGATGAAAAAACTGTTGTAGAAGACAGAACAATTTCTGTATGATCCAGATATTTGTATGTCTGTCTTGCACAGGAGTATTAAGGACAGGATAAGAGAGCAAAAAGTAACCCCAAGCAGAGTGCAGCAATAAACAATATGTGACCTCACTAACAATCACGGACTTGAAATAGCCAGTGTAACCTGGACCATGACATATGGTGCTGTGTGCTCAGTGTTGTCTGCTGTAATAACACTGCCTACACTATGGAAGTTTACCCCAGATATGTCAGTTTTTGCCACTTATTAACAATGCCAACTTTCTTTTTCTTAGCAAGCTGTTAAAACAATGACAGAAGACCAGTAAAAAACATGAATTCTCTCACAGAACACTTCACTGTCATAGACCTGAGCTGGAAAATAACAGCTATACGGTACTCATCTTCTCAAACTCCAAATCTCAGAGATGGCATACATGAGATACTTTTCATTATGATTAATGCAGCTCTCTCTGAAAACAGAGACCCAGTTGGAATGCTTATTTATAGAGGATCAAAACCTTAAGGATTTGTAATGTCCTTTTTTTTGGTTGTATTTGGCTTTTTTATTCTGGGACATTTAAATGTGTACAAACAAAATGGGAGAATAAAAGTCTAAAGATGCCGTTTCTCACTTTCTGGCTCAGAGGTTATCTTTGATCTAGCCCGCAGACAGATTACACAGTGTTTAGGGACACATACCACCTTAAGTCATATATGTAGTGGTGAACAAATTAATGTTTTCTCATGGCCTAAAAGCTTGTTTTCAAATGTTATGTGCTCTATAATTTCTCTGTGTGCATTAATTCAGTCAAGGTTTTCATTAGGAGTTCTGAATTGTGTCCACATCTTTTCCTCTTTCAAAACAAACATGAACAAAACCAACAGCCTTTAACTATACCATCTGTAATCTTATTTGTCTGGTGGGTCTGATGAACAGCTTCTTGCTACTGGAGAAAAGAAAGGAGACGTCAAAACCATTCTCTAAGATCTTTCCATGGCATTCACCATTTCTGCTGAGGGCACCATTATCTGTGACATAATATCAAAGGTCCAAGTGAATCAGTGAAATTACTTAAGTCCTTCCTGGAGGAGGGCATTAGCATAACACCAGTTGGTAAAAGGCACACAATGCATTTCCTTATCATGTTTGGTCCATTTTTGGTATTTTTTTGGGTTTCTTTTTTAATATTTCTCTGTTTTGATATTTAACATGCAGGAATCAGCTGAACTGAAATATAGTTGAGATGCACTGTCTACAAATATAGGTATGTGTTACTGTTGCCAAGATGACTTAGCAGAGGGTGAAGACAAATTACAGACAAAATGGGTATTGACTAGCAGATTTTAAAAAAACAAAGTTTGCAATTGCAATACAATCTACTTTATCATAGAAGGTCCAGATGTGAATTGATCAGTCTGGTACATACTTAGGAACATTTCTGGTTCTTTGTAAGACCAGCTCTACTACTGCTGTCCATCTTCTCACTTTACCTAGATTTCCTGTTGCAGTGGACAATGACCTGGCAACAGTTACTGCTCACATTGCCTCTTGGCTGAACCAGAGGAATGAATATAATTGGATGTAAATCTTCTAGCACTTGAAAAAAATTAGATGCTATAAAACACTGCAGGCCTCTCCTCAAAAATACAGACTGCATATTTGGTGTAACAAACACAGTAAACCCATTATTAATGTTGACTTTGCAGAGAAAAAAAATGCAATTCAAGAAGAGCCTGGCCTAGAACCCCAAAATGCCTAACTGCCCACATAAAAACTGTGATCTGCAGTTATTGTTCTCTGATACACAGGAACTTTTTAAACTTCAAAACCAGATCTCTACTTAAAACCTCTACACTGCAGTGACAAAACAGGAAACAGACTGCACATATTTGGCTTTCTGAAGAAAAGGTGTATAAGCATGAATAGAGGTCATACTCAATGTACCACCCACAGAACATCTTATATTTTGTGACGTTAAGATGATCAAGGTGATTCACAGTGCTAAATATACAAGCACAGGGTATTGATTGTTGGGGAAAAATCTATAAATTTAAAATTCACAGCATGTATTTCTCCTAGGACATTTCTCCTAGTCTAGGGCATTATTAATGCTCTTACAGTTCCCTGATCAAAAAAAAAAAAAGGAAGGAGAGGAAATGCAAAATCACTAAAGAAATAAATTTGCACAGCCAATTCTTATAGTGTTCAGATAATGCTTGTAGCTCAGACCTACCATTTGTAAACAAAACACTTTCTGTTCCCATACTGTAACAATTTTTTGGTGTGAAGAGGACTTTGAACAGCAGAAATTACTGTCACTGAGTATTCCCAGAGCAGTTGCATTTCAAATTTAAAAGTTTAATATCTCTTTTTTTTAAATGAATTGCTTTTTCTTAACTGAACAATGTCACTTATACAGTAGAAAAGAATGCACATGTATAGAAATACTAATGTCAGTGTAAGAACTCAAATTTTGAAAATAGAAATATTTAGCTTAACTCATAATGACATGCATCAAGGCATGGAAGTTAGCTATTTAAAATAAAATTTACTTTGGTTCCAGTCCAAGGCAAGGTAGGAAGTAGGCTAAGGTAAATAGAGATATAAGAAATGGAGAGATTTAAAAAATCTATCAATTGGTGTGTAAATACACATCAATATTACATGTAATGATATGAAATACCACTTAAAAACAATCCTTTGTTTTGTTTGCTTCTGCACACAAACATGGATGAAATAATAAGACTGAATCAGACAGCAAAGTATACTCTGTGCAGTGGTCAAATGTAGACAGGAGAACCAAACTCTGCTGCTTAACAAAATTCTTCTAGTGCAATGCTGGTATTTTTGAAAATCACTTAATTGCCTACCATTGGAATAGAGCTGTATCCTAATAATGCAAAGTGAAAAAAACAAGAAATACTAGTGAAAGGAAATCACAATGCACTTTAGAGTGAAAATTTAAAATACAACTACTCATGCTTGCTGAAAATCAGTTTATCAATCTAGGATTCTATTGATCCTACTGAAGTTTACGTAAAACACAGAATGTGCTATTGATTTGAATGGACTGTGCTTTCTAATTTACAATGACCTAAAATGTCATTAATGAACACTACTTCCATGTCAATGTTCCCTTGAAATCGCAACTCTTATACCCAAGTTCAGAGGTACATCATCTGGGATTGGCACACACACTAAGACAAAGTGAAAATATCATAGAATACACTTCCTTTAAGTTACACTAACAACTATTTGCAATTCTCCTGCAGGATATTTAATATATAAAAACAAGCTTAACTTTCATGTATTTGTACTCATAATGTATTTCAGATAAATGGTAATAGCTTAAATGAGAATTTAGTGAGAAAATTAATTTCTCTAATCTGCAGAGGAAACACAGTTTAGGAATTGCTTGTGTCAATCAAGTAGTATCCTTGAATTTTGAAGCCCTCTGATTTCAGGACTGTACAGAATTACTCAGGCAGCTGTTTCTCCACCTCCCCATACTTAGTGCATACCACTTCCAGGCTCAGAATAAAGAAAAGAGATAAGAGTTCTTTTATGGTAAAGCAAAACTTGCTCAGTTATAGAGATATTGGAAAAAAAAAAAAAAATCATGGTTTTATTTTTTTATATATTTTCTTCAATTTATTAATAATCTTTTATATTTGTTTATTTATGGCTTTGAGCAAAGACAAAAGAAAAAATCTAACTCATCCCTGATCATACAATTATTGTAAGAACCAGATCTATATTCTTCCCAGCAGCAGTAATATCCAACCTTTTTCGTTAATACATTTCATCTTGTACAGATGTGAGATTTCATACTTATGGGCCTACTTATGTACAGAGAAAATAGGTCACTTCTGAAACTAGCAATGGACCTTTATATTACAGGAATGTGAGTCATTTGTTTCTTAATCTAAGTATATATACATTCATACATACATATATATATATACGTATATAATTTTATACCCTGTACCATTTTTTTTAATTAACATACAAATCCTAGATATTGTCCACTCTATTACAAAGTCATTAAAAATTATTTATGGTTTCACTGAAAGACCATGTGAATTAATATTTCTTCATAGTGCTTAAAATAAAATAAAAATATATATAAAAATATTTTGCTACTAACCCCATTTCTCCTATTAAATGTAAACCTTAAACAGTTTTCAAGATCAGTATATGATCTTAATTAACTGACAGAATTTGTTAGCATTAAAATAATATAAGGGGTATTTTACTCATAAATAAATGGTCTTGCAGCGTATCCATAATGTTTGAGACACTTTTTTTAAACAATCATTTCCCCATTTCCACTCCAGGTCACTTAAATTAATGGCAGCAGCATGTTAGTGGGTTAATTACATTGATCTTTACTAGTGAATGTGAGTCAGCAAAAAAAAAGGAAGATTTTAAAAAATTTTATTTGATGTACCACTTTAGTAAAAGGTATAACAGGCAGCATGGGTTCAAGCTCTGTTAGCTTTAGAATATTTACTTGGCTCTCAAGTACATCTGGATTCACTGCATTACGTAGTTTGTGATGTTATTTAGTTTTTCCATGCATCATTAAACTCAGCATTGATGGGAAGAGAAGAACTCCTTTGCATTCACTTCCTTAACAGAGTCAGCTGGGTTTTAAGGAACAGAAAATATGCTTGTATCATATCCATAATGCTGATTTTTCAGTGAGTTAAATTATGACACATTTAGTTTCAATCTCTATTTAATGTGACAAATTAGGCACAAATGATTACGATTTTTTTTTTTTTTGTGGATAAGATAATGTGAAGGTTTGAGCAAACAAAACAAAATGTTCACAAAACAGTATGCTTTAACCCTGCTTTCTGTCACCATTTCCTTTCTGTTTTGAAGACATAAAAAATAATAAACCTCATACCTATGGGCTATGTTTGACACTACATGCCTTAGGATATACTAACCATTTAATTACAATATACACAGAGCAAATCGTGCATTTCCAGACAGACTTGATGCTATATTATATTTATTTTTGTAAATTAACACCACAGTCAACTACAAAACTACAGTGAAGACACAGAAAGCACCTGAAAGTCTAAATCAAGCTGTGGTTTACAAATAATCCTTTAAATGAAAAACCTCACTTCTAGACTTAAACCAGAGATTCAAAGTCAGCATTATAGGAATTTTAAGGTAGACACAATTAATGAATGGTTATTATTGTCTAAGATACCGTAAAGCCTTTTCCTACTGACCAAACCTATTTTTATTGTCTTTTTTTTTTCAAAGCATGCATGGAATATTCTCAGATGCTACTGAGGGCAAGAAGAAAAGTGATGGTATTGGTGAAGTACAAGCGGTTTGCAGGATCAAGCGTACAATTTTGCATAAAACATTGCATGTAAAAGTAACACTGTAGGTTTTAAGCCATTGCATTACAATTTAACAGTTGTGTTGCACTTAGCTTTAACAAATTTTAAAACTGTAAATTTTGAAGTGAAAAGCAGAACCTAAATTCCTAAACAAAGACCTTGCAATGGTACACCACACAGCAGCTATTTTTGCTTGGGTCTAAAAAGTTATTTACAATGGCAATATTTAGTCTTTGAAAAGTCTTTAGCAGTGTGAAGATCAAAGTCCACCCAATTCTCTTAGACAACAGAAGGGTTGACATGCCATGAGGTTACAAACTATCCAGAGGAGTGCTAGTGCCTCCCTTTACACTGCAGGTGTTTGCAATATAATTCTTTTCCAATCTAAATTCCAATGGATGGTGCTAACATATGAAATGCAATGTGAAATCACAACTGAATTCTTCACGAGAAATTAACAACGTATATGCAATAAATGAAGTAACAAAGGTTTCAGAGTATCACTCAGTCAGTGCTATGTGTTAAATCGATTTTTTTTTTTTAAATATACTTGTTTGAAGTTTGTCATTGTGTTGACGATTTCCCCATGAAAACAGCCAATCCCATAACCAGAGAAATCTCCTAGGCTGATTTTAAGGTCAACACATTAAAAATAAGTAATATTAGAGCTAAATTTAATCTTCTGTAATGGTTGCGAAAAAGGAAGACATGAACTCAAGTTTTTTTAATTGCTTTTATATATATATATATTTAGGTATATATATATATAAAACTTTTACATTCGTTACATAGGGCAAAGCTGTCTAAATTATTTTTCTCATAGTAGACTGCTGGGGCACGTTGGGAAACAGGCTAAAACAGTTCGGGGGATGGTGCTCGGTTTGTTGCAAGTCTGTTGCTCACAGTCACCAGGGATCATAAGTTTGAGGCGAACCGCGGTTTATCTCCCTCGGGCTCTGTGCTTAAGACTGTGGAAGAATCCCTTTGCAGCGGGGCTGCGGGCGGCGCGGCCCCGCGGTTCGGGGGGATGGCTCCCGAGGACATCTGCCGGAACAGCGAGACCCGCTGGGGCACGGTGGCCCGGCCGGCTGGGGGCACGCCGGGGCCCGGGGCGGGCTGCGGGAGGGAGGCGAGGGACTCGCCCACGGTGGGATGAGGCCTGGCGACCAGCGTGGAGATTTCGTGGGGTAGGGAGGGCTGCGATGCGGAGAGCGGCCGCACCTCCCGTGTCAGGTTGGTGTTGTGGAGGGCCTGGGTGCTTTTGTGCACCTCGTTCTTCTGCGCGGCTCCCGGCGGCGGCGGCTGCTGCTGCTGCTGCTGCTGCTGCTGCTGCTGCTGCTGCATGAGGGAGAGCTGCGAGGCGGTCGGCGAGGCGTACTGGAAAGTTCGGCCGGCCAGCGGGCTCTGTACCGGCGGGCTGCAGACGGCCGTGGTGTAGGAGCAGGGCGACAGGATGACAGCCTGCTGGGGCGGCTGCGTGCTGGGCGAGGGCGAGTGCAGGTTGGTGTGCGAGAGGCTGCTGGTGGTGTACACGGGAGGGGACTGCGTCCTGCCGCGCGACGACGAGGCCGACGTGCTGGAGTTGAGGGTTGGCATCTGCTGCAGGCTCACCGGGGCGATGGTCTGCACCATCTCCCTGTCGTGCTTCACGATCTGCTTCAAGATCTCATTCTCCTGGTTGTTGAAGACGCCGGTGTTGAGGTCCTTCTGGAACTTCTGCAGCAGGATTGAGTTCTTCTTCCCTTCACAGAGAGGCAGAAGAGTTAGTGAGGCTGGGGCGCAGGGGCAGAGCCCTGCTCTGGCTTTGTGTTTCAGCACCCATCCCTGAGGGCTATGTGTTGTAAAAACCTCAGCAGGCACCGGGGTGGCTGATGGGGGCACTGCTCAGCCACCAGCCCACAGCCGCACTCCAACACCTGGCCTTTCTCTGCCCCCTCACTTGCAGTTTACTGTTACTACTACAATTTCATGTACGAACCATAATTTCCTGAACAACTGTCAGAAAAAATCATCGTGCTCTGCATCTACATCATCTTTCTCTCTTGTTGCAAAAGTGTCTGAATTTCCACTGAACAGTTACATATTTTACAAGCACATCTGCCATCTAGCACATTTCTGGGAACTAGTTACTAGACATCAGTAACCAGTGTTTTTAATGGTTTGTGAACTAACATGAACTGATGGATAATGTGACACCTGCTTGGACAGTAAAGACAGCTGTACACTGTGACCGGATGTCTGCTTGATGGCTCGCAGTGTCTGTAAGATGTAGACACTATTCTGTCTACATCATCAGATGCACAGGAACACAATGGCACTCAATTGCCTTTTTTTATTTTTTTTGATAAAAGACTACACTTCAGATGGGGTTGCTACTACGAGAACAGACTGGAGTTTTGCTGCTAATATTTTTCAAGCACATATTACTGAGAGTTGGACTGCAGTTCAAGAGGGTCTTGAGAGACAAATTGTAGGAGTTTAATGCAGTGAGTTGATGTGGAGAAATCCTCAGACTGAAGTTTTGTTGTGAAGTTGAGAAAACACCACCTAACAGGATAAGTGATTTTTTTTTTTTTTTTTTGCCCGGCTGTGTTTTAAAAGCAGTGTCAGTAATGATGATCAGGGTGCAATTCTCCTGACCAAGGAATGTATGTTTTGCCCAGTTTTAGAGAAGTCCATAATACTGGAACAGCAAGTTCACACCTCGTGTTTTGATAACCTGCCATACCCTTCTGCCTTTCACTTGCATATTGTTGGCCTGGTTTTCTGATTGCAGGCAGATCTGAGCAATGCCAGTGTGCAGCCATCAAGGCTAGCAGTGCCCATGTTGTGAGGAAAATGAGAGCCCTGCTGCAAGGGATTAATTCACTTCAACAAACAAGGGGTTTGTGAGTGCTGAGAGGCTTCAGCTCTTCCCAGCATTATAGATGTCATCTGTAAGCAATTTATTTAGGAAAATATCATCTACTGCTTGTGACACAGCATAAATCCTATCAAGTGCTGAAGACAGCAAAACAAATCTACAGGATTAATAAATAATACTAATGATAATTAAAGTATGAAAAATAATCCTCAGAAGAGTACAAGAGCTTTCTAAAAGTCGGTGGTTTTTATTATTTAAAAATGAGATGGCAAAATTTCTTGTCTGCATACATGTGTTATTTATAGATCAAGAAAACATTTACTGCAGTATAACAGAAAAAAAAAACTTCTAAAGAGGGGTATTTTATCATGCAGCTCAAGGGAAAGAAAATGCAGAAGGGATTTAAGAATTAATCATATGCAAAAAAAAAAAATACCTATTCTGTCAAGTCGATCAATTGCCACTGTTTCAAAGGCCCTTCTCATCATGGGGTACTCTTCCAGGACCTCATTGAAGTTGTCCACTGAGAGGGAGTACAGGCGACAGTATGTGTCTGCTCGTACACTGGCAGTTCGACGGCCCTTGGTCAAAAGGCAAATCTCTGGGGAGAGAAAAATTCAGCACACACTGAAAACAAAGAAGTTACTGAACCATGTGGAACTTTAAAGTTAGAAATTGACTGAGTGCTAAAAAGTAATAATTTAGTACACAGCAGCAATTTTTTCTACTTCTGCTTACATAAGGTTGCAGGACAGTTCTGAAGGTATTTGATTCTATTTTTGCTACTCTTGAAAAAATAATTCATGTCATTTAAGAGCCCTGCCTATAGGTTTTCTGAGTCTGAACTCTGATTTTATCAAGCCTTTTTAAAATAGTACTTCAAGTTCTAAGAAATGATCCATCAGCTGTCAAACACAGCTTGATGACTTTGATTAACCAAAGTGCTGAATTAACCCAAGAGATTCTATTTATTTTCTTTTAAATATACAGCTGCCATATAGAGGATCAATCCCTTTAATCATTCACCAGATTTACTAAATGAATGCAATACATGATATCATGATATAATGATATTTTAACATAAGAGCTGTTCTGAGAAAAAATACTTGAAGCATGAATGTGCGTTTCCTTGGGGTTAATGTTCTAGGTATTTTAAGAGAGAAAACTTACAAGTTTTGACTTTTTTTCTCATTAGATTAAAAAATGGAGTTCATATGATTAGTCTAGTAGTACCTTTTCTCTGCAAGTACCCCCAACAGGAATTCCTTATTCTGGAACAGTGGAAACTAAAGCCATATGCAGAGTCCCAAGAAGCAGCCCCAAACTTTTGACTTCTAATTCTCAAACCCACATTAACAGGGTGACTGCATAGAGGCCAAGGTGTCTGAGGCTTGTAACAGCAAAACATATGGGGTAGAATATTTATTTGCGTATTTAGATTAAAATACAGAAAATGAGAAAGTTATTTGCAAAAAGTAGTGCTTGAGTTGATCCCCTTTTCAAACTGTGGGGTAAGAACACACTTAGAAATATCAAGAATTCTTGAGCTCAGGCAGGGTGAGAGAGTTTCCCTGCTCAGTTCCAGCACTCAAGCGGTGCAAGTTCATACCTGTATTTAAACACTAAAGTAGGAAACTGTCTCCTACCTTGCTTTTTTCTCCATCACAGGCTCAATTTCAATCAAACTATCATTTTCAAGTGTGGAAAAACAAATAAGTAATTCTACAGACTTCAATTCTATTAAGTACCAACATAGTTCTTTGGTTGGTTGGTTTTTTTTTTTTTTGGTTTGTGTTTTTGTTTGTTTGAGTTTTGTTGTTTTTGTTTTTTTGGTGGGTTTTGGGGGGTTTTTCAGTTTATTTTGGGGATTTTTTGTTTGTTTTTTTGTTTGTTTGTTTGGGGTTTTTTTGCTGCATGTCTTTAAGAAATATATCTTTTCTTAATCTAGAATATGAAGAACCTTGATTTTTTTTGTCTCATACTTCTTCTTGAGGAATTTCCACATGCCACCTAACCCTGAAGGCTTAGGGGATAAGATGCTTAAATTATAGTGGAAAAATCAAAGTAAATTAACATTGGACCTGTACTAGCACAGAATGTACTTAAACCCCAACAGCTCTGGGGAGAATTTATAGACACTACTGGGAGAGTAGAGTAGAGAATTTATAGAGAATACTGGTAAGAGTCTTGACCTGAAGTCACAAAACTCGATGCCCATGAAATAATGACAGTTTACTGTAAAGAACCAGCCAGGTATAACCGAAGTCAGTCCTTTCCTCTTCTCACTCCTAGCTTAGCCTGACCTCTTCTCCTTAGATAGAACCCGCGGCATTTTAGTTACAAGAGAAGGACGTTTTGCCCAAAGGGAGCACTTAAATCCAGTCAATACCTGTTCCATTTCCTAAGATGTTAAGTCTCACAAAGAATAAAGTTTTACAATATGTGGTTGAATTTAGAGAAAATTGTCTGGAAACTGTGTGACTAATGATTACCTCTTGATTTTCAGCTCTCTTCTATTAAAAGTGCTGCAAACAATACAAGACACATAAAGAGGTGTTTTCTGCTACGCTCAACAAATACTTGAGTTTAAAAAGCATCAAATGCCCCAAACAAAACAAGCATCTCCTAAATATCTATCATTCTGTGGAAAGAATTAGAGAAAGTACAGTTTTCGTCATTAATAATCTTGACCACTTTATTGTAGATTGCTTAAACAAGAAGGATGGGACGAAACCATAAGAGACAATGTTAGATTTCATCACAGGACAATGAGACCATGGAATTTGTGGATACTACTGCAACAAATATAATTGCTTTTTTTTCCTTTTTTCATCTTCTATTATTCTTGTCAAGTAAGGTGAATGGAAAAAAATCAGTGAAAACTACCATCTGCAGACTCTGTCAAACCACAGCTTCTGGTTGAAGAATGTATGTCTGGAAGGCTTTTATTATCTGTAATCCTACTAGTTAGATAATATAATGGGTCAGAAAATATATGACAAATATCCCAGTGCCAAGGAACTGGTCAAGGAGTGCATCTGTGGAGCCTGCCTGCTCAGGAAGAAAAGAAAGCTTTGTGTTCTCAAGTCCAGTTGAATGGTCTCATTCAAAAGATGAACTACAGTTTTCTTACAAAAAACCCACTGTGTGATTAATACCCATTATTGCATTTCCAGCAATGTTTCTTGACTGATTAGAACTGTATTATAGTCCCTGACACATCATCTATATTGCCTCGTTATATGTATCAATAGCATAGTTTGTAGTCTTTCCACAAGACTAAGGTGTTTGTTGATTGTATGTGTTAATCTATCAGCTCTTTGTTTGGAACAGACCCTCAAGAGTAGTAAGACGTAATATATGAAATCTTCCATACCTGGACCAGAGAGGAAGAACACAGAATATTGAAATGTGTTCCCATCAAACATTTGTGTTCATTTAAATAAACCAAAGTGTTTGTTTTTTATGAAAAGAATGAAGTAATGAAAATATCCATGACATATTTAAAATGAGTCTTAGCGACATCAAGTACACCAGGTGCCCTTATCAATTATGCTCTCCTTTATGTTCAATTTATTTAAATAGACTAGGAAATACAATAATAGCATAGGAGTGTGCAGTGAAACACAGAATGCATAGACTATTTTTAAACAGCTTGGACAAACAAGGTTCTCTATTAGCATAAAAATAAAGTGTTGGCAGGATATTACTCACTAATATTCCCATCTGCATTTGGCATGGTGCATTGCCTTCAAGCTGACACTTTCAGTGTGTCAAATACTACTGTCTTTACTTTCCAAACAAAAGAATTTCTTCAATTCTAATTAATAATTATGTATTAGGCTACAATGAACCTGTAATTCAATTCTGAATGCAAATTTTACTTTAATTAGTTAATCTCTTTGGACAACTGTTCCCTAGAACATTATGAAACAAATGTCAATCACTACCCTAATGAAAAGTGACTGTTTGAAAGCACTGAATGGTGCTAGAAACATTAATTTGTTCTTAAAGTCCATATTTAATGCAAATGTAAGTAATTCATCTGTGAAAATCATAATTTGTGGTCTGCTCGGATCAGGTCTTTCCCACAGAACAATACAGCCCTCAAAAGAATATGAAAATGGGCTCAAATACAATGTACTTTTTTCTGTGAAGACACTAAGTAAAAAGTGCAATGATAGAAGTCTGAAGTGAAGCTTGTTCCAAAAATTCTAATAATCAAAAGCGATCACCGATGTATTGGCTGCACACAAACATGGGTCGTGGTTTAGTGATGGAGTTGTAACGGCTGGACTCAATGATCCTAAAAGTCTTTTCATTGTAAGTGATTCTTTGATTCTATGGCAGGATTTCAGCAAGAGCATCAGGTTCAATTTTTGGAACACCATGGATTTCTAAAGAAGCTTGCCCATATTGGTATCTTGTAAAAGAGGGAATGCATAGGTTGTATTTTACTATTGCATTAATGTGAGACAACACTCCCCATAGAAATTCTACATACCTGAAAGACAGCAATAAGGAAGCCTGACTTCAGGAAAATCTGAACGAATTAAGGTGACACAGCCCACAGGATGAATTTTAAAGAATTTGGATTAATAGGCCTTTTGTAAGGATCAAGTTTTGATTCCAACTTTCATTCCAAGGTTCATTGTTCTTATGGACTGTACTGATACTGTAGGTGATAATTTTTCCCCTCCGTGGTTGCTATGTGATGCCTAAACACTTTTTTCTTCGAGAAATTAAGTGCTGTTTATGGATGTAGAGGAGATTGATCAGTAGCACCATGTACGATGTTGATCTCTTCTTTAGTCTTTGTTAGATGGGTAATGTATCGACTGGCCATCCTAGCAATATTTTCTGGTTTCCATTTTATACAGACTAGGAAAATTCCTCTTTTTACTCTGAGAAGCAGTACGGTTTATCTGAGAATGTATACTTCTCCATTCATCATCTGTTCATTTTACATATAAATTATATTCCAGATGTAATTACTCAACCTCATATGTCATATTAACATTTGACTAGAGATTAAAATCTGCAGGAATTAAAGTATCAATATAAAGTTGCCTTGCAGACAAAATGTGTCCACAACAGATGAACTGTGTTGATAAAGGTAAGTTATGAGTCCAGGAGTTAGTGAGTTCACTGAAGGACACCAAGCCAGTTCTGTCTCCATGGATCACATTTTTTATCTTAGATGTTACACTGTATAAACAGAACTTAATACAATAAATTACTGTATGTGTATCTTTGTCTTGCAAGGACACGAAGATCAGAACTATGGCACAAGTTCACTTTACTAGGTGCAGAAATTAAATTTTTGTAGTAATGAATAAGTGTATTCAACAGTATTTTAGCTATATAATGTCTATATTAAAAGAAATTAAAAACAACTAGCAGTTTTTATGCATTTCTGTCCCATTCTGAAGCTGTGTGATTTCCCATCATCTGTCACATTTAACATTACAGGGTCTAGTGAGATGTCCTTCCAGCTGAGGACAGCTGACTACTGCTCAGTTCCTCAGCAGGAAACTTGTTTCTTCTTTTAGTGGGCATATAGATTGCTGTGCAAATGGGTGAGCAGCTATTCAGGCTATTTGATTACTTCCAGCAGCAGCAGAAAGATGGAAAATCAAAGCAATTGAAAAGCTTGGGTCAGTCAGTCTAACAGACTTGGGAATCTTTTCTGAGAACAGGACAGTGGATTAGAATATTGTTTATTTTATAAAGAGCAATGAGTTACTAAACTACCGTAGACAAAACTTAAATATACAAGTGCTCTTTCTATCCACCCATCTTGTAAGACTTCAGAGTCAGCTTCCCAGAACCACCATGTTTAGGCTATTCTTATTTTCTAACCGCTCTTCATTACAGCAACTCCTTGGCATGTTACAAAGATCAATAGTTCTTTTACTTCTTTCAAGCTGCTGAAGCTGCCCACTGAGCAGAAGCGAGCTAACGGGAACTTTCTTGGTGTGCCAGTCACAGTAAGGGACATTCAGCATGGGGCACTCTGTTCCCAGCTTCACAACACATAGTATGAGTATAGTTGGTGGGTTTTTTTTGCTTTAGGAAAGGACTATATAAACTTCAAGCAATTAAAAAAAAAAAATTAGTAAGCTTCTAGGCACCCTATTTTTTCAGAAATTGAGTGATTTTCCAGTTCCATGTTGACTTAAGCATTTCCAATACAGAAAACAGGGAGAAACTGTTTCATATGATAACATGATAACATAAGCATCTGTATTTCTGTTTCCTTTTTCTTTATTAAACTCTGGAAAACATGAAATGCATTTATATTTTTTCCTCTTTTTTAATGTGTTCTTTTTATCTTTCAGGATATTATCACTAGGGTACAGAATGGTAAACCCAGAGATATGCTGCTTTTTATTATAGTTACTTAAATAACTACCACCAGGTCTTAAAATTACTCAGAATGTAGTTTGAGCCAATTAAATGAGTTTCAGTAACCTGTGTTCTAAAAAATTCAGTTCTACATTTAAGAAAGCCTAAAAAATAGTCACTGCTCAAGAGGAACATTTCTGCAGCAAGGGAGAGAACTTAAGGAGGAAGAAAAATGGAGATAATTCCTGCCTTTTACAGCCAGATTTATAATCTGGACCGTCCAAAAGGAAGCCATGAAAAACCTGCAGTTTTTGCCTCCATGTTTACACTAAATATGGAATTGCAGACAAGTCAGTTTGAGTTACCAGGTACTGCCTGCATGACCTCTTCATTTACAAACTGACAGCAGTAGTTGTCTGTTGAGCTGCTTTCAGATATCTGGGTTCATCAGTTGGAGAGACGGTTCATAAAGCAGCCTGAATACATGACTGAGTAGTTACTATTTTGAAGAGGGACTGAAAATTGCTGATTAGAATTAAAAGCACCTTCTGTAATATCCCATGTTCAGTCTTTTGTCACTTTTTAAACTATTTACCTGAACCTAATTTAAATGTTTGTATTTGTAATTTGTGATAGCTGTTGCCCTTATTAGTCATCCTATTAAAAAACCCAAACAAACAAACAAACAAACAAACCCCAAACCAACCAACCAAAAACCCCATAGGTTAGTTTACCTGACATTTTTATTGCCTGTTTGTAGTAATTTGAAATTTGTCTCTGAAGACTGATATCTGAGCTCTCTGCATGTTCACTGTTTAATTTATCATATTTTATTTAATTTAATATAACTTTAGCAAAAGAGATAGCAAAAACTTATTTGGGGAAAAATTATTCCTCTGAAAAGAACTGCCTACATTTAATCGACCCAAACTTTGATAGAATTTCTATAAATTCAAATACTTAAAAAAATTTAATATTTATTTAGGGTTTGCCAACAACCCTGAGAGTATGTTCCTTTCTTTACCTAGCTCCAAATGTGTCTTTTATGCCACTTACTAGGAGAAACCAGTTTCTTGTCTAGAAAGTGGCAAGTTATCTTACCAGGGACTTTTTATTTTCCAGCCTGACCTCTCTTTGCTTTTTTCATGTGCAAGTACTGAAAATAGCTGTGGCCAAGTTTTCCGAACAAAAGCCAGTTACAGAAACATGGGATCACTGAGGTTGGAAAAGACCTCTTAGATAATCAAGTCCCACCTTTAACTGAACCTCACCCTGTCAGCCAGACCCTGGCACTGAGTGCCACATCCATTACAAACATTTCTTACATCCTGCCTGTTTTCCACTCTTCAGTCAAATTCTTCTAAGAAAGCTCTGTTTAGACAGAACAGAAGCTTAGGATAATTTTATAAAATAGAAATGCAAGTGCATATTTTATCTTTAATGCTGTTTATAACAGAGCATCTATATGATTTTCTTCTACTTTAAGAAAATGTTCTTTCTACAAAGAGAGACTAAGATAGTCTATTTATTATTTTGTAGAAGCTCACAACTTTAATGATAATAATTTCATTTGCCTTAAAAAAAAATAAACTTAGATTCTAAGACAATATGCCTGAATACAGATTTAGTTTTTATACTCACTGTGTCAAAGGCCAAAAGTGATTTTATGTAATTCATTTACTCCTACTTTTTTTCAGATGGATGCTTATTCCCTATTGAAAAAAGCAACTTAGTTCCTTATATATTCGGTGGTATGCTCTTGTAATCTTGAGTTTGGCAAACAATAACGGTTACAAATTAAACTATTCAACTTGAATTCAAGTTGGCTATAAAATATTCTTTATTAAACTTCTTTTTTTTTCATTAAATTATTAAAAAAATTATCAAAGTTCTTAGATTATTTAGATTAAATATTTTAAATATTCTTTATTTAGATTAAATATTTTATCTAAAATATTTAGTTAAAATTCTGCTTAAAAATGTGTACTGTTAACAAACTTGAAAAATTAGAATTATAATTTATATATACTTACAGATTGCAAGACTTATTACTTGTGTTATTATTGCAAATGCTGTTAAATTTATGTTTATGTTTGCTAACTAATAAAACTCCTAAACCCAAATCAACCTCAATCTTTAAGCATAAAAGAGTAAGTTATTTTCATTCTATCTTCCTAAAAATTCTCTTGGACTTTTAAAAAGAATATTGGGTTTCAATAGCAAGAAGTCCTTCTGACTGATTATTATTTTCCATATAAAATATGGTGTCAAAAGAACAACACAACAATTTCTTGTCAACAAGAAATTATACAATATTATGAGGAATTGTAGCCTCAAAATGGCAGATTAGTCTGTGCCAAAAAGACATTTAAATTTTAGGCCCTCTTGCAGCCAATATTTTTAGAAAAATGTTCTATACTGTTCACCTGAAAAACGTTTTACAAATGAGTTGGCATGGAGATGTGGAGATCCTGCTCCCTTAAAGCATTTAATTATGTCCCTGCCATCAAGAATACGAATAATCGCACCTCAGTGGGGCTGCTTATAATTGACTATCTGGATTATAGTATGAATATTGAAAGACTTAATCCGCCACTCTTGAATAAGGAGTAGCATATGCAGTACTTTTGCAAAATGTAAAATTATATATCATATCATATTGTCCATATGTAAAGCACTTCAACAGATTTTTTTCTATTTATAATCCGTATTATACTGCAAATCTTTTAAAGTATTCTATCAAAAGGAAGCACCTAGAGTGTAACCAGAAAAAAATAACTGGCAAAATATAATCTAAAGTGACTCAACATTTCCCATGGTATTATTTTCCACTGCACTGGTCTAAAATATACTGACAGTTACTGTTCCGAAAGGGGGAAAAGCTCCATAAATAATAGGTAGGTCAAAGAAGTTCCATCTAATTTGCCTTCTACAAGCTGAAGCAAATGCAAGATAGAGTTTATTAGAATTTCAAGTGCAGAAGGGTAAATGTTAAAACTGCATTAAATAATTTAAGCAAAATAAAACATTTAAAATTGAAAGTATTCCATGAACTACATGTTACAAAAAATAAACCAAAAAAGAAAAGATGCTATAATATGTCTCTGGGATGTTGTCTGGGAAGATGGCAATGAGAATCTGCTTTCTAGATAAATTTGCTAGATCAATGATGACATGAAGCACAGATAGTTATATCTGCCTTTGACTAACTAAAATAAAACATGTATTTGTGTCTTATTACAGTGCAAGAGATAGGTCAATACAGTTTCATATTCACACACAGTAACACTCATACATACACATAATAAAAAGTTTTTAAAAAATCACATTCATTTCTTCATGTTCAACATACCTGGAAAGTTGATGGAAAAAAAAATTAGCAGTATGAGTTTGGGTTAGTCTAAAAGCTGATTTATCTACTGACTCCAAGTGGCATGATACCATTGGGATTTTCAGTGGAGGAAAAACAATGGGGAGGGGGATCTGCAATGGATACGTCAAAAGTTGGGCAGCATGAATTGCTGCGCTTCTCTACTGGAAGTAGGAAACTCCTTCAACTAACAAAACCTCCATGGGGCTCCCAGACCTAGCTCATATATCTGCACTTTCTAAACAGTCAGTTTGGATTTCCCTAGCAATATCGGCATTCCTTTGGCTCTAACACAGTATCTGTTAAAAACAGAAAAAAAGGGGTTAAATTTCCTGGAACATATGTCTGGGCTGCTGCATGAAGGAAAGCCTATGTAAACACAGGTGGGAAAACAGATGGAGAAAGGAAAAGATAGCAGGGAGACCAGTCTTATCTTGTGTCCTTTGTGGTTGAGAGGAATTTTGCCAGTGACTACAGAAAAGAGCAGGATGAGACCACAGTGAACAGTCAGGCCTCTGTCCACCAGCAAGAAAGCAAATGAAGTAACAGCAGAGTCCTGAACATGTTCCCAAAAATCCTCCTTTGAGTAAGCTGTGCTGAGTCTTACTGGTTGGGTAGTTACTCCTTTCTTCTTCTCTCTGAAGGCATGTCAGCCCCACTCTAACGCACCAGTTTAGCATGGAGGCAGCTCAGCGCGTGCTTATCGGAAGCAGGACTGCTGGTCCCAAGCCCCTCCTCTGACTCCACAGGGCTGGTGGCTGCAGGGACACAGGACCTCATGAAACCACTCCTGCTCATCAAAGTCCTCTGCACTAACTTTGGGACAGCTTAAAACTCTTCTGTTCGCAGGGCTCACAGTCTTAGGCAAGTTATCAAATGGCTGAAAGCTGCTTTTCCCCTTGGTTCTCTAAGCAGGAGCCTGCGGTCTCTAGTGGAGTGCATGGGAACACCATCTGACTGAGTCTGGTGTGAGAGGTATGCAGAGAAGTGGAGGGTCACAAGGTATGAGGGAGCAAAAGGCCTTTCCAGAAGGGAAAGAGAAATTGCAGGGCCCGATCTTACTGTGATGACTGAAGTAGCCTTAAGAGCCACACATGGAGCCATCTGAGTAAGAGGAAGGAGATCATTGGAAAGGATTTATTTTATTAAAGCAAACTTCTCTTTAGTTTATTACACTCCTGCATGTTTGATGTGAGTAATTATCAGAGATTTTGAATTACTGACTTACATAATATTATTATGGACTTATTCTGAAACAGCAAAAATCAGAATTGTCGCACAGAAGTGGTATTACACCAGTTTCTATCAATATGTATTTGTATAGGTAAATTAGATTAGTATTACGCTCATTAGATATGTTAATAATTCTGCTCTGTAAAGCCCCAGTAAGTGATGAACTAATCTTTTCTATAAGCAAAAGACTCATATTCTTGTGCTTCATCCCTAAAGATGTCAAAGTCTTTGCATTTTGCCAATCTTATAGGTACAGTGAAGAATGAATCTGTTCAGCAATTCCTCCTGTCACAAGAAGAGTAATTTGTAATCCAATCACCTAGTACTGAGAGGAAAAGGTTCAACAGAATTGAAATCTGGCAATTTCCTTCCTACCATTTATTATTGGGATTATATCACAAATGCGTTCGAACTACCAAGATATTAAAGAGAAAGACAAATACGCACAGAGACGGAGAAAGCAAAAATGGGGGAGCTGTCATTATCCACTGCTGTGTACTTAAGTTTGTATTTTCAGTATTGTAAACTATAGATACGCATGACCTTGGACAAAATGACAAAAAAATGAAACAACCTCTTAATCACAACATCCTCAAAATACAATTGCTTGTATTTTTCACCTGCTTTCTGATTCTTATTCTCCATCCCAAGAAGGCTGAGTTCAGGTGTGTTGATCTCAAGCTTTCAATTCAGCTTAACTGCAAACACATGTGCAGTCAGGTTTTCCTACTCACTATTCAAAAGGGATAGGTGAAAGCAGCTTCCCACTCTTTTCCAGCTTCTGGAGGTTGTTCAGATGTGTGCTTCCCCCCTTGCCTTTTCCTCCCTTTCCCATCAGTCTCATGCCCATGCTGTTCCCCTGCACTCTCAGCTCCTCTGTCTCCTATTTATTTGCACCACTCACAACCTGACTCCTGTCCACAGCGTCCTCTCTCTGTTGATACCTATCTCACTCCCCACACTCTTCCTACGGTTTTGTCCTGTGTGTTAACATAGTCCACAACATCCATTCCTTCTCTCCTGACCTTCATTCACATGTTAGTCACCCTACAGCTGGAAGGAGAAGATCATAATTCCTTGGATAAAAAATTGGTTGCATGGTCACATCCTGAGGGTAGCAGTCAATGGCTCAGAGTCCTGATGGACATCAGTGACAAGTGGTGTCCCTCAGGCATCCATACTGGGACCAGTCGTGTGTACTGTCTTCATTAATGAAATAAATTAAGGAATCGAGTGCACTCTCAGCAAATTTACTGGTGAATCCAAACTGAGCAGTGCGGATGACACATCTGAAGGATGGGATGCCATTCAGAGGGACCTGGACAAGCTCGAGAAGGGGCCCATGGCAATCTGATGAGGTTTAACAAGACCAAGTGCTGGTGCTGCACCTGGGTAGGGACAAACCCCAGCATCAGCACAGGCTGGGCATGAACAGACCGAGAGCAGCCCTGCCCAGCAGGACTTGGGGGTGCTGGTGAGTGAGAGGCTGGACATGCCCCAGCCATGGCACTCACAGCCCAGAGAGCCAAATGTGTCCTGGGCTGCATCCAGAGCCCCGTGGGCAGCAGGGGAGGGAGAGGATTCTTCCCCTCTGCTCTGGTGAGACCTCTGGAGCATTGCATCTAGTTCTGGGGTCTTCAAGATAGGAAGGCCATGGACCGGTTGGAACAAGTCCAGAGGAGGCTGAGATGATCAGAGGGCTGGAACATCTCTCCTATAAGTAAAGGCTGAGAGAACAGGAAAAGAGAAGTCTTAGAGGTGACCTAATTGTGATCCTCTGGTACCTGAAGGTAGTCTACAAGAGACAGAGAGAGACTTTTTACAAGAGCATGTGGTGAAAGGACAAGGGGAAATGGCTTCAAACTGAAAGAGAGTCGATTTACATTAGATACTAGGAAAAAATTCTTTACTGAGAGAGTGGTCAGACATTGGCACAGGCTGCCCAGAGAAGTTGTGGATGCTCTATCCCTGGAAGCGTTCAAGGATGAATACTTGGATGGGGCTCTCAGCAGCCTGGTCTAGTGAAAGATTCCCCTGACCATGGTGGAAGGAGCAGAACTAAATTATGTTAAACGTCCCTTTCATCCCAAGACATTCTATGTTTCTATGGTTCTAGGGTAATTTCTATTGAGGGCAACCTTATTTCGTCCTGTAAGAGAAAATATGTATCAGTGTCAGTGGGAGAAGTTTCTCTGGTACTTGTAAAAGGAAAAGATGCCTCCACTGCTATGCTGATAGTGGCAGCAATCCCATTCCTAATTATGGGGAACTAGGAGCAAAACTTCTAATAATGGGGAGGTATTAGCAAACAGAAAGTAAAAAAATGAAGGAAGACATAAAAAAAATACACTGATGTTTCAAAAAAATAAGATATAGTTCAATTAAAAATAAATAAAATGGCTATAGAATATTAAAATCCCATGATTCTTCACTGGTAGCTGTGGCTTACATAATTTCACTGATGTAGAAATGACTATATAACTGCACAGTACAGTGAAAATTATTTTCGTGTATTCTTCCTTGTCTAATTCCTGTCCCTTTTATAAAACGCACATGAACACACATGTGAGGACAGGGATTCTAAGGAAAGGCAGTAAAAAAATTAGTGTTTTCTACAAATTCCAGCAAAATGGTAGGGGGAATATGGCCAATGAAACAGTACCAGAAACTGCTTTCAAATTCCTACTAGCACTTGGATATGTAGGACGATAATGTCCTTCAACCAGCAGTCTGAAAAAAACCACTTACTGGGATGAAAATGAGCACTGTTCACACTGCTGGGCTAAATAATGCTCCTGCACGCAAAGTTCAAGAAGATTATGAACGCACATCAAGGTCAAGGGACAAAATGCTCTTCCCACATAAATACCAAGAAACAAACCACAAGATCTCTGTGGTTACAGTCTTCTATTTACTCCTTCCCTCCCCAAAGGAGAAACCAGTGAGCACAGATGAGGAAGGAGGCAGACAGTAGTCAAGCCCTGATCTTTCTACTGTCATCACTTTGCATGTCCCTTAAAAATAAACAGAAGAAGTACAGCAGAAGTGTAGTCAGATTCATCTATTCCACTGGTGGTTATCCAGGCATGTTCTTTTTGAGAAGAATTACCCAGCAATGGTAAGGTTTATCCAGTTTCCTATTAGACCAGATCTATAGGAAAGGCTGTTTTTAATTTTAAAAAAATTAGGCAAGAGAATTTAAATGTTCAACATCAGTTTCAAACATCAAGATATTTCCTCTTTTTTACTGCAACTTTTGGTTTTCCAGGCTTTCATTCTCCCAACAGTCTCCATTCAAGTCACTCTCAAATACTGGTGATACTGCTTTGGTTCCTCTGAAATCTTGGCTTTCACACTCATCTCCAGTTCTCCCACAAGTTAAGGGTTGTTGTTTTTTACTGGTAAGCTTTTTTACCTAAATATTTTTACTGATATAATGTTAGCACAGAAATATTTTACATATTAAGAGTTTGAGAAATGTTTTCCAAATCCAAGGCAGCATGCCGGTTGTCATGGGTTAGCAAGCATAGTCCCGGAAGTGATGCTCTCGCTAAGGGGTGCTTACAGCTTCCTCTGTGAACTGACAGAACCTATCAGATGGCCAGTTTGAATATGGACAATTCTTTGAGCCACTTAAAGTTGTGACCGCCTCTGTGATCCACACTTAAGAATGGACAACCTCCCCCCCCCCCCCCAGCCCTCTCTTGTTTCCGGTGCTGGGACAGGTGGCTGCGGGCCCCATGCGGGGACCAGTGGGCCCAGCCCAGGCCCTGCTTGGGCCAGGCCACAGCCATCCTGGAGCCGATGGGCCCTGTTCCACCTGTGGAACAGCCCCCCCCCCAGCCCTGCTCTGTGCAGACGGAGCGGCCCGGCTCCCCCTCTCCAGTGCGGCCAAGATTCAGCTGAAGCTGCACCGATGTCCAACAAAAGATCATGTGACCAACAGCAATAAGTGAAATTCCAGCTGCAAGGCCCGGGTGAGATTAACCCTTTTAGTGCTGTGAAGAGCTGAAAACCTGAGGGAGAAGAAAGAGGAGACGCTTAAAGCTGAAATTCTGTTGTAAAGCTATGATATATCAGAGTACCCGTTGTAATTTCATGAAGGCATGGGGGGTGGAGCGTTCAACTTGTACTTGTGAGCAAAAGCACCTGCGCTGAGATAGGCAGATGCTGAACCAGCTGTAATTTCATGAGAAGTTTGAACAGGGAGAGATGGAAGCGATGAGGACTTTTGCTCCAAATGGAAAAGGAGAAGACCTCAGTTCGTAGAGATGCTCCCAGACATAGTCCTAGAGATGAAGATGAGGAGGACCCTTTGCCCCCAGGGAAAGGAGAAGGACCTCTGTTCTTAGAGATGAAATGCTCCCAGAGATGGGTGAAGAGAACTTTTGTTTCTGAACGGCTCAACCTTAAAATTGTACCCCAGTAATTCAAGAGTGGACCCTCGAAAGCAGTTGTGGGAAAAGCTGCAAGTCGTGGGAAGGGACTCACATGCAAGCAGAGAACCAACCTGGGCGGCTGTCTTGTTGTGATAATGTTTTCATAGCATGGGCAAGAGAGACTCCTCTTCCTAAATGGACTGAACAAGGTTATTATGGAAGTGGTAAACAGGCTGAACATCTCAAGGGTTGTCTTTTTACATTGTCAGTGGGAGAAAGGAGAAAGGTGGGGGGAGGAGAAGTGTTCTGAAGGTGTGGTATGATTTTTTTTTTCCTCTTTTTAAGGTCTGTTAATAAACTTCTTTATAGTCTTTCAAGTTTGGTGCCTGCTTTGCATTTCTCCTAATTCTCATCTCACAGAAGGTAAACAGTAATGAGTATTTTGGACCAAACCACTACACTAAATTGGTGTTTCTGCCCGGTTACAAACCAAACCCGCTACACTGGTGAAACCCTCCACTGAGTTCTGGAGGTAAGCCTACAAATCCCTCCAGAGTCAAGGCCCCGAAGTAACTCAGCTCTGGGACATACCTGAAAGACAGAAGTTCGCATCTCTGAGCTGGGACAAGGAACTTTCAAATCATAAGACATTCAGAAGTTGAAAAAGCATCTGTTTAGGCATGGCACCCTATCACCTGTGTGCCCTTTACTTGCTTCTGGGAGCACAAATGCTGATATTGATGTATTGTGTCAGACCTGGGAGCTATACAGATCTGTTGTTTTAAGTAGCATCATCTTAAACAGAGCATCAACCTCAGATTTCTCATCTCTCCATTAAGCAAAAAAGTGGTTATTTGTCTTAGGATTTGAATGGGGCCTTGCTCTTCCAGTTTATTATTTTATTACTGTGCAATATTTCTCATGTCTGCTTTGGTCAAGAAGCTTTACTCAGATTCTGATACACACTTCAGGGAAAGAGGGCATTCTCCAGAGAGATAAGCATGTTTGAACTATTTTTTATTTTCTGCTTTGACAAACCAAACCTTTTCAATTCACAGATATCTAATTTGGTGATTGTTTCCTCTCTTTTCAGCTGCAGTCATAGAATTATAAAATCATAGAATGGTTTAAGTTATAAGGGACCTTAAAGATCATCTAGTTCTAACCCCCCTGCCATGGGCTGGGATGATATTCACTAGATCATGTTGCTCAGGGCCCAATCCAGGCCTTAAACACTTCCATGGATAGGGCATCCACAGCTTCTCTGAGCCAGATAGGTTTTTCTTCTCCCGAGCTAGAAATATACTTCTGGAAATTCACAATATATGGTGTTTTGCTACAACAGATCTGAACCACTCCACTTTGGATCTTAGGGCATTTCCTTTCTCAGCTTCTCTCTCCCTGTGCACTTGCCCCTCCTCACCTCTCCTCACCCCTGCATGCTACAGCAGCAGCTATTACCTTCCATTTGCCCCAGTAGCTGTCAGGCTTTGGATACATTACCATCCATTTTTGCAACACCTGTCTCATCCCAGCTACAGTTTGGATGGCCAAAAGTGCTTTGGTATGCAGTGTAGTAAGTTCTTGTAGTGTCTGGATATTGCAAGTAGCTTATTTTTTTGTCTGCATTCCTGTTAAGAAGGGCAGCAGATGAACAGGATGAGCTAAATAGTTGTTTGCACTGCAACAACAGGCTGACAGTTATGTAAAATACTTTCATGTGCAATCTCCTCTTATCCTCTGCTGGTTCAGAGGAGTATTATGGCCAGATTCAGCATGCAGGCTCTTGCAAACTCATTTTCATAAACTAGGGCACTGCTAAGCATAGAGGAGACCAAGACCAAGACCAAGGTTGCTCTGTTTCTTCATCCTCAGCATTTACCTTTTCTTTCTGCTTAATCTCCTGTCTTCAGCATCTACAGATTAATCCTGTGGGGTAAGCACAAGACCTCTTTACCAAAGCACTTCTACAAATACTGGTGATACAAATCACCTTGCAGAGGCTACTTCAGAGTGACAAGGTCTGTGAGCCGGATCAGGAGCAATTGCTTTAGCACATTATTCTAAAATGGGATTAGTTAAGTAACTCTGTAGCCCAATTCAAACATTGAGCCAAATTCACTTTTCTTAGCCTCCCCCTTCTGTATACCAACTAAATGGCACTGATTAGGCTTACAATTGAGCATTTTCTAAAAGGCGTTCAGGTCAGTTGTGGGATCATTGACAGAATTAAACAGCAAATTAATACAATGACCAGCTAACTGCAAGTCTCATGGGCAGCAGTGGTACACACACAGATATTCAAGCAGCTTCGGAAAACCAGCCTTTCTGCTGCTTATGGAAGCAGACACCTATTCTATTGCACAAAGACAATTTACAGTCACAGGGAACAACTATTTTATATCATCAATTATTATATGTAAGAAAAGCAATTGCTTTCATTGAAATATAAATATTCAGATGCCTTCATCTAAGCAAAAAGTCATTTTTCATTAGGATTACCAGATTAATTTAATTAGGATTAAAATTAATGCCTGGTTTTTATTAATATACATCTATTAGAAATCTACCTAGTCAGATAGGAAGTCCAATTTCTCATAGTATATATTGGAAAGATAAACATGGATGTATGCTAGAATTCAGTGAAAAAGCACTAATAACATCTTGAAATATTCACGAATTACAAAATATCCCATGCAAATAATGCTCTTCTATTCACTGGTAATTTTGCAATTCTTACTATGATTTTTACCTTTAGATTTATGACTCAAAAAATTGTATTCTCTTAAAAATACTAATTCTGTCAATTTTTCCTTTCAAAAGCTATAAAATTACTGTAATTATATTTTTATTTAAATATTGTCTATTAAATAACAGTGCTCTGAATTTAAGATAACTTCAAAATTCTGGAAGGTCATTCTGCATTTTTAATAGCTGTCCTCACAACAGTAAGCAGACTCTGAATATTTTATTCAAAAATATTTTGCAAACTCTTCACTGCAGTTTGAATTGTCTAGGCAAATGACTCTTAGCTGACTTACTCAGAAGTCTCTTTTTGTCTGTTATCTGAACATGTTTTGTTCTAGTGCATTCACTCCAGTATTATCATTCATTTTTTCCTACTCACCTCCAAAGTAAGAGCCATCTGTCAGCTTCAGCTCCTTATTGGATTTGGTGATGACACCAGCAACACCGTGTTGAATGAAATACATCTTCTTACCCACAGCCCCTTCTCGGATAATATAATCTCCAGGTTGGAACACCTCAAATCTCAGTTTGCTTAGCATGGCAGTCACAAAATTTGGGTCTGCATTAGCAAAAAGAGGCATTGTAGCCACCAGCTTCCGACAATTGAAGTTGACAATCTCCTAAATGGGAAGGAAACATCATGATAATAATGGTCAATAAATATGTACAATATGATGGGCATTGAAAAAAAAAATCTTTCTGCTTTCCTTACAAAGAATTTCTTTATGCTCATATTGGGACTTTTCTATGTCTCTCTGCTTATTTTAGAATGTATTTTCATCTGTTTCTAGTGAAACAAAAGTGCAGTGTGACTTGTATTTCTAAGGTTAAAGGTTGTCTCCTTCTGGTGACTTTTCACATGTTATTTATTATTATTGCCATTGGAGTTTAAGGGCAAAATATGACAGAAAGATAAAAATTAAATAGGAGTTACACTGCTTGACAACAAGATTGGCTGTTGCAATAACTATATTAAGCGATGAAGTTATGCAAGCCCTGTGTTTCCCAAATATTGCACCAGTAACATCTTTCTGAACATATCCAGTGATAATATAAATATACGTTACTGAAATCAACAGGAAAATTTCCTTCACAGTTTCTAATTCATTTTATAAACACAGAGACATACATTTCTGCCCTTCCAAGAGATATGTATAAAGTAGACCCCTATATGCAGAAAGCACTAGTATTTTTCTAGGGCCTTAAGGGTTTCTCCTACCAAGGAGAAACTGCATTTACAGAGCACACCTACAGAGAACATCTACATGAAAAGATTAGTACCAAAAAAAGCTGTAAGTATCGTACTTGCTTTAAATAAATAAAACCAAAACAAAACCCTATGAACAATTTCTAAAGTATTTCCAAGCTCATTCTTGCAGACCTTACATTGTCTTAGGAAATGAACATGGTCAGTTGCCATTACAGATTTAACATTGTATTGAAAAAGTGAGACTAATCAGTATTACTCATGGAGAGGGCTCAGGCAGGCAACATCTACTGAGGTAGCAAACTCAACATGACAGGAAGAGCAAATATAATCATCTGTATACAAATGCAAACAGAGCAAATAAAAGAAAAATACAGCCAGCAGTCACCTAACTGCTTCGCAAAACTAAATATGCCTTTATTGTCAGTGGAGTACCCCTAGCATTTCTTACACTAATCCAAGGCTTCAAGATTGATGTAAAGGAGACATTCCACCTACCAGTGCTCTCACTCCCTTGACTGCATTCCTTCTGGAAGGGCCTTTTTCAACTTCATATACATCTGCTGTCTCATATATCTCATATGTGCCATGCAGACAACTCTCTGAGCATGAAGCTCGGATATGCTTATCCACAGATCAGACAAATACTTTTCCTCTGCCAGTCCCAAAATGTAATATCCTGCTTGTAGACAGGATGGGGAAGTTCAGGTAATTTCACACGACAAGCAACAAAACCATATTGGGTTCTTCAAATCAGTTCCCTTGAATCTGGGAAAGAAGGGGAATCCCCCTCTGAAGGGAAGCCATTTGCTACTGAAGCAATTAACAAGCAAGTGCATGAAGAGTGAAGAGAGTGAAGGAACAACCACCTTTCCCTGAGCAATCGCATCCTTTCCAAATAAATCTAGTGGGACTTAGAAAAGTAAATTGGAACAAAATGTCTCACCAGGCACCCCACAAAGTAGTCCCCCTTGTAAAAACACATAGTAAATTTTATGCAAGATACCTTCTGTTTGCCTGAATCTAAACATTATCTCAAGTAACAGCACTGCAATTTATGAACTGCCAGATAGGTGACATTCAAATCTGTGAATACTGCTGAGTCAGTAAGTCAAGAGGGGTAATCCAAAAACACCCTCTACGTATATTTTTTTATGATGCAATAAATATCACAATGAGATTCCAACTGGATGTCTTTCTAAAGCATGAGAAGCTTGTTTTCCTTCTTTTTTAAACTCTCCATTTCTTAGTAAAGCTCCAGCCATCACCTCCCTCCCAAAGGAAAGTTATTTGCTTCCCCCACTGCTAGCAGTACAGTGGTATCCCATGAGGAGCCCCAGACTACATCCTCTGCTCCCTGTGAGACTGCCTTGCTGCCATCTCCACTGATGCTGGCAATAACTATTACTTGTCTTGTCTTGCTCAGGGACTTTTCAGTAGGCTTGCTGCTTGTTTTCTGGTTCTGAAAGTGAATAGCTTGTCTTGCATGCCCAGGAGGGAGAGAAAGGAAATTACTAAAGAAAGCAAAAATTGACTGGAAATTATATAGAAGCTGGTGGGGAAGCACAGAAAAGGCTGGGAGAGTAGAAAGTTCAACTCCAGTCAAGATTAGGAAGAAAGAGTAAAATAGACTTAGGTGGAGTAGTACTATGAAAGAGAGAATGGGAGGAAAACAAAAAGAAGGAACACAAAGACCTAGAAAAAAACAGACAGGAAAAAAGAAGGCAGGAAGCTTGACTTTAAAAACAAAATGAGAAATGGAAACTGCTGAAACACGAGAACACAGGAACACAAAACTTGGAAAATAGGTGTCTGGAGTGAAAGCTGAGAAGTAGGGCAGGTGAAGTAAACAAAAGGGAAATCGGAAAAAAAGCGCAAAGTTATCTGTAACATATTGTTAATAGTATGATAGGAGAGACCAAGATATGCAGAGAAGGGAGAATTCAGACCTAGATGACTCCTTTGTGCAGACCCAGTCCTGCCAATGCAGAAAGGAATTCATCTCATCTGGGGAATCCCAACAAAACACATCCTCAAAAGAGGATTTTCACACTTGGAATTTCATGTCCTCTTACGGATCAATCTTCTTCCCACCTTTCTCGCACATTATGTAATCTGTATCTGGATATACCCATGTATACACACACATTATCCTGCTCAGTCTGAGTTGCCTAATGAAGGTACCAACATAGCTACAAAACCACCCTGCTGTGGTAATTTCAGCTGTTATTCCTAGTAATGCATTCATTTTGTTGATTAGTTTTCTGTGAAAGTTTGTGCTAAAGTACAAACTTGCCTTATTTAAGATGTTAGAAGGTGGAAAATTACTGAGGGAGAAAGAAATGTGTCATTTTTAAGTGTTTTGTTTTTCTTTAAAGTGTTCTTTTATTTAAATATGAGATCATTCAAAGCAAGTAAAATATATTTCCCTAAGTCTTAATTACAGGCAGTTCTGCAATTTCAGGTTCTTGTGTATTACTTTAAATATCATCCTGGGGAGAAAGAAACAGTAAAGATTATGAAAGTGTTTTTATGTAACTCAGAAAGTACTAGGAGAAAAAGTTCTGTGTTTTAAAAGAGAGGTAACAAAAGAACAAGCTGACAAATTAAGAGTTGACATTTTGTACAGAGAAAAATCTTTTACTCAAATTTTTCTTTTAATTCTTTCACTCATATTTTTCTTTTAATTCTTTCACTCATATTTTTCTTTTAATTCTTTGGAGCTAGGCTGGAACCAGACTATGCTGCCCAATATGATATCTTAATTAAATGAGATTTTGTCT
The DNA here is from genome assembly GCF_020740725.1 of Corvus hawaiiensis. Classification (NCBI taxonomy): domain Eukaryota; kingdom Metazoa; phylum Chordata; class Aves; order Passeriformes; family Corvidae; genus Corvus; species Corvus hawaiiensis. The sequence continues at coordinate 9,747,316 of NC_063255.1, read as the reverse complement.
CACCTCTATCTGAAGAAAATACCAAATGAAACGTGAGAAAAGCATCAGGGAAGAAAATACCAAATGAAGCTTGAGGAAGGGATTAGGAGTGCATTATATAGCTGAAATAGTTAAAGAGCAAGAATGATTCAGACCAACATGGAACAAGTGTTGATCTATTCCAGTTGCTGGTCTCTTACACAAGAATTAACTCAGAGGTGCAATGGTCTGCTTTATATAGGAGATTGGTTAGGTAATTACACTGGCTTCTGCTCCTTTGTACTATATTGGGTTTATTACTCCTCTTGACCTTTCTGGATATTTTTTCAAACTGATGTTAAAGTGTCAGATATTATCATTTTGTGTGGGTTCAATATTTCTTGATGGCTGCTCTGAAGCATCTCAAGATATTATAGAAGCAGTCACTAGGCTGTCCCAGCTGTGACTGGGATTCTCTGATGGCATCTCTACAAGTTTATAGGATCTCTTTTCCAGAATATTTTTAGATGTATGTAGTGCTTTTAGTTAGACTGACTGGAAAATCCTGTTGCTTTAAAGAAGGAAAAGTTCTTGAAAGAGCTGTATGCCTGAAAAGTTCTTTACTTTTTCTCAGTAATTTAGTTGAGCTAATAAAAGCTACTACCTCCGTCTACAAACTGTATTCTTCTTATGTGTAGGGCATTTAGAAAAATAGCTTAGCTTTGTTTGGTCACTTTTACATATTATTGCAAAAATCTAGTGTGTAACTGTAACAATGCACTTTTTTTCTGAGTTTTCTCCCTTTACATTTTGTTTTCAAAGGATGCAAAACTAAATTAGTCTTAATTTCCTGATCATTGAAAGGAAGAAATCACTTTACTGAGAAAACTATTTTTTCTCTTAGAAATAACTCACAAATTAAAAATTACTAAACCACCATTAAGAGAGAACTATAGAAAAAAGCATTATATTTGGGGATTTGGGGCTGTTTGATCAGGTTAGATATATTTAAACCCAGTTTTAAGGAGCTATATTCTGTATTTGTTCATGATTTCCTGTAATTTTTTAACCCATTGGTCAATTATAGTCAAGTTTGGCAGAAAGGAGACATCTCACTGATACTAAGTTCTCACAGGTTTTATGACAGCAGGCAGTCAGGAGGACTAGGATTAGTACCCCACTGAGGGAATGACTACATCATTATCTAACAACTTGTTAAATGCCAGAAAATCTACATGTGGCCATGGGATGCAATATTCTTAATTTGTGGTGCACCTGAAATCATTCAAATTGCTTTGACACATTCTGTTTAATCATCTCTACAGAGTGTGACTTAAAAATAAATTTTGCTCAGAGGCTTTTCATGTAAGTAACAACAACTATGTACATTTTTTCTCTTTGAATGGGATTGCCACAATTTTCCATTTTTCAATTACATTGATCAGTTTCAACACAGAGACTCTGTTCAAATTTTACTTAAAATATGGTAACTCTTGCATCGTATGTCTAGAGCTGTGTCAAGAAACACTATTCCTTCTTCTTCAGGACTTGATATTTTGTCATTCTGTTAATATAGCTGGATACTACTTGTGTCTGTTTTAGAAAAGCTCCCTGTCTAGCCCCTTTGGTTATATATTTTAAAGCCCAAGAATGCTCTGGTCTGAGGTAGACAACATATCTGACCTACAGACAAGCCACAAAACCTGAAAAAATCCTCTGATCTCTAAGGCAAAGAGAGTCCATGGGATCTTAATTGCCTTGAAAATCAGTGACCAGACTGTCTATTTACATTTTCAAAGCCCTGCAGTTCCCAAGACCCACAGTATACCTGGATACAGCTTATCCACATGCAGAAAATTTGCTAGCCAGCTGTAAGAAAAACTTAGGCAAAAATAAAGGAAGGAACACAGGCTTTGCAGCAAAACAAATAAATTCCAATTCTACCAGGACTGACAGGACTGAGTCAAAGCAGGGATGTTTTTTCTGTCTAGCTCTGTTCAACTCAGATTAAGAGAAGTCAACCCTAAACAGAGCATATGGTAGCTGGTACTGCTGTCTCCTAAGAGAAAGGAATCTTTTTTTATGCATTTGCAATCAGAAGGGATAAAGATTTGAGCAATTATATTTTCTTGGCTTCGTTGATTAAATGTTGGCCTTCTGCATACTTTTCTGTCATTCCCTTCTTGATTAGAATTTTCTATTCAACTCCTTCTATGCATTTTTTATGCTTCAGGATTATTATTGCATTAAATTCAAATGCAGACAGAATAATCCTTTTGAGGCAATATGGCTCAACCAAACCTCCAATAAAGTCATTCTGACAAAGGATATCCATCTTTTCCCCAGTTTCTTAATTGATTTAATGGAGCTTAAAGAGAAAGCAGTTCTGTGCATCTCAAGCTCCTCTTTGGATTGTCCATTATATTTAGAAGATTAAAAAAGAGAAAAAGAAAGAAAAAAGCCACTATCTATCCACTCTTTCATTCATCCAACTGCTTATCATTCTGTAACTATTTTAAAACAGAATTTAGCTTTCATCTTCTTCAATGTTCTGAAATGTTCAGTGCTGCTTAAGTTTGTTTTCCAGCTGGGAGAAGGACGAGAGGCTTTAAAATGGGAGCAGCAATACAGCCAATGTTTTAGGGCAGTCTGTAAAAGAGAGATAGCCAGTCTAATTTCAAAACCCTGAGAAGTCCTGATAATTCAGATAAGTATTTAAAGTTTGTGCCAGCTGACCAGTCTCTGCTTCTTGAAGGTTTTACCCTTTGAACTTCTGCTGAATGAATTTTCTCAATGCATGCTTTTTGGAAAAAACACCCATAGTTTATTACAGAAGGTAATTTGGAATTAGTGCTATACCACAACGGCAGTTGCTGTAGGGACTCTTACTAACTGAACAAATAAACTGCAATTTGCCAAAGTATTTAAGAATCACTATTTCAGTTTTCTGCCCCTGAGTAACTAAATATCTTCATTCCCATGTGTGTGTGTGTACACTGGAGTGTTATATTTGCTAATCCTATACAGTATTTAAAAAATAATATCTTGGGCAGGGGACAATTAAGGCTGAAATCTTTGTTTAGCAGGCATTTTAAATATAGAAGTTGCCCATTATGCCAATGGGAATACAGATTTAAACATGTACTTTAAAACTTTAGCAGAAAATTAATCCTAAGAGTTGTGAAGTTGAAAAAATACTATCAGCACCGATATCCTATTGGTATCCACATGATTATCCATACTTTGTGTTAGTACACGGAAGAATGGCATGAGTTGGACATCATGTTTGCTTGACAATGAAGCACACTTCATGTTTTTCTAAACGTCACTTTCAGTGATTAAGAGGAGAAAGTTTTGCTAATAATCACAAAACTTAGTCCAGTCTGCTTGCTCACAGGTTAGTATCTACTGCAGCACTGCTTTTCCACTGTCTATGGAGCCTCCAGTCACCTCCTCCAGCTGGTGAACTGCTAGTTCTGGAAACCATTTTCACTACTGAAGATTTGTACTGAAACTCCACCTGCCATCACCAATCAATACATGGTTGACCTTGTATATCATCAGTGTGGCAGCTACTATATTTTAATACTACATCCTCCAAAAAACCCAGTTCAATTGCTACTTACAGCTTTGCTCAATGAAGACTACCTCTTATATCCACCAAAGTCAGTGAGATTTCACCTGATAGCCAGAAGAAAAAGGATTTTGTTTTAGTATAGTGCTGGAAGGAGTGCTGCTATTCTCAGCACAGTGCTTGATTCACCTGATAGCAAGGGACAGTAATTGTGTTTGAGAGAAAGAAAAAGAGGAGACAGTGGAGTTTCACAAAGACAGCCTGAGTTACATCTGTGTGAATTATTAGGTAAAATATATTGATTGGGGTGCTTTATTGTGTAAAACATGTCAGTTTGAATGCAGGACAGCCTGAAGAGTTTCTCTCACTTGAGAAAGGGAAGGCCATGAATAGAATAACTTGTGGCTGAATGCAGGGAAGAAGAAATCTGTGTTTGAAGCTATGGGGGATGACTGGGGACTAAAACAAAGTATGAAACAAAGAACTAGGTGGTGGAAAAATATAGAAGAAATGGAAAGCTATGGTTTGAATAAAAATTTTTGTGTTATTTCTGATTTGCACTTCTTTGATAAAGATCAGAAACTGAAGCTGTGAATGCTTCCATGGAGAATTTATTGTGTGCTCTGAAACAGGCAAGGAATTCCTTCTGCCATTCCACCTCTCCCTCTTTGTCCTCTCTTCCCTTCTTCTGTCCCCCATGTACTGCAATCCAAATGGCCAAAACTAAGCAAGAATAAAGTTCTCAAAGAGAATGTGCTTTATCTACACCCTATGCGTATGGTTTAGTTGACACAATAGGAGGAACAACCAGGAAAACAGTTATTTAAAAATCAGTGGTGATTTGTTCAGTGAGTTATTTTACAGCTCTTGAGCAGCTCTGGATGAGAAATACTGCTATCTTCTTAATTGCTAGGTTAACACTTACTCTTCTTATTATGAACTAAAAGCCCATTGGTTCAAAGGCTCTCTCTATAAATTTATTAATTGGCTTAAATTAAATCTTACTGATTATACTGGATAAATCCCACTTAGCTGAGCTTGAAATAGCCACACTGAAATTATGCTTAGTGTTTTTAAGTACATTTCATTTTGCATCTAATTTGATTTGTAACTATTTAATGAAGGCCTACTCTACATTATGTGGGAGAAACATCAAACTCTTAACTTATACCTAACACAGAAAATTTAGACATTATTGGACAACGTATATTCCCCATTTTGAAGTGGTAAGAAAGAGCTTTTGTAATGAATGAGAATTATTTAGACTTCTTAGGAAAATGTGTTACAGGACCCTGGATGCCTGTGTGTGTATGAGCTAGAATATTTACAATGCCAGCTATAGATGTACACATTTATATATAACAGAGGGATATAAAAAGAAAGATAAGGAGGACGCACAATCCCTTTCTAATTCTGACTCGGCCTTCGTCACTGCTTTGCAATGGGAACTGGGACAAGATAATTGTAATACCATTTGAATTTGCCTTCTAAAGGAAACAACTGACAAGGATGCTGGAGTGGGATCAGGTGCAAAGGCTCAGTGATCTTATGTTGTGAATAGCAGCTTACAATACAGGTGTAAGAAGCCCATGACCCACATTCAGGCCGCTGCTCCAGAGCCCAAGCATGCAGAAGTAGAAAAATACTGAAAGTGCTGGTTTTAGAGCCCTGGTTTACAGTGAAATGAGGATGATGCTCAGTTGTATGGGTGAGACATGGAGAGCTGGCTCCAGAAAAGTTATCAGCAGGTCATAAAAATGAAATTTCTGGGAATAATTCAGTAGAGTGTCAGCCAGACAGCCCTTAAGACAGAATTTGCTTGAGAGTACGACTTTGGCTAATGTTGGTAGCTGCAGGGCAAAGAGATGAATAAATGGCAAGGGAGTTGTAAAAAGTGGAAAAAATTCTGAGGAGTGCAAATGGTGACAGCAAAAACAGCCTCAATAGCAGATCATGTGGAGCAAAGAGAAGGCAAACTGGCAGGCGCAGACTAGTCAATGTGTATTAGTAATAACAGCTAGAGTAAAAGTAATGCATCAGACTTTAAACATCCAGTAGGCAAACACACTAAATAATGGCATGGCATCAGAGTAACAAAGCGTCACTTTACAACTAGGACCCAAATCACAGTCAATACTTGACAGATCAAGGATGCACTAGGACATTCTCACCATTTGTACATCCTGAAAAGTCTTATTCTATAGAACATGAAGAAGAAGCAGCTATGTAAATAAACAAGAAACCAGGTGAGATACCTACAGCCTTCTGCTCTCCACATTTACTACTGCTGCTCTGTTTGCTCTCTGAATACCATCACTGAGGCCTTAAATACTTCTGCTGTGCTTCCCCTCCAGGGCTGGACATGCACTAAAAGCAAAGGGGCCTGATGCCAGCAGGGCACTCAGGAACCACCACTGGCATCTGTGCATGAGCCCAGGCAGCCATGGGATGCAGTTCTTTACATCATTTTAATATTCTTTTTCAAAACAACTTCAGTTCACCTGCTTTCCCAAAGTTTAAAATTTATTTAACTATTAATATCATTTAATTAAATTATATATATGTATAATTAAATTGCTCACTTAGTGAATTAAACATAGGCTGAGGTTTATTTCTGTAAGAAATACATTCCTATAATTTATTCAGAAAGTTCTTCAAATGACTATATCTTAATCTCTACCTTTATATATAAATTTATCTATATTGATTTTATATCATAGGAGGACCCCTAAACCCCTTGTAAATACAGTTCATTTTAAGGTAATATATTATAAATATAGTCTGGTGGCATAAGAAGTATGTGCTGAGATATATGGCAACAGTAGAAACAGAGACCATATCAGAGTACCTGATGCAACATATGCACTCAGTACCATGCAAAGATATCAAAAGAGTTTTATACAGCATTCTTCTCACATGGACATCTTGGACACATGTTTGCATGTATATATATATGCGTGTGTATGTATGTATATATATATATATGCTCTCCCACATGTGTATTTAAATGTGTACATGGACATACCTATATGTCTAGAGATGTACATATTTGTACATTAAATGAAAAAAAAATGGAAGTGTAACTAATTAATGTGTCCCATTAGAGCTGTATTTCAAATTAGATTTAGTTATCTTATTTAGAGGGTGATACAACTCACGTAAGAGTGTGTGCTTGTATAACCCAAGTTATAATCTCCAAGCAAAGAGGTAAGAGGAAAGAAGATTCTGCTCCGAGTCCCAATTATGTTCTTTGGAAATGAAATGTCCTGATGTTCTATATTCTGCAAGGACACATGATCTGTATCTATTTTCAGTGAACATCTTCTCACATGGTGGCCTAAAAATAGGTCAGCCATGAACTTTAAATAATGGCTCAGGAAGGGTATTAACCTCTTTCTCACAATTCTAAGTTTGTCCCATTGCTCTAAGTATCAATATTATGAAGAACGTATGTGGTGTTAGAGAATGACAAAACAAGCAACCTAAGCCTCCATTTCTGCCTCTCTACAGATGTCTTTGCCTCTTTATCCCCTTCAAGGTCTGTTATATATATTAAGCTGTCCACACACAATACAGACAGCATTTCTCTTCCTGTAAGTAGTGAATGTCTTTTCTGCCAGGTGTTAAAAAGCGTGAACTATTTAATTTCCAACCCTGCTTGGTGAAATATGGATGATTGTGAAAACTCATATTTTCATAAATACACAAGTGTTTATTCAAGGTGTGGCAATGATTGGTACATCCAGTTGCTGGATTTTTGTTTTGGGGACTGTGGATATCTGTATTAGCTGTATTTCCCAAATAATAACTCCCACAGCACTGATGCCATGAAGATTTTTTGCCTTTTCTTTTATACCCCTGTTATACCTTTTTTACAGCTTCTGTATTCCTAGTGCTTTTTGCCTACATTCTTGGACTCGTTTGTTCAGCTCGGAGACTAAACATTTTAGAAACTTCATAGCTAGGGATCAGTGTGCCCCAGACCCCAAGGTCCTCTCCAGAACACATTCTGTAAACTAAGATAGAACGAGCCAGGGGAAGGTTCCTTGGGGAGGGGGGCTCATTCGAGCTTCTCATTGGGGAATCTTTGATGGATATGCTAATTAGTAAGATCTATAGTGTTATGTATATTTTTTGGGGGTGCATTGTGGTGTGCATTTCGGTGCATTCGACCTGGACATAGTGCACCTAAGGATCCTTAAAATAAATACCAAATCAAAATCCCTTTTTCCCTTCTAACTGTGTTTGACTCTTGATTTTAAGAGTAGGAAAAGGCATCAGCATAATGCAAATTTTTCAAATGTTTCTCAATAATTCTGTTTTTTTCTTACTTTTTGAATAGACACAAATACATAATTGCTTCCTGATTTTCAATTTAGTAAAAGAAAAAATCCTCATTATGAAGTAAATTTAATTTTTTAATACATGTAAGGGATATTCATGAGATCACAAAGATAATAGTTTTCAGTTGCACAGTTACCCAGTGATGGCCATACAGGCTAAAGTGAAAACTGCAAATTACAAAGAATGTGGCTTTTCTTTAAATTAATGTATTTGCCGCACAGATATTTATTTTATCCACAAAATATTTTAGTCTTCAAGCAAGGTATCATCCATTGCTTCAAATGTACTACAGTGAGTGCACAAACATGCAACGATCAGGTCATAAACTTGCAACTGTTTGTGTTTTAGGGCACCTCATTAATATCCTTTCAACCAAACACAGACTTTTTTTTCTTTTCACAAGTGAGGGAAAAGAAAAATGGATTTATTGAGAAGAAAATTAACATCAACTCCACAGAACGAGCTAGGAGATTAAAATCCTTTTCAGGGAATTCCTTGCTTGTCAGTGCTCTACTACTACCACGGCTGGCTTAAGATCTGGTGCTGCCAGTGAGCCAGGACTGTACAAAGGTACCATGAAAGAGGGAGTGGAGACAGATAAAAATATTGCCTTGAACTCAGTCCAGGAGCTACCAGGAAGTCTGTACCTGTACTCACAGTGTCAGACTCCACATTTTGCACCAACTTTTAATTTCACTCATCTCTGAGACTCTCATTAATCACTAGAAGTATCACTTATTAAGTTCTTTCAGTGTTAGACACTTTAAATGAAACAAGTGTAATTCAACACCTTGTTCATCCATATCTATGCTATATTTCATTATCTGTCAATTTATAATAATTTCAAAATTTTAAATTCAATTTCCATTTCCATTTAATCCCTTACATAAAAAATTCTTCATCAAAAGAGACTGAACTTTCAAAATATTCTTTTGGGCCTGTAGAGGAGACTCCAGATTTTTCAGGTACCAAAAAAATTTCAGTATTTCAAATTTGACTTACCTGCAAGACAATTCCTGGAGGAAAGATTTAAAGTATTTGCTTATTGCATTTTCTAGATAACAGCAACAATACAAAAGCACAGATTAGACAGAGTTTTATACAGGTTTCAAAGTAATGTACAACTTTTTTTTGGCTAACATGAAAGTAAAAGAATGATTTAGCATTGCCTTGAAGTGCAGAATTTAACTTGCATTATCTCCCATAGCTTTAACTAGATTCACCTTCCTAAATCATCGGTGTACCAACTGGAAATTAAGTTCATAAATGTGTATTCAGAACAGATTTTGTGCTCCGTTGTTTTTTGCTCTCCTTGTCTTTAAGATCACATGCCTCTAGAAGGCAACTCCAGATTTATGCATGGGAAGTGCTGCGTACCCTTCTGTATGCTGTTACTACCATAATGTGCAACTGAGTGCATAAAAATTGGCACATACATTTGCTTCTCCATCAAACAGTCCATGGCATATTTATGTCCTCTTGCTGGCAGTGAGTCACAACTCTAATCTTTATTCTTTATTTGGGGTGACTTTCATAGATAGTGGCACATTGAAAGGGTGCCCCCTTAACATAGAAACTTTTGTATTACATGCCCCCCTCCCCCCCCCCCCCCCAGCATTTTTACTGGTTCCAAATAAATATCCTTCAAAAGCCTTTAGCCTGCTTTCTGAATTTAAATTCCACAGTGAAAACTCAAGGAAAAGATGTTCACTCTCATCCACCTCCATTAATGAGATTAACACGAAAGGGATATGGGCATGTCTATACTGCACATCCCTATCTTGTCTGAAATATATTTTCTACTGGAGTCCTGGCTGCATCCTGCCCTCTGCTTTGCCCCTTCCCCTTCCCATGCTTTCATTATAGAACTGCCATGACTTTTTATTGCAGAAGTCTATGAAGAAGAAATTGAGAATTCCAGTAGTTACCACAATGCCAGATCCTGCATTTCCTAATCTTAAGAGAGACAATGTAATTTCCAGCTCTGCATCAAGAATTTTAATTTACTTATTTTTCATTTATCTTCAATTATTCTCTAAAGGGTTCAGAGGAACTTATGTTAAATTCTGCTGTTTTATTGTAATGGATTCATAGTCACAATTCAGGGATTAGGGCAAAATATGATTTGGTTTTAGCTAAATAAACTAAAAATTTCCACATCCTAACAAAAAGGACAACTGTCAAGCTAAAGCAAGCATGATATTAAAAGAATATGTTTACTTAAGAAGAACTAGCTCAGGAGTTATCTGAAGTATGTTACTATTATTATTTTGAACCTCCTAAAAATCAGCAATGCTAACTATAATTGCAATAGTATATTCAGATCTGATAGAAATTAACATGTTCTGATAGGCACCAATTGCAGCAACATCTCTTGGGTTTCACCAGAAACTGCATTGAGATTAAAAAAATGTGCTTGACTCTTTCTATCCATTGCCCCAAGCACCACCTGCGTATCAAGTAGCTGAGAAATTCTTTGGTCTGTTAAAAATTGAGACATGACAGATACTTGGAAGCACGATCCTGGGCGGAACAAGGCAATGGGTGAATTTTGCCTCTGTGGGACAGCTGCTGTACCCCATTGCACTGGACCTGGCACCCACAAAAACCTTTCCAACTGTGCTCTTCAGATGCCTGAATAGCAGTTCAGACAGGAGCAGACACAGACTGCATTTACTTTTCTGTAACAGGATTTGACCTCTTTCACACCATGCAGTTTGCATCTAAATAGTTTGAAACTTTGCTCAAACTGCTCACCCTTCTTTATAGGAAAGAAAACCACTGCACTAAAATTGGGCATTTATTTGGATTAGTATATTTGAAGAGCTCATGAAAGAACTGTCATGTCTGAAATACTTATTAAACAATTACAACACAGGAATCTCATAGGTGCTGTAACATGACTATTCAAAATCATAACTACTGAGCAGTGCTGGTGTATTATTATCTGTATTATTGGAAGCAGTTACACCTGGAACTTGTCAAAGAATATCTCAGCTCGGGATGGATTTGCTAATAAAGCATGTCAAACACAGAAAGGACTGTGATCAAAGTTGCTTGAACACGTGGAACAGCAGTGGAAGTGGTTGACAATTCAGCCCCAGCATGCACCCTGTGAATGTGCTTACATTAAAGGGCAAACACACTCCCCCGAGCTCTGCAAATCAAACCACATTGTCTTAGGTCCCTGGAAAACAGCCTTGAGTGTGCACACCGTTTGTTAACATGTCACACCTGCGGGGGAAAATCCTCTTAAAACACAATAATCCAATCACTTCGTGATTGTCTGCCCATTTCCACTTTAAAATGGCCATTTGTTACTATTTCAGTTTTGAAAACTTCATTACGGTTCCTTCTAAAAAATTTCTTTCAGCCTTGTATACTTGGACCACAATTTAGGCAAAATTTGCACAGATATTTGAAAAACATCAATTTTCTTTTTCAGCATTAGTCAAATAAATAATGCTGTGGTATATCAGCATTTATTTTGCAAGACTGACATGCTGCATAATTCACTCATGATTCAGTACTCCAGAATATGAACTACAGTTACACTTTATCTGTGCCTCCGAGAAAAGCAAACAAACAAACAAACAAAAAATCCCTTTAATTCACTAGTTAAAGATAGGGAGATATTTAAATTACTTCCAATGTGAGTACATCTATAATATTGATGCATTTTTCTTAGCTCGACTTTTTAAGCTTCATACTAAGGATCACTGCATATTAAAATGCAGAAAAGTACAGTGGATTGCAATGAACTAATTACCTTTCTGTCTTTTATGAGATAAATTTATGCACATAAGTTGTTACAGAACCAAAATCTCCAAATTTAAGTATTTCCCTGATACTTTACTGTGTTTTAATAAAATAATTTGATTTTCTACCATTATTTTAATGTTTGAGAGTCCATAACCCAAAATCATACTGACTACACTCTTAAAAAGGCTCAAAGCATTCTGTAATCTAATTACACCCCATTTTGGCCTTATACTATTACTCTGGAGATTCTTTGTATGTTGTGCATTATAATATAGTCTAAATAAGAATATATTGCTTTGTGATTTCTAAAGATAAATACCAAATCAAAAGAAAGATATTAAAAAAAGGAGGTAACTTTTAATGGGGAAAAGGAGAAGGTCAACAGCTAAGAAAAAACACCAAGGTTAGGAAACTGATAATTTTAAAACTGACTTTAAAAACACAAAAGAATACCTAATTTGTCTACATGTACCAAACCTTCTGGTTTGTGTCCAGTTTTCACTTAGGATACAATATAAATTATAAATCCAGTAATGGAAGCTTTCCTTTACTTTATTGTGTGAGTACTTTCCTTACAGGAACTGTCATAAAATGCCACTCTTGATGCAACACTAAGTACTGTGAAAGATGTTTCTTGGAACCTTACACCTGACTCATTAGGCTGTAATAGGTACCACAATGTACCTACATTCACTATCCCTATGGGAACAACAAAGGTCAAGGACTTCATACAGGTCTGCTCAGTTCCAGAAAAAGTGCCATGTAAAGGTGGAGAAGCCTGTTAAAAAGAAACTACAAGAAGCTTCTTATGGTCTGGCTGGAAGTTACTGGTGGAGAGCAATATTAAGTGATAACCCCTAAATAAATACGTAAAATAATGTATTCATTACCTCTTAGAGTTAGTTTTTACCATTACAATTTAAAACAAAAAGTAAACTCAATGGTTGGCAGATATTAAAAAGCAAATTAACATTAGGAATTATTTGTATTATTACAACATCAGTATACTTGCTGCAGACCTGGTGCTCTCAGCTCTAAAAGGCTGTGGTAGACCCAGGGAAAAAAACCCCTGAAAATAGCAAGAAGAATGATCTAGCTTCAATGCAAGAAAGAATTAAGTAGAACATGTCTCTTTACCATCAAAACCACACAGTTTAAGGATGTTATTATATAACTCTATGAAATTGTAAGTGGCATGCAAAGAGTCAGTAAAAATTGACTGTACTGTATCACTTTTGCTACAAGAATTAATGGCCATCAAAACCAAACAACATTTGGAGCCATGTTCAATCCCAAAAGGTGGTGGTTTCTCATGCGGGAGGGGTCAGGTCTGTGCTCTTTGACAAAGGACAGTGCAGAGGCTAAAGAATGCAAATACGTAATTGGAAGAGATGTGTATTAAGTATTACCCAGTAGTGAAATCACATCAGTCTCAGTGCATCCCTCGACCTGTAAATACTGTGAGTCTAGGAACGTCATTAAGGGACACACCATACTTGCCCTGTTCTTGTTCTTGCACAGGCATCTACCCACAGCCACTGCTGTTGAGGCTGGTGGCTTAGACAAAGGCGAGAGCTGAGTCACTTGGACATATACTCAGTTACAAGATGGAACTAGCAATGTATATGTATTTAAACTTTTATAATTCAGGTGTCCTTCTGGAATATATTTCTCTTAGGTGTGTGGGAGTTTGTCGTGTTTGGTTTTTTTGAACTTCTTGTTTGTAGCATCTCCATTTCATGTCATGACAGTTACAAAGACCACTTTTGGGATTAAGGCCTTCTGAGGCCAAAAGATGTTCAAGTCTTGTAGGTGGTAAGAATTACAAGTTTAAGAATATGAAGTTCAGTATCTGTCTGCTGAAGAACTAGAGATGATATTTATATAAGGGAAACATGCTAATTGTTACCAATTTCTAATCACTACCTCAAAAAATGAGGGAGAGAGATAGTTAATTGCAAATGCTATTGAAGACAGAATTTATTTCACATGTCAACTGCTGTTTGAAGATGCAGCCTTTTTTCTAAGCTAGTCAGCCAGGTTTTCTTTACTGTGAGACCATGTGTGTGTGGGTGGTGTGTGCAGAGAGAGCCTGATGATTATCTTAGACTCATTGCAGAACTTGTATGGAGCTACAGATAGGTTTGATGAATCCAACCCTGCATGGCCTCTAAGAAGCAATTTAAAATCTTTCATCTCTACCAAAACTGTAACTGCCAGGAGCCTCTTGATTATCCTATCCTTGAGAAGACTGGACACTTATTATCAGATAAGTCTAACTGTGAAAAAGGGAATATGCTTTCAGTTCAAGTGCAATTTCTGAATTTAATTAAAAGAAACCCTTAACCTTTGCTTCTGTCAGAGAGCATGTGTCCTTACAAGCAGGTATGCACATAACACGTTGCAATTTATGGTTAATTCAGTTTGAGTGAATACTCACCTAAGAGTATCCAATTAACTACATTACCAATGGACTAATACACCCAAATTGTGCAGTTAATTAAATGAGGGGAGAATATTGAGATTTTCAGTCTCATAAATGTCTGCCTTAGTTCCCAGCCATAAAACTCAATCTCTTTGTTAATACCAGAATATCCTTGAAGGATACAGCTCGGCCACTAGTTGCTTTACTCAGCTTTGAAGCACTTAGACAGAACCTTGTACAATTTAAGAATGTTCAGGATTCATTTTTCCCTTTTTTTATGAAGCCTTAGTTAATACCCCACAATAAATATGTTTCTATTATCCAACAATGCTAGGCACTCACACACATGCATCAAATCTTTCATCAGATTTTCATTATTTTAATCATCCAATCTGCTATGAATGTTCCCTACACAATGTTCAGAAGCTCATTAAAATGAACATTCATCCTCTTTTACAAAGAAAGTCTTAACCTCTGCAATCAAGGGAGATGATTGTTCTGCTCTGCTCTGCACTGGTGCGACCTCACCTTGAGTCCTATGTGGAGTTTTGGGCCACAGTATAAAAAAGACATTAAACTACTAGAGGGAGGATCACAAGGATGGTGAAGGGTCTTGAGGGGAAGCTGTGTGAGGAGCAGTTGAGGTCAGTGAGGAGCTGAGCTGGTCTGTTCAGCCTGGAGAAGAAGAGACTGAGGGGAGACCTCACTGCAGTTACAACTTCCTTATGAGGGGAAGAGGAGGGGCAGACGCTGATCTCTGCTCTGTGGTGACAGTGATGGGACTCGGGAGAATGGCCTGAAGCTGTGTCAGGGAGGGTTAGAAAAAGGTTCTTCCCTCAGAGGGTGGTTGGACACTGGAACAGGCTCCCCAGGGCAGTGGTCACAGCACCAAGTCTGACAGAGTTCAAGAAGGATTTGGACAATGCTCTCAGGCACCTGGTGTGACTCTTAAGGATGGGCCTGAGCATGGCCAGGAGTTGGACTCAAGGATCCTGATGGATCCCTTCCAACTCAGCATATTCTCTGATTCTATGATTCTGTAAGCATATACAGTTTTATTACTAGCATTTATCATGTAAGAATTATTTTTACATGAGATTTTTGCTGCTAATTCTATTTACTTTAGCTATTTTTAATGGTTGAATGATCATATTTACATCATGCATAATTACTTTCCTTCTAAAAAACCCCCCAAAATTTTAAAACATGGACCAAAAAGAAGGTCATCACTCTTAAAGAAAGCATAGCTGTGGAAAATTTCAGCCCATACAGTAGATTTGAATGGCTGAGAACAAGAAGTAGTGAAAATCCTGCAATTTTTTTCATAACATTTCACGATGCTATAATTATCAGAAGTTTGTATGGTTTCTTTTGTTCTGCTTATACCAAGTGAGGAAATAATGGTTTCAGATTAATATCTTTTTCAGAAGCTATTTCATCAAGCTAAGTATGTCCTGTGGAGACTCTGAATGTTTACCCTATGCTAAATTCCAAGTATAATCAAATGTAGGATTAATTAAAAACTTAAGAAATGCAGTAAATATTTATTCTTCAATGATGCAGCCAGGGTATCTGTGCTGTTGCCTATTATAGCCTTGTGCAGTTATTGGAATGTAAGATGGTAAAGCCCATCCAATATATGAACAACTGTGTTCCACCTTTAAATGGCTGTAATTTATTATCCATTATTTCCATCAAAAAGCCACCACCTGCACTACTAAACTGCACATACTGAAGTGGTAGCTAAAACATAAATTGGAACTATTAACTAAGCAAAATACCTAAGTGGTGTTTTCAGGGCACAGTACATAAGCTGCCATGAAAATTTGGACAGATTCATTGAGAAACCTGTTCTAGCACTGCCAGTGTCCAGTTCCCATTTTTTCTCTTTCTTTTTTTGACCTTTCTTTGGAACACTACCGTGTTGTCAGCAGGGTAGTGTGCAACCTGATTGTAGCTAAATTTTTCTTATATAATAGAGAGAACAAAGAAGACCTGCTAAGTACAGCATAACCATAGCAAAATCAGAAGCCATTCCTTCCACGAAATGCTATTCCTTGTTCATGTTTTTAGGGGCTTATTAATTTTTGAAATTTTCGGTGCTTGATCTCTCACCAGAGTTGATTTTTGGTTTTTTTATGGTTGACCAAGTTTGCCTTGCTGCTTCTAAGCTATAAGAAAAAAAGGAGGGGAAGGGGACAGGGTTAGCGGAGGGAGGGTGGAATAGATTAAATAAAGAGGGAGGCAGGAAAAGCAGAAAGCACAGGTAATTAGAGTGCCACAACTGCAAATTGCTGTTAGTAAAATGGTACTTTGCAATGGAAGGGTATTAGAATTCACTTTTGGAGAAATGCTTTCCTTAGAAGCAGGAACAGATGAAATTGTTTCTGATGCCAGTGACTGATGTGCCTGTACATGCTTCTGTTCTCTTAACAAAGCACAAGCTCCAGTACTGGCCAAGATTCATGTTTTGACTGTCACTGTGGTCTAGGGATAATTCCCACACTTTTCCTGTACCACATGGCAGATTTTTGTGGTACATTCTCCTCTTGGCATTTTAACAGCTACTGAGTGGAGCCACAGTGTAAACAGGCACTGGCAATGCAGAAGCCTACGCCCTCTACCTGGACTCCAAAACACTTAAAAACTCACAGTATAAAGGAGGGCCTCAGGCTACATCTATGTTAGGGGGGAATAAAGTAGGCCCAGGATCTGCAATTCAGTCATGGGCTATTAAATTGTTAGAACAATCATGATTTGGCCTGATTTTGACTTGAAACATCTAGCAAAGACCCAGCAATTTTGGGCAACACTCACCATTCCCATTAGGCAGTTTGTAGGAGGGAAGCTACTGTTGGACTTTCATAACAGAGATGTGGATAAACTGTGACTTGGCAAGGCTTTGTTTCTTATGGCTATTTTAAGTATGTAACTTGATTGGATTTGGCAATGAATTGTATGACGTTGTTTTCCCTTCCCAACAAAGTGCAGGACTCAGTAGTACAGGCAATTCACCACAGACCTATGCTCCCCTTGTGCCTCAAAACTTGAAAAAACCAGACCAACCTTCACCTATCTTTCCAAAGTACAGATGTCATGCTGTGCTCTCTTGGGTGCTATATATACACATTATAGATAGCCATATATATACACATATATGGACACATAATCAGCACCACTCCTCCAAGAGCAGAGGATATTAAAAGGCATTACTTGGTAGCACTGAAAATTACACAGGTTTAATCACGTACCAGACTGCTCCACTGTTACTTTTCTTGTTCCTTTTCTCTTTTCCCTGTTTATGCTCTCTTCTCTCTGAGTTTTTAAACTTGATTATTTTCCGGGTTTTTTTCTCTGCTTTCACTACAGGAGATCAGCCAACCTCCTAGAGCAGGTCAGGCACAAGCACAACCCAACAGAAGACAGCCTGATTTATATTCCCATTAAGCAGCTACTTCTGCTACCGCAGGATGAACACTGCCTTCATCCCACGCAACTGAAGAAAATTCCAACTGCTTCCACACATCACATCACATCACATCACATCACATCACATCACATCACATCACATAGCACAGCATAAACCCCAAAAGTGCAATGCCAACTAAAGTTTTAACAAAAGAGATCTTTTAATGGCTTATATATATATTATTCTAGCTTACTCATCTCCAGTAAAGATCACCTTTACCAATGATGCTACTTTACAAAATGAAACAAAGCAACTCTCCCTTTGTGGTGACTTTCAGTGGTTTCATCTGTATAGATGTATGGTTAGCAAGTAGGGAAAGCAAAAAAAGATTTTCACCCAGGATTTTAGTCTCGCCACTCTCTGTTTTAAAAAGTGGCAGAAAAACAGGAGTTTCAGTCAACAATAAGGGTGGGGTTTTACTCTTTGACAGGATTTTTACCCTTTGACATCCTTGCGTGGCAGTGACTCTGACAGACTAGTTCTGAATAGTGTAGATCTGCTTATTTCTTTGTGTCAACCTAGTATAAATTTAATTATCCTGGTGATTCATTGACTATGTTAAAGAAGATTAAATGTTACAGAATAGAAAGAGCATTCAAAAATAAGAAATTTTTTCATAGCATGAAGAGCTATTCAAATACTTCAATCTTACCTCCCTGAGAGGATCATTGAGCTCATTCAAAATATTTTCTTCATCAAAGATCTTGCCTTGGTAGCGATGCTCGTAGTAATCATGAATCTTCTGGCGCATTTCAGCAGGTAACTTGTGGAATGACATGTACTGTTCCACTTGTTTGTACTGTCAAGACAAAAATAAAAAAAGAAGGAAAAATCAGAAAAACCTCAAATTTTTGCTATCCAGATGTACCTACAAAATAAAAATTCACTCATGTGTCCACTTAAGCTTTACATATTTTATAAGGATAACATTTTTTCTTATGTCAGAAAACCCTCACAAAAATATTAGTTAAGGTAATGCTGTCACATGACAGCACATCTATAAATTACAGAAACTGCCTTTAGCAGTGATGCTAATATCCGCATGAATGTGTAAGAAGCCAAATCCTCGTACTTCTCATATGTTTCCTAAATTGCCAGCCGTACAGGAGCTGCAAAAATACACCAACACACTTTTTAGCTCATGCAGTAGACATGAGAGCTGTACACAGGGCTTAGTCCATAGCACTGCATTCAGGGAGAGCTTAAGGCGGGAAGTTTTAGAAACTGCCTATGCTGGTATTAATATGCAACACATTCATGTTGTGTATGCTTACGAAGTTAAAACCTGTGGAGATAATTAAATAGAAAACATTCCTCAGGAGGGAATAAGAGAAGAGAGAGGTAAACTAGAAAAATAGGTGTGGCATTAGGAAATAGAAACCGAGGGAAGAAAAAGATACCAGGACCCTGGAGACTTAGAAGAGCTCACCTCATTTACCTTGTACATTTGGTTTCTTTGGTTTTTACTAGTCCTCTGTCCTATATTCTGGGGTTTTGGGGTTTTTTTTTGGTTTTTGCTTCCCTTTTTCAGAAGCCTTTCTGGATAGCATAAATTTCAGAAAATAAAGTCCTGAATCATACTCAATACTCATACTCAGAGCAATACTCAGAGTTGTATTGTACTTCACTACATGATAATCTGAGACCCACAAAACGCACACATTGTCTAAAGTGCAAATGGACAAACACCACCATAATAAGATCTTTTCCCCTCAGAGCTCCCATCCTTGTCTCAGCTTAAAAGGATAAGGCACTGAGGGAGAGAAGGATAAATCCCATCTCAGGTTGAAAAGCATGTTAAAACTCGGCAGAAACTTGATTAGTGTATGTAAACAGTGTTAATTTATTTTTTTATTAATTATTTCATGCTTAATTAGGGAATTTAAACTGTTTTCAATGGAAAAGCCAATGAAATCCTAATTAGGATTGGCACCTCTGTAGAACAATTAACCAAATGTATGATGTACATGCCCTCCTTGTGAACTGCAGCACATATCCTTTAACTTATATAGTTGAAGACTATTCTATCTTCTGAAATTGAAATTAGCTTTTGCTTTGCAACGTGGCAAAAGATAAGATGAGGCCATGTGTACAACATGCATTCCAAAAATAAGAGGAAAGTAATTTTGCATAGAACTATTTAACATTGTATGATGAATATATGAGTGATTTAACCTCTGCACAGTCATTTTGCCCCTCTGCAGTACCAATTCTTCACCCACATCCTTTAGATGCATGATTTAAGTTTGCATGCTTGCCATTGGTTTCTGTTCTGATATGAAGAAATTTATCCATATGTTGTGGGTTAGAATCAGACATCACTATGGCCTCTAGGACAGAGGCTGCTCCCTCTACACAATCTTACTCACACACAAATGTGCTTAAGTAACACTAATAACGAATAATCCTTGCTAATAAAAGAAATACATTCATTCAGATGCATATTGCAAGCAAGCTGCAAAGGACTTTTATACCAGAATGACCTTGAAATAGAGAAAATTCGAGCTATGAGAAAATTGCTTGGGCAGCAATTTCCACTGCTGCCTTTCATTAGTGCTGTTATTTGAACAGGGGCTTTCTCCTGCACCAGCAAGCTCTTTTCTTTAACAGAATTTATGCTGACACATGAGAATTTTAGGGCAAAAGAAAAAATAAAACTAGTAGGAGTGTAGTGCTTATCACTGATGTGTCTCAAAGTATTTCCAAATTAGTAATATATTCAATAATAGGCGCAGCTGAATATTACCAACCTTTTCTTTAAAAAATCTTGGAAGAAGTTAAAAGTCTTTCACAATTCCCAGAATTATTTAACTATCTAATATAGTATCAAGGGCCCTTTCCATATCTAAATAACTGAGCCTGTGAGGGTGCAGTACACCATCACTATCTCTTTAATAAATTTTTTCCTAATATTTCTCAGTGTGTGATTTTTGCTCATTTTCTGTATCATTCACAGTTCTACTACTCTCTTCTTGATGTTCTGTTCACATGTAGTGTTACCTTAAAACTTTTAACTTGCTGTCTTGCACAGCAACTAATATCTTTCATTAACTCAGCACAAGAAATCATTGCTTTCTCAATTCCTCAGAAAGGCAAGTTCATTTTTTCATCCTGATACATATTATGGCCATACTGTGGCTATCCGAGATTAGTTTCCACTGTGGTGTGTCACATGTCAGTTGCAAAAAAAGTGTGCAGAAATGAATATACAAAGACAGCAAGAGTAATATGGTCTTGTCAAATTAGTGTAATAAACCAGGAATTTGTCTAAATTAATTTTGAAGAGTATTTTCTTTGTGGTTACCACAGATATCAATAATGGTTAGAAATAAAGGTAATTTTCATTTTTATGTAATTCTACTGGTATTTATTCCTGGGGCTTTTTTTATGCATTAAAAAAATGCAAATAGCTTAAGAGAACTGAAATATTTTCAGAAGAAGATAAAAGATGTAAAAAATATTTTTAAATTCTCATTAGTGTTTTGAATCCCTAAAAAAATATGATAATTCAGTAGCTTCTTGATTTTTCTAATTATAATTTCAGATAGGAAGTGAATAAAATTGTGAGTAAAGTTAATTTTTTTTAAATTATTTTTTAATCATATTTAAAAGAGCTGTAACTGATCCTGAGCTACCCATCAGATCTGATATTTGAACCTGTATTTAAATATCTGAGTAAAATAATTTCTCTCTCATAACTCTTCTCATTAGTACACTGCATCTTCTATCTTTTCCCCTCTAGACTTAAAATTTTGGTTTGCTTGGTGTTTTGCTTTGGGGTGGGATTTTGCTACTTTTTTTTTTTTGTTTTGTTTGGTTTTTTGTTTGTTTGCTTTATTCAGAAAATAGTTGTCTTAATTCCACATTGATAAAAGCACCCCTGGTATTTATTATATTTGTGTAAAATAACTTTTGGAGCCACAGTAAGTCCCCTCAAGATTGACTGTCTTTTTTTAATTTTATTTTTGGCTTTTTGTACGTCATATGAGAAGCACCGGACTGCATTCAAACCCAAAAGACTCTGCTAATGCCCTCCTTTTTAATTTCTAATTGCCTTTCCATCCTTGCTCCTGCAAGTAGCACTTGATTTTCCAAGAAGGACTATTTAGTAAAGGACTTCATGTGCGCACATCTAAAGGGAGGTGCCATAACTGTTACAAATATGTATTCCTGGTCTTTTCAGTATCTCATCAAATGGAGTAAATACTGTGTTGCTGACCACTCAACAACTATATTTTTTTTAAATGAATATTGAATTGTTTGTCCTAAAATGAATATGTATATTAATATGATTAATATATTGCACTGTCATAATTTCAGTAATTTATATCTGTTTTATATTCATCACTGAAATGAAAATGCCCATACATGCTACAGAATTGCTGAAATAGGTAACAGCTAAGTGGATTTCAAAGTTTCAAAGTAACATTCCACATATTTTAATGCAAAACACCATCCACTAAGAAGTGAATCTTGTGATTTCAGACATAATCTTATCCATGGGCTCTTTGTATGTAGCAAAATCTGCTAATGACCTTCTCCAGCCAAAGGTGACGAGTATGACATCAGTTACATGGGGTCGTTAATAGAGTTGGTTAGGAAAGTAGTTATCCTTAAAAAAATAAGCATGGAAAAAGGCAAAGGAGAGGAACGACATCTTGTGCATAACAATTTGCAGCTGAGGCAGGGAAAATATTTTAAAATTAATATAGTATCACAATACAGAAAATATCCCAATGAAACCAGTAAGACAGAAACCTGAATGTTGATCTTTCACATTTTTTAGTATATATGTTGAGCCTACTGGGTCCTTTCCTCATAAAGTTTCATAACTAACTAGTTGACCTTCTTAGCTGAAAAAATTCTTGACATCTTAATAATCTTTACAGCTCAGCATTCTGTCCTTGATATAATAAATGATATAAATATTTGAAAGACATGAATAGTATCAGTTAAAAAACATAAATCTAATTACCTTCATGTGCCTGGAACTGGTCCTCCTCTAAACTACCTGAATACATTTCAGGCACAAGTGCCAAAGTCATATTTTTCCAAAATGGCAACATTCAACAACTTCCATAACTGGCTAGTTTTCTAAAGAACCTAGGTCCCTGTACCATCACTTGAAAGTCCAGCTTGAACAATAGGCGTTTTGCACTTCTCACAATAATTTTGTCCTCAGCAATAGAGCCTAACTTCTAAGAAAGTTTGCCCCCAAAAACTGTAAGCAACTATAAATAGCACTTTATTGGAGATTTATAGCCATTCAGAGCCATAGCTTTACAAATACAAAGTTCAATGAACTGTGGAAAAAAAGATCCTATATACTGATTGCAAATCTAAAAGAAAGCAGAGATCATTTTTGAAATCCTTCTACTGAATCAAGCAAGTTCTGTCCCACAATTGAGATGCAACAAATGCATCAGTACTCTTAAAATGGTTTGAAAATACTTGTGTCCCATGTATAAAAGAAGAATCTATGCATCATTAAAATACGCAGAAGACTTAACTCACTGAGAAGCAGTAGAAAGATAACAGGGGGAAGTCAATCAAGACAAAGCCTTTCTAAGTAACAAACATAATGTTTCAAGAAGCTCTGCGGTCTTATACATAGTTCTGAACCTTATTTTAAATTTCGGTCTAAATATATTCAGATGCAGTTTAAATCAACTAATGTTAGTACAAAATTATCCAGCAGCTCCAAAAGA
Source organism: Corvus hawaiiensis (assembly GCF_020740725.1). Classification (NCBI taxonomy): domain Eukaryota; kingdom Metazoa; phylum Chordata; class Aves; order Passeriformes; family Corvidae; genus Corvus; species Corvus hawaiiensis. The sequence continues at coordinate 9,724,076 of NC_063255.1, read as the reverse complement.
TTCTGTCTCTTGGTGAGTGTTTATAGATGGGAATTGTGTCTCTTCCCAGCATCCTGCAGGTAGTCTATTCTGCTTTTTGTTCAGACACAGCATTTTTGTTCAGAACTGGCCCTCTTTTATCTGTTCTAGTTTTGAGTTCATTTTTATCCAACTGCAATTACTAGAATAGTACATAATATTTTACAGGAAGTATCACCAAATTGTAGTTCATACTGATTTCTTTCCCATCTATTGGAAAACCAAGACACATTGAAAATGTTGTTTACAGCTATTTTATGAGCAGCTTCAGCACTCAGATTTCTCATTTTCCCCTTGCCACTTATAGCTGCTTTGCTCTTCATCTCCTAGTTTATAGCAGCAGCTTGTACTAGTACCTGAGTCCTTGAACTTTGAATTTCTGAATTTCATCATATTATTATTACTTCACCTCTTAAAACTCAGTTCATTCTATTTTCATCTTTCATATTAGTATCTCAAGCTTTATACCACCCTAAATGTCAAACCATTACTTAGCACAAGCCTACTAACAATATCTTGCCTTTATGTATTTTTCTATTACAGAATCACAGAATCAGTTAGGTTGGAAAAGACCTCTGGGATCATCAAGTCCAACCTATGACTGAATGCCACAATGTCAACCAGGCCAGGACTGAGTGCCACAACTTTAAACACCTTCAGGGATGGTGACTCCATCACCTCCTTGAGCACCAGCCCATTCCAATGTTTAATCACTTTTTCTATGGAGAAATTCCTCCTAAAGTCCAACCTGAAACTTCCCTGGCAAAGCTTGAGATTACGTCCTCTCACTGCAGCTTGGTATCTCGAAAACTTGCAAGTGGGTCAAAATGACCAAACTGGGGTGTAGACTGGCATTAGTACATCTGATAGCAAAGAAAATTGCTGTCCTTCACCAGATTTGCTTGTGAGAGAAGAATGAGGTTTATATAACCTAAAGAAAATCAGTTTTGTGTAGGTGACATTTTATGATCTACAGGGCAAGTATCTACACAGAAAAGATCCCAGAGATATCCTATACATCCTAATACATAAGTGATTTTCATATTTGTAAATTTTCTTGAGCTACTACATTCAAAAAATCAAACTAATCAAAAGGCAGCAAATTTGACTATTACCAAAATTGGACTTTGAACAGAATATTTTAGAATTATAAAATTAGGACTGTTCTCTTTGCTAAACAGTCTTGAAAAATGTGACTGACAACAAAAATAGGACACCTTAGTTCAGCTTTTTCTAAGTCCCTAATTTGAACCAGTTATCCTGACTGTCTCTCATAAACAAAGGGAGATTACCAAAGGGTAATTAAACTCATTCAAATATTCATTTATTTAAATGAAATTTTCTGTAAGGATACATGTAAATGGCCCAATAGATCCAACTGAACTTTCAGGTTCCATTATTCACCCTTATAGCTGTGCTTTTACAATTTTAGCCTTAAAGGAAGAAATTTAATAAATTTGGCTATCAAAAGAAGAAAGTGAATGTTAGAGGGAGGCACTGATGAATCTTTAGTTATCAAACGCCAGGTGAGGATTTTTACAGGCTCACAGAATGCTTTGGGTTGGAAGGGACTTTAAAGATCATCTAGTTCCAACCCCTTCTACCATGTATTTGAGATTTCTAACAGAAAAAAAGCAGGTGGATGCCCTGGTATTGAAAGGCAATAAATGAGGCTGTCTCTGGGTTGAAGTATGGGAAAGGTAGTTGGTGTGCCAACACATCAATGAATAACAGCTGACAAAATGCACCAAACTACAGAATGGTCGGATGTATAAAGGATTGCATTCTAATAAAACAATATGGTTATGAAATTTCCCCCTTTAAAAGGTTTTAGTACTGATTAAACCCAGGATTCAGGTGACTGACAGTTATCTGGCATTTCAAAAACCAGCTGATCTTAACAGGTTTTTAAGCAAGCATTGAATAAAAAGGAACAGCCCAAATATTTTTATAGTATTTTAATAGCTTTTTAGTAGTAGGTTGTTTCTATAAACACAGTTTAAAACATTAAAAAACGATTTTCCTAGTATTTTTTAATCCCTATGAAAGTGCAGTGGCTTTACACCTCAGAAATTATTGCTGTCAAAGTCCTTTTTCTCTGTGATATTGTGCTTTTTCTCTGTGATATTGAAACAAACTGAGGAGCTTTGACTCGCTTCTTGTCCTTCATGTTGCTGAGCTCAAGGTTTTATTTTCTGCTTACAGATTTTTATTTATTTTCCAGTGAAGGAAAGGGAGAAAATCTTTCTGAAGTAGTTCAGGAGAACTGGGGGAAGAGGCCCAGTGAATTATTTCAAAGCATATAAACACTCAGTTTAACATAATTTGCGTATTCATGGCGTTTTAGGCCCGTCATTTCTCTGCAGGAGGTACCAGACAGACAAATTCTGAGGAAAAGAGGGAAGGTTCAACAGGGATCCCATGATACAGAACAGGAGGGATGGCATTTGCAACAACTGTATAGACAAATACAATGTAATATTAAAGCTACCTAAAACAAAATGTAAAATGTTATACAGTAAAATAACATTATGTTGGGGTTTTGCTGCGGTTTGTTGGTTTGTTTTGTTTAATGAAAAACAGTTTTCTTGGAGCATATAGGAGTTAATGGTTTTCATGGAAAATTTTGCTTTGTGGAAAGTGTGCTTGTTATTAAAAATATCTGCCTCCTTTTCAAGCAGCACTAATGCTTGGCTCTGGAGATAGCACGAGCTGTAGGGACAGGGACAGAACTGAACAATGATCACACGTTTGCAAAGAATCACAGATGGGGAGAAGCTTTGCCCTATTAAAGGCGTGAGAGGTTTTCTGCCTCTTTCTCAAAAATATTCAAATGCAAGTGGAAAGGGAATTACACAAACTATTAAATATGCAGAAAACTTTAATTTCTAGCTGAACATTAAACATATAAAAATAACATTCTGGTTTACAATTGACAGTAATGTCTACTACACTTACATTTGGCATTCAGCTGAGTGTTGACTTTTCACTCACATTGAGGAAGAAATTAAAAAAAAACCCAACAAACTGAAGTTTCATGTGATGAAAAATTCACAGGCAATTAATTTTTAAGCATCATATCTATATTTCATGTGTTAAAATTTCTTTCTGCAGAGAAGCGTAACTCCAAGTGCAGTGAATGACTACTGAAAATATTATAAAGGAGAACAGTTTTTCTCCTAATGAAAAAGAAGTAATATCACTTTTTAAAACAATCTTTCAGCAAAATTTATTTTTTAAGAATAAAGGAATAAGATTTGCAAAAGATTGCACACAGATCCCAGAATGAAATAATTTCCATTTAAAGATACTATTTTGAATTTAAAATGCTGTGCACTTTAAAAGCAGCTATTTTGCTAAAACGCTTTATAAGCTGTTTCAATTAAATTCTATTCTATTTTGCAATGCTATTAAAATGGTACATACAAATTACATTACTCCCCCTAAAAAGAATGTGTAATTTCACATGGCACATATCCCCCTTTGTATGGTATCTTTCTCTCTCTCATATGATATAATAAATTAATTTGCTTTTTCACTCAATAATTTGAGAAATTAGATACTAGATTGTTTACAAGCTTTTAAAATTATTTCTTAACCCAGTATTCAGTAGTGACAACTCCCTAGCGGAGCTGCACAGTTGGATGTCTGAATATCACATGATATTGCTTCAGTTTGCTAAATGAATAATCTAATCTGTATAATTAAAATAATGTCTGGAAAAAAATCCCTGAGGCTTCTCCTAGGAAGAATTTGAATAGTATTAGACAATCATAGACACGAGGCTACACTTTTTTCCTTTTGGAAGAACTTCCAATCTAACATCGTAAGTGGGTTCTATGTTAAAATAATAATATAAGATATTAAGTTGCAGATTAATGGGAAAGGAATGAGAATTGTATAGCTTATATTTATTAATGGCTATTTAACAAATTTTCAATTTTTCTTGTCACATTTATTCTGAGAACATGGTATTTTTCTCTTCTTTAACTCCTTAGCATGTCATCAGCTACAAGCATTACTCCTGATACATAGTGCTGTAAATGAGGTAAAACTGGTATTCCTGCTCAAAAAAAGATGGGCAACCCACATTTCCAGCCCTGCCAGTGTTTGACTGTGGGAGTCTGGGTAGGGCATTGATGCCTTAGGTTTTAACTTTAATATTTTTCAAATCCTTTACTGATAAGTGTGTAATTCTGAAGTTTCTTGTAGCCTGTTAATTTCCGCTCTCTCATGCTAGAAATTAGCACAAAGCCTCTCCAGGCCTGTTCTTCAAGGACACTCAAACCATTGTAGGCCCGAAAAGTATAAACCAAAGAATCTCTAAGGGGGGGGTAAGCTGAGGGGAAATTACATCATTAAACTGAAGCTTTAATTGGAGAATTAACTCTGATGTGCTAATGAACCAAACCTATAAAAGCGAGAAGAATTCGTGACCTGTTGTCCATCCTGGGGTCCATCTTGGCAGTAGCCTCTGGCTTCCCACGGTGTACCTTTGAAGGCCCTTCAAATAAATACCTGCCTTTATTCCCTTATTCTTGTCTGGTCTCTGTTTTAGGTGGCCTCTTAAGGCATCAGCATGTAGCCACTGCAGGATATTGTTACATGCCTCTTCTCTGTCTCATACTGCAAACCATGCTATTTAATGAGCTTAACATCTGGATGATACAAAGTCTCCAAAGTTATTATCTGTTCTCTGCAGTCACTGTCAGCCTCACAGTCCAAACCAACTGTTTGTGTGCCTTGACTCACAGCTGAGGAACCACACAGTAATAGACTGGGTCTGCTGCTCTCTGTTAGCTCTGCTGATGACTCTAGCCTAGAGCTCAGCTACTAGCAGCCAGAATAAAGTGGAGAACATAATCGCTGCTCAACTCTCTCCTACCATAAGGGAATCCTGCCTCACTAACGAGGATTCCTTATTACTGCAAGGAACTCATGTTATGTAAACACAAGGACCTACTGCCCTTGGGTTAGGCTCTGAATAGTTTTTTAGATTACTGGGGAAAAGAAATAAGAGAAAGGGCAGGAACACCTTCCCAAGTTAGAAAGAGCTCTGGATAAATATTCCTAAAAGGTTTAAGCTCAATGTCTGTTCAATTTCACCTGGCATTTAAAAGCATGATCTTTAGTAGCTGCTAATATGCATTTCCTGTTTGGAGTGCTCATTCTCTTCCACAGTTTTTTCACCTGTACAGGAGTGGACTTGTTCATTGTGTCCTAATATTAAAAATAATCTCTTTAGGCTACTGCTCCATATGCACTAGAGGGCCTCAGCCAGTTTTCAGGCACTTGGCCATAGGGGTTCTTGCTCTCCAATGGAAATTCAGCCAGGAATCAGGAAACACTGCTGTGCCCCTTGCAAGAGCAGCTCTAAGTCTGGTGTTTGGGCAGTTCAGTCTTTTATACTCCTTTTCATCCTTTCTTTGACTGGTATTATTAGGAAAAGAGAGGAAGGTTTTGCATGTTGAAATACCTCCATGTTTCAAGTGGGGACAAGACTCCAATTCCTGTCCCTCTCTTGCCACACTGAAAAACAAGTTATTTCCATTTCAGAAACACTTCTCATTTATGCGTGATCCTCTGGCATACAATGGCTGTTTCATGAGCCAGCCGAACTTCTGACCTGACTACCAAGGCACTAAAGGACACTCTCTAACCAAATATTTGGTCAGACCTGAAGTTAGCACTAACTTTAACTCACAGGATGATTATCCATGATGATTACTCAAAAATGAGTAAGCACAGATGGTTCTTAAATGACCAGAGATCTGGCTGTGTTCAGAAAAGACACCAAGCAGTGCACCTGCCAGTCAAAAATTTGGCTATCTTATTTTGGTAGTGCCAAAGTAATAAGCTCACCTATCCATCCAACAGTCACTGAATGGCTGAATTTATTAGGGCTCTAGAGATATTTCTACAATCTGCTTTCCTTACTGCTACTTTACTTAACATATAGATATTTGCACATCAAGAAAAAACAGTTTATAATCAAATACAGATCAAAATAAAATGTAAGTATTCCTACTGAATGGTATGTTAATGGTAAGTTAATTTTTATAGTTCTTTATCATGAGATGGAACTGAAGAGATTTGTTTAGCCTGAAAGCTATCATCTGTTTACCATCTATTTCTCACTAATTACCCCCCAAAGAGTACTGTTGCTTACAAGAATGCTTTAAACTGTCATTTTACTTACAAGCAGTAATTAAACATTTCCTTTCAATTGCCACAAAATACACAATCTCTTATTATTGTTCCTTTCAATTAGTGTAATTGAGAAATTAATTAAGTTATAGGGAGATTTCTGAATAGGATTTGTTTTCTTAGTCTGTTCTTTATCTTGCACAAGTTTCCTTTTTACTGCTTTAGAAAGGGGAGTGAAGCAGCATGAAAACCAGGATCAGTTCCTCTCTTCACAGAGGCAATGACACGACTCTGATTTAATGAAACAACAATCAGAGCCCCAAGGCATGAAAAGAAAAACATCTCTCCTCCAAGCTACTACTGGTGAAACTGTATCAAGTTTAAGGCAAGATGGTTTTCTTTCTTAACGAGAAAGAGACTATAAAGATGACAACTTATTTAAAAATATCAGATATGCTGTAATGGCCTCCTTAGAATCACCAGTTTTGAAGTGAAATTTAATACCTATCCTGTCGTCTTGTACAATCTTCCTTATCTTTTAAACAATTTGAATTCATTTCTTTTTTTTCCCCCCCTTTTTTTCAATTTACTGTGCCAGTGAAAAAGAATATACATTAAAAGAAGTGCCTAAAGGGGAGGAGTAGGAGACAAAAGGAGCTATTCCCCACAAGCACTCTGGGGAAGCAAAAGGGATCAGTTCATCTCTGCTGGGTCCCTTTGGGTTAGTTCTGGGCACAAGCAGCAGTTTGTGCAGCTCCAGCACCCACAACGGGGACATCTGCACCTGGGCACTGAATGGATGCTGCAGATACCTTTGATGCTGACTCTGAACAGAGGCTGACATGTGTCAATCGGCTACTTCCATTTCAATGAAAGTTTTTTGGACATGTATGTTAAGTCTGCTTATCAGAAGCAGTGGTTTCCTGCATGGGCTTCACCTCAACCCATTGACCCTGCCATACAGAAACATTGCATAATGCTGAATTCTGTGTGCCCCACAATGCCTTTAGCTAAACTGGCATGCTTAGCCATGAACATCTCACCCACAGGAAATCCAGTTATTTCAAGAAGCAAACTGAAGTAGCAATTTAGGGAAGTAATATAGAAAAATGTATAATTAGGTCAAAATTATGTAACTTTGTATCTATTGTTTAATAGTTGCAATGAAAAGAAGAAGAAAAAAAGTTTTATTAGCACTATAATTGTTACATCTGCTTGGTGTTGTGCCAACAGCTATGCTACTAGCAGCACCAGCATACACAAGACAGAAACACTGGCACAATACAGCTGCTGATCCTGGTAATTTTATCTCTGATAAAACCTAATTATGGCTTCCCAGTTCCTTTTGTATTAATTAGTGAAAAAATGCCAATTCATCAAAAAGAACTTGCTTTTTTAATGCATCCATTTTCACATTTTTGACCTCCATGTCAAGATACTTGCACGGCAGTAAGCTTATCATGCATGGGAAGGTCTGTTCAAAGCTAAAGGGAGAAACAAAGAGATTCTTCAGCACATAAAGTTGCACAGTTAAAAGATGTATTGCTTTTCTTGACTTCTGATCACAGATGTGAAACTGGCCTTCCCTCATTTCACAGCGGTGTCTTAAAAATGAGAAAATGGTTCCTGTAGGCTGGGCAGGTCATCTCCCAGTGTATTTTCTACTGGTCTACTATGTGTGTATCAAGATAGAGACAGAAAGTTCCCTTGCTCCTCATAAGGATAGAAATAGTGATGTAGATGATCACATTTCATTTTGCTTTTCCAAGAAAGTATAATCACTTACACAGAATTGAGATGGTGGGAAATACAAAGAGTCATCCCACGCAGATGCAGCTCGTGGGGAGGAAAAGCCTACACAGGGCTACTGGCTGCAATTCATCCACCTTCCTGCAGGCATTTTACATGTAAACACCTGAGTCAGTGTCAGACAGATGCAGTACTAAGATTTTTTAAGATCCATAGGAGCTTAAAGGAGACCAGACAACCTCTGCTCTGAACAGGTAACCTCATTAATACTATTACTTTATGAACTATTATTTAACATCTGCAGTGTGGAGCCTTGCATATTTTATCTGAACATACAGCTAGATACTGTAGCATGATGCAAAGAGCCCTTCCACTTACAAAGGAGACTTCAAGACTATAATTTATTTTTTTAGATAATTGAAGACTCTCTGTCAGACTGTTCATTCTTCCAGCTTCATCTAAAAGACTGAGGTTAACACACAGTATCACACAATATTCATGCATTCTTCACCAATAACTGCCAACAGTCTTGACAAACTGGTCTCCATGTTCACAGCTGTTGTGTTTCATTCCTTCTTCTAAACTATTCATAATCTTCCTTTTTTTGCCTTACTTTTTTCTAGTCTTGGAGAATACACACTTCAGAGACATTGTTAGAGAAATAAATCTTTGGCATCTGAAGGCTTCTCTGACAAACAACAGCCATGGCAGGAAAGTAATACTCCAAGCAAACTTCTGTACTCTTCTGAAGAGCATCATTATAGACCTGACTGTTCCAGGGAAACGACTGTGAGCAACAGGATTTACTCTCTTATATTCCAGAATTATGGAACTTATTCACTAGGTACAGGAAAAAACTCCTTTAATTTTTAATGACTTAAAGACAATTTTTTAATTAGAATAAAAATGAGATATATATGAGAACTACAGACTCTACCAGGGTGGAAAAGCCAATGAAACATTCTGCAAAGAACAAGTTTCAGGGAAATTTATAGCTTTCTTCAAACAAATAGACTAATGATTCCTGTAATAGTTCTGAAGATGTAGTTTAATGCATTGACCATGCAACATCAAATCTTACATAAAAGGTCATATTTTTTTTCTCCAAAACAATGCAGAAAGTTCTTAGTAGTAGTGGATGACTTCCCACATCTCTGTGGATATTTAACTCTCAAATTAATGTTGATACTGTATTTCTGTGCTGATCATTTCTGCAGAAACATCAGGGAAAGTCTTTTATTCAGTATTGCTGGGTTCATTCAAAAGTGAAGCCACAGAGCTGTAACTGTTAAAGAAAAATAACGGAACTTCTGTGAAATAATACCTCTATTTTCTTTTTCTCCTTCTTTCAAAACAAGAAGGAGAAATAGAGAGAGCTTTGAAGAAGTGGGCAAAACACCTCTAAGATGCTATGGAAAAACAGTGAAAGAAGTAAAAGGCTAACAAAGGGTTCTTAAACAATTCTACAAACAATTCTAAAGACCTAAGGATTCCTCATATTTTCTTTCACTTAAAGGAATGAAAATATATATATATATAAAGTGCATATTTATTTCTTCCTTTCTTAAGTATTTTGGGAGCACTCTGCTCAGCATCTTAAATTTTAGCAAAATTTACCTTAGTTTTAGAGTTGAATAAAGGGTAATTTATTTCCAGGGCAAGAGAAGCAATTTGCCACTGGCTGTGAGTATGAAAGTCTGACATGGATATTGTTAATTGATTGCCCAATTGATAATTCATTTCTATTCTGAACTAGTACCCTAAACACCATTACCAGCACTGACAACGGTGTCTCATGGAAAGGCTGCAGTGCAGGACCCCTGCTGAAGCTGAGAAGGCACCTGCATAACCCTGCCAAGGAGGGACCTTCCTGGTAGGCAATGCAAAATGCTTGGTTTTATTAAAAAAAAAAAAAAAGTTTTTATACAAGGCCTTATTTTCTTTTTTCTTCTCTTTTCTTTTCTTTTCTTTTCTTTTCTTTTTTCTTTTCTTTTCTTTTCTTTTCTTTTCTTTTCTTTTCTTTTCTTTTCTTTTCTTTTTTTCTTTTCTTTTCTTTTTAAAAGCATGCAATAGATAAATAAAAGATCACCAGGCCCATTTTCAGTCTTCCAGAGATATTTGGTCTACACCACAAGGTATTGTGCAATGGCCATGAAGTTGTAGGGAAACCTTGCAAAGAGAACAGCAGTGCACCCCCTATAAAGAAAGCCACACCGGGGCTATGTGAAAAATAGGTAACAAGGTGCTGAGGCAAGAACAGCCTTTTCGTTTGTATTTTGTTTTTAAACTGAATCTGAAAAAGAGCTGGAAGAATTCAGAATGTCTTCCCAATAAATCAATATATTTTGAAGCTGTACAGACAGTGAAATTTTGAGTAGTCATAGTCAGCTACAGCACAAGGACTCTACGATGCTAATTCCTGAGAACTACAGAAACAGAATATTGCTTCCACTAAAACTTCAGTGTTACGTAAGAACCTCACTATAAATAATAACTACCTAATGATTAGGTGGTAACCTAACAATTTTAAGGGCTAAAGCAGCAACCACTTCAAGTATAACCTGGCACTTCCTTCTGTTTTTCACACAAAAAATTGATGGCTAGAACAGAAACGCTCTCTGCCACCCAGGAATTGTATGTTAGAAATAGCATATAATGTAAGTTAGAATGTTAAACTTTGTTCGGAGGAATTTTCTGCCTTTAGCCCTGGTGTGTTACAGGAATCCAAGCCAACAACACTGAGGAATCACCTTCAGCTGCTGAAGACAGAGACAGCTCATTTTCTCAGCCTGCCTGATTGATCCCTTCTCTGCTCAGAACTGTACTGCAGATTTAAAAGCCACATTCAGTGGGGCTTATACCTAATATTAATGGATATGCCACAGTACAGTGCTTTCATTATTCACTTCTTTTTCCCCCTTTTTTCTGCTTTTTCACATTATTCTATGTAATTACATCACTGCACCCTCCCCAGGAAGCTCTAACTTTCTTGACGTTAAGTGATACTGAATTGTTTGGAAAATGAAAGCTTTCTTTTCCTGCCATAGGAAGCCTGGTGCAAGGTTTAGATGAGTGTCCTGCCTTCTCTAAACCCCACAAAACCAACTGTTTTTGTGGAGGGTTTTGAGGAAAAAGAGGACGAATGGTCTCTGCCAGATGCAGAGACTGCCTTAGAAAGAGACATGGGGATTGGGGGCAGTTTTGGTAGACTGAGAAACTATGAAAGAAAATTAAGCTGAGGTAAAAACAAGGGAGAGTTAAGGTTTATGTCTTTCCCAAATACTTTCCGGATTTGGCACTATTTTACAAGGTTATACTTTTGTCTACTACCTTACATAAATCATGAACTTTAGCAGAGCAAGAGCCTGTTTCTTAAATATTTTGCAAACAAATCTAAATCACCATCTTTCAGCAATAAAAAAGTATCTTTTCATTTACTGAGTTATATATACTGTTGGTTTTATTGTGCTGTTACTTTTCATTCAGAGTTACTCTCTGACTGTTACAGCTTTGTTTTAAAATCAGTCAACCAATACAGTTCATTAGAGTTTTAAATTTCTTTTTCCTTTTTATACTAGTCCATTTACTTCCTTTCAGATTTTTTTTCTGAAACACTGCTTGAAGAGTAAATACTGTTGCCTGCCTTACAGGTGCACCTGATGGAGCACAGATTATCAGATGCTGTCTTGTCTCTGCCCATGCAACCCAAAACCTTGCACCTGGCTAAACTGGGTAATGTGATATAGTAATCCAGGTAATCATTCCATTGATCATCCTCACTTCAGTTCTCTCCTATTATTTTATTTGCACTGTCCACCAGAGATGCTGCTGTTCCAAGTGAGGGGATATGCAGGTGGAAATAGAAGGCTCATCTCTACCTCTTTGCCAAAAATTCAGAGTGTATATCAAATGATTTTCTAATTTCTTTCACATAACGTCATGTACTGCAAGGTTCTTGCTTAGCCATCAACACATTTCTCATTACGAGTGCCTCTGTCGATCACAGTTCTTCCCTAAAGCAAGTCAGTATCCTCTACCCCCTGGTGCAGGCCCTGTTTCCCTGTTTCCTTCTTCACTTCCCCACATATTCTTTGGCTCCTCCCATTTCAAACTGGTTTCTTCCTTGCAGGCATACCATAGGACAAAGCCAAAGATGCCTTTCCACTACCTCTGTAACACTGCCCACTCATCTTTTGGGGCTCTCTGCCTCAATTTTCCCAAGTTAGCCTTTTGGGTTGCCTCTGGTGTCAGTGGTACTCCTGGCTGAGGTGAGGCCATGTCCATCTTCTGATGCTGCCTGATGATGCCCAAACACGGGCTGAACATCTAATGCTGTGCAGGAGTAAAGCAGCAACAAAGAGAGATGGACTCTTCAGCCAGGTGATCACCCAGTCCTCTCTCTTACCTACACTTCCTACAAAATCAGGGGAAACAAAGGCCAATGCCTAAAACAATGTTGAAAATTTAAAAAGGATAGGGAGGTATCCTGTATAGGGGAATTAACTCCATAAATTCTAGCTACCAGCTCCTTCCTTTGTCTAATGAGAAACACCCAAAGACTTCACTTCTCATTTAAAAAAATGCTCAGTGTTTTCCTCAAAACTTTATAAAATTACTTTTACATATACATCAAATTCTGAAGTGAAGCTCTGCCTGAATATATGCAGGAATCCAGTGCTGCCCATAATAAAAGGCATCTGACAAAAAAATATTCTGTCTAGAAGGAGATTGTATAGATACTTAACTGAAAATTACATTTTCCTAACCCCAAACTGTGCGTTAGCAGTGTGAATTTTTATTTAAAAAGTCCTTTTATCATGATTTAGTAACTAGTGTTTAGAAAAGTGTTTTCTGAAGGTTTTGTTCCTTTTCATTTCCTTTGGTAGCAGAAGATGTAAAAGGTACGTCTAGTGTATTTTATGAAAACAAATGGAGACAAAAGCATTCTACTTCTATATTTATTACTGCTTCTCTTTTCTAATAAAGGTTTATTGAATCAGTGTTACAATATTTTTTCAAGGTAAGTAAACACTTGGACTAAACTTAATTAAAACAATAGAAAGGGGTTTTTAAAACATTAATTTGCACAGAAAATATTTTGGTCATTCCGCTATCCTCTGCACTCCAAAGCATTTATAAATATTGCATGTCTTAGTTATACAAATTGTTATGTTCTCAAAGTAGACATGCTTTAATTACTTGAATATTGAGAAAAAGGATGAGGTTGGGAAAGAATTATGATTTAAAAGTCAATATAAAAATAATCAATGCTTCCTTATTCCCTTCCTCTCTTAGCAAGGTAAAGGGAAAAAAAAACCCTAATCTTTCACAGCAAGGATTATTTTTTCACTCCTATTATTATATTAGATAATATTGACTGCTATTTCCTTCTACCCATCTACAGGACATAAGCACAGTAATTCTACTGCAACTCGGATAATTGCTACCTGCTATACCTATCTGGTGTGAATTAGAAAGTTTTCTCTTGCTAAATTTTTAGCTTGTGCTGTATTTGAACAAAAAGTTCGAAACCAAAAACTTAGCTCCTTGTTTTTTGTTTCTCTCTCTTCTTTTCTTTTAATCTATTTAATGTGGGAACCTATGGTAATTACTGTGGAAAGAAAGCAGATTGTGTGTAAAATCTGACTCTGGAATAACTTCATGCCTTCATCGCTAATTTTATATAGTCATCATGAACATGGTTGAAATTGTAATGAGCTTGCTCTGCAGTTTCATACAGAAAACTGCTAGAAACCTAATCCATAATGCAAGACAGCAGAACACTTTATAAGTAAATTACCCACAACACAGCAATAAATCAAAGACAGGCCCATCTGTCATTTTAGAAGCAGTGGGAGTCTATTACAGTTTGGCACAGGTATGATGCAGCCGGGAGGAGAGCACTTGGCTGGCACAGTACCTGCTACCGGGAGGAACCAATCACCTTTTGAGACATGAAAGGCAAAAAAAAAACCAACCCGATCACCCCAGCAAGACTGGCCGTAATGAGAAGCCGAAACACAATAACGAAGTATCAGGACAAAAGAGGAGAGCAGCCTAGTAAGAATGTTCTGACTGATTTACATTTCTCTCCAACGCCTTACTGTCAAACTAAACATAATATTCAGTTCAACTTGTAAAGAAAAAGACATGTTTATTTTTTTACTGTTGCATTAAAGGTAACTTTAACTTTTTGATTGGGAGAGGGAAAATAATTTTTGTCCTTACTTTTTGCAATACTATCTATCATTCTTTCCCATTTCAAAAATTGTGAAGATCAATGTCAACATCACAAGTATGTGCAGCAAAAATCCAGGTAATCATTATAAACAAAAACTGATAAAGATGAGAAAGAGAAAGCAAGTGATGGCAGTGAAGGCCCTATCATGACACAATGAATATTTTCATGTTCAATGAATAAGCTTCTGTCTGCACAGCCCACACTGGTACTCATGGCAGAGAATTTACATATTCACTTATATGTCAGTGGGTTGATTTCATGATGGCCTTAATTATGCATCAAGTTAAAAGATGCATATAAATAAAAGAACTAATGTACCTACAAGTTCAATTATGTGCATGTTCTACCAAATAACAGGATGCATCCTCTGAAAGGAAGTATCTGAGAAGTTTTTTCTGAGCTGCAGCTGTTTTTCGCTTTCAGAATGTTTTGCTGTTCAGCGATACCAAGTATCTTTTAATAGCTTGCTTTATTCTAATAAATCTCAGTGCTTTCTGCAAGGACCAATAAGACTCACAGAAGCCAGAAATACTACATCTATCCATTTAGGAGGCTGTAACCTGATGTATGCCGAAACAGCATAAGATGATTCAGAAATAATCCAAAAGGCAAGACTAACACACCCTTTTCTAACTATAAGGCACCCTGGGCTTCCAAATAAAATCACAAACTCAGGAATTGTAACTACCAGAAACCATCCACAAATACTGTGGTATGCAATGACTCTCAATCATGCCTAAATATTTAGGGAATAATGAATTTTCTCATTCACAATACTGTGATGATTATATATATGGCTTTTGATAAAATCAATACTTAGTCCTGAGGTTCTCACATTGTTCAAAACTGTTAGCGAGTCTTGTACTTGATCAATCATAAAACCCTTCAAAAATTGCTAACTATTTAAAATACTGCACTATGGCAAAGCTAAATAGGACATACATCTGTGGAAGCTGATGAGAATTTTCTAAAAACCTGAAAAACTAAAGGCTGATAGTCAGTGAAAAGGTTTTGCTGTATTTTCCTGTTTTGTTTTTTTTTTCCCAAGTAGATAAAACTCCAGGATAAAGTAAACCACCCCTCATTTTCCAAAATAAATAATTCCTTTGGGGTGGCAAGTATACTGTAGCACTGCTGTGTAGAAAAAGCAAGATTTATCTTCCAAGTGGCTCACCTTCTCCAGCAGTCTCAACATGACATGGCCTATTGCTAAAATTAGGCTTTATAAATGAAAATAGACTATTTTTAAGTTAAGAGTCACACAAAATTTTTGTGTAAGAGTATTGTCAGACTTTCTAAAAACTACTATCAGCACCAGAAAAGCATGACTTCTGTTTTTAAAAACAGAAAACCATAAAAAACTACTGAACTTAGAAATCAGTACTTAATGAATACTTGCTGCTCAGATCAGACCAGATCCAGGAATAACATTCTAAAACTCCACTATGGCAAGTTCAGCTGTGTGTCTGAAATTTCTATTTTGAACATCTGTTCAATTTAAGAAAAAAAAAAAAAAGCCATACAACTACATTTTCAAAGATTTTTATGAATGGCATGTAGTATGTAGGCAATGGAAACTTCCTTACCTGTTTCACTCTATTTCATCTGATTTGAGTCTGGCAAGGGCAAGCTGACAAATGAATATTTACATGTATATGGATACTTGTGTTTAGTTTAATAATGTATGTATACCAAAAGCTGCTGTAAGCCTAGTTAAATAATGATGTGGTCTTGAGTTTGCCATAGCTCTTCCTTTCCTATGAATGTTCATCATAAACAGAACTGCCATTTCCTAGACTCCTGTGGAAATACAAAAATCCCTGATACTTACAGATGACATAGTTACAAATATCTAAAATTTTCCAGAAACATTTCCTAAGAACTGAAGTAGCATTAATGAACACACCAAGAATTTGGTATCTGCCTTTTTCCACTTTCAGTTTAACCACCAAAGGTTTGAAACTTAAGAAAACATGGAAGTGCTGTCTCCCATTCCTCTTTAAGAAAATGCAGAGGCACCTCTGGCTGAGTGAGTGGCTACCAAGTCTTGATCTACTCCATGGCAGAGCCCTCCACTGCACCCTAAAACAACTGCTCAGAGAAAGAAGCTCAAAGAGGCGGCACCCAGTTTCAGAAGGGAGGACCTCAGGTATGTCACTGCCCAAGGTGGTCGAGTACACACCACAGCCTCCTGGAGGGGAAGGGAAGTGGGAACACGCTCCATCCACGGTTCCCCCAAGGCACTCCACGGCATTGCTGCCTCTTGCAATGCATATCGAGTATCTGCCCACAGACTACATGGACAACCAAGATAACCAAACTGGAGCTGTGAAGGACAGACTTGAAAAGCTGGGGCAAGGCCTCATGCTGCAAAAACAAAAGCTGCCCTGCTGCCCTCATTCTGTTACTCTTTTTAAAATGTTTCTTCTGATACTTAAGAAATGAAAAATGGGCAATCTGAGCTTCAAATCCCAATGCTGCCTATATAAAAATGCACAATATCACATAATTGTGAAGTAGTTGCTTACTACTTAAAATTTACTGATTGCTTTTAAATTAACTTTATATACAATTACTGCTTTTTCTCTGTAAAAAAGTACATTTAGGTCCATTTCTTCTTTTAAACTAGACTGATTTAACTGAAGAGGTGCTAAAAGACCATAAATTAAGAGATAAAATAAAAGCAAAATATGGGGTTAGAAGGAGATGTCCTTTGGGATATTTGAGACAGTTGTAATTTTTTTCCATTTCCTCTATGTATAAAGTTGAATTAAATATTTTTTAATGTCTCTTATACTACTTGCAATTGGCAAAACTGGTCTGATTCTTTTTCTGTTTTCGAGACCTTGTGTAGTTTGAGTTCTATTAGAGAAAAAGCAAAATATACAAAAGGATAGCTTAAGGAAAATGGATCACTAAATAAAATTAAATAATAACCCTCCCCAGATAATACCTGGTATTTTATCAAACCAATTTAACAATTTTATGCTATAAGACAATCTGTATGCTACTACAAATCTTGCCTCTATTACCGTGTTGTTCCTGGATATTTTATGCCCATGACAGGATGTAACTGAAAAAATATTAACTCTTATAAAAATGTAATCTCTTCAATCATGACAATTCAGTGACATTCACAGCATTAGGCAAACATCTCCCTATTAGGAACTGCCAACATCTGAAGGAAGAAATATTTAACTAATGATCTTCACCTCCTTGTCAGTGACTGTTCATTTTGCCTTCACACTAGACTATTAACAAGTTCAGCACATGTACTTCTGGTTCTTTCAAATAAATGTTGTCTTTGTAAAGGCAAAAATATTTGAGATGTGCTGACTTCCTAGACATTAAAAACATCAAAGGTGGTGTCACTTAGAATATTGCTTTTAGTTACTGCTGCATTCCTCTTTTACTTACACCAAATTCAGGAAGGAGAGTGCTAAGATGACATTGATTTGTTGATTTATTCACTCCTTTTGTAAGGTAGAATCGTCTGTCAAACTTTATTACTGAAAAGAGAACATGGATCAAGTATACCTGGCTTGGACATCTCTCTTCTTTGTCAGGTATTAGCCCTTCACTAATTGATACTAGGATCTGATGCATGTACTATATCTGAGAGGTATTTTTTTCCGTGAGAACAGTTCCACTACTTCAGCAGAAAAAAGTCTGAACTTTGTCAGAGTGACCAGAATGTATCAATACGTTCTTTTTTGTACCACTTCTCGGTGTGCAAGTTTACTGTCCAACATTTGATGGCTTATAATCACTCTTAATTTTATCTGATACATTTTGTTTCTGGCCCATAAGAGTAAACATTTGGAGCAATATTTGCTCCCTTACCATATTTTGATTTCTCTCAGCATGCAATGCTTGGCACAGGTCAAATTCTTAGATAATTTTTAACATATTGAAAATCTCTTTCATAATGATTTCATAATGAAGTCTCTTTCTTGTATTCCTGAGTTCTTCCATTTTGAATTATGTTTGTTCTGGTTTTGCATACCTTGAGCTTTAGAAGGATCTGAAGGAGAGAGATTTCAGCAAGCATTTAATTTCTGGCTGCTTTCAGTGGGAGAAAGACCCGAACTTTCCTTTCATTAGTTGCGTTCCACAGATACGTTTATGATGTTATTCAGAGAAGAATCAAATAACAAGCTCTTTCTTAACTTCCACTATGTTGCCTAGCAGTTCATGTTAATTTCATTATTTTACATAATTCTTACAAGGAAAAAAACGGAGCCAATAAATACACAACATTAGAAATATATGTCTAAACAAAAGAAATTGATCCTAGCCCGTAAGCCCAAAAAAATTTCAGAAGCCTCACTCTCCTGATTTTTTAATTTCAGAAGAAAAAGAAAGCAATGAACTATGCAAAAAGGCATAATGGAGTAAATTAAAACTCTGAAGTCCGTAGCTGGAATTAATATACTTTTTCTCAAGTCTCAGATACGTGAAATATAAACGATTTTTATCTGCCAATATTTTAGAAAATATGATGACAAAATAGGTACCACAAACAGGTTTTTGAAATACCCATTTATCTAGTTTGCAGAGTAAAGAAAAATAAAGAATACTCATTAGGAATTTATAGTAATGGCTTATAATTCTCATGCTATAATCAAAGATTTATTTCAAAATATGATTAAACTATGAAAAAGCAATGGTCAAAAGTATACAAACAAGTCCATAGAGTTGTTATAGCTGATAATATTTATCAGGGTCCAGGGTCTCAGAAACCAGTAGAAAAAAATTCTTTATTCAAGACATCCTTTATCTCTAGCACTTAATAACCAGCATACAAATAGATTCCAGAAAATAAGAAACATTTTTTCAGAAGTGTAGAAATATGCTATTTCTGGCTCATTTGTTAAATTTCTGATTGTCAATGTCATGCTATTTTTTTACCTCAGAAGTCAGGAAACTAGTAAGAAGTAAAAAAAAAAGGAAAAATGAATGTGTTGAGAGTTGCAGGAACTGAAAAATGACCGATATTTCTATGCTAATGTTTAATGAAGTGTGTGCATAAAATCAGAGAACAAACAAACTAATAAACAAAAAGTTTTGTTTGCCGTTATGTGAAAAGATGAGAAATACAATACTGCTTGACTGCTGCTGGGTTTTAATTTGCAAAGAAAGTGCAAATGAGAACTGGCTTTACTGAGCACAGTTTAAAATACACAGATATCTTTACCCATGTACTGTATTTCTGATGCTCAAAACATTGTGATATAGTGCTGCAGCCAGCAAGGTCTGAGGATAATGATTAAGATGAGATTTCAGGTGAATAGTAACATTTCTTGTGATTTCTTAAATCTGTGTATATGTGTGTATATATGTTGACCCTAACCTCTAATGGAACTGCAGTAATACTTCATGTCCATTGTTATGATGGTTCTGTCCCACAGCTTCCTAGAAAGGTCCTATTTGGATAAAATCACTTTCCTTTCTGTTCACAGAACAGAATAATAAACCAGCTGGGTTATGTAACCTACCAGAATTAGCCCTTTGACATTATACTGAGATGAATACGGGGTTTCACACGGTCACTGACAAAACTCAGATTTTGGTTTTAATGATCATCTCTACTCTCTTTCTAAACCTCTCATTCTCACTTATATTTTATACAGCATGTGAAATTTCTTGCTTGCAAACTTGTTTTGAACAGCTGTTTTGTCAGCCAAAAGCTAATTTTTCTGTCACTGAACTTACAGCTCATCCCTTACCTCTTCCTCTGCCTCATATATTGAACCCATGATCTTGTTGCAATTTGAGCTCTACAAAACTGAATATAAAGCCTTCTTCACCCACACATTCTCATTTCATCCCTCTTTGCTTCCTTGTAAAGAAAATCCCCCAATCCACCCTACTTTTTCCCCCCCTCTTTCTTGCCCAGCAAATTCAGGTGTTTCCTCTTCATCCTCAGCAGATGCCAGAGTCACCCTCTCTGCTATTTAGTCTCTGCCAGGTTTCTCCCTCAGGTTTGTGTTACATCATACTGTGATTTCTGCCCAGTTTGCCTTTCTGGACCTTGTTATGGACATATGCCAAATACTATTGCTCAGGCTGTGTATCTTATTTGCTGGTGTGAACTCTGATTTCATTACTTTGCTCAGCTGACCTCTACCCTGGCAAGGCTTCTCCAGTTCCCCATTTACTACAATAACAAATTTTGTCATCTTTTAAGCACCTCAGTAATTCTGCATATTCTTTTCATCCCTTGCTGTGGCTTGTTCTGATTCTTTCTTCCTCATGCCATCATTGCTAGCTGTGTCTTCCAGTTTCATACCACCATCCACACTTGTCTCTGATTTTTATTACACCTCTGACAGTTTTAATTAGTACTTACTCCAGAGAGCTCCCACTCTTTATCCATTCATGTCTTTTTAATTCCAATCTCACACAGAATAAAACAACCTTTTACTTCCTGCTTCATAAAGAACTCTCTTCCACTAACCTTTCTCTACTTTTCTACCTTTGACCACAATTCTTTTTGACCTTGGCAAGGACCCTACAGGCCATGGATTCACATGTACACAATACTGTTACTAAGCAAATGAAGACCTCTTCTGGGCACTCCTCTGGGGAAGTTATAAACTAATTGATATGGTCCCATCCTCATTTAAAGGCCATTCTTTTGACATGTTCAAGGGTGCTCCCTGAACAGCACTCCAATGGAATGACAGGAAATTGTACAGACATGCCCAAGCTACCAAGATCAAGGCCCTTGTTCAAGCTACCTAGGCCAAGTACCTACAGAATGTAGCAAAGGGATACAAAGCGAGTCTGAAGCAAGGGATAGAGTTTTCACAGATGAGTTTAAAGGAAGTCGAACATCAAGAACCGGCGGCTCTCTAAGCAAAGTAGGTTCCTGCAGAAATATACTGAACTCATGGAGTGTTCTGAACACCTTTGTGTTCAATGACATTGGCCACAGGATTCAGACTGTACTAGATTATTTCATGTAAAGTCATACCACCTTTTCACGGTTAAAACATGCCATTAATCCATTTCAGAACTTATGAACTTATGAGACAACGAGTTACCTTTTCTTGATATTGCCGTCGCGAGGAATCCAGAGACTGAATGAGGGCAGTGGCATGACCAACAAACATGGCATAACAAGTAGCCCCCACAATCATACTCAGCATCGTTATCCAGAGGTCGGACATGCTGACGGGGGCGCGGGCTCCGTAACCAATGCAGAGCATATGGCTCATGGCTTTGAAGAGTGCATAGGAGTACTGCTTTCCCCAGGAATCGTTCTGCAAGAAAAGAGACAAGTGACTGAGCCTGCGAGCAGCTGGAGAGAAAATTACATTTGTACCTGTTTAGTGGGATCATAGATTGCTGACTCTGAAATAGTAGGCTGGTAATCTATCCTCTATGCTTGAGAACAGATATTCCTTCTAAATTAACTGTTAGATAAAGTATCAGAGATTTTGTCGCACTGAGATGAAATAAGATTGACTATTTTTAATACATTATTGTATTCTTAAATGTGGGTGCTAGCCTAATTGCAAGGAGACTAAAGGTCAGCTTTATTTTACAGCCCATCAGATGGATTATAAAAAGCTGAGTACTCAGACTTATCAAGCACAATAAGGTGGTATTTTGTTTTAATGTGTGTGAACATACTCCTATGGCTCTATTTCTTTCCTTTTGGAATTGTCAATTAACACATGACCATATTTACCTTACTAGCTTCCTTTCGCTTTTCAAGGACAGAAAAAGAAGTTATTATTTGTTGTCATGTCTGCTTATCCTGATTTTTCTTTTTGTAATATTGCGTTTATACTGGGATAATCTCAATTGAAAAGAAGTGTGTTTATTTTCCATCATAGCAAACCTATGTTCATAGTCATAATCTGTGAAAGTCAGCTCAAAAAAAAAAAGGCAATGCCTAGGTCCTGCACTTCTGATGTGTAGCTACCTCTTCCCAGTCTCTCTGATAGATCAGAAGGGCATGACTTCTTGCTCACAAGCTTTTAAAATTGCAAAGATTTTGGCAGCATTCTCCCTTTAGCTTTACATAAAGACGTCAAAGGGGCTGTTCCCAGCAAAAAGCAGGCACCTCAACACATTCCAAAAAGCCCTGGTAATCCCTGTCCGATTTTTCTATTTTCCAAGCCAAAAGAATGAAACAAGAACAGGGAGACAAACAGTCCTTACAGGCATGCAGTGCACATAAGAAAATACAGTATTTACCACAAAAAGAACGGAGAACAAATTAAATAAAGAAGAAGGAAGAACTGGGATGACAGGAGAAAGATTAGTCTGTTATACAGTATAGTGTCTACTACACAGGACCAAAAATAATAAACTTGTTAACATAAATGTCCAAACCAGCAGTAGCATTTACATATAGAGTTTATGTGTGACATACCAATATTTGTGTCTCTGTTTTACCAATACAAGCTTTACTCAAATGCCCTAATTTCTCAGAGCTGCAAGCTTGCTCTCTTGCCATCTAAATGCCAACATTACTAACTATCCTTATGCTTTACATCTATTAAAATGCTTTTTCTATACCCCCTATTAGCCTAAATAACTGGCAAAAGAAAATAAGCTGCCAACTGTTGTATTGCAGATGACAGTTACTACTTTTTCACTAACATAATAATTTACAAATTAATGGTTTCTCTGTATTTAACACTTGTTTCATGTTGTAAGTCACATCTTTTCAGATTTGTGAGCTGTTTGTTGATTTTTCACAAGTTAGAATTTTGCGTCATAAAAATAGCTAAGGAATAGGTTTTGAGTGTCTACACTTAAAAAAAAAAAAGAAAAAAGGAAAAAGATAGCTGGAAGGCAGGGAGGTTTCAGTAACTAATAAGGAAGTAAGTTTCCTATTGTTTTGGTCCTTTAAAAAATACTCAAAAAATGAAAGAAGTGAAGAAGCTTCCCTGAAAAACCTCAGTTTCAGGATTCAACTACCCAGTCTGAGCACAGAAGCTCCTTGCTGTTGGGGTCACTGCAGATATTCTAATGAAAATTCCCTATTTCTCAGGAAAGCAACTTTAAAAAGTTAAGGCACCAGTTATTTTGAAGACCTTTCCTTCCAGCTAGAATCAAACTCCTTCAGTAGAAATAATTAATGAGGAAATTGTTAGAGACCCATATCAAATTACTTAGCAGTTGTGCTTCATGTAGATTACATTGGAAAAAGCAATAAACTGCATGCTAGATGAAATATACCTAGGGTTTTTCAAGGCTACAAGTAGTGTTATTAAAGCCACAGTATCCATGAGGCTGTAAGATCAAACCTTCAGTTCTTGTAGGGCTCTGTAAAGTGGATCCTGCTCCTAGATTTATTAGCATAACTATTATAATAATTAAACAAAAATAAAAGTTAATCATGATCCTGCCTATGAATATTTTCTATCAAATCCATAGTGTGACAAATCACAATTAAAATACTTTCTATAAAATTTTATTTTTACACCAAAGTCTCTGAGTTAATCTAAACACTAATGGATTTTATTTCTTGACTGAGATACTTTTCAAGTCTGTGAATCACAGTTTTAAGTAAAATATCATTGTTTTAAGAAAGAATAAGAAAATGGAAGTGAGGAGCAGCAATAAGAAACAAAGTACAAAGAATGTTTTCTACTAACAGGGTAACAGGGTGAGTGAAAAATAAAGTAACTACTACTAAAGAAGTAGTACCAGAAGGGAATAAGTGGGAATAAGAGAGCTGTAAAGACAGAAGAGAAATAACTAAAAATGTACAAAAAAATAAACAAACATACATTTAACTACATATCTGCCCATACATACATATATATATATGCGCCAAAGTGTGATCCAACACCTCAGACAGTCACAACTGCACCTGAATCCAGAGTGGAGGTCACAGCCATCTCAGATGGCCATTTTTTTATACAAACAGCACCAGCTTTTTACAGACCATGCTACAGGCTAGGCACATTTCAGACATTCGTGAATGGATGGTCCTGAGCAGCTGGTCCTCAGACAGGTAGAAAGGCTTTAGGACAAGGAGAAAAAAAAAGTAAGGACTGACAAAGCATCTGAATTCAGCTTGGACGGTCTGAAGATTTTGTTGTTGAAAATACTTGTCAATGCATTTTTGTTTCTGTTCTTTAATAACGATGGGTTCTTGTAAAATCAGGTGCAAAAATTTGTCTTTTTAGTTTGTCTGTGGATTTTTTTTTTCAATACTGGTCAACAAATACCATTGTGGAGGGTACAGATTTCAGTAGTTACTTGTGTTGTTCAGTGATTGATTCCATATATAAACCACTTAAAAAGAACATTGATTCTAATGTCAAATCCTATACATCATGTATGTTACAACCAACGTTACTAAATTAAATAATAATTATTTATTATTTTCCTAATAATGTTGTATAACCTAAGGGTTTGGCAGTAGTAACACTAACCTTGTTTCATTGTGAGGGGTGGGAATTTTCCACAACCTTGTTCCAACATGCTGCTCTTTGCTGTTCAAAAGCAAGGTGTGACCATTTCTCTGCTACTGGCATACAGTGATATTTTTTTTAAATAAGTAGTTTTGCACCTGCATCATGAAATTTTTACATAACATATTCACAGATGTTAATAAAAGACTTAATAGAAGTCCATTCTATGAAATAGAAAATCCTGGTTTTATACAGGTGTCTTTAATACAATCTTAACTATTAATATCTATATAAATACACATTAACTGTTTCCCCAAATGATAATATTCTGGTTTTAATGTATAGATTAAAAAACCCCAACAACAACAAACCCTCTACAAGCTGAATAAATGGCCTACCAATTAATAAAAAGGGGCCTTTAATTTCTTAGTTGACTATGAGTTGATCACTGTCTCAAGATTAGCAGTAATCAGTTTAAAAAGTTTTAAATTAAATTACATTCATTTGGAAAACCTATTAAAGACTGTAATTTTGAGAAATACCAAAGCTGTTTATCTAAGGATTGATTACATAATCTAGCTTGATGACATTAGGAAATCCTCACATTTCTGACAGAAATGGTCACTGATAATTTACAATTAGTGCTGTAACTATATACATTAACTTCGCAGTTATCCTGAAGAATACATTACTTCCAGGGCACTTCTGGTTCTTAAAAATCTGTGTTGAAACCTTTTCCTTCACCAAAGGATGTTATGGTTTGTCCCATAATTTCACCTAAGACTGCTACAAATATCTTTTTGTAATATTAACTTTTCACCTCAAAAGAAATAAATCACAGATAGGCCACACAGCACCTTCTAAGGGACAACAATAAAAGGCAAATTATTTTTCTGAGGTGATTAAGAAAGGGTTTCTATTTTACTGTTATCTATGGAGGTTTTCATCAGGTAATTTTGTTGTCATAAGATAAATCAATTCCACTCCCATATTGTAGTCATTCCTGGAGGCACAGCTTCGCTTCCCTCAGCCATATCCTTGCACTGAGATATAGATTGATTTAGAAATCTCATACCAAGGAGACTACTGCACAGACAGTAATGGTTTCCTCATTTTTTTGCCTCGGTCCCTTTTTTCTTTCACGTTACAATTACTGCAGGTGTCACAGAAATGGTTCTGTCAGTTTGCAAGGGCATGCTTTACAATCATGGAGTAAAGATTGGCTTAATAATTAAGAGAGATGGTTTCTACAAGGATTTTGAACTCATCCTTAGTCTCCCTTTCAAAACTGTAGTAGAAGTGGGGAAGTAGCCTCCCTCCCTGAAAGAACTTGCCTTATGACTCACACCTCAGTCTTTCACGCTCACCATTGTCTTTAGGTCCTTTTGAAAGGAAAGGAAGATCTTAACCAGACATAGATAGATAGTCCCTATCCTAGTAAATTTAAAAGTATTAGAAAGCATTCCCAAGCTCTAGAAGTTGGCTCACACAGTTTCACTTTTAAAAATGCCCCATGTCTAACACTGGCCCCACAGCACTCTCCCAAGCAAGAGCAGTTGTATGTTGGAGCTGGTGTAGGGGAAGAACCCTTCCTCCTAGGCAGCTGGCATGCTGGCTTGTCCTGTGCTGAAACCCAAACAAGATTTATACTACAGACAGAGTAGGCAGCTCCTAAACAACTAGTCCCAATGCCCATCGAAAGTGAACACTTTAAATTTATTTATGACAACGGAGGCAGCTAGACAGTCCATAAGTAAGCCCTCTGGTTTTAGCATTGTCATGGGAAGCCATTGCACAAAATGAATGTAAAGTTAGGGTTGAAGAGTTTGAAGAAAGCACAAAGCATCCTTGTCTGCATGGTGGCAGAGGCTGTAACACAATAGTGTCCCTGAGGAAACACCTGCCTAAAATCTGGAGGACACAAGCTACTGCTGGTCAAATTTACTGTAAAAATTAGTCTTTTCCATCAGGAATTCAATTAAACTGTATTAATGTCTTATATAGCCATGAGTTATGGCTATATACTTATTTGCAAGTTATTATTATCAACTGGTTCTAGAAGACTTCTTACACTGAAGAGTTACTTATAATTTAACTAATCAAAAGGCATGCTGAGAAAAGGCTATACATGCATGTTAGTGAAATTTTTACCAGGTATGTGTGACATAGCTAGCAAAAAGGCCGTGTGTTTCCTTCCCTGTGTCACCTAGTTATGTGCACATAATACAACAATACAACTGGGCCTCTGTATTGAATCTGTCATTTCCTCAGTAATCCATATGTATATATTTTGATACAGATTTATGGTTTGCATACTTTTCCATCAGGAAGCTGCACAATTTTCTGCCTCTGGTATCATACAGTAACTTAGAATTACACTTTAGTTAAAATCTCAGACAGGAAATTGGAGCAAAATATCATCTCAGCATTTCAGCTTTTAAAGAAATTGTTTGAATTTCCAATGAATAACCAAGTAGGCCAAGGGGAATGGTGTCCACTATTTACTGTTTCAAAGCTCATGCAAATGCAAAACTACCATGTAAAACCTCTAGTTCTTATCACAGCTATTACTATTGTGAATATCTTGCTTTGTAAAACTAGTAAACAAAGGCAAGGTGGGATCAGACTTGGAAGACTAAAAATCCCGGTGTTCTAAAATTCTTAAGAAGTGCAAGGAAGAAGAGTCTATTTTAGGAAGTGTGCAAGTACATACGATTTAAAACAGAAAAACCCTGAATTGGTAAGCTCAGTGAAATAAGCAGATGTCTTCAGAAACTTCTGAACATTTCTCTCTGCTGATACGTGCACAGATAACAGATGGTGTAAGTGACTCAGCATATACTTTCAAGAGCAGTACTAGCAGGAAAAAAATTAGAAATTGTTTGGCATTGCATTCCACAGGAAAAGTGTGACTGGAGGAGCAATGACTAAATATTATATATTTACTCTGTTCAGAGTAGTTACATGACTTTGCTGTCATTACAGCTTGTTCATTTTTTGGTGCTATGTCTTTGGCACTAGCCATCAAACAAAAACACTGTGGCATGGCAGATCTTTCCTTTTATTTTGAATATTTTTCCTGATGCAGAAAAAATCAAACATTAATCTGTGAATACACTCCCCATTAAGAGCAAGTAGCCAGCGTATCTACTTGTGATCACCTAGAAAGGATGTAAGGATGAATAATTTTCATTGTAGTTATAATAAGTGTGACAATTCGTAAACAGCAGAAGGACAGATATTTGGTTTATGCATAAAGCCTGTTTTTTCACATATATTTGAGTTACTGTTCAAACAAATAGGCCCATTGCATTCAAAAGGATAAGATATGCTCACAATCTTGTAGGGGAGGCTTCCCCATGGGCTGCTCAGTACTGCTCTTCATTCCTTGTATCTGTGCATAGTTAAGAGGTACAGTAGTGAGTTTTTACCACTGTAAATATAAAGTTACAAAATAATAAATTAAGTCTTATGTGAAAAATACTTTTTCTGTTCTTTTGCCTGTGAATCAGCTCACTAATGACTCATCCTTTTATCTGGTCATTGTGCTCCCTTAATGGAACCCAAAAGACTGAAGAAATAACATTCCATGGCAAAGGATTATTTTAATAAGAATTTTAAGGGAATTTTAGCTTACAAAGATGTTAGAAAGCTTTTATGAAGTTTAGAGTAAAAATATTAAAAGTAAAAACTATATTTTTCCAACATGAAAATTTAACAGTGCTAGAAAACATTCCCCTATTATGGAATTTGACTGTCTATACAAAACACTTTTTCAGAAAACAGTGGGTTTGGCTCAAGTCAATTAATACTCTCCAGAACAGCTCCTGAACCAGCCACTAGCCTGAGAGTTAGCACATGTTTACCTGAGGCCCCTTTGCCTTGGTAAGTAAGAAATCCAGTTGCATGGAAGCAGGTTGTGGAAGCAACTGACTCCCAGGAGAAAAAACAGATGTGGTCATATTTAATCTATATATTTAATCTATCAGTACTGCCCCCTCATCAATCAGTCAGTGACCAACTAAGGGAAGAATACTGGGGAAATAATTCTTCCAAATTGTACCTGTTACTTCATCTCTTCCCTACCTCCTGGAAAAGCAAAATCAGAGTGCAGGGAAACAGACAGGCATTTTTAAAGGATTTATGTTTCAGTTCCGTAAAGAACTCTTGCAGGATGTGAATTGCTTCTACAAGAGGGGTGTCAGGGAGCTCTAGACTTTGCCAACAACTGGTGACTTCTTTTTTATACTCTGTTTTCAAACTGATCATCTTTAGCATAAATTGCTGCTTCTGGAGAGCATTCCTTCTCCCCTGATTTGAAATTAACTTAATTATTACATAATATATTTTTAAAAATAGTTTTTACAAATGTTACCACAGAAACTGCAGATGTTACCATGACATTCTATAGTGAACAAAGCTCCTTATTGAAATGTCAAATGAATTAAAAATCTGATCAAGGCAGTTGGCTTTTGTTTTCCTTTCTGATAATGCACTCAAATTTTGATAATGTTCAAACCACTCTGATTTTTTAGCCCAAAATTAACTTAATTGCCATTGTTTACAAGGGACTGACTGGAACAGTTATACATTGCCTGTAAATGGGAAAATATATTCTAATCACAGTAAGTATTGTGTGGTTACAGTAAGTGATTACAAGTGTATCTACAGGTTTCTTCTGGGCAAACAATGCATCCTAAAAAGAAACACTTTCTTACAGGAAAAAAAGAAAAAAAACACCAATACAATGGCATATCCAATAAAAGAATACATAAATCCTGCAAGATAGCATTTTTGATGAGCAACTTTGTTCATGAAATAGCTCTGTTCAGGAGAGGAAAAAACTCAGTGTGTATTAAAGACAATGTATCTCTTTGTTCTGCTCCTTTCATTTGGTGAACGGAGCTGAATATAATGTAAAACAGTTTATTTAACAAGCCTGAAGTATTGAATCAAACCATTTATGAAATGCTTTTACAATGCAATCACCAAGAAAAGCTTTGAATTTTTAAGAGTAGCTATCAGATAGTCAAGAATAGGCAGATGATAGTGTGGGCTTAATATAGAGCAGTTCTGGGAAACAGTTGAAGGAGTGAAGTGACATAAACCTGACTTGTGACTCCATAGTGTATGGCTTTATTCAAAACTGTTAGGAAGGATCTACACCATCACAGACAATATTTGCAACCAATTTAGGAAAGGGAACTTGGCAGAAGGAACTCAACCTCTCTACTATGTGAACAACTCAGACTAGACAGCAAATTATGTGAAGCATCCAATCCTAAATAAAATGACAAATGGAAAATTATGTAGTTTCGGAAGTGGATACTGAGCTTTCTGAGTGCTGCCACCATTCTCTTTGAATCAAACTGATTTTGAAGTTACATTTAAAAAAGGCAGGAAATAACAAACCTCACGAATGGCAGAAAATGCTATCATTAGGAAATATCTAGGCAAACTTGATACATAATTTGAAAAGTACATAGAGATGCACAGAATAATAGTATCCCAATGCTTTCTCACTAAGAATATTTCAAAACATTCAAACATTTTCCAAGACACACTTTCCTCCTTGTTCTATATACAGGCATACTCTAGTTAAATATAGTTCCTTTGTAAATATTTTTAAGAATGTGTCCTTAGGGGAAAAAAAATAAAAATAGTGGATTACAGTAGATTAAAATGGTCTAATATAATCTACTCACAAGGAGTCTGAATATGTTTTAATCTGCTTAAAAATCAATCAAGGTGAACCAATGCTACTTTGACACAGAGAATCACCATAAGGGTGGGATTGGGATTTGTGAGTTACTGAATGTAGTGCTTTAAAAACCAGGGTTTTTTCTCTAGCAAAGTGGCGCTTCATACCACATAGGCTAATTCAAGTATCATTTTGCTTAGTCTAAGGATATAATTTTTACCATTTTTTATTTAAGTAATGTATTTTTTAAGGCAGAGGATCATTGCTGGTTTTAAGCATTTTTTTTCACTTAGCTGGTACTTTTTTTGTCAGTTTTTCAATAAATTTCCTAACCTGATGCCTTTGAGACTCTAGGCTGCATCTGGTTAGTTTACAGTTCTTCAGGAAATTACCTTACTAAATATCTAAGCCCTCAAGAGGCTGTTCTGCATTTTTGGTAAATCACAATCCTTCATCAAGTACTACGTCCTACAAAAAGCTGTGCATTATTTTACTAGGCAGTAACAGCAGGAAGCAAAATAGTTCTGCAGCTGAAAACCTATTTTGGCTCTATGAAAAGAACAAACCTCAGTGTCAAAGCAAGTAGGCTGAATCTAGGTCAGAGGCTTTTTTTTTTTTTTTTCTGAGAACACATCTGAGTTTCCTGATGACCTTTTCTTAAACTCAGATGCCTTAAAACTGCAGGTGCTTACTAGAGTCTGCAAGATTTTCAAGGTAATATAATATAAAGGAAAATTATTTAGCAGCCTAAACACCACCCACAAAATGAGGTCTAGGCATTAAAAAAAAAAAAAAGGCAAACTTAGTGACTCACAAATATTTAATTTCCCTCCTCTAGCAAACAGCATTTAATCTAGAGGAGGTAAAATCATGGAAAAATATCCTGACCTTTGGGGTATGAACTTTGTATTCTGAGGGGAAGGAAGGGGAAAATGCTACTCTTTTATTATCCTTGAGGGAGTTAACAGAGCACTTGAGTGACCCTGTAGCATTCACCTAAGAGGTGTGGAGCAACCAGGTCCCAGTTCCAGCTGTAAAGACAGGGACAACCCTGTACAGCCATCAGTCAATGCCCACTTGGTCCCTCTAGGCTTTCTCAGGTACAGTCACCCCAGTGCGGGGTGCAGCATCAAGAACAGCCACCAATTTCAGCTTGAAACTGACAGTATGACAGTATGTCAGAGTCATGATCCTGGGACACTGTGCCTGTGCTTCTGGACAAATATGAACATGCAGTCAAAAATGACTGGGCAGACTACTAGAAGAAATACATACTGACAGCTGTTGGACACCAGCTGAGTTCCTCAGCTTCAAATTTCTGAAAACTGAAGGAAACATAACCCCATGCTCACTGTGGTTTTCCTTCCTGGGCATGTACTCCTTGCCACCCTTGGAAAGGGAACAGGGAGACTGCAAGCAGACACTCTGCTGGTCCCACCCGAATGAACTCCCAATAGCTCAGCCATTAACTGGGACACATTCAGTTTGTCTTCACATTCCTCTTGTTTCTCTGTCCAACTTTCTACCTGTTTAAGCAAGTCCAGAGGAGGACCAAAAATATGAACAAAGGGATGAACTACCTCTCCTATAAGAACAGGTTGAGATAGTTGAGATTGTTCAGCCTGGAGATGCTCTGGGAAGACCTTTTGGCAGCCTACCAGTACTAAGAGAGGGCTTATGAAAAGGAGGGAAAGGAACTTTTTAAAAGGACAGGTAGTGATAAGACAAGGAGAAATGGGTTTAAACTGAAAGACAGTAGTTTTAGATTAGATATTAGATATATAAAGAAATTCTTTACTGTGAGGGTGGTGAGACACTGGAACAGGTTGCCCAGAGAAGTTGTGGATGCTCCATTCCTGGAAGCAATCAAGGCCAGGTTGAATGGGGCCTTAAGAAATCTCTTCTACTGGAAGGTTTAACTTTTCTTCAGCCAACTTGCCCTCTCACAGTTCCATAGCAAGTACTTATGAAACAACTGTTTCATCCACAGAGTAATGGTAATGCCGTTTAATTACTTAGAAATGCTTGGAACACTTACAGGATACCTTCATAGCTACAACATAAAAAGTAAGGAAGTCTCTTGCTGCAATTAAGAGTTAAACTGCATCCTTTGATTACAGGAAGATCTGCAAAATTATCCTGCAGAGCTACTAAAACATCCACCTGGTGAGTGGCTCACAGGAATCCAGGTTCCTCAACAGCTAGATACTGAGGATGAAAATGCTCTCACAGAAACAGGTAAGGCTGAGGCAGATGGCCCAGACCAGAGGACAAACCCTGGGGAGAGGCCAGGCATGGGATGTCTAGCACAGTTGCTTGAGGGAGAGAGGAACAGCAGGAACACTGCAATCCTCAGTGATGGAAAATGAACAGAAGAGTAAAAGTGGATTGCATTTTTTTATTGTTTCACATGGATGTCTGCAATGACCAGTGGCTCCATTTTTCCAGAGTTTTGTTTGTGAGAACCAGCACTAAGAGAGAAAGACATCCCAAAATTTCAATTCAGCTGACGTTGGGTACTTCACTTTGATAGCTAAGTGAGTTGGCAGGTCTCCCTAGGCTCCCTATACAGTCAGTAAAAATCAGACTTCTACAGATGGTGATTCAGCATAGAATGTTAATGCAGGTGTTCTTTATCACCTCCAGGGGAGAACTTCTCTTTCCATAAGCTGCCCAGGATCCTATTCAGCTGAAGTTGCATCCATTATCTTCCTGAGCTTCCCTACTGGGCATACCTCTGTTTTCATGGATAGACTTGACACCCCATTTCTTCCTAGCTCCAATCCAGTGGAGGAAATAAAATTCCCTACAACAGCCTCTTCTCTCAAGCTCTGGTTTTATTTTATGATCCAAGTTTTTCCTATTGCAGTTGAACTTTTCAGTCAGATCAGGACATGAGTTTGCCCTTGCAAGTCTGACAAAAGTCAATGGGGCTCTGTAAGAGGTGCTGCAGATTTGACTTGGTGAATTCTGTTCCAGCACACTGGCTTTAATATAAGCATACTACAGTGAGATGGTATCATAAACCACAGATGGGAGCAGGTGAGAGACAAAAAAAGATTCTTAATGAGAACAGAGGAATGCTTAGAATGCAAACATCATAATTATTTACTTATATGGATAAAGTTATACAGCAGAGAGCACACAGTGAGAGAAGGAGTTCTTGGATTCAGGGCACATATTTGTATAGCCGTATATTGAAAGTATGACATTTACTTTGCTTGAAAAAGGTTGGGAAAGATATTAAACTGGAAACATCTTAAAGGACTCAGATTCTAAGGAAAATAGCATATATTTACCCAAAAATTGCATTATCTAACATGCAAATGGTTGGAAATCTTTCTCATCTAGAAGCTTCATGATAACTGGGCATGTGCTATATTTCAAGATTGATTTTAAAAATCTGATAATCCACAGCATATCTATTTAATATTAAGTAGAATCAAAAGAATAGCCTTTTTCTTTTTTTTAGTTTTTTTTTAGTTGGTTTTTAAAAATAAATGGAACCATTCTCTTCAGACAAGCTCAGTTAAGCTTTTGTTAAAACCAGTACGACAGCAATGTTTGAGTATTTTAATAAATCTAGCAAACCATGGCACTCAGCACATATATGGCACTCAGTCTGAACAGCGACAAATAACAATCATTTGTTTTTATTGCAACCATGATTTGCATCCTCCAAGCACACGGGTCAGACAAGTTAAAGCTGAGTTACAAATAAAAACAGCTTAACAATTCCCTCCAAAAAGTTACCGAGTGAAGCTTTCATTTCACTGAAAGTTTAAAATGGTCTTGAATTTAATCTCTGAATCTAATTTCAGATCACATGGCTACTTCTTCCTTCTGAAGTTTACATTAAAAATCCCACAATTTTTGTTAAAAAAACATAAAATATAGTAAAGTATTTTTCAAATCCAACCTTTACAGTCAAAACTGTGAAAAGGAACAAGATCGCTCAGTGGGAGGAAAGTCATCAGAGGATATACATCAAGGCAGCTTTCAATCTTCAAAACAGCAAAATCCCATGCTTTTTATGCTATCTTTTAAAATAAAATTTAAAGTCATTATTGATTAGAAACATACATTATATTGTATGTGGGTGTGTTTTTAATTGATACCATGCATGCTTAGTTTCCAATTCAGATTTTGCATTCAATATCACCTCTGTAAGTGAATACTTTAAATTTCATTTTTCTGTCTTTAACATTATTAATGAGGAAATTTTTAAGAATGTTTTCTACATAGTCTCTAGTCCATGTATTTTCTGTATGGGCAAGCAGTGAGCACTTTCTTATACCAAGTCTGAAAGATTTTAAAAGCAGAAGAGTAAAAACAACAAGCTTTGTTAAATCCTAGAAACCCTTCGTCTTTTATTTATCTGTACACATGCCAACTTTATGTTTCCTCATGTTGCAACAGTGAGTGCACTGGCTCATGCTTAGGAAAAAACCCAACTTCTGCTTCAGATGTTCTATTTCTATTTAAACTGTTGCATCCTTTCTTTTTCCTCCCCGTATCACTCCTCCCCATATGCGGGAGGATTTCCTTCACAAAAATTCAACAAAAGTGGCTTAGATTTAATATATTTTATTGATCTGCAAAGCACATTTACTTAGGAGCAATACACCATTTAGTCTGAGGGCACTTCCTCTCGGCATTTATATGTATCCTATATATTTATATATCCTTTCCATAAACAGCTTCTTTGTCAAGATACAGACTGCAAAAACCTTGGGGAACCTCATCCTTACTCCTTCATACAAGGAGTCTTGCTGCATGAGTAAAGCCATGACAATCAGAGTTAGAGAGTAACAAGAAGGTAAAAACACATTTCAATATTCTGTATTGCATCTGCATTTCATACAGAGAGATGGTGGTACAGGACAGGCAGCATTTAGGTGATTGGCATGGGTTATGAGAGCTCATACGGAGATACCAGCATAGGTCCAAAAAAATTCCAGGGCCAAATCTGTCCTTAACCTACTGGAAATGTAGCACGCCTACCCACGAGGGTACATTTCCAGCGTGAGCTCTTGCCTTTTCTCATCACACAAATCCTAGTTATATTTTGCTCCCACCAAAGGTTTTTACCACGGATGATAAACTTAATTTCTGAACGCGTGGAAAAAGCTATTACAATAAACAGGAAATGCCCTCAAATATTCTTCAATCAACATTGTTCTAGCAACATTTAGCTGAGTTTAGATTTGCCGTAACTTTTCTAGTTATGGCAAATAACTATGGCAAACTTTTCTAATTATCTAAGAGATCAATTTTAAGTCTTTTACTATTAGAGATAAGCATAGGGATATTACATATTACTGCAAAGAATGACAAATGAATGGTATACCACCTTTATTCCTGACCAGTACCCAATTACTCTTTGTAAAACTGAACTAGCAATCTGAGTGTACTCCACTTGAAAACACTGCTACTAAGTAGGCAGCAGTTCAAAACCAGTCATGTTAATTGCCTCCATATCTATACCAATATAGATAATCCTTTTTTGATTATATGTACTATTGTCAAAGTGCCAGGCTACCCTCAACTACAAGCTAATTTCATCGTCTTCCAAATATAAAAGATCATACACAGTAACTAAAATGATGTGATGGATTAGAAAGGGAACATGAGTCATTTGAGAAGAATATGGGCATTATTTTCTTACCTCATTCAAATGCCAGTTACTGGCTTTCAAAGAGATTGTTTCAGAGAAACTCTCTCATGTTAGCATCTCTCATGTTACCAAATTACAAGTAATATTGTGCTATTAAACAAGTCCTCATAGTGTTCATCTCTCACTGCTCCAATCCACTTCACAGGAGACTGTCAAGAATATTTTGTAATAAACTCCAGCCATTCAAAACAAAGAGAAAAAATTAAGGTAATATCAATAATGTTTTTATGAAATTTGGAGGAAAATGATTTTACGTTTGCAGCTAAATTAGATAGGTTGGTTTTTTGATAAATACTAGGGGTTTTTTAATGATAATATTGCTTTTTTCCTCACACGAGGAAAAGAAACCCACTGCAAATTATTAAATGTTGCATATGGGCCAGAGAAAGTCTTACCATAGGGCTTTGTTCTTTTCCTTATGCTATCAATAATATCTCCAAAAGCATAAATGAAACAAATATAAAAATCTAGATAGGAGAAAGAAAGCAAAATATATTTAAAGGGCATTCAGTAATTAAAGCTATTGATACAAAAAGTATTCACTGCTTGCTCTTACAAGTAGTATGTAAACATCTATACACACATCTAGAAGATATTCAAAATTTACTCATTAGCAACATTAAGTAAGATGCTGTTTATTATAGAGAATATAAAATTTTCCCTATACAAAATCTTTTCTATCATTTATATTAGATTCAATTTTCTGAAATTTTTAGATCTCTATTGGAATTAGTTCAGGTTGAGTCTGCTCAAATGAGTACATTTGCAGAAAGCAGGAAGAGCAGGAAAGCAAAAGGATGAGAGCAATCTTAAAGAAAATTATCCTACATTTTTAAAACAGGCAAAATACATGCAGCCTACACACAAATGAGTTGTGTACATCCCTGGTCTATATTTATAAGCAGAATTGGCAAAACCATTTCAGACATGAAGGAAAATTAGTAGGTTAAAACAAATGGAAAAAAATATAATGTCATGTATTTCCTGCTTTTCTCATGTTTTGGTAACCGGAAGTGAATGCAAATTGAGAATTCCAGTTTTACAGGGAAGCTTTTAACTTCATTCAAATTCAAATTAAAGGGAAAATATGAAATATTAAAGTTTCCATGGAGTGGAGAGAGAAGTTCAGAAATAACCACATTTAAAAAAGAAGCATTATAAAACCCTCTTTTCTCTCTCTGGGATTTTGGGAATCCAGATTACAGATCCTACAGACTACTGATATAGGTCCGGTAGACACAGACCTGTATCTCAAGTTTCTCATGTATCAGAGTGACTTGGTTTAGCATTACGTGAACCAGAACAAAGTATTTTCCTTTGATTTTTTCTAATGTGAAATGTAAGCATTCTAAATGTGCAATTTAAGATGGCCATTTTTTTATGCCTAATTGCATCCCAACAGAGACTTCTCTCCAGATGTACTTTAAATATTAGAATGAGTCAGATGTTGAATAGCCATGTGTAGAAAATTCAAATTTGATATGCCAAAACCCAACAGTTAATAGGAGTAAAATCAGAGCTCTTGAGAAAATCTGATTGTGATAATGACCCCTTGACAAAAATATGCAGCTTGTGCAAACCACATTTTTGTGCAGTCTTAAATCATACAGATCAAGAATTAGACTGTGCATTTTAATTAAGGTTTGCAGTTAAAAAGAGGAAGATTTACTGAAGAACAGCTGTATATGAATGGTATTCATCTGGATATATCTGCACTGGATTTATTCTGGGAAACCTGGTCTGGCATAAATATTCCAAGAGTTCAGTTTTTGGATACTCCAATCACAAGAGAAAAGGCCATCCATGAAGAGCTACTTCAGAATAATGGTTTCACATTTATATTCCAGTCCAAACCAGAGTACCACTACACGCAGAAAAACATTTTAAATTTACAGAGCAAAGTAGACTGATCCAGCTCCCCCCAGAAAAAAGGGAACACTTTCTTCTACAACAGAGAGGTGCTTACAACACCTCCTCAATATTTACTCCAGGGCAAATGTGGGATACAAAGTCCTAAAACATGACAGGTCCAATTTATGTTTTTACTTTAGTTCACATTTTTTTGCTAAAGAAATGGCTTATGGCACACTTTATGAAGTCTGTTATTTTTCCCTCGAATGTCTATCAAACACAACACTAGACTTCACCACATTATGTGCAATTTCTTGTATTCTTTCCAGTGTAAGGCTTACATAAAATATTTTGCAGTTTATAGTTACCAGAAATCCCTTCACAGTATAGTGCAGCATAAGCATTTATTAGTTGTGTTGATGTTGGGGTTTTAGGAGCTCTCTTGGTTTTTTTTTTTTCTGTCAAAGGAATTTTCCCCATTCGTGTTGCTAGGGGAGAAAACGGCTGGGTATTTAAGAAAAACAAAAGAGGTGGCCATGGGGTGGGGCGCATTTGGCTGCTCTTTTGTTTCACCTGGGTGTGTGGGCAGTCGGTCTCATGAGAGAGGCTGCTTTCTTTGGCTGCTTTTCCTTCTGCTGGAGAAGCCCCGGGATCCCAAAGCCGCCTTCCCCGCCCCACTCGGAGCCGGGCCGTGGCCGCCCTGCCCCACCGTTCCTTGGAGCCTTCGCTGCGTTGTAGCCCTGCTCGCTCTGCCTGCCCAGACCTCCGGGGGGGTTCCCCACTTGGATACACCTCGTCTGCCACCCAGATTTGTGCTCCTCCCTGCCGTTCCAGCCTGCCGTTCCAGCCTGCTGTTCCTGATGGTCCGGCCGGACACCGGGATCAGCTGCCCAGGGGTTTGTGAAGCTCCTTTGTCCCATCTCTTCCCGGGATCCCAGGCCGCCGGTGCCGCGTGCTCCCCGAGCTCGCTCCGGAGCGCCCCCTGCAGCCGCGGGGGAACCATCGCACCTGCCCTGCTCACCGGGAGCCGCCAGCGCCCCTGCCGGCTGCGAGCGGAACTGCACCCGAGGGGAAAGGGCCCGACAGCCGAGAAGGCTGGCACTGGGTTTGTGATTGTTTGCTGTTACTGCCAGAGTTATTGCTGTTTGTTTGACTGGTTCTACACATATAGATACATAATAGTAAAGAATTGTTATTCCTATTTCCCACATCTTTGCCTAAAAGCCTCTTGATTTCAAAATTACAATAACTCGGAGGGAAGGGGGCTTGCATCGGCCATTCCAAGGGAGGCTCCTGCCTTCCTTAGCAGACACCTGTCTTTCAAACCAAGACAGTTGATTCTTGAGGGAGAAACACGGAAACTAAATTTTGATGACAAACATGCAAGTTCTTCCTTGCATCTCCTCCTTGACATATTTCTACCAGCTCTTTTGAAAACAAAGAAAAAGTGTGGAAATTAGTTAGTCTCTTTTATCAACTTGTTTTTGTATGCTCCCTCTAAATAATTGTTTCATTATTCTCATCCCATATAAGGAAGACCAGCTTTCTATCGGAAAGAAACAGAAGCATGAAAGGCAGCCAACTAATTCATTACAGAAGTCATCCTCTTTAGCACCTATTATCACATCAGTAAGATAGTGCTACAGTCAACACGAACATGTGTCCTAATTTAGATCCTTCCTCTTGGTTGCATTAAGCACCAATATCTACTGAAATAAGTATCACAAGCAGCATCAAGTAAATACATCAATACTATAACATCAGTTTTAAGCATTTTAGTGAGAGTAAGGTTAGGTGGAAGGGCTTATGACAATAGTTGAGTTTGCAATGCTAAACAATGTTCAGAGTTGGTGGAGTTGTGTGATTACAACCAGGAATACCTTCTTTGAAAGATTATTTTCCCTTTTGAGGTAGTTATTATCCAAATATTCAAGTATAACTTTCCGTATTGTTAAACTTTTAGAAAGTTTTAAACCTCACTGTAATTGATTTTGCACCTTTATTTTTTAGTTCTAAAGGTTCTACATCTGAATTAGCTCATGTCATTAAGACAATAAAGTAAAATTTATAATCTGAGAAGACATTAATGGTAGAAATAATATACAGGAAAAAATCTCAATAACTTTGAGGCACAGGAAATCTAGTAACTGTTTTTATCTAAGCACATCAGAAACCTACTGACAAAAATGCACAGTCCAAAGTATACAAGACATCAAAAAACATACAAAATATTACACCAAGGAGATTGGAAGGAAGCAAGGAGGTTGTAAAGAAAAATTATTACTACTTCCCATTCTAGGCCTGCAAAAGCAGATGACCTGCTAACCTGTCAGAGAGCACAAAAAAGCATAAACCAAAACATAAGTGGGCTTCCTAAATCCTCAGCAATTGTTGTAAAAATGAGAACCTGATTTGTTTTTCTCTTCATTGATCACAACACACTGAATTAAATCAACAGTGTCCTCAGATACCATATTTCTCTAGTCCCCACTAGCTTGGCATAGAATTTTGGTATCACAGTTAATGCACCTCCTCAGTCTGCATTAAACCTACCTTGCCATTTAGCACAGCACATCCACAAGATTTTCCTCTGCAGTTTCTTTTACTGTCAAATCACACAAATTAATATATTCTCCCAAGCTAATATATTTTTAGGCCTATCACTTCATGCCAGACCAGTGAAACAGGTCATTACTTCATCATCTTAATGCAGGAGGAAGCAGACTGACCTCAGTGACTAGGTCACTGCTCAGGGCAGGAGAGACCAGTAGCTGAATTCTGAACAGCTGCACATAATAGAAGCAATGTAATTATTCACTGTAGATTCAAAAATATGTGTGTCTTAGTCCTAAGAATGTCAGTTACATATTGTTGTTACCAGTATTACCATATTTCCAAATTGCATTGCAAACAGAGTATCTGACTTGAGCGATTCCACTAATTTTGATCCCAGTCTATCTCTGATTAGTAATTGCACTTTTATCTGTTCCAACAAGCATTGCACTAACTAAATAGACACACATTAACATAAATATATTACTATAAAATACATTCGAATAGTAGCATACCTCATCTGATCCTCAGTGCCTCTAGTAATCAGATGATTCCCATATGGTCCATACTTTTTAAGTACCTAATATAAGACTATGGGATTTGATTTACATAAGCTTTTATTGCTCAGCATTGCAAATGAAATCAGAGGAATCTAATGCTTTAAATGTGACCCTGTGATATTTTATAATAATAAAAAGGTATTCAGAAACATTTGTGACGCTCTAAATGATGGCTATCACATAATGATCAAATGAAGAAAAAATCTCATGAGAAAATTGGCTTCCCTAATTGCCAACTATAGGGAAGAAGATGCTAAGCTGATGCATTATCCAAAAGGACAAAACCCAATGCAGAATAACTCTTCAAAAGACTATAATGAAATCCTTGAGTTCCACTAAGTAAAACAGAGATCTTACTGGGGAAAAAAAAAAAAGTGATTGTGTAATTGAAAATGGTGTTCATTAGTAAGAAATGTTGAGAATTATAGTTTTGGGTGGTATACTAAATAGCTTTTTTATATATTATATATATGTTAGCATAGTTCTTAGGGCATTATAAATCCTCACCATCTCCTGCCCTTCTGAATTTCCCTATCGAATATTCATTTAAGTAATTCATTTTATAATGAGAGAGACTACCAGATTCTACAGCAGAAATTCCCAAATTCTTTTACTAGCAATGCTGATACTATCAGAGATG
Organism: Corvus hawaiiensis; assembly: GCF_020740725.1. NCBI lineage: Eukaryota > Metazoa > Chordata > Aves > Passeriformes > Corvidae > Corvus > Corvus hawaiiensis. The sequence continues at coordinate 9,682,554 of NC_063255.1, read as the reverse complement.
AAGGTCTGATTTCCTTTGCCCTGAGGAAATTATGAGACACAAAGGGGCATCAGTACAATACAAAACCCCAGGTTACTAAATCCAAACCTAAAACACCCTGAGAGCTGCAAACAATCCAACTGCAAGGACAGAAAGGAAAAGACAAAACAAAATAAATCAGAGTACCTGAAGGGTTCCTGCTGAGCAAACATCGTCTGACTGCAAGGGGAAATGCCAGAAAAGTAAGGCCTTTCCAAAAGCTTTACAGACCCTTTTGACTTTTAAAAAACTCACCGTTCAAGTTAAATTCTATACCTCTCTGCTACTTTTATCTCATTAATAGAACATTATAAATAAAAAAAAACTGTGAAGGCCAGGTAAATACCTTGCTTAAGGGATCATGTGTTCTCCTAACCATACAACTAATTATTGCAAATACAGACAGGAAAATACAGGCTGGGAATCTTCAGATACTGTTAGTAATGATCTGCTGCAAGGGATGCTTTATTGAAGGCTGTGATGTTTAGATGGCCAGATGGCATCAGTGTCATTGCTCATCTGTACTTGCCTAGAAACCCTTTCCATACAAGACCTGACTAGGTGAGTTCATCAGCTGGGACTCACAGACCGGTTTTGGAATTACTGCGCCTGAAACTGAATGCAGAATCTGAGTTTGCACAGACTGAGTATGGCAGAAGACCACTGTGCTTTTCTGGTTTTGTGTATACCTAGTTTCAACTGCAAGTTTTACTCCTAATTTTCTAAGGAACTACTGGCTCAAACTCTGAGGCATGACAAAAATGTTTAGTCTATGAGTCATTATGGAAATACACCAGTCTAAAGCAATGCAAATCGGAAAGCTGAGGATAAATTACACAAGATAATAGGCTTTCTGAGCCAAGGAGAAATTAGGCAGCATCGTTAAGAAAGTCTGTGAAACTTGTTCAGAAAAGACCTTCTTTAGGAATGAAAAAATCCTGGTGTCAAAAAAACTAGGAACAGCTTCAAAGAGCTATATTCCCTCCTACAAGTAATTGACTCTTATTTTGTTTGTAATAAGGGCTGGAATGTGACTTAAAGTGTGGGGGGAAAAGAGCTGCTACTTATTTTCATTTTATATTTACCAGTGTTCTTATTTTTAATGACCAGTACACTGATATTCTGGAAGAGGTCAGCTCTGGCAGTCATTTCATAGCAAGATGAGGGCCTATGTTAGGAATTGGCCAAGAAGGTCAAGCTTAGTGTACAGATGCAATATGGGCTCATAATAATTACTATTATGGAAGAGAGTACGCCAATGGGATCTGAACAATTTTGTTGAACTACTTATGCTGTAGGTTGGTACAGTACTAACCAGTGGTGATCTTATCCCCTTTTACAGATAGGGCTTTCCATTTTATAGTCTTCTTTGTGTTGGACTATGATGTTTTTATTAACCTTTCAAAGATAAAAATCCAACTAATTTGTTTTGTTTTAATTGCATTCAGTCACGTCGTTCAGAGAACTAGTAAGCAACGTGCAACTTGGGTTCATTTTCCTATTCCTCTGTGACATTAAACTAAATCTGTGTTATTTTCCTTTACCGTATTTATAAATTAAAACCATGAGCATGCCTGTGGAATTTGGGTAGTTTTGTGTATCAGTTCAAAAACAGAAGAAACAGCTTTCAAGAGAAGGCTTTTAAAAGTTCTTGCATTCTGCAGCCTCAAGCAACTAATGTGCAAGACAGAAAGGAACTGTGGACTGGAAGAGTAGGCTGGGCTGTGTCAGTTGAGGAGACAGCATGTCATCCTTCTGACGTCCTTACTTCCTTTATCATCAGATTACCTGCAAATGCTTTGACTCACCACTGACTTATATTGTGGAAAAACTGACTTTTTCTGGGTGAGCACACATCGGTTTGAGTAAGTCTCCAAGCAAGCCAATGATTGCAATGAACAAGTTCAAAATTTTACTTTTCGTCCAAGCCCCAGTACCTGGTGCAGTCATTTCAGTAACAAAGGTTAAAATTCAGAGTACATTAAATTGTTAATATTCTACAGCATTCTGGGAGAGTAAGGTTTCCCTCTTGCCAAAGCTCTTGCAGTACCAGGAACATGAAACCCTTCCAAACTCCAAAGTCAACTGTCAGTTAGACTCTGAATACACCAGAAAAGCACATAACCATCATCATTATCATCAACATCCTTCTGTTATCTCTATCATTTTAGAGGACTGATATTCCATGGCAGCTTCCGGGTCTATTTTCAGTGCTAAAGAATTCATTCCCAGAGCCTGGAAAACAATCAAGAAATGTCTTGTAACACCATGACACAGTCAGAAGAAAGGTCTAGCTAGATGTTTTGCCTAACAGTGGTCTTAAATATGCTCCTGATTGCAGGTTGTCAGCCCACCATTCTTTCGCTTGCCACTGGCCTAAAAGACTGTCTATGCTGTGAACTTTATATTGAAATTTCTCCTCAATGTTCATTCAACATAAACAATTTAGTTGCTGTCAGAAAAATTTTATAGGTGCAACTTTCAGAAAAGATCTTTCCAAGATTATGTGGACAGTAGAAAGAGAGTATTGTTTCCATAAAAAAAAAGCCCTGAATGTTGGTAGGCAGAAAGAAAGCTCTGAGCATGTGCATAGCGTGTACAGCTTACTTAAGACTGAATGTAGCTCATAAGGAGCAGAGAGAATTTAATAGTTCAGTGTTTTCTAAAAGTTAAATACTTCAATTAAGTGTAATCCAAGGCTTCCTTTCACGCGCTAGCATGATTTTCATCCAGATCTTTAAAAAGCTGATAGAAAATTTACGCTTTGCAAATGTGAATGGAAGATGTTAGAAAGCAGAACACAGAATATAGCAGAATGGAAAGATGTGCCAGTCAGCACTGCGGTGACCTACTTTTATTGCAGCAATCCCATTTTTGAAGATACGTCAGTATTTTTTTTAGAAAAGCAGGCACAATGAGATGTCAGCAAACATGCTGCTTATCATTAAAGATGTTGCCTGATGACTGCAAATACTTGTCTGCATGACTGACAATCTTAGTCAAGGAGCTCCGACATTAATGTGCAGTACCATGTTCCTAAAGGGACAAATACTGTTATGATTCTACAGTAGGAATATGTGAGACTGAGCAAGATGCCCATCTACAGTAAAGGTGATGGTTAATAGATCCTAAGATTACAAAAACCAGAGAGACACATATTTTCAGATTACCAATAAGGGAGCTTCTTGGGGCTTTTTTTTTTGGCTATAGGCCCATTCCGACAATTTCACTGTATTTACTACAAAAATGTTCTATATACTGCTGCATTATCTGGCTTGATAAAAAATTTGTATTTTTCACAGCCATTGTCCTTTAAGTAGAAAGTCATTACCTGTCCTTATAAATAACACAGTCACATTCTGTCCTTGAACAGTCTGTTCTCACACAGAAAATTATCACACAGCTGAGTCTATTTATCTTATTTTACTTAGAAAAATCTTGATCTGTGCGTTGGGAACAATGGATCATTACGTAACTCAGAAGTTTACAAACTGAGGAAAACATTAGATGAAACTAACGCCAATAATCTACCTTCAGTAGCATTCTGAAACTATGGCCTAAACTGGAAGCACTGGTGAACTGAGTGTTTCCATATTTCTTTTGGGTGGCTGTTTTTAGTGAATAAGGGTTAATACATTATACTGACTTTAAAACTGAAAGCATTTTCTGGCTCATTTACTGACAACGAGTCAATATAATTTTATTGACCATGAGGACTACAGAACAAACTTTAGCAAGTGAGCCAACAAAATATGAGAGTAACCTTGAATAAATTGCAGGGCAGCATAGTACTAGGCATGTGTTTTTACTCTAAATTCTGAAGCTAAGTGTTTAGAAAAATAATGTTTAGAAAGCACAATGAAAAATGAACAATACTTACAACCATACCGTTTAGGGACACCCAGCAATCTGGTGGGAAATCCTGGAGTAATGGTACTAAAAACTGTAGACAACCATCCCAGTGGCACAGCAGGAGCATCATTCCAATCAGATTAAAGATTCTCACCACTGCACTGGCCAGATCGTATGTCATGTGGAAAATCTGCAGACAAAAATTACAGGTGATGTACATGTTGCAAATCAGAAATAAAACTCATTTTATTCTCATCAGGCAAGTTAAAGAAGTGTCATCCTGAACTTCTAAAAAAGCTGAGGTTTCTAAGGAAGGATCATTAATTTGAGCACATTAATTTCAGCAGAGAACCATACTGACACACCTGGCTCTTGGATGCATCCCGGTGTTATGTAAGCTGCTGAAAAAGGCATATATTGGCTAGAAGTCACTCACTAAAGTGTTTTCTTAAAGACTCCAACTCCTTTCAATTGAAGCAAGATTCACAAATTAAAAAATATTTGGGTAAAGCTAGTGACACCGTTAGTTGCCTATGAACTTGGTATTTAAATACCCAAAAGCAGTGGGAGATTTAATGACCCCTTTAGAAGATTCACTTTTGCTTTAAATGCACAAAAATCTGAGTGAAGAAACAATACCAGCAGTGTTACATTTTTTGGTTTCTACTTCTATACTATTAATCCAATTTGCATATACCAGTTCCCCAATCAAAAATGACAAAAAGGTAGTGTATAGCTCTTAATCATTGGCATTTCCCTAAAATACTGATAATTCTGTGGCTACTACATCTGTAGTATGTATGTTCATATCAAACTAATACAGTAAGTTGGATTTCAAAGCATTCCTCCATTCTTAAGACACAAACCATCTGCATCTGAAAAGCGTCTTACAGTAAATCACATATAAAATTCTCAAAAACAACAGAGGTTTTTCATGGGAAAATTTGTTGGACAGAATTTTCATGAAAAGCAGCAGTCAGCTGCCAAATATCATAAAAAAATGCATTTAGTAGTTCTCTATTATTGGTTTTAATGTACTTCCAGTCTATAAATACAGACATATTCTGTACTTTTTACACAATTCAATCAACTAAAAGTAAATATATAAACATATAAATATATATAGAAACATTTTAATATGCATGATTTTCACTATGAAGGAGCTATATTTAGAAGCTGAAGAATGGCCAGTTGGTATTTCACGGAAGTATAAAATACTATTTAATAGTGTGGCTAGACATAGAAATCAGAGGATTTAGGACTGAAGACATCAGATTGCTAGAGGTATATGGGCATACTGGCACATGACATTTTGTGTTTGTAAATAAAAGAATTCACACATGAAAGAGGGAATGTTTGTGTCCTAACCTTTACATATCTAAACTAAAAGCAAAAATTAAGTACCCACATTGTAAATGAATTTATATATGACAAATGCAAATATGGAGAGCACATTGTGATGTCTTCAACTTTCTGTTAGTGGGAGTTGGTCATTGCTTGAAAATGGCAGTCTATGTTTTGAGTTCCAAAAGGCAAAATCTGCATATTAGAAACATACCTCAAATATTAACACTATGTACAAAACATGTTTTCAGTTTAGGGGATTTAAAGAGAATATATTCCAAATTCCAGTTCAACAGTCATTGGAAACAGATGCTTGTAACATAAATCCTATCCAAATACCATCTAGCTGCTGTCAAAATTGGGAAGATAACACTGATATTTAGGAGATACCGTAAACAGTAAGAAAGTGTCACTATTACACATTTTTCTTGCTAAGAAATGTGTTTATGTTACAGCTATTTCAATAGCTTCAATTTCAGTAGCTGTTATGAACCAAAAGAGTGGATGTGTGCACTGAAATAATCTTCTTTTGAAGAACTGGAAAAAATGGCAAGTATTACTACTGGTTTGGAATACTAGCACTCATTTAGGTTGTACTTTGTCCGCATGGTTCCTATACTACAACTGCAAATAGCAGATAATTTCTGATCACATGGAAAGTGTCAGAAATTTTCCTTCATATTTCCCATTAGGCTTTACTGTAAGAGACCCAGGGAAAGACCTGATTGTCAAAACTCTTCAGAGTCCAAACCAAGCAGTCACATATACCCAAGACTCCTGAATCCTCATTTGGCCTCTTCAACAATGGGCTTAGGCACTGTGCTGTTGGGCTTGGGCTTTTCGAGGACCATTGCATCTTGTCACTGTTTTCTTCAAAGCCTTTTCATTATCAGTGTGCCTCTGAAGAAATGGTCACATATTCCAAGAATGCTAAAATGTTGAAAATTTTGTATGAAACCAAATCCATCAAAGGAAAATATTGCAACAGTCTGTGTAAAACACTGCAAACTTCCATCATTTCTGAAACTGCTCCAGAAGTAGTTTCTGTGAAGCTTAGTGCTCCATGTTAAAAATGCTTGAACATATCCAGGATGTTATCTAGATTGCATAACATGGTAATATTTTATCAGCATTTCAAACATACCATTCTTTTATCACTTATCTTTTGCTTATACAGTCTAATATTTGTGTAGTCTATCCTAATAACTGTGATGCCTCTGTGTTAAAGAAGTTAACTTCAACACAAAAATCTTAAGCAAGTGTTGGAAAAACCTTTAAAAATAATCTCTGCATATTCACTTTCCAGCAAATAACAGCAGGTTTTTTTTCACGAAGGAATTTATGGAAATGCATATTTCATTGGAAAAAAAATTAAATACTGCAAGCATACATTGTACAATGTAAACAACAATATTTGCCCATAGTATTGTATTGACATATTTATACTTGTGGGTGGGAGGGGTGGGATGTGTTGATTTTTTTTAAACTAATAACCAAAATGCCCTGTGGACTGAAGTCATACATTGCATGTTTAATGTTCTCCCGTTCAGGAATTGATTGTGATACATTGAAACAAGAGTAGCAAAAGAAGTCATATTTTTATAGCTTATTTTTGGTAATCGCAAATTACAATTCCTGTATTAATGAGCTAAACCGCATTAAAACTCCTAGGAGATATGTGAAGTGTAGTTTTCTCAGAGATAAACTGGAGCACAGGAAACTAATGCCATGCATTTGAGCAAATGGTGGCTTGCCCATCAGCTGGACCTCCAGCAAATCTAAGACCACAAATCAATTCACCTTGATTCTGCAGTACAGATATGTGCTCAAATCTCTCTGTTTCAATGAATTTCTTAACAAAACTATTACTATTAATAACAATATAACAATACTATTAATAACAAAAAGAACTCAAAGACTTGCACACAACTAAAGTTAAGCTCCTAAGCCCTTCACTCATGCAGATAAATACAAATGGCTATCATTAAACATATACCATGCAAAAATACCATGGAAATAAGCAGAAATTACAACTGCAAAACATGTTTGAAAATCTGGCTGCTTTATTTATTTATTTATTAGATTCTTAATTTCATACCTAAATATGTAGGTTTAACCAGGAAGAGCTGTAAATTTTGGACAATGCATTTCTAAAAAATTAATAGAATTACTTAAGATTACTGCACCTGAGAAAAAATTACAATTCTCCTGAGAAAAAACTATTCCCACAGTTTTGTTTCATATAATAGGAAAGATTTCATAAATATTTCTCCTTTTCATTACTACTCAGCTCATTACTACTCAGCTTCATTTCAATTACACATGATAGTTTTTATTATCATGTTTGTCTGCTTATGTTTGGCTATAATACTGCCATTTTTCACAGTTTCCATACACTTGAAAAATGTTTAATAAAATTTTAGCCTGTGAACTTGCTTCTAAGAACTCATAATTTCTTCCTAAATTAATTTTACAAGCTTTTATCAATAGCCTGGAAACCTTAAATTTTTTCCTGAATAACTGACAATGCCTCTGACAATGGCTGAAATGGAACCACAGGTTAACAGTTTCCATTATTTTGGCACAGTATTGCTCACAGGGAATAAGAAATTGCTGAAGAAGTCAGACTTCACATGTTTTATCTCAGTTTTCACTCACACTTTATTAATGACTCCTTTTATTCCCATGTAAGAAGCAGAAAGCAGGCTGTTCCTTCCTCACATTTATAATGGAGTGTATATATCAAACTGGTCCTGCTAACTTTGATTTCTGAGCTTGAGACAGAAAAACTATTCCAGTCTTACCAGCCCACATGCTTAACTGTATTTGAGGGCTGTCATATTCAATTAACAGCACACGTATAGTTTAACTAAGTGAACACAAAATTTGTTGAACTGCTGTCGTGGAATGCATAGGTTACCTCTTCTGCCTTCTGATAACTGGCATGTAATATTTGTTCAGTTGTGATTTTTAGTTCCATTCAGAATCATACAATCATAGAACCACAAAAAAGATGGAAATGACCTCGAAGATCAGCAAGTCTAGCTTTTGACCAAACACCACCATGCCATCTAGTCCATGGCACCAAGTACCACATCCGGTAGTTTTTTGAACACTTCCAGGGATGGTGACTCCACTGCCTTTGATTTTTAGATTCAGTTTATATAAATATTGGTTAATATAAATTATCAGAATTTAATTCTGATTAAATGAAAAAATTTCTTAGAAAAACTTAATTCAAATCTCAGATCATTGAGTTCATGAGGTGTCATGAGACACCTCTTCCACTTCTCAGAAGTACTAAGGGTGCTTAGCACCGCAAAGCTCTCTTAGGTTTGGTCTTCAAACTAAGATCTGCACCATGCCTTGGGAAGTATGAAATGGCACTTGCACCAAGTGAGCTGTGTGTGGAGCCTGGAATGTTAAACAGCCACAGTGGGGAAACAGGGAGAGCCACACATGTGCAGCTCTGGAAGGCACGCTGAAACCTGCACTTAGAGCAACAGTGAAACTCCAGGCTAGACTGCAGGGCAAAATAACAGTTATAAAAGTGACAAGGTTTTGGTTTTTTTTTTTCAGTCTCTGAGTCAGCCCAAAATTATTAGGTTTATCCCTCAGAGCACCAACTAAACAGAGATCATAAACTCTAGGATCTGAATTTTCCTACCTGAGCTGAATGTTTACTTTTAAGATAGTACTTGCAACAAAGTTCCCCTGGAAATAAAGTAATATAAAAGGGAGAGCACAACGCCTCTTTTTGAGCATCCATCTCTCAATCTTCTTTAAACAATGAAAGGCAACCATGGCTTTTTTGTTTATCCGTTTCATATTTGACAAGTCAGCTTCAAAAGATATTCTTCATAAATATCACTTGGAATACCATAGGTCTGATTCAGCTCCTACCAAAACCAGTTTCTTTCAGAGTTGCAGGTTACCACACTCTACACTGGAAATATGTCTGCACAAGTAGAGGTAAACATGCATTGATTGAAATGCCTGGCTATGCCCTCAGGGTAACATTTTACACTCAACTGACTCCTGATATGTCTGCCTAACTTTATGATAAATAATTCATCACTGATAATTCAGTAGTGGGAAAAGGTATATATCATTATCTAATCCAATTGTATTTGTGACCTTAAGATGATGACAAATGCAAAGATCTGCTTCTGCTTTAGCTGGCCCTAAAGGGAAAACAGTGATTTAATAAACAGAGCAAACTATTTTTAATCAAACATATTCAGAAAAAAAGAGCTGAGAATGGCCTGTTTTATGTGACCTTTAAAATTTGTTACTTTCTAGATGGAGTCAATCTGACATTGGGTTTTATAATAGGAGTCTCATTTATTCCAATTCAAGGAAATGTACAAATAGAAGCCAGCTTCTGCTGATCAAAAAGAACAGCACAACAAAATAGAAATATGACAGGTTAAACCTGACAGCATTAATGTAACTAATTTGCTGAAGGAATATTTAGGCAAGACTTGAAAGGGTAATGTATAACCAGGAAGCAATATTTATTTACCACATATAAATTCTGCAATATTTATTTTCTACTGTAAATTGGCCAATGCCATACTAAATATCAATTCTCACACAGAGGGCATGCCTTCCCTGTCATAATGTGTGGTTTTTCTATCCTTGTGTCATAAATGTGTGGGACCTGTCCCGACATCTAAATAGAGAGGAGCAGTCGCTTTATCTCCACAATGAAAAAAGCAAGCAAATGACAAAGTATCCAGGATTCTGAAATAAAATAACCAGTGCAAATTCTCACTTGTTTCTACAGAGGTGGAGGTCTCATTCATCACTTACACTGATGACACAAAGTAACTTATTAGGCTAAGCTTTTATCTTAAGTGAAGCAAAGTAAAACAAAAAACATTTCACAGCTGTCAGAAAGACATACACATGCAATACTAACAGCATGCCTCTGTGACAAAGTTCAGCTGAAACTCTTCTCCTTAAGTCATAGTACCAAACTGAGTGTGACCATATGGCAAATAATACTGGAACTGTACATGAACATAGAGATTGACAGCTTTGGCAGCTTGATGTGTAGGTCTATTCCCACTTCAACATTATTTCAAACATCAGCATCACCTGAACTTCAGCTCAAGCTTCTTGATGGGTCAAGTATCTTCACTGACAGCATCACTGAACTCAAGCTGGAGACCTCTGAGCATGGAACTGAGCTAGAAGGGACATTTATTATTTTTCATAATTATTATATCTTACAAAGAAGGCAGCTAGGAGATATAGCCAGTTTCTAAATGGCCAAAATTATTATTTAAGATTTTTCTTACTAGCTGAGCAAGAGGAATTGTTTCTTTTATTAATGTGAAGATGTACTTTGGCAGCAACAAGAGAAGAGAAATAAGATATTTCCCATCACTCTTCACCACAGCAGGGATTCCCACTACACCAAAAAGGCAGTTGAACAAGAAATGTGAATCCTAAAAAATATCACTGCTTGCAACTTTTCAAACGTCAGATACCTGACTGCATGTTTAGAAATTAGTATCAGATTCTGAAGTCTATGTTCCCTAATTTTAACAGACTTACACGAGCAGTTTTCATCCTTAGTGAATCTGAAAAAAGTAATAAATACCAGACTTACATTTAAAAAGAAATCTACCATAAAATATACCTAAATGCCAAGACAATACAGGGAGAACCTTAGAAAGTACCAAAGTCTTCACAAAAAATGCATGCCTGATAAAATTAATTCTACAACATTTTTGATCATTCAAGTCTCTCAAACCCTGAACCCATTTTTATCTCCCATTTTAAGGCATAACTTTGGAGGAAATTACACTCTACCCTCAGCACACTAGATCTTTTCCTCAGAGACAGGTATTTAGGAGAGGGAACAGGGTAGTGCCCTGACTGTACCTTAGACTGAAATCGGTGGGACACGATCCAGTCCCCAGACTCCTGAATCTAACAGCATAATTCAATCAAAATGAAAAAAAACAAAGCAGCTACAATGTTTTCTATGCATTTAGAAACACATAGAAAGAAACAGCATATCCAACATATGTACAATCATCATTGTACAAATAGGACGCCTGTAACCAACTTCTTTCAAACTCAGTATATTCTTGACCTTCTTTTTTTTTCATTTTTTTTTAAGGTAGTAATATTTTTATCTTCCCATCTCTGTGAATAAAACATGAAATCAGATACTTTTTGATAACTCATGAAGTACCAAAAGATTAGATGTACACAGAAACTTGAAAGTTTTCACATTTACAAAAATTGTATCTGAAACTATTGCTGTAAAACAGTTTTTTCTCTAGATGTGTCTGTCATAACATGGGGCAAATATTTCAAGTAGCTCCTCTTGTTTCAGCCAGAACCAGGTTTGGGAAGCAAAAGAAAGTGTGTGTAGGAAAGCAAAAGAAACTTTTCTCTTGCATGATCCTAACTCCTCCTAAAAGTATCACTTTGAGATTTAAGTGGATGGTTCATTAACCACAGTTCTTTTTACATGCTGCCTTCTCCCCAAGTCACACTGCCACATAGCTGAGCTCCAAATCAATTGTCCTAATTATAATATGGCAGTGTAATGATCTCACTGAAAACAATAGAAATAATGAAGAATATTTCTTCTGGGGAATTTAAGCTGATGTCTTTCTGAAGCTGTTGAGGTTAATCTTCCAAACATGGAAATAATGTGCAAGGAATTGAAAATTAGTAATTATGTTAAATTTCCTGTGGAATAAAACTTCTGAGATGAAACTGGTTCTCAATGCTTTATTTTAATAGCATGCAATACCTTCCTTTTAAAAAGCCCAAGAAATGTTGCTTTATGAGGCACATTGTTTTAATGTTTATAGATTTGAGTTGTTAAGATTAGATATAACGTGAATAAAATATGTAAAATTTCATACCGTATCGGAATCTGAATTCTGCTTTTTATAGTAAATTAATTGAAGAGTTCATAGGTCAATAGTTACAAAAAAACCCCAACACTATCAGTACAATTCAAGGTAGTTGATTAATGCTAATATTGTGTGAAATTTGGAACTGTTCATGAGTTGAATGCTTAAAGCCCTAAACACAAGAAATCCATTTGTTCCTATGAAAATCTTGTAATAGCAAATACAATCAAGTCACTCATATATCATAATAACACAGAGACATAAAAATCCAAGAAATAACATCTAAAAGTATATATGCGAGTTAATTATTCTTCCAGTAAGGAATCAGTGATTTGTGGTCTAAATCAATGCTTCATAATATTGACAAATGATTTTTAAAATTATATGGATAATTGAACGAAATTATAGAAAACCTTTCTTGTGGGAAGTGCAAATGAAGTCTGCAGTTAAAATCTTACTGCCACTCAAAACCACATAGAAGATATCTTTTAGAGTTTTAAAAGCCTAATTAAAAAAAAAAAAGAAAAAAAAAAAAAAAAGATGCCTGGGCAGGTACAAAGAACATACCAGGATCATAATCTTAATAATTGGCCTTAAAAATCATCATCAGAATTTAAGAATTTAGCTGCCTGGTAAAAAGACATATATGGACAAAAAAAAAAAATCAACATTGTAAAGAAATTACTTTGGAAATTTGCACACAATAGTCTCTCTTCAAAAGCACTATGTTTATTTGGCTTAGTACATAAAACTGCCTAGAGCTGAGTTATTCATATGCTGAATTATTCTATTTTTCTGTGTTCGACAACTGATAAATACATGGCTATCATTGTTAGAAAAAGTGAGAGTATGCTTGCTTACACACAAGCATGATTTGTTCACATTCCTGAATACTCAGGAAGTCTCTACAGATACCCTGTGTGATTAAAAAAGTGAGAAATTGAGAAAAAAAAGACAAAATAGACATACAGGCAGTATTAAAAAAGAGGAAATATAGTAAGAAAAAAAAGTGTTCTTTCATGGTCTTATTTGGGTTCTTTGATTTATATCTTTTTCAAAATATTTAAATTCACACTTGTGCCTGAAGGCTAAAATTTTTCTGCAGAAAAAATATACAGAATCAACTTAGATTTTATGTTTTAATGCTATCCATTTTAACAATGAAAGGTGGATGAGGGACCATCGTGTCTAGATTTTTTCCATTGTTTTTGATAAAATAAATTAATATTACATAATTGTTAATTTTAACATGGTTATTTTATTATGCTAAGGTATTTTGAAAAAAAAAACCTGTTTGAAAGAGAAAACTGTTAGTGCACAGCAAGCCTAATGTTTAAGTACCTCTCACAGAGTTTACCATTATATAGTCCCTCAAAGAAAAGTCTACATTTAGTAACTTTTTTTTTAACAAGTTAACCTCATTAAACACAATGCCTAATGGGAATAAAGGAACAAGACAGATCCACTAGATGCACTTTCCAAAAGCTGACTGGTTCCCTATCAGAGCTCTTGCTGACATTGAAGTCACCCCAGGTAATCACCTAGGGTCTCTCTTCAGAGATTTGATCTGAACATTTCATCATTGCAGTCAGATTTTATGTGGCTTCTGAGTCTTGAGTGATCTGTTGTTGAAGACTACACAAATAAACACCTTTTGCACAATTACTACATGTAGTGGGTTGAACCTGAGTTGATGGACAGTCTTTTAGACTAATGACGCTTCTCACAATTTACATATTTAAACCGCATGGAAAGCATGATTCACCTTTGGTCGGAGCTCGCCTGCTGGAAGGTGAGGGGGGCTCCGAGCCTCCGGGCCCCGCTGGGCCGGGCCGGGACCCCTGCCCCTCCCTTTCCCAATGCCGCGGCACGGACCCTGGGTCGTTGGGTGGGGGGAACTGTCCCAGAGCCACAGGCAGCTAAAACCAGCCATGGATTGCTCACAGCTAAACCCAGCCATGGACTGCCGCACAGCTTAAACCAGCCATGGACTGCCACAGCTAAAACCAGCCATGGAGTGCTCACAGCTAAACCAGCCATGGACTGCTCACAGCTAAACCCAGCCATGGACTGCTCACAGCTAAACCCAGCCATGGACTGCTCACAGCTAAAACCAGCCATGGACTGCCACACAGCTAAACCCAGCCATGGACTGCCACACAGCTAAACCCAGCCATGGACTGCTCACAGCTAAAACCAGCCATGGACTGCTGCACAGCTCAAACCAGCCATGGACTGCCGCACAGCTAAAACCAGCCATGGACTGCCGCACACCTAAACCCAGCCATGGACTGCTCACAGCTCAAACCAGCCATAGACTGCTCACAGCTAAACCAGCCATGGACTGCTCACAGCTCAAACCAGCCATGGACTGCCACACAGCTCAAACCAGCCATGGACTGCTCACAGCTCAAACCAGCCATGGACTGCCGCACACCTAAACCCAGCCATGGACTGCTCACAGCTCAAACCAGCCATGGACTGCTCATAGCTAAACCCAGCCATGGACTGCTCACAGCTCAAACCAGCCATGGACTGCTCACAGCTCAAACCAGCCATGGACTGCCGCAGCTAAACCCAGCCATGGACTGCCACACAGCTAAACCAGCCATGGACTGCTCACAGCTAAACCAGCCATGGACTGCCGCACAGCTAAAACCAGCCATGGACTGCCACAGCTAAAACCAGCCATGGACTGCTCACAGCTAAACCCAGCCATGGACTGCCACACGGCTCAAACCCAGCCATGGACTGCCACACACCTAAACCCAGCCATGGACTGCTCACAGCTCAAACCAGCCATGGACTGCTCACAGCTCAAACCAGCCATGGACTGCCGCACAGCTAAAACCAGCCATGGACTGCCACAGCTAAACTCAGCCATGGACTGCTCACAGCTAAACCAGCCATGGACTGCCGCAGCTAAACCCAGCCATGGACTGCCACAGCTAAACCCAGCCATGGACTGCCGCAGCTAAACCAGCCATGGACTGCTCACAGCTAAACCAGCCATGGACTGCCACACAGCTAAAACCAGCCATGGACTGCTCACAGCTAAAACCAGCCATGGACTGCCGCAGCTAAACCAGCCATGGACTGCCGCACAGCTAAACCCAGCCATGGACTGCCACACAGCTAAAACCAGCCATGGACTGCTCACAGCTAAACCCAGCCATGGACTGCCACAGCTAAACCCAGCCATGGACTGCCGCAGCTAAAACCAGCCATGGACTGCTCACAGCTAAAACCAGCCATGGACTGCCGCACAGCTAAAACCAGCCATGGACTGCTCACAGCTCAAACCAGCCATGGACTGCTCACAGCTAAACCCAGCCATGGACTGCTCACAGCTAAACCCAGCCATGGACTGCTGCACAGCTAAACCCAGCCATGGACTGCCACACAGCTAAACCCAGCCATGGACTGCTCACAGCTAAACCCAGCCATGGACTGCCACAGCTAAAACCAGCCATGGACTGCTGCACAGCTAAAACCAGCCATGGACTGCTCACAGCTAAACCCAGCCATGGACTGCCACAGCTAAACCCAGCCATGGACTGCTCACAGCTAAACCCAGCCATGGACTGCTGCACAGCTAAACCCAGCCATGGACTGCCACACAGCTAAACCCAGCCATGGACTGCCACACAGCTAAACCCAGCCATGGACTGCTCACAGCTCAAACCAGCCATGGACTGCCACACAGCTCAAACCAGCCATGGACTGCCACACAGCTAAACCAGCCATGGACTGCTCACAGCTCAAACCAGCCATGGACTGCTCACAGCTCAAACCAGCCATGGACTGCTCACAGCTAAAACCAGCCATGGACTGCCACACAGCTAAAACCAGCCATGGACTGCCACACAGCTAAACCCATCCGGCGCGGCTTCCTGGACGGGCGGGTCCCTCTCCCGTCCTCTCCATGCAGAGCCGGCGGAGCCACCGGGAGCCAGCGGTGCCTCCTGTCTGCAGCCAGCACACTTCGCGCTGAACTGAAGACACCACGCAGCCAGTAGCACAGAGGGAGCGAGGCTTTCCCCACCGTAAAGCCTGAACAAGGACACTCTTCAGCATGGCGGCTTCAGAGTCAGAGAGGAAGAGAAACTGAGTCACGTGAGACGGAGCTGAGCATGGCGACGGGAGAAAAGAGGGCGGTGCTGCGATTCTGGCGCGCAGCTCAAAAAACCTTCTTGCATGCTGTGGTAAGAAACTGTAATACCACAAACTGTTTGTCTCTTTAATCCATTTGAAGTACATGGGGGGATGACAAGTTCACGTGTGGCCCATGAAAATTGTGAAGAGCGCCTATGCCAGGCTATATAGAAGTATTGAGAGGCTTTTAGAGACTTCCCGTCACGAAAAGAAAAGCCTTTGTGTTCAGGCCAAAATAACTCATCCTTAAAAGAATTAATAACCCCATGTGATAGCCTATGTTTGGCAGTGTGAAGGAACTGTGAGATTTTTCGTGAGATTTTTCATGGAAGAGATGTTTTACACCACAGCAGATTGTTTCTTTCTGGGCAGGTCTGCTGTTGGTGGCAGTTTGGGAACCACGTGCAGCTGAAGAAAACCCTTTTTTCCTTAAGCATATGAAAGAGACTTATCAAGAACTGCAACACTGATTAACATCCCATGCTCTGGTACCCTTTGTGTGAGCTGAAATAATGAGGGAAGTGGCTGGAGAGGGGGAGGGGGGCATTTGCTTTAATTTCTTGTTATTTCTCTTTATTTTTAATTTTGTTAGTAATCAAACTTTTCCTTTGTACCGCAACTGTTTAAGGTTTGTGCCTGCTTTGCTTTCTCCTAATTCTTATCTCACAGAAACAAAATAAGTAAGTGATAATCTGAACAGAACCACTTCACTAAATTGGTGTTTCTGCCCGGTTTTCGAACTGAACCCGCTACACTACAGCTTCAGTCTACACTTTCAGTTGGCCATTCATGTTGTAGCAGACAATACACACAATTGTTTATCCCAGGAAAACCTCTGCCCTCTCAAGTAGTTGATTTACTGTATCAGTATTTCTGCTAACTAGATGTTACTGACAGATCTCCTTCAGAGCAGTATTTAAGTCCATCCTGCACTTGGTAACAGGAACAACCTTCTATGGACTCATTTCTTGCAGTCTTGCACTGATCTACTGCCAGCGATTGTCTGTGGGATTGTCTGCAGCCTTTCCCAGTGGATCCATAGGGATGTCAGAAAAATCAGCTGCGTGTTGCTCCACAGGACTACATGCTCCATCCTGTGTTCTGCAAACCTTACAGGTTTAGCAACCAATAGTGAGCTTTTGTGGGAAATATCCTACCCAGACCACATTGCTGAAGGCTCAGTAATTTAGGTTTATTATTTACAGATTATTTACAAAAGAAAAGTGACAGAATTTCATCCGTTGTCAAGAGCATTTCATGCAGCTTTTAACTCCCTGACCTCCCTCCAGTCCAACCTGTTACAAGCACACCAACAATTAAAGCACCCTCACATCAGGACAGTCAGTGCAGGTTGGTGTTGTGTCAGCTCTTCCTTGACATCACAGACTACGAAATACTGCAGCACTGAGCACAGCACAAAGCAAAAACATCTCTCATTTCACACTTCTTTTGAACCAAATGCATTCACTCTTTGGCTTCTGAGGGGGATTAGTATGCTAACCCCCACACAGCCTTTTTTGCAGTGTCCTGCTTCTGCTTTCCCTGCTGACACCAAAGTTGTCTCCAAAGTCCAGCTGGAATCAAACTGGCTGGTGAACAACAGCATAACCCATAATGACAGTCTGGCAGCCAATGGAGAAGACACATGGTGAAGCTAAACTGCAGACTAAGAACTTGAAGTAAACATGCTCTTCTTTGAATAATCCCATGTACCCCTACTTTTTTAATTCTTCCTTGAACGAATGGAACACTTTGGAACATTTCCTTTGGGATATTTGATAGTTTTATCTTTGATTCCATTTACACTGCTGTTACAAGAACTTTCTTGTTCCTGTTTCAATGCATTCCAAATTAGCATTGAGAATCTGGCTCACTTTGTACTTTTAAAGGCAGACTCTCCTGTTACTAAACATCTGGAGGAAAAGGATTTACTTTCAGTAAGTAGATGAGAATTTTCCCCTGATTTCTGTGCTTTCTCATATTCTTGCTCCCCAAAGCATCCCTGCAGTACAATTTCAGTTCCTCTATTCCACGTTCTACTTTTGCTATACCCTGTCCCTGTGCCATACCCTCTTTTTTCTTTTATATACTCCAAGGGAGAACATGAATATTATATCAAAAAATATTCATAAAAGATTCTCCAGTTCAGAATAAGTAACTCTTCCATCCTTTTTTTAGAATGATTGTACCAAATGACTGCCATTAAAAGGTCAGTATTTCAACCACCACACTGTAGAAATATTGCCAACTCCAAGCCAGTATTATTGTGATTCAGGTGACCCTGCAAAACCTGTGATTCACTTAAAAATATCCTTTGGGTTGTTCATATTTGCATGCCTATCAAACTTCCCTCAGAAACTGGTGGCTAAAATTAGCTATTAAAAAAAAAAAAAAGAAAATAGTAATAAGTCTGAGATATTTGCAAAATCACTCAACTCCAGGAACTGGGACAGAGAAAGAAAAGCATTATTTTAAGGCCTACAATAAAAACAGATGAGTCTGCAAGTTTTCAATGATATTCCAATCATCTCCCTTTTCCTAAGTTAATCCTAAATTACAGAAATCCTTTGTTTCCAGAAGGCTAAATCCTGAAGCCATTTATCCTGTGTGCTCCCAGTCTCCTACAGATTACAACTCTGTGACTGTGCTGTGATGGAGACTGAATAGCAAGAACAGTATTTATGCAATTGCAGAGCGACAGTGGGATGGTGAGGTATTTTTATCATTGCATTCGGCAGCACCAGCTAAGCACTAGGTGCTTCAAGTGTTTCCAAAGGCCATGGTACAGCTAATAGCCCAGGGAGAGGACAATAGAGAACACAGAGGTGGCAGGAGGGAGGAGAACTAACCCATGTGAAAACCAACTCATCATGCATGGAAACGGGCTAAGACTGTGCACTGTTCGGATAGTGCCATCAGGTGCCCTGGGCGACAGCATCTCACGCGTGGCTGACAGAGATGGAAAAAGCGGCGCTGAAGCACATCCCCAAGCAACAGAAGTGGTGAGTGCCAGGAGGAGTACCGGCCTGCTGCCAGCAGGGCTGCCCTCTTCTGACATTGTCTAATGCTGTAATAGAGCCAGGACCTTTGGGTTTGCTCTTTGTTTTTTTCCAGTTGACTAGGTTTGCCCACATGCCATGATCAAGCATGTAAGCTGAACCCTTCATAAAGAGGGTCAGGGTGTCTTGAAGTATTTTGTGGGGATGGTGGCAGACCCTCTTATTTATCAGCCCCTCTTATTTCTAATGAGGTGTTGAAAATAAAATACGAAGCGTTTCTAAGCAACCCCATCCCACAAGACAGATAATGTTTTATCTCCAAATACTTTTCCAGCCGCATAACTGTTGTGTGCCTGTGGGGTATGCATGAGTGTACCATCACTCTAGTTAGGAAAAAGAGCAGGAAAAGTCATGGTTTTACAGAGCTACAAAAACAATATTTCTACACAGTTCTTGCCCTGTGGAGATGCTCTGTAAGCAATGAAAACAGGTTGCAGGGAGTTTTCTGAAAGACTGCTGAATGTGGAGTAGCACTTACTCAATTCTCTACCAGGCAGTATTCCCTGAAGCACAATTTTGAAATTACTCTGGACAATTTATCACCTGCCCAAATGACCCTGTCACTTGGGGGGTACATCTGCATGGAACTTGCTTTAATACTCCCAGCCCCACAAGCAGCAATAAACAATGGCCATTTTTTTATAAATCAACCTGCCAAATACAGTTTTGTCTCCTCAGATGCCCAGAAAAAAAAATAATATTCATTCCTGGGTCACCCACATGTTTTCTAGACATTAAAATGTCATAAATAAAATTGAAAAAAAAAGTCCCAATCCACAGTCATGATCATTCTGGGAAATCCTTGGTGGTTTGACTGGCTACCAGCTGACTTCTATTTCTGAAATAAACACATTAAAAATAAATAAAGAAGTTGTCTTACTTTTTTAACATGCCTCATGTTAACTATTCAGACTGTGTTCTGCCCAAGTCCTGCACTTATTCTGGTCACTTGTGCTTCTTTAAACATGAGCTGCAGATAAGCTCATTGTTGAGAAGCAAGAGACATGGATGCTACAGTTCATCTCTGGCTGTCTACTGGCTACCTGGACAAAAAGTGACAGAAGACAGAGGACTCTTCTGGGGCTTTCTTGTGCACCCACCACATGGAGGTCATGCATTTCTTACATATAGTTTCAACAAATAGTGCTCATCCCATGTACACTCCTGGGATTATGGAGTGGGAGTAGTCAGTTTCTTTACATGAGAAACAATGATAAATATTATTCATGTTAAAAAATCCTAAATAATTAATTTTTTAATTTTTTTTTCCCCCAAGAACAAAGGAGTTCATTGCACCATGGTAACAATAAAGCAAACATTATCTCTGAAAGTCAAAACAAAACAACTAATGAAGTACATCGTTATGTTCAAAAGATGGAAAAGATTACATAATCACAGACTAAATCCTCTCTAAATCACAGTCAGGTCTCTCCAACATCTTCCTTTCAAACTTTTTATTTTTCCTTTCAATTGGTCTTCCTTTTCCACTTCAGTGATTATTGATTCCTCCTTTCTGAAGGAGCACAATTCTAAAACAATTATCTGCTCTCTTAGTATTTACCTCTCAGCTACGAGCAGAATGTAATTCCATCAGTGTACTGTTCTTTTCTCTTCATTAAAATACAACTGTTAAAATGGGAAAACAGTGTACGGTTTGTTTTCTAGTGATGAATATAATGTACTAACATATAAAGGATAGCATCTACCTTAGCTACCACCCCTTAACAGTGCTTCCCTATCAAATGAATCATTTGTGTGTGTAAAGGCAGCTCCAAACAGTGCCACACTCAACACGCGATTTCCTGCTCCATCTCTTTGATTTCAAAAAGACCTTTCCTTAAGAATGTAACAGAGTTCTTTTTTGGGATCTATAAACATTCAGGTATCCCAGGGAAATCCTTTTTCCCAAAAGTCAGTAGGAGTTTGGTATTGTCTTCAGTGGATGCAACATTTCACTTCATTTTCCCTGTCCTCTTGTGGCTGAATTAAAATAAATGGCAGTCTGTCCCAGCCATAAGAGGAGAAAGGTTTGGGGAGGCACGTACTCAAGAGGGAGAGACAGCTGTTTGGCAAAGACAGCTGAAACACAAGAGCTGTTGTTCATATGGATTTTAGTTCATTTCAAGTATTAATCCCTGTTTTCTCAGATACTGCACATTCTGATTTTATGCCTGAAACAACAAAAAGATCCATTAATATTTCCTATTATAATATCTCTACATAAAAATGTATGTAAGTTCAAGTTTTGCGTGTCTATATTCCTGGCACTGAGAACATGCATGTCTCTTTGTTCTCAACAAACAGCAATGTTATAACAGTCTGTATTAAATGTTCTTGCACTTTTGCTATCTGTAGCAGTAAAATTTGCCTTGATGATGTAAATGCTCTTTTCTGAAACGCAAGCTGGAGAGAAATGTATAGATTTTGCATATTTTGAAGTTTACACATGACTCACATGGACACCAGATTTTACCTAACCAACTGGAGGATGTCATGTGAGCATTTACCCATCTTTCTCCGATGACCTGTGAGAAAACACTCTGCTTGGTATGTTTTGTGGACTCAAACACAATTTAGCAGGAAGCTGACAGGAAAGAGTCATCACTCTCCATTAAATCTGTATATATAAATATACACTCTAGCCCAAGTCACCAAGCACTGAAATCCAAGACAGAGAACATGCACAATCTGTACAGTTTCTTGCTATTCCTATTACTTATTTTACACCAACTTTAAAAAGGTGAAAAACCTGTCCTGCTAAGCAACATCACCTAGATGTGGCCAATCCAGGCTTAGGATTCAGAAAAAATATCATGCAGTATAACACATACAATGAAAATCCAGGATGTCTGAACGTCGTCCCACTCTACGCTGCACTGGTGTGGATCTCAAGTACTATCTGCAATTTTGGGTATCTCAATAGAAGAAGGATTTCAAATTATTAGAGTGTGTCCAGAAGAGTGATCAAGATGGTAGAAGTCTCAAGGGCAAGACTGAGTATCTGAGGTCAATTGGCTTGTTCAGCTTGGAGGAGAGAAGGCTGAGGGGGGACTTGACAGCAGGGTACACCTTCCTCATGGGAGGCAGAGAAGGGGAGGTGCTGATCTCTTCTCCCTGGTGACCAGCAGCAGGACACAAGGAAGTGGAATGAAGCTGCTCCAAGGGAAGTTCAGGAAAAGGTTCTTTACTGAGAAGATAGCCGTTCCCTGGAACAGCCTTCCTACAGCGCCAAACCTCTCAGAGGTCAAGGAATATCTGAAGGATGCCTTGATCCTGCTGTTCAGTTTTGATAGTCATGTGATTAAAATGGAGTTGTACCCTATGATCCTTGTGGGTCCTTTCCAACCTGAAATTCTATGACCGTACAATTCTATCAGCTTGTTCTTCTCCAACACATAGCCTATTCATTTTAATCCAGGAGGCTTCTAGGTGTCTAACACTTCATTAGTTGTAAAACTCCCTTGTGACTAATACTAATTTAGGACACAGTTAAAGGTTCTTTTGTGTTTTTCAGCTTTGGTTACTTCAGTTCTTCTGCATCAGATGTCACAGAAACAGTTGTGCCAAAGCCAACAGGACTCAAGCCATCACCTGCAGTGCTACTTCAGCAATGGCACAGATGTTACCACAAGTGCTGACTGCTACGAAAAGTTTCACAGATATTCCTTTTTGGTATTGCTAGCAGCTCAGCTGTCATGCTTTAGCTTTTGAAGTTTATTAATGCAGTCGATATTTGTGATCACCCTGAAGTCTACACAGAAATAGACACAGACCTACACCTGTACATATAATTTACCAGTTGGAGCTCAGCAATAATGGTGATTCATACACAGGACACCTCTGTAAAATAAAAAAGGCAAGACAAGAACCAGAGAAAACTCCTCTCATATCAGACATGCAGACAACTCAGAGCCTCCTGCCTTTTGCAATAAATGAGTCAGCTGGGTATCCTCTGTGGAAGAACCCCCCAGTGTTGCTTGAGAAGGAAATCTGGATGATGGAAATTCAAAAGACCCCTGGGAAGACTCATTTAGTCTTAGCACCTAAATACCCTTGGGGAGGGTTTTCTAGGTTGTTTTACTGCAGTAGCTGGGGTTTTGGTCTCCACTCTCCAAGGGCATTTGTTCCCCATATTAAGAGATCCAAAAGAGGGCTGAACCAATGCCAGGCCTTTTCTTCCCGGTTTGGGGAATGAAGAGGGTAGGAAGTTAACAGCTGTAGCTCCTCTGCTCCTTTGACAGACTCTTTTGACAACCAAACCCTACGCAACCAAGATGAGCGTGATGAGCCAGCCTGGGTACCCATGCAGCTCTGCCCTAGTCCTGCACTGCCCGGTGTTTGTACCACACAAAAAGCTGACCCAGTCTCGTGGGGGGTCTTCTGTCTTCACACAAACCCCTGGGACAGTCTTGTCCAGATTTTGTAGCCAAAGATGAAAAAGAAGAACATAATAGTTAACATACTTCTACACTTACTGGTCACCAGAATGAATTAATTCACACACACAATGTGTGAGAACCTTTATTCTTATGAAATAGGTCAACCACTCAGACCCAGTCCACTTCCATTTGTCCCCTGTGTCCCTGATGGCATGGCTTTACCAGGGAAGTATTAAAACATGTTAAAATCTAAATAAAAATACGAACACATTTTAGTGAATTTTTTATACTTTTAAAAAGAAAATTCTGTATTCAATTCCTTGTACATATTTTCCACAAAATTCTAAAAAATCTTTAGTAGAATATCACTCAATCCTCAGAAAAGAAAAATTGTATTCCATGAGTTATTGTACTTGTTTCAGCTGGGATAGAATGATTTTTTTCTTACTAGCTGATACAGTGCTGTGTTTTGTATTCAGTAAGAGAATCATGTTGGTGACACATTGATGTTTTAGTTGTTGCTCAGCAGTGCTCGCCCTAAATCCAGGACATTTCAGTGTCCTGTGCTCTGCCAGTCAGCAGGTGCACAAAGGCTGGGGGAGAATGGCTAGGAGAGCTGACCCGACCTGGCCAAGGGATATTCCATACACAGACCGACATGGCCAGGACATAAACTGGGGGAATTACCTGATAGGAAGACGATCAGGATTCAAGGACACGGTTTGTCATCCGTCAGTGGGTGGTGAGCACTTTGTTGTGCATCACTAGACTTTCTTGGGTTTTATTTCCCTCTCTCCCTCTCCTTTTGGTTAAAATTATTATTAGTAGTATTAGCATTACAATTATTGTGATTATAATTATTATTGTTGTTGCTGCTATTATTATTGTAGTAGCTGTTGTTATTATTATTATCTTTTACTTTGTTTCAGTTATTAAACTGTTCTTATGTCAACGGATGAGTTCTATTTTCTTTTCTTTCCTCTATCTCCTCCCCATCCCACTGATGAGAGAAGGGGGAAAGGGAAACGAGACAGCAGCTTAGTACTTAGTTGCCATCTGGGGTTAAACCATGACAGTTGTGAAAAAAAAACATGTTAGCCACCTTTATTGAAGAAAATATGGAATGTATTCATCATGGGTATTAAACTATTATGATTTTGCTTTTATTTACATATAAAATATTTGATTATTTTTTAACAAAAAAAGCATGTAGTGCCACCTAGGGGTATTCATAAGCTTATGAATTTGAATTTTTGACAGCTCAAATATTTTGGATTAGATTTATTCTTCATAGCTGCATTCCTAGGAATAAAAATATGCAGTAAAGGAGGTATATGAAATTTTGTTTTGCTGGCCTGACAGTAGAGTGCATGCTAATTCTAAAAACATCACAAAATTAATTCTTTTTCTCTGTATCAGCCAGTAGCAATAAAGTAAACAACTCTCAAAGAAAATTACAAAATAAATAATCCTCATATTAGAACAAAATAAATAATAAGGAAAAAAACCCTTCTCCTGACTCAGAAGTCCCACATTACCAAAAGAGTGGAAAACTAAAAATCACATTAATTGGCTGTCTCAGATGTGTGAAACTCCATTTCACATGCCTGAATTTGCATTTGATTTCCTCCAGTTCAGCAAGAGCTGGGCCGGGAGTAGGATTTTTCAGCAGCAGCATGAAGCCAAATGCCATGTGAGCCACATCATCCATTTACTCGCTTTAGTTTTTATTTCTTGCATTGATTTGTTTTCGTTTGGTGTTTTTTCCCCATTGCTTGATAGTTTGTGTCAATGAGGGATAGATATATTGGTGTTATTTTGGAAAGATTATTGATAGAAATGGATTAATCTACCATAGACTGCTTCACACATAGTTCATTGATAAAAAGTGCACTGCTACCAAAACAAACCTTTAATGTACCATACTGACTGAAGATAAGGGTTGCTACATTTGTCAAGAATATTTTATATAAAAATATGACAGCAAATATAAAATATATTGGTAGAGAACTAATCCTTGCTATTTTACATGGCAAACTCAGAATTACCAAACTGACTACAATCATGAAAACATTTTAATCAGGCTGCCTCAGCAGCAGAAATTTCTCACCACCTCCTGTCTACATGATATGGATCTACCTTACAACAGTACCCCAGCATTTGACCAAACAAGAACTTTATAATAACGAATATGCATTTGCAGGTGATGCAGCATAAGCATTTTCTGCCTAACCCAGCAAAGCACTTAGCAAGTACTTTATTTTAAGGGCATGAGCAAGTGCCTTGATTCAGTGGGGGAAAAAAAACCAACCAGCCAAGCAGGGCTCTGTCCATCATTTTAACTTTGTATGGAAAGGTTGGCATCACTGGAAAGCTGACAGTTATTTGTCTCTCTCTACCTTGCCTCTTTTGTCAGACACCAAAGAGAGAAGCACTGCTCACAATCCAATCTGTTTCCACCCCTATGAAATACTGTGATATTTTTTTCACAAAATACCACAGCAGCAAGAAGGGCTGGTTTTATTATTTTGAATTGATTTTTGATAAACTTTCAGTCTACCTGATTTTTGAGATACTGGATCATAGTGTCATAGTAATAAGTCTGTCATACTGGATACAGTCTAAAGAATACCATGTAACTGCAGAAGTGGTAGAGTCTATTCAGTGCAAACTATAAGAAAGCCAGACGAGTAATTTAACAAACAATCTCTGTTCCACATAGCAGGGTTTTTTTCACAGCTTCCTCCTCTCTATCAAGCCCACCCACTCATCTTCACACTCAAGTAATTCAAAGATGTTACCAGAATGTCTGTGAGGTTGGAAGAATCTGTGAGATTTTATGGATTACTTAAAAAGCACTGTTCAGAAACACTGTATTATAATGGATTTTTCCAAAGAAATTGTTCCACATTTCCCTTAGGAATCTACAGGAACTAGAAATAGTAGCACAAGAGAAAGGATTTAAGTTCCAATGTACTAATGTCAATGCAAATGTGGGCTGTGGAATCTTCATGCTCTATTTGTAAACACTTGGGTGATAAGGGATACAACAACGTTAACACAATAAAATTCTATTAATCCCAATAGTGATAAAAAGAGAGAAAGGAAAAAATAAAGGATAGTAAACTGCTAGTCCCTAGAAATATGGGATTTTTCATACACTTTACAGGAGATCAATCCTGCAAAATGCTGTGTGTATTCCGTGGTCCCAATCCAGGAAAGCACTTAGCAAGTACCTTACTTTAAGAATATTACCAGTTGCCTTGATGCAATGGGGAAAAAACAACCAAATCAACCAAACAGGAATCTGTCCATCATTTTAATGTTACATAGTAAGGTTAGCATCACTGGAAAGTTTTTTCACCTGTCTAAATGTAGATTCATTCTGGTTTAAAATCACTCTATTTTATTTGAAGAGTCTGCTTTACATCATCTTGCAGACCAGAGCGCCTCCTCAATTACATTATTTCTTTTCTCTGAAGTTAGTGCTCCTGCATGTAGATCCTGCAAATCCTACTGCATCATTCCATGAAGGTTCTCACATAAAATTCTCCAAAGTAATAGCATTTTTATAGCTGCATTTCATTGCAATATAATTTGATTTTCTAGTG
This sequence comes from Corvus hawaiiensis, assembly GCF_020740725.1. Taxonomy (NCBI): domain Eukaryota; kingdom Metazoa; phylum Chordata; class Aves; order Passeriformes; family Corvidae; genus Corvus; species Corvus hawaiiensis. Next base: position 9,655,249 of record NC_063255.1, on the reverse strand, counting down.
CAGTGCTCTAATCATTTACTTGGAAATAACCCCTCTCTTCTGTGTTCTCTGAGGCTACTCTTCTGCTGCATGGAAGGAGAACAGTTATGGACAATTAAAATTACTCTAAGTGATAAAGGGAAATTATGAAATGTGAAATAAGGTTCAATAACTAAGTGGTTTTGGAGATGACCTCTCTGCATTACAAGAAGGCCTAAAAATACAAAACAAAGTACCTCTCCTTGATACACGGATTATTGACTTTCTTGTTCTTACTTTAAAATGTGGTTAGATGTTATTGGTTTTTTTCCCTTATGAATTACTGCCTTCATTTACCCAAAGTTAAAATTTTTATGAGTCAAAGACAACCTAGGCCAGTTTATCTCTATCACATCCCCAACCTGTTACGTTTTTCATTCTTCAGAGAAACTTTTACAAGGGTCCCAGTTAAATCTATGTCCTTTGTCAGATCTGCTTAATACACTGTCTGCCCCTTCTTCTGCTGTGTACAGGTGACATGCAAACTAAGGAATGGGTTCTAAAGTGGTGCTTTTAGCCACTTTGCCTTCCCTTCTGATGCTTGTTTGAGACATCTTATGCATTTATGTATTTAGTTCTTCGTCACCTGTACTCTGAGATCACATGTCACTGCTCACACAAGAAACTCAAGCTGGAGTTTATTCTTCTGCCTAAAAATAGAAAAAAACCACTAAGCTTTGTTATAAGCTCAGTGAGCTCACGTAGATGAACTTTTATCTCTCTCAAGGGGAGCTACACTCAGACCAAACTGAGAACAAAAGAAGGCAATGAAAAAGAGCATAATAAAACCAGTTCAGTAAGGCAGGATGGGGTAAAATACGTGAGAAGTCAAGATAATTCACTCAAGTAATACTTTCAAGGATTGGTGATAGTGGGTAGAGGCATTCAGCAATATCAATATACTTTCTGATTGGGAAAGGAGTATCAGAGGACAGAGGTAACTGCAGGTTTTCTTAGTTCTTCCTGCAGAGCCCATGAAGAGTTAACAAGCATGTGGTATCCCACCATCCAACACCTCAGATCTACACTGCTCTAGACCTACACTCCTCCTGAGGTACCTAAAAACCTCCTGAGACACAATGCAGAGCATGCAAAGATACGTGATGTTTGATATGTGGCTAAATGTCTATTTTGCTATTTCAGGAATTTACAGTAACAGTTCTAGTGTTCTCTGTTCAAAATAATAGCTCTAGGTCTAAGTTTCAGCCAAATACTGCTTTTCTACATCTCACATAGAGATTCAGGCTGTCCCTCGGCCAGTCACAAGGCAGAGCAAGTACTTTGTACACTCTTGGCCAGTTACAAGGAGTCCTCTTTGCACAGTTCCAGGCACCAGAAGTCAGCTCCACTCTGGGTGATCAGTTCACCCAAACTCAGGTGGAAACAGGACTGCACAGCAGCATTTCACCTCCATGTTCCTGCACAGAAAAGCCCCCAACAAATCTCAAATACACAGTGAACTGCAATTCTCAGTTTCATTTTCATAGCCTGGCCAAATGCTTTGAGGATCAACTGATCTCAAATAAAGTATCTAATGCAGCTTTGACATGTGAATTTGGACTCATAGGTCATCTGAGGGTTTTAATGGATCAACCTCATACACACTTACGTGAATATACAGAGATGAGCCTACTTATGCAGACTCGGGCAGGTTTTCAGAAAACACCCCACAAATAGTTAAATTATCACATTGACCCTTGAGATCAGATGGCAGAAAATGGTACTGAATCCTCCTATCCAGTTCTAAGAAAGTTAACAAAGTATAGCTCTCAGAATAAAAGTGAAAGGAAAAATAATTGACTTCTTTTGGTTCTTAGCTCATTACTGCTACAGTTAAATTGACCTGTCATTACTTATGAAGCTTTCCTCACAAATTCATACTGCCTGTGTCCAAAAATTACTCAGAAATCTAATGCCTACATTTTTTTCTTGCACTCCACATGGACAATTGCCATGCTTTCTCAGCAGGTCTACCAGTAAAGCCGATTAGTAGACACCAAGCAATTCAAAATCCAGCTGCAAGACACACAGCTAGAAAGAAAAGAATATTTCTCAACTGTACCCCCAGCATAAATCTTTCAAATGGACTTTTTATTGTGCACTTGGAAACATATCATTTTGCACAGAACACAAAAAGGTACCCGAGTTACCTCACTAAGTTGCTCATCACATACTTCATTCACTCCTCACTTTCCCTTTGGTAATATGGAAAACAAGATGTCAACAGTCTGTTTCACTGAAACAGCATGCTATTATAATCTGAATTATCACAGAACTCAATTTCAATACATTACTCAGAATAAACTCCTGATCCAGAAGGTTCCCTCTTTGACAGGACAAATAATATCTTTGGAGTGGAGCACAGAGACAAATATAGAACTTCTCTTACCCTGCCAGGAAACAGGCAACAGCAAGAGAATCCCTCAAATTATCCCCATTCAAGTCACGCAAGCAGCGGTGCTGTTCAGCAGACCAAGAGAGGGAGAGCAGCAGAGGGACTTGGGGGAGGCATCACATGCAGAGTTAGGTAACTCATGCTCACAGCTGTGGGGTGCAGCTCTACCGACACTGGCTGAGACACAGCAGGGCTCACAGCGCAGGGTATGTGTGCGTGCTTGTGCCTTCCCACACAATGTACTACAACTGCCAGACTACAGGAAACGCTCCTCGGGCAGGAGGAGCACAAAATTAGTGTCGGACATGTTTCTTACCTTTCCTAACTGTGATGCTATGAAACAGACTAATGGCTAATAGCTTTTAAACAAACTCACGTGCACCTGGCACAGAAGAGCAAATCAATTTGAGAGGGGACTGGATAAGACATTCCTATACATCTACTGTACTTTTTAGACTGTCTTACATTTTCTGCAGCAGAAATTGTAGTTACAGGGTAAAGTTTATTTCTAAGATAGGAGAATCTGCATTCCAATATACAGAAATTAAGACTATCAGGAAAATCAACATACTTAACATACTAAATCTTGCTATTCCTTATTTGGCATCCAAAATTACATACACCATTACTTTCACTTGAACAATGACTTTCTGATATTTTATGTTCTGCCTTCCTCTAAGCCTCCTTCAAAAGCTGAAAGTGATAATTTTTTCAATGTCTCATTATTCTGAACTCACAGTCAGCTCTTGCTAAGATACCGAAATGATTACATTGCTATCATCTTTCTGTACAGAAGAGAAAATTTTTTACTAAAACTTGACTGTAGTTCATTCATGTTTGGCATTAAGGTATTAACTAATGGAGTCCAATTTCTCAGGAACAACCACATGAATAATATTGCAATAATTCATTTAAAGTATTATTTACTAAAATCCAATTTCGAATATATTTACATTATTATTAATTGAGTATTCCAAGGGTTTTTTTCCATGTGGCTATTCGACATTTTTTCAGCTCAGTTACACAACCTCTTGCTTCCTCTTTTCATTTATTAGAGCAGAGGATAAGAAGATTCCTCTTGACACCCATTCATTACCACCCTTGGTAAAGCTGCAGAGGACACCATGATAATGAGGACATATGCAGGCACATTTTGCTGACATTTGTGTATTTGGGAAAAAGTTAACTGCAAGGGTAAAGCATGAGAAAGGAAGCATCCTCCTCACATTTTAGTGACCACCAGGTTAACTGAATGGGCTAGAGAAATACATTTCGTTCTTGCAGATTCCCAAGAGGCCAAACGAGAAAGCAGATATTCTCCCACTACTGTTGGAAATTCCTCAAAAATTCCTGAGTGTCTGATCCCAGCTGATGGTGGGATGCATGTTCCATATGTAGACATTTATTTATAGACATGTATGTTTTGCAGTATGTGGGAGTGGGCTGCTTGTTTTTGTGCGAGTACCATGTTTTCTGCCTGGATTGATCAGTGCGGCTGTGTACGTATATGCATATACAATGTATACAGGTATAACCTACTGGTAACACATGTTCAACCTCACTGCTGGCTGGACCTGGGTTCATGGAGCTGCAACAGCCTTAACTTTTTTGGGCTACCATATCTGGAAACTTCTAACAAACATCACTGACACAAAGGCAGATATTCAAAACACTATTAGGCACCCCTCAAATGGAATTAAATGAGTTTAATATATCTGTGTCTGTAACTGTGCTACATTATATGATGATACGAGAATTATAAGGCTTGCAGACTAACTGAAACAGCTGGAAAGGGACACAAGCTTTTGGGCATGTTGTTCTGTCATTACGTGTCTTTGTAATTCTTAATAAAACAATAATATCTGTGCAGAAAACCTGTTTCTCCAGGTAATACATACAAGAAACCTGTAAAGCTGTCAATGTGACACGGACACTAATTGCATTCGGGGACCAGTATTACTGCTGATGACAACAGCAGCAACAGAGAGGCTTAGGAAAGCTAAGCACAGAGAACAGATTTTCTGCAGGAAAGCCAAAGGAACCAAGTATCCACGCAGTCTGGAAGCATTTTGTGAAATGACAATAAATCCTCATTAACAATCTCAAAATCTAAAAATGGTTACATAGCCTAAGATTAATCTAAACTGCCAGGGTATTTCAACTGGGCAGATACTTCCCTTTCTCTCAGTTAACCCCACAAAAAACTATTTGGGATGCCAGTATTTTAACATTGCTTTTATATGACTAACATCCCAAGGTGTATTGCAGCAGGTGAGATCACATGAGAAGTACAAAAGTTCCTATGTCTCTCTTCCAATTCCATGTCCTTTCATTTCCCAGGCTGCCCACTGTTACCTTCCCAGGGCCAGTGTCCATCAGGATGCTCCCTCCAGAGGAGGGCCTATGAGGCAGCATTCTGCCACTCAAGGAGATCTGCTTAGTGGGTCTGTACTGAGACCAGTGCCTCTCATCACAGAAATGAAATTGCTGCTCTGGACAAGGAAAGGAGCAGCTGCTCTCAACAAGGTTTGGTAAGAAGGAGAGGGAAATGTGTCTCAAACCAGCAAAGAGTTAACATACTTTCTCAGTTTATTGGGTAAGAACCCACCAACTTCCATAAATACCCTGAGGTATTGGGATTACCAGAGTCTTTGGAGATGTTGAGGTCTTTGAATACAGTCCTGGAAGGTTATATGAAATTTATCATCTAATTGTTTAATTATTCATAATTTACATTGCAATTATCCCTCTTGGCTTTACTTTCTCCAGAAATTATTCTGTGTTTTACCCACTGAAACATGTAACCCATTAAAAAGACCTAAAATAGCGCCCGAATGTTTCTAGGCTCCAAAGTATATTGAAGTACAATAAACCATGTATTCAGCTTCTGAGATAGTGAATGTCCCTCTACTTCCTTGAAGTTCACAAATTTGTATCAGTCAAGGAAGGGATGCCATGGTTAAAATGCATTTACACTGCTGAATATGACACAATCACGGGCAAAAGTAAAGTACTCATCACCTTAAACTAAGGTGAACTTCATTGCTATCTTTTACTCCCTACTTCAAAGGGCTGCTTTGTTTTGTTTCAAATCTGAGTGCACTTCAGAGACATTGATTAAATGATCCAACATCACTTTTGCAAGTAAGCTCACATCAGCCTGACCTACAGGTTACCTCAGCTTTAAAAGGAAGACTTGCAGTTCAGTCTCAAAATTTTCCTTCTGCTAAAAGTTAAGAAGGAAAGGGTTGTTCTCCATCCTTGCTCTAAAATTCATCCAGTTTTAACATTTTTTCTCAAAACATCAGCTCTAGAATTGTGTGATACTATAATAATCAAAATTCACCTTAGCTGGGTTTCTCGAACAACAACAACAACAACGAAATATTTTCCTCTCTGAATCTCATAGTGTCTCTTTGTCACCACACTTCTAAACATCCAGCAGAAGGGAACATAAGGGTAGGTTTTACCACATTCAGGAAATAAACTAGTTGGAAAGAGAAGACAGATTGCCTTTTCCCTTCCATCTCTCTTCCTCATTCAAGAATAAGGCCACAAAGCTCAAACAATATTAGATGGTAGCGGAACCAAAAGGAGAAATCCTCACCCCAAAAGAGGTTCCGAGATTACACCTTATTAAACATAGGAGGATCAACATGGAACAAAGCTAGAGGAAAACAGATTAGAAATACCACCATTGCCCAGTCTACAGCCTGAAAAATGTAAGTCACTAGCTCTCATGATTGCTCCAAAAAGCCCACAAACGAAGACCCTGGCGGCTTGCAAACCTGACACAGGCCCCAGATGTTTTCTTCCTGTAATCTTATGATCATAACATGAAAAATAATCCTTTCTAATGCTTCAGCTTGTATTTGGTTTCTGGAATCAATTATATGAGTTTTCATACAGTTGTGTAACCACAAATAAAATCTGTTCTGAAGGCTCTGAATGCTTTCCTTGGGAGAAGGCTAATGGCACTGCTGAAATGAGTTCCTCAGGATGCTGTGAGCTTTGCAAAAGCCTCTAACCATATTATCTGGCAGAGTTTTTATTGTGATAACAGATCATAATTCTTTCCTGCTTTGCAGCATACTGAGTAAAAAATGTAAAATTGCTATATATTCTGTTAAAAAACAGGTGGGAAATGGAAATATTTTCTAAGCAAAGCTGCTTTCAGGATATTGTAGAAAGTAGGAGAGTTGGTAAGTGAATATTTATCCACTAATGCATTTCAGCATATATTTTTCTGTTGGAAATGAGAAGAAAAAAAAAATCTGTACAGACATATTTTTTCTGGCAATAGAGGTAGGGGTTTTTTGTATCTTTACCTTCTATCTGAATTCTATTTTGTTACAAATTTAATTCCCAGATAGTAATTACATTAGCTCACGCACAGGAGTAGCTATTTGCTTTGCTTTGTCCTCAATATAAAACAGCGTAAAGACAAAAGAGGAAATTCTACTCCAATGGACACTTGCCTTTAATGATTTTAAAAAAATATTTTTATAGTTACAGCGTAATAACTACACAGAAATATTTCTGGCTTCTTTTCATTACAATTGTTTCTTCATTACCCTTCTTACCCTTTCTTCCAGAAGGGACCCAGATATCAAAAGGAGGAAGATAGTAGATGGTCTTAGAGTCAGGTTTTTCAAAATTGGGTGCCATATTTAGGCACCTATATATAAATGGCCTGGTTTTCAAAAGAACTGAGCACTCATCAGTTCCCATTGATTTCAATAGGACCTAGAATTGATCACACCTCTGCAAATCAGGCCACTTCTATTTATGCGCGGGCATGTGAAAATACCAGAACAACTTTGAGCATCTGGTTTAAAAGCAACAGCCAAACGTTCTACCAGAGAGTTTTTAGATAAACACTGTAATCTCTAAATGAACTCACAACAGCACAAGAGGCACCTGAGCTGTGACACTTCTTGTTGCCTAAATGGCGTTGGTGAGAATTTTGCTGCTGAACAACTGTTCTGAGAGCTCTTCAAAAAACTTTTCTATTTGTAAATAAAGAGGATCTGAATAATCTCATATATTCATTTTCTTTCCTAACTAAAATAACCCAGTTCTCAGTTTCCATTTCACTAGCTGCCTGCTGTGACACTAAAAATTATGTTAGTTATGTAACAACATGCTCTTTGTAGCTGCAGAATAAGAGAATAGTGACAGGGACTGGGACAGCGAAGTCCCCATGATACTTCGGCTTTAGCTGCTTAATGACAGCAGGTTGCAAATGCACTTTGCTGAGCTGGAAGGCATTTGCTCCTTTATCTGACAGAACTAGACAGTTTCAAGAAAAAAAGGGGTATAAATGGCATAAACAAGAGGCATGAACTTAATTTTTAAACATTGTATTTGTTGGGAATTAAGAGACCACACACAAGTGAATTTTATATGCAACTTCAGGGACAGAGAAGCAGTAAGAGCAATGTTATCATTTCACAGAAAATGTCAGATTGTCCTTAAAAACCATAAAAATGACATATGTGATGCAAACTGCTCTCCTTAAAGTTTCTGTTTCTTTAAATGTGCTCTTTTACAGACCTCAATAAATGCACAGGGACAAAGATCTCCACAGCAGCCTTGACTCAGGCCCATCAATTCACAAAATGCTGAGTTTGTGGTGCTGCCCCCAACCTCATGCATTCTTGTCAGGTTACCTGATAAAAGCTGCACAACCTCAAAGGAGCACAGAGAGACAAGGGCTGGAGGGGGAGGCAGCAGGAAAGGAGGGGTGGAAAACCCAAATAACTGAAATAATACCAGGCTGCTCCCAGGGCAGCCCCAGGAGAAGCTCAGCCCCAATGTCCAGGCATGAAAACCATCAAGCTGAGTCAACACTACCGCTGCTTTTGACTGAGGGGGTGACTGCCAAGGGGGCACGGCAGCCACCATGAGATACAGATGAAAAGCCAGCTCAGAAACCTCTGCATCACTGTCCTCAGCAAATCTAATCCCAACATGACTCTGTGCAATTTAATAGCCTTGCAATCAGGATAGGTGAGATGGGTATGAAAATAGCTGCCAGTGATGAGCTCACAGCAAGAACTTTCACGTGTAAGTTTGTAAATACAAACCCTCTCCGCACAGAAATTACCAATTACTCTCTTTAGCTCCTAAGGGACCACCTCTAACCTCTAGCAACAGAGAATTCTGCATTCATCTTTGCTCTTCAGAGACTCTGATGGGTATCCTTCATCACTCCTCTCTCCCCACTTCAGAGACATGCTTGCACCAAATCTGCTTCTTTCTCCCAGACGATAAGGCATTAATATTTTGGTGCATCCTCTTTTTGACAGTTATATATTCATATGCTAAATTAATTTTTTTGTAACATTTGTTTTCTTTATCACAAGCTCGCTGAATTTTAATGCTTTTGCAATAAACAAGCCTTATAAACTGAGGAAAAGGACAGGGTTCAGGAATGAGGCTGTTTTTTTCAAGCTGGCAGCTAGCACGGACACTGCAGCTCTTTTATGGGAGTCTTCTGGGATGCATGTCATTCCGTTGACAGTGACAGAGAAGCAGCAACAGGAAAAAGTTATCTCTGACCCTGGAACATTGGTTTGGAAGTTTACATTAAGAACACAGCAAGGTATTATACCTCAATGACAAATTAAAGAAGTGGCTAAAAGCTGGATGCAGCTTCACTGTGAATGACTGGGAGAGAAAACCAGGCATCTGTGATGGTAAATTAATCTGCTCCTGCTCAGTGAATTCATGCTGTAATGGGCACTTCTAAAAAGGGCAAGGGAGATTCTGCAACCTGAGACCCTACTGCTGCTTGTAATGCTGTAATTTTGTATTCTAAGTGTGCCAGGGATACTTTCTCCCTGTTATAGGGAAAGAGATTTCACTGAGAGGCAGAACATGCTGTACATAAGCACAAAAAGCTGAAGTGTAAAAAATTTAAGCAGTAAGAGTGTTGGGGAAGCTGTAGCCTGGTTCCACTTTGAGGCGAGACTGAAATACAAACTGCTGAGACAGCTCGTTGACTTCCACCAGAGCAGAACTAAATGTCCATGAACATACAGAAACCTTTCCAGGAGAGTATAAAACATACATACCCTTGCACTGTGCCACAAAAAAATGTATATTTCAGAAGTTTGAGACAAAACAGTGAATCTGTTCAGGTTAACAGCTGTTGGGAGATGGGGGAAGTTGGGATTTTTTTATTTTTTATGGACAATGTATAGCTCATGTAAATTCTGTTCTTCTTTCTTACCTAATTTTAGTTACAAATATTCCCTTGTTAGACCTAATTGACAGTACTTTCCTATAAAAGGGCTATGGCATCGTGTTTCTATTCTGAGGCTTCACTGCACTTTCAACTCGCACAAATTGCTGCCTTTGTGATTGTTCTACTTATAAATAATTTCTGTGTTATTGTATATATACACAGAGAAACTCTTGATCACACTATTCTAAACTTCCGAGTCTAAGAAGGCAAAATATAATAATTAAACAAGGCACTGATCCTGACTTTCTGAAAGAAATGTGATTCACAAATAATGGGATAAGAAAAAAATTACAGCTGATGCAACTCTCCACAATTGAGGCTGATACCAAGAAGACACCCATCTATCAAAACTGATTTCTTTAGACCTTCTTATTAGTTCCCAGCTATCTGAAATTTTTATTTAAAAAAAAAATTAATTTTTAATGCCTTTTTTTTTCCTATCAAGTACATATTTATCATTATTATACATGTATCACTGATTTTATATCTTCTTTTAATGTAAACATTTTCTGACCAGGGTGAAAAAAAATGTCAGAAAGAGATATTATGGATGCATTGAACACTGAACATAATGGTTTTTATTTAAGCAAAAATTGGAGCGAAGAAATACACAATTGCAGAGATAAACTATTAACCAAAGACTTATCAACACCCAAGGAGTCTTCCCTTCCTTTCCTGTACTGGGCTGAACAAAGTAGAGGGCTTTTTACAAAAATTACATGTTCCTTCTGTTTGGTTTTTTTATTTTTTCAAGACAACTGGTAGGCATTGCCACAAAATGAACTGGGGCAATGATTGGGTTATAAAAATAAAGACAAAAAGGCTATTTTTGTTTTGAGCTTAGATCTTCTCCCTGATCTGCTTTACAGAGTAGACCTGACAAACACCCACACTAGTGCAACCAAAGGTTCGGTGAATTCAGATAAAAGAGGTCAAGACAGACACTTCAGCTTTTCTAACAAAGCATATTCTCTGAACTACTCTCTGAGCTACAGTTTTTGAGAAAAAAAGTCCTTCTGTAATGCAGAGCAGTATAGCCTGTGCTTTTTGTCTCCAGGACTGTTACATTCCTTACTGCTGGATTAAAATGACTGATCAGTTTTCTGTCACAATCAAGTCTTAGAAGTGAAAGTTTTATGTTTTCATTAAGTTGCTGATAAATACATGAAAGAGCATTGCACAATGAGCAGATTCTTCCAATAAGCTGTTAATTTTCTGAGGTATATTAGTTTTCTTTTTCTTAATTTGCAGATGTAGCCAGCATGTTTAGGCCTATTAACCTTGGTCTCTTTAGCCCTTTTCATCTATTCCTAGCTAGCTGACTTGACATTTTTATTCAATACCTTTGAGTTTTTTAATTTCCATACTTGCTAGAAACATGTATGTATCACTGATTTTGTTGTATCTCCTTTTGTTCTGTGTGGTTTCTGATCAATTCAGAATAATGAATAAATATGGATCTTTACATTTTTGGACAATCTGGAGAATGTCCTTGAGCAGCTTTTTTTATTTTTTAAGACAATCTAACTTCAATGCATAGTCTTGTTCAGCACAGTGAGAGCATTTTGGAATGCCAGTCTCAGACAGGTCTAAATTCTGAACATCTAATTTGCATATGGAAAATAAAGCTAAATGATAATCACTGCAATCTGCACAGTTACAGAATAGTTCTCAGCTTCCATAATTTACTGTTCTGAACAACATCCAACTCTGGATTTGAGCTTTTTCACACACGACTTTCTGGTCTCAAACAGTTATTCTGACTTCTGAAAAACTCTGAGAATATTTTCTTTGGTTGTGTATTAACCAGAAAACTGCTGAAGTGGGATGGCAGCTCTGGAGATCACCTAGTTCACCCCTTGCTCAAAGCTGAGTCACCTACATGAAGTTGCTCAGGGCTGTTTTTCAGTCAGGTTTTTTGTATCTTCAAGGGTGAAAAGGCCACTGCCTTTCTGGGCAATCTGATTTATTGCTTATACATTAACATACTAACAGTCACTAACTAATTACAGAACCTGGGATTACTATTTTACTGCATTATGAATCTCTGCAGCACATAATGCCTAGAGCTCTTTTTTTTTTTTTTCCCTAAAAATGAGATAGAATACTTTTTTTTTCTGATAGGTTTTAGTTTAGTATTTTGATTAGTGTAAAGCAGGTCGTCAGGAAAAAGGAAAATCAAATTTTAAAAATTTAGTGCTGTGGACCCTTCTCTCTTGCCATGGAATTTCAGTTTAGCCAACATCAACCCAGGTCAGATAGATCACAACCAAATTAGAAGTTTGACAGAGAATACAAAGGCAAAGTGTTGCTCCTCCAAGTTTATGAACTGTCATTCACAACCACAGTTGTGAAAAATAACTCAAAACTATCTACTCAGTTCAACAGATGATAATCCTTGGTACATAAAGTGGAACTGCTACTGACACTGTAAGAGACTAAAGACCTAGATTTTGGTGTTGAACTTGTTTAGCCAAGGTGTTTGAGTTTAATGCTTTGTACCCTCAACCCCTGTTAACAGGCAGAAATATGTCTTTCTTCAAATATCACTTTTTATTTTCCATTAAAACAAGCAACTGAAACCTCCCTCAAAAGTGTAACTAGGTCTCCGAACTTTTCTTTGTTAAAATAATATCAGTATTTAGTGGCACATTCAAAATGAGGAAACATTAAGTCTGATTGCTAAAGGACACTCCTTTTGCTCTGATGGCAAATTCTCTGCCATAATGTACATTACTGACAATTACATTTTCATTCAGTAACTCAAAGATGATTAGGAAAGTCGGCCACTACAGATTTAAGCTGTAATAAAACTCTCTTCGGGCTTACTCTGAAAAGATTGCTAACAGCTGTTTGTCTTGTAGATTTCAAATGGAAAACAAATCATAAAGCAGCCAATATTTCATGTGGAGAGTTGCTAATTTGTCTTTTCCCTATGCCTTTTCCCAAATCTGACGCTCTTCAAGGCACAGTGTATAACACCACAAAGCAGGTGATGTTGCTAGAAGGCAGACTGCAAGGAAAAAAGAGATTACCAAATCAAATAAGGAGACATTCATTATGAGTTTAATTCCCCTTTCCTTGACATTTCCTCCTCAATTTAATTAGTTTCTCCTGAGGCTCACAGTCTTAGCGGTCTTCCTATACAAAAGAAAACTTGCTTGCCAAGGAAAATAAGTCCAAAACTGTCCCAACTCTGCGTCAGTGAGACTGGATTCTATAAATAAACCCCACAAAATCTACCACATTCTCAGCCTGCAAAGTCAAATTATTAAACCTGACATCTCCATTACATCCAGCTGTGGCACAATTCCTCTCTTCTTTCTGAAATACGCTACTGTACCTTGCAGACAACAGAAACACTGCAGCTGTGGACAGCTAAGGTTCCCCATGAGAGACTTCAAGGTATGGTTGGTTGATGAGTAGCTCAATATAAGCCGGCCATGTGCACTTGAAGCCCAGGAAGCCAACCTGGCTCTGAATCATCCTGGCCTGCATGCAGAGCAGTGTGGCCAGCAGGTCAAGGAAGTGATTCTACCTGTCTGCTCTGCCCTCCTGAGAGCCCACCTGGGACATCACATCCAGCTCTAAGGTCCTCAGCATACGAAGAACAGAGAGGAGGGCCATGAAGATGATCAGAGGTCTGGAGCACCTCTGCTATGGAAACAGGCTGAGAGACTTGGGGTGCTCAGCCTGGAGAAGAGAAGGCTCCTGGGACAACTTACAGAACCTCCCAGTACTTAAATCGAGCATAAAAGAAAGCTGAAGTACTTTTTAAAAGGTCATGCAGTAACAGGGTAAGGGGTAATGGCTTCAAACTGAAGAGCAGAGATTTAGATATTCTTTACTGTGAGGGTGGTGAGGTACAGGAACAAGTTGCTCAGAGAAGGTGTGGATGCCCCATCCCTGGAAGTGTCCAAGGCCAGGTTGGGTGGGGCTTCCAGCAACCTGGTCTAGTGGAAGGTGTTCCTGCTCAAGGCAGGGGGGTGGAACTAGATGACCTTTCAGGTCCCTTCCCACCTAAACCTCAGAAAGTCTATATTATCAACTCTGTTTCTAGAAGGACGTAGAATTTTTTATTTTAATTTAAAGTCTAAATTTAAATATGTTGTTAATGATAACAATATATCTGTACTTCAGCAGTTTATTGCTCATCAGTAGATGACGAAAAAGAGAAAATTAGTGAAGTTTATCGAGCTTGTTAAGGGCCTGATTCTGCAGATCTGCTCCTGAAGAACCTTTGCATTACAAGCCACAAAAATCACTGTTAGTGATGCCTGAGGTGGCCACCTAAGACACAGAGACTAGACAAGAATAAGGGAATAAAGGTAGGTATTTATTTGAAGGGCCTTCAAAGGTACACCCTGGGCTGTCAAAAGGCTACACTCAGGATGGACCCTGGGTCACAAATTCTTCACACTTTTATAAGTTTGGTTCATTTGTGTATCAGGGTTAATTGTCCAGTTATAACCTCAGTTCATGATGTAATTACCCCAAGTTTTCCCCCCTTCAGAGGCTTTTAGTTTACACATTTTGGAGCCTGGTGTCCTTGAGGTGGAAACCTAGAGAGGTTTGTTATGTCTAACCAGCATGAGAGAGCAGAAGTTAACAGGTCACACGAAACTTCAGTTACACACTAGGCAGTACAGGACTTGAAAAATATAAAAGTTAAAACCTAAGGCATCATTAGTCTAATAGTTCCTGACCTTTTAAATCTCATATCCTAACAGGATACTCTGGAAGTGTCTCATTTTTAGTGTCTGAATTTCTAAAGAGATTAGAAAAACCTTGAAGAATACTAGTCTCAGGTTGCTCAAAAAAATCTAAACACAATCCTTTTTTTCCCTCAAGGAAAGTACTATGATCTCTGAGGGACATAACTCCTGAATTTTGAACTCCTGGCAATACTTCCATATGTTGAGCCATGTAGTTATATTGGCTTTCGTAAGATACTTTCATAATGTATAAAAGGATTTATAAACTCAGCCGTCGATGACATTTTTCTAAAACAGAGATAGAAATATGGACCAGTTATAACTTCCCTGAACGTTCTCAATTTTATGCAAGGTAACCACAGGTAAAATTTTGTTGCTGCTTCTGAAATCAGGATGCTGCTTTGCTTACATTAATACATTCAGCTGTCCTGTCTGTTCAGAAGCTTTTTATCTGCAATATTTTTTTCAATGCAATTTTAGTTCTCTTCAGCAGTTTTTAACTGTAGCTGTGTTACCAGTCTTTTTTGTAATGCACTCTTCTGTGCTGCACACTTTAAAATATATTGTTGCTTTCTTTCTGCTTTCCCTCCATGTTGTGTAACAAAACAGTAAGCAGAAACAGCAGAGAACAAATAAGGACTTCTTCTAAAACAGAATTATATTCTCTTTTTGTGTTGACCTTAGAGGAACAAGAGGAATACTCAATTTTCTCTTCCTGACTGAAAAATACCAGACTATTCTATCTGATGACAAACTAGTAATGAAAGAGTCTGCAGCAGTAATTGATCTTTCCACTTTACTTCCCCATATGGCTATGTCCTAAGCATCAAAAAGCTTTCAAGTATTTTGTAACAACCTCTCCACTGAACAGTTCATTAGTTCTGTACACAAGCATAAAAATCAGCTAACTCTCCCTTAACTCCAGCCTTTTCAAAGCGTACAAAATACTCGCAGTTACAGTTACACAGTCCTCTTAGTATATTTGTCTATCATAGATGCTAACTCTGTAGGCATTTACAGCAATTTACTAACAAAACAGCCTATGACTTCAGGCATTTCCCTACGACTCCATTGTGTCATGACCCAGTAAGCTATTCTTCTCCAAACCCTCTCTTAAATTGTTCACAGAACTTTCTATTTTGCTTGAATTCTCACTCATGAAGCTTACTTGTCTCTCTGAAGTCTACTAGCTCAAGTAAGAGTCTTACATCTCACACCACAGCTTTATGTCTCACACCTAGAGACCACTCAGAACATTAACACAAAGAGGAGTCTCTCAACAACAAACCCTTTTGGATTATTTGGATTCACGACAAATTTAAAAACAGGGATGATGTCCACATCACCCCCCTTCTCCAGCCACAAGGCAGAAGACATTCAGCAGTAGGCAAGGAAATCTGTATTCCCACTAGGTACTCTCTCTACCCCACAAGCCCCATAATCATTCAGGAAAGGAACATAGGTTCAACACGTTTTTTTTCTTTTACTGCTATTTTACTATCCAGCCAGAGGCAGAAGGAGAAGGCATCAATCTTTTTGCCACTTGCCTCTGTTAATAACTGATGTGCAATCTTTGCATTTCAAGAGCAGATTTTCACACAAACAGTTCTCCATAGCATTGTTCATATTGATTTGCCTTTTAACAGTTTACAAATGTCAGCAGAAAGAACAAAGCATAGATACAGAAATCTATCTCCTTCTTTGGCATCATCCTTAAAGTAGCTGAGCTGGTCCCAAGTATTTGTAAACAAAAATATTTCTCTTTATGCACAACCTATATAGAGCATAGTTCAGTTAATTTATCATTTCAGAACCCTAACTGATTTTAGGAAGAACTCCTTTTTCAATAGTACATACTGAATAAATTCCTCTGTATTTCCCTATACTGACAAATCTAAGCACTTTGAGAATATATTCATCCAAATTGTTACCACTTTGTACAGGGAAAAAAAGAAAAAAGGTGGCTTTAAATACATAACCCTGTATCGAAGGAACAATGACTTGCTTTTTAAGCTGACCTTGACATACTGTCTGCCTTTCTGTGAATAAAGAAGTGAAAAAATGATGTTTAAGTAATTATGCTGGCAGTACACACACAAAAACAACTGTACTGCTCTACAGCATGAAAAAAGAAACTTCAGATTTCTTAAGTAGTCAGATCCTTCTTCCAGTAAACAGATGCTTTGGATTGAAATTCAAGTTTAAAACTTTCAACTTCCTTTAATCTTCCATGGTTTTATTGTCTGTGTTGCTCACCTTCTCCAGGAGGCAGGCTGACCTACAATCCCAAGTCTGAAAAGGCTTTACTACAGTGTACAGATCAGCACACAGCTTAGCCAGACATAAAACCACACTTTTGGCCTCTGTGTCAGCAAAAAGGTTTGGAGCTTTCTTTGGTTCTAGCAACTGCAACTCTTCTGCTCTTCACTGCTCTACAGATATTGGGCTAACACGATAATCTTTGCCTCTTTTTTGCTTTTATCTTCTTTTCTTCTTTGTGCTTTATCCCTTCCTACAGAAGTTGGCTGAAGTAT
The DNA here is from genome assembly GCF_020740725.1 of Corvus hawaiiensis. NCBI lineage: Eukaryota > Metazoa > Chordata > Aves > Passeriformes > Corvidae > Corvus > Corvus hawaiiensis. The sequence goes on along the minus strand of NC_063255.1, from coordinate 9,638,335 downwards.
CTCAGTGACAGGAGGCAGCATGGTCAGGCCATGCATCCTCGAAGTGAGAAAATCCAGTTACAACCAGTTGACTGAATTATTTTTTCAGTAGTGTTTTCAGCAAAATTTATGATGCTGTTAATTCTTCAGAAATATTTTTGTCGTTATCCTCTTTTTCTAGTTTTCATTTGCATATTGCAAAGACAGACAGACCTAAAGAGTATTCCTGTTTGTCAATCAGTGACATTATTTCTTGACCTGCTGTAGCTAAGTATTACTGCTGTGATGACAAACAAAATCATCAACAGTAATACACAACACTGAAAAAATTCTTTGATATGGATTCTTTGATATTCTTTGATATTTCTGATACCTCAGAAATATGAATTGCAAACCAGACCCTTGAGACACAATCTTCTGTTGCCCTCACCACTCCCTTCTCCCTTCTAACAACCAATTTTTATGTTCAGTTTTTGGTATAGATTTCCTTCACCCTCACTTTTCAACTTCTGTCAGTGCCAGCCCCATTCAGCTAACTTCATTTTCCTATATCAGTACTAGGTTTGTTAGAAAGTTAGCCAAAATAACTTGTGGAGTGGTTAAGAGGCCTTTACATATTTCAAACTTCTTATCAAAGTGGCTACACTGACAGCTCATTTTTTGTGTTCTTTAAAATAAAAAATGTGTGGTTCACTCTGGATTAAAGAAGTGGCCAGGAAACTCCTGATCTTTAAGTATTTGTATTTGAAAAACCTAAAAAAAGTTTAGACTCCTCAGAATTTTGGTCTTTTGAGGCAGGAGGAAGACAATATACAAGAAATCAAAATACAACAGTTTGGGGTCTATACATAAAACAATATGTGACTCAAAAAATTAAAACCAAACAAACTAAAACCAGAAACGAAAACCAAACTGTCAGCCAAAAGATACCTATCATAACATGTCTACAGAAAATTTCAGCCAAAAGTTATCTGTCATGATACCTCATCAGCACAGATTCAGCATTTTCTAACAGTAATCTATACTGGAATGCATTCCAACGATAACTGAAATTATGTACAATTCTGTTATGGAACAGTCTTTATCATCAAAATATTGAGTAATTTTATTCTCACCAAAGCACTCAACTAATAGAAAGGTTAAACTAGTAATTCTTGACTCCTACAATTCTCTTTAAATATTATTAATTCACTGTCAATTAAGGTTTTGGAAATGCTTCTCAGTTACCTTCCTGTAAATCACCAAACCAATATCTTATTGCCACATATCTACTGCATTCAGAAAAATTCTAGGTATGACATCCTATAGCTTGAGAATCTTGAATGCTAGCTCGAAATATGATTTAAATTGGTCAGCTGAATCAAAGAAAACTCCACCTTAACCTCTGTTGGTTCAAAACTTGTTATTTTTAGGTAGTCTAAAGTAAGTACTCAAACTTGAGTGACAAGGATTATTCCATTTTATTTCTTCAGGGCATGCATAATTTCTATTTTTTGTATAATTTATCTTCAGATTAGCTAACCATGAAAGAATGAGAATGACAAGAAACTCCATGACACCATGCAACTGCTCTTCCAGTGCAGAGCAGGAGAAAGTGCTGTTTTCACTTTCCCTCTTCTGACATGAGTATCAAGATGCCTCCTTCACTTTTCTACTTTCTGGAGAATAAAGCTAAAAACTATAAATGATTCATGTAAGAATAAAATGGGCAGATATGGGAGGTGGTGATGGTGTTTGTCAGTAAGAAAATATTTTAGCTATTTCAGCATCTTTTGTATGTTGATTTCTTATCTTTGAGCTTCTGAATAATTTAGGATATAAACTTGCCTTAATCTTGTTTGAATGAGTTCTTAATCTGTACATTTATATTGTCAAATGCTGCTTAACTTGCCTTTTCAATCATGAATTATATTCTGACCTCACTGAAATCATTAGCAAAGTCACTTGCAACATCTGTGGAGCTGTGATTTTATTCTTCATGTTTAGTTGTTACTGATAAATTAGTAAGTTTTTTTGCGTATTAAGCTCCATTAAATCCACTGGCAAACATATGTTTGTGGGACAATTTCACATCTTCAGCACTGAGATGCTGCTCTTATTTTCACTATTATAACTAAAAAAGTTGGACCTAAACAAAGCCAATTGCATGCTTAAGCTGTACCTGTCTCAGCCTGACAGGACCAGGGCCTTAAATCCTGGCAGTCCCAGCTATGAAACATATTATGCTGTCAAAATTTCTTTGTATTATCTAATTTTGACAGATCTCACAAAATAAATCCAAAAAAATGCATGGCATGAAGAAGAACTATGAATATTATTTTTGTAAAAACTCATTAGTAGTATTGGTAGACAATGGAGTTTGACATTGGACTGGCATTTTTTCCAAGCCCTGTCTGTTCAAAATGTTTCAATAAATATTGCTTAAAATGAAAATGCATGTATCAATTGATACATGTTTTCAATTAATGCCTACTTATAAATATCTTTATACAGTTGCATGTTTATCAACTGGATTTATGTTAACACTGTGCAAATAAATACACTGTGCAAAAAAAAAAGTACTTAACAATAGGTCATTTTGTAGCTTTGTGAGCTTGAGGGTTTCTGAAGAGTAGCTGAGGAGAAAAGAGGTTGAATCGTGACTTCATCAGTCATTAGCAGAATACCCACTGACTCTAACACGAGCAGGATTTCACCATAGGAATACAAATTTAAATTTGAAGAGAGATGTGCAACAAGGGCATTCAAGTGAGGAGTAAAATGGCAACATTCTCCAGTTTAGACTGTAACTGTCTCACTTAAAAAGAAAAAAAACCAAAAAAACCAGAATAGGTAAAGTGATTCACAGTGCTTGATCTTTAGGTAGTTAATCATACTCTGTCAGCACAGGGGAAGAAATGTTCAAGAATTCAATAACCCTACCACGAAGTCTTTATACAGATTTTTAAACAGAGTGAGTTTCAAGTAACAGTTGGTTACTACAAAATGCTCCTTTTTTTCTCCATGTGTATTCCTATATCCCTAACACTGGACACAAACAGCCCAAATCTAAAACAATCACTACAATTTAAACAGATAACAGTATTTCAAAATTTTAAAAAGTAGCAATCTCTAATCAAATTATACTGATAAGCTTTGTACATGTCAGAAAATGACAGTCTTCAAGACTGAGTTACAATCTAAAAATGAATCAAAATTGTTTGATCTTTTTTAGATCTCATAAAATCAGTATATGAATGGTATGCTGCAAAAAGCATAAGGAAAAATTAATGTGCACTCTCAAAATCCTGGGAAGCACTAAGGATACAAAGGCCACCCTGCTTTTAAATTAAGATGAATGGGACTTACTTAGTCTGGGGTTAGGGAACAAAAGAGAAGAAATAAAGAATGGTCTGGTATTGAATAAACATGGCATAGATGACAGGTTCACTCAAAGATACTATTAGGCTGTCTTGGAAAATAAAGGACAGTGGAGAAAAGGGTATGAGTATGTGGGATCTAGGGTACCTTTATAACTGCTTTCATTTTATCTCCTATTTAAAATAAACTATTCAGTACCTTCTACATTATGGCCCTGAGTATTGTTTCTGTCATATACTTTCTACCCTGAGATATTGATCAGAGCAGTTCAGCTTGTCCCTTGGAGTCACTACTGAAATTACAAGGGAAGGAAATAGCATATAAATAGCATATCTGAAGGCAGCTGAATATTAGACAGTGGAGCTCCCAGTGCAAATGGAATGATTGTATTAAGATATAATGCAGAGTATAAAAACTTTCTTCTTTTAGAGATGATCCTATTGAAAAAGTAGCTTATATAGTATCTGACTGTCTGTCCTAGTTATGCTGTCTCTTTTCCCAAATATATTTGAGGGTCAGCCTAAATGCAAGCTAGGGAAGTTTTGTATTTTTTTTTCCATCAGGATTCTCATACAAAGCTAAATTTCATTAAAGCTTAAATCAGTTTATTTTCCAATTCAGGCTACATTATATTTGCTTTTGGCTCAAGTAATTTTTCTAGACATTAAGAAATACTATAACTGCTACTATAACTTCTACAATACTGCTCATTTCCTCTTACACTCTTGAATGATCCTTGATTTATGCTAGACTGCTTGCTAAAATATCCTCAGTTACATCTTCTAAATTCGCGTTGTTAGCACTGAAAGAGTTCTGAGGCAGTAACATGAGCCCTTCCCATCGTACTGAAGAACTGTAGAATTTCCTCAATGAGTTGAAAGATGTAGGGTTTTGTATCATTTCACCTGAAAACTGCTCTCCTCAGTCTTCTGGAAGAACAGTTTCAATAGAATCACGTGTATTACTTTGTGCAATACCATAACTAATATTAAAGTATTTTAATTCTTTGGATTTTGAACATGTTTTCTGTTATAAATGAGGGACCAGGGAGGAGTTTCTGATAGAGCAATCTCAGTTCTGGCTCAGCAAGTTGTCACTTTTGTCTATTCCTTCTTTCCCTCTCTCAGATGCAGTGATTGACACTTTAATGGTATGTGCAACAGAAGCCCTCTTCGAGTTTACTCTTTAGCAGATGCCAGTATATAAAAACAAATACATTTACTTACTGCAAAAAGTTTAGAAGTGTTAAGACCTACTAGAATCTTAGCTCAATTCTACCACATTTAGAAAAGCAGTAAAGCAAAAAATGGAATATCCTAGAATACTTTCCTCTCATTTTGAAATGGTTCTAGATAAGGAAGGGAGCAGTGGTAAAAATTATCTTGGTTTATTGAGGTGTTTGTTTCTAAATACAAAATACATGTACTGCTTTCCATTTTAAGCAGTATGTTGTAATACAGGTAGACAACCTGATAAAAAATGAAACAAAGTTCTTGGTGAGGCAAGTAATTAGGTGAAACTATCCAAGTATAATCTCTTCTGTGCCATGCACATGCATATCCATGCTCTGTCAAACTACCTGAGAAGAGACATTATATTAACAAAGAAGAAGGATCTTTTTTTCACCATTGTAAATACAAATATATTAAAACAAATAATTTTTCAGCACATTTAAATATTGGAACTGATGAGGTTAAACCTGTCAGATGACCTGGCATGTCAAGCTTTCAAAAACCAGTGGAGAGTTGTTGCCTTTTACAAAACAGTAATCAGCTCTCAAGCTGGAGGAGGTTGGGGGGCAAGATTCTCAGTAACCAATGACATTTTGTGGTTGCAGAATTTTTAAGCTTTTATTTGGCAACCTTGAGCATTCAAACTACAGAGAACCAGGCACTGGCATATGGCTGAAATGCATTTATGAGCACAGCTGTGCTTGCACACCAAAAAAACCTGAAGTTGCATACTGTTTTATATGACAGATACGTGTCATGCCAGCCACAGGGAACAGCATGAGAAAGAAGGGCTGGGGACGAGGCTTTGAAGGCTGCTGGGCAGAAAAACTGGCTCTGTGCAGACACAGGAGAGGCAGTTCAAAAGCCTGTAAAGCAGTAAAGCATTCATCTTGCAACAAACAAACTTGAGAAACATTAATATGAATGAAAAACTAGGATTTTTAACAGAACCTGTGAGTGCTTGTGTCAAGGAGGCACTAAGGGTGATAAGCAAAAGACAAAACCAGAAGATTACAGAGGGCAGCTGGCAAGGATGCACCTAACAAATGAGTGTGCATTTTGTAATAAACACTGTTTTAAGTCAGCTCTGCTTTCACGTATTTCAACATCTGTATCGGATCAGCAAGGATCAGCTACTTTTACAATCCCATCTTATTTATTTATGATGTATTTTCAAAAGAGGATGCTTTTTAAAGCTTTTTATAAGAAGAGCTTAAATTAATACTCTATATTGGAAAGAAGTAAGTAATTACCCATGGGCTAGAGGTATTTTGTGGCAATACGGGGACAGAAGCTGGCGAAAAGTATTATCCTGACCAGAGACACCTCTGCTCACAGAAATTTCATCTCCTAATTAGCACAAACATTAGATCATGTACAAATACTACAGCAGACATAAAAAGGCACTTTTACAGTCATTCTACTGTTTGCTCATTATTTCCTAATAGCTTTGCCTATCCCCAGTTCAGAACCATTTTGCTTACCACCTTTATCCTTCATTTCAAGCTGCTTTCATATACTGGATTTTTAAGCTTTTTAAGCTTTTTGAGCTTTTTAAGACTCAGATATCCTAAATACATAGCTTTTTATACTGCCTAACCTAAGAACTGGATCAGTTTTGCAGCGCCTCTGAGGATTTCAATAGCACAATATGTTGCTGTTACTCATGGCTGGAAAACAGTGTACAAGCATCAAGAAAACGTGAAATTCTTCTGCTTTGCAATTCTGGAAGAGCTCCAACTGTAAAAATAATACTCGTGAGACGATGAAGAAAAAGTTTCATGGCATTTTGACATAGCTCAGTCCTGCCATAAGCATTCACAAAACAAAAACTTAATTAAGCTGAATTACCTTATTTAAAACAAGAACAGTGGTGGAAAGGATTAAGTGATACTTGAGAAAAAAAAGACCAATCCTAATCATCCCCCAACTTTGTATAGGGAGACACAGCTCTTCATACTTTGGTGTCAATGATGACATAAAAATCCAGATGCAGTCTCAAAGCACTTGCATACTAATTTTTTTATAGATAAAAGTAACATTTTTCCTATACTACGACTATATCTATCCAGCAGCGAGGAACAGGCACAGAAATTGTGAAGGTCAAATTATTTTCAAATTTGAATTCCCAAAGTTAAACCGCACAATAAAATTAATTCAAACTGAGCATTGGGCAGAATTGGTAACACTCTGTACTTAATGCCCAGGCCTTTGGAGGCTGGGAGAATACTGTTCTGAGATGTGACAGTCATCAACATGACCCTCTTCAGACCTCAAGTAACATCTACTCGATTCCAGGTGGTATCTCCAGCCACTAGGCTATTGGTCAAGACTACGGGCAGCACTGTCACATCTACATTCCCTCTGAATATGCTGTTCAGTCTGCAAGCTGACTCGCGTCCTGTCTCTTGTCTGTAGTGATGACATGAAGATTTTTTGCCTTTTCTTTTATACCCCTTTTTTATACCTATTTACAACTTCTATATTCTTAGTGCTTTTTTCCCTACATTCTTGGACTTGTTTGTTCAGCTAAGAGACTAAACATTTTAGAAGCTTCGTAGCTAGGGATCAGTGTGCCCCAGACCCCAAGATCCTCTCCAGAACACATTCTGTAAACTAAGATAGAACCATCCAGGGGAAGGTTCCTTGGGGAGGGGGGCTCACTTGAGCCTCTCATTGGGGAATCTTTGATAGATACGCTAATTAGTAAAACCTATAATGTTATACCAGATCTTTTGGGGTGGGCATTCGGCGGGGTGCATTTCGATGCATATGACCCGGATGTGTGCACCTAAGGATCCTTAAAATAAATAGCAAGGTAAAATCCCTTTTCCCCTTCTAACCGTGCATGACTCTTGATTTTAAGATCAGGAAAAGGCATCAGTAGTCTCAGGAGACTGAGGAGGGATCATTCCATACCTCAATTATTCTAATTTCCCAAACTTGTTTATTCTGTATCTGATCTAAACAGAAAAAAAATAAAAAGGAAGCAGTGGGAGCTCTACTGTCAAGACTAACCAACGATTTTCTGCTCTTATTAACCTTCAGTCAACAACACAGTTTGCTTCTGGGTCCATTAAAATCAACTGCTCAGCTTTTGTTTTTTGCACTGTGGTTAAGAGACATTTCACATGCAATTTTGCTTGAAAGGAAAGCTTAGAGATCACAAAATCATCAGAAAATTTAAAAAGATGTTTAAGATTTTTGTACTATATCTGTGTTATTTTGTCTTTGTTGAATAAATTATGTTGGTTATTTCATTTTCAGAATTCAGGTAAAGAGCATAGTCTAATACAGCAGTAAGTCAGAATGAGAACCATTACATAATTATATTATAAAAATGTACCAATACATATAATAGTACATATTTGTTGTTTAGTGGTGATTCCCACATCTTAGTAAGATATACAGGTGTTCCTAAGATTCCTAAACTATGCTTTGGAATCTTAATAGCAGTATGATAATACAGTCTACTGCTCCAGGCTTTAGTTCACACACAAGGCTTTAGTTCACACACTTCTTCCCTTAAGCAACAGTTTACAGAACTTTTACGCTCTGTGATGTGTAGAAGAAGTGAGACACATGGAAGGGAAAACAAATGACCCTAATTTATTAACCCATCCTTCAAGCTGAATAAGCAAGAAAAACTGGAAGAACATATAGATCCATGAGTGTTTTGCACTGTGTAAGAGCCCACCTGGGAACATTCCTGAATATTCAAACGGATATTTTGATCTCATACAAACACATTGCTAAGTTGCATCAGCTAACTCTTCATTATGTCCTGTCTAGGCTACCCCTCAAGTACAGAGGAAAATAATGGGGAGCAAGGTATTCTTCAGAAATCTCTGAAGCTGCTACACACCAGAGGCAAGGAAAACAGTTGTGAACATTTGTGTCCTCTGCTATTTCTTTCCTAGGACAGCAGGTAAGGGAAGTGGAATTCCATCATTCTAAAAAATCCTGCTAAAGGCAAATATTTCTATTTGCTATTTCATTTGGCACTAGTCCTTAACCAATCATACAATTTCTCTACCTAAGGCTGAGTGCTCAGTGCTATCTCATCCTGATACTCAAAAGATAAAGCTCATAGTCTGAAAACACAGGTGTTCTTCTTTACAGGAGCAAATATGAAATTCTGCTCACTTTTTTTGGATTCAGTTACTTGTAGGAACATCAGAATTAGAGGAAAGTCCTAAAATCCTTCTCAAAGTTTAGTTCACGTGAGCTAGCACACTTTATTTTCTCACAGCATCAAAACTGAAAGAATAACTGTTTAATAATGAATCTTTTCTCCACAAGACTATAATCATTCTCAATTTCTCAGCACAGTTCTTCTATATTTTATGTGTTCATTATAAAATAAACAGAGCTTTTCAGACTCAGAGAAGAAAGTACTGAATGAATTTTAGTGATTATAGTATAGGAATGTATCTATTACAGGTATGAAAAGAGGATTCTCTAAATGCAGCCCCATCTCAAAACTGCACTGCTTTGATGCTTAGATATTCCCTACAGCTGTCAGCTGGAAGGCTTATTGCAGATTTCTACTAAATTTCATTTGAAATGGTCAAAGTAGTGTCAGGAGTTTTCAAAAAATTTTTGTACAATAACAAAAAAAAAAGATAATTCATTTTAGAAAAGCATGCAATGTAAAAATTAAAAACTCTGAAATGGTGAAATACAATAAAAAACATGAAAGAATACAGCTGAATATTAACCGAAAAAATGCAGTAGACATAATATCTCTGAAACAATTAATGCTTATTTATCCTCAAAGTATTATTGTGTGAAGAATGAAAATGAAATAACATTCAAAATCAATCTTAAAAAACATATTATTCCCATTAATCAACCATTAAAATAATATTACCTTGATTAGAGATAATTTTTCATTATTATATTCCCCAATTTACTACATCAGTAACAAGTACCTCATAGCTGCTGTCATAATAAAGCTTAATTTCTGTCTTGTTTAAAGTGGTTAAAAATGGTCTCAAAAAATAAAACTCGTGTAGAAATCATAAAATAGCTTAAGCAGGTCAGTATTTTGCTAGAGAAAACCTAAATTCAGGACATCATTCCTTCCCTAAAGCCCCATGTCACCATAGTTAAGAAATACTGATCCATAGGCTGATCCAATGAGGTGTTGATGGAATGAGGGTCCCTTTCTCTTATGCAGAGTGTCCTACTATAGAAAGGACATGCAGTGGGAATGCACTTCCATGCACTCGGTGAGCACACAGGAATTTTTATGGCTATGACTTGGGCAAGGCAATGCAGTAGAGAAATAAAGGACGGGATGAGATACAGAGGGCAGACATAATGCCAATAAGGGTGACAATTGCATATCTATTTGAAGAGCAGATGTGAACCACAAAGTTGAAATATTCTTTTAGAAAAGCATTAGTTCAAAATACACCAAATGAGCATTAATTAAAGAGCAAAGAAGGAAACAAACAGACGGGTTTCCTTTTTCTGCAACCAACCTTGATAAAGAACTCGTCCCCTTACATAACAAGATCTGTGGCAGCTGAAATTCAAGTAATACATTGCACAATGGTGGTAAAATATGAATGGGTAATATAATGCAATCTAATCAGTTCTGGTTTTAGTCAAAAGCATTGCTGTGGCATCATCACAGTAACAAAGTCCTACTGCTATAAAAGCTGAGTTCAGAGCAGTACTGACTGTTCTGCATACCAGTGCTAAACTGCTATTGTGGAAATACCTTACAAATATCACTTTACAATGGTTATCTCTTTGCCATAGTTTAAAATGAAACATAATGAAGGCATCCAAACACTGGATATGCTCAGAAGAACGTATCATATGCCATATACTCTTTTCTTTGCTACACATGTTCTGGGCTCAAGTAACTTGTTATTTGTAGTTGTATATCCGCTACTGCAACATGAATCTGACACAAATTTTTTATCCTGGTCAAAGGAAAAAAAAATCTTCTCCTTAATGCATATTACCGCTTGTTAATAACTTTCATCCAAGTCTGAAGCTTGCTTTCTGTCATAATATTAACACCTTCAAATAGAAGCCTGAAATCTGGAAAAATAAAATATATTTAGATGGTAAAGACATTTTCTTTGCTTATGGACTTGATGTATTTAGAGGGGGCTTTTTTGTAGCCTGTTGAAATATTAACAGTGCCACAACTGTAATTTGTCTCAAGGGACACTATTCTGTAACATAACAGAACTAAACCTAAAGAAATAAAATTTTTAAGCTATTTCAGACTACTAACATCAACCTTTCTACAATATGATGAACATAATGAGAACATTAAAGAAGTTTATCATTCATTAGATGTGAACAGGTAAATGAAAGCAGAACTGGTACAACCTTCTCATAAACAGAAGTGATGAAAATGTATTAAAAGCTAAAGATTTGGCATGGTCAGAAACAATGACCAAGAATATTACATTTAATGGAAAATTTTGAGATCTGAAAAAAAAAGCTTTGATTTTATATTGCCATTACACCTTGTGTAGAAAAACAACAACAACAGAACACCATAACAAACACACAAGCCTGGAATATTAACAGCCCAATAACAGGTTATTCAGCTCGTATGTGACAGGTTGGTTCTGAGCTGAACTGGCAAACCAAAATAACAGTTTTCATAATCCCTCCCTAATAGCTCTATTTAAATATACTTTGTTTTTAATATACTGTTCATGTCTCATGCTTTTGAATATTGAGAACATGTTTAATTACCCTAGTATTATTTGTCTCGTACCTGTAATGACAAAAAAACAAGACTCTGTGCAGCTCCAGAGTCCTACAGGCCAGTAGGTACTCTAATGGACACTGGGTGATGGGTCAGCCATTTTGAGCTGCGTCCATTTTCAACACTGACTTCAGAACCCTATTTCTCTTGAAAACTACAACTAACTGCAACAGAAACCAACAAAACATGAGACACAGAGAAAAATATTTGCCAGTATCCATTTCTGATAATAAAAATGCTTCTCATAATTCTAAATTCACTCAGGAAGAGAGGCCAAAATAAAGCAGTACAGAGACAGAGCTAAAGAGACATTTGAAATACACTGCACTCAGCATAAAAAATAAAATGTGATCAATACACTCCTTTAAAGAGAATGCAAAAGGAATGGGAACATAAAGGACTTGATGATTAGTTAAAAGGTGAACAAGTCCAGCATGCTTTTGAAGGACTGGGGGAGAGGAGGCTTGTGATGAGTGGGCAGTGTTCTCACATAAATAACATTTCAAAGAATCCAAAGGAATGAGAGAAAATACTCTGGAATCCACTACTGAATTCTGTCCAAAACCACACAACTGCATACACAGTTGTGGTGACCAACACATAAAAATGATGCTTATCTCACATGAAAAGATGTAACAAATGGAATAAATAATATTGCTTTGTGAATTTGCAAGGCAGGGACAAGAAGTCCAAATCTCATCATCTGCCATAATGTTGTCTGTTGCATTAGTGAAGATGAATTGCTATTAGTCTGACAGAAAAAAACAGTTTTCAATTTTAATTTGGACAAAGATGCATAAGCAAATCTCTTGCCAGGACAAACTTAACTGGATTTTAAGACTCTAAATACATGAAACTGTGAGAATATTCTCAAAGTACATTCATGAAAAATGAATTCACAATTAAAATAAAATGAAAATTAAAAAAAAAAAAACAGTTCATAAAGTTGTAAAGTACTTTTAGAGGCCTTCTGGTCCATCCAACTCCTTCCTCAAAGAAAGGTCACCTTTTATCAGCTTGCTTAGGTCAACATTCAGTGAAGTTCTGAATATCTCCAGGAACTGAGATACTGAAAAGTCCACAAGTTGGAAGTTCCAGTATTTCACCAGTCTCATGCTGAAACGACAGATTTATCAAGTGTGTCATCTCTGAAAAGTACCTTCATTCTGTCATTAATCTTCTCAAATCTCTCTCTACAGTGTAAGCATTAGTATTTTGTAATCTTTGGATTCAGATACAAGGGCACCTAGTTTTCCTTGTTTGTTTTTTTGGTCTCAAGATATCACAACTCGTGCAAGCATTTGTCCTGTACCTTTGAAAGCACGGTATTCTCTTTCCCTGGAGAAAACAGGAAGTTTTATGAAATTGAGCTTGCACTTAAAGAAAGGTTTATGGTTTAGAGATGGACTTGATGTTTTCCATCCTAGGGGACTCTGTGATTCTATTATAGTCAATCTAACTTTGTTATTGCAATTTGTGCCCACTAAACGTCCTCTTACTTGGCACCTGAGAAAAGCCTAACTCCATCTTCCCAAAGACTAACAGAAGTTAGGCAGTTGTAGACAGTAATCAGGTCCTGCAAAGCCTTAAATAAGCCTTAAAAGGTGTCTCAGCTGCTTCTTTTACCTTTTCTGCCCCAGACCCTCAAGCACCTTGATAGCCATCCTCTTCTCTTTGCTCCAGTATGACATCTGTCTGGTAGTGGCGAACCCAAAGTTTGGCTCAGCACCCTAGAGTTGGTCTCAAAAGCTGTCAAACAGAGGACAAAGATTACTGCCCTCCATCTCCTAGCTGTACCCTTGTCCCTACAGCACCAGATGCTCCTGGCTTTCACTGCTGCCAGCCCCAGGGTGGCTCCTGTGCAGCTTGTCCATGTACCTCACAGCCATTTCCACAGAGCTGCTGCCCGAGCAGGCAGTGCCTACCGTGGACTTTTCCTAACAACACCTAGATATCATTGCATTAACCCATGTCTTCTAAATGGCAAGATTAAACAGCTGAGGGAGAAGTTTAAGTACACCTTGCAATGCATAAAGACTCTGTCAACAGAGGAGCACCACATTTCAAAATTAACAGATTCAGCAGCTGAAAGATCGGAACTGTATGAACACCGGCAATATTAGAGGTCAAACCACAGCTTATAAACAGACCCAACTGAAAAGGAAGATATTTTTGGAGAGAACTGAAGCAAAGATCAATAAATGTGGAGAGCAAATATTTACTCCTATGAGCCAGTGAAGCAAGTTCCAAGAGTAAAACAGAGCAAACATTTGTGCTCAATTAACCCCTTTTATGGACAACACTCTTCTTGAAGCTATGACTGCCAGCTGAGGTCCTCAGCCATGGGCTGGGAGCAGAACCTGACCAGCAAGAGACTCAGCAGAATGGCTGAGGGTTTATTGTTTTCAGGTTTGTTTGCTGCAATGAACACATTGACAGAGTACATTTTTTATTCCTGGCATGCTCTACTTTTACATTTGTAAAACACTTGTGTGTTAACTATTCAAAATGTACCAGCTGTTAGGAGACCCAGCAGGAAAATGACCCTCTGGAACCTGCTATGTGTCTCCAAGATCATGTTCAGAGGCAAACTGCCAGAGAGGAATGGTTTACCACACATTTACAGTGACACCTTGAATTGGACTGGGTACAAAACTATCTTAATTTTAAGTTTGAACTGAAAATAGAAAAGCACTACTCTTGACTGTATCTAAAAAACCCCACAGCCACATCCTCCTTTTACTCAGACAAAAGACTGAAAATATTTTTTGAGCAAAGGATGGCAAAACTACTTCCGAATATGCCTGAAGTAATGTTTACTTTCTGCATTCATTTTCTCCATGTTAAGGCCGAACAGAGAAGAGTGTACTACATGTTAGGTCAAAAGTCTTAAGTATGTCTCTGTCAAGCCTGAGTTTAATATCAACTTTTTGCTAAAAAGAATCAACAGCAAACACCATCTCAAATGTCCTTTAAGTCTAAGCCTGTGGCATCCCTAACATTGCTGAGAAATATACAATCTCACAGTTAGGATCTTCCTCATGCTTGTTATCACTGTAAATAATTTAGCCAAAACTAAAATAATTTCAATTACATTCTTGTAGTCATTTCGCATTTGAAGGTGTCATTTATTTGACAGATTCAGACCAACAATGATTAAAATTTTATTCATCTATCTGAGTCTCTTTGCATATGCAAAACAAAATATGAACAAAATCTCTACCCATGTGATTTAGGAAAGAAGACTTACCTTTTTTCTTTTTTTTAATCAACTCTTGAGTCTTTATTTTCCACTTAAATCTGTGGTAAGAAAAAAGTCTGTTTGTGTATACTCTGGGTAACTTTCAGGTTCATGATGACACATTTTACCAGGTGTTTCCAAGACTAAAATCCCCAGGATATCTGCACTAATTATTAGCAATTTTAGCAATTAATATTAATGTGTTTCAAAAATTACCTAGAGATCTTGCTGTGCTGACAGGTTATAAAAGGTTATTCTGGCTTATCAATAGTCCACAACATTAAAGTTTATCTCTATAAAATCTAGAGCATCTCCTCAAGCTTCAGTTGATGTCATGGTATTACTCTTCATCTTAAAAAATATTACCAAACAACCCTCCAAAACTGATTTAATAAGCAAAATTTCTTTTTCTTTTTTTTTTTTTTTCAAGTATTATCTCAATTTGTCATATGCTACCTCATTGAGTTCTTTTTTCACTTTTCACTGATGGCTACTTCCAACTCAGCCAGTTTTACAGGAATAGTTTTAACAGAAGAATGGCACTCACACTCAGACACACAGCAGTGTGGTCACATTTCAAGTTTCAAGGTCAGTTTTCATCAGAAGTTTATTTATTCTTGATGGAGATGTATATTAATAAGACAGTAAAGCTGGAAAATCTCTGGAGCACCTGAGCAACTTGCTAAGGAACTGGAGCGTGTGCTGAAGCCTTTAAACCCTGCCTGGTACCTGTCTTGCAAAATACAGCCTGCTCAAAATACCACAGGAAAGTGCTTTGGTCCAATTATTTAAATACTTGTTACCTTCATATTAAAACTGAAACATACTGATATGTAGAAAAATATGGGTTTTTTCTAAGAGCATCAAGAATAACATTGCTTCAAATCAATTGGCTTGGGGAAAGTTGACACTGGAACAGTTTTAAAAGCAGCAAGAGAGTTGAGTATTTTCAGTCTTTGAAGAAGGCAAAATGAATGAACACATAGAGTCAAGGAGAAAAGCAAGTGTTTTTAAATACTTTGCAGTCATACGTCAAAATACTAAACTAATACCTGCTAGTTTGTCAGTATGATGATGTCAAAAAAACTTTGACCAGGAAGGCCTTTGGAAATGTCAACCACCTCATGTCAAGGTATTCTTGAAACAAAAATACGGTACAGAGCTATATTATTGGAGTAAATAAAAAAGAAGAAATGTCACAAGTGTAATATCACAAATCAAACAACTGCATAATCTTCTCCTTTCACTAAGAGGTCTAAGATTAAATGCTGATACTCAGCTGTTTCATGCTTATTGCTTTGTAATGGAACTACTAAGAAGTATAGGAGTGAAAAAGATGTTCCAGGTTCAGTCTCAGTGTAAAAAGACTGACTCAGCTCCCATGATTTCATTCGATTTCAATTCACTTGTCTCCAAATGAAATAATCCCATTATTCTTAAAAGAAATTACAATGAGATCATTAGTCTTTATCCAGCACATAATTCAACAGCGACTATTTTTTAGAACATTATGTTCAAGTTTCAGAAGCTCCCTCTTTCCAGGAAGGTTAATTACTCTAATGTGTTTATCCAGCTCTCCAACAGTAATACCCTATGTCACTTTAAAAATAGGGCAGATTAAACAAATCTCTGTACTTGTCCTGTAAAAATATTGGCTGTGGTTTAAAATGCACTTCCATAAGTATGCCATTAAGGGCTTGTCTTCTAAAACATTAAGGCATATATAACTATAGCATTATGTTCTTCATAAACCCTGAGGCAATGTTGAAAGAATATAAACAGTGACTTAATTCTAACTGCTATTGCCTAAATCTTAATGTGCTCTGAACAGATAAGATCAAAATTAAGCAATACTCAAGATCTGCTTATGCAAAGCAATATCCACTTGCTAAATTCTACCACAGATTATGTCTGCAGATTTCATGTTTAACATTTTTAAACAGGAAACAAAGTGTATAGGTATGAGAAAGAAAACTATTTACACCACATTCTAAACATTCAGCTATGTTGTGCAAAGTGCTATATGGTCTTATTGTAACAGAGCACAGGTTCTTGCAGGATCAAGCCCAAATCTAACATCTAAATAACCCAGTGCTTAACATGCATGCCCAGTTTTGCTGAATTGAACTAATTCATGTACATAATTTTAAGCACAGTCCCAGGGTCAGGAGTGGAGTGCCACCACACCAACACCTTCTTGTGAGAAATACTTAGTTCTGACAGGGGAGAGGGGCCACCACCTCTGCTGGCACTGTGCTGGTCCCCATAATGAACAGATTGGAAAGCGGGTAAAAATGTTTCCTGAAAATAATTAGTTAGGGCAATAAGGGCAAGGACCTTAGAAGAACACAAGACATTGAAATGAGCTAAAAAATAAGAGTAATTTCTACTTCAGTCTAAAGTGACTTACAAGTTTAAAAAATCTCCTTACCTTTAGATCCCAGATGATGAACACTGAGCTAGCTATTGCATAGAGGCAAGATCTTGGGTGATGGCAGTCATGGAATCATGGAATCATCAAGGCTGGAAAAGACCTTCAAGGTCATCCAGTCCACCCACCTGCCCAGCACTGCCCCTGTAACCCCTGAACCACTAAACCATATCACCCAGTGCCAGAGCCAGATGCCTCTTGAACACCTCCAGGGATGGTCACTCCACCACCTCCACCACCTTCCAATGCCTGACCAGCTGAACAGTGAAAATATTTTTTCTGGGCTCTGATCTGAATCTCTCCTGTCTCAGCTTAAGGCCATTTCCTCTTTTCCTCTCACTGTAGGCACAGTAGAAAAGACTGCCCCCTACACCCTCCCTTCGGGCAGTTGTTGAGAGCGATGAAGTTCCCCCCAAGACTCCTCTTGTGGAGACTAAGCAGTCCCAGCTCCCTCAGCCATTCTTCATCAGACATGTTTTCTAGCCCCTTCACTAGTTCTCCTACCCTTGTCTGGACATGGCCCATCACATCAAACTCCTCCTGGAAGTGAGGGGCCCAGAACTGGACACAGCACTCGAGGTGCGGCCTCACCAGTGCCCAGTACAGGGGGACAATCCCTGCCCTGGTCCTGCTGGCCACACTATTGCTGATCCAGGCCAGGATGCCCTTGGCCTTCTTGGCCACCTGGGCACACCCTGGCTCATGTTCAGCTGCTGTCACCAGCACCCCCAAGTCACTTTCTGCCAATGAAAAGAACAGCCTAATGTTCAGCTCTGGTCAAAAAAAGTATATGTTTTACTTTATTAAGAAAAAAATAAGAGACCAAAACAGAGATTACTGTTCTGTGGTATAACTTGAAGCTTTCTTGCATCTTAGATATTTTTGCCTAAGTTGGAGACAGAGTGGTGAAGATGCAAAAAGAATTGCTTTCTAATATCCATTGTCCACTATTATGTATAATCAGAAGATTCAGACTTGCAAAACAAACAACTGACTTGCTATTAGCAACACATGAAAAAAAGTAAAAATGAGAGTCTCAATGAAAAGTTATTTTGAAAATTAATATCTTTACCTTAAACACTCAGTGATTACACTAGTCACATTTTTCATTTCTTATAGCAACTTTCATTAGTTTTCTTTCAGAAATAACTGAATTAAAATAAGTGTTCTTATGAAAAGCAGACAGAAGTTACTCTTAGAAAAAGAGTAAGACCAGTAGATGAACACCACTGATTTTGAAAAGGGACAAACAGTAAAATCTCAATCATTTTACTACGATAATTTTATAGGATGCTGGGAGTTTTCCAGAAGTAAACATCTACATTTCTTCAGATGAATTTTATTGCATGTGTCCATAAAATTTTGATCTTGTCTTGAGTCTCTAGGCACTAAGACAAATAGAAAACAAATAGTAACGACCTTGGAGGTCGCAGTGATATCTCAGTGGGTGAGCTATTGGAATGCAGATTAAGTTATTAATAGCAATTATTAATTCTATTATGATAGTCCCTGCAAAATCTAGCTGAACACTAGTACACAACTGCATTTTACAGACAAAGGAAACAGTCCCTGCTCTAGAAGAATTCAAGATCGAAAATTTAGGTAAAGCAGAAAAAATGGTCCATCTAGACTTGTTGAATCAAAAGTGAACCAGAATGATACCAGCAATAAAACATGAAGTTTAGCAGAGTGTGTGAAGACTCATGTTTCTATCTGCATAAAGAAATGAGAAAGAAGAAAAACTGATGGGGAACTGGAGTCAAAACCAAATAAAAGATGGGAATTATCCCATTCCTGAAAACCTGTGCGCTCTCCAGTAGCGTCAGTAGCCTTTGACACACAGATTGCCTTCATTTTCCCCCAAATGCCTCAAGACATCCTTGAAATAGCCTCCTCAGCACCAGAGCATGTTTTCAGGGTATGATGCTGTGGCAAGAAAATACAGATTATGATAGAATCCCCCAAATATCCTCTTCGAAGGGAAAACGGAGAAGGAGTCATCACAGTAGGGATTTGCAACCAGTTTTTATGTTTTTATTCATGACTTCAAACACTGAAGTGATTCTGAAAAGGTTGGTTAAGTGACTACATTAAAGTGCTATCACAGGGACTAGAAAGACAAGTACGGATGAATGGCTGCAGGAAGAACATTATGTCTTTACGCAGGTGAATACTGACAGAAAATTTCAGGGAATATTAACCTTGCTTTTCTGTCAAATCAATTGCACTTCTACTCACAGCCATCTCTTTGCATTGCAGGAATAATTTGCCAGAACAGGGCATTTTAAATTCATACTAGAGAACACTAGAAAACAGAATTGTTATTTATAGCTGGGAGTACTTGTACTAGAAATATGACTGATTTCCTCCTGGCCAGGAAACACAAGAGCACGTGACACATTTATTCAGTAAAAATCAGCTGAAATCTGAAGACCAGCTTTACTTTCTGTTCCAACAGATGAGTAATTTTTTTCAAAAATAATCCAGCAAACAGTTTCTAGTCAATGAATTTGGAAAAATGCCACATAAATAGTGAACAGGGAAAATCAGTTTTGGTTGCTTAATACTAATCTAGAGGAAAAATTGACTAATCTGTGTGTCAGGATCTTTAAGCAAGCAGATATGCTTACACTATAACAAAACTGTTCTTCAAATAGCAGCAGGTCCCATTTTGTCTAGTTGTGGATCTTGCTAACTCCAAATTTGCACTGCGGTGTAACCAAGCCCAGTCAGGCATTAAATAAGGAAACTAGCATTTCTGGAATCATTTATAGATGGGGAAATTAGTATTTCTAGAATAAGCTACATTT
Organism: Corvus hawaiiensis; assembly: GCF_020740725.1. Taxonomy (NCBI): domain Eukaryota; kingdom Metazoa; phylum Chordata; class Aves; order Passeriformes; family Corvidae; genus Corvus; species Corvus hawaiiensis. The sequence continues at coordinate 9,618,537 of NC_063255.1, read as the reverse complement.
AGTTGAGGAAGCAATAAAGAACCCATGAATTATTCCACATGAGGAGGGAGCTTCTAATAAAATGCATCTGAGGTAATAACAGTCTATGCTGTAACAACACAACAGTAGGCATGAAAACTATTGTAGAGTTTTATAGCTTCAGAATCTATGCTGTTGCTACTAAGACAGTGTAAATCCGTAAGTATGGCTGCAAGAGGAGTTTTGGCTTGTCTCAGACAGAGGAAAGCGGATGGACACCCCACAGGGTTCTCTCTACATCTTGCATGGCTTTCCCCCTTTATATGAACAAGCATATTCCTCATCTTTTTTAATTATAAACTCAGCATTATTTAGAAAGTTACCTATGCCTACTTTCAAAAACATAAAAATGTGTTTCCTTTCTCAGAATAGAACAGTCTACATTTCAGTCATGTATTTGTTGGTCAAGTGGTAAGTACAAAATTAGAAAACATTACTGTAAGTTCACACATGATTTGAAATTTTGATTAATAAAAGCATACATAAAAAGTGCATATATTACAAAAATTGGAAGTGTTAAGCAATATTTTATGATAGAATGTATGTATTTATGCATTCTGCATGGAGCCTATACTATTTGAATAGCTACACAAAATAACAACAGTTTAATTTTGTAAATTCAGATGTTGCATAGATTAGATATGTGTTAGACAGGCTTATCTAACAAAACTTTTGCCTACAGAGTGAAACCTACGTTTTCCTTTTCCTCTGCTTTCTAAGAAAATCACAGCAGTTCCTAGCTTAAAAATAAGTGAACAGTTGCAGTCATACTCCTTATGTTTCTTTTGCCGTTAGTCAAGAAAAACAGAAGTCTACATTTTTATGACATGATAGTGTCAGAAATATTGGTAAAAAAAAAATAACTCTGACACAAAGTAAATTACTGGAGCTGCCCCTTTGAAGATGTTGCCAGAAACTAACCTTGTTTTTCTTATTCCTTATTAAAAATGTGCATACAATTAGTACATAATTTCTCTATTTTCACTGAGAGGCTGTAAACCTTATCAGTGCCATTCCATTGACTCTACAAGTAAAATTATTAGGAAGCATGTATGTCAGCTTCGGGTACACTGGCATATGTTTCCTGTTAATTGTTCTGTACTGCTTTGTAATTATGTTTGGTTTACTTAGATTTGCTTGCAATTAGTAATTTTTATTAGGTCCGATAATTCAGTCTGGCTTGTAATACTATATAAAAATAGAAATAAGTGTATTAGGGAAATACTTTGGGTGTACAGAAAAACCTCTTTAGAGTGAACTGAACAGATGAATAAGGTTACCCTCGATTTGCCTCTCTAGCAGGTAACAACCCTGGGCAAGCTCCTGCTGCACCTGGAACAATGTGACCTTGTGTTATCCTATTAGTGAGACATGCCTCCGCAGGAATTAAGGCGCAAACAAGGCCACACGCCCGAGTCAACAACATGGATTTTATTTATCAACGATTGCAAGGTAGAGAGCAAGAAACAGAAAGGAAAGAGAAAGGGAGAGAGAGAGAGCGCTTCAACATCAAATAAATTAATTTCAGGTAGGCCTATAGTGCAATTAATGAATACAGAATTTGATGCAAGATTTCTTAAGAACTTGTCAATGGATTGTGTAAGAAGTGAATATCTTTGTCCTACTTAGTCGGACAAGGGCAGAGATTGCATTATCCTCTATATACAAAAACTGAAGCAAGTCTTTGTTGCCTGCACTAGCAATTTTAATGCCCTGCTTGTGATACTGGCTTTTTTTCATCTTGCAGTCTTGTGATACTCTGTCTAAAACCATTATTAGACTAGAATTCATCATCTGGGTCTTAGATGTTGTTCAACTATTTGAATCAGACAATACTAAACCCAGATTTGATTCTCTCCAATGTCTCTTAATGAACTAATGTAACTTTTTTAGTTACTTCTATGAAAATACTGATTAGTATGTTCAGTCTATTCATATCCATTTCACTTGCTCCTCCACAAGATCATTTCACTTGCTCCTCAAGATTGATTTTACTCAATTTATTGGAAAAGTGATAGATGATGAAGCTCACAACTCAAGTAACAGATGTGACAAAATTTCACCTTGTATTAGGTGTCTAAGAAACTGCTTACTGTGGAGAAATCAGGATAACAAATTTTAAACAAACTTTTCATGTGGCTGTCTTCATGAAGAGATTTGTTTACTGTGGTTCAGGACTAGTTTTGTAGCTTAAGAGAGGAGTGAATAGATCTCAATGTTAAATGAAGACTGGACTTAAAAAAAAATGTTACAACCAGTAACTAAATGATTCATCTTAAAAAATTCTTTATAGATGCGGTCAAAAAGGCTTACCCTCTCTCACTGACTCTTAGCAGTTTTAAGCAAAAGATCGTACACTTCCACACACAGCCAAGGAATGAGCCAGCAGTAGCTCCTATCCTCCAGTGCAATGGACATCACAATGAAAGTGAATGATGCAGTAGAGAGGAGAACAGAAAATAGGAGGAAAAACCAGCATTGTATAAAACCATTAAAAGTCTTATTCCTGCTATAATACTGAAACAAAGAAATCTAAAACAATACAAGCATGAAGATTCAAAACCAACCTTGTATTAAAAGCAAAGCAAAAAGAGGTAAAGATAAACTGAAAGCTCAGGTTGAGGACGCAGTTGTTAGTATATGTCCCTGGAAGCGTCGTCTGGAAGTACTCCAAGAGATCAGATTGTCTGAAGGTAGGATTACCTACACCTACACCATTTACCTGTCCTGGATAGGCTCTGGATCTTGTGGAATACCTCTGGTTATATGTGTCTGAAGCACTATTTATTTCTTAAAGCCTTACTTTTTTCCCAGACCATTTAGTTCCCATATGACCATACTTCACTTACACAATAGTGTGACCTTCATGCAAAGTGTACTCAAATGCAATCTAAAAGACAACCTAAAATAACACCTAGATGATGATATCCAGTGTCAAGCAACACACAGGAAAGTAGAAATCAACTGAATTTAAAGCATGGTGTATTAGTAAATGCATAATTTAGCCTTCACTAAATTACTCTATGTAGTTTTTCAACTTTACGTCATTTTCAGTGTTACTTGACATCAAGTCAGAACTAAAAACAGAATAGAGAGCATGCTCCAGAAATATCACATAATCATGTGGTGGCAGGGATATTGTCACTTCAAATGAAATAAAATTCAGTATGGTTATGAAGATCATATAAAGCCTAAACTGCAAGATAAATTTATGAAGGCTGAAGTCCCATTAAAGCTGCTGCCTTTCTCCTTAGGCTCTTCAAAGGATAAAATCAAACATCAACATGTGTAAGGTTTTGTGAAAGCCCATCCAATTTTATTCTTTCTACTTGAAACAGTTTTAGTATTAAAAAAAAATGCTATCTACTTCTTCTGATTCTCTGAAAACTCCTCTGATAGGTCTTCTCAATGTAGCCTAATGCAAACCACCAGGAATCAACACCTCACAGATTTAGAATCATAGATCATAAATACCACGAGTTGGAAACAACCATCAATCACAACTCCTGGCTCTGCACAGGACAACCCCAAAACTCACACCACGGTTTAAGAAGGGACTGTTGGTGGTACTAGCTTTGAAAATAGTATCACTAGCTTCTATATAATTGTTCAATAAATTGATTTACTTCATGATGACAGAGGGGGACCCCTCTTTCAGACTGTCCCACAAGACGTATGCCTGAGTCACCATGGGACGGACCATGCTAAATAGCAAAACCCTGCACTACTCTGGCCTCTATGTTCTATATTGTCTCTCTAACCACACCTGGCTCAAGGCAAATGTGTGCCCTCAGGGGCACAGAATTTAGGATGATTTTGAATCCAGTTTTGAAAAAAAATCCTTGGCATAATTAATGGTGTAAGTATTAGGTATCACAAGTTTTCCCCAAATATAATTTTCATGGTAATTTTTATGCTTTCCATATTATTAGATTTTTATTCTTGAAAAAGCAGAGAAGGTAAGAAGACCTTAAGAAGAGGAAACTATTAAATAATGTATGCTGTAATTTAAAAGTAAAAGCCAGACAGCATCAAGAGAGTTCCAGGCAGGATAATGGCTTTATCTGTTCCTGAAAATGAGTCATTCTATTTCAGCAAATGCATGGTAGCCAATCTTAGTCTGCAAAAAAATCTGTTATGGTTTTATGTAACTCAGTAGTAGATCTGATTAAAAATATATACATATTTCAGATTGGGAAGCACATTTCTTTCAAAATGAAAGAAAACCACTTCTTCCAACATTTTCTGGAGGAGGAGGAGCAAGGAGGAAGTTAAGGACCTGACAATGTTGAAATATCCCATCTCTCAATTAAAACTAAAATTGTAACAACTGTATATATAATACTGTAAATGAAAGATAAAGGTGACAACAAATGTTTTGATTTTGTCAAGCTAAAATTGTCTATCTTAATTAAAGAACATTCTTTTTGTTTCCTCCTGTTTGTTAACTTCACATTATTGTATTTTGTTTTTTATTGAAGCAAAGAAAGGTTTCAAAATCATGAAGTCCTTCACAAAACAGAACTGCTGAACAAGAGATTGTCACACAACCCTAGTTGCTGTCTCTTAGTCACATGCTGAATTATGTTCCTACATTCACTGAGATGTCTTTGTCATCATCCTCTAAATGATTTTTAAAACCTCAAAACCTTCATTCAGAGTGTACTGGAATAATAAATAATCACAAATCTGCATTAAGAAAACAATCAATATAAAATGTCAAAAATAAATTCTTCCTATATTGTCTTTCCTCATGATTAGATTCCACTCTGGATCTAACATGCATATATGTCTTTTACCTGGGGATACATAAAGATAAATAAATTCCACTAATTTATTTTTCCAAACTAACACATTTACCTTTGAGCTTATAAATGACAAAAATTAGCCTTTAGCTAACAAAATAACATTGCCTCCTATAAGACGTGAGGAATGGGGGGTAATCAAACATTCCAAGCAATTCATATGAAAAATCATGAGCACTTTACAGAGTTTAATAATAATAGAGAGAAACAGAATTATTACAGTGTATTGGCATTGACCATGTTCTCAGCAAAGAGCAGCTGTTAGTAGTAACTCTTCCATGAGTTGCCAGCACTGACATTTTAAAAGCAATTCTGTCACCACTGGCTATAAACACCTTAGAATAATGTGACAACTGTCAAGGCTCAGGAAGGCAAATAGAGAAAAGTTAATTTTAAATGGATGTAAGATGCAACAACAGCAACAACAAAGGCAGAAAAGTTAATAAACATATTAGTTTCAATTTGATACTGAAATTTTTGAAAAATATGCAGACATACCATCTGCCTATCTTTAGGAATGAGCAGGAAAGTTGTCCTCATCCCAAAAGCCTCTACAGCTTCAAACACAGACATTTTAGTGTGCACTGTTAACAGGTCCAAGACATTTCTGCAATATAATAAAAAACAAATACAGAGGCATTTCTCCTGTGGAGCCTTGAGGCCAGACCACTTATCTGACATAAGAAATAGATGAATTATTTCCTAAGAACAAAATGGAACCACTTCAATAGATCAAAAAGGGAGTATGTAGTCATCTGATAACTGGGACCACTCACTAGGGGGTATAGGAGTGTGTCTAGGCAGGGACTTTATCTGATTCCCCTGTGCTCAAGATGAGTTATCTCATTTACTGAATATTATTCTTTTTGGCATCTCTTTCTCTCCCTTTTTCCCCTCGCATCAATAAAAATATTCAGATCTGAGGTGTTTCCACACTAAAGAGCTGTCATTGGTAGCATCACTCTTTCTATTTTTTTAAATTATTATTACTATTATTTTTGGCAACATGAATTGGCATCTGCTGTGAAAGCTCACAATTTGCAGAAAATGCCAGCTCCAATTATCCTAGAGCCTTAACCTATCACTGCCAAAATGAAGGCAAGATTGGCATGCCACTTGGGTGTGTTACAACACAAGGTCAGACATTGCTACTGCTGTTACTGGAATTATCTACGGTGCATAAAAATAGCAGAACAAGAAAAGAAAATCCCTACTAATGGGTAAGGAATATTTAATCATCTGACAGTGGAATTTTCCCTTCATTGATTACCTTCCAACCCCCTTCTCCCAAAGAAAATAGAAGTGTGGACACAATAACATCCAAGCCTAAACAAGTTACATACATGGAATGTAAAATTCACAATAGACAGAAAGTATTACTAATTTTAAATATGTTTTTCCAAGAACTGAAGCTTGCTGGCCTTATAACTGCTCAGCAGAGTTGATATCAGTATTTTTTGTATTTTTATATCAGTCATGGAATTGAAAAGAAAAACTCTAATCATGAAGCATCTTCAAGGAAATCCTGGAATTCTGCCACTCCAGTGGCAGGTATTACAGCATACAGACCCTCTGGGAGTTTCCCAGTGTCCACTCCTTCCCTGTATACTTATTCATGGGATTCCCTCATAATTGTATCTTGAATAAAGAGAATCAATTAATTTAAGACATTATGAAGAAAAAAAAATAATTCAGACCAACAAAACTTTACTTGTTTTTGAAACTCTGAGAAAGCTCTTTATGAAATAATAAGTGGCAGGTGATATGTCACTTCAGAAATACAGATTGTTAAAAGCACTTGAAGCCTGTCTTCTATTTAGAGGTTGATATATTCAAATCCAAGCCTTCAAACTATCTTCAAAGTATGCAATGTTTCAACTTTGAAACCTAAAATTCTCCAAAATGAAGACTGTAGGAAGCAACAATGCACCCCAGCAGAACCGAACGTTTCACAACTTCATTAAAACTTGCATTTCTTTAAAAAGCCTTTAACAAATAATAAGAAACCTCATCCATGAATAAGAGAATTCATGTTACATACTACTCTGGAAGAAAAAAAATAAAATCAAAAAATCAATTTTAAGTAGGTTGAGAAATAAGACTTACAAAACAATATTGTCTCGGCTGACATTAGACATTGCTCACAGAAACAGTAGTAGGAAGATGATCTCTGAGGCACACAGCAGCTCCCTACCAGCTGCAAGCAAAGGCAACAGGGAACAAATCTACTTGCCTAAGAACTGCAGCAGTCTCAAAGCTATATAAATATGGGGTACATTTAACACTGGGCTTGATGTGGGCACAAGGGAGCAAGACCAGCAGAGCATCAAGAAGGGGTTGTCTCTAACAGCCTATTGAAGTTCTTAAAAACCTGCACCCTGGTAGGTACAGAGGTTGCTGTAACCCCATTGATCTTACAGAAATAAACAGGATAAAAGGATAAAGACATGTGAATACTGATAGATCAAGGATCTGTGATAGCTAATCTGCACTACAAAGAGAAAGAACATTTTAGTGATCCTCTTTGGCAACTGCTGAGTCTCAAAACCTCTTATCAATGGCACACCTAAAAAGGCACAGAACAAAGGGAATTTGTAACACTTTGTTAAGAATGGTGCTATAGCATCAGGGAAATCACTGACAACAATTAAATGTAAGTGCTGGTATATATGTAATATCATTCTGAATTACTGTCAACTATGTCAAGGTTATAAGCCAATCTGTGTTACCCTGAGAATGCCAAACTCCAACTGGTTCCCAGCTTAAAAAGTGCTGACTGTCTAGAAATTAGCTGAGACAGGATAATATAACCTTGTAACTTACAACGCATTTTTATACACCAAGGGCACCACAGCAAACAAGCAAAAGGGGAATCTTCAGCTGTCTACTAACTTTAGGAATCTTGGATTTGGAGTTCCACTTAAGATAATTCACACTTTACTCCTTCAAGGAATGAGGGAAAAATGTGGCAAATCAAGAACTCTGAATAGATGTCACTTTGGGTAAAAAAAGTTACTGACGGTTCATGGAACAGGCAAAAACACCCCATGTCACAGGAGAAGTGCACAATCACAATGCTGGATTTTAAACTGGATTTCAGTTTAAGAAATTGTAAAGTTTGAAACATACATTAACTTGCAACAGAAAGAATAGCAGCCTTTATTGATGCTGGTGCACTTAGCATGACAAAAAGTTAGAGTATCTTTACATGCCAGCAAAGACAGTACTATGAATTACAAACATATTATTCAGGGTAGGAACACATTTTGAAGAATAGTATAAAATAAAAGACTGGTTTTCCCCTATGCTGCCAATTACCTTTTTCCCACTTTCCCAGCCAATCCCCACAGAGCATTGGCTACTATCCATGAATCAGTGTAGAGGTAGAGCTTTGGCCACTTCTCTCTTTCAGCAATGTCCAGGGCTAGTTGAATGGCTTTGAGTCCAGCGAGTTGGCTCAATACACCTTCTCCTTCAGTAGCTTCTGCAACCCATCGTGTGGGACTCCATATGGCTGCTTTCCACTTTCGTTTAATCCCTATGATTTGACAAGAACAGTTGGTGAAAAGAGCATAGCATGTGTCTTTTGACGGCAATTGGTTGTATGGTGGAGCTTCTTCAGCACGTGTCACTTGTCCTTGTTCTTCTTCGTCACTGAGACCAAAGTCTTCACCTTCAGGCCAATTTGTAATTGTTTCCAAAATCCCAGGGTGATTCAGTTTTCTGATACAGGTGTGTTGTGTGATGAGAGCAATCCATTTGCTCCATGTGGCATTGCTGGCGTGGTGGGTAGAGGGAACCTCTGCTTTGAACATCCACCCCAGCACCGGTAGTCAGGGTTCCAGCAGGAGTTGTGCTTCAGTGCCCATTACCTCTGAGGCAGCCTGGATTCCTTCATAGGCTGCCAAGATTTCCTTCTCTGTGGGAGTGTAGTTGGCTTCAGACCCTCTGTAGCTTCGGCTCCAGAATCCCAGTGGTTGGCCTCGAGTCTCACGAGGCACCTTCTGCCAAAGGCTCCAGGACAGACCATGGTTCCCGGCTGCAGAGAAGAGCACGTTCTTCACCTCTGGTCCTGTCCTGACTGGGCCAAGGGCTTCCGCATGAGTGATCTCTTGCTTGATCTGGGCGAAGGCTTGTTGCTGTTCAGGGCCCCAGTGGAAATCATTCTTTTTGCGGGTAACCAGGTAGAGAAGACTCACAATTTGGTGGTACTCAGGAATATGCATCCTCCAAAAGCCTATGGCACCTAGGAAAGCCATAGTTGGTGGAGACATCACAATGATCTTATTGATGACCTCAGTGGGAATCTGACGCCGTCCATCTTGCCATTTCACTCCCAGGAACTGGATCTCTCAAGCAGGTCCCTTGACTTTGGTCTTCTTGACGGCAAAACCGGCTTCCAGGAGAATTTGGATGATTTTCTCTCCCTTCTCAAACACCTCCGATGCTGTGTTTCCCCACACAATGATGTCGTCAATGTACTGGAGATGTTCTGGAGCCTCACCCTTTTCCAGTGCAGCCTGGATCAGTCCATGGCAGATGGTGGGACTGTGCTTCCACCCCTGGGGCAGTCGGTTCCAGGTGTACTGCACGCCCCTCCAGGTGAAGGCAAACTGACTCCTACACTCTGGTGCCAAAGGAATGGAGAAAAATGCATTAGCAATGTCAATAGTGGCGTACCACTTCGCTGCTTTGGACTCCAGCTCGTACTGGAGCTCCAACATGTCCAGCACTGTAGTGCTCAATGGTGGAGTCACTTCATTCAAGGCCCAACAGTCCACAGTCAATCTCCATTCTCCTCCTGATTTGCGCACAGGCCAGATGGGGCTGTTGAAGGGTGAGTGGGTCTTGCTGATCACCCCCTTGGCTCTCCAGCTCACAGATCATCTTGTGGATGGGAATCACAGCATCTCGAGTTGTCCGGTACTGTTGGCAATGCACTGTCGAGGTGGCAATTGGTACTCTTTGTTCTTCCACCTTCAGAAGGCCGACTGCAGATGGGTTCTCGGATAGTCCAGGCGAAGTGTTCAATTGTTTAATGCCCTCTGTCTCCACAGCGGCTATTCCAAAAGCCCACTTGAGTCCCTTTGGGTCTCGAAATACCCACTTCGGAAGAAGTCTATGCCCAAAATGCACAGGGCCTCTGGACCAGTCACAATGAGATGTTTCTTCCATTCACTTCCAGTCAGGCTCACCTCAGCTTCCACCAGGGTCAAATCTTGTGATCCACCTGTTACACCAGCAATAGAAACAGATTCTACCCCCACATGCTGCAATGGGATTACTGTACACTGTGCACCAGTGTCAACCAAGGTAATGTATTTTTGTGGTTCTGACGTACCAGGCCAACGAATCCACACAGTCCAAAAAACACGGTTTTCCCTGGCCTCTACCTGGCTAGAGGCAGGGCTCCTCTAGTCCTGGTTATCCTTCCTTCCCTGGGCCTGCATCTTAGAGGTTCCTTCAAGGGGATCGGACATGTCATCGTCTTTTCCATCATTTCCGGCAGTTTGGCTACAGGCAACTGGAGCTACTTCCTTTTTGGTAGAACTTCCTTTCTGAGACTTGCGCTCCTTCAATTCACACACTTGTGCTGCCAGAGCAGAAGCGGGTTGTCCACCCCACCTCTTTCTTGTCTTCCCCACTGTCACACAGGAATTTCCACAGCTTTCTCCGTAGGTTGTACCCTCTCTCTGGGGAATGTCTGAGTTTGGTATCAGAATCTCTGATCTGTACTGCCGAGATTTGGAGAAGGCACTCTTTAATCTCCTTCTTAAGTTTCTGGTGCATCTTCTCTATCTTCCATTTACGCACGCGTGTTTCCACAGCCGCGATTCTTGCATGTGTTGGGCCATGCACAGAGTCTGCATATGCTCGGAGCTTCACTGCCATATCCCGCACAGTCTCATTTGCACCATAATCTGGTTTCATTATTGCTAAAGAAGAAGCATATTCTTGTGGCCCAAGTTGTATGAGTTTTCACCACATCAATGGATTAACTCTGATCCGGTCTGGACTCCTCAATCCTGGGTCATCTGTGAAGACAATCTGTACCACCCCTCGTTCTCTCAGGTGCTGGATCACTTGTTCCATGGTCTTCCACTAGGATTGCTGCATATAGAGATCATCTCCGCACAGATATCTATCCCTGCACCATTCAAGACCTGTCTCCAGAGACTGTCAGACTCAGCCCTCCTTACTATCTCTTGGTCGATAGCTGGATCACATGACAGGGATCCTAAATGCCTCACTTCAGCACCATCCAGCATCACATCATCACCTGCAGCATCCCAAATACAGATCATCCAACTTATTATGGATTCATCAGACCGTCAGACGTAGTCCTTTCTTAGGCTGTGAAGGTCCTTTATGGACATGGACTCAGTAATGGTTTCTGTGCCTGAGTCAGTTGGTGGCTTTGAGGTTCCTTCCCCTGCATCATCATCATCTTTCACTGGGCAATTGGTTTTGGTTGTGTGCTTTGTCCTCATGACAGGAGCCACTGTCAGTGGCTTAGACTCTTTATCTGGTTTGGGCTTGCTGTCTGGTCTGGCTGCAGCCTGAGTGACTGGGGTGTCTGCTGATTTATCTTCCCGCCCCTCTACCTTTACCTGCTGCTCTACAGTGCCTAGCAGTGTGCGATAGGCATATGCCAAGGCCCAACATATTACAATGAGCTTTTTCTCATTAGAATTGTCATTGTGTTTCTCTTTCAGGTATTTCCCCACCTCAGCTGGGTTCTGAATTTGTTCGGGGGGAAATTCCAAGTGATTGGGTCAGAGAAATTCTTCAGGGCTTGGCCCATATCCTCCCATTCCCCACACCACTCAGGATTTTCCACTTCTGGGTCAGGTGTCTCATCAGTCACCCTGGAAATCTGAGCTCTGATTCTAGACAAGCTGCAATCCACACAGAGGAAGATTACCAGATTAAATACCAGGAGGGTGGTCTCTTTAACATCCAGGGGAAACTGAACATTCTCAAAAGATAAGGTATCAAATTTAAAGCAGAGGGAGATTAAAGGCTGGTAAACCCCATCTCCTCCTCTTCTAACAAACTGGGTGCAATTTTTAATAAACCCCCAAAACAGGCTACTGAAACTAGGACTGGGATTAGGACGGAGAAACCACATATCATACACACTTTGAACAACTGCATGTACCTCTGTTAACCTCTTATAAATCATTTATTGATGCTGGTGCACTTAGCTTGACAAAAAGTTAGAGTATCTTTACATGCCAGCAAAGACAGTACTATGAATTACAAACATGTTATTCAGGGTAGGAACACATTTTGAAGAATAGTATAAAATAAAAGATATGTCATGTGTGCCAGCTTAGACAAATTTGGAAATATATTCTCTGAAAGAAGGCAGGTTACAACCACCCCTCCCCCACCAGGTCTGCGAAAAAATAAATTTTCCTCGAAGAAAAATGAAAGAGATAAAAACTATCCGTTTAACAAACACACTGGAAGAGGATAATAATGCTAAGTAATGAAACCTCTTGGTGTAGAGAGAAAACCTGGGGAAATTTCAGAGTCCTTCCGTAGGTAGCCTCTCTCCTCCTCTTTGGAGCTGGGACGGGGTGGGGCCCACTCCTCCAGGGCCTCCACCTCAGTGGAAAAAGTCCCAATGTGTTCTTATGTTGAAACAGTCCAAAAAAGAAGGAGGGAAAAAACGAAGTCCCAGGAAAACAAAAGCTCAGCTCTCCGTCTCTCTTTCCAGAGAAAAAGGCCGAAAGCCGGCTGGAAAGCAAGCAGTGCTTCCTCCCGCTCCTCTCTCTCTCTACTGCCACAGCTGAACACAGAGAACTGCCTCTATCTGTGTGTCCTTGAAACAAACTGTAAACTGCTTTGAAGAGTTTGCTCAGTTTTTTTTTCTCCCCCCTCTCAGGCTCAGTTTAAAGGCATAGAAAGGCACAAAATTAATTTCTGGGCATAGAACAACAATATGGGATACACATCATAAAGTCACCCCAAGACATCATGTCAGACTCTTCTCTGAAGGCGTGCAGATTTTTTTACTCTAGCCTTTTTAATGCTATACTCCATTTTCCTGAGCCATTTTGGCTCACTGTTTTTTCTTATACTGATTAGATATAAGGGCAGCAGATCTGTGTTAATGTTAGACCACCTTTTATCATTTTTTCAGCTACCAACAGTTAATCTCATTACACTTCCAATCAGTAAGTAGATAAAGTCACCAAGTGCCTACAGAGACACACCTCTTTTATGCATTGTAATAAAACTTCATAATGAGTACTTAAGGATAAAAGGCTCATTAAAATGCGCTTTTTCCATTTGAATACTTTTTTTTCTAAACTAGTCATAGTAAGTAGAAGATTGAGAGTCTAGTAATGGGCCAAATTATCTGATGCTTCTGAAGTACCTCTATCCATTTAACAGTTACTATAATTGATTTTTAATCTAATAATTTGATACCTACATTGTGGTGTTCATCAACACTTGTGAGCTGAAAACTTTTCCCCATCCTCAAAAGATCTGTAAGAATTCTTTCAAAAAGCATAACACAGAATAAATAACTGTTTTTCATGTACAAACACTTTATCTGCCATGAGAAACATTGTGAAGAGTTAGAATCATTCTTTCCCTACTACTATAGAAATATTCTGAGACTATCATGTAAGGTAACTGAATGCTAGCAGTATCCCTGCAAAGCTCTGGCACAATCATGGAACATGTTCTACACTTAAACTGAAGAGCAGCTTTAAAATAAAAGTTAAAAAAGGTCTGATTTCCTCTTCTGTTTCACATTTAAAAGAGCTATTCAGCAGACCTATTTTTCCACTTGCTAGTGAATGAAATGGGTCACCAACTCAAGTCCTAAGGAGACTCCAGAGCTTCCACCAGTAAAACAGAGCATTCTCAAATTTTCACTGGTGCCCCCTCATTGAATTCAGCTCAGATAAACTCAGAGACAGGATCATTGAATTCAAAATATTAAAAGGTAAAAACTAAAGTAGCTCCAACTTTCCGTTCTCTCCAGGTCATGCACCTTACTTCTCCGTCAGACAAGTAAATCCTCAATGCTATCACCCGCCAGGAGCTTGAGAATAGCTCTAATAGTGAAGCTTAAAAAAGTCCTGATTTTGAAGTGTTTGCTTTCCAGTGACTAACGGGTGTTTGTGCTCCCTGCCCAACCTTTGGAAAGAGATGGACACTTCAGATGGTGCTGCTAAGAGACCTAAGAGGCAACGTGTACGTGCTGACATCTAGTCAATGGGAAATGTCAGGGCTGCCCTTTCTCCATGTCATGGAACAGTCATTCCACAAAACCCACATACAGTCTTGCTGCCTCTCCATCAGTATGAGTGCTCCCACCTGCTCCATTAGGTGCTCAGTCTGGCACAAGGAATCAAATCAGGTCAGGTAGGGCAGTGTGCCAGTGCCAATTTCGTCCCATCCCAACCCTGCCTGAAGCCCTTCAGACCAAGGAAGGACGGGATTATCTTCTTCAAGACATTACTGGATGATACAGCGGACTTCTTTGGGTTTGTTTCCTTTTATAAATTAAAGCACTGCTACTATAGGGGAAAATTTGTAACAAGGAATAAATTTGAGTGGAACAATTCTACATTCTATAGCTTTCATCTTGAATGGCTTGCAAAAACCCTCATTTAACTCAGCAAATATGATAAGTTTAGAAAAACAGTTTTCTCTCTTGTTTCCAAGTGTAAGAAAAAAACCTGGAGCACAAGTCGTCTTGTTATGCTTATTTGTACTAGCCTAAGTAAAAACTGTCACTAAAATCTCTCGTGTTTTGCATGTTCAGCTAGACTTGAGGGACACAGAGCTGCTAATCAAGTATCAATCTCTGATGCTCAAGACCCACTGCCTGCGAGCACAGAGCACAGGCTTTGTGTCTTCCCAAGGCAACGACATAAAGGAAGAGGTGTGGGACTGAAAAGATACTGTGGGACAAATTTCTGAGGGCATATTTTTCAGCTGGAGGTCACTCAGTATGTCTGTAGCTCAATTTAAAAATAAAATACAGTTGGATAAACTTTATCCATGTACAACATCAGAAATGTGAAAATGCTGAAAAATATTTAACAGATTTATTTATCAGCATTCCTAAATTATATTTTCAAGTATAAGCCATTCAGAGAAAAGAAGAATGTTAGGCCCCAAAATTGTATCTCCCTACCCTGCTAACCTACTGAATACTACACATGCAAAGTATTTAATACATGCAAATGGAGAGGGGCAGTGGTGCAAATACTGCACTTGCAACACTTCAGTCCCAAGTGTAGTGATCACAACAGACCACCTTAGCTGCTGCCTACTCCTGCCTCATGGGGTCTGTGTGTATCTGACCCTACTGATGTCCTCTAGGTAGCTGGAAACCTGCTTCTATACCTGTCCCAGACTGCCCTAAGGAGTCCAGACAACTAAAGACTCATAAACATTCAAGAACTAGAACAAGGCAATTGACAAGGCTTCATAAGCAGCGAGAATATTCATATGTAACTTACTAATTATTCAATTATTACATGATAGTAACACTACCAAAGTCATGACAGAAAGTATCAGACATTGTGATTTCCAGCACAAATTCCTTCAGGGTACAAAACTGCCCAAACTGCCCAGATACAGATATGATGTCTGTAAAAAATCTGCCATTGTTGCCATAATAACAAATACACAGTCGAACAAAAATATTTACACATAAAATTTTAAAAAGCACTATTCAGCAGATTGAGTTGAAATTATACTGAATATACTTTCTCTCTTAGAAATTCAGAGAGACATTTTCTTGTGAGGTACCACCAGACTTGTTTCTTTTTCACCACACTGAGTACTTGCAATGACAAGAACATAGTCAGGAGAGAAACAAATGGAGTTTTCAGTTTCCAGTGATAAAGTGGGTATCAGAGTAGTGGAAGCAATTCGAACCAGCCATATCACTTGCATGTTTTCACATAACTTAAAAGATGATAGTCATGGAAGGTATGACACATGAGCTTTTTGATACTAGTTTTCTAGACAGCAGCAGGTAACAAGAAGGACTAGAAAGAAAAGATGGACATGAGATGGTTTGCTCTCTCTTGCCAGATTTTTCTTTTTTCCCTGCCCTCTTATCTTCCCTAGGTGTAGGATGCATAAGAGTTAATACAGGATTAAAATTTTAAAGTATATTTAGTACTGGAGCATAGAGCTAGAAGTGCACTGCTGCTTCAAGAACCTTAGGTCAAAAGATCAAAAAAGATGAAGGAAGACTTCCCAAATATGTATAATAACCCTGCAATTCAAATTTTAAATATCTCAATACCTCTGTCATGACTCAGCAAAAAGTTATAGATTTTTAATTGGTGGGGAATTATTTTGCACTCTCAGATGAAAATCCACCAGTGGGCTAAATTTTCTAATTCTCAAAGAGATGATAATGAGTACTTCTATGATATTCATCATATCAGGAAAAAAACAACAACAAAGAAAACAACAAAAAAACCCAAACGTTTAAAGAAAGTTGAAAGAAATCCATGAGACCATGATCATAACTCATGTGGGACTTTTTAAATGAGGAGAGAAACAAAGTTCTGTACTCAATTCACAAAGAACTAAAAAGTTTAATTTTACATACCTCCTTTTGCATTTCAGTGCTGAATTCACAAACCAAATATTCAACTGACCATTTTTCTTTCATTTGTTCAAAAATATGAGAAAGAAACCAATTCACCGCATGAGGCTGAGAGTTTAAATAAAAATATTGTGTCTGTAATAAATAATGCCCGAATGTACTGTCCCAACAATTTAAAATTCTTAGCTCTAACTAGGTTAATAGAGACATATGCAGTTTTAAAATTACAATTTAGCTGTAGTCTTCATGTCTTCAGCTGTTTTTCAGAACCATATTCACTTTACACAAAGTGTAAAAGTGTCTACAGACACCTTCCATAGGAGTAGCAATGGGAAAATAAAAGGAAAATGAAGAAAGCATGAGAAGTTTTGCTAGAATTTATTTTGAAAATTAGTTTTAAAATAAGATATCTCTTCATGGATTTACTTAAATGAAAAACATTAGGGCTGATATTACTTTTAGTCATACAAACTTTTGACACCCTTATTTCTCGTGCCTTGCAGTTACTATGCCCATTAGAAATGCCCCAAAATAGACTGATTCTTTTCAAACTATTTTTAGAAGATCAAGAAATATAAATATTTGTGATATGCAAGCGTTATCAGAAACATAAATAGATATCCAAAGCGGGCAAAGCTGTTTATTAAGTTACCAAAATTGACACATAGGAAACAGGAAAAAACCACGTTCATGGTAGAGGCTGGTTTTGCCCTGGGCAAAATGAGTAAGTGATAGGAAAAAGAGTGTTCATATGACTGATGCTGGACGAAAAACAGTGTTTTGCTTAATTCACCTGAAAGTCCTTGCAAAAAAAATGCAAGTTACTTGTTTGGGTTCAGTATTTTAAAACTTCTTGGTAATCAAAACAAGGCAGAGTTCTAGAAGTTACCTCTTGCCTGCTGAAACTACATTTCAGATGCATTTTTATTTCCATTTCCTTGTTGAAACATATCTGACATTATATTTCTCCAGCTGGGAAACAATTCTCATGTGGGATGCCTAGCTATTTTTGAGACAGATGAAGACATAATTCATGCCTTTGGTTAAGAAAAAAATCGATCATTCCGATGAGAGCTATTATATGGTTTTCAATAATGTGCTTTGGAAATCCCACAGGAAGGTGCTCTTGAAAAAAGATTCATTTTAAATTATGCACAGCAATATTTGCTCTCCAGGTTCAAATTCTGGCCATAAATTTTGAATGCTACTATCTTTAGAGTATGAACAGAAGTATCAACTCAACAGGGAAACTTACAGTTTTTAGTTGAGATAAAGGACTGCCTGTTTGTCATGAATCTTTGAATATATTGGCAGTCACTTAAGGTAAACTGAGTACATAATGCATGGAGAATTAATCCAGAGAGATAAAAATTGTAGATAGTTTAATTTTCTTTTTAGAGGTACAGAGTGATGTGTTTCTGCTGAAAGGTGCAGTGAAGGTTAGGAACCTTCACCCTTGAAGACATACTCACAGAAATATGTACATGCACATTTGTCTGAACTACCATTGTTCTCTCATGTTTTGGATTTGTGTTGTTTCTTGGGGTTTTTTCTATTTTGTTTTTGTTTGTTTGTGTGTGGGGTTTGGTTCGTTTTTGTTTGGGTGGGTTGGGCTTTTTTGGAGGGGGGGGTTGATAGTCACATCTTTCCTCTGTTCTACAGGCAGTTCAAACGAACAAGGTCCATGGTTCTGGCAAAGATTACAGCAGTTATATCATAATTAGTCTTCAGGCACTTTTGATTTTTTTAGAGATGGTTTCTCTTATATACAGGGCTCTACTCCCACAGCTCCTCACCTGGGACAATCCACTTGGATTCAAAGCAGGATCTCAGGTATTGCACACCGTTTTGTCACACAAACCCAAGATTGAACTGACACCAAATACATGATATGGCAGCAGTTTCTGCCAGGTCACTAACAAGTTGGAACTGGAAAGAAAGGAAGTACAACTACAAAACACCATACTAAGTTAAGCAGATACACAGTTAAACTCATTGGTTCTGAAAGAAGAGAGCGTGGGGGGAAAAAAAGAGGTGTTTTAAGGAGACAAAAAGTAACAAAGAGAATCCTATGAGCTTAAATACATGGAAAGACCACTACAAAGCACTTGTCTGGGTTAAGAAAGGTGAAAACGGTGAGAAATAGAGCATGTTCCCACTGCAATATGGTGGAGAGATTAACAGTTCAACCACAGCCTTCATTTCCGCTTGGCAGCAATGAGCTCTGACAATCTCTGAATTAGGTGATTTCCCTGTTTTTTCCAGGTCACAACTACATTTCAATCATACATTACACATGTGGGATAATACCCATTATTTGGAATAAACTCCATGAGATTCAGGTTAGAAATAACTCATTTAATATAATATGTAAATGGTAGAGCCATTTCTACACTGCCATCTCAGCTCCTCAACCCTCTCTAAATAGGTTTATACAGTTGCGTCTTACTCCCTAAATGGTTAATCCAGGCCATTTTACCCTTAAAAAACAGACCCTTTTTCCTAATTAACTATTGAAACACATTCCATGGTCCTCAATGGGAGCCATAACAACAGAAATGTACTAAATTAGTAGTGTCACAAGTATTTTAATGTATTAGAAGGTTTTCAAATCTGATCAAAATCAGAACATGATTCTTGACCTATTGATATTCAATAGAATGCCCATATGAGCTCAGGGACATGACAAACTGGGAGAATAAATAAATAAAAGCAACAGTGCATGGATGGTCTAACCAGTACAGTCCAGCACAAGTTCTCCAGATACCTCTATTTCTCTCTTTTGTACCTCTCAGATCTGTCTGAGAAAACCAAAGCTCTCCTAAAAAATCCCACCAAATTTCACCTGCACACTGTTCTGCACATAAGCGAACCAAGAGAACACAATGGTGGGCTTGGGGACTTTTTTTTAAAAAGCCGTTCAGTTCAACTGAAAATTTTCTTCTCAAAGTAGAACACAGATTTATATTAAATTGAAATCTAATGTATTATCTTTTCACCCTTTAATAAATGATTACTTAATTTAAAAATGAAACTGCCCCTTTGTAGGCAAACGTTAGGAAAATGTTAAAATTTCACATATCCACTTTCTATGCACACACTTTTCTAATTAATTTTTACTGTATCATTTATTTTGCAGCTTTCAAATAGTAATGATGCACTATAAGGACATCTTGTTGCTTTCCTTAATACACATATCAATATATATCGTATGAGGAATTATTACAGTGGATTGTATGTCTCCCATCCCAAATGATTTACTGGCGTATTTAGTAGACTAGCAACCCAGCTTCAAATTTGTGTTTTAAACATTTATTTTAAAAGTAAGTATTATTAAGACAGCATAAAATTACCATAAAATATCCCTAATTATTTCTTTCCTAGCAGCTGCATAAAGAGAATGGCTGACTTCTTTATTCACGAAGATCTGTAGGTATTATGAAAAAAACAAAGAAGGAAAGGATTCTACAAGGCATTAGTGACAAGGTGAGAACATCTGTTAGTTCAATTACTGTTGCTGAGTAATTTAAGTTAAACAGTCATTCTGTAGTGGTCACTATTAATACAAATTGAAAATGCAGAGATACCTGAATGAATTGTGTTTAGCCTGCAAGGAACAAAACTACAACTGTCATTCTTGTAAAATATGTACAATTTTTAATTTTTTAAAAATACATTGGAAAAGAACTGAAAAATCCCATTCACATGGTCCCTTTCTGTCTCATCACTGAAGGAATCAAAGGGAGCTTGTAATCCATGCACTCGCTGTGGGAAGGACTCTGCAGTATCGCAGTGTCCGAATGGTGAACCATGATCCAGACCGTGGGCTGCCCAAACAGCTCTTTGGCCATCATCACCTTCTCTGATAGCTCTGCAGCTCCAGGGAGGGAGCAGGATGACGTGGTAAGCAGCCAGCAGCTCTGTCTTGCAAGAGGACTGAACATGCCTGACCTCCCCCTTGCCTGACATGGGGTGTATCCAGCAGGCCATTACTCTGTAAAGCTAAGTGAGGTTTCTTCTTCTGCTAAAAGCTTAAGATGGAAGAACAAGGCTTTTGTTTTTTTTACAAATCTGCAGCCACGGGTAGTGTGTGCAAGCTTGAGCAAGTGCAAAAAAAAAGGAGCTATTGCCAGAATGGCTTAAAAGGCTTAAAAATAGTGAACAACGAGTTGGACTTAAAAAAAAAATCTGCTAAAAACCTGTGTTACACTTATGTGTCAAAGACATGGTGACACTGTTCTGATAATTTTCAAAACTGATTGACTGGCATTATCTATAAATGTTACTGCAAGGGTGAACCCATCTTCTGGGTTGACTACAGTCAAGTCCCCCAGGAACATTACCATAGAAGCTAGGCAAACACCTACATAAAGAAGAAAACATTATCATCCAGCTTTTGAGTTCAGGGAAATTTATCTCAGGCTATGTTCTACATTTCCCTGGTTTATCTCCCAGGGAAAGCATCACCACCACACAATTACTCTCCTGGCGTAGGCACAGAAGAAAGGCAGCTCAGTTTGCACAGTCTCAAAAAGGGGGTAGAACGATGAAGCAAGAAACTCTACACTCAATACACTTCCTATTTACTCTCTAGGGGAATAGATTATTCTTTCTATGAAAGTGATTATGCCTAGACCATAAAGTAGGGAATTAAAAACCAGAATACTCAATGTCTTGCCTGCATTTCAGTAATTGCCTTCTCTACAAATGTGCTTTTTCAACCGTTAGTATTCTATTATTAGGACACCATGGATAATAATGCCTTTTAGTTGTCTTTATACATCATTTGTATTTCCCTACAGTTGCATGGAATTTAAAAGAGTGAAAATTAAAAACTTGAGATTTTGTCAGTGATGTTTATGGACATACGCTTTATCTGCAATGATACATACATTTCTCACACAAATAATTTTCCTCAAAATTTTTCCTTAAAAAATATTGCACAACCAAACACAATTTATCCACCTAATGTTAAAATATGCATAATTTCATGTAAACAAAAAGGAAAATAGATCCATCAAAATTTCCCATTTGGAACACTACCACTTTTGTAAAGACTATTAGGGGCTCGTTTAGCAAAACACAGACAATAGCCTTGTAAGTTACATGTCAGAGAAGAAAAAATTAACAGCATTGTGGCCTACATATCTGTATCAGACTGATGACAAGTTTTTTGATTCCCATGTTCGTTTATATTGTATAACACTTTATGTTAGAATTTGGGTATCTTACCTTCTTATTTATGTAACTTACCTTCAGTTCTACCCACATACGCAAATTCTATTTAGCAAACCAGAACAGGATTATCAAGACATCAGCCTCAGCTGTCTCAAAGAAACTGCCTTTGCACTCTCTGAATTTAAGCGGAAAAAAAAGGGCTAGTAGTCCAGGTTCTGGCTCAGTGAAGGTAAAACACCTCTCTGTCCTAGAGACAGACTATCCATTAGCCAACATCCCAATCGAATTAGGAAGGAATACCAGCACTGCAAGTCTCACCCAGGAACGAACTGACAGCTAGCACAACACATTCCCTCTGTGGAACTGAGGGCTGAGCAGCCCTCTGCTCTGATAAAGCTGGGGAGCTCATCTACTACAGCAATGCTGAGCAAGGAGCACTCATAGATTTTTCCACTCAAACTGCAAGCAAACGGCGTGTTTGGGCTTTTTTTTTTTCCCTGTAGATTACACAAGAGATGGTGCTGGTCAGCACATGCCAAGCACTCATGACCACAGCTGGTCATCATGATCTGGTAGGGAAGACTGCAGAACAAAGAGGAACCCTCAAGCAAACCTTGATGTGACCCAAGCCATGGGCTTGTGAGAGGACACAAATTCACTAATTCAGTAATTGATACATGAGGCATTTTCCAAGCATATCAACCCAAAAAGGCAAAAAAAAAAAAAGAAAAAAAGGCACTGCTTGTGTTTCTGTTTCCTTCTTCTAGAATTAGGGATTTTCTCCTACCTCCTATTTCCATCTTCTTAATGTTAGGAAGGCAGAAGACATCAATACAGAGGCTTTGTTGCAGAATTCACAGACTTTATGACAGTAAAAGAAGATGGACTTTCCTATGTCTTCTTTCCCCTGGAGTTACTTAACAAATATCTTCCCCTCACTCCGTAAGAGACAGACAACTCATATTTGGTTCATGGATCTCTAAAAGGCAATAAAAAAATTTCCTACTTTAAGCTAATTTACTTCAAAATTGCCACTCAGTCTGTACAAGTGTACTTATTTGCAGTACTTGACTAATTGACAGAACTAGGTAGGGCCTAGAAAATATATTTTAAAATATCTCCTTGGACGACAGGAATTAAAATTGAATAAAAAGAAAGCAAAAATATGTCACCTCCCATTTCCACACAGCTATTAATTAAAAAATTTAAACTGTAAAACACCATCATTGACAGGAAAACCCCATGTCTTGTAGACAGAGTCCTGTTAAAATAAAATAAAATTAAATTAATAATCCAGTCAGTAAAGATAAGTGTTTTCATCCAACACGACCAAATACCCACTTAACTCACCATCTCTCCCTTCCCACAAAATTTCCCAGTCAGTAATCAAGAGGAGAGATAAAAGCCTTGAATTTTCACCTGGCTTTAGAGGAAAGAAAAAGTTATTTGGTTTGACAAAAGTCATTGTGTACCTACCACAGAAACAGCATGCTACTGAAGTAGGAGTTTTCTTCTGTTGTCTGGATAACATAAGTGTTCTTTTACAATAATTTTATTTAGGAAATAACAATGATTCAACATCATAGAGACACATAATGCATGTTTTTGTACCGTTGGCAACAAACAGAACAACAAGGAGAGGACACCTAGTGGTGGCCTGTGAGACTCAGGGCTGGTACCACGGGAGCAACAGATGAAATTTTTAATGCAGGCCCTGATGTGGCAAAGGTCTCACACACTTAATTTTTAATCACCGTAGTAAAACTTAGCATTTCAGCAAGCTTGTATTTATGAGCTTTTCTGAACCTGAAGTACTGTGATTATTAGAAATAACCCAGCAAAACTGGAAAATGGTATGTCGGTGTGATGTGCTCAGAAGTGTGTTTCGTTAAACACCAGAACTTTACCAACAACTAGAGTGGATATCGACACTTACATAGGTTCATGAAACTCAAAAATGTTTGGCAAATTGAAAACCAGGTTTCAGCAGAAGTTAAACCAAAACAAGACATGGCTGCAATTTACAATTTTTGCACATTTTGCTATATGACTTTTTGCAGAATGTAACCTTTATTACATAACTTGCAATAAGCATTGATTCTCTTTAAAAGTGGTTCTAGTTCTACATAATCAGACATCTCAGAACAAAAAGAACTTAGGGCATATTTTTGGAAGAACCACTTCTATTTACTCATAGATTTACTAAGTCTTGTCCTGTGTTTAGAATAGCTGTAAGCAAAGGTATTGAAGTCTGGGTTTTATGCAGCTTTTGGAAAATATTGTTATTTTAAAGAATCAGTAAACTAGTATCATAGGCAAATATAAAGCAAAGTGGCATATCACTTGGCATAGAATAATGTATTTATTTTAATTGTTTTTATCTTTTATTTTTAATTGTTCAGGGATCTATGAGCATATTTAACTAAGAATAACTTACTAGTTGTAAAAACACCATTCAAGGGTCAGGGGTTCACGTAGTCTCATAAAACTTAAAGTAAATACGAATTAGTTCCAGTATCTCCTGTTCAGTATTTTTAAGAACTTAAATTTTAAAAAATCCAAAACAAGTCCTCGGTCAAAAATTACTTCTTAAGTATAATTTCTGTAATCACCAATTAAAATATCAATTTTCCCTTGCATATAATTTAGTTTCAGTAAATAAACTCAGATATTGTCAATATCTGAGTTTAAAGGACTGGAATATTAGAAATAATAGCTAAAAAGAAGTTTCAGGGAAGTGTGAATTTGCAAATTCAGTAAATGATTTCCTGCCCACACATCTCCTGTCCCTTTCTTGAAGTGTTTCTTCCCATTTCCACTGAGCCATTCATTTGGATAAGTAATTAACATCAGACTGATATGAATCTATCAATCAGTTTTCATATATATCCCACCACAGGCTATAGCTGTTCCATAATGCTTAATGAAGAGAAAGCTCCTGAAATGCATACATTATTTACCTCAATATTACTTTAGGTGGCTGTTGGCAGCTTGATCCTAATTTAATCGACTTAAATGGTGTGGAAATAAATAATGAAAAGGAACCATGTTTCACCAGTGTCATAAAGGAATCTTTTAAATTTTTGCCTACTCATCTTAAAGTTCAGGATATCAACCACCTGAATTCCAGATATGTGCTATCGAAAAAGGAAAAGCTCAGACAATGTCAGCCTGCTATTTTCTTTGAGGATGTAGAAACACAGGGATAAAACTGCCTTATCATACAACTTGGTTTGTTCATCCACCAGTTATCCATGAAGTATTCTCTTGGCACATCAGGAAAAATGAGTTTGCTGGCTGTCCTCTGGATATTTTTGACATAATGCTCATTATTCTGGATCCAAATACATATACTTTAGATTTATCTGCACCACATTTGAAACCAACATGTCAGCTCATACACAAACAGGCTCCAGTTCTGTGCCATAAACATTAATCAATAGTTGCTCCTTGTTGTCCATGTGGAAACACACATATACAGAGAACATTAATATCAGCAGTAGTCTCACTGACTACCCCTGTGGGATAATCCAGTTATTTTTTCCCAATAATTCAGCAAATGTCATCCCTAATCAGTTTTTTGTCTGTTTGTTTGTTTTAAAACATTAAGCTATTATAACACACATTTTCCATGGAGCCATATATGAAAATCTATTACCTTCTTTATTTCTGATCTCTGTAAAAAACTTAACAAAACAAACAAACCTACCTTTTTATTCTTTCACACATTTCATTTGGGATTTATCAGAGCCTGATTTTGGACTATGTATTTCTCTCTGCTCTTGCACGTGAGAATTTTTTTCAAAATCAGACAAGGAACTTTTTGCTGCTTTATTACAGTCTCAAAATAACCCCAAACAAACAAAAAAAAGCCTACCTTTAGATCCTCTTTTACTTTCCTGAGAACATATTTCACAAATTTTACTAGTGGAATTAAAGGTGAACTTGCAGTCAAGCAGACATTAGCTAAAGAGAAACAAACCAAACAGCAACTATTGCTGATTTGGAGCACATACTCTGGTCACTTTTAGTCCCACTTAGCGGCCAGTTCAACTATTTTTATTTAGGATACCTGATTACTGTTTGACAGCAGACAGAAGGGGAGGAAAAAGGGAATTCATTTCTCTGCCTGGTAGGCCTTTACAGTGGCAAGCTAATAACTCAAGATGCCAGAAAATAATGTCATTGAATGCATTTCAGAAGGTTGTCTCTCTGTGAAGCACAGAGGAGACAAAAGCACAGCTTTATGGTAGAATTGAAAAATATGCCTAAACACTTGCCTTGGTTAAATTGAGCAAATCTACAGTGCTCTATTTCTGTGCAAAAACATCTTTCAGTGCTTTACAAAGAGGCAAAAAGAAGCAGATTTACCAAACAGAGTAATAAAAAATAATTTCAGGATCTTTTTGAGAAACTACTATAAATTTTTCTGACTTTTGATACTTAGCATCAAACAGCATCATGCCATTTAAAATTATAATCTGATTTTATTTGTGAGATGGCTCTGCTCTCAGGTTTCTCTTAAACCAGAAAGTGCATATTATACTGGAGATAACCAGCAGAAAAAGAACCAAAAATGATCCTTCCATCATTCCAAACCAAATCATCCTTCAATATTCATTTAAGTAAATAAATCTTTATCAAACAGGTAAATAAATTTATGCAAATCAATTTTAATACTGCTTCCATGATAATGCTCTACAAAAGAATTCTCTTTATGCTTACTGCAAGAACGGTTTAGAAAACAGCAGTTATTTTTCCCATGGCTTTAGCACTTCTGTTTAAAACACATGATGATATTTAGAACTACAGAAATGAGGACAGGCAAGAAACAAAATGACTGAATCATAGTGGCATGTGCTAATGCATTGAACATTTCCTAGCCATGAGTATGCCAAATTGGAGAATGCCATAATTTCCTGGAAAGGTCACTATAACAAACTGACAGGCAGCATAACATCATGTCTGGAAACAGTGGAGTTGACAGTTTAGAAGGCAATGACTCAAAATTTGAACTGCCCATTTTTCATAAAGAAGGGCAGTATTTATTATATTCAGCCTACATACAGCGTTCAAACAATAAGCATGCCAGGAAATCTACTCAATGGTAAATGGCTTCAATTTCTCCTAAAACAGAAAAATATGAACAAGGTTTTTTTTAAGTTCTCCATGACTACAAGATTATTAATAAATTTAAGTGCGAGTCATCAAACTCCAATTCAGGTTTAGGTGGTTGTTAAAATTTCTAGCATTCCTTTCTAGAGCCTTACTCTGATATTTTGGACATTTGGTAACATCACTAGGAGTCCATTTATGCAAATTGTATTGATGGTGCCAAACATTTTTGGTCTCTGTCATTAGCAGAGAGAAGATGGTTACCCTGTGCTGCTTTTTTCCAAACAGGCCTTGCCACTAGCACGCATTTGTAATTACACCAGCTAGTGAGTAAAAGATGTATTACATTCTTGTTCTTGTGTAGCTCTTCACAGAGATTGACTAGTGTTGTGTAGGAATAAGATCTTAGTGAAAGATGTTATAACCATATAAATCTTACCTCTTCCCACTGGTGTATGTATCTAATCAGTCTTGAAAGGCGCAATAAACGTAACAGGCTGAGGATTTTTGTAAATCTCACAATACGAAGTGCTCTTGCTGTCTTGTAAACCTCTGAATCCATTCCTTTTTCTACAATGAGAAAGATATAATCCACTGGTATTGATGAGATGAAGTCAACCACAAACCAGCTTTTTAAGTAATTCATCTTAATGATTTTTGGGTCCAGTATTATTTCAGAGCTGTCTTCATTTACAGTCCCAGTTCTAAAATTCATGATCAAGTCCAATAGAAAAACAGTGTCTGATGCCACATTGAAAATAATCCATGGTGTTGTTGTTTGTTCTGTGAAGAATGTGATCCCGACTGGTATGATGACAAGGTTTCCAACCATCATTATGAGCATGATTAAATCCCAGTAAAACCTAGGAAAAAAGGAAGAAACAGAATGGTTGATATAATGTGGTAAAACATTACAAAATGGTCTCTATCATGCCACCCACTTCACCACCAGATTTTGTTATTACTAAGAAAATTCTCATTGTTTTAACTCACTCAGCATATTGATGGTCATTACAGACAAATTAATTAACACTTCATTATGTGCCTTTCTTCTTAAAAATATGCATCTAGAATAAAGGCAGTACTATGGCTTATCACTCCATGGTATATCACACACTGAAAGGTGCGCATGTGTGGCCCTGAGCAGACTTATCCAGGCTTCTGTCAAAACCTCTTTGTGGTTTCATACAGATAAAACCAATGTCTTGTGCCAATCAGAAGTGCTTTAGCAATGCAACAGTTTTCCTAAGATTTCTGTCGAAGTGGAAAGCCAAATATCTGACAGATAATATATTAAATGTCAGTATCTCTTTGCAAATGTACTGATACCATTACAGTGCTGGAATAAAATTACAAGAAGAGGAAAAAAGCACTGAAGAAAAAAATAGAAACAATAATTAGATAACATAAAAACCTCCATCCACTTTTACAACCTTAACTGAACTTTCATGCATTTTTACAACCTCATAGTCTATCTTCTTTCAGAACTAGCCAAGAAATTTTATAAAAAATAGTTGCAATTTGCATACTAATAGAAAGGGGTACTGCATTTCACCATTTTGCCTGGAAGGATCTAAAGGCTCCTCTGTAACATTGTCAGAATGCTAACCATGCTTGATACAATATGGTAGAGTCAGACTCATAACTTTAATATCTGTGATGGAAATGCTGAGTAAATGCACCCATTACACAGAATATCTATCCTGATGGAAGATTTCCGGGGGACAGTAGCATATAACAGATTTTAAGCAAATTATGATAAATCCTAAATATTAAATAGTCAAAGAAAACTATTCTTATGCAGTAAAAGAACTGAAACGAAACTCAAGAAAGCCTGAACCCAATGCATAACCTCTTAATCTGTACAAGAATATAATCTGGTCAACTAAAACTGATTTGGAGAGATACAGAAACCAATCAACAACAGTTGCCCATCGACTCATTGGACTTTCTAGAAGACTAGAGGCAGCAATGGCTCCACAACTATCTCTCTGCCCCACCCCTCTGTCACAGTGGGGCCTGGTGCAGGGGACATGTCACAGGCACACCACCAGTGCGTTACTTCAACGCTGACTTCCAGGCCACTTCCATCATACTAACACCAGCTTCCTGACATGAAACAAACATCCTCATCTTGGTAAAGGTTCATGGCAACCAGCAAAAATAACAGTTTAACTGGCCACCAAACATTTCAGAACCATGAGCCTAGCTCGTGCTAGACTTGCACAGAGAATATCGATTGTATTAGATTCAGAGATTGTTTCTTGTATTATCAAATGATCATAAAATCACAGAATGGTTTGGGCTGAAAGGGATGTTAAACATCATCCACTTCCAACCCCTGTGCCACACGCAGGGACACCTTCCACTAGAACGGGCTGCTCAGAGCTCCATCCAGCCTGGCCTTAAACACTTACAGGGATGGGGCATCCACAGCGTCTCTAGGAAAACAATGCAAGTGCCTCACCACCTTCACAATAAAAATCTTTCTGCAATATCTAATCTAAACCTCTTTCAGTTTGAAGCCATTCCACTTTGTCCTGTCACTACATGCCCTTGAAAATAGTCTATCCATCTTTCTTGTAGGCTCCCTTCAGGTACTAAAAGGACACGGTTAGGTCACACCGAAGCCTTTCCTTCTCCAGGCTGAACAATCCCAAAGATCTAGCTTTATGAATTCCCTTTTTCAACGTTTACCTTGGAAACAAATATTTATATGTTTACAGAGTGCTGATCAGAGAATAGCAATTATTATTTGTAACTGCAAAACATGCTAAAGGAAAAGTAGCATAGGATTGATATTGGCATGAGAATTCCCAGTTTTAAAATTATTTATTCCAAGAGAAACCTGGAGAGATTAGATTTAACTACCATTTGAGAGAAGAGAGTAGTTGGCAACGTACATCTAACTGGTACTCAGAAACTGCATGAAATAGACTTTAAAAATAATTCCCTGTGTACCACAATGTGATTTGTGTCTTACACATTTTCAGTCTTGCAATAAATGTGAACAGTAACTGCTAAAAATGTTCCGTTTTATTCAGGCTGTATGTATTTTTCTTCAGCATGTGATAGTATTCCCCATATCTGGCAAAAATTTCCCAATTTCTCTTGTCTTTTTCAATTCATGTAATACTTCTCACTGTGCTAGATTCCTTGTCAGTAATCTAGAATTACCATACACAAGGAACCACTAAATTCATGCATCACTGCCACTGTGATCTATAAGTAAAATTACCACAAACACTTTTAAAATGCTATCAGCCAAAGTACTTCACAAAAGTCCTCTGGGAGAATAAACATCTTCAAGGAATCCTGAAAACCAGTGGAAAACAAATTGGAAATAGTGACCTTGTATCTTTGTCTCACTCCTAAGCAAAGCATTGCTAATTTCAGATTGACCTTTACATTGCTCTAGCACAGGGACCAGTTATGCAACAAAGGCTAACCAAAGCCACACAACAACCAGCCACCCAGCCAACTTCAGAGATAATACAGAACCAGGTGTTTTTAACCTACGGTAATCTGCGGTTTAAAGGATCATCACATACTGTGATTATGCAAAAAAACCTGGTGTTCCTGATGTTGAATGTCAGCAAAAGTGGTAGCATCAGGGCTAAAATAATATTGAATGCTAAGGACTTTTGTATTTTGATTTTAGCCGACAATATATAAGCTGATTTGTTAGTGAGAAAAACCCTTATTATTTTTCATTTAGAAATGACTTGGACATTTTCTTTTAGGAAAATGTTTCCAAATGCCATTCTGTTGGCCACATTATATTTTATTTCAGGTGAGAAAAACTAGATGCAACTCCCTGTATTGCCCTTCTTTGAGCTGTGCAGAGAAAGTAATACAATACGTTCCTTGCCTACAGTTCAGAACATCCTACTATTCACATGACAAGAAGAAAGCTGTAAAGACTCACAAGACAATATAAGGAGCTGCCACTGACACACAAGATAGTCCTTTGTTTCAAACTACTTTTAGCATTATTTATATTTTTTTCATACTTCCCCTACCCCAGTGAGGATGGTTATGAATCTACAATTCACAATCTCAAGAGTTCCACATTTATATAAGGTATCATAAAATGTTGATGAAGAGCAAGGTTTTTATGACCTAAAATTTTCGAGAATGAGGAAAATAAGAAGGAGTCTGGGGGTAATGAGATCTTCCAAAGCTCAAAATGAGAAGCAAGGCCTGACCTTAGCCCCACAGCAAACAGCTATAGAGCTTATTTCTCAGCTGAAGCTAATTCAGTGAAGCTACTACTAGATGCCATTAACAGAGGGTGCAGAGGTCACCGCTGCACTGCACTGAACTACTCCTGAAGCTTTTTAAGTGCTTCTGAATGGCTCAGAGGTATATTACCTCTAGGCAAAAAAAAAAAAAAAAAAAAGTTTGTAAACCCCAATCTTAAGGCACACTTATTCACAGTTTTAAAAAATTATTTTATACAGAAATATTAAAAAAAATACTAATTACTAGTTTGGAATCATCAAAACTAGATGGATTCATAGGCCTCTTTCAGTGATATTTTCACTCATAATTTATGTAGTGTATTTTCAAAACTTACAGTAATAACAATGTTTTTTCAGCTCTGGAATACGGTGCTGAAGCGTTGGTGTTTTATTCACTGCCACAGGCTGTCCTGGATAGGATGAACAGCCTGTTCAAAATGAGTGCCTACCCAAGCAGTGATAAAGAATTACTTAGTATCAATTAATCACTGTTTGTATTCAACTTACTAACGTAAGACATTATGAATTCTAACAGGCATTTTATTTTCCACTTTATATCCCCAACTCAGAGAAAACTGAGTCTTAAGGAAAGAACTTTGATCTCTGAGTTAATTCAGTGCATTATTTGCTGTACATACAAATTCAGATTTGCTTGCTTTATTATTTCCTTTTTCTGCCCATCAGCAGCAGAGTCTCAATTTCCTTGAATTAGCACAATTTGAGATATGATTATCCTTACGGGACACCCAAACTGAACCAGCAGAAGTTGTCAGTGGTCTCACAAACTGCACAGCAGAGTTAGCGGCATCTCTCAGGCACTAAGTGCTGTGACTGAAGGCTGCACAGTAGTCACGGCTTTGCTTAAATTTACATTTTCTGAGTTTCAAGAAAGATTGTAAAATTCTGATCTTTTATTAAAGAGAAGAAAATTGTATCAGTAAAACTTCAGGAAATTCAGTCATAAATACTCATCCACATTATAAACTGGAAGGCCATCAAAAAAGATACTAACTCAGATTGCTTTGTAAAATACTTTTGAAGCAAAGCCGGATGCATCATAGATTAGGTGTTCGGACCTCAGATACATCATGATTTCACTCTACACATTCAGAGAAATCAAGAACTGTAAAAAAACTTCACAAGCTTTCCTACAAAACTTGCTTATTCGTCAGCTAAATATTGTGATTGACTAGCAGATGCTCAGTGAAATGAACACTGACTTTCCTTTTCACTTTTTTTTTTCGGTCTCACCTTCAAACACAGCTTTATTTCCTTTGCTTTCATGGATCACTGGTTCACCTAACAGAGGAATCGATGTCCTATACAAAACAAAATAATCTTGGTAGAAATAACAGTAATTTTGAATTTTATT
This sequence comes from Corvus hawaiiensis, assembly GCF_020740725.1. NCBI lineage: Eukaryota > Metazoa > Chordata > Aves > Passeriformes > Corvidae > Corvus > Corvus hawaiiensis. The sequence goes on along the minus strand of NC_063255.1, from coordinate 9,586,203 downwards.
GTACTGTATGGTAACAAACACTGAACTTGGTATTATCCATGTCAGAATTTGATTCTCATAGGACATGCTATCTTTCTCTGGTTGTGCAACTCTTACTACTCTTCTAGTAAAAGGGAACAAAGCTAGACATGCCTGAAAACATCTGCAAAACACAGATAATTACTGGGATGCATTGAAAAGGGCAGGAGAATGAAGAAGGGAGTGTTTTCTTTAGAGGACCCAATTCCTTTAATGATTGCACAGGTGTCTCTGCCTGGAAACTTCCTGAAAAATCATCACTTTTTTTTTTTACAGCCTTAAAATGAGGATATCCCCTTCTGCCCAGCTATCCATTTTCATTCTGCCCATCTGTTTCTCCCTTACACATACACACACCTAGAGGAAAACAAGCTACTTCTGGAAAAAAGGCATACAAATTAAATACTAAATTCATTTTATTTTAGCAAGAAATACTGCATTCAACATCCTCTATAGAGCAAACTCTGTTTAAATGTTGCAAATCCACAGTGGATTGCTTTGGTGATTTTGGCTGAGCAGCAATTCCTTTTTTATTTTAAAATTCCCAAACTTAGAATTCACTGTAATCTGTCTCTGTGACCATTATTAATACAAAGGCATTAAAATTACTAGTGGAGTGCCACTATGTTATGTTGGCCTGTTTTGCATGAGCAATCAGGTCACTTCTACAGTTGTGTCATCCTTCTGTATGGATAAAACTTTTCTCATCTGAATGTACCTCATTTTGCAAAGCTTTAAGAAGAAAAAACTTATGGGCTGGTATTTTGTTTTGCTTTTAAAGGATAAACTATTCTCCTGAAATTGTCGATCTAGGTTTTTTATGCTACTCTATTTCCACCTTGACAGCTTTAAGCTTATATTCAGTAAACACAACCAAGGAAACACTGCAAGGCTGAAATAAGAGTCTCTTTCATGGCTCACCTCTTTTGATTGCAAAGTGCACACTACAGTAGAATTCTAACAGTGTATCCTCCACACCAAGGGGTGATGCTGAAGGGCAGAAATATGATTAAGCGATACTTTCTCAGGTGAAAATTTCATCAACTTTTGCTACTCTTTTTTAATTTAAAGCATATCAAGCTTAATGAACATTCATTGACTTAGTGAGGTAACCTGCTGGAGCAGCAGAAAGGCTTTCTCTACCTGTCAGAGACTGGTCAGTCTGCGACAAGGCAGAGGCTGATGTTCTGAAAACTGTGTTTCCCTGATTGAAATAAGAGCAGTGCTGGACTTGGGAATCTTCCAGCTTAATGGTTTCATTCTGATGGAGACTAAAAGCGATTTAAAAAATAACCCAATAATGAAATTTTCAGACCACCAGAAATCTTAATTTGGTTTCAGAATAATACTGGAGTGCATTACTTCAAGGTTAGCCATATATACTTAAAAGATCCAATGTATGTCCCTTGCTGGCTTTTTTTTTTTTTTAAATATTGATACAATTTCCTACCTCAAAGAGATAATAACAAAATTCAGCAATACTGTCTTCTTTTTTATATAATCACAGAATGTATCTAAAATTACAAACTTCCACAATTTCAAAAAGATATCATGATTTTTACCTGTTTAAACCCACTTAGCAGTGGCAATTTGCAATTTGTTGCACAGGTGTGATTCTATGCACAAGGCAGATGATTAGATAAATGCATCTCTCAGGGGACCTGATCAGAGCCCAGTGAAGCCAATGAACAGCAATTTACTACTTTCAAAAGTCCTTGGTTTCATAGTTTGGTTAGGTTTAAAGCTCAAGTGCTTCAAATACTAGAAAAGAAAATCACAGTACTGACCATGGAAGGGGACTACAAAACTAACTTACACAAATATATAATATATAATGTATGTATGTATGTATGTAGTATTTTACATGCATTAATGAATTCAGTCTCAGATTTCTGAGAAATAAAGGTATAGTAAGGAGAAGTAAGGTTGCACTAACTGCGTGCATCAGGCAACATTTTGTGTAAGGGCTGTAACTGATCTGTATCAGTTTGATATTATCAGCCCTTAAACCAACTGAAAAGTGCCACATATAGGTTATCTAAGTGTCAGCAAATTTCTGTAGTAGATCACTGTAAAATACGCATTCATATTCTCAAATTAGAAATGACCACTTTAAAGGCATGAAAAAAAAGTTTGAAGGAGACAGATCTAAAAATATTTCAGCTGCAAAATAATCTTGTATCTCATGTTGGAACACTTGCATTAATTAAGAATTTTGTAGTGACAGTAATTTTAAGAGTGCCATTTAGAAACATGACATTTAGGATGCCTCCATACTAAAAATTCAGAGGCTTAGATTGGAAGAAGCCTTCTGTAATTTTTCTCAACAAAGAATCAAGTGAAAAGGAAGGTAGCTTCCCAATGCCCTTCCAAAAATTAGAAAGCCAGTCAGTATCATCTACTATTTTCCTTTAATAGATTTTTCTAACCAATTCAATCTCTCCATTATCAGTATAATCTTTAAGTTTCTGCTGATAGGGAAAATTCTGTTTTCTCTGCTTCAGAAAAAGAGATGATGGGGAAAATGTCATTCAGTAGCTATTGATAGATCTCAGGCATGGGGTCTGGTGAGGAGACTGGCCATGACCACCAAATGAGGTGGGACAATTAGTTTTTTTGTGATTAATACCTCTGACAAGAAAACCCAAAACCAAGGGCAGGATCATCAACTTGGATTTGACATATATACTACTACTAACAATTTTATTCTGATAATCAGAGGTGAAACTGGCTTTGTGTGTAGCTGTAAAATGATACAGTACATTCGGAAGAGCAGCTTCAAAGTAGGGCTTGGTGTATCATTTCTTCACAAAATGCACTGAAGGCAAGAATGGGCTCTATTTTCAAACCGAAGTAAAAAAAGAGCCAGTCTTCAAATTTCATGAAGGGAAAAATTAGAGATGTGAAAAAGTGTGAAAGAACTATAGATAGATATGAAACAAGCTGATGCACTCCCACATCATAAATGAAAACGAATATACATGACTGAATATTTACAGTCATTCTATGTATCTACACAGATGTGCAAGATTCTAATGCAAAACCAGGTAATCAAGATTGTGTATATATCTATCTATCTATATATATAGATATCAGGTTTAATTATTATTCCCTTTACAACTATTTATAGCCAACTTTTGGCTACATAGCCTATGTTTCCTTGAATATAAAAATAAGTACTGATATTTCAACCCTTTAAAATCAATGAAGGTACACTTAAGAATCAGTTCTTTTATTATAATCCAAGAATATCCCACTGCGGTAAATAATTTGCTTCAAATGATAATAAATCTAATTTATATTTTAAAAAATATATCAATAACTTGTTTGTTCTGAAAATAACATCAGATATTGATGAATCAGTGTTCAAATCAAAATTATCATTTTATTAATTTTTACTTATACTTCGATGAAAAAGATTCAAATATATTTCAGACAATTTTTAGACAAGCAAAGGAAAGAGAAAGATCAGGTTCATGACAGAGCAACACGGTAAGTAATTAGGGTCATGTCACAAGCATCCTCCTTTCAAAAAACAACTAAATACCTCAAGCTTTCATCAACACCTGTGAACATCCATTGGACTTTCCTCATCCATGTGTAGGCAGCTGAGCCCAGGATCTCCCACACCTCAGGGAACTGACTTTCCCCAAGCCATACGGTGCCTCCTGAAGCAAGGTATGCTGCTGACATGTTCTCTTTCCCTAAACAAACATAAACTAGAGCAGGAACAAAACCTTGTTCCCAAGGAAGCCAACCACGAGACAGGAGAGGCGTTCTCAGTTCTGTGCTCCACCTAAGCAGAACAATTCTGAGAGGTGATATTGTTATTGGAAGTGTCCGTACCAGAAGGGCTGCGCAAAGTAAATTTACAGGTTCAAATCCTCTCCAGCAGAGGAAGAAAATTATTCTGCATTTTCCACATCCATGATGAACAATTTTAATTCCTAAGCAGATAAAGGAGACATTTAGGAACGTACTCATATACACTAAAAATTATATGATTATGGAATTGTTATTTTAGTAATTTTATTAACAGAACTAATCATATCAATTTATCTGAAACATCAACTAATTGAAAATACAGTGTGCACAACACCTAAGAAATGAAAGGAATAATCTTTCACAAGCTTGATTATACCTTTCTCCAGGGTATATTTATTATGAACACCTTTTTACAGGGGGATGCACTCCAGTTTTCTAATTGCTCAGCTTGTATTCATATCTCTTTGCTAGCCATTTGCCTTCCACAGTATTTAAAGAGATGCAATGTTAATTTTAACATTTCTTTATAAATTCCCAATTTGAATACTGCACATCCCTGCGTTACCATCCTTTTGACAGCATAGCGCTCTGCCTGCATTGCCAAAACATATCAGCACATTATGCAGCTAGACAGAGCAGTGATCAGATAGACCTAATATTCACTTGTTTAAAGCAAAAAGGAAAACCCAGAAGAACAAACAAAGTAAACAAGAAAGAGCATACATTATGCTCTGGTTACTGCCTAAGTAACCAAGCCCTTGTCAGCTCTGCCTCTGCCCCCCTCCTCGTCTTTTCGTGCTGTTTACCCCCTAACGCTCCAGCAAGCTCCATGAAAGCTGGGCTGAGCAAAGCCTCATGTGCAGCTGAGTCAAGGGTGGAGGTTTGAAATACAAACCAAGTTTCTGGGGATGTAAAATCCATTGCTGACATATATGAACACTGGTCAGTGTAATGGAATGAAATTGCTGAATGGCCGTTTTGCAATTTAATTTAATATAAGGAAATAGAGAGGCTTTTTGGTTTTTTTTAATGACATTACTTCAGTTATTCTTAAAAAAAGGAAACAAACAAATTCCTTCAAAAAAAACCCCAAAGCGGCACATGTGAACTCCAAATTTAAATGGTTTTGTGATCTGCAAGACAGGAGATAGCCCACAATATGAAGCATTCCAGGAGACGCCTTTACATGCATTGATGCTTTTTCTCCTTCCTGCACACCTTTGCCAGAAGTACAGCAGGTCATTTCCACTGCTTGGTAGCAATTAAACATGAGGACTTATTACATTTTATCACAGGTATATGCAATAATGACATGGATGGTCGAGATTCTAAAAACAGTGTGTATTAAATTTACAAATTATGTGTTTAAAGCACTTATTGAATTACAGCAGATTATTTGCTTGAAATACATTTATTAAGTATTTTGTTTTAATTTAGTCATATGAAATGGCTATTGAGCCACTGGAAGATACACTTTACCAAGACCTAGATTAATTTAAAATTCTGTTCTATCTTCATTGAGACAGAATCATCCAAAGTGGGGTTGTTATACAAAATACATACACTAGATAAAAGTTTTTTCCTCCACGCTGCTTTTATTCATTTTTGTAAGAGAGCAAGTCACTTTAGGCATCAGAATAACATGTCAGTTTTTAGACTGAAAAATGAAAGATTGCTAAAGATATTAAGATTGGAAAATTTATTCAAACTTAACTACAGGCTTTGTTATATGCCTCACCTATAAATATTGAAGAAAAAAATATAAAAGGGAATTATTTAATAATCTACTTCTCCACTTTATATTTTGGTAGAGTGACTTTAGCAGATGACTTTGAAGTCTCTTCACACAAAAATTCTTTCTCCGGTCTTCAGGTCTTCAAACAAAACAGTCTGTATTCCTTAACAGTGGGCTGGTCTTGACATCAGACACCCACTGCAGGTTAGGGGTTGCAGAGGGAAGTGTCTGCGTGCAAGTAAAGTTGCCTATAATTGTAGCCACTGATAAGCAGCTCTAAAATAAGTGCTCAAATAACTTTGGTCAGGGACCCACGACCTGAACTATAAACAACCACAAAAATACCAAGGAAGCTCTTTACTTCCATACTGATAGATGACTCTTGTTTTGACACAGCAAAACAAAATGAGCTGCCCTTTCCATGGTGAATAAAACACCAGATGTCCATCTTTATCTTCCATCCGTATTTACTCAAAATGCAGTTGTCTAAATATAATAAATAGGTTTCTGGCTTTCAGCAAATGAAAACATTTTACTTTGACGATCTCATAAGAGGTTTGAGCCACAAGCCAATATTCCTCAGAAAGACAAAATCTAATTTAGCCAAATATTTATGTTTCATTTTTTTGGAGGACAGTGAGTTATGAACTAATCAAATGTGTTTAAACTAAAGATGTGTAATAATTAGAACTGCCAAATAGATATTAATAATTTATTGGTGGAGAACAGCAAGAAATTAAGAGTGAAAAATTATTAACAGAGCTTTTCCTCATAATCTTACAATATACATTCATCTGTAAATTGCAAATCAAAATATATAACACAACAAAAATGGAAGCTGAAACATTTTCACATTATTCTGACACACTTATTCTGCAAAAAGCACAGCACCCATGGACAACGTTTTTTAAAAATCAGGTTTATCATTTTGGGCTCCTTATGACTGGAATTCTGAAAGATGCTCCGGCACAAAGTCCAGATGCTTACAAGTATCTAGGTCCTGAAATCCAAAGACAGATGGGCTCCTGACTTCCATCTCGGATCTTCATCTAACATCCTATAGATTTGCACACTGTGTGGAGCACTGGGTAAAACTGACACTTTCAAAGCCGTTCCAGAAATGGAAAAATTTGCACTGGAAACAGGAAACCAAGTTAAATATCATATTCCATTTGCTCATTTTGCCAGTGGCACAAAATCAGCGTGCACATTCAACACAGAGAAACTGCTATTCAGTGACACTTCACGGAATCACGAGTCAGTAGTCCCAGCAGGAACATCTGCCACCATTTTAGGCAGACTCATGGTACCTGCACTCCCAGGCTACAAAGCTAGTTCTCCTTCCCTGAAGCAAGTCTGAACTCTGTCGTGCTATGAGGAACAAGTGTGGGAGTGGAAGTTCACTGCAGCTCTCCCATCCTTTCCACAGGAAGATAAATTTGGACTAGCCTGTGTAGAATGTAAAAGTTGGCTGCAGCTTAGAAATTACAGAAACAACCGTAGTCACATCGAGCAGTGCTCATACAGTCCTGGGGAATGAGGGGGATGGGGTGGAAATTGCAGAATAACACTGCCTGATTGTGTAATACTGACAGAGTATTCCTCAGACCTGTCTTAATGAGAATCATCTCTTGACAGAAGAAAATTAGTGTGCATGTGAACAATAGAGCACAACATAAGGGCACACTATAGAAAAATCTAACTTCAGGAAACAAGAATAGGGAACAGTTTGAAGTGAAGCAAGAAATTTTAAACTCATGGTTAGTGCCTTTAAATAGCAATGTAAAACCAGAGACATTTAATTGGATTCAGTCACAATTTATGTTGTACTTAGTTCGTATCTACCTAATTAATATTTATATGAAATAATAAAATTATTACATACTGGATTTAATTATTTTCAGCACAAAAACCTTGAAATTGTTTTTGGGCTTCTTCTTCCATTACAGAGACATGAACCATCATAATAAATTCACTACTTCAAAAAATAAACAGTAAGAACATGTTCAAATCCTGCTGAACTTTTCAACACCCAGCAGTATATCACTGGATTTAATACTCTGTTCCAAATTTCAAAACCACATTTAATTTAGCAAAAACAAGTATTTCATATAATACTGACAGAATGCATGCAATTAAAAGTCTGTTTGGTCATGTGGGCACCTCATGGTTAGGTTACTCATCTCTCACTTTTCCCACACATTCAACGTCTACTGCTTAATAAGCCATCAGATTTCAGACATTTTCAATTCTGACCCTTTTTAAACACTCTGATAGATTGCCTACCATCTGGCAGTGCTTACTCTTGGTACCACACTCCCTTTGCATTACAAAACCGTGCTTCTGATAATTATATCTTTAATGTGGTAGATGTATGCAACACTTGAATTCCCATGCTGGCAATATACAAGCTGAAGGGACAATTTCGGCAAAGTGTCTGTGTAGCAATGTATGGTAACAGTATGTTCAACTTCATCACGCTGCAGTTCTCAACAGAAAGCTGCTAACCTGTCCAAGTCAAGGGAAATGGAAAATATACACACAATTTTTTTTTTTTTAATTACTACAAAGAATTTTGAAAACTGCAAGAGATTATGAAGAATACCTAAACCAACTTCTCCCTGCTAGTTTAAACAAACAGCTCAGTATCTTCTAGCTAACAGACTAAGAATGGAAAACTACACAGCAGAACAAACAATTGAAAAAAAAAAATAACAAAAAAAATTTCATCTTTTCCATTTATTTAAAGGAATGCATTATATATTCAGAAAGAGATGTAGGAGGAAGAAGACAGAATGAGGGGAAAAAAGGAAGTTGCTTCCAAATACTCTCCAGGGACTACATCCCAGTGCTCCTACAAACTTTTGAATGCAAGTTGCCTATAGCATGATTTCACTACCTGAAAATTAGACCACAAGAAATGCTACAAATAAAAGAAAAAGCAGGATTCAGTACTCAGGCAGTCACCTAGATAACAGTTTCCATGAACACTGGGCACACAGCTCTGAAAAACAGCTCATAAGAACACTTGGTAAAGTGGGTATATGAAAAAGTACCCAATTAACAACTGACATTTGATGTATATGCTTGATTTATTTTGCTACTTTTGTTTTGTTTCCAAGTTTAAATCTACCAGAATAATCCCAAACTGGAAAAGCAATTCTTGGTGTTACTATTGGGCTTGTCTGGCACTAAAGACAAGGTGAACCAGAGTGACAGACAAGCCTGGCTGTTACCTTCACTGAAAAATCAAGTGCAAACAAGCCCATTTGCAGCCATCCCAAGGATCCTGTAGCCCAGGATGTGTTTGGGGATCCCAGAAGCTTGCAAGTGTCTATTGCCATAAGATGTTTAGGGGGTAGTAGTACCTGCTACTGGTTTCACAGCAATTTCTCTACCAGACAGAAATTGTAAGTCCCCCTGGAATGAACAACTAGACAGAAATCATTCAAGAGCCTGATGGAAAACCTCTCACCAGCCATGTAAAAGCTTAATTGCATCTCTATGGTTTTGTAGCCATGCTTTTATTTCATCTCCTGGGTAGACCTGCATAAATTTTACTCCTATGTATCCTACAAAAGTTCTGTGTATTTTCCAGAGCTTTTCCCCAGAAAAAGATAGAGCAATCATTTATTATGGAGGTCTCATGGCATATTACTCTAAATTTACTGGAATCCACATATTTGCATTAAGGTCAGATTGTATCAGCACCCTGCTGTCACTGCTGCAGTCATGCCATGAAGAGAGGTGCTTCTTGGAGGATCTGATAAATTACTGTAAGAGACAACAGAAACGGCTAAAGAAACATCAATATTTCCACACCTTAGTCTACTGATATAAGAGGAAAAATACCTGGAGGCAACCAGAGTACAACATATACAGAATCAGAAGATTTGGTATCATGAGGGCACAATTTATTTCTGTGGGGCTCTTTATATAGTGGAGCTTTTGTGCAAATATAAGATTCAGTGATTTTCAGACTGAGAATTGGATGAAAAAGAGTAATATTACTTAAACCACCCTCCCAGCATTAAAAACAATTTTTATGTATACTGGCTATTTTAAAGCAATTTAAAGAAAACCAAAACACTCAAAAAAAATACGCCCCACCCCCCCTCCAAAAACCAACATAGCTTTGACTGTGAGCATAAAACAAACCATGCTTTTTCAGCTGAAAATGAAATATCTTAATAAGATTTTTAATAAATATTACATTCTTAGAGATAGAAACTTAAGAGCAGTAGCACACTAAATTCCAATAGTGTAGCAAATTATTTATTAAATGACATGGTTAATTAGAAAATATATACACATAAACAACATAGAAGACAATCAAGATATCCTACTCTCATCTATGTAATGTAACTTCAGTTTTGGGAACTTCACTGGCAAAAATGAAAATGGCTTTGGGGTTAGTTTGGGGTTTTTTCAAATATGTAATGGAAACAGTATGCAGCTCTTTTGTAATTAAATGAACATTTTCTGAACATAAGTTTATTCCAGACTTATTCCAGTTGCATTGCACTAGAAGGCAATAAGATTATTGAAAAATACCACGCAGGTTGCCTGAATCTCACTATCATCAGATTAAAAGATATTAACAGGGATTTTATAGAAGCTAAATGACAGTGTCCTTGAGGTAGTACTGACATTGACTCCAGCTGATACACTTTTTGGTCATTAACATACCTTACTATGTGTCTAGAACAAGCTCTCCAATAATTAGAGCTGAATACACTATGATTTTTAAAATTAAATCATGCCTTTGGGAAAGAATCAGGAAATAGACAGCTAAAGGACTTTCAAGCAATTAACGAGAACTGTACTGTCAGGTTAAAAATTTAATGTTGCAAAGTAGGTTAAAAGTTTCCTCTCCCAAAAAGAAAATGGATATTGACATAGAAAACAGTTCTCAGGCATGCTGTTGAGTGAAAGCAAAGGTGAGAATGGATACCTCTTACTTATGATCAAATTAAGTACATTTCTTTTCAATTTTTCATATTCTACACTCGTCCCTAAAAATAGGTTTTTGCCTTCTTATACCTTCAAATTGAACCTCTCAAAAAAGCTGACAAAGTTTAATTAAATATTACAGTGCCACAGATCTTAGATAGGTAGGCAGAAATGCAGTACTAAGGACTCATACTTTTTAGGTGACCTCTGAATTCATACATCTCTATTTCTGCTACTCCAGGCTGAATGATCAGAAACTGAGCCACTCAAATTTTAGCTGCATTATATAAACTACACACATACACACACAAGAAAGCCTAAGCAACTTATCAAATCCTATGCATCTTTCATTCAGCTGTTGTAGTCACCAAACCCCCAATCAAATCGTAAATCTAGACCTTTATGTATTAGTTGATGTTTTTATACAGTATTCCAATTCACAGTTCCCTTCATGTACCCAAGTCTGAGAAACCTAAGATGAAGAAAAAACTTTTATTGACTCAATTATAAGCATTGCTTATTTTGATGAGCTAACAAATACAGTCCCAGAACACATTTTGCAATGTGTAGCCATGCTAAAACAATCAACTGGAATACCAGAATCAGTACCTTTTCCCCACAGGCCCAAGCACCACGATGATCTTATGAGATCCAATTTTTGGTAAGTGTATATACGATGTATGGACATAGGTCATACTTATCAAGCACTTTTTCTCATTGCTGTCAAAACAAAAACATCAGAAAACTGAAGAGGAAGTCTCACAACGTTGACTGATCCAGGTTAAATTTTAAAGATTCACATGTAACGTCCCCAAAATATCATCTTTGACTTACATGTTATGGAATTACTCACAGGAATTCTGTAACATTTGGGGTTTATTTTATTTTGTTGTGGTTTCTTTTTAAACATTTCTCAAAATCATGATGAAAATATTTGCCTTTATTTAGATCATGTAGAAGGTAAACATGGTAAAATTAAGCATCTTGCAGGAAAAAAAAAGTACTTTTGTACTTATTCATAGGTGCTGCAAGTGTGTTGGGGTCCCTCCCCTGCCATGGAGCCCTGGGAGAGGGGCCCTGAGGGCACAGGCACGGGGTTTCCTGCCCCTGCTCAGCCTCGTTCCCATGGGTTGGTTTGTGTTCCCTGCGCGGGCAGAAGGACCCTTGGTCCCGTGACTGGAACAGTTCCTGGGCAGAGCTCCGGCCATGCGGCTGGAGAAATAAACATCTCTGAAACAGCTAGCAAGAATCTGTCTGTATATATATATTTCCTTTCCACGGGACTCCTGGTTTGATATATGCGTGTTGCAGGATCCCCACTGCAACAAATGGTGGAAAATTGAGGGCAGAATGATCCCCGATCCCTAAGCGACTGATTTGTGTGAGTAAACCCTGGAAACTTTGGATTCCTCTTCTTGGTTTTGCTTTGCTATTCCATATCTAAACTATGGAGGAACCGTGGGAAGACTCTTGGCTCTCAGAGCCGCATATGGACATTTATCTTAAACTTAAAATGATTCTTGAACAACGATTTGTAAATTTTAGCTTGATTCAAGCTCAAAAAGAACTGAAACACTTCCTGGCATGGTTGTTTAAGAACTTTTTCTATGTTTCTTGGGATTTAATTCTTACCAAGGGCTTTTGGAAAACCGTTTGGACACAGTTAATACTGGAGTCAAAATATATGCCGATGGAAGAATATTTTCGTGAATATTATTTAATTACTGAGACTGTTGAGCAATGTCAGCTGTGTCCTGGCGAAGGGAAGCCTGGCGCAGGGACCGTGCGGCCCAGGCCACGTGCACCGAGCGCTCTGAGAGCAGCAGCGAGGCAGTTCCCGCGCGCGGGCGGAGCCACGCGAGCCGCAGTGTCGGTGGCGGAGCGAGGCGCGGCGGGACCCGGCGGTGCCCGAATGGTCCCGTGCAGTGCGTGGTGGAGCGAGCCCCGTGAACGCCCGACCGAGAGGGGCGGTGCGCGGGCGGCGGCTGGCGGCGATGGCGGTGGAACGGAGCCGCGCCCAGCCAAGACGCGCGCCGGAGCAGGGCGCGGGGGGGTCGTCGCTCGGGGGCCCGGCCGAGACGTGGGTGCAGCGCCCGGCAGCGGAAGCGAAGCTGCGACCAGAGGAGGCGACGCACGGAGAACTGAGCGGCGTGGCCCGGCCCGGCCCGCGCGGCCCCGAACGCGACCCCGGGAAGAGCGCGCAGGCACCAGCAGCCCCGACAATTCCAACACGGGAGCGACCGAAAGAGAGAACAAAGACGCAGCGAGACAGAAAACAGCAGCCACTCGGAAAAAGGAAAAGATCATAGCAACTAAGACCTTAGGGATAGTAAAATGGTATAATGTTAAGCAAAATTATGGTTTTATAACAAGGTGTGACAACCAGCAAGACATATTCGTGCATAGAACTGCTATTAAAAAGAATAACCCTGAAAAATGCATCCCAAGCTTGGGAGATGGAGAGGTGGTGGAATTTAATATTGTACTAGGGAGAAAAGGGTTACAAGCGTCGCAGGTCACTGGGCCTGATGGTGTTCCTGTAAAAGGCAGTATATATGCAAAAAACCGTAGTCATGTTAGACAGTATCTCCATTGTAAGCCCCCCCTACAGTTTCCCTTTCCTAATCCCACCTTTCCCTTTTACCCTATGTCCTATTACCCCCAGTGTATTCCCAATCCGCTTTTTCATCCATGGTTTCCCTCACAAAACCATGCTTTTGCCAATTGTTTCCCCAAAAATCCCTTTCCAATGCCGAGTGGGGGATGAAAAGGGGGAGGGAAGAAGTTAAACCCTCTCCTGCCTCAGTTTCCCCACAAAGCATGCTCAGAGTTCTGTCTCCCTTCTGTCAGCCCTAAGATGTTCCAGAGAATCTGTTTGGACATTTAAAGACTCAGGAGGGTGGCTTGTTTTGTCTTGAAACTGTTCTTGTTATGTTTATCCAGTTGTTTTCATTCTCCTTTTATTAAAATAAAACGGGTGAGGTGTTGGGGTCCCTCCCCTGCCATGGAGCCCTGGGAGAGGGGCCCTGAGGGCACAGACACGGGGTTTCCTGCCCCTGCTCAGCCTCGTTCCCATTGGTTGGTTTGTGTTCCCTGCGCGGGCAGAAGGACCCTTGGTCCCGTGACTGGAACAGTTCCTGGGCAGAGCTCCGGCCATGCGGCTGGAGAAATAAACATCTCTGAAACAGCTATCAAGAATCTGTCTGTCCATATATATTTCCTTTCCACGGGACTCCTGGTTTGATATATGCGTGTTGCAGGATCCCCACTGCAACACAAGTGATCGTTGAAATGTCCCAAGTTAAATTAAAAGTAACTCAGAGAATTGAGGAACTATTTGAGTTACACTTGTTCAGCTCTTTCTCTCCTCTAAACTTTATTCAATGTTAAAGTAACATGACAAAAATGTGAAAGAAAATGCAGTGAATAGACTTATTCCAGAACTAGAATGAACATAATGAAAACTGGCAAATGTTCAACATGTAAGTGAGCTCAAACTATGCATTAGTATTCTATATATCTAGAGACAGAAGGATGTCTTATTAATAAAATTAATCACTTTGCTTGAACAAACAAGGGCATACGGCTTCCCACATGCCCTAGAGGTCTGGAAGGCGAGTGGCTGCTGCACCAACCTTAGATGGACTCCACTGCCTTGCCTTAGTAGCTCTTGAAGAAAATCTCAAAGAAGACAAGAGTACATGGCCCTCATGAGTCCAAAAGCACAAAATGCACCTCTCTATCTCCATTTTCTCTCACACATCCCTGCTTACAAGTGGTGCAAAAAGAAATGTCAGTAGCTAGCTTTAGTCAACTAGATTCCATAACAAATGAATCTGTGCTAACCAATGATGAGACATTATTCAGTATGAAAAATAATAGGAACTGGAGATGAAAAACAACCTAATGCATTTCTGGCCTATATTTCACATCAGAATATTTCCAATAGAACATTTTGTTGCTTATTTTTGGTCCTGCATCCTAAATGTCTAGTTTAGATATTTGTTGCTACAATTCCACTCCATTATTTCTATGTAATTTCCTTCCACTTTGTAACATCCATTTATGCATTTGAGGACCATTACTGTATTTCTCTTCAGCTTGCCTTTATGAGACTTGCATTTTACCTGGGGAACTATTATGAAGCTTAATATATAACTTGATGTCAGAGAGAATTTTCAAACATTATAATTGCATTATTTAGATTAATGCTACAATTCTGTCATTTTATTTTTTTAGGGCATTTACAGAAGTAAAGGGCAAAAATTGTTGGAAAGCAGCAAATAAAAAATCAAGCACAAGATTAATAATCTTTTTAATACTAAATGGTTCTCTATGTTTAGCCACATGCAAGGACTGAACATAGTAACATGATAATCAGTTTATTAGTGAATTCAGAAGTGTCAATTCTGCAATAGAGTCTCATGACAAATACTGAGCAACAAGAAATTACTACCATGAGAATACAAATCTGTGGCCATTTCATATTCCGGCACTACCAGTGATATAATGTATCCATTAAAGCCCACACTAATTTGTATCTCAACTATTTAGTACAGACCAACATGATTTATGTCTTTCGTTTTGAAGACATATACCTCTATCATTTACATTTAAGTCTGATACAATACATTCTGTCTTCATTGCATATAGCACTACCTTCCAACTCTACTGCTCTATATAAACCAAAGTATGTAACAGCTCACAAAAACATAAATCTCATTAGCTTCAAGAGAGATATTAAAAACGTGACAAAAGAGAAGGACAAAGTGCTTACCCTAAGCTTCTTAAGATACAACTTAAGATAGGTATAACACGCAGAGTGAAGACTGGTCCCAAAGAACAGGTTTTGAACCAACGCATGCATGAATTTTAGAAATGTGATTTCAAGCTGCACATATAACATGCACAGTCTATCATGCTCGTGATCAAAGACAGGTTAAAAAGATAGGTGAAAATTAAAAAGCAAATTGATTCATAATGCAAATATAAGTTCAAATGTTTTAAAAAAAGGATCATTAACAAAGGCCATGAGTCACACTAAACCATGGCAATTTTGACTTACAGTTTGTCACACACTTGAAAATTGAAGCTGTACGTGTGTATGGCAACATGGACGGGTTGCATAAAACTGCACAATATAATAAAATGGCTTTGAATAGAGACAGATGCAAATTCTTCTGTAACTACCCAGACATACAAATGCAAATATTGTCTTTACCCTGATTAAAACTTGTTGAAACCTGGCATTAAATTACTTGCAAGGTATTACCAACAGGGCCTTCAATGATTTATAAAGATTTATAGGATAAACCTCAAACATTCACATGATGCCTTAAATGTTTAAAAAAAAAAAAAGGTTTTGAAACTGGAACAGCACACAAGCTAAAAAAAAATCCAGAAAACCTTTACTATTCACTATGCTCTTAAATTTTCTGTTCAAGTTTTAGAAATAATTCTGATTTTACTTTACTCTTATCATTAAAATAAGGTTTTGAGTTTCTTGGATAAATGAGAAGTTACCCACAGAGACAAAATGTCAATAATTTTTTTCCCTATTGTTTCCAATTAGTTTATACTTTGTATTCATCTACACAGAGAAAAAAAAACCCTTCAGCACTGCCTGCACTGCACCTGTTTACCTGCTTCTCTGACAGACAACACCACATTACAGTCTTACTTCACTTCATCTTGAAGCCAGTTAAAATTTTTGTCCCCACTTCCAAAGAAAGGCTGTTCCCAAACATGAAGCTGACTGTAACCATCAGAGTGTGAAGGCTACATTTACGCATACACGTATTATTTCCATTCAGTCTGTCTCATGCATTGCTATTTCTGGTCAAAAGATGCCACTCTGGCAGTAACTCTGTTTTCTTTATAGATTGCTGACTACATGCCCCATCCAATGTGGTAATAAACCCAAGATTTCCTTGACAGCGTGGGTTTCTCTGTGGGGCCACAGACAGGGAGGGCGGGAAGGACATGCTACAGGGCTGGACAAGCAGCCCAGGCACATGCAAGCAAGTCCTCTGAACATTAAAGAAACTCCTGACATGACAAAGGACATGAAGTAATTAATCATCTAAAAACCATCCACGTACATTTCCATTAATACCAGAAGGCCATGACATATAAAAGTCACCCAAAGCCCATGTCCACCACAAATCTCCTACGAAATAAATGAAATGCGTGTGGCAGTGGCAGAACCATGGGCAGTTGCTCCCATCTCCTATTGGCTTTGTCCTGCTCTCATCCAGTGGCTGCAAGGCCATAGGGCTCGACCAGTGATGCTCTCCAGCAGGCTCATTCCTCCACATGGGAGAAGGGACAGCCAGAGGGACTCAGTATCTCACAGAACGCACACAGGACTTAAGTAAACTCTGACTGATCAACTCATTTTTGTGACTCATGCTATTACACAGAATTCTTGTCCAACTTTAGAGATACAGTAATCACAGCTGCAAAGAGAAAAACAGAGGCCTTGTGCTGGGTTTGATGTGCATTAGGTGCTCAGTTTATGTAACAGCTTCCAAATTGCACATTAACCTCAGAAGACTGGGAAAAGACAACCAGGATTAAAATGGTCCCCTTGTGGAAAAATTATGTAATACTTATTGAATTTAATCCTCCAAGGGTGTATTTGCCCGATGAAGAGACAATTCTTCCCTGAAACACAAGCAGGATGGAGAGCCATAAAACTAAAGACCAAGCCCCACAAGGCTGCAAGTAACTAATTAATTCACAGAGCACCGAGTTTAGAGACACAGCTTCCACACTCTGTTCATACTAAAACAAGGGGCAGGAGGGCACTGGGATGCTGCCCACTCCTCCAAACACCAAAACAAAATACCACTTGGTGTAGATAAATATACTGTTTTACAAATAAAAATGAGAATGAGATCAAGAAATACAACCAAATACATCAAACTATCCCAGGAAATGCATACAAACATGCAGAACTAGGGAAAAAAAAAGAGTCCGCAGGAGCTTATACCAGAATTTCCCACATTTTACATGGTTAATCCAGTATTTTCTTAAGTGTGCCTGTATTTAAAGTTCACTGGGATTTCTATTTTCATACGTGCCACAAATACCCTAATAAGAGCTGCATCTACAAATGCACTATACATCTTCTCATTTGAATACCATAAAATACTCAGCTTTCTACTTTTTTCTTGTTATTTAGGTAGAAAATTTAGTTCTTTCCCCTGATGGTAGAAACATCAACACAGTGGCTTGGGAATACCCGTGTCTCTTTGGATGTTTTAAGGCTTGTCTACACACAAGCATTACATTGTTACAAATAACACGCAAAAAAACCCCAAGGCAACTCCATCCTTACATATGCATTTATTCTGGTACAGAGACACTGTTAGATGGGGCTTAAAAGCGCTGTCGTAATTCCCAAATAAGAAGGTGAATATACTGTATAGTACAATTTCTTCACACATTTCGCACTGCCACCCAAGAAGAGTTGTACCACTATACAGCTGCAATTATTTCGGGAAAAACAACACACGCATCTCATATTTTTCATTGAAACAGTCCTACTGGCTAAAAAATTGGGTCTGGAGCAGGCCACACCATCCCAATACTAATGAAAGACTAAGAACTTTATTCAAAAACCAAGCACTCTAATAAAATAAAAACTTTTTAAAAAGCACCAGAAAATACCAGTTAATTTAAGAATATGCAGACAACAGGCCTGAAAAGGATGCATTGTTGTTTACTCCTGTTGAAAAAACTAGGGAAACATATGCTATGATCTCTAAACCTTCCCACTCGAAGAATTAGGACCGAATTAGAAGATATTTCTGTAATGAAACAGAATGAACATGCTTATCACCTATTTCACAGAACAGCTTAAAAAGTTACATGCTGCAAAATATGACAAATGAGCTCCTATTGCCCAAAAAATTGTTTGGGTGTGCACCTCACTCAGAAACCAAGCTTACAAGAGAACAAGGAAAATTATTCACAAGAATAACTTCATTCATTTCAACAGAATCCTCACGTGAATGAAGTTCATACACACACATGCACACACATGGGTAAGGAAGAGGCTATCAGACCCCCCTAATCCCCTATGCATGGTACCACGGCACCAGATGTGGCCTGCTGCATCCCTCTCTAGCTGGTAGAAAGGGAGTGGGTGCTTGGCTCTCTCCCCACTTAATGCACCCGCTAATGCAGCTGCGCTGACATGCAAGGGGGGAAAAGGTCCAGAAGAAGAAGAGCAGTTTATTGCCTTCAGGGAACCAGGAAAACAAGCAGGGATTTGAAGAATGATTTCAAGTCATAACTGAGTGCTGCCGTGCTCCTCCACTCCTGCAGCTATACTGCTCTCAGGCTTAACTGCAAGGTGCTAGCACAGCTCATTGTGAAACACCTCACTCCAAACAGTCCCGCAGAAACTTGGACTTTGGAAGTATTTCCTCCTGTTCCTACTGAAAGAATGTTCTGTTTAACCCAGTTTTTTCTTAGAAGATCCATGTAACTATTGAACATTCTGGATTTTCTTTTTTTTAAACACAGTCTCCAGTGCAATTCACTTATCGTATAGACGCAGGTTGTTCAATTCAAGCTGTTGATTAAATACACTTAACGGCATCAATAGTTCCTCAGAAAATATCATAGAAAGTGTTACATTTATAAAGGCAAACAGCCAGCTGGCGTAAATAATCAAGTGAAATAATCTTACACTTTAAATGTAATTTTAAAGGGAAATATAACTTCTAGGGCATTTATTTGCACTGCTTGCTTGCTGTATGAATATTCTAATCCTGCATCCATGCAGCTTACTGTGAAAGCAATGCTAATTTGCCATCACATTTACCTGTCTCCCTATGAAAACATAGTTTCCCACACATCACCTGGATAAACTTATTTTACTGTAACTCTGACAGACACGCTTCCTTCTCGCAACCCCTGGAACAAGTGTTTACACCGGGTGCTCAGGGAAGGGCACACGTGTGCCGACACCGGGATTTTACTGATGCTGGTGCAGCTGTGTAACCCCGCGGGCGGGCGAGCTCTCATCCCCCCGGGGCAGAGTCGTGCCCGACGGCCCGTGGCCCCGCGGCGCAGACAGACCGGGACGGGGGGATGGAGAGCCATAAGCTCAGCATCCTACCTCGGGGGCTGCGGGCGGTGCCCCGGCCGGCGCGGGGCCTGCGGGGCCGTCCCGGGTGCAGCACGCTGGAGAGCGCCGGGCCGAGCCCCGGCAGCCCCGGCCCCGGCCCCGCCGCCCGGTCCGGCGCCCGCCGAAGTTTGAGCCGGGCGAGGTGCGACGCGGCGGGGCCACCCCTCTCTCGCCCGCCGCGAGCCCCGCGCTCACCTGAAGTCGCTGTAGGGGTGGATGATCCAGAACCCCGCAGTTTTAACCCTTTCCTGCTCCTTCTCCACCGCCTTCTGGCTGCCGAACATGCGGAGGGAGAATTTGTTGACCCCCGGCTGCAGCATGGAGGTGAACTGCCGCTGCATGAAGCCGTACTGCCGCCGGGGTCCCTCGGCATCCTCGAAGCCCACCACGGGCTCCTCGCCCCCGCCGCCGTCCACTTTGAAGCACACCGAGTTGCCATGCTCCTTCACGCCGCCGCTGCCGGGGCTGCTCTGGGCTTTCTCCGCCGAGGCCGCCGGCTTAGCTGGGAAGGAGTTAGCGCTGCCATCGTCCCGGCTGCCGGCGGAGGAGCTGCGCTTTCCAGCCTCCATGCTGCGGGGCGGGCGCACGCCAGCCGCGGGAGAGCGCGGGGAAGCCTCGCCGCCACCGGTGCCCTTCAGCGGCGCGGCTGGGCTGTGCCGGCCTGGGCTGGGCTGGGCTGGGCTGGGCTGTGCCGCCCTGGGCTGGGCTGGGCTGGGCAGAGCTCCGCGCCGCCGCGCCGCCCGGCATCAGCAGCGCCGCCGGCTCGGAGCGCGCTCCGCGCAGGGCGGGCACCGCCGCCCCTCGCCCGCCCCTCGCCCGCCCCCTGCCGGCGGCCCCGCTCCGCCTGACTTTGAGCGCCCGGAGTCCTTGAGGGGCCGCGCGCCCGGGCGGGGAGCGGCGGAGGGAGGGAGGGAGGAGCCGGGGCCAGCGGAGACGGGGGCAGCGGAGAGGGGCTCCGGGGCGCCCTGCCCGCGTCTCCACAGGAGCACAGGAACACGCGTGGGTGGATGTTTCACCCTGGGCGAAGCAAGGGGCAAGGCGTGGGGTGGTAGGGTGCCTGTACAGCCCGAGCGAGAGACAGTGGCTGGGAGTGATGAAGTGGGGCGTTTCCACGGGCTCGGCGGTCCCTTGGGAAGCTTCTGTTGCTCCTCATGGAGCAGGCGGACTGGGAGAGAGCAAGAGGCGGGGGTCTGCCTGGCCGTGGGGTCGAGGGGCGGCACTGAAAGTCGCGGAGGCGTTTTGGGTTCATCCCGCTCATAGTGCAGTGTTTGTCCGACACAGGGGACGATCGGTGGAGTGTGAGTGAGCAGGGAAGGCCGGCTGTTCAGTGGCATTCCTTTTCACACACGAAGCACACCGGTCCCGTTAAGACAGTCCCGCCAAGCGGCTCTCCCTTGTCTCTTAGCTTGAGCGGACTGAAAACAGGGCCGAGCGCATGAGCGTAGGGGCACACGACAGGTGAGATGCTGGGGGCACGGCTGGACCACGAGGGGATGCAATTCCCATCAGGAGGGCTGTGCTGCCACGGGCACGTGCCTGTTCTTCCTGAAAGGCGTAAAATGGCAGGTGCACCCGAGTGCCTAGACAACCTTTTCGCGTATGCCAAGAGGTGATTTGGCCTTTGTTTGTATGTCAGTAGGAAACTGTAGTCCACATTTAGTTTGCTCCACTTGACATTTAAGTACATAAATTACAGTTTAGAAGCCTCCAGGAGGCAGAGAAAAAGCTGTTGGACAGAAAGGAAAGGGTAGGTATTTCCAGCTCCCAGTACTCTACATACACTCAAAGGAAATAGGGTATATATTGCCTTCAGTATCTCTACATGCATTGTCCTAATGATTGCAAATTGTATTTGGGGAGCTGTGGGGTAAGGTAGGAGCTGAGAGAGCAAATGGTAAGAAACTGTTTACAAACCATGAGCAAGGAGGAAGGCCTTGGTCTGTTTCGAAAAATGAAAGATGCTGATACTTGCCCCAAAAGCTGTGAGTTTGTTTGGGTTACAGAATGATGGAGAACCAATATCTGCAGATATTAGTACAGGAGCTCTAGCATAATGTCTGCCTGCAAAAACAGATATTACAGCATATAAATGTAGGTCCTGGCCTTCCGTTTAGAATAGGTTTGACATAGGTTTGTTTTTCACACATTCTCAACACATTTTTCATTTTGCACATTAAAAGTAGAGTAGGAAAGAATTAGTAAAGCCTTGCAAGCTTGACTCTGGTACTTTCAATGGTATTTTCCACTTCATTTTTACACACTTTGTCCTTCACACAACAGATGCTTAAATATGGGAAAGAAACAGATGTGCAAATCTGCACACCACTGTTCGCAGTGTCAATCAGGTGCATTGGGAAGGTGTATTTCAAAATGGGATCTGAGGGCTTTCCTCAGCAATTGCAGCTCTAGCAGAATGTTTATGCCTAGTGCACTCAAACACACGAGGTTCTGTTGATGTTAAGGTCTTTAGTGTGGAAGATGTTAACATCATGGTAGTGTGGAAGAAGGTGGCAAGTACAGATGCACCAGGATGGATTGCTGAAGGCTGGGCAGTGTCCAGCATAAGAAGGAATATGCTTGTAGCATGATTGGTTGAGGGCTGACACACATAAACCTTCCCCATCTGGAGTGATACTTTTCTGTAGGATTTTATCCTAAAACAGTGA